>NC_135345.1:2535000-3802500 GCF_023851605.1 Tamandua tetradactyla | reverse complement strand
CAGCAATCCAGCACCGCACCAAGGAAGGGGCTGTGGGCCAGATTCCAGGGCCCCGGCGGGTTTGTACCGAGCCCACTCCCGAGGGAAAGCAAGTTCGGTGCCGGGCCACATGGAACACAACACCAAGAGCTTCATAGACGAGTCCTCGCTTCTCTCCAAGCCGAGTCTCTTCACGGTCCACGTCAGCACACAGGCGGAGACGGGTGGCTCTGTCGCAGGCACACGCATGCTTTCCATTTTGCCCCCAGAATGTCTTCAGTGGCATGTTTGATCAAACTGCGCATCCTCATGGAAGGCCCAGGACGCGGGCCGTTGTGTCTCCAACCCTGACCCTAACGAAGGCGGCAGGTCCCCGCTGGGGCCCTCAACTTCCCAAGCCGCCTCCCCCTGCTGGGAACGTGAATTGAGGAACTGGCCCCAGCTGCTCAGCCAAAGACTCGGCCACTCTTCGCTTTTTCCTCCTCGCCCCCATTGCCACGCTCCTCCAGGCCTGGCCCCCAGCGGCTCCCCTCCATGGTCTCCTCACCTCTGCCCTGAGGCTAGAAGAATTCTCAACAAGATGCCCTGCCCGGCACCCTTCAGACACTCTGCTGTCTTCATGGTAGACCCCAGTGCATTTCACAGACCCCGGAGCCCACCCACGGCCCGGCTCTCCTCACCTGCTCCCTTCCACCTTCTGGCCCCTTATGCTTCTGGACCTTCGAGCTGCTGTTCCCCCTGCTGGCACCCTCAGACTGCCCTTCTACTTCTTTCCCAAGGTTCAGTCTCCTGGAGAGCTCTACTCAGCTAGAGGACCACCTTCTGCAGGAAGCCATTGGTGATTTATCCCTTTCCCCACTGTGCCAGTTTGAAAGGATACATGTACCCTAAAAAAGCCAAGTTTTAATACTGATCCAAACTTGTGGAAGCAACCGTTTCTTTTAATCCCTATTCAACAATGTATGCTGGAATCTTTTGATTAGATTATCTCCATGGAGATGTGCCTCATCCAATTGAATTAACCTTAGATTAGAGGGAGATGTGACTCCACCCATTCCAGGTGGGTCTTGATTAATTTACAGGAATCCTTTAAAAGAGGAAGTATTTTGGAAAAGACTAGAGATTTCAGGAATGCAGAGCCACAACAGAGCGACAGAACCATAAGAGCCCATGCAGCCAGAGACCTTCGGAGATGAAGAAGGAAAAATGCCCTTGGGGGAGCTTTATGAAACCAGAAGCCTGGAGAGAAGCTAGTAGATAATGCCATGTCCACCATGTGCCTTTCCAGTTGAGAGAGAAACCCTGAACTTCATTGGCCTTTATTGAGTGAAAGTAACCTCTTATTGGTGCCTTAATCTGGTCATTTTTATAGACTTGCTTTAAATTTGGACATTTCCTTGGCCTTAGAACTACAAACTAGCAACTTATTAAATTCTCCCTTTTAAAAAGCCGTTCCATTTTTAGTATATTGCATTCCAACAGCTAGCAAACTAGAACACCCACCTTGCTGGGTCAAGGGTCTCCTTTGTGCCGTGCAACTCCTATGCCATCACTGCCTGTTGGTTGGTGTATTGTATCTGTTTCCCTCACTGTGAGATCCTCAAGGACATATCCCCAGCACCCAGCCCAGGGCCAGCACACAACCGGCACTTACAATAGATGAGCACTGAGGGATGGATGGACAGGTGGATGGGTGGATAGATGGATGGGTAGATGAATGGATGAATGGATGGATGGATGGAAGGATGGATGGATGGATGGGTGGGTGGGTGGGTGGGTGGATGGATGGATGGATGGATGGGTGGACAGACAGACAGCTGGGCAGATAGATGGACGGATGGATGGATGGTTGATGTATGTATGGATGTGTATATGGTTGAATATGTGGGTGGGTGGATGGATGGATGGGTGAGGGTATATGGATGATGGATGGATGGATGGATGGACAGGTGAGAGGATGGATGGATGAATGGGTCAGTGGATGGGTGAATGGATGGATGAGTGAGTGGGCGGATGGATGGATGGAAAATGGATAGATGAGTAAATAGACAGGTGGATGGATGAGCGTATGTGTGTAGGGGTGGATGGATGGATGATCGAAGAATGAATGAATGCTTGATGGTCAACAACCTGTGAACGAGCCACTGTGAGCCAGGCCTGCCCACCACCATCCACGCTGCCCATTAGGCCCTGGATCAATTCCAGCCTCCAGGTGGGGCCGCCAGCTGGCCCGGGCACTCAGTGCCTCCGCATCTGGAAGCAGGCTTCATTGTGGGGCACTCAGCTCATGCTCCTCTCTCCTAGATCTGTCAGCCCCCCTGGCATTTTAGCTTTAAAGGTAGCTGACTCTGTCCCCTGCACATGGGCAGGGCACAGGATTGTCATGCGTTTCCCAGATGGAAAGACCATGGTTCACGGGGAGAAGTAGCGTCCCCAGGCTCACTGCTGGGACAGGGAGGCTGGGGTGAGAGCAGGGTCTTCTGGGCAGACAGCCCCTCCATTCATCAGATGAGGAAACTGAGGCCCAGGCAGGGTGGGGAGGAGCTGTTCCAGGGCAGGCACGGCCATCATCCCCTAGACCCAGGGAGACCCTTTCCTGAGCAGGTGGTGCAGCCTCTGTGCCTGCTGGACACCCCGCCCGCCCCTCCACCCCGGGAAGCCCTCACTGGGCCCCCCTTTTTTCCTCGCAAATCGACTGGAATCTGCCTCTAGGTGTTGGCTGTCTCCTGGCCCCGACCTTTTCCGGACACCAGCTGGTTCCGTTTAAGCTTCCTGTTGGGTCAGCAGATTTGCAAACCACGATTTCTTCTATTTCTTTCAGGAAAAAAAAAAAAGAAAGAAAGAAAGAGAAGAAAATCAATTTCCAAGGCATTATCTTTCCTCACGATCAATCGAGGCCAGGCCTGGTTCCAGCTCCAGTCCAATTGGAAGGAGAGCCCGGGACTCCTGCTCCCAGGTGGGGCCCAGGAAGGGTCAGCAGCCCAGCGTGGGAGCGGCAGGGTCTCAGCCTCCTGCCGGGCCTGCCTGTCCCCACAGCAGCCGGGGCGGGGCAAGGGGTCAACACTCCTACCCCCCGACTCCACGCACAGTGTCTCCTCGATAGGCGGCGTCCATGTGCTCCAGGGCAGCGGGAGCCAAAGCGCTCCACTGAGGACCCGAGTCCACCGGCCTCTCCGATCTGCCCCAAAGGAACTGCGGTTCTCGTGTCCTGCAGCTTCCCACAGCTGATCAGGAGAGGAGCCCCCCAGGACCCTGCCCTGCTTGCCGCTCATGGGGTGGCGGGGCCTGTGTGGACCTGGGTGTGCGTCTCGGCCACACGGCCACACCTTGTTGGGTGATGGGGAACCCAACCAGGGCTCTGGCGCGGCAGCCCGCAGCGGGCCCGGCCGGTGGCGATTCCAGGACCAGTGGCAGGGGGCGGGTGCACCCCCTGGGCCAGCGGCCTCTCCTGCCTGCCCAGCTCAGCCCCTGCCACACCCTCTGGGGGGGCATTCTCCTCCCCACGGTACCCGCCGCTGCCGAGCTCTTTAGAGAGATGAGGCTGTGCACACGTGCGCAAGCTTGCACGCACACACACGCATATGTCCGTTACACACACGCACATGGAGAAGAGGCAAGGGTGGCGATCTGCAAGCACTCGCCCCCGTCCTGAGCTCCTGCCTCGAGAGTCAGGGGCCGTGGAGACCCGTCATAAGCTTGCGCCTGTAGTAGGAGGCCCAGGGCCCTGAGCGAGCCGAGGAAGGGGGGGACGAAGGCGTCTGTGGGAGTTCCTGAGGCTGCTTCAGTGAAATCCATAAGCTTAGTGCTGGTGCTTCTGCCACGGTTCTGGAAGCCAGAAATCCAAACAAAGTGTCGCTGGGACACGCCAAGGTGTCACCAGGCTCAGTTCTCAGGGCCTTTCCTTTTCGGGGTGTCTGCTCTGGCTGAGGGCACCCCTCCACCCCGTGCTCTGTGAGCCGTTGCTGCCCTGCCTGACCCCAGTGCCTGCCCCTCTTCTCCTTGGGGCCCTGGAGCCCCTCACCCAGCCCCCAGCCTCCGTCCTGTCTACTGGCCATTGAGTCAGCTCTCCTGGGAGGCAGGACACAAGAGGGACCAGGACACAAGAGGGACCTGGACCCAGGGCCCTGGTCATTTATCTGCTACCCGGACTTGTTCTCAGCATCTCCATCCTCCCCGCCCCAGTTCAGTCCTCTCTGCTCCGGGCCCAGCGTTCCCTCCTGGAATCCCTCTCACCCTTCAATCTTCTCAACATCCATGTCCCCCAAATGTGCCCTTCTCCCAGGCACGCTGTTCTCCTCCATGATTCTGCCTCTTTCCCAGGTGGTCTCCTCTGACTGAGTGCTACTTCCTGCCCTATGCCTTCTTCACTGGGGAGTGCCTGGTCCTCTTTCAAACTCAGCATGCTGCTGCCACCTCCAGGAAGCCTTCCCTGACCCCCCCAAATGGATCATTATCCTTGACAATCTGTTCTGGTTTGCTAGCTGCCGGAATGCAACACACCAGAGATGGATTGGCTTTTAATAAAAGGGGATTTATTTCGTTAGTTCTTCAGAGGAAAGGCAGCTAACTTTCAACTGAGGTTCTTTCTTACGTGGGAAGGCACAGGGTGATCTCTGCTGGCCTTCTCTCCAGGCCTCTGGGTTCCAACAACTTTCCCTGGGGTGATTTCTTTCTGCATCTCCAAAGGCCTGGGCTGAGCTGTGAGTGCTGAGATGAGGTATGCTGAGTTGCTTGGGCTGTGCTACGTTGCGCTCTGTCATTTAAGCACCAGCCAATTAAATCAAACATCATTCATTGCAGCAGACACGCCTCCTAGCTGACTGCAGATGTAATCAGCGACAGATGAGGTTCACATGCCATTGGCTCATGTCCACAGCAACAGAACTAGGTGCCTTCACCTGGCCAAGTTGACAACTGAATCTAACTACCACACCATCCATTCAAACATCACCCTCTCATGGTGCTTACCATACTGTGCCAGGGTTGCCTGGGTATCAGCTGCTTCCTCCATCTGCCCATGAGCTCCTCGGTATGAGCAGGCTGTGGCATCATGGCTGAGGGCTCAGAGTCCAGCACCAGGCCTGCTGAAGAGTAGGTGTTCAGTGGATGGATGGATGGATGGATGGATGGATGGATGGATGGATGGATGGATGGATTAACAGACAGATTGGCAAATGGGTGGAAGAATGAAGAATGATGGATGATGGATGAACAGACAGATGGGTAGGTGGAGGGAAGGATGGCTGGATGAGTGGATTGACAGGTGGCTGGCTGGTCGGCTGTACGGATGGATAGGTAGAGAGGTGAGTGAATGGCATAGGCAATCCACTCTCCACACAGGGGAGACTACTAAAAATAAAAATTGCATCATATCATTCCCTGCTTAAAACTCTCAAATGCCAAGCTCCTTACCAGGCTGTGCTGCATATTCTTCAGCCACCCCAACCCCACCCTCCTTAACTCCCGCCCCCTGCCCAGCTCCCCTCTCCACCGCCTCCATCCTGCTCCGAGCACAGGCTGCTTCAGCTGGGCTCCTGCGCCACCCGCCTAGGCCGAGGGGAAATGGCAGAAGCCTGGAGTGGGAAGGGGGCAGGAGGAGAGTGAGGTGGGGTGCTCATGCCTCCCTCCGTGGGGGGCTGGGGTTCGGCAGCAGCTGCTATCCTCCACCAAAGGCTCCCACTCCCCTGAGGCACCCCAGCTCAGCTTGACCAGATGCCAGCGCCCACCCCTCTCTGCCCCTCTGCATGGCAGGTGTTGGCTCCCAGCACTGGGAGCCCGAGGGGCTTCCTCCGCTCTGGGGGCTACCTCCACCTGCCCAGGGGTAGGCAACAAACCCCTTCTTTCCACACACCTCTTTCCACCGCCATTCAAGTGCCTGGTCGCTCAGGCTGGGGCCTCGGCCAGGCCACAGGACAGTGAGGTCCTCCAGGTGGGCCCCTGCCCTCGTTGGCCCATCTCTTCCTGCTGTCCTTGCTGCTGCCTGAGCTCCGGCCGCTGGGGCTGGCCAGGCCCAGCTCTGTCCCTACAGGGCCCAGCCCTGCCCAGACCCTGCCTGGTCAGCTCCTCCCCCTTCAGGTCTTGGTGACATGGCCTCCCTTTCAGAGAGGCCCCTGGACACCCCCAGCGTCCAAAACAGCCTGCTGTCTGCAGGTCCGGCGCTGCTGCAAGGGCTACAGGGGCTGCAGGGGCTGCACCCTCAACACAGCTGGGAATTGCTGCCCTTAAGGAGCTCGTGTCCCAGTGGGGAAGGGGCGAGAGGGACAAGGAGCACGACCAATAAGGCCATTGCATGAACAGCTGCCAGGGAAGGGTGCAGCGTGCTGGGGCAGGGGCCCTGCCGCAGAAAGGGGTGCTCAAGACAAAGGGGAACTGGAGCGAGGTCGTAGGAGGTGGGGAGCAAGCTGTGCACAGCCGGGCCATGTTTCCTCAGCAGAGGGTAACAGGTGCAAAGGCCCTGGGGTGGGAAGCCAGCAGGAGGGCAAAGGGGAGAGGGAGAGAGGGAAGGAGGTAAGGAGGTAACTGGCCAGGCTTCCGCACCCACAGTGGGTGCTTGCTGTTTGCTCCCTTGTCTGGGCTCTGAGAGGGGCACCCAGTCCCCACTTGCTGTTGCCTCCCCAGTGTGGACTCAGAGCCGGCCACATCGGCCACTCAGTAACCGTCTCATAAAGGGTGAGAAGCACTGCTTTTGTTCTGATGTGGGGTTCCGGGACTCAGCCCCGGTGGCTCCTTCTCTGGGGTGGGCCTCTTGGGTGTGTGGGCTGTTCAGCGCCCCCCAGCCTCTACCCATGGTGCCAGGAGCACTCTCTTTCCCTCTCAGGTCACAACCACCTAAGTTGCCAGCAGACATTGCCAAATGTCCCCCGGAGGCAAACCCAGCCCGACCATGTGCTGCCGTCGGCCACCAAGCCCTCCTGGGCGAGCACACAGGCCCAGCCAGTCATGGGGGGCGCCAGGAGGCCACCTCCCCCCCCCCCAGTAGGCTGCACCCCAAAGGGCCAAGTGGCTGAACTGCTCGGCTTTGAGGCCCTCATGGGGGTGGAGGAGGTGACAACACTGCCTGGCCAGAGGGGCACAAAGTACCCCCACTTCCCAGACCCGAGACCCAGCTCAGCCACTCAACAGCAACTGGGGGTGCAGTTAGGGAAAGGGGGAATAGGTTATATTTTCCCCCAAACAGAGTTCCTTACTTAAGGTCCAGATAAAGGGTGCCATACTGTCGGCTCAGTGGCAGAGTTCTCGCCTGCCGTGCCGGAGCCCCGGGTTGGATTCCCAGTGCTGTCCGTGCAAAAAAAAATCCAGGTCAGCCACAGACCCCTTGACGGCTCTGCAGCAAAACGAATTCCCTCTGGTTCCCAGGCCGTTGCATCTACGTCTGTTTTATAATCTGCGCTACCAGGAGACATTTGTAAGAGCTTCGAAAGTGTTGTGCTGGATTTTTTATTTGCCAAAAATTACAGTCTAGGGTGATTATATGTAATCAGCACCCACGCGAGAGAGCTTGGTGGGGCTTTGCAGCCCACTGGCTGGGTCCGCAACCGGCTTTCCTTCCAGCAAGTTCCTTCCTCTCTCAACCTTAGGTTCTTTGTCTGCAAAATGCAGGTTCCAGGTGTTTGTGAGCCCTGAGTGGATTGGACACGCCCAGCCCAGCCCAGGAGGGAAGGCTTAGTGGGAATTTGATACATCACAAGCACCCTGCAGAATTACGGCAATCTCTGCAGTAACCCACGAGGCACCGCCTAGGTGTTATGGGCAGGGAGACGAGGCGGGAGTAGGACTCCCTTGCTGCGTGGCAGCGTGGCTCACGGAACTCAGCGATGTGGAAGTGTCCTTGCATCCACCTTCCAGAAGCTTCTGCTCATGGTGGCACCACCATGTCTGGGTGGCCGGCTGGCAGGAGTCACACCTGAGCCTGGACCTTTCAGGGGCCCGGGGCCTGGCTGGCTTTGGGGGTGTCCTCACCAGTTGCCGCCAACCTCTCAGGCCCCCTGCCCCCCTCCTCCCCTCCCCCCAGCCAGTCGGCGGGAACCAGGAGGAATGCTGACCTCAGGGCCCACCCTAGCATGCCCCGGGTCCTGGGGTCGTCTCCCTCCTCTCTCGCCTGTCGCATTGGGGTCTCCCCTACAGCTGAGGTGGGGGGAGGCTGTGGAACGAGTGGGTGGGGGGTGAACAGAGAAATCAAGTCGGGGCAAGAAACCGACGGACCAAGCACCCAGAGAGAGCCAGGGAAGAGAGGCCCTGGGGCAGCCTCTGGTCCTGACCTGCGCCACGCCTAGCCCCAGCCACCAACCCCCCTGCCAGCCCCCTACCTCTGGGCCCCTGGACTCTTGTGCCCCCTCCCAGCCTGGTGGAAGCAGGGAAGGGTTGGGTCCTCCAAGAGCTGGTTTCCCAGGAAGCCGACTCAGAGAGGTTGAGCAACCTTCCCAAGATCACACAGCCATTAGGCACTGAGCCAGGACTGTGCTCCCAATCCAGCCCCACTGTCCACACCAGCGGGCGCCTGTGGCCTCCTGTCACAGCCGAGCTGCCCTGAGCGGGGGCTGTCACTCACTGCCCGCCTGTCTGCATCCCCCCAAGACCGGTCCCCTCTTCTCCCCACCCCAGGGGCCCAGGACGCGCTTGTTGAATTATAGATTTCAGAGCCCCTGTCCTGCGCCAAGGCCACGGGGGTGAGAGAGTGCCCAGACCGTGGCCTGCAGGTACAAGCCATCTCAGGGACAGCAGTGCTCACAGCAGTGCTGAGACCCCTGAGCTGAGCCGGACAAGGATTCCTGCTGGGTGCAAGGCAGAGGGAGGGGCTGCGTGGGTGTGGGGGAGGTGGGCAAGGGCACTCCAAGGAGGGAGCTCGGCCCCTACAGCACATCAAGAACTTTCCAGAAACAGATGCAGCCCACTCTTCTATGGATAGGCTCTGGGGCCCCATGGACAGTCTAGGGGTTCAGGTGTCATGGATCAAAGGACCTGAGGTCACTTGGGGTGGGGTGGGAGCTGGGGCCCAGCCTTACCCTCTCCACGGCCCCCGACTCCCAGGCCCCTTGGGAGGGAGCGCCTGGCGGGCAGGGTGGGGCGTGTGGTGTGGGAACAGCTGGGAGCAGACGGAAGCAGGGATTAGAACTCAGGGCAGGCCGGCCTCGGAGTCACTGGCTCAGGCTTCTGTCGCCCCCCTGCCCCCCACCCCTCCCCATCGTGGCTTCTTCTCCCACCTGGACCCTGTACCTGCCTCTGGACAGGACCCCCCATCCAGTCGCCCCCGTGAAACCCCGCGATGTGCAGCAGAGTGGGGGGGGGGGCTTCCTGAAGGAAAATGGCGGGTGGCACGCGCCGGCCCAGGGGTCAGCCTGGTTTGGGGGATGGGGGGCTCACTGGGTAGCGGGGTTGACTCTGGGAAGGTGAAGGGGGTGGGGCAGGCGAGGGCGCAGGGGTGGGGACCCGCTGGACACAGGAAGTGACCTTGCCCTGCCCGGGGCCCCCAGGCACATGAGCACAGGCCAGGGTTCAGGAGGTGAGCTGGGCTGGGGGTCTTGGGGTTGAGAGGTCCCCAGGGACTGCTGGGTCTGGAGCTGCGGGGGGGGGGCAGCCAGGGCAGCTGGTCCCAGTGCTGTCCCCAAGAGGAGGCTGAGGCGAGGGACTCGCAAAACGGGTGCTTGGGGTGGGGTCTCAGGAGGAGGTTGGCCCTGCTCTGTCCCGGCCAGCCACGGGAGCAAGCCTGGAGGCCCTGAGGGAGAGGAGGCCATAGCCCATGTGTCTGGGGGGGGGTGGCGCTGATCCTGGACCCTGTTCACCTCCTGAACCCTGGCCTGTGCTCATACGCCTGGGGACCCCGGGCAGGGCGAGGTCACTTCCTGTGTCCAGTGGGTCCCCACCCCTGCGCCCTCGCCGTAGTCAGTCCCTGAGTGGCAGAACCTACCCACCTCGCCCCACCCCGCCCACTGTTCCCCCACCGCCCCTCCCCCACCCACCCCACCCCCGCCTGCTGCTCCCCCCACTGCCCCTCCCTGCCTGCAGCCAGAGATGCTGCTGCTCCCAGGCCCTCCTGGCAGAGGTTTATTTGCACCCACTGATGGGATAATTACAGGGAGGAGGGATAAAAGTGAAGTTGAAAGAAGAGCGGATTAGAGGAAACCTCAGCCCACCTCCTGTGCTCCCCCCCCCCCCCCCCCCCGACACCTCGGGAGCCCGCCTGCTGCAGTCGGAGCTGCCTGCCGCCCGCCCTGTGCTCGGAGCTGTGCAGGAGTGCCCCACGCCACTGCCCCGCTGGCCAGAGGCGCCCAGCCCGGTGACCCGAGGGCAGTCCCTGTCCCCCAGGACCCGGAGCAGGGCGGCTGTCAGGACGGCCTGGCCTGCCAGGAGGCACTGGGGGGATGGGCCTCCCTGAAAACCCCGCCCTGCCCCCTGGGCCCCGCCCCCACTGGCACTGGCCACAGGTGCCCTCCCACCCAAACCATCAGAACCGTGGCCTTCCGCCGCCCTCTGCGGGCTGGGCGGGGCCTCTCCAGGCTGCAGGGTCCAGAGCTCTGGCCAGGATGCTCCTGAGGACAGCTGCCCCCACCATGCCACCGTCTCCATTGTGGCCATTGTGTCCTGCCGGAGTTCTGGCAGAGCCTCACATGCTGTCTGGTGGCCCGGGACACACCTGGGGCAGTCCCAAGGCTGCCACTGCTCCAGCCAGTCCCAGCCCCTCCCCCTGCATCCAAGGATTTCCATGCCAGGCCAGGTCTGGTGGCCCTGGGGCCCTGCCTCCTGACCCTAAACTGTAGGACACTGGCCTCTGCGCGCCACAGCCCCCCGGAGGCTGAGATGCCCCCACCCAAACCCCTCCCTGCCACCCAGACCCCAGGCCTGGCCTCTGGGCCTCATCCAGCTGAGCTCCTGAGACGTCCACCCCGCCCACCCACCCTGGGCTCCGGCTGCCCCTTCTGCCTCGATGCCCTTCCATCCTCCTCGGCAGGTGAGTCCTGACATGGATCTTAGCATCTGCACCGCAACGTCCCGCCTGGTGACGCCTCTCCAAATGCAGAGCGCAGCGCCAGCCCGTGGAGAGTGCAGGCCCGGCGGACAGCAAGGGCGATGGCACTGGGCCTCCTGGCCGTGGCCCTGGCCTGGGGTGGAGCCTGCTCTGAGGCCCCAGCATGTCAGGCGGGAGGCCCTGGTCTCCCACCCCAGGCCCTGCAGATGGTGTCAGGGCTACTGGAGAGGACCCAGGCTCGGGGCTGACCCTCTCCCGAGAGCCACTGCTGCCCGTTGTGGGGTAGGGGCTAAGGAGAGAGAAGGTTGGGGTCTCGCCCACCCCCACCCCGCCATAGGAGTGCCCTTCATTTGGTGGGTGGGCGGCCGGGGCACAGACCAGAGTAGGCTTACCCCAAGTCCAGCCAGGGCAGTAGCAAGGGGTCAGCCCGAGTGGTCCCTGCACCCGTCCACCAAACACCAAGCAGCCCAGGACCCCCAGACCTGGAGATCCTTGGATCATTACCTCAGGGGACGCAGGTCATCCAGGCAGAGATAGGCTCTGCAGCCAGACATGGTCCTGCCTCTGGAAGGCCGTGTGGCCTCAGGGCTACCGCTTTCCCTCTCTGGGCCTGCCTGTCCTGGGTAAAGGATGCCCTGGCGGAGCCCGCCCCTTCAGGAAGGTGTTAGTTTAGAGGCACTGCGAGTGTCCAGCACAGTCAGTCCCTGTGGCCTCCTTCCCTTGGGGGTCAGGGGGACACCAAGAATACGCTCGAGGCAGGAGGGGCGGCTCAGGGGCTGGGCCCAGATCGCCAAGGCCACGGGCGCCCCAGCCTTCCCTGTTTCCATGGCAACTGGGTGCTGCATCTCCGCACTGATTTTCTAGAGGCTGTGGTGGGGGGGGGTGCCTGCAGGGCCGGCTGAGGGAGGGGGCAGGGCCAGGACACAGCCTGCCCCAGGCTGTCCCCCGCGACGTGGGCCTGACCCACCTGGGGCCATGAGGCAGCTGGCCTCTATGTGGAGATGGGGTCTGCTCTGCTGTCCATGGGAGGGACTGGGGCAGGGGGCAGTCCCTGGTGGCTGCGCCCTGCCCTGGGCTCACCTGGCCGAGGGCTCGTGGGCTGGGCCAGTCCCCTCTCCAGCCCTTCTTCAAGAGCCAATGAATGGGTTAGCAGCTGGGTGAAGGGGCGCAGCCTCCGGACCCAGCCGGGTTGGGGCAGCCGGGGTGAGGCAGCTGGGATGTGACAGGGTGCAGGGCCCTCTGGCTGCCAAGCCAAGAGAAGCCTGGAGAGACATGGGCAGGGCCAGGGTCTCCGGATCCCCCAGCCCACGCCCAGAGGGCAGAGTCCTGTCTCCTGCAAGAGCTGACCTATGCAGGGGCCTGGAAGCTGGTTTAGCATCAAGTAGGGGTCTGCTCAGAGGAGTAGTGAGCTCCCCGTCCATGGGGGGATTCAAGCAGAGGCTGACCTTGGGAAACTCTCACAGCAAGAGGCTGGCCGCAGTGTCCACGTGGTCCTGAGGTCTCTTTCAAAGTTCCTCTAAGGAGGAACCTGATGTGATTTTCAGGGATCATCCCAATTCCTGGGTTCCCTGATGGGCCTGGGCCCCGCCTAAGCCAAGGTGTGGACAGCGGCCGGGCAGGGCTGCCTCGACGGGGTGCTTCAGAGAGAGAGGGACAGCGTGCAGGCCCGGATGCCTGGGCCTTCTGCAGAGAGGAGGGTGACCCCAGCCCCTGCTGGAATGCAGGTAGGCTCACACCCCACCACCCCACATATGTACTGCAGCTGTGGGGGAGGGGAGGGCAGCTCCCCGGGAACGGGGCAAGGAACCCTGCTATGCCACGTGGGGGTCTGAGCATTGTAACGGGGCCAGCACCATTACAGGGCATCCTTCTTTTTATGGATGGCTACCCCCACCTACCCATGTACACAGCACATACCACACGCGCAAATACACCCATTCAACTGCACACATCTCCCGTGCCCACACACTTGCACAGGCACACATACCCACATCCCCCGGATCCCCCAACCTCCCCCCATACTCTCACTGACTCCCCAGGCCCAGGGGAAGGGTAGCAGGGTGGGGGCCGAAAGCTGCCACCACCAGCTCCACCCCTGCTCCCAGAGGCCACCCAGGGCGGGCAGCTGAGAGGCACTAAGGACGGCAAGTTTCTTAAATTCCAAGTTCAAACCCGAAGCTCAGCTCAGCACATTTCAGGCCAATCTGTCTTCAGCCAACTCAACTCAAATTTAATTTAGTTCAGTTCAGTTCATTTCAATTCAGTCCAAATCCAACTCCATATGAATCCAAATTTATTTCAATTTATCCTAACTCAACCCAATAAGAATTCAGCTCACCCCTGAACGGTGTGCCCCGTCTGCAGGGAGCGCAGCCCCTGGGAGAGGCCTTCTGGAGCTCTCCCCAACAGCGAGGGCACCGGGTCAGCCTGGCACCTGCCCAGACTGCGGATTTCAGGTCCACCCGTGGTCTCCCCAACAGGCCGGACCAGAAAGGTGGCCACGGCCTTGCTCGCCGCTGCCCAGTCAGTGTCTCAGCACCACCGCCTCTTCCTTCTCGTTTCCTCCTCTCCCTTCTCTCCTTCTTCATGGCCACCATCATCTGCCTCCTTCTATTGTCATCCTCATCGTCCGCAGCAGCAGCGCCTCCGTCCTTATTGTCATCTTCTCCCCTCCCTCCTCCTTTTCTCCTCCTCTCTTCATCTTCATCATCTTCATCGTCATCGTTGCTACCTTTGTATTCAGCAGCACCACCGTCCTCTTCGTCACCTCCTCCTCCTCCTGCCCCCTTCCTCATTTCCAGCATCGTCATTTGTCATTGTCAGTAGCTTCGTAGTTAGCAGTGTCCCCATCCTCATCGTCAATTTCTTCTCTTCCTCGTCCTCCTCCTCCGTCTTCCCCTCCTTTTTCTTCTTCTTTTTCTCCTCCTACTTCTATGTTTTCATCATTACCGTCGTTGTCTTTGTATGCAACAGTATCCCCATTTTCATCTCCATCAGTTTCCCCCTTCCCCTTCCTCCTCCTTGTTCTCAGTCTCTTCATCTTCCTCCTTGTTGTCTTCTTCATCACTTTGTCATCTTCAGCCTCAGCAGCGCCTCACTGTCTTCTTCATCAGACTCCCTCCGTGTTGGGTGCCGGTTGGCCTTCTCCAGACAGGAGCCCCTTTGTGCCTCATGGCGAGTCTCTGAAGGAAGCAGCATCACCTCCTCTCGTGGAAGGGGAAACTGAGGTGCTGCAGGAGAGGCAGGTCACCCA
Organism: Tamandua tetradactyla; assembly: GCF_023851605.1. Taxonomy (NCBI): domain Eukaryota; kingdom Metazoa; phylum Chordata; class Mammalia; order Pilosa; family Myrmecophagidae; genus Tamandua; species Tamandua tetradactyla. The sequence goes on along the minus strand of NC_135345.1, from coordinate 3,788,305 downwards.
GACATGGGCTAGCGGCTGTCAGGTCAGGGAGCAGGACGGGGCCTGGCCCCAGGCCTCCCCACCCCTGGGCTCCCCACCCCTGGGCTCCCCACCCCTGGGCTCCCCACCCCTGGGCTCCCCGCCCCTGGGCTCCCCACCCCTGGGCTCCCCACCCCTGGGCTCCCCACCTCAGGCCTCCCCACCCCTGGGCTCCCCACCCCAGGCCTCCCCGCCCCTGGGCTCCCCACCCCTGGGCTCCCCACCCCTGGGCTCCCCACCCCAGCCCTCCCCACCCCTGGGCTCCCCACCCCAGGCCTCCCCGCCCCTGGGCTCCCCGCCCCTGGGCTCCCCGCCCCTGGGCTCCCCACCCCTGGGCTCCCCGCCCCAGCCCTCCCCACCCCTGGGCTCCCCGCCCCTGGGCTCCCCGCCCCTGGGCTCCCCACCCCTGGGCTCCCCACCCCAGACCTCCCCACCCCAGACCTCCCCACCCCTGGGCTCCCCACCCCTGGGCTCCCCGCCCCTGGGCTCCCCACCCCAGACCTCCCCACCCCAGACCTCCCCACCCCTGGGCTCCCCGCCCCTGGGCTCCCCGCCCCTGGGCTCCCCACCCCAGACCTCCCCACCCCAGACCTCCCCACCCCTGGGCTCCCCACCCCTGGGCTCCCCACCCCAGGCCTCCCCGCCCCTGGGCTCCCCGCCCCTGGGCTCCCCGCCCCTGGGCTCCCCGCCCCTGGGCTCCCCGCCCCTGGGCTCCCCACCCCTTGGCTCCCCGCCCCTGGGCTCCCCGCCCCAGCCCTCCCCACCCCTGGGCTCCCCACCCCAGACCTCCCCACCCGTGGGCTTCCCACCCCTGGGCTCTCCTGCCTGGCCCTGGGAGCAGGTGCAGCGAGCACCTTGTGCATGCAGCAGGCAGAGCCCCTCCAAGGTGAGGCCTTGTGTTGGGTGGGCCCATGCTCCCTGGGTGCATCCCAGCCTTCTCCCCACCTCAGGACCCCCAGCAGTCATTGCCACCTTCCAGCGCCTGCAACCTAAACCTCCCCCCGTGATTAGCGAGCCCCCTCCTACCCCTCTCATCACAGCTTGGCAGGTCGAAGGCTCTGGCACTGGATTTTATACAAGTCATTAATAAGTTCACAGTTTCCACAGGTTGCTCGGCTTTCTCCAGCCTTCCATGGAAATAATTTAGCTCACTGTGTCTCCCTGTGACTCAGCAGACAAATGAGTTGTTGTTGTGGGGTGAGCTGGGTCCCCTGCCAGGACTGGGGGCTGCCTGAGGGCAGGGATGGGCACAGCAGGGCCAGGGCTGGGCTCAGGCAAGGCCTGTTCACCGAGTGAATGTATGAATGCACGGGTGGAGGGGTGCCGTGATCCTCTAAAAAACAAAATTACTCTATCATTATAAAAAGAATATATGTCCAGTATATTTGTTTTCTAAATGCTGAAACAAATACCCTGCCATGGGTTGGCATTAAACAGTGGGAATTTGGGGGCGGATGGTTTTGGGGCAAGGGGATGTCCAAACTCAAAGCATCCCAAGGCGATGCGTTCCTCCTGGGAGCTGCAGCGCTCAGGACTGGCTGTCCGCCATCCGTGGTGCTTGACTTTCCATCCCGGGCGATGCCCGTGGCGGCGTCTTCTCCCTTATCTTCCAGACCCTACTGACTTCTGGCTCCTGCTGCTTCCCGTGGCTTCTCCTGTGGTGTCCAGTTGCCTTTCATTATAGGGGCTCCAGCCACACTGGCAAGGCCCACCCCACCCCATCTGGGCCACCTCACACCGTCTTCCTGGTCCCAAAGGGGTCACAGCACAGCTCAGGAGCTGGGGCCCACGCAGACCTGTGGGGGAGCCCGACCAGTCCCAACATCTAGGCTGGGGTTTGAGAACACACAGAAAAGGTCCGAGTAGAAAGAAGAAACTAGCAGCCCCTTCTGCCACTCCCCAGAGAAAACCGCCCTTCATGTTTTGGGCTGTTTCTTCTGTATGTGCGCCTTACGGTCGGCAGAAGCTGTATCTGTTGCCTTGTGCACGTGGCATTTTCCAGTCTGTTAAATATCCATTGAGAGTATGGTCTGGAAAGAATCTTATGTTATGTAACTTTTCAAATACATAGACTAGCAAAGAGAATTGTGTAAGGACCCCCAGGCGCCCAGCCCCTATCTTCAACAGTTATCACCACACTGCCAATCTGATGCCATCTATTCCCTCCTTATATTTTTTTAATTAAAAAATACTATCATTTTGAAAGAATTTCAAGCTCACAGAACAGCTGCAGAAACTAATACGAACCCACACAGAGAACTTCAACCACTTCCACCCCCAGATAACCAGATCAACCAATTTTAATATTTTCCACATTTGCCATATCATTCTATCTATTCATCTATCCATCTGACCATCCACCCACCCATCCATCCATCCACCCATCCATCCATGCACCCATCCACCCTCCCACCCACCCATCCATCCATCCACCCATGCACCCATCCATCCATCCATCCATCCATTCACCCACCCATCCATCCATCCATCCACCCATCTATCCATCCATCCATTCACCCACCCACCCATCCATCCACCCACCCACCCATCCATCCATCCACCCACCCACCCATCCATCCATCCATCCACCCATCTATCCATCCATCTATTCACCCATCCATCCATCCATCCATTCACCCACCCACCCATCCATCCATCCACCCATCCATTCACCCACCCACCCATCCATCCACCCATCCACCCACCCATCCATCCACCCGCCCACCCATCCATCCATCCACCCACCCATCCATCCATCCACCCATCCATCCATGCACCCATCCACCCTCCCACCCACCCATCCATCCATCAATCCACCCATCCATCCATCCATGCACCCATCCACCCTCCCACCCACCCATCCATCCATCCATCCACCCATCCATCCATGCACCCATCCACCCTCCCACCCACCCATCCATCCATCCACCCATCCATCCATCCACCCATCCACCCATCTATCCATCCATCCATCCACCCACCCACCCATCCATCCACCCATCCACCCACCCATCCATCCACCCACCCACCCATCCATCCATCCACCCATCTATCCATCCATCCATTCACCCACCCATCCATCCACCCACCCACCCATCCACCCATCTACCTACCCACCCACCCACCCACCCATCCATCCATCCACCCACCCACCCATCCACCCACCCATCCATCCATCCACCCACCCATCCATCCATCCACCCACCCACCCACCCACCCATCCACCCACCCACCCACCCATCCATCCACCCACCCATCCATCCACCCACCCACCCATCCATCCATCCACCCATCTATCCATCCATCCATTCACCCACCCATCCATCCACCCACCCACCCATCCACCCATCTACCTACCCACCCACCCACCCACCCACCCATCCATCCACCCACCCACCCATCCACCCACCCATCCATCCATCCACCCACCCATCCATCCATCCACCCACCCACCCATCCATCCACCCACCCACCCATCCATCCATCCACCCATCCATCCATGCACCCATCCACCCTCCCACCCACCCATCCATCCATCCACCCATCCATCCATCCACCCATCCACCCATCCACCCATCCATCCATCCACCCACCCACCCATCCACCCACCCATCCATCCATCCACCCACCCATCCATCCATCCACCCACCCACCCATCCATCCACCCACCCACCCATCCATCCACCCACCCACCCATCCATCCATCCACCCACCTATCCATGCATCCATCCTTCCATTATTTGAGAGTAAGTTATGTACATCAAGTTCCTTAAACACTTAACACTTCCATGTACATTTCCTGCTGAACTCATATATATTTTCATTTTTGTTCCTGTTGAAATACTTTGAAGTAAATCCTGAATATCAGAAGGTATGGTTTTAATGACTGCACAGCATTTTCTCAGGTAGCTGTGTGGGGGGTGGGGGGCTGGGGGGTGGCTATAGATGGAAGGAAAACACATGTTGCAAAATTATTTACAAAGCATTAGATTAGCCATGTGAAAAGACGCAGAAAAAAAGAAAAGAAGTACACTGAAATGTTTTAAAAATTATATTATTGCCAAAGGGAATTCAAATGCATTGAGCTCTGGCTGTGCTCCAGCCACCGCGCATGCTCCTTTCCCTCCTTAATACTGCCTGCCGGCCTGGGGGGTGGGCTTTAGGAGCCCCCTCTACGCATGAAGAAGCTGATGCCACACAGACTACAGAACTTGCCCAAGGTTCATAGCTGGCAGCTGGCCAAGTGAAGATCCAGCCCAGGCCTGGCTCAGCCCTCTCTGCAGCCCCTGAGGAGGGTGGACAGTTGCCAGAGGGTGCATCTCCATGGTGGCACCCAGGCCATGGCTATCCGCTGAGGCCAACTGGCCTCCCAGTCCCTGCTCCCCCACCCAGCCTCTCGCGGGCACGGCCACCCCGTCCACTTGGCGTTACCTGCAGTCTCATCTCACACTTGCCCCTCCTCGGGCACCTTGAGTCTTTCCAGCTCACACAGGCCAGTGCCCCCAACCCACGAACAGGGCTACACTGGCCTCACCGGCGTTGTCGCTGTCACCTTTGTACTGTCCCTCACTCCCCTCATTACTCAGCTGAGGTTCCTCAGAGCATCTCCACGCGCTCTCCCTGTGCACACGCACACACGCACACACACCTCTCCAGCTCTCTCGTCCATCTCATTTTATCACACTCACCACCAGAGCCCCAACGCTGGTGAAACCCAGCTCTCCACCTAATCTGCAGAGGCACATGGTCAAGAGAAAGAGACAGAAGACACGAATTTCTGATATCACGAGTAGAGGGGAAGACCTCACAGCAAATCCTGAAGAACTGGGGTACAGTGAGGGGATTTTATGGACAAGTTCATGTCAATGAATTTGACAACTTTATGGAATGGACAAAAGTAGCAAGACATAAAGGATCAAAGCCGACGGAAGCACGGGTGCTGGGTTGTAAAATAAAGGAGCATTGAGTCATAACCCAGAGTGCAACACAAATGTCCCTGGGTCTGTAATTACACAAATACGTGACCGGGCAGACAAAGAAATGGGGGAGAGAGCATGGAGCCTGCGCCCCGGGCCTCGGACCACGCGTGGAGCACCACAGAACCCAGCTGCCCATGGGGACGGTGCCGGACAGGCCTGCAGTGGTGGCGCGACGTCTTCCCCACACCGCGCCCGCCCTGTCAGGGAGTGGGATCTGCCCAGGGGCCGGCGAGGGCCGGAGCCTTCCCAGGGACCTGAAGCTGTCACTAGCCTTCCACAGGGACGGGGGCAGCAGGGTCTTTTCCTGGGCTCAGACGCTCCCGGGATTTGATCAGCGGCAGGACCCAAAGTCCAGCCGGCCCTGCCCCTCCCACGGTGTAGACGTGGAGCCCAAGGGCCACCCGTCGGCCCAGGGCTGACCCCAGCCACAGCTCGGGACGCCGCCCGCGGGAAGCCAGGATGGGACGCCTGCCCCTCGGCTGGGTGGGGGTTACACACAGCCTTTCAGGGGACCCTGGCCGCGGCACGTGGACGGGTTGTAGACGGTATTTGCTGCCATGTTCTTGATAGAGCGTGGCGTGGGAAAGGAGGATAAAGGCCTGTGCATGTTCTAGAATTTATCTTTATGTATGGATATATATATGTGTATATGTATTCTAGAAGGTTGTGTTTGTCGTTCCCCCACACCGGGGAAGCAGCTCCCACACCTCCCTGCGCGCCACAACCGCCTCCCACCCGCCAGGCTGCAGCCGCCCCTCCCCCTCCAAGCAGCGCTCCTGTCTCCGCCAGGGCTCCCGGCCTCCAGCCTGCCGTCTCCCACTGCCAGCACCGGCTTACCTGTGCACACCTGCCCATACCTGCCACACCTGCCCACACCTGCTCACACCTGCCCACACCTGCCTACACCTGCTCACACCTGCCCACACCTGCCTATACTTCCACCCCAGGCCAGATCACGTTGTGGGAATTTGGTTGCACCTGCCTCCTCCTCTGCCCTTGTAGCTGCGTGTCCCACCTGCCTGGGCCCCCAAGCAGGGGACTTTGGTTGTCTGGGGGCCGAAGAACCCTTTATGGTTACTGATAACACCTTTGAGCCTTACTCCCAGAAACACACCAACACGCAGACACCCGTGGGTGCTTCAATATGATCCCCGGGCCCCTGGGAGTTAGAGGTGCCTTCCAGGTTCCTGGGCGAAGCCTGGCCAGAGCCGCGCTTGTCGGGGTGCACTGCGGCGGGGCGCCGGGGGCGCCGGGAGCAGGGCTGCCGGCTTCCGCGGGCCTTGCCTCCTCCCTGCAGCCGGGAGCTCCTGGCGCCACCCCCCCTCCCGAGAAGGCCATGCGCCCACTTCCCTCCGTCTACATTTCAAAGGCCATCCCCTCCGCAAGGCGCCGGCTCCCACTTGCTTCCACGCGGGGCAGAAAATAAAATGGGATTTTTAGGACTCAAACCTCCAACGGCGCCCAGTGCCTGGTGAATTTGCAAATGGCTCCAAACGGCCCCAAAATGCCGCCGGGCTCCCACGACCACTGAGAGGTTTGACAAGTGTGGGGTTTAACATAATGTCCCCAAATGAGTCATTTTGGGAGTTAGATAAATGCATAAAGGACAGCGCAGTGCAGAGGCCTCTCCGGCACCCTAAGTCCCCCTGGAAACCAGGCCTGGGACGCCGCGCTGGGGCCGGCACCTGCGGGACCTCTGACCGGTCACTCCCCGCTGTCGGCACTGGAGCGGCTTCTGCTGATTTTCTACCAGTAATAAAACGCGGGGGGCGTGTTTGTTCCATGTGATCTTTTTTTCATAATGAGGGCCACAGATAGCAGAGCTATTTTCTCACAACATTAAATATTAAATACGCCTTACAGTGACAAATGGAAATGGTCTCCAGGACCCCAGGATGTAATGCCTGGCTGCGTCCCGGCCGTGGACAGTGGCCTGGGTGAGCTGCCCCTGGTCACGCGGCTGGGAAGGGCAGCGTTGGGCAGGACCTGGGAGGTCCGGCCCCCAGTGCCTGGGGGACTCACCTGTCTCAGGACGGCTCAGCTCACCTGACACGACCACACCCTCACCTCCCAGCACCCTCACCTCCCTGCACCACCTGGCTGCACCCTCACCTCTCTGCACCACCTGGCTGCACCCTCACCTCCCTGCACCCACCTGGCTGCACCCTCACCTCCCTGCACCACCTGGCTGCACCCTCACCTCTCTGCACCACCTGGCTGCACCTCACCTCCCTGCACCTACCTGGCTGCACCCTCACCTCCCTGCCCCTGTCAGGCCTGTGCACCAGCTGCCCCTCCATTTGACAGCTCTCCCCACCCTCACTGCTGCAGCCCCTTCCGTGACCCCCTCCCCGTGACAGGACAGCCTTGACCCTGGCCACCGCTCCCTCCCAGAAGCCTGCTCTGGCCCCAAAAGGACAGGTCAGACCCAGACACACCCCACAACACGTCCACAGGGCCTGCATGTCCACTCCCAGAGCAGTGGGGGTCCAGGGACAGGGGATCGCACCCCTCTCCTGCCCCATCCCTCATCCCGCTCCCCCCACCTCAGGGCTCCAAGCCCCTGGGACCCCAGGCCCCCTCAGGGCTGGTGACTGCTGGGGAGGCTGGTGGGTGGCCCCGTAGCTCCCTGGGAGAGGAGGGGGCTGCAGTTCACGCGATGGGCCCACAGAGGCCTCCGGGCAGTGACGAGGACGCTGGGGGCTCACCCTTGCACCGCCACGTCCTCATCTAGGTGTGCAAGGAGGGAAGGTCAGGGGCCCCGGCAGAGTTCGGACCTCTGCCCCGTCCCTGCCAAGCTGGGACTAATGTGGCCCATGTCCAGGGCACAGGCTGGGGGTGAGACCCCCACCCCAGCAGAGCCCACGGGGGCCTTTCGGACCACATAGAGTGGTTATTTTCTTTCTTTTAAATTTAACCAAGCTGGTAACATTTAAACACCAGGACATTTTTACCAACCACCCAGATGTCTCACTTCTCTTGAAAACGAGGCTCAGCCCCCTGGGCCCGTCCTCCTGCCTAGCACAGTTGGCTGGAAAACAGCAGCAGCCCCCACCCCACCTTGAGCGCCGTCTCCACCCGCCCCAGCCACCACCCTGACTCCCCCGGGCGATGGGCCTCCGACCCGTGGCCACAAGTGCTCAGCGCCTGCCACGGCTGCGCCCTCCAGAGCAGGTGGTGCCTCCCATCCCAGGGGACTCTCGTGACCCTCAGAAAGGGGCCCGGTGTCTGGGCGGCGCGCCCAGGGCTGCCTCGTCACTGCTGTAGGCTATGCTTTTCCCAGTGACCTTTGGCCTGGGTGCTGCTGGAACAGGGTTCACGCTACCCACCCGCTGCAAGGAGAGCAGGACTTGCCATCTGATTCTGGGCTCGTTTCTTTCTAGAATTGTGGCTGTTGTATTTTTTGTATTAGAGAAGTTGTGGGTTTACAGAACAATCGCGCACTCTTGTTATTGCTTTTATCCGCTCCAGCTCTCTGGGTAACAGTCTCATCACCTCCGAGCAGGGATGAGAATCCTTCCTCCTTCCAACATGCATGTCTCGCTTTCACTTGTCATATCCTGGACCCGCGGCTGCTCCAGAAAAATGTTGAGTAGTCACTGCGATATTAGATGTCTTTATCCTGTTATAATTTTAGTGGCCATGACTGTAATGTTTCAGGGTCAGGTTTCATTTGATTCTGTCTTAGACACACGTTCTTGATCTTATTAAAAAGCTATCCTTCTCTTAGTGGCTTGCCAAGAATTTTTTAAATAAATAAATAAAGGAAGTTGGATTGAATTAATGAATACGTTTGGTCCTCACTGGATCCTCAGTAACACACACAGGGGCTTGCATTTAACAACAGCTCAACAAATTTTGGGGAATAAATGCATAAATGTACAAATCTAGCAAATCTGTCACTTGTTTCCTTGTTTGACTTGCATATGTAATCAATAGTTTTCTGAATGCGCCGTTTTTGAATCTTCGCATGAGTGCTCCTTGGTTACAGCAGGTGAAGCTTTCCCTATAAAGTGACGCTGGTTTTACTCGGCAGTGTTTTGTTCAGGGCTCATAATCACGGGGATGCCTTGTGTAACTGTGTGCACGCATGTGCCACGTCGCACAGATTTTGATGGGAGCCTAGCTTCAGGAAACCTAATTGGGCAGCTTTCCATCTGTTTCTCTCCTCTGGGCACATGCGGGGAGTACGGTTGTGACCAGTTCCTTGTGAGTGTAAAAGAACCCACTGGACAGACCTCCAAGCCCTGAAGACGTGGGAGAAAGGATGCTCACGATTGTTCATTATCTTCTCTGCATATTCAGATTTTCTTCCTCTTGAGGGCTTGGACAAGTCCGTTTTTCTGAGAAAAAAACATTTTATCAGAATGTTTTGATTGTGTACTTATGACCTTCTCATATCTATTTTTGTGTCACCTTTTTCTTGGCTAATTTAGACTTCTTTTATTTTCTTGTTTAAGAAAAAGGAGGTTTGTCTACTTCCATGCGTGTCTACATGACTTAGGGTAGCTCTCCTGTAGCCAGGTGTCGATTCTGTTATTGCTGAATCTCCTGCTGATTTCTCCTCTGGCCTGCATCACTTATCTGCCTCAGCTTTTGCGCCTTTGTGGGACATCTGGGCCGAGCATGAGTGTCAAGCGCGTTTGCCCGGGGGCAGAGCGGCGGCCTCCGTGCGGCACCGTGCCCGTCCTCTTCTCAACCACCAGGCTCCAGCTTGCCCACTTAGGGAGGTGACGCGTCGGGACACAGACCTGCATGAACGCATGGCTGTGGCAAACGGCTGGGGCCGCCGGGACCTGAACTGGTCTGCAGATGGGTGATGGGACACTCAGGGACGAGGGGCGTGGGTGGGCCTGCGCAACGGGCACGGGAGTGAGGTGCCCCCAGAGGCGCCTGTGGCGCAGGTCAGCCAGACCTGATGACCCGTCCCAGGGCCCAGACAGCCTCTTTCCCCCGCCGGGGTGTCCTCAGTGCCCGGGGCCCCAGCACCCATGGCAGAGACGCAGGCTTTCAGGCTTCCCGCAGGGACACAGGGAGTGGGCTGGCAGAGGCAGTGCCCCGCGGGCAGGCAGTGTGCCCTCTGAAGCTTCGCCTGTCCCCGTGGGGGCACGCAGGGCTGAAGACAGGTCTATCTGTGCAGGGAGCAGAACCGTAGGCTCAGCTTGACCAGAACCTTCCGGAACACCGGCCTCTCCACAGGGGAGAGGCCCAGCGCTGCCAACCTGCCAATATGGCGCCCAGGGATGGAGCCACCTTGGGGGTAGGCATCAGCCTCGCAGTGGGCAGGTAGGACACGCGGTGGAGAAAGGGGCCAGGTGGGTCCCAGCGAGGGGAAATCTTAGGGTGTGGGTGGGAGGAGGGCAGCTGGGGACGGGGGTGCAAAGTCAAGGTCATTTCCGGAACAGAATTTCCCCTGCCCTCGGGAATCTCATCCATAAGCTCCAAAAATCCTGGAACCGCGTGACCACAGGTGGATGGGAGCTCCCTGAGGGAACGCCAGAGCCTCTCCCAGCCTCCAGGGGTGGCCGGCACTCCTTGGTGTGTGGCCATGCCACGCCGGTCCTCAAGCCAGCGTGTCCCAGCGTCTGTGCTCCTCCTGCTCCAGCCTCCTCCTCGTGGGCCCCAGAAGGACCTTTGTGGGCCCACCCTGAGCACCCGGGGCCACGTCCTGGTCTCCAGGCCCGTCACCACTCACATCTGCAAAGACCCCGTTCCCAAGTAAGGCCCCATTCATAGCCCCAGGGGCTCGGGCCTCTGACACTTGGGCCCCAGACTTACCACGACGGGCAGGGAAGGGGATGCTCCACGTCTGAAACAATCGGGCCTCACAGAGGTACCGCCCACCCGTGGGGCCCTCCCTCGCCAGCACAGGGTGGGAACGGCCAGCGGGGCGAGCCCCCCGCCAGGGAGCCAGGCACGGTCAGTGAAGTCGCGTTGGCAGCTGGGGCGGGGGGCTGGGAGGGATGGGGCCTCCACCCCGGCCAGCCAGAGGAAGGCTTCACGCTGACACCAGCCGGCGCTTCAGCCACCGCCTGGCCTGACCTTCTCAGGGCGTGTCAAGGTCACGAAACAAGGCCAGCCCAGGAAGCTGCGGCAGCCAAGAGGGACCTCGGGAGCTGTGACCAGACACGTCACGTGGGATCCCGGATGGGTCAGGAACAGAGAAAGGACATTGGGGGAAAATTAGGAAATCGCAATCAATATGGACTTCAGTGACAATGTATCAATATTGGCTCAGCGCTCGTAATAAGTGTTCCCCATCACTAACTGGAGAAAGTGGGGTGAGCATAAGGGACCTTCATTTCCTGGGGCTGCTGTAACAAAGTATCACAAACTTGGCGGTTCTAGACAGCAAAAGTTGATTCTCTCCGGGTCCTGAGGTCAAAGGCCTTGCAGCCTGGGGGCTCTGGGTGTGGGGGTCCCTCCTCTTCTCTTCCAGCCTCCGGGTCCCCGGCCGTCCCGGCACCCTGGGCTCGAGGCGACCCCTGTCTCAGCCCCACAGGCCATGTGGCCTCCCCCTCCGGGCCGTGTCTGCGTCTCTTCTCTTCCTTAAGGACATGGTCACTGGGCTTGGGCCCACCCTAACTAACTAACTAACCAACTAACCAGCTCACTAGCTGACTGACTAATTCCACTGCCGTCACAGCGCCCTGGGGTCGGGACTCGACAGGCCACTTTTGAGGGAGGCAGTTCAACCTGCCGCATTCTCTGTAATTTTTCCGAAAGTCTAAAACTTTTGTTTAAAAAAATAGTCTGTTAAAAAAGAAACCTTGCCGTGTTCCAAATGTGGGAAGAAGGTCTCCGTGGATTGGAAATGGAGAGAGGCAGCTGAGCCCCTAGTGCTGGCCAAAGCCCCCAGGGGTACTTGGGGTGAATGCAGATGTTCACACCAGGGCGGGGCTGCCTGTCCCCGCCCCCACGCCAGGGAAACCCCCGGCCCCATGAGGTCAAAGGTGAGGGGAGTAGAAAGCTGCCTCCAAGGGCTGCGTGGGCAAGGGGGCGCCCCGAGACCTGGCAAAATTAAACAAGGAGTCAGCACCCACGAGACCTGACAGGGGCTCGAAAATCAGGCACATTCCATCTAAAAATACATGTTGGGGAGTCTTAGAAGTGAAAAATGTCGCTTTTGTGAAAAAAAAATAATTCCATAAATGGGCGCTGTGGCCTTGTCACAGCTGGAATAGAACGGGTGATTTAGTGAACAAAATAGAACGTGCCAGCACAAGGAGAGTAAACTAAGGAGACAGGAGAATGGAAGCAGGCGAGCACGGCGTGGGGACTCGGCCGAGGCCGCAGGGCTTGATCACGGGGCAGGGGAGGGACACGCCCAGGGTCCCCGCAGCCTCGCTCTTGATGACCCTCGTGTAACGACACAGCCTTAAAAACCCTGTGGCTGGTGCTTCCTTTATCCAGGCTGTGGACAGATGAGTACAAAATATGGATAAAAAATAAATAAGTAATAATGGGGATGGGGCAGAGTGAATTGGGTAGATGGAAACACGCGTGGACAATGAGAGGGAAGGGCAAGGGGTGTGAGCTGTGTGAGCTTTTTCTTTTTTCTTTTGATTTCTTTTCCTGGAGTGATGCAAATGTTCTAAAAATGATCACGGTGATGAATACACAACTATGTGATGATACTGTGAGCCACTAACTGCACGCCATGTATGGACTGTGTGTGTGTGAAGCTTTGTCAATAAAAATTTAAAAAATTTTTTAAAGCAGAGCTCAGACGATGAGACGATTGTTGAGGCTCCTCCAGGATGGCAGGAAGAGCCGTCGGCAAGCAGCAGCTGTTGCCAGGGACAGGTTCAAGTGGGTAAAGCCAGGAAGAGAGAGAAAGTTCTGAAAGCTACCCCCACCCACCCCCCACCACCCACCCCCCACCCACCCCCACCCACCCCCACCCACCCCCACCCCCCAACCACCCCCACCCACCCCCACCCACCCCCACCCACCACCACCCACCCCCACCCACCACCACCCACCACCACCCATCACCACCCCCCAACCACCACCACCCACCCCCACCCACCCCACCCACCACCCCCACCCACCCCACCCACCACCCCCACCCACCCCCACCCCCCAACCACCCCCAACCACCCCCACCCACCCCCCACAAACCAAAGAAGTACCTGGAGGTCTCTGGGGAGGAAAGGCCCAAGGTGGGCTCTCATCAGGCACTAAGAGGCCAGGACTCATTGGGGCAAATTCTCCAGGGTGGGGGGACCTAAGGAACACCGGGCCCCCCCGGGCATGGAAACACTGGGGAGAAGGGCCAGGCGGGTTGCCAACCCCACCCCCTGTGCCAAGTCCCCGGATGGGGATGAGCCGCCGGGGTTTGGGTTAAGGGGTCCCGGGCCTCCCGCCTGTTTCCCCCACCTCCTGCGGGTCTCCCCCTCGCCCCGCAGCTGCTCCAGAAGGAAAGGGGGGGCATAGCCCGGGGCTTCCTGATTCCACCTGGGGGGTCCATCTCAATTCCTGCTCAGCCCCCACCCCCTGTCCCCCAACTCCCAGCCCCTCAGCGGCCGCCTCTGCCGCAGGACAGGAACTCGGGGCCCCAGAGCACCAGCCGCAGCCTCCACATTCCCCCCAGACCCCGCTCGGCCTGCCCCCCACCCCTGGGTCCTGAGTTCTGAGGCGCTGCCAAGAGTCACTCTAATTTTCGCCAGGTTGAGATGAGTTGTTGGGCCAAGGGAGCCCCTCCTTCTACTCATCCATTATGCATGGCAGCTGAGCAGGCTCGGGCCACCTCCTGTTCTCTGAAACATTGTTCAAAAGGCTGGTTTTGATAAAAAACAACAGCTCCGGGCATTGAAGGGGATGTGTGTTTGTCTAAATCACTTGGAGGAAGGGATGTGTGCCCCGGCAAGAGGTGACCCCGTCTCTTTCAGCATCTCAGTTCCTTCGGGGCTGCTGCACCACATGAGGGGGCCCCCTGCCCAGGCTGGGAATGGGGTCCGGGCCATCCTCCCCCACCAGCCTGGGCGCCCCAGAGGGGTGGCAGGGCAGGTGCAGAGGGGGCCCCCCAACCTGGAGGTGGGGCCGCAGGTAGCACCGCGTGTCTCCCCAGCCCGGCGGACAGGGGGCGGTGGTGCCTGAGAAGCCGGGTCTCTGCGTTTCCCCGGTTAACAGGAATAGTCCCTGCAGTCCAGACGCGGAGCAGGAGAGCTGGCCGGGCCGCGCCGGGAGGGGGGCCCTGCCCCACATGGGATCCTTGGGGCTCCCTGAATGTAGGCGGGACTGCTTGACACCTATCCTTTTAGGGGACCCTCAGGCCTGGGGACCGAGTGACAGGGGGTGCAGGCACCCCATCCTCGTGGCAGAGCCACATTTTTATGTCTCTCCTCCAGCCTCCTGGTCCTCCCCTGCCCCCATTGCTCCCTCCCCAGCTCTCCCTCCTTTCCCCCCCCTCTGCCCCACCCCTCCCCTCCCTCCCCCCCTCCCCCTCCCTCCTCTGCTGAAGGGCTTCTTCTGACTGTACATCACCCAGAAACATGCTTTTACCACCAGCTGGGGAGACTGAACTTTCTCCCACGGCACCTTCCCATGCACGGCAAACCAGGAAGCCAAACCACAGTGGGAATTCAGAGCCAGAGACAGGAGGCTGAGGCCGCCCTGTACACCCACCTCAGTGTTGATCCCACTGGGTGGTCCTTCCAGAAGAAAACTTCCTGCAGGCCCCGGGCTGGGCAGCTGTGAGCACTCCCTGCGCCTCGCAGTTTGTGAGGGGCAGAAAGCAGAGCAGGCAGATGCAGTGCACCCATGAAACGCCGTCTTGACAGCCTGCCTTAGCACCACCTGGGTGTCCACCTGGCTGCCCCTGCAGGCACCTGGGTGTCCACCTGGCTGCCCCTGCACGCACCTGGGTATTACCTGGCTGCCCCCGCACGCACCTGGGTGTCCATCTGGATGCCCCCGCACACACCTGGGTGTCCACCTGGCTGCCCCTGCACACACATGTTTGTCCACCTGGCTGCCTCCGCACGCACCTGGGTGTCACCTGGCTGCCCCTGCACGCACCTGGGTGTCCATCTGGATGCCCCTGCATGCACCTGGGTGTCCACCTGGCTGCCTCCGCACGCACTTGGGTGTCCACCTGGCTGCCTCCACACGCACTTGGGTGTCACCTGGCTGTCCCCGCATGCACTTGGGTGTCCACCTGGCTGCCCCTGCATGCACCTGGGTATCCACCTGGCTGCCGCTGCATGCACCTGGGTGTCCACCTGGCTGTCCCTGCACATACCTGGGTGTGCACCTGGCAGCCGCTGCATGCACCTGGGTGTCCACCTGGCTGTCCCTGCACGTACCTGGGTGTCCACCTGGCTGCCGCTGCATGCACCTGGGTGTCCACCTGGCTGTCCCTGCACATACCTGGGTGTGCACCTGGTGGCCGCTGCATGCACCTGGGTGTCCACCTGGCTGCCGCTGCATGCACCTGGGTGTCCACCTGGTTGCCCCCGCATGCACCTGGGTGTCACCTGACTGCCGCTGCACTCACCTGGGTGTCACCTGGCTGCCCCCGCATGCGCCTGGGTGTCCACCTGGCTGTCCCTGCATGCACCTGGGTGTCACTTGACTGCCGCTGCACTCACCTGGGTGTCACCTGGCTGCCCCCGCATGCACCTGGGTGTCCACCTGGCTGTCCCTGCACATACCTGGGTGTGCACCTGGCAGCCACTGCATGCACCTGGGTGTCCACCTGGTTGCCCCCACATGCACCTGGGTGTCACCTGACTGCCACTGCACTCACCTGGGTGTCCACCAGGCCCTTCTTGGTGGGCCCATGAGAGCAGCTCTACCCCATACACAGAAGCAGAAAGGAGCAGCATATGAGGCCAGAGGGAGGCCAGCTCCTCTCTCACAAAGTCCATCCATGGTGGGGGAGGAACAGGACAAGGGCCCTCGGGTCTGAGTGGAACCAGCAGCCGGGTAGGCAGGGGCAGCTCCCACCCTCATCAGACCCCTTCACCTGCCGTGAGCTCACCTGGCCTGTCCGCATTTGGCTGAGGCTGCGGTGAGCCTCGTTCCTGCAGTCCCCAGGCACCCTGGGGAGCAGCTGCCCAAGGGGAGAGGGTGAACTCACCTCCGCCATCTGCCTGTGGGCAGGGAGCCGAGCCAGAGCCACCCGCACCCACCCAGCGCCTGTGGCCCCACAGGTAAACCTCCCAGGACTCTGCACCCTGTTTTCCTGCAGTGCCTCTCCCTCAAGCATTTCCCTCCAGAACCTTTCACGTAGCGTGGGGGGGTGCCAATTCTGTGCAGAGACTGAGGTTGAAAAGGGTGGGGGGAAACGGTGAGCCAGGGAGGGAGGGAAGGGGACAGGGAGACAGAGTGAGGGAGTTTGGGTATAAATGTACCAAGCTACAGCAGCCATTGCCTCTCTGTGGTGTAATCAACCATGGCTTCCTTCTTACATGTTTTCCAGTATTAAAAAAAGTCTAGGCACTTTATTTTAAGAAGTGTTCTCCTGGCTCCATCTACTTCCTCTGTCCCCTGAGACTGGAGGGCTGAGCTGGGGGTACCGTCCTCAGGAGCTGCTTCCCCCCCGATGTTCCCCTGGAAATTCCCAAGGCCTTTGGGGTTGCAGCCGTCCTGGGGTGACCCAGCCCGTCTAAGTGAGGGTCCTCTATTAGCACCGTGTGGCCTACACCCCACGCCCGCATTTGCACATCTGGGAAGGTACTACCTGGCAGCTGGGGTCTGCCGGGAGCCCCGACACTGTGGAGGGAGGGGCTTGGCACCAGCAGCTTTGACAGGCCCAGCTCAGCCTTGCTGTGGGGGTGCTGGGCTGCCCACTCGGCCCCCCAAGCCCAGTTTCCTTAAGACACAGCAGTGGGGGGAGAGGGGCCGGACTCACCCAGCGCTGCCCCTGCGGCGATGTGCCTGGGATCACGGGACGGTGGGGGCTTCTCCCATGGGCCCTGGACGGGGACAGCCCAGAGATGAGAGCCTTAGGAGCGTGCCTCTGAGGCTCAGTCCAGCACACTCAGGCCAGCGTGGTACACAGTAGGTGCATAATAGCTGTGTGTCGGTGAGTAAACAAATGAGAAGGAAGAAAGGAAAGAGGGTGGGAGGAAGGGAGGGGAAAAGAGGGAGCCACAAGGCGGAAGTCTGGCCACCCCCTGGTTCTGCCCCCATCGGGGGGCGCGTTGGAAGGGGCTCCCGGGACCCCCCAGGGGCAGCCTGTCCAGGTCCATGAAGTAGGACAACAAGTCAGGTCACGCCCAGGAAGCAAGACTGAAAACATAGCCCCCGCCCCCCCGCACACGTGAACACACGCACACGTGCACACGTGCAGAGGAAACACCAGGGTCTCTGGAAGCGAGGTCTTGGCGAAGGAGCGGCTGGGCCGTCCACGCAGTCCCCCGCTCTGCATTGGTCAGGGGCGGCCTGCGGGGGCTCCGGGGGTCACCACAGCCAGGTCCTGCTGCAGCAGCCCCAACGCCAGGATTAAGGGTGCCCGATGTGACCGGGCCGGAGGTCACGGCGAGCGTCCCTGAGGCCCTCGGACATGGCTCCACGGTGGTGACAGTGGGGACAGAGGCGAGGAGAGGGGACAAGGAGTGAAATGAAAGCATGACAGCAAAGCAAATGGAAGCACGTTGCCCTGTCGCCGGGTTAAGTACACAAGAAACACTAACCTTTGTGTTTCGTCTGCTTTTTAAAGTATTTAATGCAACACAAGACAGTAGGTAACCCTGTGATTTTAACGGAGCGTTTGAAAGAGTTTGATTAGATACGTTTGTGATCCATGTTTAAATTTCTGGGGAAATGTAGTCTGTTGAATTCACATATAGATTCATGAGTCGAGTAAGCGGCATGTGAATAGCTGGAGGGCTGCAGCTCCTCCGCCTCTCCCACGTCCATCTTCACTTGCACACTCAGAAGGGAAGTGGCGCCTTCCCCAGCCCTTGAGCAGGCCGCCCTTGGGAGTCTGTGGGTGCCTCAGAGGCTGAGCCTGCCCAGCGTGCCCCTCCCCCGTCCCCCTCCTCCTTTCCCCTCCTCTCCCCCCTGCATCCCTGCCCTGGCTGCAGCTCTCTTGGTGCCACCCCAGCACCATCCACACCCGAGGCCAGAGCCAGCCCCCTGTGCCGCAAGCAGTGATGCATGGACGAATGGACTCGCACACAAACAGCTAAACCCCAGGAGGAGAGCCATGGAGAAGAGGCCTCGCAGCCCCCACCCCCGGGTCAGCACAGCCCCCAGGGCAATCCCAGCCGACTTCCTGGCAGAAAGGGAAAAGCCTGACCCCAGAGTCGTGCGGAATCACAAGGGGTCCCATGGAGCCAGAACTCTTCTGAAAACCGAGAACATAGTTGGAAGGCTCACGCGTTCCCTTTCAGCCCGCCCTCCGAAGCCGCAGCGGCCACAGGAGGGCAGGGCTGACAGGGCCGTGGGACCGACCAAGGGTCCGACAACAAGCCCACTCGATGACGGTCCCTGGTTTTTGACAAAGGTGCTGTGCCAGTTTGAAGGCATTATATACCTCAGGAAAGCCATTTCTTTTCATCCTAATTCAATACTAATAAGTTGGAATTTTTATTGGATTATCTCCACAGAGATGTGACACTCCAAATTGTGGGGGTGACTGATTAGACGGAGATGTGACTCCACCCATTCCAGGTGGGTCTTGAGTAGTTTACTGGAACCCTTAAAAGGGGAGACATTTTGGAGAGAGACAGAAGCAACAGAAATGACAGAGCCAACAGAAAAGAGCTGACACAGATACCGACCCGTGGAAAACAGAGACATGGATGTTTGGAGATAGTTGGAGCCCAGCAGACATCACCATGAGATGTTAATAAGCCAGAATCTGGAGAGAGCCAAGGGAGGCCAGGAGATGAAAGCCAGCCTCGGAGAAGCAAAGTGAGGAGCCCCCACAGGCACAGAGGCTGAAAGCAACAGAGCCCAGGAGCAAGGGACCAGCAGATGCCAGCCATGTGCCCTCCCAACTGACAGAGGGTTCCTGACCCATCAGTCTTCCTTGAATTAAGGAATTTTTCCCTGGATGCCTTAGTTTGGACATTTCATAAGCTTAGAACTGTAAACTTGTAACTTATTGAATTCTCTCTATGAAAGCCATTCCAGTTCTGGTGTTTGCATTCCAGCAGCTGGCAAGCTAACACACTGTCCCAAGGCCCCCCAACAGGGAATGAACAGCCTTTCCAAGGAGTAGCCTGGACCAAAGGCCATGCAGTGGGGCCCAACGAGAAGCCTGGTAAGGATAAACCGAGGCCAGAGGGACAGCTGCCCCCCAACACTGCCGTGTGCAGGCCCCGGGCTGAGCTGGGGAGGGGTAGGCCGGAAGCAGTCATGTCCTGCCCCCAGGAGGCCCCAACCAGTGTGGGCAGCAGAGTCAGGACACAGCGGGGCCATGCAAGCCAGCATGGGCAGCGAGGTGCAGGTGGAGGGAGGGGCAGGCCTCTCCTCGGCGGGGCTTAAAGGGTGCGGACTCCAGCGGGAAAGGACCTCCAGCGTCGCTGACCAGCTGCGGTCACTGCTGGTGGGCTCCACAGTGCGGGAGGAAAGTGACTGGGAAATGGGCTGGCCAGGCTCCCAGCATCCTTTCTAGGGAGCGCGGGGGCTGCGATGGGTTTAATGGGGGACCTGGCCTGAGCTCCAGTGAGGTGGTAGAGGAGAATACCCACAGTTCCCTGGACACAGCCGTCTTCCCGTCCGGGCCCCACCTCGGGGCTACTCCTGGGCTCCCAACCTGCCCCTGACTTCACAGGGGGCCCCACAGCCCAGCGGGTATGAGCACAGGCCCCCGGGAGGCTGCCCCCAGTGCCCCTAAGGGTTCCCAGCCTCAGTTCCGCCATCTGCAGAATGGGGTTGCAGTGCTCCTGCCGTAAAGGCAGCGGGTGCCCCATAAATTGTTAAGACTCTAACCATTAGTCATCTCCACAGCATAAAATCTATGCTTTGATGAGGCTGTTGAATAATTTGATGAACAGTTTCCTGCTTAAGCGAAATTTTAATATTTAGGTGGAAAACATGGCTTTTTAATTTTTATCAGGGAAGAAATTTTAATTTTGCTTGGCCTTTTGGAAATGCTTAAGAATGCCGAAAATATCTCTTTTTTAAGAGAATATTGTTCCCTGAATCAAAACAGAGCTTCAAATTACCCTAATGGCTGTTATATAAAGTACACGCTTAGTCATTTTCTTTTTCTTAAACCATGTGCCTGAAGTGGGAATTTCTCTAACTCACATCCGAGACTGAAATGAACTAAAATGCATTTTGCTCCAAGAAAGTCAGCGTCAAGGCTCCCTCAGCTGGAAGCCCTAAGATCCCAGGAATCGGGGGACACCGCGACTCCTGCACCTGTGTGGCGCATTCAGTCGCCGCCCCCAGCTGGCCACGGTGAAGATGGAAACCCGCGCCAGCCGCCACGCTCTGGGCACCTGCCCCTCAGGGCCTGACAAGAGAGAATCCTCCAGAATCCGCAGCCCCCGCCCGCAGGTGTGCTTTGAAGGTGGAACATTTCACAAAGGGCCTGGGGTTTGCAGGTTTTGCTTTTGAATTCAACCCATGAGACCCGGGAGTTTGTAGAGATGGGGCTGCCGCCAGGCGAGGCTATGGAGTGAGCGGCCCCCTGACTCCCAGCGGGGCAGCCTACCCAGGCCCCCAAGGCTGCAGCGGCTGCTGGGGAAGGTGGACAGTTAAGGGGCAGAGGGTGGCGGCGCTGGCAGCTGCAGGACTGACCCGGCTTCCAGGAGCGACGCTGAAGTGCAGGTCGGAAGGAAGGCACCGTTGAAGAGCAGGGTCTGGCGAAGCTGCAGGAAGGCGAGCAGCCTCTCCCGTGGCCCATCCCACAGCCCCACCTGCCCGCGGCCGCCGGGGGACACAGCGCCGAGGGCGTCAATCAACAGCCCTGGTCTTGCCGCTGAGTGCCACCGCCTCCCCCCAGCTGCTGTCCTGGTGGAGCGTCTTGCAGGGGCCTGCTGCCCCCGACCCCTTGTGCAGCTAGGAGCAGAGGAAGGCCAGACGATAAGCGGCAGAGGGGAGGAGGGAGGAGGAGGACGCAGAGACGGGCAGGAGGACAAACCCCTCCTTGCCCAAGGTCGCACGGCTGCCACCGGCTCAGAGCAAACCACTGCCCCCACTGGCCCACGCCCCACTGGGCAGCGGCTCACCCGCCAGCCAGGCGCACTGTGGCTGGTGGCATCAAGCAGCCTCTGCCTCTGAAGCGTGGCCGCCTTCTCCGTCCGTCTGTCTGTGGCCGATTCCCTCTCCTGACAGGGCCCCCACCCACATTATGTTGGCCTCCCCTGCAGCCTGGCTGGGCCTCACCTTTGCTGGTAACACCTTTAGCAATCCTACTGCAAATAGGGCCACGTTCACGGGAGCAGGGTGAGGAACCCAGCAGACCTTCTCGGGGCCAGAATCCAGTCCAGGAGGCCGCGCGGTGGGCAGGGCCTGCCCCGAGGGGCCAGGTCAGCCATCCCTGGGCTCGGGGTGGGCGAGTGGAAAACCTTCAAGGAGCGCGTGCCTCGTGGACCGAGGTCTGGGGGAGAGGTAGGATGCCGTCAGGCGGGCTGCGGGCAGACGGCGTTCTGGGTTAAGGACTCAGCATCAGCAAGGCCTTGAAGGTTTAGAAGCCCTAAGCCCCCCGAGCTCTGGGGGGCTGCAGGGGAAGGACGGTCAAGCCTGGCGTGGAGTCTCTCTGGGTCGTCTGCAAGACACGGAATGCGAGGACCTTGAGGATCAGGCTACGGCTTTGTGCCACGTCCCGAGGGCAACGGGGAGCCATGGGAGAGGCCTGAGCGGAAGAGTGACCTCAAACACTCTAACGCCTGCCCCGGGTAGGTCTGCAGGGGAAGGGCTGCTGGACGTTCCAGTGCTGGTCTGAAACTGTTCTGCCCCCCAGAAAAGCCGTGTTCTTTTTCCTAAGCTGATCCTGTGGGGGGCAGACCTATGGTTTGGGTGGGATCTTTTTGATTAAGTTGTTTCCATGGAGATGTGACCCACCCAATCGTGGGTGGAACCTTTTGATTCAGTGGTTTCTGCCCATTCAAGGTGGGTCCTCATTGGCTTACTGAAGCCTTTAAGAGGGAACCATTGCGGAAAAGGTCAGAGCTGACACAGAGACATGTGGAGATGCAGAGGGAAAATGCCCCCAGGGAAACTGTTCGAAACCAGCAGCCAAAGGACCAGCAGACACCAGCCCTGTGCCTTCCCAGCTGTCAGAGGCTTCCAGACCATCGGCCTTTCTTGAGTCAAGGTGTCTTTCTCTGGATGCCTTAGTTTGGATATTTTATGGCCTTAGAACTGTAAACTTGTAACTTAATAAATCCTCTTTATAAAATCTAACCCATTTCTGGTATATTGCATTCTGGTAGCAATGACAAACCAAAACACCCTCCCTAGGGCAGACAGGTTGGAGGGGGTGAGAAGCCAAGCCTGGCTCAAGAAGGCAAGACTTCTTGGTGGGCTCAGAATGTGATTTTGGGGGTTACATCGAGTGCATCTTACAGGTCTTTTAGAACTTCAAGCTTCCTTTCACACGAGCTGTCTCATTTGATTCTTACGAAGCCTTGGTGGGGTTAGGGTTTGCATCTTCAGTTTCACCGGCATGCTCTCACCACGTTTGTCTCTTGTCTGAAGCCAAGTGTCCATGGGGCTGTAGTCGCAGTGAGATGCAGACCCCAGCTCCTTGCCCAGGGATTCGGGGACCCCAGCCTCTGACTATCCACAGGAGGAACTGAGTCACGAAAACGTCTATTCTAAACGGGTTTCAACTTCCAAGGTCTGGACAGCAGTGTGTCAACTTAAGACTCAGCCCAGACTGCAGACAATCAAAACTGCAAACTTCATGTGTGTTTGTTGTTAACGGAGCACATTTGCTCAATGGAGGTCGTCAGACTTTGGAAAACCAGGTGAAGAAAGCAGTCTTACGTAAAAGGAAGTTTGCTCCCCACCCCGCCCCCAACCTCTCCTCTCTCCCTTGGGGGGTTTTCTCTCTCCTCCCATATCCAAATGCTGGCTCTCCCTGCCCCTCCCTCCCTCTCTGTAGTGAAGATGGCCTGGGGAATCCAGGCACTACCTTTAGAATCTCTTCCCTCTGTCAATCAGCTCTTGCTGTGTAACAAAGCACCCCATGGTGTAACAAAGCAACAACCGTTTTCTTAGCTCATGATTCCGAGGGCAGGGCCTCCTCCCCCTGCCACACTCCTCCTGTGTCTACAGCTGGATGCAGGTAACAAAAGCCAGATTTTGCTGACTTCAGTTGAGCTTCTTCACATCTTGGGGGCACAGCCTGGCTGCATGTGTCCTCTCGGCCCCCGGCAGGCCAGCCAGGCCTGGTTCACATGGTGAAAGGAGTCCCAGGAAAGAAGGGACGTGTGCTGGCCTCTGAGCCCGAGGCTGGGAACGGGCCCAGCACATCCACCCCGTTCTGTCGGCCCAAGGCAAGACCTGGGTGGGGCAGGCACAGGGGTGGGGAAGGCCACAGGGCCGTGGGGGTGGGGCAAGGAGGGTAAAGCAGGGGTACGGTTGCCATGGCTGCAGCACCCCGCCTGAGACCTGGCCCTCTTGCAACACAGCTTTCCTCCCCTGTGCTTTAACAGGGGCTAATGTCACGGGCGGGAGGCCCGGGCGAGCCCCTCCTGTCTAGAGCCTGCGACCTGGGCAGGATGCGGTGTGCAGCAGCCCAGCTGGGCAGTGGGATTCGCGGGGGCCAGCACCCCTTCTTCCTTCTGCGGGCCAGGAGGACCTGGAGGGGAGGGGCTGGCCAAGGGCAGGTGCCCCGTGCCCTGGCCCAGGTATTCAGGAAGGAGATTCTCCCCCATGTGGCCCCATCAGCACAAGCGCGCGCGATGGAGGGCCCAGAGAAGGTAGGGGTGGGGCTGGGGTGGGGAGGGAGCAGGCAGCTCCTGGAGGCAAGGCCGAGGCTGAGTCTGGTTCCAGCAGCCCCAATCAGCCTCCCCGGCCTCCTCTGCCTTCAGGGTGTCCCACCCGCACCTTTTCTGCATCTTTTTTAGGAAGCCATTTCACAAAGCCCTGCTTTCCTTTGCAGCTCGGAGCAGGCTGTCTTGAACTGGAAGAAAGCAGGCTGCTGTGACCCCGCAGCTAAAGGCCAGAGGCTGGCCAGGTGTGACCCTTACCCTCAGGACAGAGGGGACCCGGCCAGCCTGGCCCCTTCATGGTCCCAGACACGGCCAGCCCTGCCCAGCCAGGAACCAGACGTGTGTCCAAGCCAGCTGCCAGCGTGGCACCTCCCAGCATCCCTTCTCTCCATCCCACTGGGCCTCGCTGCCACCTCCCTGCAGGAACCTGCCTCAGTTTCCCTCCCTAACCCATCCTCCAGCTGTGGCCGCGTGAACCTTCCCTACTTCACCGAATGTTTACATTCACAGCGGGTCAGCTCCTGTGGGAACAGGGCAGCACGCTGCAGCCCACCCTCCCCTAACCCCTCACCCCCAGCCCCCTCCCGGGCAGCCAGACCCCTCCAGGTGGACCCCAGAGGGCACTGCCTGCCAACCTACCCAGCGCCCCTGCCTGCTTCCATCTGCCAGCAACGGACCCCAGGCCCTGGGGGTGCCAGCCCCTTCCACACCCCCTCAGACGGCTTCCCGGCACCCAAACTGGCATGCAGGCGGGGCGCCCCGGGATCTGGGCTTGTTCTTTTCCCTGTGACGTGACTCCCAGAATTGAGGTTACTCTGTCCAAACGTCCTATTGTTTTCCTTATTGGGGCAGGGCTTCATTCCCCCTGCAGCCTGTCTGTGAATGGAGTCTAACTGGCACCCAGCCCACCCAGGCACCCCCATTCCATAAGGCTGCTTCCGTTCCCTGCCGAGGTGCACAGGGACCCAGGCCGCACAGCTGAGAGCACCCTCTCTCCGGCCCTGGCCCTCCTCAGAAAGGGTCTGCTGTTGTTATCAGGCCTGCAGCTCGGCACTGCGAACACCCCCACACGGTGGCTCCCCAGCCCCGGCAGGACAAAGCCCCAGCGGGCACCTCTCTCCCCTCTTTCCACGCGCTTCCTGCTCCAGGGACACGGACACACAAGCTCCCTGCACGCAGCCCGGGCGCTGCGCTTCCCGCTCGGCGATGTGGGTCCCCCCTCAGCAGCTGGTCCCCCCCCTGCACTGCCCCCCACTCCCGCTGGGCTGGGGCCTCCGCGGTGCTGCCCTGTCAATGACCACCCACAGCGGGGTCTCCATGAGAGCCAGGTCCTGGGACCACACGAGGGGTCGGGCACATCCCTGTCCACCGAGCACCCAGCACGTGCGGCTCCTTCTGTGGGTGCTCAGACAACGGCTCATGATGGATGAGTGGGTGAGGGAAGGAAGGATGGAGGGAGGGCAGGGGGGGCAGGGGGGGAGGGGGAGGCCAGAGGAGAGAGGGAGGGAAGGAGGATGGGGCTGCAGAAGAGGGGTGGAAGGTGGGAGAAAGGAGGAAGCAGAGGAGAGAAAGGAGGATGGAGGGAGGGATGGATGAATGGGTGGTGGGTGGGGAGGTGGGTGGGTGGGCGAGAAGTAGATAGGTGGATGGGTGGGGAGTAGGAGGTGGGGGGTGGTAGATGAGCACACCAGCTAGAGGCCTGGGGACCCCGGACCACCTGTGCCCCTAAAACCTCTCACGCAGAGCTGGCTGCGCCCAGAGCGGCGCCGAGTCCCACTGCTGCCGTCCCTCGAGCTCGTACGGATGAGTCAGGGGCCTCCCGGCGGCCTGTGCACCGGCTTTCTCTGCTCTCAGAGCCAGGTGTCCTTGAGCCCAGGCCTGCTGGCTTGCCTCGCTCTGCTCTCCTGCAGCCGTGCTTGGCAGACAGTGGATTACGGTCATTTTCTTTTCACTGGGGCTTTTCTCCCTGGGTGATAACGAAGGCTCACAGGAAAGCTGGGCTCTCAGTAGTGACAGTGCAGTCAGATCCCTGGGCGCGGGCACGGAGGCTGCTGGGAGGACAGCATGCCGGTGAGCTGCGTCTGGCCGGGAAGTCACTGTGGCTGTCTGCCCGAGAGGGTGACTTGCTGGAGGTCTCCCTGGACAGGCCGGGGCTGCCCGAGCCATGCTGGGCACCGTGCCCACCCCAACTGGACCCTCACTCCACTGGGAGAGCTGAGTCTGCGTGTCCCCTGCCCAAAGCCCGCACTGGGGACAGGGAGGACTAGTCCAGCCCTGCCCCCGGGAGCTCACCTGCACACCAGGCAGATGCATGCCCAGTGGAGGGCAGCCAGCACCCGTGGGACCCACCCCCCAACACACACACACTTCAGGGACGAGTGGGCCCCAGAGGCGGGACATTTGCCAGGGATTGGGGTCTGCTGCTCTGCAGCCCACTTCTGAGAAGGCTGCAGCCCTACGATTCTGGCATGTTCCTATCAGGAAGCATAATTTGTGCGCTGAAATGAAAATGCCCCCTTTTCAAAACTTGGGAATTTTTACAGAGCTCAGGGCCCTTCTGGGTGGGTCCTTCCATGCAGGTCCCTCTGAGCCAGGGTCCCTCTGCACCTGGGTCCTTCTGAGCCTGGGTCCCTCTGAGCCTGGCTCCTTCTGAGTTATTCCTCTGGTCCAGAGCTGGGGGTGCCTCTCAGAGCCCACGCAGATGGCTAAACCAGGGCCTTACACTTGAGGTGCATTTGCAGATGACCCATGCTGGAGGGTGGAGGGACCCCCCCACTCCAGCTCCAACCAGCCTCTCCCCTCCGCTTCAGTGTTGGGCCAGGCTCCGAGAATGTGCTGGGGAAGCTCCCTCCCACTTTCCATGTCCTGGAGCAGCTGGCACGCATGGAGAGACCTGGTGTCCCTGTTTCATCTAATCCTTCCCTCCAGCTGAGAGCTCATTTCTTTGTCACTGAATTATATTCCATTGTATGGATGGCCCACCATTTGTTTACCCTTTTACCCATGGAGGGACATTTTGGTTGTTTCTAGTTCTTGGAATTATGAGTAAAACCGTGATAAACATTCATACGCAGGCTTCTGTACAGACACAAGTTTACAACTCATTTGGGTAAATAGCTCAGAGACTCATGGTGGGATCCTGTGATGAGGCTATGTTTAGCTTTGTAAGAAATTGCCACATTGCCTCCACTGTCTCAGAGCAGCCAGAAGGAAAAACCTAAAATTGCGGAACTGTAACCCATACCAAACTCTGAAATCTGTTCTATAACTAATTGTGGTGTGCTTTGAAATATATTGCTTTTTTGCATATATGGATTTTTTTGTATATATGTATTTGTATATATTTATTTTTCGCAATAATAAAAACTCTACTGCCCCATGCCCTCACTTGCAGTTAGTGTTGTTCATTGCTCCGTTTAAGCCACCCTCGTAGGTGTGTGGTGAGATTGTTGTGTTGTTATTTCTGTTGGAAGAGTTGTAAGTTTACAGAAAAATCACAACCTCACATGCAGATTTCTCCATCATTAACATTTTGCGTGAGTGTGCTACCTTGTTACAATTGATGAGCCAGTGTTATAGTTATAACTTACCTCCAGCTCAGCATTCACATTGAGGTTTATTTTGGGGGTTGCACCGTTCTATGGGTTATTTTTAGTATGATAATATATAGGCAACATAAAATTTCCCATTGAACCACTTCCAGGTATTCAATTAAATG
The DNA here is from genome assembly GCF_023851605.1 of Tamandua tetradactyla. NCBI lineage: Eukaryota > Metazoa > Chordata > Mammalia > Pilosa > Myrmecophagidae > Tamandua > Tamandua tetradactyla. The sequence continues at coordinate 3,760,739 of NC_135345.1, read as the reverse complement.
ATGTTGATTGTGCCACCATCACCACTCATCTTCATACGTCGCATCCAAAACTATAGATTCGTCATTACTTTTTATTCATTTGTGTATTGGAACCTGCAAGAAGTAAAAAGTGGAGTTGCATACCAAAAATACATACACAATTCTGCTATTTACATTTACCCTTGTGGTTCCCTCTACTGGAAATCTTGACTTCTTCACGTGACTTGGATCTACTGTCCAGTGGCCTTTCCTTCCAATCCGTGGAACTCCCTTTACATCTCTTCTGGGCAGCTTTTGTTTATCTGGGAAGGTCTTAACCTCTCCCTCAATTTTGAAAGATTGTTTTCCCAAATATAAAACTCTTGGTTGGAATTTAAAGCTCCCTTCCGGGCGTTAAATGGGCCGTGCCACTGTCATCCTGCCTTCTTGGTCTCTGATGATAAATCGGAACTTCATCTCGTGGGGGCCCCCTTGAATGGGATGCATCGCTTCTCCCACAGCTTCCAGGGTTCTCTCTTTGGTTTTGGCATCTGTGCTGGTTTGAAAGGAAGTATGCCCCCTAAGAAAAATCATGTGTTAATATAAATCCCATTTCATAAAGCTAGAATAATCTCTATTCAATATGGTATGTTTGAAACTGTAATGAGATCATCTCCCTGGAGATGTGACTTAGTCAAGAGTGGTTGTTAAACTGGATTAGGTGATGACATGTCTCCACCCATTTGGGTGGGTCTTGATTGGTTTATTGGAGTCCTATAAAAGAGGAAATATTTTGGAGAATTAGAGATTCAGAGAGAGCAACACTACAAAGCAGAGAGTCCACCAGCCAGCGACCTTTGGAGATGAAGAAGGAAGACACCTCCCAGGGAGCTTCATGAAACAGGAAGCCAGGAGAGAAAGCTAGCAGATGACACCGTGTTCGCCATGTGCCCTTCCAGCTGAGAGAGAAGCCCTGACTGTGTTCGCCATGTGCCTTCTCACTTGAGAGAGAAACCCTGAACTTCATCGGCCTTCTTGAACCAAGGTATCTTTCCCTGTATGCCTTTGATTGGTCATTTCTATAGACTTGTTTTAATTGGGACATTTTCTCGGCCTTAGAACTGTAAACTAGCAACTCATTAAATTCCCCTTTTTAAAAGCCATTCCATTTCTGGTATATTGCATTCCAGTAGCTAGCACACTAGAACAGCATCCAACAGTTTTTAATTGGGAATGTCCGGGTGTGGGTATGTTCTTTATCCTGTCTGTGGTTCGTTAGGCTGCTGTTTTTTAATGTTTAAAAAACTTCACCAAAAAGCCTTGGACTGTGGGGACTTTGTGAACCTGGTTGTCCTTCCTGGCCCCTCCCTGCTCACTGAGCTCCTATTTTATATTCCTTTTTCAAGCCACGAAGCTCTTCCAAGGGTCTCCACTTGTCTTAGCTTAGAGACTCCCACTGAATCCCTCTGCGCCCTTGGCAGGAGGACGTGGGGAGAGGGGCCCGCAGGGGCCCAGCCATCCCGGGGCGGCTGCTCACCCTAGAGCCCTGAGCCCCAGGCCCCCCCGGGTCCCCGCTGGCATCGGGTTGGCTGCAGGCTTGCTCTCGTCTCCTTGATCGTATTTTCAAGAGGCTTGTTCGTTTTACAAAACGCTTGAGAAGAACCAGCTCTGGGGTTTAACTATTGCCTCTACTGAGTTTTTATTTTTAAACTTATTTACTTTGGTTTTAAATGAATTTGTCTCCTCCTCTCCCCTGGAGAGTGCAGTGGTTGCCCCCCACACACACACACTCCCAGGGGTCCCGGGGGCTTAGGGAGAAACTTGGCCCATTTGTCTCCCTCCAAGTTACCTTGACCCACTTTCAATCTGGCTGATTTTGTTTCAGATTTTAGACCCACATTAATGAACATCATCTTTGGTTTCAAAATGATGCATCCTTTTTCCAAATAGCTGTTTTTACATTGAATTGTTTTATACTTTGACAATCTCCATTTTGTCTCCATTTTGTTTGGCTGATCTGGGTGCTTTTTTACCCAACCATGTCTTGAGTTTCTTTTTCTGATTTGGTCCCTGTTTACCTAAGGGCCTGCTTAGGAAATGCTTTCAGTTTTAATTCCTGAGGTACACCTGAGAAAGGAAGAGTCCCCTGTGCGTTCTCAGGCCCATGTCAAACCAGGCAGTCTGCATGGGTGACGAGTCTTCGCCCTGGGAACGTGAGGGTGTTGTCCCTTTTCTCTTGTCGCCTCACTATTTGTACGCGTGAGCTGTTTTGTGTCCCCTTCCTGAACGCCCAGAGCTGCCTTCTCAGGTCAGCAAGACTAAAAGATTTCGGCAGCAGGCACCTGGGATCCCCGAGCCCTGCCAGCCTGCGGTCTCGGACCCCGCCTGGCCTCACAGGTTTCCTGCCCTCCCTGTGGCTCGGTGTGTCATGGTCTCAGTCTTGTGGCTCTGCCCTCACCTTCTGTAATGCACATTTTGCTCTTTTCGTGGAACTATCGACTTGAACCTTGCAGTTTTGGTTTTCGGTTTCCTTCTGGCTTTTCTTACGTCAGGCAGCCGCCTCTGCCCTGGTGCCCGCAGGCAGCCGCCCCTCGTCACCCTTTCTGCCTGCTCTCCCCTCCTGGCCCGTGGAGGCGCGGGGGCGTCTGCAGGCTGCGCTGGGGCCCATCGAGGAAACCGGCTCCAACCCGCCTGCATGGTGGACAGTCCCGCTGCCCTGGGAAGGGGGCCGGGACCAAGGGCGTGTGTGCCTCAGGCCGCTCTCTCTCTAGCTCCTGCTTGCTCTCTTGCACACGCACACACACGCACGCACACACATGCACACGCACACACATGCACACGCATACGCATGCACACACATGCATGCACACACCTGTCTTTCTCCCTGCCTCGTTCCCACGCGGGGCCCCCTGCCCAGTCAGCGAGGGGCGTCCGCGCCCGACGAGGGAGACCTCCAGGGAAGTAGGCTGCCTGGCCCCCCTGGACCAGTCACGAGCCCCTGGGAGCCAGGGCAGGGATCCCCGATTGGCCAGGTCGGGCCCCTCCTTTCCAAGGGCGTCAGGCCCTCCTCACAGGGAGGGAGCCCATCACCCGCCCCCCCGGAGGTCCCACCCCTGTCTCCCTGCACCAGCGGCCACGGTTTCCAGGCTGCTGCAGCTCCACGGGGTGTAAACACTCCCAAGGCTCTGAAACACGTGGACACACGCCCTTCCTCTCCCTGCTGGGACGGGGGGCCTTGGACAGAAGGCCAAGGGCAGAGAGCACGGCTCCCGGGGCTGCCGGGCCACGCATTGGCTCTCTAGAGGCGCCTGGTAGGTGCCCACAGGCGACTTTGTCCCGGGCTCAGAGCCAAGTCGCACGGACAAGACACCTCGGAAAATGGCAGCAGGGCAGGGAGGGGTCAAAGAGCATAAAGCAGCTTCCACCATTGCAGCCGGAAATGGATCCGGGATTTTGACTCCAGTTGGAGCAGTTTCCTGGCTGCCTTCTTAGTGACCGGGGGGCGCGTCCCCCAGGCCCGCAGCACAGGAGGTGGGTCCGTCTCAGGAGCGCCTGGGACACAAAGCCGAAAGTGAGCCCGCAGCTGTGGACATGGGTTTGTCCTCTCTCAGATTTAGCCAGCCCAAAGCTGTGATTGTAATGACGTCGCTTCTCCTATAATGAGCAACAAGAGGCTCAGCACCGACCCGGGAGACCCCAACTTCCCCGTTTGGTTGTAGGACAGAAGACGCACCCTAGTCCCCTCCAGCTTTGACCCAGAGGCCCCACCGTCGGGCACCATGTCCATGGGTGCATGGAGGGTCCTGCCCATTGCCCGAGCCCCTCTCGTCCTCCTCCACGGTTCAGGCTCACAGCATTCTCTTGAAAGCTGCCCTCTTGGTCAACACCCCTATTCTGCGTTCATGCAGCATGCAGGGCCCAGCGGGTCAGTGGCCCAGGCCCTCCCCTCTCTCTCTGCCTCACTTCCCTGCCCCGTGACTCTGCGGTCACCCCACTAGCCTCGACGTGGGCTCAACCACAGGCCTGACTTCGGTCAACGATGCCAGTGGAGGCAAACCAAGCAGGGTCTGACCATAAGCTTGGGCCGAACACCCAAGGGGCCACCCAACTGGGCACACAGCTGCAGCAGCCCAGCCCGCTCACACAGCCGCAAACCGGAGAGGAGTGAACAGGTCCTGCTGTATGACTCGGGGGTATGGCACTTGTTACGCAGCTGCAGCTGACTCCTGCACCACCCCGCTCCGTCTGCCCTGGCAGGAGCTTTGTGTGTGCGTAAAGCATTCCCCCGCGTCACTCTCACTAACGTCAAGGAAACCTGACATCCTTTCTTTTGTTTCATTTTGTTTTGCAAGGTTTGCAAATTCCCTTTGGAGTCCCTCATTTTGTGTGAAGCCTGCCCAGCGCCAAGGAAGGCCTGTGGGCTGAGTGAGGGCAGAGGTGGGCGGCGGGCAGGAAGGGGGATCTCAGGTGGCCATGGGTTTAGGGAATCTATGGGTTTTGTGACCCGCCAACCTCAGGACGATGGGCGCCTGGTCGAGTGGCCCCTGTCTTCCTGCCTTTCTCATTATTGCCCAGCCCGCAGAGGGGGGCCCCCAGCCCCCCAACCCCCGCCCGCTGACCACCCCCACCTCCAACAGAAGCCCCAGCTGAGCCAAATGCCCCTCTGGAGACGTCACTGTTTTTACTCTTTGTTGGCCGCGTCTGACGCACCCAGGCCAGCTCGTCCTCTCTGCCTCTTGTCACACAGCGTCTCATGGGGGACCCAGGACCCCCCGTCCCGCATTCTTTGGCCCGGCCTCCCGTGTTCCCACCGCAGCAAGGTCATCGGCCCGCAGGGTGGGGCTGAGGACCCTGCAGAGGCCGCAGCTCAGGGAGGGGGAAATGGCCCCTTCGGGGGACTCCAGGCCCTGCTGCAGCCCACACGGGTCTCGTCGCCCACTGGGACGGACACTCTGAATGCAGCGCCACAGCCCTGAGGGGAGGACTCAGGAGGCGAAAAGAGAGGGGCTGTTTAAGCATCAGGGCGGAGAAAGTGGGATGAAGCGAGGGAAGAGGAAGCCCCTTCTCTCCAGCCAGAAACTAGGGCCATTATGTCAGCGAGCAGGAACCCGGTCTCCATCCCCCCACCCCTCCCCGCCCTGTGGGCACAGAGGGGTCTGCCGCCTCCAGGCTCCCCTACTCAGGGAGCCGCAGGACAGGGGGCAGAAGGCTCTCCCGGGGCAGGAGGCAGCACCCGTCCGCTTGCCCCTCCCCGTGCCCCTCTGCGTCTCGGACCCTCGCTGTCGCCTGGGTGGGGACACACTCCACGCTGCGCAGGGACCACGTGATTCCCGCACGCGTTCCAGGCCTGGGGCTCGCGGTACCGCGGGGGGGTCTGGCCTGGCTGGGGCTGGACTGCGGGAAGGGGGGGGGGGAGTCCAGAGGGGGCACCTCCTCTTGCCCAGGGGTGCGAGTAGCTTCCCGGGGTCCTGGGAGAAGCGGGGCAGACTGCAGGTGAGTCTCGTCCCCACGCTGCCCTAGCCGGGGCTCCAGCAAGTGGCTTCCCGCCCCCTTGGGGACAGAGCTCCTGCCTGGAGGGACAGGGAGAGCCACACATTCCATAGCTCCCCACCGGGCAGGGGCTGCCGGGAGGAGGCAGGTGCCAGGCATATGCTAGGCGCTCAGGAGAGACCCAACCACCTGCTGCCCACTCCCGCCCCAACTGGGGAAGGGCAGTGGGGTGTCTCCCTCGTTTCCCTCCCCAGCACCCACGCCCTTCCTTGTCCCCAGCTGAGAGAGCAGATCCACCAAGGAGCCAGCCCTCTTGGCCGTGGGGGCTGGAAGACAAGGCTGCTGGCTGGACAGACATGTCCCTGGGTCCCCGATCTCATGCCCAGACGTCACCGGCACAAGGAGAGTCCACGTAGACCAACTGTCATATGCTGTCTCTGCCCAAGGGGGGCTCCGAACCCAGTTCCAGCGTGTTGGAGGCGGCACAGCGCCCATGTGGGGGCACCTCCTGCCTGCACGGTGCCAAGGGGGAGCCTGCCCACTGCCTGCATGGTGCCCAGGGGTCCCACCCGCTGCCCCTCCTCCCTGCTCGGCCTTCACCAGCCCCAGTGGGTGTCAGAGGGGAAGGGAGCAGCACCCAGCCTGGAGCACGCCGTGGGACTCTGCCTTTTGGGTTTTGCAAGGCTGCTCTGACAGGTCCCAGCCGTGTCATGGCTTCGAGTCAGGGATGTGCTGTCCCCCGCTCTGAGCCTGGGTCCAGCGTCAGGGCCCGGCTGGCCGTGCTTCCTCTGGGGCTGGCTCGCCATGGAGCTGGGTGCCCCCACCTGCGCTCTGCCTCCGCCATGGGGCAGCCCGTGTCCCTGGCCTCTGTCCTGGGCTCTGACTGGCTGCCCTGAAGCTGCTGCTTTACGAGGCCACTACTTCCTCATTTTATCACAAACTCTTGAAGGCCGCTTCTCCCACTCAGCCCCAGGGAGCCGTCCCAAGGCGGGGCCTGCGAGCAGATGCTCCCCCTGGGTGCTGGCCGCAGGGTGGAAGTAAGGCATCTGTCACTGAGTCTCGGAGCCCAGCCGGCCCAGGCTGCCCCCAACACCATCCCTGTGCCCAGCTTCTGCACAAGCACTTGGGATGACCAGTAACTCTGACCCTGGGCCTGGGGCCACACAGCACGAGGCTCGCCCTGTGCCAAGACCCTCGTCCCCTTCAACTTCCGCACGGGCCCCCGGGAGACCTTCCTGACACGGAGAACTGACCCTCGGGGCCCCCAGCCCCACTGCCATCGCCACCTGCAGCTACCCCCCCACCGCCACCCTCTTAGCTCTGGCCTCCCCCTGTCACCCGCTCCCCACTGCAGCTTCACCTGCCCCCTCTCCTCCAGGCCAGCCCTGCAGCTCCCCTTTCGGGACCTCCAGCCCGGGCAAGGGCCAGGGGAGGGAAGGTTGGGCAAAGAGGATTTCGATGTTTCTGGTCATGAGAATGAGTCCAGATCCCATCCCCACGTCCCTGAGTAGAGCTCAGAAAGGATTTAAACCTCCTCTCATTTACTCCTCTCAGAGCCCCGAGAATCAGGGCCTGTGGCTTCAATGTTTTGCAGCCGAGAAATGAGGGTGGGGGCCTCTGGTTTTCACCCAAAATCAGGTAGAACTTTATGCCATAGCCAGGGTCCAAGTCAAACATTGCCTTCGAAGAGAGGAAACTGGGGCATGAAGCAGGGCTATCTGGGAAGGGTTTTGAAGAATGAGTAGGAGTTGGCCAATGGAATCTTCCATCTTCCTGCTTCCTATTGCCATGGATTCCTGGGCCATGTGATGCTGTATCAGCTCAAGGGGTCCTCCATCCCAATCAGAGGGGGCAGCAGACAAACCCAGACCATCATGTTCAGACTGCAAGAGGGCCGCAACGATCAAATTAAGGCCCAGTTCTGCTGCCTGGTGATGATAAAATAGGCATAGATTTAGTCTGGCTCACCAGGCATGGAGTTCTCTGAGTTCTCAGTTGTTTTTGAGATGGGGATTTACAACTGAACTTAATGAAAATGCCCTCCTGTGAGGGGAGGCAAGCTGGGGTCGGGGCTTCTTCAGGCCAGGCTCTGAGCCTCAGGCAGTCCCCTGTCCTTCGGATAATACAGCCCTCCCCCCCCCCAGGGCTTCTCACTCTCCCCAGCACCCCCAGGGGGACCAAGGCCTTTCGTGCCTGCCCAGGGCAGTGGCACCTTCCCGGGATGGTCATGCAGCCACGAGGAGAGACCACGGAGCTCACAGAGAACATGGCGGGGCACACCGCCAGCCGGCACCCAGGCCCTCTCCCGGGAAGGCTGGCACGCCCAGGGCAGCGCCTCTGTTTCCTGACATGTGGGTGCTGTGACCACCCTCAGCTTCTGCTGGGGCTGCCCTTACCTGCACGAGGCACTGGCCTTGCCGTTAAGTGACCCCGCACACCCAGGACAGGCCCTGTGTCTCAGGGCTCGTCCCACACCCCGTCACCCCGTCTCCTGGGGGAGGGAGAAGGGAGCAGAGAAGTAAGTGCGCAGAGCGGCCAGCGGCTCCTGGGTCACAGTGTGGCCTCTGCTCGGTGTCCCCAGCCCCCTGCCATCTGACCGGTGATAGCACGAGAGCAGTGACAGTGAGGCTGCTTGCCAGGACAACCGCGCTCTGCCCTCTCCCCCACCAGTGGGCCCAGCAACACCCACCAGGGGTCTGGCCGCCCACACCAGGCTGAGAGCTGGAGCTGGGGCTGCCACGGCCCACGTGGGCCCACCTGGGGACTCTCAGTTCAGCGGACCCGGACAGACCCAGGTGGGAGGGGCAGGAGGGGCCGTCAAGGGCTGGGGGTGCCCAGAGGAGGCCCGAGTTGATGCTGGGGCCTCGGGGGGCCCACGGAGGGGGTGCTGAGTCCACTCACCGGAGGAGGTGGGGTCCATGGGAACAGGCAGTGGGGACAGGGGCAGGGCACCTAGGCAGGGGCTGCCGGCCCAGGCCAGTGGGAGCCAGTGGGGAGCTGGCCGAGCCCCTCCCACTCCCCACGAGAGGAAGGGGTACCCTCAGGGCACTGAGCACAGACCCTGCCCACCAGGCGGGATGACAAGGGGGTGAGTTTAATCACGTAAAAGTAAAGCCTCTGCACAGCACCGAGCAACTGGAGGAGCGAGGCAAGAGAGGCAGAGAGATAGAAACAGAAAGACAGAGAGAGAGAGATGGAGAGACAGAGAGACAGAGAGAGGGACAGAGGGAAACATGCTCTAGCAACAACTGGGCTTTGGCCCCTGGAAGGCTCGCAGGGCAGAGGTGCCTCCACCGACCGACCGAGGTGACTGTGCCCGTCCCCCGCCCTCGGAGGGAGAGCTTCTCGCCGGGGACCAGGCCCCAGGCCGGGCAGTGGGGAAGAGGCGTCACCCCTGGCCCCGTAGCAGCCCATGCTGGAGCCTCGGGCCCCGGGGCTGTGTGAGCCGTGCCCCTGCCGTGCCCCTGCCCTCCTGCTCGGACACAGCCTGGGGTGAGGCGAAGAGGCCGGGAGCCCGCACCGGGGGCAGACACCCAGCAGACCCTGTCCCCTCCCGCAGGGAAGTGTCGTCTCGGGGGCCACGGCGAGGTCCAGCCCACCTGTGGTGGTCACTTCCTCCCCAAGGGGTCCCAAGAGGGAAGCTCGATGGGCCCCGTCGCCCAGGCCTGGGCGGAAGAGAGCCTGGGGTCCCCCAGGGTGGAGCAGCTGGTGTCCCAGGGTCCTGTGAGATAAGCGAGGGGCCCCAGCGTGCTTCCAGGTCCAGGGGTTCCCGGGGCGCACCTCCTGCCGAGGGCTGTTGGGGGGGAGGGGGAGGAAAGGGGGCACGGCAGAGAGGTGGGGAAGCTGGGGGGGCCTGAGCCCGTCGCCCCCCGTATGGGATGGGCCCCTCAGACGGCCCCGCAGCTTAGCACTCTGGGGTCTGGGAAGTGGGGAGAGGCTGGAGCTCTCCCACCTGGGGGTGCTGGCCCCTCCTGAGCTCCCTCCACTCTCTGGGCCTCGGTTTACACTTCAGCCAAGAGGGAGGGGAGGGGAGGGAGCGGTAGAGGCTTTCCTCCAGGTGTCCCTGTTAGGAGAGTGACACGTTCTTGGTAAGGCTCAGGGGTGCCATCACCTCTATCGTCAGAGCCCGGGGGCAGGAGGTCAGAGGCTGAGCAGGGAGGAGGGCCACAGCGGGAGAGGGGGAGGCCCTGGCAGGGGTGGGAGTGCGGCGTGGCAAAGGGGGAGGCCGTGGGAGGGGAGGAGGCCATGGTGCGGGGGAAACACAGGCGGGAAGGAGGCCATGGAGGGGGAGAGCCCCCCGGGTTGGGCCCACCCTGACCCCAAGCTCAGCTGGTACTCCCCCCATGTCCCTGCCCCTGGGGTCCCCCTGCCTTTCCACGGGGACAGACAGATGGACAGATGGAGTGAGAGCAGAGCTGGCCTGGCAAGGGCCGGGGTGAAGGGAACAGCGTGTGCCGGGGCTTCCACCCCCAGCGCCCAGAGGGTGCGCCCTAAGCCTCAGCTGTGGACACCACAAGCCCGGCCAGGGTGCTGCCCACACTGTGTCACCCAAAAGCACTCGGCAGGAGCAGGAGGGGACGGAGGGGGCGGGAGGGGGTGGGGGGAGGGAGGGGCGGGGTGGGGGAGCCGCACACTCAGTCTTGAATCCTTATATGCATGAAGAAAAGTGCCTGCCTGAGGGATTATAAATCTCTCCTTTCCGAGTATGCATGACCAATTTATTTCTAGAAAACAACCCAGAACTTGAAAATGTTTCCAAGCGGCTTGGGCGCTGTGGCTTCTGCCGGGGCCAGCAGCCCCCCTTTGCCCCCCTTTGGTCCCCCCTTCCCCTGGGCCATGGCAGGGCTGGCTCACACGTCCAGATGTTTCCTTTCCCTTTTTGCTGCCACGCATGAGGGAGAAGCAGGTTGTGGGAACGGGAGGTGAGGGCCCAGCGCGCCCTGCGGGGAAACCATCCCGCTTCCTGCGCACAGGCCAGGACCTGGGGGGCCCCCTGCTGGCCACCTCCAGCAGCTCGGGGGGGGGCCCTGAGCGTCACGTCATCCCAGCATTCCCCACCCAGGGGCATCGAGGTGCCTGGCAGCGGAAGGGGCCCCCACCACCTCTTGTGGCTCTCACGCGTGGCAGAACCCCCGAGGTTCAGCCTGCACCCTCTTCACCCTGGACACGGGTCCGGGGCAGCCGCAGTGAGCATCGTCATGCCAACAGGGGCGGGGGGCCGGGCCGTGTGCTTGCACCCCCAGCCAGCAGACGTTCTGGAAAAGGCGCAACAACCGAGAGGGGAAAGAGCCGCGGCGGCCAGGGGTCAGGGGCCGGGGAACGCCCAGGGGGCCCGGGCACTCTCTGGGCGAGAGCTGTTCTGCAGGACCCTCGATGGGGCGCAGGACCCCAGGCACCTGTCAGACCCGCAGACCTGGCCCCAGAGACGAGACCCCAGGCCGGCAGGGACGACAGTGACCGGTCACCACTTGTATCGGTCACCACCCGTGTCAGTCACCACCATGTTGGTATAGGTCACCAGTTGCAGCAAATGGCCATATTGACACAAGCAGCTCCTGGCGGGGGACCTGGGTGCGGTGGGTATGTGGGAATTCTCTGCACTTTCTGTGCAGATTTCCTGTTTCCCTACAACGGCTCAGAGAAGGAAGTTTGTTTTAAGTCTTGCACCTCGAGCCCTGACTTGCACCTGCATTGGGGCCCAGCGGCCAGCTGCCTCCCGAGCACCCCTGTAGATATGTCCCACGCGCATCCCCGAGGCCGTCGCTGCTCCAGCCACCCAGCCTGGGCCCTCCCGCAAACACAGTGCGATGCTCGCCACCCACCCAACTCTCCCACCATCGTCTCAGCCGTGAGAGTCTCAGGGCAGTCCCAGCCCCCACGTCACCGCCCCGACCTCTGCCGCTTGAGTCCCCTACCTCGCTCACGGTCTGCCTTGTGTGGGCAGGTGTGCACCTGGGCTGCTCCCCGTGGTGTCCCCAGCACCTAAAACGCTGCTTGTTAGGGATTAGGAACACAGGAAATAGTGACTGACTGATTGATTGATTGATTGATTAACTGACACAGTCTCCCCTCCCCAGCTCTGGATGGGTCCCCACTAGAACCTCTGTCCCACCTTTCCTGAGCACACCTGGGCTTTGGGAAATGGGGTCCTGTTGCATCCACTAGCCTAGTTCTTCCTCCCGGGATTGCCCTCTCAAAGGGAGAAGTGGGGTGCCTGGTTCCCCGAACACCCAACAGTCACCACCACTAAACCCTGTAGGGAGATAATAGTGAGTGCTGATGAAGTTCTTACTGGTTGGGTAGATGGACAAACGGATGAATAGACGGACAAATGGATGGATGATGGATGATGGATGGATGGATGGATGGACAAAGCGATGGATGAAGGAGAGATGGATAAATGGATGGATGGACAGATGGATGGGTGGATGGATAGAAAGGTGGATAGGCTGACAGAAGGATGGGTGGATGGAAGTTTGGATGGATGGATGGATGGACGAATGGAAGCAAGGGTGAAGCAGAGTGCACAGAGAAAACACCCAGTGTGCAAATTAAGGACTTGCCCACTCTTGCTGCATGAAAGTGCAGGGTCAGCACCTCTTAGCTTCTGTGCCCTGCTAGGAGCAGGAAGCCTGCCTGCAGAGACAAGCTTCACCAGCCACGTACGTTCCTCCAGGGAGAGCACACTTGTGTCCGAGACCAGGGCGCCTGCCGGGCTGGAGTCAGATGAGGCAACGCGGGACCAGAAGCAGAGCCAGGACACGTGGCAGAGGCTGCGTGCATGCATCACGCTGGTGCCAACCACTCCTGCCTTTCTCTTGTTTCATACACAGCAAGGGATACAAACGGCGCATCTAAAATCAAACAACTTAAATAAGAAATGCAACCGGGAGGAAACACGAGAGGCTGGGGCTGCCTGCTCTAACGGCCTCTGGGAGGGAATGCCTGGGCCTTGGCATTCAGGGCACAGAGGCTGCCAGCTCCCCACGCAGCCCGCAGCTCGCAGGGGGCGGGGGGCGGCTCAGGGAAGACGGTGGCTGCAGCACTGGCCTCTTCAGCCGTCTGTCTTGCCTGGACCCTGCACAACACCCCACGGGGAATTCCACGCTCGTGTGTGAGCCGTGCAGTGCCGTCCTTGCCAGCTGTCCCTCTCGAGGGGACCCATGGCTTCCTCTGACCCCATCCACACAGGGACGTCCACATGGCTGAAGGGCAGCCTGTCCCTTCTCCGCTCTGCTACCCTGCCCACCGGCCCCCATTCTGTTGTCCCCATGCATGGGAAGGAGCAGCAGGCGCGGGGCAGGGAGCAGCTGAGCCACGGCCAGCATCCCGAGTCCGTCGCGGTGTCCATCGTGGGCGTCCGCAGGGCCCCGAGGGCAGTGTGAGCCCGCAGCTTTCACCTGAGTGACAAGAGGAGCCTCCAAAGGTCCCGAGCCGAGGAGCAGACCAGGGGTGTGATCCACTGACCCTGTGAAAGGATCCCCAAGCGGCAGCAGGGGGAGAAGTTCAGGGCACTCCATGGCCAGCTGGGAGCCGGGGGAGCCTGGGCCCAAGGGCAGCAGGCGGGAGTGGGACAAGGTGGTTGGTTTTGGGGAGAAGAGGGGCGGGGCCCTGAGCCTCGGGGGCTACGTGGGGCTGACCTGCTGCCAGGAGGGGCTCAGGGCCGGCCCAGCCCTCAGGAGCCCTGTGAAGGTGACAAAGCTCAAGTGGATGGGGAACAAGTGGGTGGGGCCTGTTCTCGGGGACAAGGAGCTTGGCTGGGTTCTGTGGGGGGCAGGAGGCCCCAAAGGGGGTGCGCAGGGCAGACACGACCTGGTTTACTCCTTGGCAAGTCTCCTCTGTCGGGAAGGAACACAGGAGAGAGCTGGGGAAGAAGACGAGGGCCAGTCAAACCCGTGGAGGGGTCCCCATTTGGGACACGTATCGGGGTGCAGCTGATTGGATTCAGCGGTAAACAGGTGGGCTGGGGGTGCAGGGTGGGAAGGGAGAGCCTGGTGGCCCCAAAAGGCAGTCAGACCCTGAGCAGCCCAAGCCTGGCAGTGTCGAGCAGAGATTTGTGTGACAAACTGTGGGGCAGAGGGATTTATTGTGAAAATAATAGGAACCCACAGAATTAGCTTCACCCTCAAGGCACCGGCACAAGGTGGTGGCTTTACCATTGTTTCATAGACGATAAGACTGAGGGTCAGAGAGGGTCAGAGAGGGAAGCCGGCCACCTGATCTCACAGCCTAACAGAAGATGGAGCCGGCCTCCCGCCCAGGTGCCTCTCTCCTCTTGTGTGCTGGGCTGGGGGGGCTGTCCCCAGGGAGGAGCAGGTCTTGGGGAGCCAGGGCTGACCTTGCCCATCCTCGTGGGCACCTGTAGGGCCCCTCCACTGGGACTGCCCAGAGACAGGAGGAATGTCCCCGTGGGCCCCTGATGCAGAAGGTCCGAGTGTCCAAACTCGCCCTCTCGTTTATTGGGCCCGGGCCCCCCGGGAACTGCCCGAGCAGCAGAGACAGTCAGAGGGGGAACAGATGTTCCTGAACCACAGAGGTGAAGGATCTCGGCTTGGCCGTATCCGTCCTGAGGGCAGGGCGGCCTTGGGGCCTGGGCAGGACAGGCAGATGGGGGGGGCTCGGCCAAGGCTTGGGAGTGGGACTACAGGCGAGAGGGGGCCGGGTGTGGCCGCGTCCTCGCCTCTGCCCGGCCTGCCGACAGGGCGCCTGCAAGCTGTGCCAAGTGGGGTCTGAGGACTCAACTTCGTCACATGGGGCTCGGGTCTCCCATGGAACAAGGGGACCCCCCGCATCCCACACCCCGTCCTGAGGCTCAGGAGAGACACCACTGGCCCCAGGCGAAGGCACGCCTACTTCCTTCCACCATCTCCCCTGCTTAGCCTCAGTTTCCCTGATGGGCCTGACACGATGGGCACTCTGCCTTCCTGGGACGCGTATGTGACGCAGCCCCACCGTCTGGCACTGCCCAGGTGCGTCCGGTTCTGACAAGGAAGCGGCTGACGCAGCAGTGCGCTGGGACTGACGGCCAGGCCGGGGAGCGAGGCCACAGGGCAGTAGGCCTGTGAGGTGGCCGGGCGGTGCCTGCAGAGGGGAGCAGGCAACCATGTGACACAGCAGAGTGAGCGGCAGGTGCAAAGGCCCCATGGCAGGTGACTAGCCAGCGTATCTTCTGGCTGTGGGGGCCAGGAGCCCCCGCGCTGTGTGGGGAGCCAGGCAGCTGAGTGCAGACCCGAGGGCCACACGTCCCCCAGCCTGAGCAGAGGGGTCATCTGGGGTTGCTGTCTGACCTCTATTTTAAAGGCCCCTCGGGCTGTGGCCTGGACGGCAGGCGAGCAGGAGCCACGAGGCCAGGCCGAGGCCCCAACAGTAAGGAGCACAGGGGGCCAAGGGCTGAAGAGGGGACAGCGGATGCTTTGAGGACAAAGCCCACCTGACGCCTGGCCAACGGCTTGCATGTGGGGCTGGGGAGGGAGTCGTCACGCCAACCCTGCAGTTTGGGGTTGTGACCATGGCTGGGCGGGGGCACTGTCCTGAGATGGGCAAGGCAGAGACCGGACAGGCTGCCCTTCTGACGTGGAGGTTTGCGGAGCCTGTGGACGCCCAGGGAAAGGAGTGACTCTGTGGGAAATGGGGCATCCTGGAGTCTCCCTGGCAACCAGGCAGGAGAGGCATGCACCCAGGACATGGCACCTGGAGCAGAACTCCTGGGAGCCCAGGAGCGGGCAGGGCTCAGGGCTGCGGCCCACGGTCTCTGTACATGGAGGGGAAACTGAGGCTCAGGAAGGAGGAAGGGGGCCTGCTCGAGACCACAGAGCCAACTCTGGGCCCAGGTCCCCACCTCTGCCCCGCAGCCCACACAGCTGCAGCGTCCTGGCTCCAAAGCCCTTGAACAGCGGCCTGGACAAGCAGCCTCTGAGCCCCTGCAGGCCCCATCCGAAGCTTGGCACATCCCAAATGCCGGGAGAGGCCAGTTGTGGGATCCGGAAAGAGGGGGGCCATCAAGCGCCATGCATTCCCGCCTGCGTCCCCCCAGCTGTTTCCATCTATTGGCCGGCGTTTCTCCCGCCTGCCACGGGCACTGCCGTGTACAAGACTTCAGGACAGACAGCCGGAGGAGGACAGACAGCTGCTCGTCCAGCCGCAGAAAGCTCAGGCCCTGCCCCAGTCTGCGGGGGGGGCACAGCTGGGGAGTCAACACCCCACCCCAGGTCCCGCGCGCTCCTTACTCGGCGCTGCTGGCCAGCCAGGCTGCTGGCCTCGATAATGGATTTTCCGCAGCATTTGATGTCATGCAAAAACGTAACACGCAGGGCCATTTCTCAGGGGCGATTCGGCGGCTGTGTGCTGAGGGGATCTGCCCACTGATTTACGCGGGAGCAGCTTTCCTTTCCCCAGGTCGTGCTCGCCAAGGGAGTGGATGCGGAAACCCGAGAGGCCAGTGAGGTCCTCAGCGGGGCCTGGCTCCAGGGCTCTGAGCCCAGGAAAAGATCTGCAAACTGCATTTACGCAGAGACAGGCCCACCTGCCCGGCCCCAGAACGTTCCTGGACCTGTGTCCCCCTGCCACCCCTCAAGCAAGGCCCGTGGGGCTCCTCCTGCGCAAGCCCCAGCCTGGAGAGTGGGGGTCTCAGGACCCCTGGCACAGTGAGGTGTGCCAGGTCACACGGACCAGCATCCTGGGGCGGCCACGGCAACGGAGCGCTATCCCCCCACAGCTCCAGAGACCGGAATCCCGAAATCCAGGTGCCGGCAGGGCTGCGACCCCTCCAGAGGCTCCAGGTGAAGCCCCTCCTGGGCTCTCCGGCTTTGGGGGGCTCCTAGCATCTCTCCAGCCTCCACCTCCGCCTTCACGCAGCATCTCTCACTTGTAAGGACATTTGTCATCAGATTTAGGACCCCCCGATATCCCAAGATGAGCTCTTCTCAAGGCCCAGTACTTACTCACAAAGACCCTTTTTCCAATTAAGACTTCCTTTGTGGGCTCTGGGGGTCAAGCTGTGAGCGTATCTCCATCCACCACCCCCACCTCAGGCCGCCCTCCCCACATGTGCTGCCTGCGCCAAGGGCACATGGCTCGTCTTTATTTTTTTTTTCCCCAAAGAGAGAGTTGATCACTAGGCACATAGTAGGAGAGCAGATGGTCCAGCGGCCCCAAATCTGTCCCCCTGACCACAGAAATTCTGACAGTTTTCTCTTCTGAGAGAGAGAAGGAGGGGCAGGGCTTAGGCTAATGACACAGTGGGCCCAGGTGCTGCATTAGAGGTGACCTAATTATCAAGCACACGCAGAGTGATCACACGCTCAGCCACAGGACGAGTGTAAGAAAGCGGCAGCTGGGAGAGCAGGGGTGGCAGCCCCGCTGCACCCCGGAGCTGCTTGTGGCAGGGCGCAGACGGAGGCAGAGCCTCGGGGCTGCAGGGGCTCAGGCCAGTGCCGGCCCAGAGGGAAGTCCCACCCCCTCAGGGCAGACGCAGCCCGCCTGGTGACGGCAGCCCCAAGGGTGAAGCGGGCGGGCTTGTCAAGTGGGTGCGCCCATCCCTAGAGGGATGCCAGCAGGAGCCGGAGTCCCCCCGACTCAGAGGTGCTGCGCTCAGTGATTTACGGTGAGTTCCTTGTCAGCCCTGCGCTGGGCAGGGCTCTGCAGAGAAGCAGGCGGGGAAAGACGGCCGCGTAGGCGGTAGATAACAGATAGAGAGAGAGGTGTGTAGGTAAATAAATAAGTATATTGATAGATGATTGATTGATAGGGAGATAGGTGGATAGAGATTGATGGATATCAGTCAATGCATGATAGATTAGATAGATGAATAGAAGGATAGAAGATATTGATCAATAGACTAGATGATTGATAAAGATAGATGATATCAGTCAATAGATGATAGATGATTAATAAGTGGGTAGTGACCAAATTGTACACAAAGGCCATGGAGATCCCCAGAGCCAAGAGGGAGAACCCGTGCCCTCCTTCCTCTCTGGAGCTCCTCCTGCGTGTCCTCTGTGTCCTTGGAAATCTGAAATCCCCACCGAGGCAGGTGACCCACAGAGCGTCCCAAGCCCCTAGTTCATTACCCTTGACCCCATACGAAATAAGCCCATCACCCTACACCCGCCCCATAGGACAGCAAACACTGATGTGAAGCTCTTCTCCTTTGTGTCTCTAAACAGCCTTTCCCAGCCCTGGACCGCGAAGTTGTTTCCACGCTGGCTTCCTCAGCAGCAGCGGAACTTCATGCCCGGGAGAAAGGGCTGTGGTCTGCAAACTCCACTTGGGATGGAGGCCCCAGGGGCATAGAAGGGGCCTCTGGGGCTCGGGGCCAGGCAGGCGAGGCTCGGTGTACACCCCTGTGTCTGTGCCCCATCGCCGAGACCCTGCAGCTCCCGGGGAACCCTCCTACCTCTGAGCCCCGCACTGGGCCGTGTCCAGGCGCCTTCTCTCCAGCCTTTGGGGCAGGAACCCTCAGCTGGGGTTGGGTTTGGCTCTGTGGTCAGCCCTTCCACCTGGTGTCCTCCGTCCCTCCCTGCGGCTCTGACCTTCTCTCCAGGAGCCCTGGGCTTCGGGCTCTGTGGGCGGGGGCCGCTCCGGCTGGGTCCCATGGGAGCGGGCAGCCCTCCCCGTCCCGAGCGCGCAGCCTCCCCTGCGCCCGCACGCGGCCCGGGCACCCCCACCCCATGCCTGGGACGCCCCCCCCCGGGCCCCATAAGGGCCGAGAGCCACGGCTGAGCAGCCCAGGGTGAGCCCCCCGCTCCTGCCGAGGCCCCTGCTGCCCGCAAACCCTCGGGCCACGCCCAGGACGCTGTGAGCATGGAGGACACAGGCCCACGGGGCTCGGACGGTGCTGCTGGGACACGTCCTGCACTTGACAGGTGCCTTCAAGTCACATGAAGGAAGGAGACCCCGAGATTGCCAGATCCCACCCACAGGTTCTGAGAAAAAGGACGACAAACAGAGCAAACAGAGGGACGCCGACCCAAACCTAGAGCCCCGCCCGCCCCTCCCCACAGCCCCACAGGACCCCGAGCCCTGAGGGAGAGGGGACAGTCCCCACCCCACACAGGTGAGGCCTTGGAGGGAGCGCGGTGGCCACTGGAGCGGAACTCCAGCCCTGGGCTGGGCTGAGGCAGGAGCGCGGCTGCGGGGTCCCACTTCCCATGGCCAGCCGGGGTCCACGTGCGCCTGGGGACAGGGCAGAGGGTCCCTGGGGGTCCGCGTCCCGAGAGGAGCGCTCGGGGGTCCCCCACGGAGGACGACAGGAGAGCTTTAGCCCGTATTAACACGTCACTTCACCGTGGGCCACCCGCCGAGGACAAACATCCTGATAAAATAGAGCAGCGGGGCGAGCAGAAAGAGCCAGCTCTTTTAATAAACTATCGACTTTTGTATTTCTGCATTTCTGGGTTTTTACATCTGATTCGTGGCTGAAAATTTTGTAGTTGAAGCTATAAGCCCTCAAGTTGTGTCTGATCATTTGTTTGATGTACATTTTCCTACCTCCGGATGACAATAACAAATTAATAAATAAAAATCTTTGAAAGAGCTCTATTCAAATGGCTTAAAGATAAAAAAGCTTACATATAAATTAATACTCCAAAGATCCCAGAAATTAAGGGATCTTAATTAGAACCAACGTTCTAATTTTTCCACTGTTAAAAGAATATCTGTAGAGGACTTCCAGGCCAAGATGGTGGCTTAACAACGTGCACATTTTAGTTCGTCCTCCAGAACAACAACTAAACAACCAGAAACAGTACAGAACAGCTCCTGGGGCCACGTCAGTGACTGGACACACAGCGTACCCAAGTCTGGACCAACTGGACCAGCTGCGAGCCCCCCCAGAATCATGAGTTCCCCAAGCTGCAGTGGCCGGCACCCCTCCCCCACAGTCTGCTTCCCAGAGGGGAAAGGAAAGGACTTTACCAGCAGCAGGGACTGAGCCCAGCCAAACGCCAATTGTGGAACTAATTAACAAATTCTGACTACTAAAAATAGGCCCCCAGCTCAGCTGAAGCTGGTCAAAGCGGAGGTCACTCATTTTTGCCCCAGAGCGAAGGGGGCAGGGCTGACGGAAAAAGGAAACAGGTTTTTGTGGCTGTGTTTCTACAAAGGCTTGACTTCCTTTGGATACAGCGGCAGGACTTTTCAGGCTGCAACTGCCCCAAGCATAGAGAGGAACAAGCTCATTTGAGGGCTTGTCTGGAAACTGTGCCTTCCCCAGGGGAGGGGTGAAGCCCAACTCAGGTGGAATCCCTCCCTCAAGGAAATCAGACCCCAGGGCTTGGTAATTTGAAGCCATTAAAACCAGCCTACAACCTCTCCTCTGTCTCCACCACGCCCAAGCAGGGAGAATCTGCTAAAGTTAAAGGTACCGCATCATCTGATGCTGGTGGGACCTGCAGGCAGACAAGTGCCACATACTGGGCAGGATAAGAAAAACAGAGTCCAGAGACTTCACAAGAAAGTCTTTCAACCTGCTGGGTCTCACCCTCAGGGAAAACCGATGCAGGTGACTCTTTCCTCCTGATAGAAGGCCAGTTTGGTCTGGGAAAATCCGGCTGGGGTCTATAATACCTAAGTAGACCCTCATAAGAGTGGGGGGAAGGCACCATACAGGCAGGGCAAGAAACAAGAAAACAAGAATTGAAAAATTCTCTGTTAAACAAAACCTAAGCCAGAGGTCCAGAATAAGCTGAACTGAATGTCAAAGAACGGACAGACAACAAATTCATCCAGCAAGAAAACCATAGGTAAAAGAAGTGAAAACAACTCCAGAATAATTAAGGCAATTAAAAGCCTAGACATCAGCATAAAATAACAAACCACACTGGGAAAATTGAAGATATAGCCCAGTCAAAGGAACAAACCAGCAATTCAAATGAGATACGGGAGCTGAAACAATTAATTCAGAATATACGAACAGATAGGGAAAACCTCATCAAAAGCCAAATCAATGAATTGAGGGAGGATATAAAGGAGGCAAGGAAAGAACAAAAAGAAGAAATCGAAAGTCTGTAAAAACAAATCACAGAACTTATGGGAATGAAAGTCACGGTAGAAGAGATGAAAAAACAATGGAAACCCACAACGGTAGATTTCAAGAGACAGAAGATAGGATTAGTGAACTGGAGGATGGAACATCTGAAATCCGGCAAGAAAAAGAAAATATAGGGAAAAAATGGAAAAATATGAGCAGGGACTCAGGGAATTGAAAGACAAGATGAAGCACACGAATATACGTGTTGTGGGTGTCCCAGAAGGAGAAGAGAAGGGAAAAGGAGGAGAAAAACTAATGGAGGAAATTATCACTGAAAATTTCCCAACTCTTATGAAAGACTTAAAATTACAGATCCAAGAAGTGCAGTGTACCCCAAAGAGAATAGATCCAAGTAGACCAAGATATTTAATAATCAGAATGTCAGAGGTCAAAGAGAAAAAGAGGATCTTGAAAGCAGCCAGAGAAAAGCAATCCATCACATACAAGGGAAGCCCAATAAGACTATGTGTAGATCTTTCAGCAGAAACCATGGAGGCAAGAAGACAGTGGGATGATATATTTAAATTATTAAAAAAGAGAAACTGCCAACCAAGAATTCTATATCCAGCAAAATTGTCCTTCAAAAATGAGGGAGAAATTAAAACATTTTCAGACAAAAAAATCACTGACAGAATTTGTGACCAAGAGACCAGCTCTGCAAGAAATACTAAAGGGAGCACTAGAGACAGATACAAAGACAGAAGAGAAAGGTGTGGAGAAGAGTGTAGAAAGGAAGACTAAGAGTAAAGGTAAAAAGAAGGAAAATTAGATATGACATATAAAATCAAGAAGGCAAAATAGTAGAAGAAAGTAATACCCATGCAGTAATAACACTGAATGTTAATGGATTAAACTCCCCAATCAAAAGACATAGACTGGCAGAATGGATTAAAAAACAGGACCCATCTATATGCTGTCTATACTCAAAGGACGTGAGGGCAAGGACACAAATGGACGTTTGCACACCAGTGTTTATAGCAGCATTATTTACAATTACCAAGAGATGGAAACAGTCAAAATATCCATCAATAGACAGGTGGCTAAACAAACTGTGGCATATACATACAATGGAATATTATGCAACTGTAAGACAGAATACAGTTATGAAGTATGTAACAACATGGATGGACCTTAAGGACATTATGCTGAGTGTGATTAGCCAGAAACAAAAGGAAAAATACTATATGGTCTCACTGATATGAACTGACATTAGTGAATAAACTTGGAATATTTCCTTGGTAACAGAGACCATCAGGAGATGGAAATAGAGTAGGATATTGGGCAATTGGAATTGACGGGATACAAATTGTGCAACAGGACTGAATATAAATACTCAGAAATGGACAGCACAATACTACCTAACTGTAATACAATTATGTTAAAACACTGAATGAAGCTGCATGTGAGAATGATAGAGGGAGGAGGGCTGGGGCATAAATGAAATCAGAAAGAAACATAGATGATAAAGACTGAAATGGTATAATCTAGAAATGCCTCGAGTGTATAATGATAGTGACTAAATGTACAAATTTTTAAAATGTTTTTGCATGAGGAAGAACAAAAGAATGTCATTACTGCAGGGTGCTGAAAATAGATGGTAATTAATATTTTAAAATTTCAACTTATGTGTGAGACTATAGCAAAAAAATGTTTATTTGGTACAAAATTTATATTTTGACTAGTGCATCTCCTAATATAACTTATGTAGATAGTTGGTTGAGCACCATAAGTACATGAAACCTTGGGTAGGACATGAGATTTTGTTGGTTTGTCCAGAGTGATGCCCCAATGAATCCCAGGGTGATTTGATCGGTGAGTGGAAAAGTATTTGCAAAGTCCCCTTCGGGGAATGGTGAGAACGGGGGAAGATTCAACCTCCCCAAGTTGAATTCTTAATATTCTCACAAGCAGTGTGGACAACCAAAGCTATAGGCTGAGCCCCCAGGCTTGGGGTTGGTTCATATGAAACTCAACCCCACAAAGGATAGGCTAAGCCTACTTAAAATTAGGCCTAAGAGTCACCCCCAAGAGAACCTCTTTTGTTGCTCAGATGTGGCCTCTCTCTCTCCAGCCAACACAACAAGCAATCTCACCACCCTCCCCCGTCTGCATGGGACATGACTCTCAGAGGTAATGTGGGACAGAAATCCTAGAATGAGCTGAGACTCAGCACCAAAGGATTGAGAAAAATCCTAGAATGAGCTGAGACTCAGAATCAAGGGATTGAGAAAACCTTCTCGACCAAAATGGGGAAGAGTGAAATGAGACAAAGTGTCAATGGCTGAAAGATTCCAAACAGAGTCGAGAGGTTATCTTGGAGGTTATTCTTACGCATTAAGTAGATATCACCTTGTTATCCAAGATGTAATGGAGAAGCTGGAGAGAACTGCCTGAAAATGTAGAGCTGTGTTTCAGTAGCCATGTTTCTTGATATTGATTGTATAATGATACAGCTTTCACAATGTGACTGTGTGATTGTGAAAAACTTGTGTCTGATGCTCCTTTTATCTACCTTGTCAACAGACGAGTAGAACATATGGAATAAAAATAAATAATAGGGGGAACAAATGTTAAAATAAATTTAGATTGAAATGCTGGTGATCAATGAAAGGGAGGGGTAAGGGGTATGGTATGTAAAATTTTTTTTTCTGTTTTTGTTTTTTTTTCTGTTGTCTTTTTATTTCTTTTTCTGAATTGACACAAATGTTCTAAGAAATGATCATGATGATGAATATGCAAACTATATGATGATATTGTGAATTACTGATTATATATAGAATGGAATGAGCATATATTAAGAATGTTTGCGTTTCATTCTTGTAATTTTTTTAATAAAATTTTTTTTAAAAATCTATAGAATTAAATCCAAATGTTTTAAAAATTCAAGGTTACATAATCTAGGTAAACTTTTAGCAAACAGGATTAGTTTAATAAGGTTAGTTAAATATAAACAGCTATGTCTTCTGAGTTAGTGTTAAGTACAAGTGTACGATTTATTCAACTTGGGTATGTTCTTCCTAAATGTGTACAAATTTGTGGATGAAATACACTCGTATTATTTCTACTTGATGTTTAAAATGATGAAAAATGTAAAAATGTGTTTAGATTGAGTTAGAGTTATTGTCTTTGTAAGATGCCACTTGAAGATCATTTCTGGCATCTTTCTAGGAACTTCAGTTTGTAATTCATGCAGGAAGTGTTTTCATTATAGAAAAAGAGTGGTTTTGACCTAAAGGAAATTGACTGTGTTACAGAGGGAAAAGTAGAATAACACAAGATAAAACAAACGTGGGTCTAGAAAGTTGTAGAAAGTTTGTGGAAATGGATTTTATTTGCCATGGGCAACAATCTAATCAAACTAATATTTATAAGATTATTTGTAAGTTTTAAGAGATTTCATATCAAACAGTATATTTATATAAAACTAGAAATTTGTTTTCTCTCTGTTAGAATGATGACATTTTCCTGGATTATGGTCTGCTCTCAGTGAGAGGTTATAAAAGGTTTCCTTAACCATCCGAGTGCTCTGCCTGGAAGGCAAAGACTCTATGTCCTACCAGAATACCATCCTCATCGATATTTATTGAGCTAATCATCCCTCATTGGTTAAGGGAACAAATCTTTTCACTTTTACAAGACTAAGCTTTTGTTTCCTTTTTTAATACTCATGTTACCTCCGATATTTACTTTTTTTTTTTTACCGCTCTCAGTTTTTTTTTAACTTTTTTAATTAATTAAAAAAATTAACAAACAAAACATTTAGAAATCATTCCATTTCCGATATTTACTTTTTAAATCCTTTATTGTCACTTTGGCTAAGTGATCGACCACTGTTTGTCAGTGACCTCTGACCCTATTTAGGCAAGTGGTCAAACCTCCTGACAACTTGTGACATTTGGTGTCTCAGAATTGAACCCTTTGGGATGTCTTTTTAATTTCAACTCTATATGGGATTCCACAGAGGGTCCCTGGAAAATCACAAAGGATTTGTCCTTCCACCTTGTAAAAAGAACAGGTACTAGAAATAGGCTCATTTGACATGTCACGAGTTGAATGGAAAGTGTTGTCAAATTAAAAGGGGTTTTCTTACTTTAGACATTATCCGTACAGACACTTAGGGTTACACGGAGTCCCTGGAGACGTGGTGCTGCACTCACTCTCCACGTCCCGAGACTCGCCTGCATTATTCCAGATAACAGGGCGGTGGTTTTGGTCATAAGTTTAGTTGTTCTTTAGAACTTGCTTCATGCTACTAAAATGACCCGATTTCCTTATCAGCTGTGTTGTTTCACCCTGACGCATCTCTGACAGTGCTGGCCATCAGCCACAGGCCCACAGTCCAGAGCGGGCAGGAGCTGCTCCCAGAGCCCCCCTGACTCTGTGGCGAGGTGCGTCTCCTGTCGCAGGGGGCCAGGACCAGGGAGCCGCAGGCAGCCCTCGTGGGGGCCTTAAAACAGCTCACAGTCCTGGAGGCAGCTGTCTGAGGTCCCAGTGTGGGCCGGGCCAGGCTCCCTCCGAAGTTTCCAGAAGGCTCCTCCCAGTCTCTGCAGCTTCTGGTGCTGCAGGGTCTCCTGCACATGTGGCCAAATTCCCAGACCCTGTGTCCACCGACACGTGGCCACCTCCGCTCGGGGCCTCCCTGCATCTCCTCTTCTTCTAAGCATCCCAGGCGTGGGGTCCGGCTGCCCTAATCCAGTGTGGCCTCATCTGAACTAGTTACACCTGCAAAGACCCCATTGCCAAACAAGGTCATGTTCCGAGGTTCGGGGTGCCCAGGGGTTTGGGGGGCACCATTCAACCCACACAGGCCCTCCTACGGGAGTGAGCATGAGCCCCACGGGGTGCTGGGCATCTATCACCCAGCTTGGACTTGCAGCCCAAGGCAGACTTGGCTCTGATAGAGAAACGGTTTCCTGAGCAGCAAAGTGGAATTTAAAAAGAAGCGCGTGTAACCGTGCGTCCACGGCGTGACCTGCACTCAGTGGGTTCGTCAGTCTCGTCGCAGCTACAGGCTGCCTGCTGGCTCCAAGCCCTCATTTGACTCCTCTGGCCAAGTGGAGCAGCCTTTCCACATGAGAAAAGAAGGCAATACTGCGGTCAGAGTGGACCCTGATCCCACTGCCCCTTCGAGGGGCTCATGAAAGGTTAAGTGCACAGCAATGCTGGAACCTGGGGGTGGCTCGGGCCCCTGCTTCAAGAGGGGGCGCTTCCACCTGGCATCATAAGAAAGTCTGAAGAAGGGGTGAGACTTTCACTCATCTGGATCAAGGCTGGGTGTGGGCAAAACACGGCGGGTCACTCCTCCGTCTTCTGAGGATAAGGAAGTGAACAAATGCCAACAGGAGCCTTTGGAAAATGCTGCAAGTCTTAAAAGAAGAGATGATGACATCACTGAACCAGAAGCACAGTTTTCCAGCCATCAGCGTGCCGAGAGGAGAAGATGACAGCTGGGTAACGAGAGGAAGACCGTGAGGAGATGAAAACAAGATCGCAAAATTAAAACGCACCAGAAGCAGAATATACAGCATTGACACAGAATCAAACAAGCTTGGTGCCATGGAGGACAAGGGCGGCCTCCCCTGAACCCAGAAGGAAGGGCGAAGACGTGGAGAGGGTTGAGCTGTGGCAATGGGCTCGGGCCAGAGGACGGAGCTGTGGAGCAGCTTCCAAAAGGCAAAGCACTTGGGGGGACACGAGATCAGGAGGAAACGGGCCTCGGGCCCCTGAGCAGGTGGGGCCGAGGCAGAGGAGGGAAATGGAGTCATGAGGTGAGCCAGAGTCCCCAGTAGACTCATTCGAGGCCCCGACCCCCACAGGTTCTGGTAAACTTTCGGAGCAGCCACACTTGAGACACACCCGGGCCGAGATCCACCGAGCAGAGGCGGCCAGGTGGCCCAGGGCCTGTGTCCCCAGCCAGGTTGCCTGTCCTGTGCCAAGGGTCCAGAACAGCCTCTTTGAAAAGCTTCCTCGAAGGTGAACCCCGGAAGTAGAGGGGTGGATCGAAGGTAGGAGCTCGAGACAAGGGGCGTGCGGCGGGAACGGACGCAGAATCCGGGGGATGGCAGCGGCCCATGAGCCGTGCAGGGTGCAGCTCTATCCCCAACGTCCCTGCACCGCTTCTCCTGGGCTGGGCTCCTTCCTCAGCACCACGAGATGCGCTTTCTACCAGTATGATGGTGGGTCAGAATGGCTGAATACGGAAAATCCCCCACGGTTCACCTGGCACTTGACTCTCTCTCGAGGCCTGGCGATTTGTGTTCCGGGGCCTGGGCAGGATTCTCGCCGTTGCTGTCCGTTGGCAGGATGGGGCACCATGCCACGTGCAATTATTGAGCAAAACTTTCCTTCTCCTCTTGTAAATAATAAAAAAAAAAAAAGCAAAGTTGCATGAAGCCACAAAATTGCCATTTTTATTGCCAAGGTTCATGAGAAATGATTTTCTGTATAGCTCTGGCTGCAAATTTATATTTACGGGCAGAGGCCATGGGGATGGCCCATGCACTGCCTCAAGACATGTCATTCCTGCTGTCACCATCTGTGAAGCTCCACTGGCGCCATCGCATCACGTTCTCAGCCGTGACATAAAGTCAGCTCGGTGGGGCGACCTCAGTGCATGGAGCTGGACATCCAAACAGAGGAAAATAAAAAGCCGTAGTAACATATACCAACGAGACCAAACCGTTCATAGAAGTCTCCCTAAGAGGAGAAATTCTGCACCGTGTTATTTCTTACAGGTTTCTGCACCCCCCAGTTTCTCTATGATGCCCATGTTTTTTACCATGGGAAATGTGAGTTTCAATTCAGAACTGGACCTAGATTGTGGAGCAGACACCGCAGGCGCCCACCTGCTCTCCCGTACTGCTGGGAGTTTTGGCAGAGAACTCACAACTACTCTTTCCCCGGAAAATTGCCTCTGGTCCGCAGGTAGCTGCTGCAGCTGGGGAGCTCGCCATCTCTGAAGGACAGGCCTGCCCTACGGGGAGGGACCGGCGGCCAGCGCCCTGCCTCGGGGCAGGGGTGATGTGCTGGATCAATGTTTTCGGTGTCGTTGGTAGCTCCTCACAGTTGCCCAACTTAGTAGTCAGTGTAGAAAAGCTTCCAGATGGCTAGCAGGCCATTTCCTGTCGCCCGCAGCTCAGGCAGTTCCGAAGAGCTGGAGGGCTCTTGGTGGGCTGGGCCAGGTTGGGGCAGAGGCAGGGGGGCGTTGGCCACGGGCTGGCGGGGGGCAGTTGGAAAAGGTGGCTGGGAAGTGAGTAGGGGAAGAAATACATGGGTCTCTAGACCCAGGAGGGAGAGGGAGTTAATGCAAGTAGGAAGGAGGGTGCAGAAGTGGGTGCCGCGTTTGCCCGAGCTGCCAGGCCAGACAGCACGGGTCGGGGGCTCTGCCCCAGGGATTTCCTGGCTCACGGGTTTGAGGCTAGGAGTGCAACATCAAGGCATTGTCAAGTCCTGCTCCCACCAGACAGGGGGCCCGGGGCGGGAGGCCCGGGGTGGGGGGCTCTGCTTGGCCACCTGGGCCTGTGTCTCTGCCCCGTTCCATGGCCAATCCCCTCTCTCTGCTTCCTCCTGCGTTGCCTTCTCCAATGCTGGCTTCCCGTCTCTTCTCCAGTGATGCCGACTCAGCCCCCCTCATTTGGTCGGGCCCCCCTTATCAATAGAGCCCCTCCAGGAGCTCCCCTGCAGGGCTCACCCTGGGGACCCTCGCTGGAGCTGCCTGGTGTGGCCACCCTGGGGCACCACCTAGTCGGCTCTGCAGCCTCCCGGCGGCACCCCCTGCATGTCCCTGGCAGGGACCCACGCTGGGTGGCCTAGCTCAGCTCCACCCAACCGCCCCCCGCACGTGCCCCCGGGCTCCCCTCCCTCTTCCCTGGCCCTTCCTCGCTCTCTTCCTGACTATCTGAACGTCCTCTGCTTATAAAGCCCCCAGTCATCTTGAATGAACACCCGCCCAGCCTGGTGTGGCCTCATCTTAACTAGTCACACCTTAAAAGACCCTATTTCCAAGTGGGTCCCGCTCGCAGGGCCGGGGTAGGGCTTAAACATGTCTTCTTAGGTCGCGAGTCTATCCCGAAATTTCCCCACTCAGCCTCTCTGAGGACCAGGGCCTTGTCGTCTGCCAGCCACTACAGAGCCCCCAGCTTCTGTCCCCACTGGGACCCCAGCTCCTCATCCGGGCCCCCGTCCATTCCCGGGGACTCCGGCCCACACCCTGTCCCAGGCTCTGGCAGCTGAAACCAAGAGTGAGACTCCGAGTCCTTTGTGGTAAACTGCACCGAGTCGGGAGGGGACTAGGGTGCCCCGTGGCCAGTGGGGGGTGTGCACTGGCGGGGCGGGCTGTCCCCTGCTGCTAGCCCTGCCCCCCAGAGAGATTTATTTCCTCCTAATTGCGGCAAACCTTTTCTCTAAAGGCCCAGCCCGCATTGCTGAAGCAGGGCTCAGCCGCCGTGCGTTCCTGGAGTTGGTCCTCCCCAGGTCCACGCTTCCCTGGGGGGAGCATGGGGTGCCCCCCACAATACACAGCCCTGGGGGGCAGCAGGCAGGGGGCTGGGGGCCCCAGGTCTCTGCCATCCCAACATTTGCTTCCTCCATGTTCGGTTTTGAGTTTTACAAATATTTTTTAACTCATTGCTCCCAAATAAGGAGAAATCAGTAACGGAGCAGAAAGTCCTAGTAAAGAGAGGCCCCACATTACTACAGAAACGAAAGGGCAGGGTTTTTAAATAGAAACTGGTGAGAAAAGTGACAAATGGTGCACATTTACGGGGGTGAGTCATCTGGCGGCAGGAGGGACCCGAAGGGCAGCGTGTGGGCACAGCGCAGGCTCGGCAGGGGCCAGCCCGCCCCAGGGGAGAGGGCCTGACTCGGGGAGCCGCAGCCTCCCTGCCCCCCTGCGGGGCGGGACCCCAGGGAGTGCAGACCCTTCTCCCATGCCCAGCCCGTGGCGGCGACTTCAACAGGACCCATGAGGCCGGAGAGAGCATGGGGAACAGGCCCAGGGGAGGGTCCTGAACGGGCATTTCCAAAGAACATTCTGGGGCTCAGGACCTGGTGCATCTTGGGGGCCCCCATTCAACCCCTTCTCCACCCTTCTTAGCACCCACTGCCTGCAGTGTGTACCCCGACAATGCTCCTAGGAGCACCCCCTTTCCCACCTGCCCAAGGCCTTACCCAGCTCCACTTCAGGCCCAGAGGCCAGCCCCTGTCCAGGAGGCTCTGGGACCCAGGTTGTGGGGGACCTCAACTGTCACCCAGCAGCTAGCCATTGGGGTGGTGGGGTGGGCCCTGGTGCAGCCCAGCTCTGCTATGCACAGGCTGTGCAGCCCTAAGCAGGCTGGTGACCTCTCTGAGCCTCAAAGGGAGTTCCAGGGAGAACAGGCAGACAGCCTTGCCAGAACCCTGGCGCTGGGGCCAAGAAGCATGAGGAATGGCAGGAGGTAGACAAGGTGAGGGGCAAAAGAGAAGGGGCCGGGAGGCCTGTGCAAGTGCCATGCCTGGGGGCTGGTGCCTGCATTCTGGAGATACTGACCCCAAGGGCCTCTGGCTTCAGGTCCAGCAACAAAAGAGTGGGGAGTACAAGGCAGAACCCGGGGACAAAGGAGACACGACTCAGTGAAGGTAGCACCCCCATACCCTCCCCTGTCCCATGCATGGCAGCCAAGGACCACCCCACAGGCAGGAGAACATGTGACAAATCTCACCTGGAGAGACCAAAGTTCCCAAAGACCCGGTATGCTGCTGAGTCACCTGGCAAGGGGGTTAACCTAGAAGGCCCGGGCAGCTCTCTGACCCCAGCCAGCCCATGATCTGACATCGGAGAGGCAGAACAAACGAGCAAAAGAACGTAGAAGAGACAGATGTGCTGGAACTTTCTGCCGAGACAACTTGGGAACTTGTATTGATATTCTCTGAGACATGAGCGTCTGCAGAGACAACTTAGGAGCCCGTATTGATATTCTCTGAGACATGAGCTTCTGCAACTATAAAGCGAGAATTAAGTTCCCCCAGGAGAACAAATGACAGAGCAGGGAAGAGGCCTTGGTGCTGAACCCTACAACAGGAGACATGGAAACAATCGGGAGAAGGTTGGAAGACCAAGTGAAGGAAGCCCCAGAGAAGGTGGAGTAGAAAGACAGGGAGGGACGAGAGAGAGAGAGAGAGAAACATGGCCACGGAAAACCCGCAGGGCTCCTCCCTCTAGCAGGTTCCAGGCTCCCAGCGCAGGGGCAGCAGCTCACCCAGACGCAGGCCCCTCGTGGGCGTCTCAGCACCCCAGGGCGGCTTCCAGGCAGAAAACAGACCTACTACAAGGACGTCCCGGCGAGCGCACCAGAAGCCAACGGGGGAGACGACAACCCGTTCTCAGCTGGGACGTCTCCGCCTGGCCACACCAGGCCCCAAGTGTGCCCGGGGTGCAGAGGCAGCGGACACAGAGAGGCCGAGAGCAGGGGGCCGGGGGCGCCGGGTGAGAGCCGAGGGAGCAGGAGAGTGGGGTCCAGAGGGCTTCCCCAGGGACCCCTGCAGAGGGAGATTTCCGACTGAAAGTGTGCAACAGCCGTGGGGAGCATTTGGGAAGGAAAGAGACACGGAAAACGAGCAAGGGAACAATGGGTGATTAACTCCAAGAAAAACAAAGATTGTGCAAGAAAGGAACCCATCGCAGCCCAGCGGTAATAGCTGATGTCGGCTGGGTTCGTCTCTGTGTCTGGGAATCCTGCCTGCTCAGCTCTCATGACTGCATTTATTTCTCCCCAAAACCATAGCTCCGAGAGTTCCACCATCATCCCCAGATCACACGTGGGGAAATAGAGGCACAGAGGTGAAAAGTCACTTGCCTGCAGCCTCAGAGCTGCCCCCGGCAGAGAGGACAGAGCACTGGCCCTCGACTGAACCAAGCCTCCTGGGTGGGAGAGGCTGTCATTACCATTTTAGCAATAGCAAGTGGGTTTTTTGGAGCAAAAATGGATTTACTCTGCTAGGAAAATCATTGCCCGCCCTGCTCTATGGGAGACATTCAGGGGTGAAAGTGTCCCTGACAACGTGGGCATGACTCCCAGGGATGAGCCAGGCCCAGGCACTGTGGGGTCAACAGCATCTTCGTGAACAAAAGGGGGAATAGAAGTGTAATAAAATACGGCATCAGTGGCCGAGAGAGTCACATGGAGTCAGGAGGCTGCTCTGGAGGTCGCGCTCATGCGAGCTTCAGCAAGACAGCGCTGCGTGCCACGGTTTGCCAACCCCCAACCGACGTGACTCCTGTCGGCGAAGGACAGGTAGGACAGGTGCACAGGTGCCTCAGTGGTGGAATTCTCACCTGCCATGTGGGAGACCCGGGTTCGAGTCCCGGTCCATACACCTCCAAAAAGAGAACGCTTAGGGCTCGAACTGAGGCTCTAGAAAGGTTTCATGCACTAAGTCTGCTTTCCTGGAGCCTATAATTCCAGAGGGTTTGTAGGTCAGATAAAGCCTGAAACCCAGAGGGACCAGCCTCTCCAAGATTATCAACTGATTCCATCTCCCTATCCTTTAGTGTCGGCACCCCTTCTCAATATGAAGACATCAGAACAGGCATTGCCCAAAGAGCCCTGCAGATTGGGAGAAGGATCAAAAGGAGAAGGAGGAATATAAGAGAGAAAATGGGATTTAACAAACGAGTGTGGCTGCTGAATCCCTATAATAATATTCCTTCTGGCCTCCAGTGTTCTGGAGCAGCTAGAAGTAAAAATCTGAGATGGTGGAATGGCTGTTTGGAAACTACTGCTGCATCCTCTGTCTTCTCCTGGGGATCCCAGGCTCTGCGGGCAGCACAGGCTGGGAGCTGGGGGTCTGCATTTGAAGCCCTGATTCTGAACCTCAGGCCATTGCACTTCCAAGCCAGGCCACAGTCCCACTGACTTGTAAAAGCTGAAAAGGGTTGCCACTGTGTCCTCCTGGGACCTGGGAGGGGCCTGGAAGCCCCAGGGGGCAGCCCCCAGCCTGGGGAGGTGGCTGGCCACTGTCCCCCCTTCCCGGGTGTCCCGAAGCCCATGGGTGCATAAACAGGCACTGGAGCTCATGGTCCCACACTGGAGAGTGGAGCAGTCACAGGCGGCTCCCCAGGGGGCAGGGGGAAGGCCCCGCGGCTTGCACCCGGCTCTCCGGGAGGGGCTCCGGGCAGGGGCAGCTCCCGCCAACCCCAGGGACCAGCCCGGCATCCCCCCCCATGAGTCTACCCCAAAGGGTACGCGGTTGTCACCGCATGAGGGGCCCCAAGAGAGAAGCCCCCGCCGAGTCTTCCTGAATCCCCCACCAGCAAAGATCCCAAGGGAGAAGGGCTGCTTGGGGCCGCCGCTGCAGGTCACTTGTCCTAGGGGCTGCGGTGGTGCAGGATGAGGGGCTGAAGCCCAGGGCCCCCGGCCAGGCCCAGGACCCCCGAGCAGCGGGAGCCCATGGGGCCTGGGAGCAGTGGGAGGCTGCCGGTGAGCAGCCGCCGTGGGGGAAGGACTTTCGTGGGTAGGAGGGAGAGAAAAGCCACAGGGTACGTTGAGAGTCTGAGCTGGGAGGAGAGAACAGGGCTCCAGCCCGCCCCAGAACCGCCCAAGGACCGACGGCCAGGGAAGGAAGAGCGTCTCCCCAAGTCCACTCTCCGCTTAAAGAGGGGCCCACGCCGGTGGTCTCGCAGCCTGGCCCACTGGTTCCGAGGCCCTCCCATGCCAGCCCCGGGTGGCACAGTGGGCTCTGGTCCTGTGGCCTGGGCGAGGGATGGGAGACCCTGAACCTGTGTCCCACCTGGGAGACGCGCCACTCTTGGGGGCAGTTTGAGGACACGACAGACACCGCATGCATGGGGCACCACAGGCCGGGCAGGGCCGGGCCAGGGAGTGGCCGAGACTGGCTCTGAGCCAGAGGGCACCCCGACACCCAGCTACCAGGCTAGGCGGGAGCCGCCTCTGCCCAGGTCTGCTCTTCCCGGGATAACACCAAGAGGAACATCCCCCAGCCTCTCCTTTAGTCTCTGGTTTCTGAAGCATTGACAGCTCCCCAAATGGCCTCTGGGCCCTGGGGAATGCACTCCTGGCCACGAAGCCCCAGATACACTTTGAAAGGCTGCCAAGCTGTGGGAGATGTGGCTGGGGACACACGAAGGCGAGACCACCCTCCTAAGGGTAAGGGCATGCACTCACGCTGGGGAGGGCTGCAGCCGCCCCTCAGACAAGAAGATTCGCTGGGACACCCCTGCAGTGAGACGCCGCCTTCGTCCAAGGGTGAGCCAAGTTCAAAAGAGGTCGGCAACGAGCTGACAGTCAGAAAGTCTCCAGCCCAGGAGAGGAGCAAAGGAGCAGGGGTTTAAAAGAAAATCCTTCCTCTCAAACAGATTTGCTCCGTGAGACCGAAAAGACATATTTTAAAAGATTTACTGTGGTGTCAGTAAGCCACAGGGATGCAGATTCTATAACTCAGAGCCAGGATCCGGAGAGCAGGATGCCATCAGCCCAAGGATCTCGGCTCTGAGGGAGCAGCTGCTGCGTGGAAGCAGTGGGCCAGGCGCCATGTGTCGCTCGTATGAACTCAGCCCTGCCCAGCTGAGGAGCCCGGCATGCTGCTGTGCTACAAGCGAGCTGCAGGTGAGCCACAGGTGAGTCACAGGTGAGCTGCAAATGAGCTGCAAATAAGCCACGGGAGAGCCACAGAGGAGTCACAGGTGAGCTACATCAAGACAGGTGCCTGTCTAGCCTCCACAAGCAGCCCCATCTGAGCCGCATAAGGAGTGGTCTGGAGGTTATCATCTCCTCTGTGACCTGACAGCCAAAAGCTGGGGAAAAAGTGGGAAATGAATTCACACTAACTCTAAGAGGTGCATACGTCATCCCCATTTCTAAGAAATTGAGGCCCAAGGTTATACATTTCCTAAGTGAGGGAGCTGAGATCTGAAGAGTCTACACCTTTAACCCCGAGCTCTAAAATAGTAACTAGCGCTTATTAAGTGCCTCCTGTGTGCCGAGCACAGAGTCCACACTGTCTCCTTTAGTCCTCCCCACAACTCCGCAGGAAGGGAGTGTGTCCTGCTCGGTGAGCCTGCTAACAATGAGCCCAGCGGAGCGTGTCGCCAGCCGAGGTCACAGGGCGGGTAGGCGGCGGAGCTCTGCCCAGGTCGCCAACGAGCTTTGAAACGAAAAGCAGGGCAAAGGTCACCCCAGACCTCCGGTTCACCTGGAGAAACAGGGCAGGCTTTAAGCAACGACGGCCAGGCAGGTGGCGCGGCACCGGCAGAGGCCAGGCTGACCGGTGGGACACGGCGGAGTCCAGGGCCTGGCCCGCGTCTGCGGTCGCCCGCCGTGGGTCGCAGGCAGCGCTGCAGGGCTGGGGGCGGGGTCTCCTGAGCGAGCATGCCAGTCAGCCTGACATCCAAGCGGGAAACACACGACCCTGACTGCCCTGCCACACCACGCCCAAAGTAAATTCCGGAGGGACTGGAGACCCACATGTTAAATGTAAAACAAGGCTTTTTGAGGAAAACACAAAAGAAACGTCTTCATGGGCTTGGCATAAGTGAAGATTTCTTAAACACAAAATCATTAAGTACAACAAATGGATAAGTTGGACGATATGAAAACAGTTTCTTGTCACAAAAAGATGCTATTAGGTGAGAAAAGATATCCGCAATGTGTTTACCAACAGAGTGCAAAGAGAATTTATATAAATCAATACGAGAAAGATGGGTAATCCCATTATAAAATGTATCAAAAACTTGAGCAGCACCTCATGAAAGAGGGAACTCAAATGACTGATAAACATATAAAAGGGGGTTTGACACCAGAGATGCTCAGATAAAACCACAATATGATGCACTCACACCCCAGCAGTCTGGCTAAAAAAAGGTGGAACGCATTAAGTTGTTGACAGGGAACGGAGCCCCTGCTGGTCGAGGGCAAATTGAGGCCATCGTTTTGGAAAGGGGCGGGTGGACCCTACCGAGTGGAGCAAATGTGAGCTCTGAGGCCCAGCAGCCCTGCTGCCTGCACGCGCCGAGGAGCGTGGGCGCCGTTCTGCAAAGGTCTCAGCTGCGAGGTCCACGGGTTCCCTCACGGCCCAACACACCCAGCGTAGAAGGTGTAGATGCACGTGGACAGAGAGCAGCTGCACACCCAGCACAGGTGAACCTCCTGGCACACGGAGGAGGGAAGGGCACACCATGATGGGGAGGCTCAGGGAATCCACGTGCACAGGTGAACCTCCTGGCACATGGAGGAGGGAAGGGCACACCACGATGGGGAGGCACAGGGAATCCACGTGCTCAGAAGTCAGAGTGTGGTCACAGGGTTCCATTCAGCTCATATAAACGCACTTGTGTGGGAATTGGTCCGTGCATATGCGTGGGGGGGGGGGTTTATATGTGTGTGTTTTCCTGAAGGGAAAATAGAACAAAGAGAATAGAAGTAATAATCAAGAATATAATAGAAGGGGACTTTTGGAGCTATAAAAACAGACCCAAGATTATAAATTCAGATCGCAGAGAAAAATGAATAATTCAGAGAGAACCATACCAAAGATATTGGGGTAAAATATTTCATTATCAGGGAAAGCAAGGCATCTGGAAAGCCCTCAAGAGACAAAATAAACAGATTATCTTCCAACATGCTAAAATAAGTTTCCTCCTATTTCTGCCTTGAGATGCCAGGACACCCTGCAATAACCAACATCAGCTTATCTTCGGGTTTTCTCGGAAAAGTTCTCGGGACCTGAGCACTTTGAGCACATTTGTGAGAGCCCCGAAAGGAGCCCACGTCCCTCGGCAGGAGCAGCCCGGGTGTGACCACCTAGAGTCCCACAACGTGGATTTGTAAGCAGCGCGGCGGTGGGGCTAGCAGAGAGAAAACATCGCGCAGGGCACTGACGCAGCTACCAGTAAGAGGATGAGAGCGCTAAGCACGGGGCGGGGAAAGGTTGCTGCTGACATAAACTGAGTCTATATACGCCAATATGTATATAAATGCCAATAACATGTAATGCGTGGGGGCCTTTAAATGATTTCAATTTTAAAATAAGAAGCACGCAGTTTGAGGGTTCTAAGGAAAAGGGTTCAGAGAAGGAATGGCATTAAATTCTTTCTTCCATAAAAAGCAGGTAGAAGCTATTGCTTAGATTATGATGAATGGATAAATATAAATGTAAGACTTTAAAAACAAATTTAAGTAGGAGAATCAAAACGATGTCTGTCTTCCAGATCTTTACAGAAGATTTTTAAAAGGGAAAAAAATGTGAACAGGAGCAGACAATATAGAAGAATTAACCCAGCATGAAAGCACAGAGGGAAAAAGAAAAGAAGGGAGGAGAGGGGCAGGAAAATATAAATATGATGACAGACACATTTGAAACATGCTCATTAGGGTGGTTTAAATTAAGGATTTCTGATTATTAGGAAAAAAGACTCCAACGTCTTCTTATAAGAGACAACACTAAAGCAAAATACACAGAATGGCTTAAAATGAAAAGTTGAAAATAGATGCTAGCTGAAGTGAAAATCAAGGAAGCTGGGACAGAAGCGTTGCGACTGCAAAATTGAATTTACGGCACTGAAGCTCAGATGTTGCACTGGCGATTATTTTTTATTGCTCAGATCTGCAAGGTGGAAAGCACTGCTGGTGACAAGCACACACAAGCTGAGGGAGAACAAGACATGCAAAAAGATAATTATTACAAATATGGGGGACCAAGAGCCAGTCCACGGTAGGGGCTGAAACGGAGGCAGACGGCGGGGGCAGGAGAGGGGGCGGACGGCGGGAAGTGCAGAGGCTTGCTCACAAATGCCAGGGCACATTCACACACACGCATCTCAACACAGAGCACATCGCAACACACATTCAAAACACAAGATTTATTTGGCTCTTGTTTTCTCATCATAACACAGTAAAACTACAAGTTCATGATAAGAGTTTAAACAAGGAAAAAAGAGCCAGCCACTTAGAAACACAAAAGTTTTGGAGCAAAGAAGACATAAAATAATGTATTATCTGTAATATAATAAATATATGGATACTCAATAGGAAAGCACATGAAACAGAGCCAAAACTGTAATCAGACATAAATCTATAGCTTCAACAGCTAATGACATGTTTGAAAATAAGATACAAGAAATATGCCTGGCACTCAACTCAGGAGTTTAGGAAATTACTTCTAGTTTAAAAGGGTATCTGGCAAGGGGCCCTCGACACAGACTCCACTGGAAAACCTACAACACTCAGACAAAGATAAGGGCGCCCAGCCGCGCCCCCACCCCATGGGTGGGCAACCCACCTGACCAGCTCAGGGAAATGGGCTTGGAAGCATCTCAGGGAAAACCCCGTGCCAGGCGTGGTCTTGGCAGTACCTGTGACGCTGCCCCTTCCAGCCAGCTCACCCCGCCTCCATCTTTTATTGCACCCCAAACTTTGCACCCAGCCCAGAAAACAGTGCAGGACGTTCCCGGGTGTGCAAAGGCGAATGGAGCCCCCTCGGCGCACCCGTCCTGGGGCTGCTGTTTGGAGATGCGCTCCGGCCGACCGAGCCGCGAGCTGTGAGAGCAAACAGAAAAGCAGAGACGCAGTGAGCACTGAACCAGAGAGCGGTATCAGTGATTGCTGCAAATGTTGCTGTGCCGTAGGAACAGCTGTGGCTGCAGGATAGGTGCAAAATAGATACGTGTGAGCTATAGATGGGTATTACATTGGCTTGAGATAAAGAGCACTGTTTTAGCTTCTTGGCTGCTCAAGCAAATACCACGCGATGGGTTGGCTTAAACAGTGGGGATTTGTTCGCTCATGATTTTGAGACCAAGTCCAAACTGAGGCATCACCAAGGTGATGTTGTCTTCCCAGAGACAAGCACCCCAGTACCCCAGCCCTGGGCGGCCCCGCCACGTGGCCCATGCACAGCGGCCTCTCTGGGCCTCTCTGGGCCTCTCCCTCCTCTTCCTTCCTGTAGCTTCTCTCGCTGTGTCTGAATTTCATTCTGCACCTGAAGGACTCCAGTAACGGGTTCAGACCCAGCCTGATTGAGCCGGGCCCCACCTCAGCTGAGGTCGCCTCTGGAGGCCCCGCTTAGCATGGGTCCCGCCCACGGAATGGTTTAGGGCTAACGTCAGCCTTTCTGGGGTGTACAGCTCCAAACCACCTCCAGCACTAATAAAATAATAAATCGACAAATGCGTGTGTGTGCACACACATATATCATCACAAAGATCGATGCGCCAGTGCCCCCCAGACTCAGGGCTGACCCCTGGGCGGCTCCCGTGGCCCTGTCGGTGCCGTCGGGGGAGCGGCCCGCTCTGCACGGGGAGACGAGCCTGGTTCCGAGGCGGCTCTGCTCACGGGAGGCTCCCCAGGCCTCAGCCCCTTAAACGGGAGCCGCACTGCCCACCCCCCCCCCAGGTCCCACGTGGCTGCGGGTGGCCCCCCTGGACTCCTGGGCCCCCTGAACAGGGTGGGAGCGGACCTCCTCCAAGCACAGTGGTCCCTGCTCTCCACCCCCAGCTCGACGACAGATGACCTCAGGGTTGGGAACGCAGAGCGGGAGGAGCCTGGCAGTGGCAGGGATGGTCGTGTCCGGTGGCCGCCTGGCCACTTGAGGCCCAGCTCCCAGCACATGCATCTTAGAAGTTCATCCAGCCTCTCCAGGAGCTTTCCCTGCCTGGAGGGATGAAGAGACAACTCAATTCCACTACTCACCCCCCAAAGGGGCACACCCCATGCCCCCGAGCTAGGCCAGGACTTCCTACGGTTCCGGGATTATTCATTGAGCGGAACAGCCATCGAGCCCCTGCCCTGCCGGAGCGCAGCTTCAGTGGGGAGGCAGGCAGCAGGACACACGGCACATGAGTTACGCAGGGAGCAGAAGGTAGTGCCACCGAGAAAGGAGGCAGGGACGGCAGGCCAGTGATGGCCAGGAAAGGGCCCAGTCACCACTGCAAATGAAGTGGTCAGGGCGGTCCTTGAGAAGGTGAGACGGGCAAGGACACGAGCAGGTAAGCTGCGTGGGTGTCTGGGGAAAAGACATCTCGGAAGAAGAACGCGTGGAAGAGGTCATGCAAGGCAGGTGGAAACACAGGCGGAGAGCAAATCTCAAAGCAGCCATGAGCCCCCGTCCGTCCCCCACCCCCTTGCCTGCTACCACCCACCTGCTCCACTCCTTACGCAGGGAGGGGGGCTGAGATGGCCGCGGCGTGGCCCCCACTCTTCACCCTGGACACCACTCTGGGCCATGTAACCAACCACCCCTTCATCAGAGCCGACTTTCTCCTTGCCTTGGATTTCAACCCCCAACAGTCTTATGAGAACGCGCCAGATGTGCTTTCTTCATATTTATTCTGTCTCTCATTCGTTGGGGTTCATGAATCTGTGGATCGATGTACTTCATTCATTTCAGAAACCTCCTCAGCCAATATCTCTGTAAATATTGTCCGCTCCATTCTCTCCTTCTGCCTTGCTTACTGGAGTCCTATAGAAGAGGAAACATTTTGGAGAATGAGAGATTCAGAGAGAGCAGAGCAGAACGACATAGCCACAAGAAGCAGAGTCCACCAGCCAGAGACCTTCGGAGATGAAGAAGGAAAACACTTCCCCAGGAACTTCACGAAACAGGAAGCCAGGAAAAGAAGCTAGCAGATGATGCCTTGCTCGTCATGTGCCCTTCCAGCTGAGAGAGGAACCCTGGCCGTGTTCACCATGTGCCTTCTCACTTGAGAGAGAAACCCTGAACTTCACCGGCCTTCTTGAACCAAGGTATCTTTCCCTGGATGCCTTTGATTGGATTTTTCTATAGACTTCTTGTAATTGGGACATTTTCTCGGCCTTAGAACTGTAAACTAGCAACTTATTACATTCCCCTTTTAAAAAGCCATTCTGTTCCTGGTATATTGCATTCTGGCAGCTAACAAACTAGAACAGTGTGTCAGCACCTTTGGATGCTCTTTCTTCAGTGTTTTAATTACCTTGGCTTCATCACTAAGGCCTCTGCACAGAAGTGCTTCTATTTCGGTTCAGCACTCCCTGGGACCCCGACTGGGACCCCTGAGCTGGTACTGGGGACACTGAGGAAGGAGAGACCTGACATCCCTGTGCAAAGGCCACACTGGGTAGCTAAAACTGCAGAGAACAGAAGAGTTTCCAGAAAGACTTCCCGTAGGAGGCGACACCCGAGCTGAGTCATGAAGGCTGAGCAGGAAGGAGGGGATTGGAGAAAGGAGGAGAAGGGCTTTACAGCCAAGGGGGCAGCATCAGCAAAGGCCCAGTGACAGAGAAACTGGGGTCACCTGCCGGCGCTGGGAGGCCTGGGTATGTTGGGAAACACAGCTGCAGTGGGTGAGGGTGGGCTCCGTGCAGGCCTGGGAAACCCGGCTCACCTTGGTTCTTTGTAGAATGTGCAGATCTGAAGGTCCGTGAGCCCCACCCCCTCGCTGGGTGCTTGGACCTGGGTGGCCAAGGGGACAGGGAGTCAGAGAGCAGACAGATGCAGGGCTGAGGGGACCGGCCGGGCTGTGGCCCCAAGTGGCAAAGCCAAGGAAGGGAGAGGCTTGGACTTTTTCTCAAAGCCGTAGCGCCTATGTGGACGCTCGGGGGACGGGGAGGCCCAGCCGCTTCCCCGCCCTGGGGTGGGCAGTGCCTGGGCTCTCGGCCCCGTGGCCCCCAGGAACCGCCCAGCATGGGCCTAGCTCGGTGCCGACCCAGGGCTCCTGGTACCAGACACCCCGGCCGAGGAGGGCACAGGCGGACCCCAAGTTAGACCCGAAGAACGCAAACAGCCTCGGGGCGCACTCCCGCTGCTGATGCACCGGCGATGGCCGGCCCGACAGGAATCCTCAGCAGCACAAGTGTAGGCGGCCCCCACCACGACCCCTGCGGCCCCACCCCCACCCCACGCCCCCACCCCGGCCCTGCGCCCCCACACCGGCCCCGGGCCCCCGCACCCCCACCCCGGCCCCGCACCCCCACCCCGGCCCCAGGCCCCCACCCCGACCCCGGCCCCAGCCCCGCGCCCCCACCCCAACCCCGCGCCCCGGCTCCGGCCCAGCGCCCCCGCCCCGACCCCGGCCCCCGCAACCACCCCGGCCCCGCGCCCCAACCCCGGCCCCGGCCCCGCGCCCCCAACCTGGCCCCGCGCCCCCGCCCCCCGGGCCCCGTCCCGGCCCCGCGCCCCATCCCCGGCCCCCGCGCCCCCAACCTGGCCCCGCGCCCCCGCCTCCCGAGTCTCGTCCCCGGCCCCGCGCCCCCTCCCCGGCCCCACGCCCCCGCCCCCCGCGCCCCGTCCCTGGCCCCCGCGCCCCCACCCCGGCCCCGCGCCTCGGCCCCGTGCCCCCACCCCGGCCCCGCGCCCCGACCCCGGCCCCGGCCCCGCGCCCCCACCCCGGCCCCGCGCCCCCACCCCGGCCCCTCGCCCCCGCCCTGGCCCCCGCACCCCCACCCCAGCCCCGCGCTCCCACCCCGGCCCCCGCACCCCCAGCCCGGTCCGGCGCACGCACAGCGAACAGTTATCGTGGGGGAGGAAGGTCTTGGGAAGACAGGCTGAGTCCACTTTGCAGTGGGGTGACCTCGGGCCGAGCGCTCAATGGCCCTGGACCTCAGTTTCCTTTTCTGTGGAAGGGGGTGATAATGGTCCCCATCTCGGGGTGATTGGGCTCGCAAGGAGCCTCCTGCTGGGCTGGCCTCGTGGCCTGAGTGCCCACCTGACCCCATGGCCACCCCCGCAGGACACGGGACAGAGACGACTGAGCGGAGGGGCTTCCGGAGCCTTGGGGCGGGAAGGGGGCTCGCCCCCCATTCACACAGACGCACGGGGGCCCATCACCCCATCACTTTCTTAGAGTAAAGCTGGGATCAAGGGCTGCCCTGGGCCGCCAAAGGCCCCAGAAAGATCCAGAGAATGCAAGATTTGTCTGTGTTTGCTGCAGCTCATTAGACTTCATTTGCCTAATTAATGATAATGGCATTGGGAAATGGCAGCAATTAAGAGGCCCCTCAAGGGGAAGAATTACAGGCCTGTGGGTTTGATAGGCTGCTGTGGGGAGCCTGCCTGGGCCCCCTCCCCAGCTCAGGTGCCCCTGCCCTCCACACCCCATCATCCCAGCCCAGCACCTGGTCCTGTGGCTGCAGGTCGCTGCTTCTAGTTGCAGTTGGGACCGGATGCCAGTCAGCCCATCACTGTCCACAGGTCACTAGCACTGGACGCCCTGGGGACACCCTGCCCCCAGCCCTGTTCCCCATAGCAGTTCCCGTACCCCCGCGGTGAGACCACTCCACTCAGCTCCGGTATCCCCACAGTGCGCCCCCTCCTCTCAGTTCCCGTACGCCCGTGCTGTGCCCCCCTCCTCTCAGCTCCCGCACCCCCACAGTGTGCCCCTCCTCTCAGCTCCCATACCCCCACAGTGTGCCCCCCTCCTCTCAGCTCCCGCACCCCCACAGTGCGCCCCCTCCTCTCA
Organism: Tamandua tetradactyla; assembly: GCF_023851605.1. Lineage (NCBI taxonomy): Eukaryota > Metazoa > Chordata > Mammalia > Pilosa > Myrmecophagidae > Tamandua > Tamandua tetradactyla. Next base: position 3,717,837 of record NC_135345.1, on the reverse strand, counting down.
GTTCCCGTACGCCCGTGCTGTGCCCCCCTCCTCTCAGCTCCCGCACCCCCACAGTGTGCCCCCCTCCTCTCAGCTCCCGCACCCCCAGAGTGTGCCCCCTCCTCTCAGCTCCTGTACCCCCACAGTGTGCCCCCCTCCACTCAGCTCCCGCACCCCCTCGGTGTGCCACCCTCCACTCCCCTACAGGCTTCCTTAAGTAAACCAGCTAGTGGTAAGAGTCTTTATTGCAGACCAGGGAACCACAAAATGTCCTGGGGTCCTGGGGGCAGCCCCACACTGCCTCGGGCCCTGATGGGGAATGGGCTTCTCAGAAACAGCACAGTCTAGCCACAGACAAGGGAACTCCCAGTGATGAAGGATTGACAGCTGCAGAGATGTAAGTCTCAGGGATGAGAAAATTCACATTTAGATGGACGGATGGGTGGATCCATAAGTGGGTGGGGGGGTGGATGTGTGGATGGATGGATGAATGGATGGACAGACGGATGGATGGGTCGATGGATGGACAGATGGGTGCACAATGGATGGGTAGGTGTTCAGATGGATGGATGGATGGATAATTGGATATATAGATGGATGTATGCATGGGCGGACGATGAGTGGATGGATGGATGGATGGGTGGATGAGTGGATGGGTAGATGGATGGACAGATGGACAGATAGGTGGATGGGTGGGTAGATGAATGGATGAGTGAATAATCAGATCTTTGGAGTACAAATGTTAAGTTGGTCATCAGTGAGCAGGTGCTTGGCGACTAGTTGGCCAAACTGGTCCAAGTTCAGGTTGTCTGTCCTTGTAGGCTGGGCCAGTGGGCAGGGACCAGAAAAGGTATCCCCCAGCAGACAGTCAGGCAGCTTTTGAAAGCCCACCCTGTAAAATAGAGAGGTGGGCGATGGGAGGGACAGGGCTGTACCTCCACCTGGTTGAATCTCACCTGTCTATATTTGTGTGTCTGTCTGACCATGCATGTCTGAGTGTGTACACACCACCACATCTGTATAGCCTCGTGTTGAGTGTGTGCCAGCGTGTGTGTGTCTGGATATCTGTGTGTGGGTGTATTTGTGTGTGTGAGGGGGGAAGGCTGGGTGTCACAGTCTGGACGTCTCTACTGGAGGGAGGGTTGTATGTGTGTCTGTGTGCCCATGTACAGGTGTGTCTGTGTTTGTGCCGGGGTGTGTTGTGTGCTCTCTCTGGCCCCACGGCCAGCCCCTCCTGGCTGTTTGCTTTCCTCTCTGGTCCTTCCCCAGTCCTGACAGGGACGTGCTGGTCTGTTGACCCCCAGCTCCCGGGGGCAGGAGCCGCATGCTGGTGTCGGGGAGCAAACTTCCCGCCGTGGCTGGGCCAGCTCCCAGTCACTGGGCGCGGCCGTGGGAAGGGACACACACAGCGAGCCCCCAGCTGGTGTCTAACGCCTCATTCAATAAAGCCCCCCACCACCCCGGCCCACCCTGAGACCCCTGAGCTGCCTGGGGCTCTGCTCGGGGCTCCCCTGCCCAGTAGGGGGTCCTGTGGGGGCCGCAGCCTGGGACACTCCCTGTGGCAGGTCCGGGCTCCCAGGGGAGGTTCAGGCAACTCCCCCAGCCCAGCACCTGCTGGTCACAGCCCTGGAGACCACCTGGCCAGATGAGAGTGGTCGCCCGCCACCTCCTATCCCTGCCTCCTCCAGGAAGCCCTCCCTGCTGCCATGTGCCCCTCATTTTAAGAACCTGCAATGCATTTTCTGTGGGGTCCTTGAGTCTCCCCTTGATTCTGTGCCACGTGGGCTCAAAACCCTCAAAATGGTGCCAAATCGGGGTTCACCCCATCAGTCATTCTAAACAAAAGCTTCCTACTTCCCCACTCTGTCCTGAGCACTGTGCTAGACCCCGAGAGCCCAGCAGCAAGGGTGGTCTCTTCGTGCCCGTGGGAGGCTCACAGAGGAACCTGTGCTGAGAACCCGCCTTCCCTCAGTGAAGGTCACGGGCCTACAAAGCTGCCCCTAAAGTCGCCTGGGCCCAGGGCCAGAGATGGAGTCAACAGATGTGTATTAAGAAGCCCTACCCTGCCATGACTACGTCCTGTCTACACTGCCCATACCAAGTGGTTCCCAACCTTGGCTTACATTCCTCCCCGGACAGAGAGCTCGCTACCCCTGCTGGCTGCTCAATCTTTCGCTCCCTCTTCCTGCTCCGAAACTTCCCTCCTTGTCCCCAAGCCCCCCAGGTCCTTATCCCACATGCCCGCGCCTGTGAGTGTGAGGGGGGCAGGATGCTCCACAGAGCTCTCTGTCCCCTTTGCCTGGACTGCCCCACAGAGGCCAGGGAGCCGTGTCTGCATCCCTCAGAGGGGAGGGCAGGAGGGGCACGGCCTTGGCCGACAGCGCCCCAGGTGTCCACACAGATGGCCGAGGGCCTCTTCGCCCCCCTGCCTCCTGTGCGGGCAGATGGCCTTTGCCACAGCCTCCCGGGCTGGCGAGATGTGCGCCCGCATGTGGCCTTCGGCTCTGTGGCCCCCTGCTCCACGCCTGCTCCAGCCCTGGCCGGCCACCCCCCGGGAGCAGTCATCTCAGGTGAGGTTCGCCCCCCACGGCCCTGCCCGGCCTGGCTCCCCATGGCCCCGACGCAAAACTGCTGGCCTTGAAAGTCCACTGCACCCTGAGCCCGGCCCGCCCCCGCCGCCCGCCCTGCCCTGTTCGGGACATCCAGAGGTGCTCTCTGCGTGGCTGTGCCTGGCAGCCGGCCACGGGGCTTCCCTCAGGGAAGCGGGTTTGCAGCTCAGCTCAGCCATGAGGCAGCCAGGTCCATGCGGCCCGGGGCACCTTCCTTTCTTTATCCACCATTCTGCAAACACCCATGAAACCCTGCTGCGCGCGGGAGCCACGTGGGCAGAGGCGGGGCCGGGAAGAGGCTGCAGGAGCCCTGCTGGTGGGGCCGGTGCCCGTGGAGCCAAGGACGCAGGGAGGGCACGGCGATGGCAGCATAGCGACCACAGCGGCCCTGGGTTTCGGCGCGAAGGGGCATGGAGAGAGATGAGCACGAGGAACCATGGGTGCTGGAGGAGGGAGCGAAGGGCCAGCGTGGAGGTCAGCACTGGGTGCCAGCAGCTCTCCGCTGAGGAGGCGTGTGGGCCCGAGGGAGCTGAGCTGCCCGCAGAACCTGGGGACTGTGGCCGGAGAGCAGGGAGAGCCGGTGCCAGGGCCTGAGCCGCAGCTCCGGGCAGGGTGGAAGGACACCTCCGGCGGTGTCCCGGGTGGATGGGGCTCCACGAGCACAGGCGAGAACTATGGTGGGGGGGGGGTCCCAACCAAGCGGGGAGCCCAGGCTGGACGAGGGCAGAGAAGGTCACTTGCCTGGACACAGCCGTCACAGCCTTCTACGCTGGACACCAGAGGCCCCGCTGTCCCCATGCGGCCATGCACAGGGATGGCTCAGAGGCCGCCCGCCCCTCCCACACTCACCTGCTGGCCGCTGAGCTCAGGAGGTGGCAGGAGACGAGGGGGACGCTGCTGGGCCCACCAGACCCCTCAGAGAGAGGAGGCAGGGGGGCCTCGGGCAGGGGGGCGGGGCCCGGACACCGGGGTCCAGAGAGCCTGGGCAGATCTGGCCATCGGGGACACCGTGTGCCCTGGCCTCGGCCCAGCATGAGGATGAGGGGCTGAGGGGGCTGGCAACACGTGCACCAAGGGGTCCCAGCCACCAGCCCTGCCTCCCCTCCCCACCCAGGGGCCGCCTGGTGGTCAGGGATGACCACACCAGGAGGCCTTGATGGTTCCGGGGTGCCAAGGCCATGCCCGAAGCTGTGCCCCCTTGTCGGGGCCTCGGGCATCCGGTGAGGTCTGGTCCGCAGCAGCGGGGCCACAGAGGCACAGAGCCAGCCCTCGCGGCCCAGGGGACTGAGTCGTGCCTCCTGCCCCCTGCACCCCTCATCCCCTCTGGGGGCAGGACAGGCAAACCCTCACCCCAAGGCCCACTGCTTCGCTGCTGGAAATGGGGCCCTGGAGCTGGGGGACATCTGGGAGCCTCCACCCCTAAACCCGATGCACCCAGCCTCAGCTCCCAGGCCCCAGACTCAGGCTGTGGGCAGCGTTGCCCGGGCACCAGGGCCGCTGACGCCCAGGGCACCCCACCGAGCTTGGGGCCCAGGGGGTCCTGGGAATGGAGTGACCCACTGACCTTCCTCCTCCCGGGAAGGAGGGAGGGAGCTGAGGTGCCCCTTCCCTGTCGGGAGACCCCAGGATGGCCCACAGACCTGGCCTTGGCTCATGCAGAGGCTCACCCCACCCGGTGGCCCTCAGCGCCCAGTGAGTGTCACATGCACGGCAGACGAGCCGTCCACGCAGCCCAGCTCAGCCCCCCACAGAAGGAGCGGCCGGTGCAGAGGGGATACCACGGGAAGACACAGGAGCCACATTGGCGGGGGGGCTGGGGCAGTGTCTGATGGGCTGTTGGACCTGACCCCTCTCGCCTATTCCCCCCATTTATCCCCGAGGCAAGGGCAGCGAGTGGCCCGTTCTCCAGGAGGAAACTGAGGCTGGAGGGAGGGACTCCCTGTCCCCAGGTGGAGCTGGGAGGGCTGGAGTTCCTGTCAGCTGCTCATGCCTGCTTTTTGCAGCAGGGCCTGATGGGGTCCTGGAGGAGAGGAGGCTGTGCATGCAGACGGCCTGGATATTGGGGCTGGGGAGCAGAACCGGAGGGGACACCCCACCTTGGAGCTCCCCTGGCCCCGCCATAACATCCCCGCGGGCCCCCAGCCTCTGGGAGTGCTGGGATCAGAGAATCATCCCCTCGGCTCGTAAAGATGCTCCTGGAGTGCCCAAGTCAAGTCCGTGGCCTCACCTCTGGCCCTGCTGCGGCCTGGGGACCCGGGCAGTGAGCCCTGTCCCTCTGGCTGCCAGCACCCTCTGCTCCCGCTGGGGTCCCCAGGATGGGGCAGCGGGGAGGAGGGGCCTGGAGGAAAGGGGTGGGGCCCCTGGCAGCTGGGCCGCTGTCCTGGAGGCTGCTGCCCGTTCGGGCCCCTCCCCACACTTGTGCGCTGCCCTCTGGAGTGGGCCCCTCCCCTCTGCGTGGTCCCAGCAGGGACAGCTCAGCCCAGCAGCCCCCGCACCACCCACCACTCAAGAAAGCGTGCGCCCTGTCCACCCGCGAGGGAGGTGCACCCACCCCAGCCCTCCGTACCTCCCACCCCAGCGTCCCCGGTCCTGGAAGCACCCGCCATTCCACCCGTGGGCCCAACTGTCTGGAATGCTCCCCCACCACAGCTCTGCACCTGCAGCTCGACCAGCAGCGTCCAGCCAGGGAATGGACGGCGTCCCCTTGTGCCATGTCCTGCCTCGTTGTCCCCAGGGCTTCAGCGGGATCCCTCGCCTGAGGGGGGTCAGGACGCAGGCAACCCTCCAGCCCCTGGGGGAGCAGCGCTGTGTTAGCTTGCCGAGGCTGCGGAATGCAGCACCCCAGAGCCGCACTGGCCTTTAGCAGGGGATGCATCTCATGACAAACCCATAGCTCCTTGGGGAAGGGCAGCTCGCTCTGCTCTGGCTTCCCCTGTCACACAGGGAGGCACCCAGCCACGTCGGCTCCTGGGCTCCAGTGGCTTTCATCACCCCCCCACACACACACACACTCGCCCACGGCCGGAGCAGGCAGAGCATGCGAGGAGAAGCACGTGGCCTGTGGGCCTGGTCAGGCTGGGCCTAGGCCGGCGGACCTGGGCTCATGGGGGTGACTGGGGGCTTTTCCGCCGTGGGAGGAGCCACAGCAGGGGCACGCAGGGACCCCTGGGAGCCCCCGGGGAGGATGGCAGCGTGGTCACGGGGTGGGGGCGTGGCGAGGCCTGGGCCTGGGGGGTGGGCAGAGAGCGGGTGGGTGGGACGCGGTGGCCACCCTGGGAGGCGGGAGGGCTGCCCCGTCCCATAGTTTAAAAGCTCCGAAGGCCACATGAAGGCAGGTGGCTGAAGATGCACTGACAGAGAAGTGACTGGCAAACGATGGTGCGTACTTATGAACGGAGGCTGTGCTGCTACACAAAGGAACAAGGTCATGAGGCATGCAAAGACGTGAATAAGCAAGTAGGACACTTGGTGAGACAAAACAAGTCAGAAACGAAAGAACAAGGATGGTGTGGTCACCTTTAGAAAATGCTTATAAGAAAACAGGGGCCTAGATTGTAAGCTTTTAGAGAAGACACATGAAGTCTGGGGTGGGGATTATCATTTCTGGATTTTGGGAGGCTGTTTTACATATTTAACCTGATATTTAGAGATAAGAATGAGGCCGAACAGGTTGGGGTTAAAGTAATTCAGCACATAGGGGTAAGGAAGACAGCGTCTATATTTTAGAACCACACCTACTCTTTGAGACCAATAGAAGGAACTGAAGTTTTCTGTAGTGCATAAAAAAAAAAGCCCTGAGGCCCAGGCACTCTTCTGAACAAACAGTGACTCCTTTAATACCAGGGGGCATGGAGAGACCGAGGCACACACTGGCCGAGGAACCACTGGCGGCCGCGTTGTGGCTGCCCTCCCCAGGGAGCTTTCTTTCCACTCTTACTTCTTCTCTCACTTCCAGCCTGCTTCTTCTTCCTCAAAAAAAGGAAACAAGTAAAAACTCAACAAGAAGAGCCAAGGGCCTCACGGCAGCAGCGAGCCATTGGCCCAGGAAAGGTGCTCATGGCACTTAGGTTCAGGGCCCAACATGGCCAGGGACGGTGCCCAGGGGTTCTGTGGCTGTGGACTTAAATCCGCAGCACGTGAAATTCATCCATGGCGGATCACGTCTGCAGTGGGCTAAGGGGGTGCCTTCTGCACTGACTGACATTTAATTTAATTAGCTTTAATTAGTTTGGAGCTGCAGAAAGGAACCGCCTCACCCATGCACGCTCTAACTGCCTGGGTCATAGAGACGAGCAGAGGAAGGAAAGGAAAGCAGCTCACCCAGGGTCACAGCGCTCCTGGGGCCTGCTTTACCCACTGTCGCTTTGCCCCCACACGCACTGCCAACGACTCCTCCCTTGGTGTCTTCTCCATGGCACTCCCTCTGCTCGAATGCCCTTGCAAATCCAGTTCAGACTTGCCACCACCTCCAGGAAGCCCTCCCTTACTACCACCACTCCCTGCCAGTCCAGACGCCTCATAGCGTCTGCTTGTGTAGGTGCTGACCCTCCGCAGGGCGTGCACCGAAGGACAGGCGCTTCTCCTGCAACCATCCGACACGCCCTTGCTGGCTCCGTGGGCCTCTCGGGGTTTTCTTGGGACCCCTGGCACACACAGGGCTGGTGCTTTGCTCGCCGGCCCAGCAAGATTCGTCCCGGTCTGAACAATTCCTGTCATCAGGGCGGTGAGTAAGCCTTCAGCACCCTTAAGCCAAGATCTTTTTATTAGCTCTATGTTTGTTTGGGCTGTTTTTGCCCTTTTAAAGTAAAAATAGTTTATTTTTAACACATTGTTGTTGTTTTCCTTTTAAGAAGGTGCAAAAATAACCCCCTGTGCCTGTTTCTTTTCTTGGCCCAGCCTGGGGGCAGCCCTCCTCCCCAGATGCCCTGAGGCTGTCTGGAGCCCCCAGCACCCACAGCTCCCCTGGGTCCTCAGGGAGAAGGAGCTGGGCCAGGGCAGCCCCCCCCCACCCCAGGAGGGAGGGGACACAGTGAGCAAACACTTGGGGACAAACCAGGGATGCAGGGAAAGGCCTGGGGAGGGGGCAGAACGGACTGCTGCAGTCCCAGTGACGAGGGCCGGGGCAGAGGTCAGGCCAGGAGGCAGGGCACGAAGACGGTTGCGCAAGGCTTCCTGGAGAAGGTGGCTTTTGCACTGAACCCTGAAGGATGCACAAGGTTAGGGAAATGGAAAACCAGGACAACGGAGGATACGCAAGCAAACACCAGCCCTTGCAGCAACAGTTGTGTCCCCTGCACCTGGAGACTCAGTCTTCTCCTCTCTACAGTGGGGACAGGTGGTGACGGTGCTGGCCAGGCAGGATCGTTACAAGGGTGCATCAGCATGCATTTATTCAATAAGTAACCACTGCCATCTTTTCTGTGCCAGCCCACAGGCAGCCTCAGGATGCAGATGGGAATCAGATGAGGTTCTAGAAGTTTCTAGTTGTTTCCAGGCCAAAGGGAAAAGGACAAGGACAGCCCTCTGTGGCTCAGCCAGGGTTTGGAAGAAAGAGAGTCCAAGTCTTCTGCGGTGGGGGGGGAGCATCCACTCTGCCCCTTGATTGAGGGGGGGAGGGTGACTGCAGTGGGCCAATGGGTAGATTGACTGAAGTGGGAGGTGGAGGGTTGGAGTTCACAGACCTGACTTGGCATGAATTTGCCACTGAGACAGCAATGGCTGCACTGAAAAGGAGGAGGCATCAGTGCAGCCTGAGCCAGGCACCAAGAGGTTTTTGCCTACCTTGGCCCGTGACCCCCACAGGGAGACCCTGGGGTCTGCTGGGCAGACAACCGGGGACAGCAGGGACACATGGACACCTTGCCTGGAGGGGGCCTGGTGAGGGACACCTGTCCAGGCTTCTCTCTTCTTCTCTTGACTCTTTTATAACTTGAAGGCCAAGTGGGGTTTTCCAAGGACTGCAGGGGCCACCGCAGCGACAGGTGCCTGTCCGGCAGAGCCGGACGCTGAGGAGGGTCCTGCTCCTAGAGGTAGGGGAGTGAGGGAGCACACATGCCCTTGGCTGGGCCAGTGCCCAGAGCTGTTTCCTGCTGCTGCTGTGCAAATCCATGATGGCTGCCTAGACACGTTACGATTGTTTTCCACCCGGGCCTCCTGTGGAGCCCTGCAGCGGAGGTGACAGCACTTTACAGTTTGCAAACATGCTGAACGCCCTCTGCTGCCCAGCACTGGGAGGGGCAGGACAAGTACTTCTGAGACATCCCGGAGCTCCAGCCCTAACCTAGGCCTGCCCGCCCCCACCCGCTGCCCCTGCCTGCTCCCCCTAAAGCCCTAGGCACCCCGCGCTCAGAACAGGTGCCCATAGCCTTCAGGATGTGCCCCGGGCCCTTGGCAGGTGAGAACGCAGAGGTGGGGCTGGGGCCGGGGGCTGGCCGCTTGCTTCCAGGTCCCACTGTCCCAGCTCAGCAACTTAGCACCGTGCACAGCGAGGAGGGGCCAGGGTGTCTTTAAAATGAAAAGGGAGGGAGGGAGGACAGGAAGAAAAAGAGAAAGAAAGCAAGAGAAAGGGGCGAGCTGGAGCCAGTGGGACCCTCACCACATGGCCTTGGGCACATGCAGGACAGAGTGGGCAGAGGGGCTGAAGGGACACGCCTTGCCAGCGTCGCGCTCCTGCAGGGGGGTGGCCCAGCTCCTGCCCACTGATGTGGGCGTGGCATCAGCCCCTCCAGCCAAGACTGCGCCCCACGCTCCCAGGCACCGAACCTGCCCCCTGCAGCCTGCAGACCCAGGGCAGGCGATGACATGGCCCCAGGAGCCTACCCAGCCCACACTGCTGCCCTGGACCCTCCCAGGACCCTGGACCCGGCCCACCCTGCCCACTCGGCAGACCACACAAATGCCCCGGGGGACGCCACTGACCTCAAAACCATCCAAATCGGGAAACAGAGGCACCCCGCAAGCCCTCCTCACCGAGGGTGGTGGGACCTCGCCAGAGACCTGAGAGCCTGAGGGGACAAAGGCCACTGTCCACCTAGCAGAGAGGGAACGAGCCAGGAGCAGGGCCCAAGGGCTCACAGGGGCGGCGGGCGCCTGGGGGACGCCTGTCATTCTGGGTGCACCAGATTCTCTTTGCAGATTCCCCACCTCTGGACCCAAGGCTGGGAGCTGGGCACCCCTGCCCCCCAGCCTCCTCACTGCTCCTGAAAGGAACACACAGAGCAGTGGACCACTAAGCACTTATGGAGCACCTTCTGCATACCTAGCCCTGGGCTGAGGAAAGTGGGGTGGAAACTGAGGTCTCTGGGAGAACCGCTGGTGCTGGTGGCAGATACTGAATGCAGAGTGGATGCAGAGGGGATGCAGAGTGGATGCCGAGTGGGGGTGGGCTTGCGCTCTCAGAGAAGGGGGGCTCAAGTTCTCCTGAGAGCCACTGTGCTGCCCATGCCCCCCAGAGGCCCTCATCCTCGGCCTGAACCCCAACCTTCATGGCCCTCCAACTGAGACCCCACCCCTGCCTCCCCCATGCTCCACCTGCCAGGGGCAGCCCAGCCCCCAGGACGGGGTGAGCATGGCAGCTCCAGCCCCGCTTCCCCATAACACACGTGCTGGGAAGAGCTTTGCCCCATGGGCACACATGCACACATGCCCATGCATGCACGGACACACAGACACATGTATGTGTGTACATGCACACATGGAATGCATGCTCACAACTGCACACACATGCATATATGCACATGCACTTGCCCACACACAGATGCTCACATGCATGCACGTACATGTGTCACATGCACGTGACCACACACACACACATGCACAAACACACACGTGCATGCACACACACGTGCACACACACACACTCCAAGTCTCCCCGACTTCCTCACCAGGCAGCGAAGGAAAATGACAGGAGCTGCTGTCACCGACTCCATATCTCTGCGGGTTTCCTTGGCAACCTTTCCCACGCGCAGTTTGGCTCCCAGCGGCTCCGGGAATGGCAGCTCCGCTCCGGGAGCTCCTGCCGCCTCTGCAACCTTTCGAGGAGAGATGTGCCAGCTGGGTAGACAGGCCTCAGAGGGTTTGTAGCCTGGCACTTGGCCTCCAGTTCTGCAAGCGAAGCTCTCTCCTCGCCAGGGGGCCAGGTCTGGACAGGCCCTGCTCTGACCCCAGGCACTGCACGGCCTTCTGGGAGGGTCCACCTCCTGAACCTCAGCTTCTCTCCGGGCGATGGGAATGAACAGCGCTCTCCCATGGGCTGGGGTGCGCGGGGGGTGGCCGGCCTGCATGGGCTGTCCATAATGGCCACCGGGACCCCCGGCCAGCTCCCATCTCTGCTGACATGTGGGTGCATCACAGGGACCCCAGATCTGGCCCCACGCCCTGCAGACCCCCAGCACACCGCCCCCTCACCCCACGGTGCTTGTCCTATCTGACACTCCATCTATTTGTTCATTCATTCACCATTCACTAGTTCACTGTCACGTTTCGTCCGTCAGCTGTCACCCTACATTGGCAAATCAGCTCCAAGAGGGCAAAGACCCTTCTAGCTGCCCCCCGCGGCACCCCCACAGCCCAGACCCTGGCCTGGCACACGGCAAGGCTTCGTCATCAGACCACCCGCCCCAGCAAGACCAGCTAGGGGCATGGGGGGCTGCCTGCACTTGACAGGCACCCCACTGTTCCTCACCTCCTGACAGGGGCACACGGCGTGCTATCTGTCTTTTCTTTCTGTCTTAGTAATGACCAGCAGGACCCCCCAGCTGCAGACACACAGGCTGGCAGGGGTCCCACTCCACTGAGCCCAGGGCCGGGCCCCCGCTTGCCCCTGTTCCTTCCCATGGGCACTTTCTCCCCCTCTGCAAGCCCCTCCCCAGCCTCCGACACACACCCCAGCCTCAAAACTCTGTGGACCTGCCCCATGGGTCACACACCCCTGAGGACCCTCTGGCCTCGGCGTCCCACACAGCCCCACACTGGCCACTGACCACCCCAACCACGCCCCCGTGGCCTCCGCCTGCTCAGCGCTCATTCCAGCTCAGATGGCCTGTGCCAACCCGTGTGGCCACCTGCCATCCCGCAGGAGACAAGCCGTCCTGGCCTCTGGCTCCCCGACCCCTTGGCAGTGGCTGGCACACAGACAGACAGCTAGACAGACCCAGTCAAGACCCTGTCCCTAGCAGTTGTTTCCTGTGCAGCCAGGGCAGGCTCGTTAGCTTCGTGGAGCCTGGTGGTCACCTGGATGGAGTGGATGGACTGTACGTGTGGACGGAGCGGATGGAGTGTAGACCGTGTACACAGTGTACACATAAGGTGCTTAGTGGGGCATGAATGAGAGTGTGGGCGCCATGGAGCATGTCTGAGGACAAGGCGGATAAAGCACTGGGGCCGTGGCGCTCTGCCCGGCCGGGTGGCTGCACGAGCTTGCAGGCCTGGACACCTCCATGGGAGTGGACATGTCTCGTGTCCTCATAGCTGGAGGCTTGTCAGGGTCCCAGCAGCTTCCACCCCAGGGAGCTCCCAGCACAGAATTGTCCCAAGACCCTCGTGCAAATCAATATGGAGAGGCCCCTCTCCACCTGGAAAACAGGCCTGCCTTCCTCCCTCTCTAGACATGCACACACGCAGGGGGGAGGGGTGTCAGTTTCCAGGAGCCAGGAGCCTCGGGCTCTGGGCTGAGCGGAGTCCTGCCCTCATGGAGCTGGTTGCCATCTCCCTTGGGCCTCCCAAGAGTCATCAGTGCACAAGGCGCCAGGCGCAAGTGAGCCAGGAGACCTGATCTCCAACCCCAGCAGAGCCATGTATGAGCTGGGTGGCTCTGGGCCTGCACTTAACCTCTCTGACCCTTGGTCTCTTTGTCTGAATAGATTGAACCAGATGGTGCATGTCAGGCCCCACCGCTGGACTGGGACCTGGGTCAGCACCCAGGGAAGGTTGCTTGGCCGGAACCCGCTCCTGCCTGCAGGCGGTGCCCTGCTTTGCCAGGTGCTCTGTGGGTGCTGGTGGTAGTAAGAGAGATGGACACCCTCCTCCAGGCCCCCAGCAGGACCTCGTCCACGTTGTGGCCACGGGCCTGGGAGCAGCCTGGAAGGGGAAGGGAGCTCTGGGGGTGACCCGAAAAGCCTCTGAGGTGCCCTCTCTCCCTTCAGTGGCGGGGTTGCAGCCTTCACGGCCCCCTGGGCACCGCGCACTGGGGATGGCTAGCAGCTGACAGCTTGGCCCCTGCCACCACCCTGCCGCCTCCGTCTCATGGACAAGAAGCCATCTTGGACCCCCAGGAGCTCACTGAGAGCTCCCAGTGCGCCCCGCCCCCCACCTGGCCCCTGCAGAACATCCCAGCCCTTTCCCGCTTGGTCTCCAGCCCCCGAGCTTGACCCCGATTGGCATGTTGGTCTCTCCTCGGCCTGCCTTGGTAGCGTCTCCCACCGACCCACCCTCACCCACCTGCCCCTCGGCCCCACGGGCACCCCACATTACCATCGGGCCCAGGGCCAGCCTGTGTCCCCGCCCCACCCCGGGCCTTTGCTCCCGGCCTGGGACACGCTCACCACCAGTGGACGCGTCTCTCCCCCACCACCCCCTCTGGTCCCTCCCCAACCTCCCCGGGCAGAGCAGAGCTGCCCCACCCCCAGCCCTTCCAAAGCTCCCCACCTGCTGAGGCTGGGACTACTGCGGCTGTGCAAGGCGGGGTCAGCCCCCTGAGTGGGGCCCCCGCCAAGGGAGCCCCGGCAGCGACCCCGGTGCCTCCGACAGCCGGCCTGCACCAAGCCCCCACCCTACTTGACTCTCACCGCAACTCCCGCCGCAGCCCCGTGTCGCAGGTGGGGAAACTGAGGCTCAGGGAAGAGCAGAGACTCAGCTCAGCTCACAGGAGCTGGAGGCAGGAATCAGGAGGTGAGAGAACAGTGTGGGGGCGAGGGCGAGCCCCACCACCCCTGCGGGAGCAGCACACACCACCGCTGCAGGAGGCCGGCCCCCAGCCCGCGAGGGGTTAAACCCGGAGTCTCCACCCAGCCGCAACTGCACAGCGAGGGCCGTGCTGGGAGGAGTGCAGGCCTGTGTCCACACAAAGCACGTACAGGAGCTCCACAGCAGGAAAATTCATGACAGCCAGAAGACCAAATAGCCCAAATGCTTCTCCACGGACAAATGGAGACTCCGAGTGTGGTCCAGACATACAGCAGATGACTTTTCAGCCCTAAAAATAATGAAATGCTGGTCCATGCGACTGCACACTGAGTGAAATAGGCCAGACCCAGAAAGCAAATATTCCATTTATATGAATTGCCCAGAATGAGGAAATCTGTGGCTGGCACACGGTGTGGGTTGCTTAGGGCTCAGGGGGGAGGGCAGGGAGGGTGCAAGAAGGAGATGGCAAAAAGGTACAGGGCTTTGCATTGAGGAACTGAAAATCTTCTAAAATGAACTGGGCTGAGGCTGTACGTTTTAAATGGGTGATTCATATGGTGTGTGAATGATATCATAATAAAAATGTTCAAAAACGAAAGTCAAATTATCGTGCAAACATCAGTAACATTTCTATACACAAGCAATGGCCTGAGGAGTCAATCAAGGAAAACATTCCATTTTTTTCCAACTAAAAAAATCAAGTACTTAGGAATGAACTTTTTAACTAGGGACGTAAAGGACTTGTACACAGAAAACTACGTAACATCACTACAAGAAATCAAAGATCTAAATAGGTAGAAATTTCCTGCTCATGGATAGGAAGGCTAAATATAGTTAAGATGTCAATTCTCCCCAGATTGATTCAACACAGTGCCAATCAAAACTCCAACAACTTACTTTGAAGACTTGAGAAAACTAGTTACCAAATTTGTCTTGAAGGAAAAGAGACCCTGAATGGCCAAAAGCATCCTAAAAAAGAAGAAGAAGTGGGAGGATTAACACTTCCTAATTTTAAAACTTACTGTAAAGCCACAGTGGTCAAAACAGCAAGATGTAATGGAGAGGCTGGAGGGAACTGCCTGAAAATGTAGAGCTGTGTTCCAGTAGCCCTGTTTCTTGATGATGATTGCATTGTATAATGATATAGCTTTCGCAGTGTGACTGTGTGATTGTGAAAACCTTGTGTCTGATGCTCCTTTTATCTACCTTATCAACAGATGAGTAAAACATATGGAATAAAAATAAATAATAGGGGGAACAAATGTTAAAATAAATTTAGATTGAAATGCTAGTGATCAATGAAAGGGAGGGGTAAGGGGTATGGTATGTATATTTTTTGTTTTTCTCCGTTTTCATTTTATTTCTTTTTCTGTTGTCTTTTTATCTCTTTTTCTCAATTGATGCAAATGTTCTAAGAAATGATCATGATGATGAATATACAACTATGTGATAATATTGTGAATTACTGATTATATATGTAGAACAGAATGATCAAAATAGGAATGTTTGTGTTTATTCAGTGTTTTTTTGTATTTAAAAAAATAAAAATAAAAATAAACCAGCATGGTACTGGCACAAAGCATTGACCAATGGAATCAAATCAAGAGAGCAGAAACAGACCACCAAATCTATGGTCGACAGATCTTTGTCAAAGCCCCCAAATCCACTGAACTGGGACAAAATAATCTTTTTAATTAATAGGCAGAGGAGAACTGGATATCAATAGCCAAAAGAATGAAAGAGGACCCCTATCTTATACCCTAAACAAAAATTAACTCAAAGTGGATCAAACACCTAAATGTAAGAACTAGCACCATAAAGCTCCTAGAAGAAAATATAGGGAAACATCTTCAAGACATAGTAATAGGAGGTGGCTTCCTAAACTTCCTAAATATGCAAAGCACAAGCAACAAAAGAAAAAATAGATATATAGGAACTCCTCAAATGTTTTTTGCACCTCAAAAGGTTTTGCCAAAAAGGTGATGAGGCAGCCAACTCAATGGGAGAAAATATTTAAAAATCACACATCAGATAAAGGTTTGATATTCTTTATATACCCAGAAGAGCTGAAAGCAGTGACACAAACAAACATTTGCACACCGATGTTCGTAGTAGCATTATTCGCAATCACCAAAAAATGGAAACAATCCAAATAATGAGCATTAGACAAGTGGATTAACAAAATGTGGTATATACATGTGACGGAATATTATGCAGCAGTAAAACGAAATGATGTCCTAAACCATAGGACAAGATGGACGAGCCTTGAGGACATCATGCCAAGTGAAATAAGCCAGACACAAAAGGACAGATACTGTCTGATTCCACACTTGTGACCATGGTAAAGGACCAGCAGATACAGGTGGCAGAAAGACGCACGGACTGAGAAGTGAATCGGCAAACATATGATCGAACACTGTGCTGCTGCGAAAAAGGAATGAAGTTGTGAGGCATGAAACGATGTGAATGAACATATGGGACATCTGGTGAGGCAAAATAAGCCAGGAATGAAAGAGCAATTATTGTATGGTCACTTTTAGAAAATGCTTATAAGAAAACTGGGGCCTAGACTATAAGCTCTTGTAGTGGCCACATTTAGTCTGGAGTGGTAACTGTTATTTCTGGATTTTGAGTGCCTGTTTTACATCTGCATAACCTGGTATTTAGAGATAAGAATGAAGTCAATTAGGATTAAGGTAATTCAGAATACAAGGTTAAGGAAAACAGTGCCTATATTTTAGAACTTTACCTACTCTTAGAGACCAAAAGAAGAAAGGTTTATTTCTCAGAACTCAGGTTTTCTGTAGCACATAATCTAATTCAACCTGTCTGGATAGATCATTTAAACAACCCAATTATAGGGAGCCCAGAATAAGAAAGAGAGCCTTTAATCCTAGATAACTTAATGTAATGCCCGGATACATCCCAGAGTATGTTAAGCAGATAAGCAAAAGGATTGGGAAAGTCCCTTGAAGGATGGGAGAAAAAAAATATGAACCATCAAACTTTGCCACAAGGGAATTCCCTGATACTGTATCAAACATTAGGGACACCCAGATCAATAGGCCAAGCCCTTGATCTGGAGGCTGCTCTTGTGAAGCTTATGTAGGTAGTGGAGAAGCTTAGCATGCCTAAGAGTCACTTCTGGAGGACGACCTCTTTTGTGGCTCAGATGTGGCCTCACGCTCTCTCAGCCCAACTCTGCAAGTGAAATCATTGCCCTCCCTGCTATGTGGGACATGACGCTCAGGGATGAAAGTCTCCCTGGCAACATGGGAGATGACTCCCAAGGATGAATCCGGCCCCAGCACTGTGGGGTCAACAATTTCATCCTGACCAAGAGGGAGAAAAGAAGTGTAACTAACATAGTATCAGTGGCAGAGAGAGTTCAGATAGTGTCGCGAGGCTACTCTGGAGGTTGCTCTTACACGACCTTCAGTTAGACATTGCTACCCATCATAACCTGCCAACCCCCAACCAGGACCATTCCAGCCAATCCTGAAGAAAACCTAGGGCAATGTATAGGATTACACAAGTGTTCCAAGCACTAGCATAACTGTTCAGAGACCTGCAGCCTCAATATGAATCCCTGGACCAGATAAGTCCTGAAACCTAGAGGGCCCAGCCTCTCCAGAACATCAGACAGTTCCATCTCCCTACCCCATATTAGTGACAGACCCTTCCACCATGAAGAAGTTAGAATGGCCATAGCCCAAACACCCTTAAAAAGAGGGATGGAAAGATCAAAGGTGATGGTGGAGTTATACAGAGAAGATAGGGTGTAACAAATGAATATGATTGCTGAATCATCAAATTGATATCTCTTTTGGTCTCCAGTATCTTAGAGCAGCCAGAAGCAAAAACCTAAGATGGTGGAATTGTAACCCAGGTCAAACTCTGAAATCTGTTCTATAACTAGTTGTAGTGCTGTGCTTTGAAATTTATTGCTTTTTTGTATATATGTTATTTTTCACAGAAAAAAAGCAGAAAAAAGTCCATTGTGATGATAAAAAAGTGCTTATTCCTTCTAGCCTCCTATATTCTGGAGCAGCCAGAAGGAAAACTCTGAGAGGATGGTATGGCAGCCCATGACAAACTCTGGGATCTGTCCTGTGACTACTTGTTGAGGGGTCCTTTGGGAACTTTGCTTTTTTATTTCTTTGCTTTGTATATATGATATATTATACCATTTAAAAAGTTATAAAAAATAAAAGAGTCAGAGGCAAGACCTGAGCTTGGGCTCTCCTTGCCACCCCGGCCACACCCTTGGGCTCCAATCCCTGCTGCACGGACACAGAGACAGAAATTCGAATGCAGATTGCCAGGTTGGAGGGAGGTGGGAGTTAACGCTTAATTGGTCAACTCTCTCTTGGGGTGATGGAAAATTTTTGGCAATGGATGGCATTGATGGCAGCACAGCACATCACTTGGTGTGGCAGCAGCACCAAAGCACACCACTGCATTCTATCCTTGAAAGTGGCTAAAATGGCAAATTTTGTGTTATCTGTAGATATATAACATTTTTTTAATTAAAAAAAAACCCATAGAACAGTGCAACACCAAATGTGGAACTTAATGTGAACTACGGACTATAATTAATAACCTAATTATAGTAATATTGGTTCATTGATTGTAACAAAGCTACCACATTCATGCAAAATATGATAATAATAGGGACAACTGGGCATATAAAGGGGAATATGGAAACTCTATTTTCTCAATGATTTTTCTGTAAACCTACAGCTGCTCTGATTAAAAAAATTAATGGAAGGAAAAAACAGACTAATAGAAATTTATCTAATCTGAAAGAAAAAAAAAGATTGAAAAAATAAACAAGCTCAGTGGCCTACACAATGATACTGAGTAGTTTAGCATAAATATTGTGTCGCAAATCTATTATTGGGGTCCCTGACAGAGAAGAGAGGGAAACCGCGGCAGGAAAGCAATACGTATTTGAAGAAATATTTTTTTTCCAAATAAAGGCCTCACATAGAGGAGAAAAAAAAGAATATGAAAAATCTCTAACTTTTCATTAGAAGCAAAGTAAGACAGAAGACAATATCATAACATCTTTGAATACCAAAAGAAGAAACTGCCAACTTACAATCCTGTGTCTGCAAAATTATCTTTCAAAATTGAAAGGAGATTTCCAGCTTCAGCTGTAGATGTAGAGAGCTGGAAAGAGCCTCACTCCCAACCTTAAAACAATTTAAATGAAAACTGAGGGGGAAAACCTGCAAATCAATGATTTTTCTCAAACTCATCACAGAACTGAGGTCACAGAGCAAACAACTAACCCAGAACCTGGGGAAAGAGAAGCCTGTGCAGGAAAGCAGGACCTGAATATTTTCTTACCTGGGACACATGCCACTAACCACTGGGCAAGCCACCAAGAAAATTCAGCTGGAAAGTTTTAAGGGGTGGCTAAGGCCCTGGATGGGCTGGCGCGAGAGCACAGAGCCCCTGGGGATCACAGGTATGAGGAAGTTTGCAGCTCCTGCAGGCTTTTCCTCCAGGATTCCCACCAGCATCACAGAGGGAGACCCAGGAAGATACTGAGAAAGCTTTCCCTGTGGTGTGAGCTGACTGCGGAGCTAACACCCTGTGCTGGTTTGAAAGAAAGTATGCCCCCTAGAAAAGTCATGTTTTAATCAAAATCCCATTTCATAAAGGTAAAATGATCCCTATTCAAAACTGCGTGTTTGAAACTGTAATGAGATCATCTCCCTGTAGATGTGATTTAATAAGAATGGTTGTTAAGCTGGATTAGGTGACGACATGTCTCCACCCATTTGGGTGGGTCTTGATTGGTTTATTGGAGTCCTATAAAAGAGGAAACATTTTGGAAAATGGGAAATTCAGAGAGAGCAGAGAATGTGGCAGTCCTACGAAGCAGAGAATCCATCAGTCAGCGCTTTGGAGATGAGAGAGAAACCCCAACTGTGTTCACCATGTGCCTTTCCACTTGAGAGAGAAACCCTGAACTTCATCAGCCTTCTTGAACCAAGGTCTCTTTCCCTGGATGCCTTAGATTGGACATTTCTATAGACTTGTTTTAATTGGGACATTTTCTCGGCCTTAGAACTGTAAACTAACAACTCATTAAATTCCCCTTTTTAAAAGCCATTCTGTTTCTGGTATATTGCATTCTAGCAGCTAGCAAACTAGAACAGATTTTGGTACTGGAGAGTGGGGTGCTGCTGCTGCAGTTTGCAAATACCAAACATGTTGGAACAGCTTTTTAAATGGATAAGGGGAAGAATCTGGAGGAGTTGTGAGACACTTGATAGAGAAGGCTTAGAATGCTTCGGAGAGACTGTTGGTAGAAATGTGGACTCTGAAGACACTTTTGATAAATTCTTAGACAGAAATGAGACATGTGTCATTACAGACTGGAAGGAAGACAATCCTTGTTTTAAAATGGCAGATAATCTGGCAAAGTTGACTGGTGGCTTTGGCTGGAAGGCAGATTTTAAAAGCCAGGAACTTGGATATTTAGCAGAAGAGATCTCCAAATTAAATGTGGAAAGTGCAGCCTGGTTCTCCTCACAGCTTTTAGTGAAATGTGACAGGAGAGAGATAAGCTGAAAACTGAACTCGGGTACAGAGAAACCAGAAATTGATGTCCTGGAAAATTCTGGGCTTCCAGGAAGGGAGACCCCAGAGTATAATGCTCCATGTGAGGATTTGGCCAGATGTGGAACCAGCCAGCCATTTCAGAAGAAGCCAGGATCGGACATGGAGTTATGCAGGAAGGATTTGTGGAAACTCCTTATGTCTGATGGGCATGATCCAAGGCTACTGCATAGAAAGCCAACGAGAGTGCTGTGGGACCTGTATAAACAGAGCCGCTGCCAGTCTGGACCAGGAGGTTCAGAGAAGGGACACACTGGAGGAAAAATAACTTCAGAGGTAAGACCATGGAAGCTGAGGTCCAAAGTCAAGAAGCCTCAGGCCGGGAGATGGACCCACCCAAGCCCGTGGAGAGGGTGAGTTTGCCCCAGAGGCAGAGGATGGGCTTTCCACCTCCTTGCAGTGGAAGAGTCATGCCACCTTAGGCCTTGGAGAGGGTGAAGCACATTCCTTGGGGTTTGGGGAGAGCCTGGCTGCCTCACATGGAGGGGTTGAGCGTGTGCCCTGGAGATGGCAGAGAGCCCGGGTGCAGCCCCGATGCTTGGAGAGGGTAGAGCCAGGAAAAAGGTGGTCACCCCAATGTCCCCCAAGGTTGTATTCAGAGAGAGGCAGGCCTCTGCGTAGGCCCTTGGAAAGGGTGGGACTGCCGCCTTCTAAAGCCTGAGGATAAATGATTCTCAGACTTTGAAATCTAACGGACTTTGCCCTGCAGGTTTTCGGAACTGTATGGGTCCGGTGACCCCTGTGTTCCTTCCTCCCTATGGAAATGTGTATATGTATCCTATGAATGTTCCTCCTTTGTATGTTGGCAGCAAATAACTTGTTATGAGTTTTCAAAGGTCCAGAGCCAGAGAACTTTGCCTTAGAACAGACCATGCCTATAACTGACTTTGATAGGAGTTTGTACTGTTTCTAACTTTGCATGTCATTTGTATTGCTACTGAAATGGTTTAAGGATTTCTGATATTGTTATGAAGTTAATGTATTTTGTGTATGGGAAAAACATGTCTTTTTTAGGGGCCAGAGGGTGGAATGTGCTGGTTTGAAAGAAAAGCCATGTTTTAGTCAAAATCCCATTTCATAAAGGTAGAATAATCCCTATTCAGTACTGTATGTTTGAAGCTGTAGTCAGATCATCTCCCTGGATGATATGATTTAGTCAAGAGTGGTTGTTAAACTGGATTAGGTGATGACATGTCTCCACCCATTTGGGTGTGTCTTGATTGGTTTATTGGAGTCCTATAAAAGAGGAAACATTTTGGAGAATGGGAGATTCAGAGAGAGCAGAGAATGCTGCAGCACCACGAAGCAGAGAGTCCATCAGTCAGCGCTTTGGAGATGATAGAGGAACCCTGATCATGTTCTCCATGTGCCTTTCCAGATGAGAGAGAAACTCTGACTGTGTTCTCCATGTGCCCCTCCACTTGAAAGAGAAACCCTGAACTTTATTGGCCTTCTTGAACCAAGGTATCTTTCCCTGGATGCCTTTGATTGGACATTTCTATAGACTTGCTTTAATTGGGACATCTTCTCAGCCTTAGAACTGTAAACCAGCAACTCATTAAATTCCTCTTTTTAAAAGCAGTTCATTTCTGGTATATTGTATTCTGGCAGCTAGCAAGCTAGAACACACCCCATCCCCAGCGCTGCCCAGATCCATCTCTGCTTGCTCCTCTGCAGAGCCAGCACCTTAGCCCACAGAAGAAGCACAACCAAGCTGAGCACAGAAAAGCGGGTGACACCCGCTGAAGCTGGGAAAGGGACCGAGATCAAATGGTCTAACATACACATAACTGGAGTGCCCAGAGGAGCAGAGAGAAGGGGGCAAAATTAACATTTAAAGAAACAATGGCTGAAATTTTTCAAAAAATAGTAACAGCCACCAGACCATGGATCCAAGAAGCTCAGAGAACACCAGGCAGGAAAAATATATGAAAACCATGCGGACATATATTAAACCACCGAAAACCAGAGACAAGGAAAATCTTGAAGGCAGACATGGGAAATGTACAGGGTGCATTTCCTACAGAGATACATGGATACAAATTTCTACCGACTTCTCATCAGAAACCACGTAAGCAAGAAAGCAATGAGGGACATCTGAGAAAAACACCTGTCAGTGCAGAAATCTATACCCAGAGAAAATATCCTTGGAAAGTGAAAGTGAAATGAAGACTCTCCCAAACATGACTGAAGGCGTTCACTTCCAGAAGATGTACTCTACAGAAAATGTTACAGGAACTTCTTCCGATGGAAGGAATATTTAATGAGCAGAAACTGGGATCTAGACAAAGAAATTTAGAGAATCAGAAATGAAATAAATGAAGGTAAATTAAGATCTTTTTTAAATGTTTAATTGCTCTAAAAGATAATTGATCATTTAAAGGAAAAACAGTAATAATATAGTGTTTATGTAAAAATGAATTGTTAAAGTGACGATACAAGGAGTGGGAATGTCATGTATGCTGTTGAAGGTCCCTACACCACACCTGAAGAGGTACAATGTTATTTGAAAGCAGGTTTGGATTATTTACAAACATGTATTAAAAATATAATAATAGGGTGGGCCATGGTGGCTCAGCAGGCAGAGTTCTCACCTGCTGTGCCGGAGACCCGGGTTCAATTCCTGGTGCCTGTCCATGTTAAAAAATATATAGATATAGATAAAGATAGATATAGATATATATAATATATACAAGATCAAATTGCAGTGTAAATCTTAAGAAAACCTCTACATAGGTTTCTTTTTTTCTTATTAATTTTTTAATTAAAAAAAATAAACAAACGCAAGCATTCTTAACTTATGATCATTCCGTTCTACATATATAATCAGTAACTCACAATATCATCACATAGTTGTATATTCATCATCATGATCATTTCTTAGAACTAAATAGGCTTCTTAAAAGATATGGGGAAAGGTTTTTGGGAACAAGGTAACATATAAAGTGGTTTTATATAAAACATCAATTGTCCTTTATATTTTGATAAGCAGCAGCACCAGCTTTTATTTGCAAGTTTATGGAATTGGATGATATGGATTCTGTAATTGTTTAAATGAATTATGTTATAAATGCAGAGAAGATGAAATATGTAAAAACATGGCTACTAAAAATAAGATGTAAATGTAAGTCAATGGAGACGTTAAAATGGAAAAATTAAAATGCTCAACTAAGATCAAAGGAGACAGAAAGAGGGAAAAGGGGATACCCAAAAACTGCCACAAGCCACCCGCCGCCCCGTGCCGCTCGAGAGCGGCCGCGAGAAGGACAGAGCTTCGCGTGTGAAGGCTTGGCCCTAACTCCCAGTTTTCAGAGAAGGCGGGGCCCGGCCAAACAAACTAGGGAAAAGGGGGCTCAATCCCAGACCACTGACCTGGCCCTTTGGCAAGTAAACCTCATGCAAAAAAAAGAAAAAGAGAAAGGAACCATGCCATGTGTGTGAAATGGTTAGATTTCCTTTCCAAAACATCTCTATAAGACATTTGGGACACTTTTCATTGGAACAGGATATTAGAGAATATTTGAGAATCGATTGTGAATTTTCCTAGGGGTAATATTGGCCTTGTGTAGGAGATGCAAGTTGAAAAATTGAGCGTAAAGTGTCACAATGTTTGAACTTACTTTGAAATGTTCAGCAAAAAATGGGTGTAGAGGGAGGAAGGGCGAGAGGGGATATCTATGACAAAATGTTGAGAACAGTTGACCCTAGGTGGAGGGGACACAGGTGTTTGTTGTGCTATCCTTCCATATTCTTTTTTTGTAGTAATGACATTTTCATAATTTAAAAAATCCTCCAGTTATCCACAAGTCACGTTTCCAGGAGACTCAGCCCATCTGGGTCACAGGCGCGTCCCCAAAAGAAGCCAAAAGAGCTGCTGGGTGGTCAACATGGCAGTTGCTGGGCCCCCCAGGCACGCCTCCCACCGTGGGCATCACAGCCAGCCTCACGGCCCCTTTCCATCTGCTCAGATTTCTGTTTGGGCTTCCCTGTGGCTAAGGAGAAGCTGATCCCTGAGCCTCCTCTCAGAACATTTCGTGTCTCTGACCACAGAGGTTGGCTCAGGCATGGTCTAAGTCAGTCCAATCACTGTCCCTTCAGACCAGGCGTGAATGAAAACGTTACAGGCAAAGGGGAACCAGACTTAGAACAAAACCAATCCTGCAGAAGCAGTGCCCAGGAGTTAAAGGACTGGGTCCTTGGCGACATCAGGGAACCACCAGCTCACACCTCACCATAAGCCACCACCACCCCTGCATCGGGCTGTTGCCTAAGCCAACAAATGCACTATACTGTTCACAGCCAGTTTAAGTTGCTTTCCTGTTGCTTGCAACCAAAAGGATGCTAATTTACATAACTCTACAGGACAGCCCTTCAGGGCCTCAAGCAGACCTCGAGTCAGGGGAGTGCTGTTCACATACGATGCTGAAATCTTCTGTCCCTCGTCTTCCAAAATGTTGATGTACAGACCCTGCAAATTGGAAGACAGAAGGGCAGCTAGGGGCTGGCACACAGCAAGAGCAGAAAGGACACAAGCAGCCAAGAGCCTGGCAAACGGCCTCATGCATAACGAAGGAAGTGAAATTAAACCCACCACGAGACACCACTTCACACGTGCCAGACTGGCACAAATTCAAAGCCAGGATAACAGTAAGTGTTGACGGAGCTGTGTGGTGTCTAGAATCCCAGATGCTGCTGGTAGGAATGTAAATGGGTGGATCCGCTTTAGATGGCAGTTTGGTACATGTGTGCCGCACGCATTTGTGTGGACGTGTGTGAGTATGCCTATACACATGCGTAACCAAAATATTAGCAATTGATTCAACTAGATGGAGGATATGCCATTGTTCATTGATCTAGTTTTTCAAATTTTTTATTTGCTTGTAAATTCTCAGAAATGAACACAGGGAAAAAATCTAAAAGGGAAGGGAAAAAATACACCCATCAGTGGGACAAATGGAAAGCGTCAGAACGAAACGGAAATTTCCAACTCAATTGCATCAGAAACTAAATTAAACATAAACAGACTGAGCGCTGCAGTCAAGTCGACACTGTCAGACTGAAGAACGGTCTCCTGGAGTCATCAAGGAAAGGTCAGCGCACACGTGGCGCCCTCTGCACGGGGCATGTTTGGGACAAGTTCCCTCTGAGATCATCAAAACGACAAAGCCAGCAAGTCCGCAGTGGGGGGTGTGCAGACTCCACAGCCACGAGATGGAGCGGGGAGGTCTGGCCAGACGGGCCCGGGGCGCAGTGCTTTGGTGCCCTGAGCGGCCATCGGTCTGGTATACACAGAAACTGGTCCACTGGCGTCCTGGACCTGGTCAAAGGTGGGGGCAGCCAACTCTCAGTAACGCCCTCCTAGGAGACCCAGGTACCAGGCCAGATGCTCATTTATTCACTGACCATGCATGATGGAGCTGCCAGGTCGACCAGATGGCCCCGTAGCCAGGCCAGCACAGTCCCTTTCTGTGATAAGCCATGAGGGTATGACAAATAACAGGAAGAAGGCTCAAGGCCCAAGTCAAGGCACAGGCTTATGATGGCTAATGCCCACAGCAGGGGCTGGATCCCACCTCAAAACCCAGGGAGAGAGAGAGAGTAAGACCCTTCCCTGGGCACCGCTGTGGCCCTGTCACCTCTCCGTGTCCTCGGTTTTCCAGCTGTCTTTGGGATGATCCCCTTCAGCATCACGTTCTCGCAGCTGCCGCCCTGGGAAAGGGGGTGGGGGCCTGGAAAAGCCCACCTACCCGCGGCACCATCAGGGTCAAAGGAGAAGCCGGGGGTGCAGCCTTGGTCTCTTCTGCCTGGAAGCCCCTCCCGAAAGTCTGCATGTTTCTCCTTGGTGCTCCTGAGCCTCTTCTCGAATCCTACTCCTTGCCCCTCTCGGCTTTAGGTCACAGCCCCCTCCACCCATGGGAGTAAGGCCTGGCAGTCACGTGGCCCAGCCCTCACTGCCCTGACCCTGGAGAGAACGCTCCGCCCTTGCGTCCACACCAGGACGTCCCTAGAAGACCAGGCCTGAGCATCAGGGCGGCCCTCCATTTCCTCCTGTCGCCGAGTACAAGACGAAAGCCCAGGTGAGTGCCGCAGGTGAGGGCTGAGGACGCCATGGGACCTGGCCACCTGGAGTGCGTGCAGAACCCGCAGTGGCCCCGTATGGCGTGGCCGGACGGAAAACTGGGCCTGGGACACCCCTCTCACGTGCAGTAGAGGCAGCTCCAGCCTTCCAGGGCCGTCGCGGGGCGAAGCAGCAGGGCAGAGGAGTGTCCAGCCCAGGGCACGCGGCTCAGGCTTCGCCACTGACCCACAGCGTCCGCCCAGGCTGCTGCGCTTGTCACCGCGGAATAACATTCGTCACCAATCCCGACCCTATGGACGCTGAGCGGAGGAGCCCAGGGGTGCCTGCCCCCCACCTGGCATTGCTGCCTGCACCCTGCCAAGCCAGCTCGCCCACAGTCGGGAGCGGGAGGCCGTGTGCATTAGACGCTCTCAACTCCACTCAGCAACTCCTGATTCCCTCTGCTCGGCAGGCCGTGCTCCTCAGTCTCCCACAAAAAAAGACGATAAACCCGAACAATAAATGCTGGGTAAAGTATGAACATTTTCCTAAAAGCTTTGAAAAGATGGAGGGAGAGGAAAATGTAAGCAAAATCTGAAAAGACGGTGGTTGGGCATGGAGGCGCCTGGGTGCATAGGGGAGGGTATAAATGAATCTGCAGGTAAAACAATAGAATCCTGCAAGTTTAGCAGCATGGCTGGATACAATTCACCTATCGCGTTGCTATATACCAGCAACAAACAATTTAAAATGGAGTTTTTTAAAGGTCCGATTTATAGTGGTATTTATAACAAGCAATCCCAAGGAGTAAACCTAACAAAATGCATGCAAGACAAAAAGAGAGCAAAATTAAACTTTATTATGTATCATTAAAGGAGATCTAAGTAGCTGGGAAGAGAAAGCAGATGTATTTTTAAATTGTGGAACTATTGCACTGGCAGGGACAGTCTGATCCAAGGATTTTGAGACTGCGGAGTCTGGTGGAGGGCGCAGCACTGAGGGGGGCTGGAGGGGGGCTGGTAAACCGTTGTCATTACTTGTGAATGTCCCAGACGCCCCTGCCCCCATCCCCCAGCAACAAGGCTCTGGGGCAGCTCGGGGGTGTGCCAGTAACCTGTAAGGACCTAAGCCTCCAAAATACAGGGTGCGGTCTGATCGCCGTTCCTGCTTTAGATCAACTATTTCAGATTCTGGGATGGGGGAGCAACTCTGAGGGCAGGCCTTGTCCCAGCCCCCTGGGGCCAAGGCGACAGAGGAACGCAAAAGAAAACAACTCTCCTCAAAATTCCAGAAAACTGGGTGGGCCACGGTGGCTCAGCAGGCAAGGACGCTCGACTGCCATGCCAGAGGACCCGGGTTCGATTCCTGGTGCCTGCCCATGTAAAAAAAAAAAAAAAGAAAAAGAAAATTCCAGAAAACAGTTCAAGGCCACGTTTGACAGACAAGTGCTCAGTTAAGAACAGGCAGATTCAAAAGCCATAGGAGTGTACACGGGTGGTTCAGTGGTAGAATGCCCGCCTTCCCGGTGGGAGACCCAGGTTCGAGTCCCAGACCATGCACCCCAAAAAATTAAATATTAAATTAAAAAAAAACAAGTCACAGGAGACTATGAGGCCAGCCCAAAATGCTAGGCCCTGTCCGTGTAAAATACATTCCTGGTATTCCCCCAAAAAGAATGTAAACTATCACATTAATTATTTCATATTAATTGCATGTTGAAATAATATGTTGTATTGGATTAAATGAAATATACATAAGACAATTTTTAAAAAGCCATAAGAGAAGTTGCTGGCACCCTTGCTGGTCCCTCGGCCACCCCTCCCTCAAGGCAGGGTGGGGACAGCTTGTGCTTCTCTTGTGGCCCCTGGCCCTGTTGCAGAGGGAGTGGAGTGGCCCCTGGCCCTGTTGCAGAGGGAGTGGAGTGGCCCCTGGCCCTGTTGCAGAGGGAGTGGAGTGGCCCCTGGCCCTGTTGCAGAGGGAGTGGAGTGGCCCCTGTGTGCAAGTATGGGGGGAGTATTAGGAACTGACCAAGGGAATTTGTCTCGGGCTCCCCGAGTTTGTCCTGAGGGCAGGGAAGCCACTTACAGACAGCTGGGGCAGTGGCGGAAACGATGAAGTTGAAGTGGCCCAGGCAAAGGTCCACCCACTTTAAGTTACTCAAAAGACCCCCCAGGAAGGGAAGGTCCATTTCAAACACAAAACTTCCCAAATTTAATGAAAAACATGAATATGCACATTCAAGAAGCCCAACGAACCCCACAGGATAAACTCAAAGAGAACAATGCCTAGATACTTAGGGATCAAATTGTCCAATGCCAAGGGCAGGAGAGAAAAGCTGCAAGAGAAAAGTAGTGAGTTATGTCTAAGGGAATCTTAATTAGATTAAGTCCCAATTTCTTATCAGAAACCACGGAGGCAAGAAGACAGTGGAACAAAATATTTGTAGTGCTGAAAAAAACAATTACTGAACAAGAATACTATATATGGCAAGGCTGTCTTCAAAAAATGAGAGAGAGCTTAAGACATTCCCAGATAAACTAAGCCGAGGGAGTTTATCAACTCTAGACCTGCCCAATAAACAACACTTCAAGGTTTTTAAAAATGAATGTTTATGTTTATTTGGTACAAAATTTATATTTTGACGAGTCCATTTCCCAATTTAGTTTGTATGGTCAGTGTAACTGACTACCAAAAGTACTTGAATAGGGCATGAGATTTTGTTGGTTTGTCCAGGTTCGTGTAATGCCTCGATAAATCCCAGAATGTCTGAACAGTGAATAAAGAAGTACTTGCGAAGTCCCCTTGGGGGAATGGGGAGAAAGGGGGAAAAATTCAACTTCCCCATTTGGAGAACACCTGATATTCTCACAAGCAGTGGGGACAACCATATCAATATGTGAGCCTTCGATCTTGGGGTTTGCCCCTATGAAACTTATCCTTGCAAGGGATAGGCTAAGCCTACTTAAAATTTTGCTTGAGTCACCCCCAGAGAACCTCTTTTGTTGCTCAGATGTGGCCTCTCTCTCTAAGTCAACTCAGCAGGTGAATCACCGCCCTCCTCCTCTCTACATGGGACATGAATCCCAGAGAAGTGAATCTCCCTGGCAATAGAGATGGCCAATGGTGGGCCCCACCCTATGGGGCCAAGTGAAGGAGGAAAGGGGTGGTGGACCATATAAGTAAATACGTCCATCACAGCAGGGCCTCACCATTGGCTGAAGAGCAACCCTGACCTTGGCTTCAGCCCAAGCATGACTGACATGCTTATCCCTGGGATGGAAATCCTGGGATAAGATGGGGCTCAGTATCAAGGGATTGAGAAAACCTTCTTGACCGAAAGGGGAAAAAGAGAAATGAGGCAAAATAGAGTGTCAGTGGCTGATAGATTTCAAGCAGAGTTGAGAGGTTATCTTGGAGGTTATTCTTATATATTATATAGATATGCCTTTTTAGTTTATGGTGTATTGGAGTGGCTGGAGGGAAATACCTCAAACTGTAGAGCTGTGTTCCAGTAGCTTTGATTCCTGAAGATGATCGTACAATGATATAGCTTTTGCAATGTGACCATGTGATTGTGAAAACCTTGTGTCTGATGCTCCTTTTATCTAGGGTATGGACAGATGAGTAAAAAAGATGGATAAAAAATAAACAAATAATAGGGAGAACAAAAGTTAAAATGATTAGATGGAAATACTAGTGATCAAGGAGAGGGAGGAATAAGAGGTGTGGTATGTATGAGTTTTTTTCTTTTTTCTTTTTTCTTTCTTTTGCTGGAGTGATGCAGATGTTCAAAAAAATGATCATGGTGATGAATACACAACTATGTGATGATGTTGTGAGCCATTGATTATAACCATGTATGGAATGCTTGTATGTCAAGAATGTCTGTATGTATGTTTGCCATTTACAATAAAATTATTTATTAAAAAAAAATCAGCATTTACAGCAATGCCAGTCGTTGAGGCCCCTCTGGCCAGTGCTGGGCTGGGGCAGTGGGAGGGACTGGATGGACACCCCAAGAGGGCCCAGGTGCAGAGGGCAGATGGGCCAGTGGGGCAATCCCAGTCCAGGTGGTGGTTGCCAGGAGACCAGAGGCACCTGAGCCAGCCAGGAGGCCATCAGCTGGGATAGCCAGGGAGGGCTCTAGCAGTCCCACCCAGCCCCGCACCGCCCTGGGCGTGAAGGAACCCGCTGGTTCCTTCCAAGCTCAGGCCTTTTCCTATGGCATCTTCCCAGGTGCCCCTTCTCCTAAGGGAGACAGAGAGAAGGAATCCCGGGCTCCACCTTCTTCTCCAAAGTTTGCCCTCAGCCCTGGTCTCAGACAGTGAGGCCCTGCTGTGATGGACGTATTTACTTATATGGTCCACCACCCTTTTCCTCCTTCACTTGGCCCCATAGGGTGGAAGGAGGGGGCCCACCATTGGCTAAAGAGAGACCCTGACCTTGGCTTCAGCCCAAGCGTGACCGACACACTCTCATCTTCTGTGCACGGAGGTGGGGACAGAGAGGGGAGAGACCCCTTCATCTCCTCTTACAGGTACAGGCACTCGTCCAAGGTCGCACAGGTAGGAAGCCACAGAGGGGGTCACACTCAGAAATGTGGGGCTCCAAGTCCTGAGGGTCCTTCCCCTTGTGTCTGTGTCGCCTCACCTCCCCTTAAACGGCACACATGTGCACCACACACACACAGGAGAGCCACACGTGTGTGCACTAGCACATGCACACACAGGAGAGCCGCAAGCGTGCATATTAGCAAACACACACACAAGAGAGCTGCATGTGTGCACTCTAGCAAACACACACAGGAGAACCACATGCGTGCGCACTAGAACACGCACACACAGATGAGAGTCACACGCACACAGGAGAGCCATACACATGTGCACTAGCACACACACACACACGAGAGCCTTGGCCAGGCATCTAAGGCCCCAGACGGATCAGCTAGCAAGATGCAAAGCCCAGAGGAGCCCAAGGAGCAGAGGGAACATGGCCAGGGCTGGGGAATGGGGCCATCGCCCAGGGACCCCGGCCTGGCTCCTGCCTCCGTTCCTGGGAGACACCCCAGGATGTGACCAGGACCCCCTTTTCCTCCAAGGCTGCCCAATTGTGTGGCCCCTGTGTGGCCAGTGTGGGCCGCTGTCTGTTCTCCACTGGCCTGGACGCTCCTGCCCAGAAGAACCCAGGAGGGGACCTGCCCTGCATCTCTGACACCCAGCTCGGACCTGGTCCCAGCGAGTGAGCAGTGAGCAGGTTGTTATTACATTCCAGACACCCCACACCAGAGAGCTCCCCCAGTGCAGCTGTGGGGATGCAGGTGTGTGGGGGCCCACGCCTCCCTCACCAGTCCCCTGCCCAGGAGGCCACAGGAGCGGCAGCAATGGGGGCCCTCTAGGAGGGGGCTGCCCTACCAGCCCAGCAGCTGCAGTCGGCCACTTTCAGCATCCTACTGAGATGGCCCTGGCCGGCTCCACTGCTCCTCCGAGGCCATGGGGGTCAGAGGGGCTCAGGGTTGGGCTTCCTGCTTTGGGGGGAACGTCCTGGTTGGGTGGGAGCAGGGAGAGGGAGGGAGGAGACCCTCCTGCAGAGAGCTTGTGGACGCTGAGGCCAGGAGTCGGGGTGGCTGGTGGAAGCTGGGGGCTGGGAGGGGGACAGAGGCTGTAGGGGCCGCAGGGCAGGGGTTGGAGCCGTCGGGGGGGCGGAGGCACCCGCAGAAGGCAGGACGTAAACCTGGGCAGCCATGGCAGACAGAGGCTGGGACCCCTCTTAGGACCTGGAAAGTTCCAGAACAAGCCCTTTCTCCCAGCTGCCACCCAAAATGCTCCCATTAGGAGTTCCTCTCAAATCCCTGGGCCCTGGGGCCTGTCCTCAGCAGCCAGCTTGGACCCCGAGGTGCTGTGACAGTGCCCAGCGTCCAGTGATGGAGGGTGCAGGCCGGCTCAGGAGAGGCAGCCTCGGCCTTGGGGCCGCCAGGGGCCTGACCCCAGGTGCAGCAGGAACGGAAGTGCCCACCACAGCATGTTTCCTGGGCGGCCGTGACAAGTAACCACAGACTTGGTGGCCACCCCAGGGCACCTCTATTCCCTCGGGGCTGGTCCTTCCCAGGGGAAGCCGGCCCCGCCGCGTCTGGCTGCCGCAGGCCACTGGGTTCCCTGGCCGGAGGCCCAGCCTTGTGGCAGGCAGCCTTTCCTTCCCGCTCTGTCCTCACGTCGCCTAAACCCCCCACCTGCCAAGGATGCAGGTGCTGACATCGGGCCATCCACCCTGGTGGTCCGGGAGCCTCTCCCCAGCCCGACGCCATCACTGGCCAGGCCCCCTTGGCCAACGAAATGACCGTCTCAGGTTCCGGGGATGAGGATGCAGAGCCCAGCTGGCCACACATGTCCCCTGCCCAGGACCCTGAGCTCCACCAGGGCCATCTTCCCTGATAGCCAGAGCCACCTTCAGGAATTCCTGTCCCCCGACCACTGGCGAGTGGGTCCTCCACCTCCTCAGCCGCTGCCTGGGGAGCCCCCTTCTGCATTCCCGATTTCAGGGTTTTGGGGGTTTTTTAAGCATCATTTCTTCAGTGTTCCCTTTTATGTTCTCACTCCTCATCTCCTCCGCTAAGACCATCAAGGAGGAATTCCCAATTATTCCATCTTCCCCGCGCATCTCCTGGGGGGTGGGACCCCCCAACCCAGACCGCCCTGCTCAGGACCCCTTTCCAGGCCATGACCCGTGAAGACCCCGGGCAGCCGGGAGAGGGGGCAGCAGGGAGGGTGGCGTCAGAAAGCCAGGCAGGCCACCGCTGGGCCGCTGAGGTTGGGGGCAGGGGAGACCCTGAATGACCCCCAGTCGTCCTCTGGTTACTGCGTAGGAGGACCCTGAGGTGGGCTGAACGCACACCGATGTGCCCTGCCCTGAGGGAACGGTCTACAAAGCGGCATCTCTGCTTGGGGGGTCCTGGTGGGGAGCCTCAGAACCAGGACCGCGCAGCCTGGCCGCCGAGACCCACTCACTGCTGGGCCCGGGGGTGCAGAGCAGGCAGCTGTCCTTCAAAGGCCTGGACCGGCTCCCAGCAGGACTGGATCCCCTTTGATGGCCCAGGAGCTGTGCTGGTCTGAATCTGTGGTGGACCCCAGGAAAGCCATGTCCTTTAATCCTCATTCAGAATTGCTGGGTGGGAGCTTTTAGATTGTTCCCATGGAGATGTGACCCACCCAATTGTGGGTAATATCTTTTGATTGGATGGTTTCCATGGAGATGTGTCTCCACCCATTCAAGGTGGGTTGCTTACTGGAGCCCTTTGAGAGGGAACCCTTTTGAAAAAAGCTTTAGAGCCACAAGAGCCCACACAGCCAGAGACCTTTGGAGATGAAGAAGGAGAATGCTCCTGGTGGAGTTTCATGAAACAAGAAGCCTGGAGAGAAAGCTAGCAGACGTTGCCATGCTCACCACATGCCTTTCTAGTTGAAAAACCCTGAACGAGATCGGCCTTTCTTGAGTGAAGGTCACCTCTTGTTGGCACCTTAATTTGGACATCTTCATAGCCTTGCTATAATTTGGACATTTTTACAGTCTTAGAATATGTAAACTTACGACTTAATAAATTCCCCTTTTTAAAAGCTGTTCTGGGGCGGGCCACAGTGGCTCAGTGGCACAGTTCTCCCCTGCCATGCTGGAGACCTGGATTCGTTTCCTGGTGCCTGTAAAAAAAAAGAAGCTGTTCCACTTCTGGTATATATTGCATTCCAGCAACTAACACACTAGAACGGGGCCGTCCACCAGGACCAGCTCCCTTTTATTTCCTCATCTCTCAGCACACCATCTTCAGCCCTTTCTCTGCCCTCACAATGCCTGCATTCCTAGTGCATCCATGTCTTTCACCATCCAGGCTGCTCGGTCCGTGAATGCAGAGACTGGCAGCCTTTGCTCACCAGGGTGGGCTAGCATCACAGGTCTAAC
This sequence comes from Tamandua tetradactyla, assembly GCF_023851605.1. Classification (NCBI taxonomy): domain Eukaryota; kingdom Metazoa; phylum Chordata; class Mammalia; order Pilosa; family Myrmecophagidae; genus Tamandua; species Tamandua tetradactyla. The sequence goes on along the minus strand of NC_135345.1, from coordinate 3,683,706 downwards.
AGGACCACATGAGCTGAGGCTGGCCAAGGGCCCCTCGTGGGGACCCTGCTTATCTCTGTTGACCAAAGTCACAGCAGGTGGGTCCTCATGTCCACCTCTGCACCAGCAATGACTAAACCATTGTGGGGTGCAAGGTGGCAAAGAGAAAGCACAGATCAGACAGGAGGAGGTGAGTCCCTCCCAACACTGAGGAGCCAAAAAAGTTCCAGTGTCTGCTACCCACTAGGTCCTTTAATAAATATTTATTGAAAGGATGGATGGATGGATGGATGGATGGATGGACAGATGGACAGACGGACAAACGGATGGATGGATGGATGGATGGATGGATGGATAGATGGATGGGTGGATGTATGCATGGATGCATGGCTGCATAGATGGATGAATGTGTGGATGCATGGATAGATGGCAGATGGGTGGGTGAGTGGGTAGGTGGATGGATGAATAAGTGGGTAGATTAGTACATAAATGGAGGGGACAGGAGTCAGCTATAAGGATGGGTAGACAGTTGGTGAATGGATGGTGTGTGTTAGGGGTAGATGGATGGGTTCATACGCGAATGGATAGGCAGACACATGGGTAGATGAATATTGGGACATACTGGAGGAGACATGGGAATTTGTGGATAGGGGGATGAGTGAGAGGGTCTATGCAAGGCAGATGCTGGACGGAGGGAGGTTGGAAGGGAGGGTTGATGGTTGACTGAGTCACCGGGTTCTCAGTCTAGACGACTAGTACCCCCTCAGGAACTTTCTTCCACAAATTTGTTTTCTGACTTGCAGTGAGTGGCTGCCCCTCTCTCTCTCTGGACTCAGTTTCCCAAACTGTTTCAGGGGCCATGTAGGAGGACGTAACTAGCCGTGCCAGTTCCGGTCCTCCAGCCCAGAGCTGGACAGTCAAACCCCAAGCCACCTGCCCACCTATTTGGGAGGGGTCATCTGCTTCTGGCCAGACCCTTGTCCTCTTGGGACAAGCCAAGCAGGGAGACACACTGCCCCAGGTGGTTGCCATGGAAACCCTTCACTGCTTGTTTTTCTCCTCGACTGATTAAGGACAGACACTCGTAAAATGACAGCGCACGTCACTGGGCCTTGCCGCTAGCCAGCTCTGACTTATCCCCTGACATTTCCCAAGAGCCAGTTAACCTTTGCTGCCGCAAATAGACTGATGTGGGTCCCTCTGGGCAGTCTGGCTGAGCAGGGCCCTGTCCCAAGGGAGTTGGGGACCCAAGGGATGTAGCAAAAAGGAGCCTGATAATAGCAATCGTGCAGGAGAGCTGACGCCTGCATGGGGCCACTACGGGAAGCCACTAGAAACAGACCCCAGGGACTCACAGCCACATGAGGCAGTGAACCCCCCGTCCCCAGAAGCACCTCAGAAGCCACAAAACCCTGGAGCGGGGTGCAGAGGCCAGGGTGCAGCACTCTCAGTGGGGGCCCACGCACCTGAGCGTCTGTGAAGCTGAAGTTCTGCAGGGCCCCAGGGTTGGGGGTCGTCCCCATGGGGCGTCGGAAAGCAGGCAGCCGCTGTCCTGTCAAAGGGAAAGGCAGGTTTAGCCATGCAGCTCGGGGAGGGTACCCCAGAAGAGGGGGCTCCTGAGGAACAAGGAGCAGCCAGTCAAGCAGAGCCGGGAAAAGCACCGCAGGCAGAGGGAACAGCATCTCTGAAGGCTTCAAGGCAGCAAAGGGTTGACAGGTTTAAGGAAGGGTGACGAGGGTGCATTGTGCAAAGCACTGCCAGTGCCTGGCCACACGCAGAGCATATAGGAGGGGGTGCGGCGGGGGGGTCTGCGGAGGGGAAGATGGACAGACCACAGAATGTCCCTCTCGCGGTGTGACCTCCCTGCTGCCACACCTGAAGACCCAAGGGAGCAAGAAGACGGCTGGGGGTGGGCCCCGCCCGGGCCGCTTTGCCTGCGCTCGCATGTCCGTCAGCCCCAGGGAAGTGGCTGTGGTCTGCCCACTGCTGCTGCCGGCGACTGCGTCCAGCTCCTGGTGACCAGGTGGAGGCAAAACTCAGTGAAGATGTGGGGGGCCCTTCGCCAACGCCACGGTCCCCAGGGCAACTTCTATTACCAACAACCAACCTCCGTGTGTCTCCCATGACGGTGCTCATTCGGTTCCGAAGGGGAAAGTGGGGGGGTTCCCTTACTGGATCCCTAAGACCCCAACAGGTCGTGTGGGCAGGCCTGAAACAGCGTCGGGGGAGTGGGACCCCCACGGCCAAAGGCCGCACGGGGGACGCTGGGTCCTGACCCACCTGGAGAACAAAGCCTCGCCCTGGTGGGGTGGCTGGGGGCTGCCTCGGGGGACTCTGGGTGTTCAGTGAAGGCCCCAGGTGAGACTGCTGCAACGTCTGGGCCTGGCATGAGTGAGGGGCAAGGTCCTGGGAGAGCCATGGCCGCTGGAGACCAGTGGGAGGGGTCCGGGAACTCACACCCACATCCCTCTCCCCCCCACCATCTGCCATGGGCTCCCACCAACGGCGAGGGCAAGGGGGGCCACTGGGCAGGCGGTCAGCCATGTGGCCTGGGCAGGGAAGCGGGCTGTGTACCTCCCGCAGGATCTCGGGTCCGCATGGTGCTGACAAGCTAGGATGGCCCACCACCTGCCCAGGCAGCCTCCAGCCCCGGACTGACCCTCTGAAGATGCCCCCACCCCCGGCCTTGCCAGAGGGCTCAAGCCATGAGCACCCTGAGGCCCACGGACGCACTTGGCTGTGGATCAGGAATTCGTCGCAGGGGCCACTGTGGGCACGGAGAAGTGAGCCCCCCAGGCCCGAGCTCCCCAGACTCTGCTCAGGACTTCAAGCCCTGCAGACCCAGTGGGAAGTCAGGCTGGGGGTGGGGCCAGGCAGGAAGGCTTGCGTCAGTGCCCACGGGCAGGGAGAAGGATGGGTGGCAGAAGAGGACACCAAGTCGCCATGGCTCACCCAGGGTCCCACAGAGTGAGGCAGAAATGAGGCCTGTCCCCAAAGACCTGACACTGCTCCCCCAACACTAACCGTGTCTGTGTCACATCCACAACATCCCCCACTGGACTGGGGGGGCAAAGATTGATCTCCCGTTGGCTGTGTGTCCCCAAGACCAGCAGAGGCTCCCACCAAAGGGGTCCAGAGAGGGCTTACAGAGTGGACGGATGGATGGATGGATGGATGGATGGATGGATGGATGGATGGATGGATGGACAGATGGATGGACAAGTGGATGGGCAGATGGATGGTTGGATGGATGGATGGATGGATGGATGGATGGATGGACGGATGGATGGACAAGTGGATGGGCAGATGGATGGATGGATGGATGGATGAATGGGTGGACAGATGGATAGATGGAAAGATGCATGGACAAAGAAGTGGACAGATGAAGGAGCAAGCAGAATAAGGAAAGGGGGAGACCCTGTGGCAATGAGAACCTAGGCCAGCAGCTCCGGGCTGAGTTGATCTAGGTTTACTTTCTCCCATCACAGACGCAGTCTATATGCTTTGACTGCAAACCTAGAAGGGGGTACAGGCCACTGATCCAGCCCCTTTTTTGACTGATGGGGAAACAGAGGTTCAGGATTGCACAACAATGTAGAGAGGCACCCCCTCAACTTCTCCTCATTACCCACACCCTCAGCTGTAGAAACCCCAGGCTGCCCCCTCTCCCAAGCTCCCTCCTCCTGGGTCCCCCAGTCCTCCGCCCCCCACACACCCTGATAAACCCTCCTAAGCTGGGATCCGTGGTCATGTCTAGCCGTTTGTTGTCAGAAGGGGGTTCTGGAGAAGGCGGCACTGGAAACAGGTGTGTGTGTAAGAGTGGAAGCCGAGGCAGTCCCAAGGGGAGGGGTTGCCACCTGGGAGGTGTGCAATGCCAGGGTGGCAGAAATGGCCTGGGTGGTCCTCAGAAGACCACAGTCTCCTCACTCCTGACCCCACTGGTGGAATGAGATGGCGGGAACAGATTGCCTCGCTGGGTCTTGTGTCTCCACCTCAGCCGCCCCCTCCAAGCAGGAGAGTCAGACCCTGCGGTGGGTTGGGGGTCCCAGCTGGGGTTGACGCAGTGTCCTTTCAGATGGCCTGGACAGGGCCCATGAGGCCCACGAGGCCCACCAGGACACAGTGTCTCCCGCGGCACCTGGAGATGTCAGCTGCTCCTCTTGGCCTTCCCGGGGCCAAGTCCTCACCTGGACTTGCCACTGAGGACACCGCCCAGCTGTGCCGTCCTCTGGATGCGCCCACCCCCCCCCACCCACCGATCTGCCCCAGCCATCTGCCGCTGCTCCATCGCCCCACCCAACTCTCCATACCTCACCCCTCTCCACCCGCCCTCCACAGGCCAAGGCCAGGCTCAGACCCCCCTCCCCAGGCAGCCCCACCTCAGCAGCATCCACCCCGCCCAACCCTCCTGCCCTCTGTCTCTGTAGCTCTATCTTAGAGTCTCCCCTTGTTCCTTCCGTGCTCCTGAGCTGGACCTGCGTCTCCTTTCTGCCCCTCCCCTCCCCCTCCCTCCTCCCCCCTCCCCCCTCCGCCCTGCCCTCCCCTCCCCCCCTCCTCCGGAGCCCAGCCCACAGAGGCTGGCCAGTCCTTGCCAAGTTTCCCCTCTTGTCCCTCTTTGGGTTGGAAAGAATGGCTCTTGCTTTGGGGCCAGTTAGCGTGACAGCGACTGACCCTCTGCCCCCAAAGAGGAGGCCCTCCAGGGGAAAGTGCTTCTGTGCCCTAGGCATGCAGACATCGAGGGCGCCGCCATCAGTGGGTCCGGCTCCCGCTGGCCTGACTCCCACCCAGGCACCTGTCCTCCCTGCCCCTCCTGCTGCCCACACCCCCCCTTCCCTCTGGCTGACACTCTGACCAGAGCAAGCTGGGCACTCAGGGACAGTCCGCTAGCTGTCCTCAGAGAAGACCCAGGGGCGCGCGAGTCTGTGGCTGCAGGGGCGGGGGCAGAGGTGGGGGCAGCACTCTGGACTTGGAGCCTGGTCCCCCACTGGGCCACCTTGGGGTGCCATGTCACTTCCCTGGGCCCAGGTTCCGCTTTAGGGTCTCTTCCTTTGGGGCCTGGTCACCCAGACAACGGGTAGGGAAGGCCCTGGAGGCTCTAGCGTGCCAGCACCGGGGGGGTCCACAAATGGTCCCAGCTGTGGGGTTGCCGTGACGGATGAGGTACGTACCCATCTTCAGGCAGGCGGGAACACGGCTCTCCATCAACTCAGTCCCAGCTCCTGTGGACTTGTATTAAATTTAATAATGCAGTTTCACGGAATGGTAAAAAACAAAAGAAGCTGGTGTGGCACTGCTCGGCAGGGACGTCCCTGGGTTGGCCGGCTGTGGTAGACCAGCTGGCTGCACCCAACAGACCATGGTAGAAGAACAGAGCTGGAACTCGGGGTTCCTGGACCCCCCCCCCCCCCACAACAGTCTTCTGAGTTTGTAAACATCTCATTTCCTGGATTAAATCTCTGTCTGCTGGAAGGACTTAGGGTGGCTGCTGTGTCCTGAACTGAACCCCGACGTGCAGGCTGCCCACCTCAGAGACCCCAGAAGCCACCTCCATACCCTTGCCCACTGCCTGCCCAGCTCTGCAGCACCAGGCCAAGATGCTCCATGTTCTAGCATTTTTGCACATCTTCTGAGCAAAGGACACTACAAAATTGTTTGCATAAGGGACCACTTTGGAAGCCAGAGATATCCCTGAAGACAGAGAGCCTCAGAGATGGTCAGCTGGGACAGTACCCCACGCACTTGACACCCTGTACTTCTCAGGGCACCGACGTTTCTCCCTGGCCGTGCCCACACCTCCCGTCTGAGACCCTCCCACCTTCCCGGCATTCTGTCATCCCACATTCACCTTGGCTTCAGGTCCAGCCACCCGGAATGGGAGGGAACAGCGCAGATGTCTGCACAGTCTGAGCAAGTGGCAGGGCTGCTGGGGCGGCCCCGGGTGGAAGCCGGGTGGCGGGGAGCGGAGCCTTTTCAGACCGTTCTGTGTGCCCAAAAGTAGACTTTCCCCTACCAGAAGATGAGCCCCAGAGAGCCAGGCCACTGGGCACCTCTGCACCCAGAACCCAGAACCGAGCTGGCACAGAGCAGACGCAGTAAACGATTGATGAATGAATGGAGTTGACACCGAGGGGCAAGAAAAGCCACGGAGTGCCCCCATGCTATATGTCCACCCTTTGGCGCTGTGACTTGGTCGTCTCTCCCCTGGAGACGCAGATGCGCTCTTCCAGGCCACTGATGGAAGCTTGGTTGCGGGACTGGCTCTAGCTAACAGGGCGTGAGCCAAGACTGGCAAGACTCCCGTGCTAGGCTGGGCCCTCTGGCTCTAGGAGCTCTGTGGACCACAGGGTGGGTGTGCTGGGCTGGCTGCTGGATGGACAGACATACGGCCTGGCCAGCCCTCTTCCCAGCTGACCTTGAACCCAGCACCAGGCAGGGAAAGTGGCCAGCCTAGAGCATCCGGCTGACCACACGATTGCCCAGGCCAGGCCAGGAGAGCTAGCAGTTGGTCCAAAGAATTGAGAGCTAAATAAAATGTTGGCTGTCTTAAACTGGGCTTCTGTGCAGCAGAAGCTAACCGGTGAAGTAAGTCCTCGGTGTGGATGAAGCCTGAAGACATGGTGCTGACTGATAGAGGCCACATGCAGAGGGACAGATATTGTGTGAAATAAGTAGAATAAGCAATTTCATGGAGTCAGAAACTAGAATGCAGGTTGCCAGGGGCCGAGTGGGGCAGGAAATGGGAACTCATGCTTAACGGGTACAGAGCTTCCTTTCGGGGGATGGAAAAGTTTTGGTACTGGATGGTGGCGATAGTAGCGCATTATAAGCGTAATTCACAGCTTTGAATTAACTGCTGACTGGGGTTAAAATGGGAAATTTCAGGTTGTATAGATATTACCAGAATAAAAATTTTTATGAAAACCCTAGAACTGAACAGCACAGGGCAAAACGCACCCACGTATCTCCCACTTTCCACGTGGGTGCCGGGTCCTGAGAGTGCCAGCGCCCTTGCCCATGGGCCACCCTGAACTTGTGAACAGCACACAGTGACCCCCCACCCCAGCACTTCCAAGAAACCTGCCCTGGGACACTCAGGACCACTGGGTAGCTCACCATGTCCACAGGCTGCGTGGGGACACTTTTCTGTCTGGTTATCCATTGAGTTAGATTCATTTGTTTCTGTTCTAATTCAGTTTTAGAATTTTTTTTATCCTTGTTGATTTTAATTTCATTTTCTGAATATCAAAAAAAAACCATTTGCATGGCTCAAAACGTCTAAGCAATATTAAAAAGATGCCCAGAGACCTCTCTCCCTGCAGGCCCCCGGTGATGGCCCTGCTCACTGTTTCTGGACTTCCCTTCCTGGGTTTGAGTTTGCAAAATGCTCCAAACCCCCTGCCCAGCCCAGCCTAGCTGCTGTTTGCCACCAGGCCTGTTTCACCAAGCGGCAGCACATCCTGGAATCATGCCACCGCCACCTCCTGATTTTTTATAGCTGCATAATATTCCATTTGTGTGGCTGAACGCATCCATGGGTTCTCAGGTTGCTTGCTATATTACGTCTCTCATCTATCTTCCACCAAGTTTCCGGTTTTTACTCAGTTGGTTTTAATGGGGCACACACTGGAATCAGGAGACAAAGCGGGGGCAGGAGGGGTGAGATTGGAAACACCCACAGAAAGGGGACGGCGGAGGCTGGGGAGAAACTCCTCCCAAAGAGGGGACGGGGACGACACACCCACTCACCTCGGACGCGGATAAGGGAGACCCAGCCTGGAGGATGGCAGCCACCAGCCTAGCTCGGGCGGAGCAGGGCAGAATTCATACTTGCAGTGTAAGCCAAAAAAAATTCAAAATATACTTTGAAGCCATGTTGGCAACTGAGCATCTGGCAGAAGCAAAGCTAGTCCTCTCCAGAGAAAATGATTTTAAAGCCAGACCTCGAGAACTCCCACAGATGCAGGTCCAAGGATTGGGCCTCGCTGTGGCCCAACGCTCAAGAAAGAAGCACCCTGGGCAGTCAGCAGAGCTAACGGACGGCACGTCGGTCACCAGAAGGAAAGCTGGAGGCAAAACATGGGCATGTATAGCACAGGGGATCTTCTGGTGGACAATGTCTGTGATTAACTGTAGAAATATATATATATATATATATATATATATATATATATATATATATATAAAGTTCTATCATGAACTAGAGCAAATAAATGTGCACCACTATTGTAAGGAATGAGTAATGGAGGGGTTTATGGGGAAAATGTACTTACTGCAAATTATGGACTATGGTTAACAGTGATATCTTCATATTTTTTCATCTCGATTCCCAGCCCATGCACTTCCAAAAAAAACAAGCAAGCAAAGAAAGAAAGAAAGAAAAAAACAAACAAACAAAAAATTCAAAAAATGATGCTGTAATAATGGGATACTCACATAGAAAAACAATGAAATGTGACCCTGCCATACAGCATACAAAACAAAAGCCCTTAATATATCTTCCATCAACAGTAGCTGAAGTACCACACCAATATTTTGAGTCAATAACAGGGAGGGATAGGGATATGGGAGGATCTGGGTTTTCTTATTTATTTTTATTTCCTTTCTGGAGTAATGAAAATGTTCTAAAATTGATCATGGGGCTGTATGCACAGCTATGTGATGGTACTGGGAGCCAGCGATTGTATACTTCCGTTGGTTTGTGTTCTAGTTTGCTAGCTGCCAGAATGCAATATACCAGAAAAGAAATGGCTTTTCAAAAGGGTAATTTAATAAGTTGCTAGTTTACAGTTCTAAGGTCGAGAAAATGTCCCAATTAAAACAAGTCTATAGAAATATCCAATCTAAGGCATCCGGGGAAAGATACGTTGGTTCAAGAAGGCCGACGACGTTCAACGTTTCTCTCTCAGCTGGAAGGACACATGGTGAACATGGCAGCATCTGCTGGCTTTCACGTGGCTCTACCAAAAAAGGGACTCTCTCCAAAATGTTTCCTCTTTTAAAGGATGCCGGCAAGCAACTCCACCTTCAATGGGTGGAGACACACCTCTATGGAAATCATCTAATCAAACGTTACCACCCACAATTGGGTGGGTCACATCTTCATGGAAACAATCAAAATGCTCCCACCCAGCAATACTGAATGAGGATCAAAGGTCATGGCTTTTCTGGGGTCCACCACAGATTCAGACCAGCACAGTTTGCATGGTGTGTGGCTATATCTCAATAAACTGTATCAAAAATAATAATAAAATAAAAAACACTGGGATCTGTTCTATAACCACTTGTTGAAGAGTGATTTGAAAACTACTGCTTTATTATTTCTTTGCTTTGTACATATGTTATACTATACAGTTAGAAAAAAAAAAAAAAAGAAAAAACATGTGGCAGAACCAGACCGAGAGACAGTGAAGATATCGGAGCTATCTGATGCAAAATATCAGAATAAAGACTATCTACCAAATATGTTTAAAGAAATAAAAGAGAGGATTGAGAGTATGGTGAAAATACCAAAAAAAATGACCCAGACTGATGAAGCAGATAGAAAGACAGAGTATGAGAGTAAGGCTGGGGCAGAGAGATGAGAAGCTAAAATGAAATTGAAATTAGAAACACAAAGGATGAAATAGGAAATGAAACTTGGTTGAAGAGAGAATCCATGAACCAGAAAATAGAGCTGAAGAAATTGCCCAGAATGCAGAGAGGCAAAGGGAAGGAAGACACAAATGGGTGCCCCCCCCCACTACTGTGGCCACCCAGGGATTCGTGATGGGGTGCAAAACTCAGCGCAAGAGGAGCCAACCTCCCCCACTGCGTCTGCAGCAGCCGCGGTGGCAGAGCAGGGACAGCCCACCTCACTTTCCACTCCTAGACCTTTGCCCAGGAGCCGGGCCTTGGCAGCAGCCAGTTCACTCCACCATCCCAGCCACAAGGGTGTTGGGAAAACACTACTGGGTGGGGCAGCCCGGATGCGAGTGGCCCCTCTTCCTTCCCAGGAGTGCTAAACCTCCCCCATTCCTAAAACACCTGCTGCAGCTGCTGGAGCAGCTGGCTCCCCCCACACGCTGGGAGCCCTTTGCTGGCCAGTGGCTGGGGGAAGAAAAAGGGAAATGTGTAGGGTTGTTCTGGAGGTTAACTTAAAAGTTTTGGGCTTTGACTTTTAAATCATGAGGGCAAGAAAACGGGTTTTCACTTTAACGTCTTTGAACTGTAATTTGCAAGGGGATTTGATCCATCAACTTCTTGTCCCTGGACATGTGATAATGAAACATTTATGTTCACATGGGGAGGCCTGTGTTATTACTGGGAAGTCTTGAAGTTGTCGTTGTTGCGTTCTCAGATGGCTGTTAACAATGAAGCTGGGCACAGCTCCGACAGCAAACGGAGGGGCTGGATTTTCAGCTTTGGTGCAAAAGGGCTTTGGGGTTGGGTTTCATCAATTCTGCTAAATCCTGGGGTTAAGTCCAAACGTTCCTGCTCTGGCCCCACGTGGGCTGCCGGGAGTGGCCTCATTCGCGAGGACAAGGCTGGTCTCCTGTCCCCAGGGGTGGGCGTTCCCAGCTGACCATGGCTGCAACAGCCAAACCCATGGGTGTGGCGACAAAATGCATGTGGGGAGCTGGGGACACTTAGCTCCAATTCCTGAGGTTCTTCTCCCTAGTCAAACCCCTGGTCTCTCCCACCTTCTCTCACACCACCTTCGTGGCAGGCTGATCCGTAAATATGGGGAGTCCACTGGGCATGATCTCCCCACTCCATGCCGTGCAGGGTGGGGGCACTGTGTATGCGGCCCCTGGGGGCTAGCAACCCACACCTGCAGGCCTGGGTGGCCAGAGCACTTAGGGGGTCAGGTGAAGACACTGTGCACAGACCAAGCACATCCTCCGGCCGGCCTCTGTTCGGAGGAAAGAACAGGGTGTGACACGGCCGTGATGTCCCGGCACTCTGGCCTTCATGGGCTCCTTCTTCCAACAAAATGTTAAGAATCATGTTCACAACTGCGCTGGTGTAGTGAGGCACAAAGCCAAGCTGGGGTATGGTCTTCCCTCCGTTTCTCTCTCTTCTTCTTCTTTTTTTTTTGGTATACTGTATGGCAGAGGTCACATTTCCGTTTTTATCCACGTGAGTATCCTATTATTGCAGCACCATTTGTTGAATTTTTGTTTGTTTGTTTGCTTGTTTATTTGTTTTGAGAAGTGCATGGGCTGGGAATCGAACCCAGGTCTCCCACATGGCAGGTGAGAATTCTACCACTGAACTAAGTACTCTTGCATCTCCTCTTCTCTCTGTTTTTAAAATATTTTTGTGGGGCCTATGAGTATGACAAGCTCTGGACACTGAGTCCTTGGGGCTGAGGAAGTCAGCCCTAGTAATGGTGGTATTTGGGCCTCTGGCTGCCTTCTTGCCCGATTTCTGAATGGATAGATGGATGGATGGGTGGGTGGATGGATGGATGGATGGATGGATGGATGGGTGGGTAGGTAGGTAGGTGGATGGGTGGGTGGGTGAATGGATAGTGGATGGGTAGATGGGTGGATGGATGATTGGATAGACGGATGGATGGATGGACAATCAAATGGATGGATGAATGGGTGGATGGGTGGATGGGTGAATGGATGGATGGATGGGTGGATAGGTGAGTGGGTGGATGGATAGATGGGTGGATGAGTGGATGGGTGGATGGATGGATGGGTGGATAAGTGGATGGGTGGATGGGTGGGTGGATAAATGGGTGGGTGGGTGAATGGATAGTGGATGGGTAAATGGATGGATGGATGGATGGATGGATGGATGGATGGATGGATGGATGGGTGGATGGATGGGTGGATGGGTGGGTGGGTGGATGGATGGGTGGATGAGAGAGTGAAACACCATCACCAAAGCAGCCACAGACACCATGGTTTCCACAAGTTCTACCATGAAAAAGTGGTTCCCACCCAAGCTCTTACCAAGTTCATCTGGGTTCCAGACCCCAAATAGACCCTCAGCATGGAGCACAGAAACCATTCTGCTCTGCCCCTGAGCAGCTGGCCAAAAGTGAGTGACCTATGAAGGACCCAGGACCCTCAATGAAAGAAGTACTAATGATGGAGAGGGTTGCCGATGTCTCCAGCAGGCTCAGACCCCACTTCTGGTGACGAACCTGCCCAGGCTTGCAGACTTTCAGAGCCAAGCTTGCTGGCATAACCCTGAGCAAATATCACCTGTACTGTCCATGGCCTCCCAGGTAAGTGCCCAACCTGGCTCAGTTCGTGCCCCTGCATTGCCCAGCACCAGGCTGGGTGTGGACAGGCAAAGAAGAAGGCTGAGTGGGTGTCATGGAGCTGACTTTGGCATCAGACCCTAGTAATTCTCCCCAGACTAACTGCACCCCCAACAGACACCACTCTCCCTTAAAGCCCACCCTCTCCTTCCATCTCCTGCCTCCTTGATGCCCACAACCCTAGCCCAGGTCCAGCCTTCATTCTACCTCCTGGCTCCTCCCCTGCAGCCTCTTTTAGGGCTCTCGCTCCTGATTGCTTTTATTTCCTTCCATAAGGACAAATGCAGGGGTCAACAGGGATGCAGGACACACTGCCACACTTCCACGTGGCCGCTCACAGAGCTGACCATGTTAACTCTGGACTGTTCCCGGGTACTTCCAACCCGTATCATTTCCTCTGGGAACCTGGAAAGGACACAAGTCAGTGCCTTCTCCATGTGCTCATCTGCAGCACCCCTTGAAGACATCCCCGTCATCTACAAGCAGAAACCATCCATCACCCCTCCCTCAGAGCCCAGAATGGACCCTGGCGTGAAACGAGCTCTCAACACACGTGAAGGAATGACATCGTCCAAGAAAGCCAGAGGCTGAAATGCCCTTGCATGTCGCCATGGAAGAGACAGGGCCACCCCAGAGCCAGGCACCCGCCCCAGGTGCACAGGAAGCTCAAGCAGGCAGGTGGGGCCTCCTTGCCCTCAGGCAACGTGCATAAAGTAGCCGAGACACTGCAGGTACCTCCCAGCGTGCGTTCCCTCCTGTTCTTCCCAGTGATGCCAGAGAGCAATGCTAGAATTATTTTGCCAAAAGGAGCAGCCTTTGCCTCCAAGAGCTCCCCCCCATGCAACATTCCAGAAATAGCAAGCCAGCCCTTCCAAGCTGCAGAAATCTGTGGGATGTGCGATTGCGACTCTGTGCCTGCACGTGTCATGGGCATGAAGCTCTGCATGCGAGGAGGCTATTTGCAGCCCAGGCAGCGAGGGTCAGAGGGGTCCCACGCTCATGGCGCCATGGGGGACACAGAGGCTGGCCAGCAGCCAGAGGCATTTGGATCGCCCTAAAGGAGGCAGTGGGTGAGGCCAACCCAAAAGGAGCATAGACTGGGCTGAATAGGGACCCCCAAAATTCACGTGCATGCAGAACCCCGAGTGTGCCCTTATTTGGAAACGGAGCCTTTGCAGATGTGATTAATCAAGATGAGGGCCTGCTGGGTGAGGCCATAAGCCCAGTGATGGTGTCATTGTCAGAGGAGAGACGCACAGGCAGGGGACAGCCAAGTGACCACACGGACAGAGTGATGGGGCCACAAGGCCTGCAGCGCCAGGGACCGGGGGCCACCCAAAACGGGGAAGAGCTCCCTGTGACACCCTGATGCGGGGTTTAGCACAGTGAGAAAAGACCCTCCCGTGGTTTTTGGTCCCCAGGGTGGCGCTTTCGCCCCAGGACATGGACAGTGGTGCCTCAGGTGCCGTTTCCACATTCAGGTGACATTTTCTTCGGTAGAACTTTCCAACAAGGCCGGATTTCACTCTACTTTTCTCTTGCTGCTGCTGAAGACGTTGAGGTTCAGGGGCGCTCTGGAACTAAGACCAGGCTCCCGGGTGTTAGGGGACCCTCCCCCCGTCCTTCCTGGCTGGGTCCCTAAAGGGGTTGAGTCACCCTTTCTGAAGCGCTGGGGGTGGCTTGGGGCACCCTGAGAAAGAGAGTGGACTCCTCAGATCCGCTCATTTCCGGGCTGCGCCCCCTGGCAGGCAGGGAAGCCCACAGGTCGCCCAGGGAAGCCCACAGGTCGCCCAGGGAAGCCCTGGTGCCTAGTAATCCCAGCAGCTGGAGGGAAGCTTCCATGCGGGCTTGTTCACTTATCCTGGCCATGTGTGGTGGGGGAGGTCACATCCCAGTGCCCACCTTACCAGGAATAAAATGACTATTTTGTCCTGCCCAAGCTGTCCCCCTCATCTTTGTTCTCAATCAGTCTCCCACCACACGGCCCCTCGAGTCAGCTTGCCGGGGACTTGAAGTGGCTCGTCACGGACTCAGGGAAAGTCACCACATGACCCCAGGTTGGTGATCCAACAGACACATGGCCCAGGCTTTAAGCCAGGCAGACCTGGCTCACCCTGCCATCTCCCAGCTGTGTGCCCTCAAGCAAGCACCTTAACCTCTCTGAACCTCAGCTGGGCCCTCTGCTGAGGGTGGCCATGGCATACTGCAAAGTCAGTGCGAATGATAGCCACAGAGGGTCCATGACGGCCAGTTTGGCTGCCCCTAACAGGGCAAGCCCAGCTAAAGGGACAGGAACAGACAGAAACTCGTCGGTTCAAAGTAAAACAGCCTGCGGACAACAGATCAGGCGAGGGAAGGCAATGCCTCAGGGAGCAGACACCGTCCTGAGTTTTTCACCACACAACCCCTGTCCTGGAGCCCCCTCGGGCTGAGCTGGCCTGTGTGGGTCTTTGAGGCCAGCATCTTTGCGTGCACAGACCCCCGCTAGCTGTGAGCTGGGATCTCAGACAGGGACACTGAGCTCACTCCACTGCCAGGCAGGAGGGCAGGGGCTAAGGGCTCCCTGGAGGTCCCCAGTGATAGGGAGCCTGTCCCAGCTTACAGATGGTAAAGGTCAGACAATACTGCAGAGGTGGGCTCTCAGGCCATCTCCTGAACCCCACTTCCAGCCTCCGCAAGCCCCTCGCTCTCCTCTGCAGGTGCAGGGCCTGGAACCTCACCGCCTGGACGTCTGCCACGGCCCTGCCCTCCAGTCCCCTGAGCCCCCTCCCCATCCCAGGACCCCGCCTCTGACACTGGAACCCTGGCCTCCCCTGGCAGTGACCACAGCCCCCTGTCCCCCGGCACTCCTCCCACCTGCTCCTGGGCCCTCATTTACCCTCCCCTTGGGCAGGCGTGCCCCCACCTGACCCCCATGCAGCCTTCACGGACCCTCCTGGCCTCCCTGTTGATGCGAGGACAAGTCATCAGTCAGTTGATTGCATCTACGGCTGATTACATCCGCAATCAACTAAGGGGAGTGTTTTCCACGATGAGAAATGTTTAATCAAACCAGTTGAAGGCTTTTAGAGGAGAAGTGATAACTTCAGCAGTCAGAAGAGAGAATTTTCATCTCCACTTCAGCCAGCCAGCCTCTCCTGGGGGATTCATCAGAGCCCTTCATCAGAGTTGTCAGCTTGCGACCTGCCCTACAAAATTTGGACATGTGCATCTCCAAAGTTGCATGAGACACCGTTATAAAAATCTCGTGTTTACAGCCTTGTCCTGTCAGTTCTGTTTCCCATGAGGACTCTGACTAACAGTAGGGATGAGAGTAGCGTAATAGAAACTTAATGCAAATATAACACAGTGTAGCAATAACAAACCAGCAACAAAAAAAAAAAAAAAAAAAAAGGAAGGAAATGGGAGACAGAAGGAGGGAAAGACCAATTAGCTGCTGACAATCTCATTTGTAAGAGCGGAAGTCAATGGTTAACAAAACTGACAAATCAAGGAGCAGAAAGACAGGCCTATTTGGCAGGACAGAGGTCAATGATGAGAAATTGAATCCGGTCGACCAGCCTGGGAGGAGGGGAGGGGTTTAAGAAGATGGAGAGCAGACCCCACCCCTGCCTGGTGCACACACGTGTGCAGGCAACTGCCCCAGAGCCACTGAGAACTTGAGGACTTGCTCTAGAACTTTCTTTGTGAAAGGAGGCGAGCTCCAGGGTCTTCAGGACAAGCTCAGCTATTGGAGTTGTCATGCAGCAGCCACTTCAGAGCCCAGGGCAGCTCTGGCCCCAGCAACCCTCCTCCCCTATTTTAATCCTTGGGCTCTGCCTGTCCCCACGTCCCCTCCTTTCTCGAAGTCCTGTCCCAGACACACAGCCCTGGGGGGGGGTGGTCCAGGGGAGCAGCAGGGGTGGGGCCCCTCCCTTATAGAGCCCCCCAAACTCTCCCACACCTCCAGGAACCCGCAGCATGGAGGGACCCCAGGGAGGGCCAAGGGTTGCTGCTGCCCGCTGGGCACTGGCGGACATACGATTTTCACTGGCAGCCTTCAGTAAGGCTTCTCTGTCCGGTCCTTCCTCCCCCAGTTTTGACCTTGAGTGGAGACAAGGAAGGACCCCAGCAGCTGGGGTGGGGTTCATGCTCTGAGAAGCCGCAGAGCCCCGCAGGTGGGCTTGCACTCCTAGGGCTACAGAAGAGGGGCGCTGGGGCTGGGGGAAGGCGCCCAGCCTGCAGGATGCCCCACTGGCTGCTAGAGCAGCTGCCCCGGAAATCCCTGGTCACCCAGCTCCGGTGTGCTCTGAGGCCAGGGCAGCAGGTGCACCCAGAGGGAGCAGGGCATCCAAGAGGCGGCTTGGAGGTTGGAGGCCCCCCCTTGCCTCTGCAGGCAGCTCCCACCAGGACAAATGCTCAGGGGGACCAGAGAAACAGCACAGAAGGACCGGGGGGCTGGCATGGAGCATTCACCCATTTCCCTTGTCTAAGGCCAGCTTCCCCCTGGTTGGCTCCCCTGAGGAGGCATCCCGTGGGCAGCGGGGAACTCTGCCTTTAGGCCAAGTGCAGGGGCGGCCCCTTCTCCCCCGGAGAGGAAGGTTTGCCATGTGGCTAGTGAAAGGGGGTCCGCATCCCTCCTCCTGCATGCCAGGGTGGGTCAAATCCCCAGATGCTTAGGAGTGGCGGGGTCCCCCACGTGTACCCCCATGGCAGGCCCAGTCTCTCCTCCCATATTCGCAGCACACCAAGCTGAGCCCACTGCTCCACATTTGGGCCCCATCTTCTCTGACTTAGCCCAAGGGTGCTCCTCTCAGCTGCAGCACTTCTCCCCTGCTGCCGGTGACAGCGCTGAGGCCCCAAGCAGGGTCTCCGGGGCTCACCCAGGTCCAGCAGAGCTGAGCCTCCAGCCCATCTTGACTTTGACCTGGCGCTGAGGGGCCTGGGGAGCAATAGAGGACCTGGGGGAGCACTCGAGGGCCTGGGGGAGCACTCGAGGGCCTGGGGGAGCACTCGAGGGCCTGGGGGAGCACTCGAGGGCCTGGGGGAGCACTCGAGGGCCTGGGGGAGCACTCGAGGGCCTGGGGGAGCACTCAGGGGCCTGGGGGAAGAATAGAGGGCCTGGTCCCTCTGGGAAAATGTTGGAGGGCCTGAGGAGCACTAGAGGGCCTGGGCACAGGCTTCCTACCTTGCTTTCCCTCAGTTTGAGAAAAGCTTCCCTGGGAATGTGGAGAGGAGAGGGGCAGGGAAGAGGGAGGGGGAAGTGGGCCCCAACATCTGCTCACAAGACTGTCTCCTAAACCCAACCACTTCCCCTTCCTCAAAGACAAGGAGCCAGTCTCTCCCCCGGACCGCGGCCTCCCCCACCCTTCATTTGTAGCTCCCTGCAACCAATGGCAGACATCTGTTCTCCAAAGTTAAGCGAGGAGCGCTGGGTTGTTTTAAGCACAGCAAAACAAAATCCAAACGAAAACTTGGAAATGCAAAGTGGCATGAGCACTTTGCAAAAGGGCCTGGGAGCTCCTTCCGACGTGCCTCCCCGTGACCCAGGAGCCCAACCTGGCTCTTCAGTGAGGGCGCCGAAGCACGTGCACAAAAGGCCTGTCCGCAGGGCGCCCGGCGGCTCACGCAGCGCTGCCTCGGCTCCGGGCGGCCGTCAGGAGGACGGGGTGAGTCAGCCGAGGCTTATGCTCACACTGTGGAATATCACTTGGCATAAAGGGGAGCGAATGAAGGCACGGATGGCTCTCGGGAGCATAATGCTGGCCCAAGAAGCAGGCTGGGAAAGCTGCGGGGTAGGGCTCCAGGTAGGTGCACCTCCGGAGCAGGTAAAGCCTACAACAGAGGGAAACACCCAGGTGGACGACCTCCCAGGGAGGGCAGAGGTGGAAGGGGATGGGGCATGGGGGACGTGCGGGGACGATGCGTGCCTCTGCAGCTGTGTCACATGGGCCTATGTGGCTGTCAGAGCTCATAGAACGCAACGCTGAGGTCTGGGTATTGCTCTGTGCATCGTACCTGAAAAATGGTAAATAAGGAATGAACACTAGTTAAAAATGAGCAGTCTGAAGAGTTTAGGGAGATGTCCTTATGTTAATCATTTACTTTAAAACACATTAATAAGTAGGAAGGAGGGGGAGAGGAGTGGAGGAGGACAGGAGTGAGCAGGGGAGCAGGGGAGCAGGAGTGAGGGGAGAGGGGTGGGAGGGGAAAGGAGGTGGGAGGGGAGGAAGAAGGGGGAGGGGAGGAGAGAGGGCAGCGGGTGGTGGGGCAAGGAGATCCAACCGCGGGGGCACCAGCCTCCCTGGAGGGCAGGTGGGACCCCCTGTAACATTTAACTTTGCTTTTAAAACTTCCATGATAAAATGTTGGGAGGAAGGAAACAAAGCCCCAGCACAGCTTCCCTACAGAAGTGCGGCCTTTGTGAGGATGGGAGGCACACTTCTGGAAAGCTTACCCCCTGGAAAGGCTAGGGGCTCCATGGAGAACGGGGTGCAGCCGAGGGTCCTGGCGCCAGGCCGAGAGGAGGGGGCAAGAAGCCCCGGGGGCACGTGAGGCCAGGCCTGGGCGCGGGGCTGGCATCCCCCCAGGTACCGCCTTCCCTGGCTCCAGGTGTGGCCCCAGAGCCTCCGGGGGGAGAAACAGCCCTGGGCTCACCCCAGCTGCTGCTCGAAACAGCCCGAGCACCAGGGTTCACCGCCACGTGTGCGTGCCTCGCCCCTCGCCTCCTCCCGGCAGCAGCACCCAAGGGTGCCAGGGGCCTGGGGTGCTCCCTCCTCACCCTGGCCGCCCGCAGTGGCTGAGAGGCAGGGGGTGGGCTGGGACCCCCAGGGGTCCCTGAAGTGGTCACATCCCATGGCCATGGTGAGGGAGGGCAGGGATTTGTCCTTCCGGGGCCCAGGAGGAAGGCAGGGGCGGGTGGCACAGGACCCCAGGGGCTCCAGGCACACGGGAAGATGCGCCGGTGGCTTGGCCTGGGTCTCCGCGGCTGGTTGTGACTCAGGCGGGGGACAGCCCGGCCCCCACCCTCCCGGCACTGGGCCCATGGCCTCACCCTGTCACCTTCCCACAAGCCGGGGCAGCCTGGGGGACAGAGCTCCAGGTCCTGGGGGCCACAGACACCTTCCCGAGCCGAGGCTCCCTCGTCCACCCCGGCACTGATGGGTGGCATCTGGGCAGGACAGGGGAGCTCCAGGTGACCCCCGCCGTGCCCCGAGCCCCACCCCCATGGATAGTACCCAGGAACTGTAAGGAGCCCAGGAGCCTCGCTGTGGCTCTGCTCTCCGACCGGACCTGTAGAGCAGTCCTAGAGGCTCCATGGCGCTTGGCCTTGGGTGGAATCTTGCTGGGCACGCTCAGGGGGGCTCAGGGATGGGGAGTCACAGCTGCAGGGTCCAGTGGCCCCAGGAGTTAGGGGACATGGGGCTGTCGAGAGGAAAGCCCAGGCCTGGGGGCAGCAGTTCCCGGATTTGCTCCTGGCCCTGCCCCATTTCTTTCTATAAGATGGGGGAGAAACCCCTTTCCTTCTTAATTCTTGGGCCTGGTTCAGGAAGGGAGAATTTCTCCAAGCGTGAAGTTCACATCATTGCACAAACTAGCTGGGAACCAAAGCCTGTGCTCCGGTGGGCTCGGCTCACCCGCCTGTGAAATGGGGAAGAAGTACCCCCACCCCACCCCCGCCCGGGTGCAGACACTGCCCTGACCCCTGACCCCTGAGCCCTGACCCCTGAGCCCTTGCTTGCCGTGGCTGCTCAGGGCCCCACCAGGCTTTGCGCTGCCCTGGCCCAGCCTCTGCAGCCTGATTTTGGGGACTGGGGTCTCTCTGCTGTGGGGCGCCCTGTGCACTGCAGGCCGTTAGCTGTGTCCCTGGCCTCTGCCCTCCAATGCTGGCCGCCCCCGCCGCACCTGCCCCCCGGGCCGTGTCCACCAGTCTTGTCTCCAGACAGCAACTGGGGACAATCTGAGACGGCCCTCCCCGAGCCGGGACCTCCCAAGTACGATGGCCTTGTCTGGCTGGACGCTTTGTGTCCCCAGCATCCAGTACGGGCCACATGGCTGGGCTTAGCAAGCACTTCCCGAGTGAATGAATAAATGAATGAATGAATGACACACCACAGCCCTAGGGCAGGGCCCATTGTGTGCCGGGGCTGTGCAGAGCACTGACCTTCCTGATTTATTTTGGGCAGGATTCCAGAAGATTCTGTCAGCCCCTGGCAGTGCATACTCCAGGTCCAGGAGGGCAAGTAGCGCCTCACTCAGGGTGATTCAGAGAAAGGCCGTCCAGAGACCTCAGGGCCCTGAACCGGCTGTCACTTCCCAGCTCTTCTTCCCTGACTGCCAACTCCCTGCAGGGGCAAGAGAAGGGAGGGGAGACAAGAGAAGGCAGGGGCAGGGGGAGAGCAGGAGAGGGAAGGGGAGGGCAAAGGGGGAAGGGGAGGGCAAAGTGGGGAGGGGAAACAAGCACGGGGCGGTGAGCAGGTGGGACACGGGTTTTGGGATACCTGAAACTCATACAGTTTGGCAGCCCCCTTTCAAGAACGCATACTTACAGAAACAAAATCGGTGACAAAACTGAATGTTCATTTTCTAAAAATTAGGACAAATTGCAAGTTTCAGAAAGTTGGCAAATGCCACTGACATACAAACTCCAGAAAAACAACATGATATTTTTACTCGGTACCTGCCTGCTCCAGCTTCGTACCCCTCGGTCCCGCTGGCTGCCTACTCTTCAGTCATCTCCCGGCATGACAGCAGCTTTAGATCATTCCCGAAAGACTGCCGGGAATCTGTCACTGTCGCTGGCCGGTTGATTGGGGTTTGTTGTCTCTGATCTGGAGAGCAGTGCAAAGGACAGGCGACGCCCCCACCCCCACCCCTTGCCGCGCTCCCTATTGGTGCTAAGGCCTTGGTGAGCCGCTGCCTGCGGGGACTGCCAGCGAGCCTGCCCCATTTGAGAGGAAGGAAAGGCCGCGCAGCGCTCACTTGCAATTGTGCACAGCCCACGGCCAAGCACGCTCACTTGCAACTGTGCACAGCCCACGGCCAAGCACGCTCACTTGCAACTGTGCACAGCCCACGGCCAAGCACGCTCACTTGCAACTGTGCACAGCCCACGGCCAAGCACGCTCACTTGCAACTGTGCACAGCCCACGGCCAAGCACGCTGCCGATGGGAAGTGGTGCCCCCTTGGACCCGGGTGTTGGTGACAGCTGAAACCTCACGCCCGGGGAGGCTGGGGGAGTGGCCCGGGCACTGGCTGCTATCCTGCATGCTTCATGTCCCCGCCTCGAACACCGGGCCGGAGTGGGGGGCCGGAATCCCACCCCAAGTAAACCCCTGCTTGCAGCCTCAGGTCCTGACGGCGGTGGCAGAGCCGGCAGGAGGTAGGGGGAGAGGTCCCAGCATGTATTCCCTCCTCTGGGGCCCTCCCTTCCTGGGAGCAAGCTGTGTCCCTCTGAGAAAGGTCAGCCTAGGATTGTTCCCCTATTAACATATTAGAAGATAAACCTGTGCGATCATCTCATCTGATAAAATTCAAATTCTGTTCTTATGGAAAAAGGACAAAGGCTCTGCCCTCTAGGGTTAGAATCTGCTAAGGGCGGTCAGCCCCAAAGCCCGAGGCCCATAATCACAGTGAACCTGAGGGCCTGGAGATAGCCGCAGACCAAGAGGCCAGTTGGCGGCCGATGTTCTAGGTCAGCCTGGACATGGCCTGCGGTGCTCCAGGTCCGTGAGGAAAGAGACTAAACCATCTTCGTTTACAGGAGATACGATGGGGGTGCAAAAGAATCTAAAGAATCTACAACTCTTTCTCCGCCGGCCCGCCGCACGGCGCCCACGCCCCGCAGCAGCCGAGCCGCCCGCCCTCCTTCTCCCCTCTCTTTCTCCGCCGGCCCGCCGCGCGGCACCCACGCCCCGCAGCAGCCGAGCCGCCCGCCCTCCTTCTCCCCTCTCTTTCTCCGCCGGCCCGCCGCGCGGCGCCCACGCCCCGCAGCAGCGAGCCGCCCGCCCTCCTTCTCCGCTCTCTTTCTCCGCCGGCCCGCCGCGCGGCGCCCACGCCCCGCAGCAGCCGAGCCGCCCGCCCTCCTTCTCCCCTCTCTTTCTCCGCCGGCCCGCCGCGCGGCACCCACGCCCCGCAGCAGCCGAGCCGCCCGCCCTCCTTCTCCCCTCTCTTTCTCCGCCGGCCCGCCGCGCGGCGCCCACGCCCCGCAGCAGCCGAGCCGCCCGCCCTCCTTCTCCCCCCTCCTCCCCCTCCTGCTCCGGCTGCTCTCCAACCACCACGGTGCCCTCTTCCCCCACCTTCACTGTGCTCCTCCGCCACCAGCCTCGACAGCCTTGCCGCCCTCACCTTTCCTCCTCCAGAACAGCTACTGGGGGAGTGGAGATAAGACAGAGCAGCTCCCGGAGCCACGAGGGAGATCAAAGGGACAGCGTACCCCATCCTGGAACGGCTGACTATCTGGGAGAACCAGCTCCGGTGAGATCACCAAGGGGCACGGGCTTTCCTGGGTGGGAGGGCAAGCGACCGGAGTCCCTCCCTTCCACCTTCCCGGGCCAGCTGGTAGAATTGGACAGGCGGTCCCCTTAGGCCGCGGCGGCTGGTGCCCCCACCACACGAGGCCCCCCGGAACAACTGAGATAGTTGGGTCGGAAATCCCCAGACTGTGGAGAACAGTGACCGGGGGATCCCTTCCAAACACGTGACTCCCCCGTCGGCTGGGAACAGTGCACTCTCCCGGGCTGCGACAGCTGGCGCCCTCCCGCCACGCTTGGTGCCCCGGGCCGACTGGCTAATTTGGCCGGACGCTCTCCTGTGCTGCGACGGCCGGCGACCCTCCCCGCATTTGGAACCCCGGGCCGGCTGGCATTCTTCCAAGACGCTTCGGCTGCCAAACCTCCCCTACGGCGAGAGTTTTCCAGAGCTGAGGGACCCACAGCAACTTTCGCTGGTGGAACCCACAGACAGGCGTGTGCCATGAGCGCCACCTACTGGGCAGGATAGGAAGAACAGAACCCAGAGATTGCGCAGAAAAATCTTTCAAGCTGTGGGGTCGAACACCCGGGGAAATCTGACTAAATGCCCAGACGCCAGCAGAAGATAACGGATCACGCTCAGAAAATTGAACACATGGCCCAGCCAAACGAAGAAACCAATAGTTCAAATGAGATACAGGAGCTGAAACAACTAATGCTGAATATACAAACAGAAATGGAAAACCTCTTCAAAAACGAAATCGATAAATTGAGGGAGGACATGAAGAAGACATGGGCTGAACATAAAGAAGAAATAGAAAAACTGAAAAAACAAATCACAGAACTTATGGAAGTGAAAGATAAAGTAGAAAAGATGGAAAAAACAATGGATACCTACAACGACAGATTTAAAGAAACAGAAGATAGAATTAGTGATTTGGAGGATGAAACATCTGAATTCCAAAAAGAAACAGAAACTATCCGGAAAAGAATGGAAAAATTTGAACAAGGTATCAGGGAACTCAAGGACAATGTGAACCGTACAAATATACGTGTAGTGGGTGTCCCAGAAGGAGAAGAGAAGGGAAAAGGAGGAGAAAAACTAATGGAAGAAATTATCACTGAAAATTTCCCAACTCTTATGAAAGACCTAAAATTACAGATCCAAGAAGTGCAGCGCACCCCAAAGAGATTAGACACAAATAGGCGTTCCCCAAGACACTTACTAGTTAGAATGTCAGAGGTCAAAGAGAAAGAGAGGATCTTGAAGGCAGCGAGAGAAAAACAATCCGTCACATACAAGGGAAACCCAATAAGACTATGTGTAGATTTCTCAGCAGAAACCATGGAAGCTAGAAGACAGTGGGATGATATATTTAAGTTACTAAAAGAGAAAAACTGCCAGCCAAGACTCCTATATCCAGCAAAATTGTCCTTCAAAAATGAGGGAGAAATTAAAACATTGTCAGACAAAAAGTCACTAAGAGAATTTGTGACCAAGAGACCAGCTCTGCAAGAAATACTAAAGGAAACACTAGAGTCAGATACAAAAAGACAGAAGAGAGAGACATGGAGAAAAGTGTAGAAAGAAGGAAAGTCAAATATGATATATATAATACAAAAGGCAAAATGGTAGAGGAAAATATTATCCAAACAGTAATAACTCTAAATGTCAATGGACTGAATTCCCCAATTAAAAGACATAGACTGGCAGAATGGATTAAAAAACAGGATCCTTCTATATGCTGTCTACAGGAAACACATCTTAGACCCAAAGATAAATATAGGTTGAAAGTGAAAGGTTGGGAAAAGATATTTCATGCAAACAACAACCAGAAAAGAGCAGGAGTGGCTATACTAATATCTAACAAATTAGACTTCAAATGTAAAACAGTTAAAAGAGACAAAGAAGGACACTATATACTATTAAAAGGAACAATTAAGCAAGAAGACATAACAATCATAAATATTTACGCACCGAACCAGAATGCCCCAAAATACGTGAGGAATACACTGCAAACACTGAAGAGGGAAATAGACACATATACCATAATAGTTGGAGACTTCAATTCACCACTCTCATCAAGGGACAGAACATCTACACAGAGGATCAATAAAGAAATAGAGAACCTGAATATTACTATAAATGAACTTGACTTAACAGACATTTATAGGACATTACATCCCACAACAGCAGGATACACCTTTTTTTCAAGTGCTCATGGATCATTCTCAAAGATAGACCATATGCTGGGTCACAAAGCAAGTCTTAACAAATTTAAAAATATTGAAATCATACACAACACTTTCTCGGATCATAAAGGAATGAAGTTGGAAATCAATAATAGGCAGAGTGCCAGAAAATTAATAAATACATGGAGGCTCAACAACACACTCTTAAACAACAAGTGGGTCAAAGAAGAAATTGCAAGAGAAATTAGTAAATACCTAGAGGCAAATGAAAATGAAGACACAACATATCAAAACTTATGGGACGCAGCAAAGGCAGTGCTAAGAGGGAAACTTATTGCCCTAAATGCCTTTATCAGAAAAGAAGAAAAGTCAAAAATGCAGGAATTAACTGTCCACTTGGAAGAACTGGAGAAAGAACAGCAAACTAATCCCAAAGCAAGCAAAAGGAAAGAAATAACAAAGATTAGAGCAGAAATAAATGAAATTGAAAACATGAAAACAATAGAGAAAATCAATAAGACCAGAAGTTGGTTCTATGAGAAAATCAACAAGATTGATGGGCCCTTAGCAAGATTGACAAAAAGAAGAAGAGAGAGGATGCAAATAAATAAGATCAGAAATGAAAGAGGAGACATAACTACTGACCTCACAGAAATAAAGGAGGTAATAACAGGATACTATGAACAACTTTACGCTAATAAATACAATAATTTAGAAGAAATGGACAGGTTCCTGGAAAGACATGAACAACCAACCTTGACTCAAGAAGAAATAGACGACCTCAACAAACCAATCACAAGTAAAGAGATTGAATTAGTTATTCAAAAGCTCCCTAAAAAGAAAAGTCCAGGACCAGACGGCTTCACATGTGAATTCTACCAAACGTTCCAGAAAGAATTAGTACCTACTCTCCTCAAACTCTTCAACATAATCGAAGTGGAGGGAAAACTACCTAATTCATTCTATGAAGCCAACATCACCCTCATACCAAAACCAGGCAAAGATATTACAAAAAAAGAAAACTACAGACCAATCTCTCTAATGAATACAGATGCAAAAATCCTCAATAAAATTCTAGCAAATCGTATACAACAACACATTAAAAGAATTATACATCATGACCAAGTAGGATTCATCCCAGGTATGCAAGGATGGTTCAACATAAGAAAATCAATTAATGTAATACACCATATCAACAAATCAAAGCAGAAAAATCACATGATCATCTCAATTGATGCAGAGAAGGCATTTGACAAGATTCAACATCCTTTCCTGCTGAAAACACTTCAAAAGATAGGAATACAAGGGAACTTCCTTAAAATGATAGAGGGAATATATGAAAAACCCACAGCTAATATCATCCTCAATGGGGAAAAATTGAAAACTTTCCCCCTAAGATCAGGAACAAGACAAGGATGTCCACTATCACCACTATTATTCAACATTGTGTTGGAAGTTCTAGCCAGAGCAATTAGGCAAGAAAAAGAAATACAAGGCATCAAAATTGGAAAGGAAGAAGTAAAACTATCACTGTTTGCAGACAATATGATACTATATGTAGAAAACCCAGAAAAATCCACAACAAAATTACTAGAGCTAATAAATGAGTACAGCAAAGTAGCAGGCTACAAGATCAACATTCAAAAATCTGTAGCTTTTCTATACACTAGTAATGAACAAGCTGAGGTGGAAATCAAGAAACGAATCCCATTTACAATCACAACTAAAAGAATAAAATACCTAGGAATAAATTTAACCAAAGAGACAAAAAACCTATATAAAGAAAACTACAAAAAACTGTTAAAAGAAATCACAGAAGACCTAAATAGATGGAAGGGCATACCGTGTTCATGGATTGGAAGACTAAATATAGTTAAGATGTCAATCCTACCTAAATTGATTTACAGATTCAATGCAATACCAATCAAAATCCCAACAACTTATTTTTCAGAAATAGAAAAACCAATAAGCAAATTTATCTGGAAGGGCAGGGTACCCCGAATTGCTAAAAACATCTTGAGGAAAAAAAACGAAGCTGGAGGTCTCGCGCTGCCTGACTTTAAGGCATATTATGAAGCCACAGTGGTCAAAACAGCATGGTATTGGCATAAAGATAGATATATCGACCAATGGAATCGAATAGAGTGCTCAGATATAGACCCTCTCATCTATGGACATTTGATCTTTGATAAGGCAGTCAAGCCAACTCACCTGGGACAGAACAGTCTCTTCAATAAATGGTGCCTAGAGAACTGGATATCCATATGCAAAAGAATGAAAGAAGACTCATCTCTCACACCCTATACAAAAGTTAACTCAAAATGGATCAAAGATCTAAACATTAGGTCTAAGACCATAAAACAGTTAGAGGAAAATGTTGGGAGATATCTTATGGATCTTACAACTGGAGGTGGTTTTATGGACCTTAAACCTAAAGCAAGAACACTGAAGAAGGAAATAAATAAATGGGAGCTCCTCAAAATTAAACACTTTTGTGCATCAGAGAACTTCATCAAGAAAGTAGAAAGACAGCCTACACAATGGGAGACAATATTTGGAAACGACATATCAGATAAAGGTCTAGTATCCAGAATTTATAAAGAGATTATTCAACTCAACAACAAAAAGACAGCCAACCCAATTACAAAATGGGAAAAAGACTTAAACAGACACCTACCAGAAGAAGAAATACAGATGGCCAAGAGGCACATAAAGAGATGCTCAATGTCCCTGGCCATTAGAGAAATGCAAATCAAAACCACAATGAGATATCATCTCACACCCACCAGAATGGCCATTATCAACAAAACAGAAAATGACAAGTGCTGGAGACGATGCGGAGAAAGAGGCACACTTATCCACTGTTGGTGGGAATGTCAAAGGGTGCAACCACTGTGGAAGGCAGTTTGGCGGTTCCTCAAAAAGCTGAATATAGAATTGCCATACGACCCAGCAATACCATTGCTAGGTATCTACTCAAAGGACTTAAGGGCAAAGACACAAACGGACATTTGCACACCAATGTTTATAGCAGCGTTATTTACAATTGCAAAGAGATGGAAACAGCCAAAATCTCCATCAACAGAAGAGTGGCTAAACAAACTGTGGTATATACATACGATGGAATATTATGCAGCTTTAAGACAAGATAAACTTATAAACCATGTAATAACATGGATGGACCTAGAGAATATTATGCTGAGTGAATCCAGCCAAAAACTAAAGGACAAATACTGTATGGTCCCACTGATGTGAACGGACATTCGAGAATAAACTTGAAATATGTCATTGGTAACAGAGTTCAGCAGGAGTTAGAAACATGGTAAGACAATGGGTAATTGAAGCTGAAGGGATACAGACTGTGCAACAGGACTAGATACAAAAACTCAAAAATGGACAGCACAATAATACCTAATTGTAAAGTAATCATGTTAAAATACTGAATGAAGCTGCATCTGAGCTATAGGGTTTTTTTTGTTTTTGTTTGCTTATTGGTTTGTTTGTTGTTGTTGTTTTTTACTATTACTACTACTTTTATTTCTTTTCTTTATATTAACATTTTATATCTTTTTCTGTTGTGTTGCTAGTTCCTCTAAACCGATGCAAATGTACTAAGAAACAATGATCATGTATCTATGTGATGATGTTAAGAATTACTGAGTGCATATGTAGAATGGTATGATTTCTAAATGTTGTGTTAATTTCTTTTTTTTTTTCTTTCCGTTAATAAAAAAATTAAAAAAAAAAAAGAATCTACAGATAAATTCTGAGACTTAACAGTGGGGTTAGCAAAGTTATTGATACAAAATATCTATGCAAAATTCAATTTTATTTCTACAGATTAGCAGCAACGTGGGACAAACGCAGTTTTATGAAAAGACATTTAAACAGCGTCATGGAGCGTGCTTCCCAGGACCCAGGGGGCGTGTGCGAGTCCACCGCAGGTAAAATGAGGAAACCTTAGTAAGTGACATTTAAGAAGGCCCAGGTCAAAGAAGATACCACGCGACTTCATGAGAAGATTCAATATTGTGAAGACTCTTCCAAATCAATAAGCAGTCCTTTCCGAGTTGATTCAAACAGCCAAAGAAATTTCAATCCAAACCCCAACCAGTTCTTTTGTGGAACTTAAAACACTGATTCTAAAATTTATATGGTGATACAAATTCAATTCCACAAATATTTATTGAGCACCCAATAAATATTTTATTTTAAGACAGAGCCGGGCCAGGGTCTGTGTGTGTGCTCGGTTGATGACAAGGGCAGCCTGGTGCAGCAGTGGAGGGAAACAGGCTTCTCGATCAACGCTTCAGGGACAACGGGGAGAAAAGAAGCGAGACCATTCTCCACCCAGAACCATCCCGAAAATGAAACCCAGGCGTGGAAGTCACAGCTGGGAAGCAGGTAGGAGATGACTAGGAGAAGGTGGCATGGTCGCGAAGCAGGGGAGGATTTCTTCAGAAAGACATAAAGCACCAGCAATTAGAGCAAGAAGGTGGATCATTTCAACTCTATCAAAAGGTCTGTTCTTGCAAGACACCGTGCAGAAGGAAGCGTGAGAAAGCAGCCACAAGGTGGAAGAAGACACCTGCCGCCGCGGCCAGAATGGAGAGACACTTGGAGAAGTGGATGGGGAGCGGCGGGAACGGTGTGGGACATGCAGGGAAAGCCGCGGCAGGCGCGTCACGAGAGAGCTCACCCCAAATGGCTGCCGGGGACGAGAAGGGGACACTGTCACCGGGAACGCGCAGAGCAGCTGCTCGTAGAGCCTCGGGCTGGGGAGCGTCTGGGGGCCGGGTGGGGGTGTCACCCCCTCACGTGGTGGGGGGCTGTGCACGCCTCAACTGTTTTGGAAGACAGCAAAACTGTCCCTGAAAACTTAGAAGGGCACACACCCGCTCATGGTCCTGGAAATGGGTTTGCCTGTGGTCAGCAAGTGCCAAAGATCAGAAACAAGCTGGATGCCCGCGGGCCTGACGTCCAGGGCTCCCGTGCCCAGGTGTGGCACACGGGTGGCTTAAGGCAACGGAGTGTCCCCTGGGGTCTGGGAGCCAGAGTCAAGGTGAGGGCAGATCACGCCCCCCCCCTCCCGCCGAGGCCGCAGGTCCCTGCTGGGGCAGGCACGCGACGCCATCTGCCCGACCCGGGGTTCGGGCCCACCCACTCCACTGTGGCCCCGTCTTGACTAAGTGTCGTCCTCAAGGACCCCGATGGGAGGTGGCAGTCCCAGGAGGGGCTCAGGCCACACCTGCTGGGGCCCGTCAGCAGGACACGGCAGCCCTGGTGGGCGAGTGGCACCAACCCCTGTGGCGTAGCCCCCAGCACAGAGGCGGTTTGCAGGGCCCAGGGGGTGTCGCACGGGACCGGTCCTGGGAAAGCAGGGCCTGGGCAGCGCGGGCCAGCCGAGGGGCGCAATCGCCCGGGTTTGGGGTGCATCTGCAGGCAGCCACGCCGTAAAGAAGCACAGGCAGTGAGGACAGCAAACACGAGGGGGAGGGGCGCCGGCCCTGGGGGGCAGGATGTGGGGGCTGCTGGGGGACAGCTCAGGGGCCAGCACTGGGGGCAAGGCAGGGACAGACGCCCCGTAGCTGTTCATCAAGCCCTGGGTTTTCTGGACTTCTCTCTCTGCCACATTTCAGCGTGCACGCCCTCAGCGCAGCAGAGCCAGTGGCGTGCTGCGCGACGCTCGTTGGGGACAGGGGCTGAGCCGCCCCCACAGTCCCCATGGGCTCCCCAGGGCCGGCGGAGCATGTCCAGTCCACTCGAACCCCCGAGTGCTTTTGGAGTGAGTGAATGACTCAAGAATGATGGTGGGGGATGGGGGAGGGTCCTTGCGCAGGGAAAGTAAGATCCCTAATTCCCCCTGGGGGGGCCTCTGAGACCTCTTGGTCCTCCCCAGGCCATTTTCCACACCAGCCATCTCTGTGGTCCAACGAGGGGCCCCTGGACTGCCCACAGGCCTGGCTTTGCCGACACCCAAGCTTGGAAATGGCCCCCTGCAGCTCCGAGCGGGAGGCCTGTGTTCTCGGGGGTCCCCTCACCTCCAATCATCACCCACGAGGACCCTGTCATGGGGCAGCAGGCTCCCACAAGGGCGCCCTTCGCCTGGTCTCTTGGCAGAGCTTCCCCACCCACTCTCGGGCCCCTGACCCCCTGGGGGGAGGCGCTGCCCAGGAGGCCGCCACGTGGCCAGCTCCTCCCTTGGCTCTGCAAGGAAGCTGCGGGGCCAGAGGCGCTCAGCTCGGGAGCCCCGTCGCGGACATCCCGTGGACCGCCTGCTCCTAGAGTCGCGTCCGGTTAGAAGGAGCGCGCCCGCGGCCAGGCGGAGTGCAGCGAGGGTGGCAGTGGGCTCGGAATCGCCGAGCTCCTCCCCTCGCATCTGGGCTGAAATCCACGTCGAGGGGAAGCCCAAGGGCTCAGACCCTGAGCAGCCGTTCTGTCCCACCGGGAGACGGTGGCTTACCAGAAGTTGACTTTGTTTTCCACTTGCGCTTGCCCTGGGAGGTGAGCTGCGGGGGCAGGACGTGGCTGTTGGGTCACGGCTGTGTCCCCAGCACCAGAAGCAGCACCTGCCCCTCAGGGATATTTGGCTAGTGGCAACTAGGATAGAAACCACCCTGAGAAATGGGGGAGGGGTCAGCACCCCCCGCGGCGCAGTCCCGGGGAAGTCCAAGCTCGGGGCTGGCTGAGTCGGCGTGGTAAATGGCCTCGCCTCCCTACACCTTCATTTCCCCCTGTACATGGGCAGGGAGTCCCTCCTGTCCCCAGGGGGTGGCCCTGGCCTCAAGCCCAGTCATACCCATCCCTCCAGGACAGCCCTGCCCTGGTGCCCAGCACCCACCCGTGCCCTCGAGGGGGCGCGGGGCAGCCGGGCCCTGAGTCTGAGATGCTCCCCTGGACTCTAGCAGCCCCCCGGCTGCGGGGCCCATCTGAATCGCAGCTTCTCCAAGGCAGACTCCTGCAAGAAGAAGCTGAACGCTCGTCTCTTCTGGGGTGGCTAGAAAGCGGGGGAGGAGGAACTCGTACAAAAATGTCAGCTTTTTAAAAACACGCGTTTTCAGTCACTGCCGCTCTGCGCCGTGTCGGCCTGGTGGGAGTCTCACGTCGCAGTTACTCGGTGGGCGTTGGTAACGGACAGGATAACCGTCCCCGTGCAGGGCAAGGTGCTGAGCGGCTTCTGGCTCCCAGGAGAGGGCCCCCGGCTCTGCAGGGCCCTGGGAGAGGGCGGGGGGTGCCAGCGGAGCTCCCACGGCAGAGGGCAGCAGCCCTGCCCCTGTATCCTCAGCCTTGACCGGCTGCAGCAGCGCACATGCCCAGGAAAAGGCACCCCCTTCCCTGCCCCCAAAGCATGAAGGATGGAAGCTTGGGGTGGGAGAGGGGCTCTGGGCCCAAGACTGCAGTCTGACCTGGAAAGGGCTTCAGAGCTGCCTGAGCCCCGTCTGAGCCCCTGCCTGAGCCCCTGGCCTGGTACCCGCATCGGCCAGTAGGCTGCCTGCATCTCTCCTGGGATTTGCACCACAAACCTCCATGGAGCTGCGACTCTGGGGCCAACAGCAGCAGAGATCCCGGAAGCGCCAGTTGAGGATGGAAGGGGGCAGTCTCTGGCCCTGGCCCTGGGGGACGGCCAAGGCCTGGGGATACGGTCTGAGAGGACGAGAAGGGTCGGGGGATTGTCGAGAGCTGGGAGAGAAACTGGAGTGCAGGAGGGGGTGCTAAATGGTGGCACTACTTAGTGGGGTGAGCAGATTGGAGGCCCCAAGGGCTGAGAGGGAACACGGGGGAGGTGAAGTGAAAGATGGGAGGGGGTGCCAGGGCAGAGCGGACGATGCCACCAGGGGCAGCTGGGCACTGGGGAGGAGCAGAGCCCCAACAACCAACAGGGATATGCTCTCAGGGGGGAGGGCGCTGCCTGCATTGCCCCCATCTAATCCCACCAAGTCCCCCAGTAGTTCTCAGCGGGCCAGAGAAGTTAGTGGAGGTGACATGGCCCACTGCTGCTCCCCCAGAATCTGGAGGGGAGAGCAGGGTTTGGGGAACACAGGATGAAGACAAGTATGGCTGAGGGGTGGGCCAGCATCCCCTATGTTTTCTGCTTAAGGTTTAAAAATATGGAATGAAGGTCAGGGCAGTGTCTGCCTGTCTCTTGAATCACACTGCCCTGGGGGAGCTGGTTTCTCTCCATACTGGGGGCTACTTTTATCCTCCCTCCACCGTCTGCGAGGCATTGAACTGTGACTTCCAGATGACGTATTGAAGTCCTGACCTCCCCCCCATACCTTAGTTAGAAACAGGGTCCTCCCAGATGATTCCATTTAAGATGATGTCGTACTGAATTAGGGTGGTTCCTAACACGACACAAGTGTTCCCATAAGAGAAGGCCATGGAGAGTGAGACTGGAGGGCTGTGTCCACAAGCCAAGGACCACCAGGCATGGCGAGCCACCCAGAAGCAGGAAGAGGCCGGAAAAGACTCAGAGGGAGTACAGCCCTGTCCACACCTTGATTTGGGGCTTGTTCTGCAGAACTGGGAGACAATGCATTTCTGCTCTTCCAACACACCTGTTTTTGGCACTTTGTTATAGCCATCCCAGGAAACAAAGACACCGTTCTCTTAGGGATTTATTTTTACTATCCCCTCCCCATGCACGCTACATATTGCATCTTGAACTTGTATCCTTGTATCCGTATTTGTTTAATTTCTTGTTTTCAGGGAGCATTTGTTTGTTTGAAATGCTTGTTACCCTCATAATTTTTTGACAGTTTGGCTGGGTATGAAATTCTTGGCTGGAGATCATTTACCTTCAAATTTTGAAGTATGATGTGAATTGCACAGTTTTATACTTGGTCCTTAACAAAGCAAGGACATCCCCTTCTGGTCCTGGTTTGCTGAGGACTTTTATCATGAAGCGGTGTTGGACTTGTCAAGTGTTTCTGCATTGATTAGGGATGTCGTGTATTTTTTCTTCCGCCTTCTCTTAATGAGGAGGATTACACTGATTTTCAAATGTTAAGCCAAACTGAATGTAGATATACTACTGGATTCAATTTGCTAATTGTCAGGATTTGGGGGTCTGTGTTCTTGAGGATGATGGGGCTGCAGTCTGCTGGGTCTGAACTACATGTTAAAAGGAAATTCTGATTGTCCTACTGAGAAGAGACCCTGGGTGGTGAGCTAGGAGCATAGAGAGCGACGGGGAGCAACTAAGCAACCCAGAAAGGTGCTCAGCAGTGATGTGACTTTGGGCAATTTGTCTCTCAGCCTCCGTTTACCAGCCTGTCAGTGGAAACTGTACACCGAGATGAACCTTCTGGGCCCTTACCACTCCGATATATCCTGGCTTTGTCAAGTTCATGCCTCATGATGCCAGGATCTGGAAGGCCATGGGCTTTGAGGTCAGCAGTCTGCCAGAGCCCCAGGTAGTCTAAGACAAAGGTGGGCCAGCTGTCCACAGGTCTCATTTTCCCTTCCCCCTGGGTAGACAGCTGGACGGCATTTCCCAGCCTCCCTTGCAGGTAGGGGTGACCACATACCTGGTCTGAGGCTGTGGAAGCAAGCAGAGGTGGTGGAGCCGCCCCAGGCCTGGCCCACCCACCACTTCCCCCAAGAGATCCCCAGAGCACCAGCCCCCTGCCAGAGGACACAACCTGGGAAACTCTGGGCTGAAGATGGCACAGGCAATCAGGAACTCTTGACT
This sequence comes from Tamandua tetradactyla, assembly GCF_023851605.1. Classification (NCBI taxonomy): domain Eukaryota; kingdom Metazoa; phylum Chordata; class Mammalia; order Pilosa; family Myrmecophagidae; genus Tamandua; species Tamandua tetradactyla. The sequence goes on along the minus strand of NC_135345.1, from coordinate 3,649,129 downwards.
TTCACGGCTTTTTATTCCAATTTTATGTAGGTTTATACATATTTCTTTTAATTTATTAGAGAAGTTATAGGTTTGCAGAAAAAATCATGCAGAAATAAAATTTCCATATACCCCTCCAATATTTTTTTTTGCTTTGTATTTTATTATCAATAATGATGCTTCTACTTATTAATATTTATGAATTTTCTTCTCCCAGTTGATTTTCAGAACATTGCCTCTCCCACACATCACATAAAATCCTGATCCTGTAAGATGACTTTTCTGAATAATGTTTTATTTTTTTATTAATTTAAAATTTTTTTAAATATAACAACACAAACATTCTTAACTTTTGATCATTCCATTCTACATATATAATCAGTAATTCACAATATCATTACATAGTTGTATATTCATCATCATGATCATTTCTTAGAACATATGCATCAATTCAGAAAAAGAAATAAAAAAAACAGAAAAAAATCATACCATACCCCTTACCCCTTCATTTCATTGATCACCAGCATTTCAATCTAAATTTATTTTAACATTTGTTCCCCCTATTATTTTTTATTCCATGTGGTTTATTTGTCTGTTGACAAGGTAGATAAAAGGAGCATCAGACACAAGGTCTTCACAATCACACAGTCACATTGTGAAAGCTACATCATTATACAATCATCTTCAAGAAACATGGCTACTGGAACACAGCTCTACATTTTCAGGCAGTTTCTCCAGCCACTCTAATACACCTTAAACTAAAAGGTGATATCTATTTAATGCATTAAAAAACCTCCAGGATAACCTCTTGACTCTGTTTGGAATCTCTCAGCCACTGACACTTTATTTTGTTTCATTTCTCTCTTTGCCTTTTCAGTTGGAGAAGGTTTTCTCAATCCCTTGATGCTGAGTCTCAGCTCATTCTAGGATTTCTGCCCCACGTTGCCATGAAGGTCCATACCCCTGGGAGTCATGTCCCACGTAGACTGGGGTAGGGCAGCAAGTTTGCTTGTTGTGTTGGCTGAGAGAGAGAAAGAGGCCATATCTGAGCAACAAAAGATGTTCTCTTGGGGGTGACTCTTAGACATAATTTTAAGTAGGCTTAGTCTATCCTTTGTATCCCCCCATTATTGACATCTTGCATTAGTGTGGTGTATTTGTTACAACCGATGAAAGAACATTACTACAATTGTACTATTAACTATAGACCATGGTTTACATTAGGGTTCTCTGTGCTGCTCAGTCCTACGGTTGTTGCTTTGCAAATTTTTATTCTAGCAACAAATCTACAACCTAAAATTCCCCTCTTTAACTATATTCAAATTATACTCACACTATTATGCTACCATCACCACTATCCGTTACCAGCATTTTTCCATTGTCCCAAATAGAAACTGTGCTGTTTGAATACTAACTCCTCATTCCCTACCCGACTCCAGTCCCTGGTAACCTGTATTCTAGTTTTGACTCAAGGAAATTGTTTGCTTTATTTATTTCATGTAAGAGAGATCATACTGTATTTGTCCTTTTGTGTATGGTTTATTTCATTCAATATGAGGTCTTCATGGTTCTCACATGTATCAGGTATATAGTTTAACACAAAAAAAATTCTGGTAACATGTACTTTCAAGTGTACAATCAATGGTGTTAATTACATTCAACAATGTGCTACCATCACCACCATCCATTACCAAAATGGTCCATCACTCCTAACAGAAACTCTGTATCCATTAAACATTAGCTCTCCGCTCCCCACCTCCACCCTGTAATTTTCTCTGTCTCTATGAGTTTACACATTATTGTTATTTTCATGTAAGTGAAATCATACAATTTTTGTCCCTTTGCATCTGGCCTATTTCACTCAACATGTCTCCATGATTTTCAGATTTAAACAGGAGTAACAATAAACTTCTATCCTGTTGGGCCATTTATACATTTTTTGTATACATTTTTGCTTGTCTGTCACAGCAGTTCACAGCGCCTAACTAATATGCAGGTTGAGTGCATTAAATATTAAAAGCCAGGCAACTGGGTAGTTGAGGAACAAAGACTGAATTTACCCTCTATGGTGGTTTGGAGCTATGGATCCCCCCAAAAAACGTGTTCTTAGATTTAATCCATTCCTGTGGGTGTGCACCCACTGTAACAAAGACCTTTTGATGAGCTGATTTCAGTTAAGGTGGGGCCATTCAATCAGAATGGGTCTTAATCCTATTACTGGAGTCCTTTGTAAGCAGAACGAAATTCAGACACACAGAGAGAAAGCCACAAAGGGAGTGGCCAGAGCAAAAAGGTCACTGAACCCAGAAGAGAAAGGAGAGGCCTGGAGATGCCACCATGTGCATTGTCCTGTGGTAGAGGAGCCCAGGGCCGCCAGCGGCCAGCCCAGCACACCGGGAAGCAAGCATCCTCTTCATTTACACTTTTCCTAGCCTCAAAACAGTGAGCCATTAAACTACCGCTGTTCAGGCCAACCATCTCATGATGCATCAACACTGAGGAATCTAAATCACCGTTCCACTTAAAGCAACTAAAAAACTAGACAAAACATATGAAACAATGGCTCTCAAGATACTGGATATCAGGCAGTGAGAGACACAGTATTGTTCCTTGATTCCAGGCCCCTTAAACCTTTTCTGGAACAACTTGAAAGTAAATAAATATGAATTCCCATCAGGATGCCCAGGCCATTTCCACCCTCTCTGCCCTTATCTTCCCTCCACTTGGAACGCCCTCCCCTCCAGGCTCAACCCCACCCCTCAGCCCCCTCCGAGGCCTTTTTCCATCATCCTTGCCAGACAGGCTCTTGTCCCTTACCAAGCCCCACTTTGTCGGTGTCTTTACTCCATCCTATAGCTCAAGCTACTTGGGCAGCAGTCTGTGTCCACTCCTTCCCCTTGTTTCCCACCCTCTCTCCACCGGGCACTGCTAAGCATCCTGGCCACGGCCAGTTTCGCTCAGCGGGTTTCCCGACTGGGGTGAGGAGAACTGAGACAGGTACATAGATATCTCTAACACGGAAAAATGCAAACGAGTTGTGTGTGAGATGGGGCAGCGTTGGGGCGCGCGGGCGCTCTCTGCACGGTGGGGAAAGCCTCAACTTGGACCCGTCTGCCGCTCAGCCCTTCCCTGGGCCTCCGTTTTCCTTCCTCTATAACGGGAAGGGTAGGAGCAAGCGCTTCTCAGTTTCCTGACAGCGCCGCCGGGTACGCCTCCGAGCGTCAGGTAGGGTGGCGTCCCCAATTCCGGGACCAAGACCAATGACTATCTAAGGCTTCGGCCAGACATAGTCCTGCTTCTGAACGTTTCCCTCCTTCCAGGGAACAGGGGGGAAAGAGGCCTTCGGACATTCCGCCGGGCTGTGGGTGCTGAGATTTCCCGAACCGACCCCGGAATGATCCCCGGCATCCAGGAGTCCGCGGCGCGTCGGGCTCTGCCCTGGGCATCCGCACCCTGCTCCGGAGGCGGTGGCGCGGTTGCCGGGGAAACGTCCACGTGTCTCCGCAGGGCTTCCTGGGTCGTGTAGTCCGCCGGCGGCCTCGCCTGGGCCGGCAGCGCCGGGACAGACTACAACTCCCAGAAGGCGGTGCGGCGGGCCGGGGCGGGGCGTCCGGGCGTCCGCAGAGCGCCGGGTCTCCGGGTCAGCGCCGCAGACAAAGATGGCGTCGCGGAAGGTCGGGTCGGTTCCGCGCGGGCTGCTGCTGCTGCTGCTGCTGCTGCTCCTTGTCGGGCCCGCGCCGGCGGCCGGACACGGCGGCAAGTACTCGCGGGAGAAGAACGAGCCGGGGCTGCCCCCGAAGCGCGAACCCGGTGACGAGTTCCGGATGGAGAAGCTGAACCAGTTGTGGGAGAAAGCCAAGCGGGTGAGCGGGTCGCGGCGCGGCCTGGGGGCCCGGGAAAGCTGAAGGCGCGCCCTCCTGTCCACGGCGGGAGGCCGCGGCTCGGGTCCGCTCCTCGCGCTGCGAGTCTGGCCTTCGCCAGGGCCCGGGGGCCGAGGGGTCGGGGTGGGGGCGCCCGCAGGACCGTCTGCTCCGGATAGTGCCGTTTACAAACCCTTGTCCTTGGCAAAGGCTCACCCTCGTGTCGGGTGGGCGCGGTCACGTTCCCGTTTGCAGCAGGAAAGGGAGACCCCGTCGTGGGCCGTACCTCCCTTTGGCAGCTGCCCGCACGCCTCCAGGCTCTGGGGTCGACCCCATTCTCCACATCTGGAGACAGATCCAGCAAGGTTAGGTGATGACCCCCACCCAGCCCCGGCCGTGCACACATGCCTTCCTTGCTTTTTTCTTTAAATGTTCTTTATTGTGAAATGTAACATACATACAAAAAAATTTTTTTTCGTAATACATTTTGACAAGCAATTGAAGAACAGATTTCAATCAGATTCATGCAATTAAAGAACAGATTTGGTATGTGTTACCATTCCACATTTTCAGATTTTACCTTGTAACTGCTTCAGAACACTAGAAGCTAAAAGAAATATCATTATAGTAATTCAACAGTCATACTCGTTTGTTAATCCTTTCTTCTCCGTTATAGCTCGTCCTCCATTGAGCCTACTCCCAGTCTATAGGGGTCTTTAGGCCTTACCTATTCTAACTTTTTCGTGTTGCAAAGGAGGGGGGTGGTCAGCAATATAGGATAGAGGGATGGAATTAGTGATGTTCTTGGAGAGGCTGGACCCCGGGGGGTTCTGGCTTAGGAACCCTCTGGAGATTGTAGGTTTCAGGGAAGTAAGGTTAATACGTGAAGCTTCTGTCGAGTCTCATTTAGAGCCCTAGGTGTTCTTTAGGGTTAACTGGAATGATGTTGTTTAGGGTTTGGCAAACCATGGCAATTAGCAATATCTAGCTGAAGCTTGCATAAGTCTCCAGAACAGCTTCTAGAGTCCATTTGAACATTCTTAGCCACTCATAACCTTGTTCTATTACATTTCTTTTCCCCATTTTAATCCTGAAGGTATTGTTGAGCATTCGGTGCCAGGGACCTCCCCTACTTGTGCTGACCTGAACTGACTGGACCTGGGGGCAGAAGTGGAACTGGATCACATGTCCCATGGCTTCTAGTTCTTTGCCTTTTTTCTTATGTTATATCTCCCTATATGGAGAAGCAGGCAAAATAGATGATTTGGGGCATAAAGGCAAATCCTGGGGCCCCAAAAGCAAGTGAACTCTGGTTAATTTGGGTAAGGAGCAGAAGGTATGGGGAAGTAAAGAGATGGGTGGCTTTAGAATGCCAGATTGAAGGAATGCTAAAACTTTAGGAGGCTTAGCAGATGGTTGAATCTCATCCTCTTCCTTTTAGAAATGGAGATAACAAAGCCCAGAAGGGAAAGGGCATCTGCCAAGGTCATTCAAACCAGTAGGAGCAGAGTCCAGGCTGCTGCCCCGCCTCAGTGCCCCAGCACCAGCCACACTTCACATTGACATGGTGGTTGGTTACTGCAGTTGGCAGGCAGAGGGCTGTGTTCCGTGAAGTGGGTCTTTACACACTACACGCTGGCCTACCAGGCTCAGAATCTTCATCTCTGAAACCAAGAGGGTCAGAGGAGATCATCTGTTGAGTCTCTCACGTTTAACATTCCTTGAATCTTTGAGAAGGAGAGTCAACACTTTGAGAAAGAGGATTAAGTCTGTGAAGGAAAAAGAGAAACTTTGGCAGGAAAGAAAGAGGTGGGAAAGGGCAAAAGCTAGGGGAGAGCCAGGTGGGTGGAGGAAACTGCGAGGGCACAAGGAAACCAGACTCAGTAGGCCCTTTGGGAGCGTTTCCCTGGGCCCAGTGTTCTTTCCAGGGTTCTGCTGGAGGGAGGCCCGGCAGCCGAGCCCCCTTGTGTGTGGTCAGCTTGTGGTGGTAGGAGAGAGATCTGGACTGGAGTGCCAGGGAGGCTCCCTGGAGGAAGGGAGCAGGCCTGTTCTTGCTTGTTGTGTCCCCAGTCGGCCCCGTGATGGTGCACCTTGCATCTGTTGAGAGACAAGGTCAGGGGCCCCTCACCCTACCTGGAAGAAACTGGCTGCATTGGGGTTTCTGTGGGGAAATGGACCCTGGTGCTCAGGGTCATGCATGGCTTCCCTCTGCTCGTGGAATCTGGTCCCAAGCCCTCACCTGCCCTGCAGGACCCTCTGTCACACCCCCTTATCCGCCCAGCTGCTGCTTGGCCTGTTGCTTTCCTGCAGGCCTCTGCTCCTTGGACAAGATATTTCCAGTCCCCCTAGAATTCGAGTCATATGTGGAAGTCTCTCGTGTAGAAAATTTGAAGGTTCTCCAGGTCGAGGGTTCTGTGTTGCAGCATTTCCTATGTCCTCGTGCTCTGTGGGCAGACTCTAGTCCATGCTACCTTGCCCTGGTTTTCCTTCTCAGCAGTGGTGCTAAAGCCTGTGCCCCAGGTGCTGTGTCACCTCAGGTGAGCTGGTGCACAGGCCGGACAGTCACTGTCGTCGTCCTTACTGCCAGCGGAGCTCCCCGTTGTCAGGAGAGACCTTGGTGCTTCACTTGGTGGTGTTGGCGAGCTGGGTCCTGGGCAGAGTGGCCGCCATCCCAGCGTGGGCAGGGGGCAGGGTTGTGATCAGTGAGGATACGCAGAGAACCATCTGCTTCTCACCCAGGGCTCCGTGACCACTGTGGGTGGATGTGAAGGAGATGCTGAGGCCCTCTGGGGTCGTGGTCTCCTTGATGAAGAGAACTGGCACCTGGGCGTTAACCTGAGGCCAGTAGTTTTTACAGGGAAGCGTTTCACAAAAACCAGTGTTCTCACCTTTCTAACCTTTGCTCACCGGCCCAAAACATTCGGTTTTGTTTTTTTTTATAACTTGCTTTATGGAGATTTGAGATGTTTTGGGGTTTTTTTTTTGTCTCCTAAATATAAAATTAGATCCAAGTATATAGAGTAAAAGGAAGGGTGTGGGGAGGTTGTTTTGGCCATCTCCTCGTTCCACCTCTGGGGTCTGGGTGCTGTGAGTCCTGGACGGCAGCAGAGCCCGCGCTCCTCAGGGGAGGCCAGGCCAGGACACTAGCATTTCCTTCCAGCCTGGCATCTGAAGTCTTCACTTCCTGTTCTGAGAAGTGCTTAGGAGAGCATAGGGTAGGGGCCTGGGTTCCTTCCGCCTGCCTCGCAGCAGTGACATGTGGTGTGTCTTGGGGGGGGGAGCTGGTAAGGCCCCTCAGGCTTTAGGGGACAGGGTGAAGCTGTGACCGTCCTATTGAGGGTGCGTCCATGCCTGCCACTGTGCGTCCGTGGAGGCTTTCCAGTTGAGTTTCTCCCTCTTCAGAGGCGCTGTGCTTTGTGGTGTGATCAAAGGGGGCTGTCCCACTGGCTGGTGCTGCTCCTGCAGCGGGGCACAAGGCTGCCCCCTGGCCTGGGGACACGTGGCTCTGCGAGCCCAGGGCCCCTGTTGGTGCATCCTTACCTCTCACAGGAGGTTGAAGACGTGGTGAGGACCTCTCCTTGTCAGGAGTCAGGTGAGAAGACAAGGGGGTGCAGAGCTTTGTCCGCAGGAGCCCAGACGTCAGAACCACTGTGTGCCCTGTGCTCTGCACAGCTCTGTTACCTTGTTCTCTGTGCAGCACTGGGGAGCATATTCCACCTTCAGCCTCGGCTCACACCATGGCCTTCTCACCCCCGTGCAGAGCTTTAGACGGGGCCAGTGTGGCCAGGTGAGACCTTCCTGTTCCAGCAGCTTTGAGGAGGCGGGGGCACTTGTCCTTGTTCTTGGAGCTCTGAGGACAGAAGGAGCCGCCAGGGCCACTGAGGTGGGAGGGGTGCCCTGTGGCCCGCCCACGGGCACATTGCTATCTGAAGGAGGCTCCCAGCTCAGCACACCTGGGACAAGCCTGTGGCCTGGGAGGACGTCCGTGTGCTTGTCCCAAAGTGTGTGGACACCGGGCCCTGGCCGCCTCCTGAATTGTGCTCTGAGGCCACCGCGGGAAGCCTTACCCCAGGGTGCTGCGGCAGCTCTGGCCGCCTTTAACTGCACGTCCCGTCCATCTCCTTAACCTCCCAGCCTTAGTTTTCTGGGTCAGTGAGAAGCCCCAGCAGGGTGGGGAGCTGGGTACGGGCCCAGTGAGCAGGGAGGAGGACAGGTCAGCCAGCGGGCATGCCGCCCCGCAGAGGCCGCAGGAGCAGGCTGCCTCGAGAGGCCGCACGCTGGTCTCCAGGCACTGGGACAAATGTTGTTTGTTCCAGAGGGCTGCCTGCTTCTCTGAAATTGCTCATCCAGTAATGACTGTTGAGTTACTTCACTGATTAAAATTTGACAGGTACTTTTTTATGTCTGTTTTCCTTAACTAATTCTCTTAACCTGGGTCATTACGACCTAACTTTGCATTAAAGGATGAGAAGGACCCGGAGGGCGCGTACCAGGAGCCTCATGTGACTCGGCCCCTCCCTCATTAGGCACAGTCAGTCCCTGTGTCTGTGGTCCAGAAGCAGCAGGGGTGGCATCCAGGGGGTGCCAGGCCCTACGCTCCCAGGCCACCTTCCCTGCATCCGCCCAGTCCTGAGGGGTGACCTGGAGCAGGGAGGTCCATGAGGGTCACTGTCACTATGAGAGCAGCCGCCTGGGAGTGAGGCCAGTGGCCTGGGCTTCTCCCTCCAGGCCTGAGGACTCGGGGAGCCCTGCGTCCTCACCCCCCACCCACCCCGGCCCTTCCCCAGCATTGTCCTCACTGCCACAGAACACTGCCCTTCCCCTGGGCCTCTCAGTGTTCTGGAGCGGAAACTAGGGGGAGCTGGTTACCCTAAGACCCAGGCCACACCAGGACAGGGGAGGCCTGGACTTCCCACAGCCACACGCCTGTCAGTGGGCCCCCCACGCCCCAGGGCGTGGCTCACCCTTTCCTGCCAGGAGAGGCCTCTTACCCCACAAGTGCACCCAGCGGGTAAGGCACAGTCCTCACCGCTCCTGGGTGTCAGAGGGGCATCCAGGAGGCAGTCCCCAGACAGGCACTCAGGGGGGAAGCCTGGAAATTACCAGAGAGAGGCAGTGGGATCGGAGATTGCCTGAGTGCAGCGGGAGTGAGGGGAAGACCCAGCACAGGAGGCAGAGGAAAAGCAGGGTTGGGACTTCTGAGCCTCCCACCTCCGGTGCTCCGAGATCTGTCGTCTGCTGTCTTTGCCACTGGGGAGCTCCCTCGGATGTTTTTTCGCCCAGAGACCGGCTTGCGCTTTCCTGACTCCCCGGCCGGCCTAGCAGCAGGGAAGTGGGGGCCCCTCCTTGCCCTCGCGACAGCTTTGTCATGGTTCTCGCCAGCCGTGACCGCAGGCCCCTCATCGTGGGGGCCCTTCACCCGAGAAGGAGCCTGCCTGCCTGCTCTCGGGCCCTGCCAGCTGGGGCTGGTCCCAGTGGACGCTGGGACTGGGAAGGGGCCATGAGCTGCGCCTCGTGCGGGGAGGTTCACCGTGACAGTCCGGGCACAGCCGTGCGAGTCCTCCCGTGGGGCAGGGCTCTGCTGACCGGTACTGAAGTCAGCTGAGCAGGCTGCCCCGGTCTCTGCTCAGTCTCCTTGGGCCTTGTTCTTGTCTCTGATCCGGAGTGGCCGGAGTGGCTCCTCCGGGGGCCTGGGGTAGGGCCCCCACTCCACCCACGCACTGCCGCCTCCAGGCCTGGGACCAAGTGAAAGAGAGGTGGAGGTGCTTCAGCCTCACCTAGGAGGCCTCGGGGTGGAGGGCGCCGCATCCTGGGCGTGCTGCCGCGGCTCTGTCCTTTCTGCTTCCCGGGGGTTTCCACTCCGCTTGCCATGCCCGTGCTCTTTGGCAGCTTGTCAGGCTTGTCAGTCTTCAGAACCTTAGCAGACTCCAAGGTGGGTGAGATTTCCCTCTCTGCTGCGCACACCCTGCTCACCAGAGCCCCCGGATGTCCATCTGTCTGGCCCTGCTGTGTGCTGGAGGTAACCTGCCCCGCGGGGTGGCTGGGCCCCTTGGGGGAGCAGGAACCTGGGGTGCCCGCCTCGCAGAGCCAGAGAGGAAACCCCCACCTGGAAGCCCTGCCCCTTCGCATGGGTATGGGGGCACGGGAGCCTGGGAGAAGGGCACCTGTCAGGCACAGCGCGTTTTATTTCTAGGGTCCTTTGTACTCTCACCAGCATGTCATGCCTCAGCCTAGGGACTGGCAGCCTCAGGTGACCAGCAGAAGGACCAGAGCTGGGCTCTCTGGGCCCACAGCACAGCCCTTCCCAACCTCCCTGGGGGGTGGAAATGAGCAGCTCAGGATGGGTGGGCACACACTGCTCCCTGGTGGCCAGGGTGGCCACTGCGTCTCCCAGACGGACAGATGGCCTCCCAGCGTGCCACAGGAGACCATAGATGCCCTTTTTTATTTTGATAAGCTCAGTGCCTGTTGCCCTCTCATGCTGCTAATTTGGTCTTCCCCTCTGTGGGCAGAGGCCGTGCTCTTGTTCACCCGGCCCTCAGGGGCACCCTTGTGCCCCACCTGTTTACTGCACCATGTCTTGTGGTGGGAGGGATGGTGTCCACTGCAGGGGACCAGGCTGTGGCCTGCAGGGCCTGCCTGTCCCTCCACTCCATGATAGTGCAGGCCATGACCAGCGGGCAGTGCTTGAGGCGCTGAGCTCTGGAGCACCCAAGCCAGCTGTCCTCACTGCAGCTATGTGGCCCTTTGAGGCTCTCTTGCACATGTGTGTGAGATCCTGGCCTCCCCCCGCCCCTCATCCCCCTGCTCACTGTGCCTCCTGCCATCTCGTCTTTGGCACTGCTTACCCACCGCCCCACGCACACACGCACACACTCACACACACCTCTCTCTCTCTCTCCCTCTCTCTCTCTCTCACCCCAGCTGCATCTCTCTCCGGTGAAACTGTCTGAGCTCCATGTTGACCTGAAGATGCAAGAACGGGATGAGCTCAGCTGGAAGAAGATGAAAGCTGAAGGGCTGGACGAAGATGGGGAAAAGGAAGCAAAGCTCACACGCAATCTCAGCGGTGCGGTTTTGGGTTGTTTCTTGACACGAGGGGAAGCAGCTACATAGCCCTGCAGCATTGGCTTCTGCCTCTGAGCTGTTGGCTCCATGTCAGCTTCTTCACAGATGTGCCATGGCCATCCCTGAGGGAGGGGTGCTGCTGACACACTGATGAGCAGCCGGGGCAGAGCATCTGGGCAGAGAGGCCCTGGGGTGGCCTGAACACTCACGCTTGTGGGAAGCAGGCACGTTCCAGGGTCAGGAGGTCACAGGACAGCAGGTTCTCAGACCTGTTAGGGAATGGAATGTGACTCAACGCGGTGAGCTGCCCATTCCCAGAGGTGTCCAAGAAGAGGCTGCCCAGCTGCCCTGTACACTGGAGACCATTCTGATGGCCGGGAGGCTGCGGGGCACTCCCATCAAGCCCCACCTGCCTGTCTGCCCCTTGGCCATGGGCAGCATGGGCAGAGGGGGGCAGACACCAGGCACACGTGCCCCTGGGTGTCTTGGGTAACCCTGGCAGTGCCTTAGGGCTAGGGGCGTTGCTGAACCACCTCCATGAGCTGATTTTTCTGTCCTCACTGCGGTGCAGACAGCAGAGGACTGGGAGGTGGGACCCACTGGTTACGCCCTGCCCATGGTTATCCCCTGCCCCTGCCCTTTTGCCTCTACTTGCCCGCATACTCCTGGGCCCTGCTCAGGAGGTTAGGGCATGGCCTCACCCCATCGTACACCGCCTCGCCGCTCCAGCCCTCCCCTCATCTCTGGGTCCCCACCTCACTGCTGGGACTCCCTGCTGGGCCTTCTTGTCCCCTCCATTGCCTCCCAGTCACTATCACCCTCTGGGGCCCTACCCCACCCCTCACTGCTGGGCCTGTTTGCCACCTCATGGTGGCTGGGAGCTGGATAGAATGTTCCATGCAGCGTGCTTTGGGGGTTGTGGTGGTTGGCACACAAGTGGCACCTCTGGGCTGTGCTGTCCTGCACAGGCTCACAAAAGCTCAGCTGCGGCTTCTCTGGCACTGCCATGCACAGTCAGCCTCCTCTGCAGGAGCCAGAGGAACTGGTGCAGTCCCTACCCCAGGCCAGACTCTGCAGCAGGCAGGTGAGGGACGTATGAGGCACTGTCATCCCCATTTACAGATGGGGAAACTGAGTCTCGGGGTCAGAAGCTTCTCCAGAGTTACACAACTCAGGAGTAACACTGCCAGGTGACCTGGGATTTCCTGAATTCACCATCAAATCACTCAAAGTTCCTTGGTATCTGTGCTGAAAAAATAAGATCTGATCTTATTTCTACTAATTCTCATGGCCCGAGGAGGGCAGTGCCAGAGAAGTTATGGAGGCTCTGGGGGTTTCCTGACCTGAACCCCCCAACCGGACTCAGCATCCTCACTGGGAAGTGACTTCTAGCCTGGAGGAAGGACTATCTCTGTCTTCTTCTTGGGTGGCCTTGGCTCCTTGGTTGGCACCAAGGTGACCCAGCAGAAGATGAAGTGGGATTTGAAACGTCAGGGGCCTCCCAAGCATTCGGGCAGCCCTGGCTGTCGGGGGAGACGCTGTGCTTGGACGGACCTGGGCGTGAAGGAAATCCTGCAAGCTCAGACAGAGCAGGGTGGGTCCCAGCTTCAAGGGGAAGAGTCTGTGGGAATGTGCTGGGCCCTGCAGTTAAGGTACGACTTCCAGCCTGCATGGCCTGAGACCCACATTGGCCTCGTGTTGCCGCCTCCCTGTGCTCGGTGTGGCTGAGCCACCCGGCCACCCTACCACATCGTGAACCAACAGCCAGTCAGGGCAAGAGGGCCAGCTGCGGGTACCAGTGCTGTCAGTCTCAGCAGCTGAACCCTGGCAGCCTTGCTTGGTGCTTCTACCTCCTGACTGGAAGCAGCTGGCACAGACAATGCCTCTTTAGAGAAATGATTTCCTGCAAATAATGATCTGGTTATCAGAAAGCTGCCTCAGCCCCAGCCCCCGCACTCACACTGTGCCATGCTTGGCAGTGCGTCCTCAGATCTCGGGGCCGTGTGTGAGCCCGTTAGTAGTGAGTTGGCACCGTGGGCCCACGCCTGGGCGCTGCCCCTGACTGCAGACAGCACAGCATGGGGAGGAACTGGGCAAGACCAGGGGCAGAAGGACCCGGGTGGCCTGTCTGGCCTGGGGCGTGCCCTGTAACTGCCGGGCACGAAGGTAAAACAGGCACCAGGGCCTGTGAACTTGCTGATGTCCCTGTTCTCGCCAGGTCTCGAGTGCCCTTTCCAGGGGCTCAGGGAAGGAAGAAGCAGGGCGCAGACCTGTCCCTTCACTGACGAGCCCAGCTGCTTCCAGCAGGCCTTCTGAGGGCCTGTGGCATCCCTCTCACAGAACCTTCCGTTCCCTAGTGATCCTGGCCAAGTACGGGCTGGACGGGAAGAAGGACACACAGGTGGTGAGCAGCAACTACCTCAGCGGTGACGAGGACAGACTGGACGACCCGAGGCTGGAGAAGCTGTGGCACAAGGTGCCCCGGGCGTGACCCCCTTGGGGATCCAAGGACAGAGGGTAGTGGGCAGGACTCTGTCCTGTTAACACTCCCCCCTGGGCCAGGGCAGGCGGGGCATGCCAGCGCCTCCTGGTGAACCGGTGCTGGCCCTTCCCGAGAGTGCCCTTCCTGGGTGGGACATCCTCGCGGGCTCGCGGCCGGCGTGTCGGGCACGTGCTGAGGGTCTGTGTGCGCTCTGTACTGGGTCACAACTCGGGCCTACTTTCTTGACCTCGAAGCTGTTTGCTTTGGGGTGTTTGCTCGCACCCACTGCTCCTGCTAGGAGAGGTGCCGGGGCCGGGTCACTTTCAATTTTCTGGGGCCTTGAGTCATGGGCAGGGTATGGGGTGCCCGGCCTGGCACCTGCACCTCGGGTTGGGGTGTGGGCAGGGGTGTGGGTCGGCCTGCCTGTAGCGAGGGACTCACCTGGTGCAGACCAGTCTGTTGAATTACACTGATTGTGGATCAGAAAACTGGAACTCTTGTCCCAGCCTGGTCCTTGGGACTGAGGGAGGGGCCGTGTGTTGTGGACTGGGTGCAGAGTGGTCTGTTCCACATGGTCCTGCCCAGCCCAGTGGGGCAGGGGCCATGGAAATGAGGTGGGACTGGTCAGGAGTCCCTCCTGGAGAGGTGCAGCCAGGGCCAAGAGAGCTGGGGAGGGGAGGGAGGAGGCCCCAGGAGCAGCAGCTCCAGGGAGACAGTGGGCAGCAAACCCCAGGGGCAGCTAGATAGCAGGTGGGGGGGGGCGAGTAGGCTCAGGGGCAGCCAGTGGGGTCCTGCAAACTGTACCACATTCCAGCTTTGCAGCCGTGCGGGTAGCAGCGTTGCCTTGCCCGGCAGCCCTGCCCACAGCTTGGCGTTTGTTTACGGTCTCCATGTGAAGGGACTGCAGAGGCCAAGAGCTGGCCTGAGCCCTCCACCCAAGAGCCGGGTCCTGCTGCTGGGAGGCTTAGGGCCCACCCTGTTCTCAGGAGCTCGCTCAGGACGCCTTGTTCTTCTTAGGCCAAGACCTCTGGCAAGTTCTCCAGTGAAGAATTGGAGAAGCTCTGGCGGGAGTTGAAACATCATAAAGAGAAAGTTCAGGAGTACAACATCCTGTTGGAGACGCTGAGCAGAACTGAAGGTGCTGCCCCACAGCCTGGCCTGAGCCCTGAGATACCACCCCATCTCTGGACCTGTTGGCTCCAGAGGGAGGGCACCCAAGGCTGTTTTCCTGAACTTCTAGCAGTCTCGTGGCTGCATTTCACCGTTTAGGAACCCAGCCAGGGCTGTATGGGGTCATGAAACGTCTGTTTAGAATTTGGAGAGCTTAGTCATCATGCCTGGTCCTCTCTCTCCAGCGAAACCAACGGTCTGATCACGCCAGCCTTTTGAGGCATGTTCAAGCCAGTGCTTTGAACTCGGCCCCTCTCCCAGGTCTGCAGTTTTCCTGCCCTAAGAGAGAACAGGACATCAAGACTAGACTCTGAGAAGGCAGGGATGAGGCCGGCTCCTTGGGAGTGGCCCTGTGTCCAGAGTGAGTGTCCAGGTCAGGGAGCAGCTCAGGAACCAGTCCCTCCCCACGCCTTTGTTTGGCAGGAAGTGCTTATGAAGACAAATGGTCACTAAGACCTGCAGAGACCTCCCGAAGGAGAAAGTGTTTTCTGCCGAGAAAAGAGTGTTTTCAGAATCTCCCGTGCTGTGACTCTTTAGGAAAAGCTCCTGGGCTCAGGCTGTGCTGGGTACTGAGTGTGCTCCTGCCGTCTCCCTGAGGGGGGCTGTATCAAGGAGGTGTCGGCTTCTGTCCCCACAGAGATTCACGAGAACATGATCAGCCCCTCCGAGATGGGCCCCACCAAGGAAGCAGCCCTGCACAGCAAGCATGCCGAGCTCAAGGACCGGCTGCGCGCCATCACCCAGGGCTTCGACCGCCTGAGGAAGGTCAGCCACAGGGGCTACGAGGCAGCCAGCGGTGAGCTCTGGAAGGGACGCCTCCCACGCCTGGCACGTCTGTGTGTGTGTGTGAACCCCATGAGTGTGTGAGCCCCACACCCCGGGTGTGTATGCATGCAGACCCCACGCCCCATGTGTGTGTGAGCCCCATACCCTGTGTGTGTGTGTGTGTGCATGCGCATGTGCCAACTCCATGCCACATGTGTGTGCAAACCCATACCCTACATGTGAGCCCTCAGCGGAGGCCTCCCTCAGCTCTGCCGTCACAGCCGTGCTGCACATGGCCCTGTGCCCACCCTGTGTCTCCCGTGCTGGCCATGGCTCCTTGCAGGCAGGGCTGGGGCAGCTGGACCTTCGTGGCCTCCCTGTGCTCAGGGCTGGCCCTTGATGGATGCTGGGGAGGTGGACAGCCAGGGTGGGGGCTGGAGCAGCTGGTGAAGAGGGAAGACCACCACTGCTGACCACCTGTCCCTGCTGTGGGAGAAAGGCTGTCCCCAGCCCAACTTCTGTGGATGTCCCATGAGGGGTGGCCCAGGCCCACCTCTTGTCCCTCAGGGCCCAGAGTGCTGGGACAGGAGAGCACTGTGGTCGCGAGTCAGCCCCTCGCAGTGTGTCCCCTTGCTTGGGGAGACACACGTGGGGCTTTCTCCCTCCCTCCCTCCTTTCCCTGTCTTTTCCTTTTATCTGTTTGCTGTTTATTCACCGTTTCTTTTAAGTTTCACACCATCATCGAATATGTACATTTAAGGGTTCCTCCTCAGCCCCTGTGCTGGTTAGAATCCCCAGCTGTGCTGTGGGAGCAGACAGCCCTGCGCCCCCCCCCCCCCCCCCCCCCCCCGCAGTGGCTCATCACAAGGCGTCTCTCCCGCACGGGGTGGCCAGAGCCTGCTCCCTTCCTCCTTGCTCAGCGCCCCAGGCTCCAGCAAGCCATTGTTTTTCTCCAGCGTGTAATTGTTCATCTGACAAGCCTGAGCCTGGGGTGGAGTGCGAGGAGTGGAGAGGGTGGAGAGGGCCGAGCTCCTGCTGTGGCCCTAGGCCAGCTTCTCCCTGGCCTCGGGGCCACGCCTGAGGGGCCTCTCCAGCGTGGAGGTGGAAGGACCCTGCAGCCCCTCTGTCCTCCCCCACCAGGCTCCCTGGACCCTCACTCAGCCCTCCTGGCTTGGACCTTCTCTCTCCCAGCCGGGTCGTCAGGTTTCTCCAACCCAGTCTGCCTGGTCCTCGTAGTCATTTTCCATGCGAGCCTCCCAGTCCGTAGGGGTCAGAGATAGGAGGGGGACCAGCACAGCGGATAAGCAGGGGCAACTGTGAGAAGGAAAAGTGGGCAGCCCTCCTGTGACACTGGCAGAAAGCTGAGCTTAAAGAAGGGCAGATGGCCAGAGCCTGGCTCTGGAAGGGGCAGTGGACCTGGGGGTCTTCCTTGAGATTCCTGAGTAGCCTCCTTACATCTTGTCTCAACTTGTTTGCCGGTTCCTGCTGGCCTTTCCCTTTGCTTCACCTCACTGTTTACCCTTGTGGTCATACTGAGTCAGTGGGTCCAACATCTGGGACAGGGAAAGACAGGTGCCCAGAGCAGGGGGGCACGTGGAGGCCTCATGGCAGAGGCCACTCTTGTCCCGGGTCCACTGGGCTGTAGATGGGTGCGTTCGGAGAAGGAGGACACCGAGCACACAAGCAGTGTCTGCACGGTACTCAGTAGGCTGTGTCAGCACCCAGGGGTCACTGAGCTGCCTGTGCTCCTCCTCCAGAGTTCGAAGAGCCCCGAGTGATCGATTTGTGGGATATGGCCAAGTCGGCCAACTTCACCGAGAAGGAGCTGGAATCATTTCGGGTAAGGACGAGGCACAACACAGTTTGGCACACGTCTTTCCCTTTCATTGTACAGTGGACAGCAGGTTCCTGTCTTCACCTTGGCCTTTTGCCCTCTTGCCCTTTTTGTTCTTGTGGTGACTTCCGCTCCTGTCTCGTTCTGGTCGTCCACACTGGGGGACCAGGGAGGGACCACAGGGCACCCCAGCAGCTGCATTCTGCCTGGTCACAGGCGTCTCTGAGGAAGCCCACGGCCTGGTGGCACTCAGACCAGGGATCCCACCCCTCTGAAGTGGAGTGTCCAGCTTTGGGACGTGGGGGTCAGCAGCTCTGGCTGTGCTGGGCATGTGGAGATGGGAGAAGGCAAGTGGGTGGGAGGGGACAGTGGCCCAGATGAGGATAGCAGAGAGCGGGGGCGGGGGGAGAGGCATTCAGAGGAAGACATACCGGAATGGCAGGGCCGCAGCGGTGGGGAAAGGTCACCTGTCCCTTCAGTTAGTGTGCACTGTGTGCAGGTCATCTCTAGGCCCTGCTCCAGGAAGGGGGCCCCGTGTTCCCCATGAGTCACGTGACCGTGGGTGACTCAGGAAAGAACATGGGGCCCATGAGTATGAGAGGAGGGAAGGGGCATCAGGGGCAGTAGGATTTCTAGAAGGGATGCTGTTTTGTCATGTGGGAAGCAGGGAGCCCAGGGAGGGGAAGCTTTGGAAAGGGGCATGCAAGGTACCAAGACCCAGCGTCCGGTGGCACAGGCTGGGCGGCTCTCACTGCCTGGATTTACCGTCTCACGGTTTTTGAGGCCAGAAGTTGTACATCAAGGTGCTGGCAGGCAGTGCTTTCTCCAGAGTCCATAGCGTCTGGCATGGTCACCCACTGCCTCCGTCTCATGGCCATCTGTCCCTGTCTCCTGATTGCTCCTTCTGTGTCCCCTCTTCTTTGCTTAGGAGGACTTTGGCTATTCAAGATTAAATGAGGCCCACCTCGCTGAGCTCGCCACACTTTACCTGGTGGCATCTCTGGAGGTCCTGTTTGCAAATGGGATCTCACCGCACAACTGGGGGTTGGGTCTTACACATGTCTCTTGAGGGAACATGATTCAATCCCCATCCCACCCTCTGGGCCCCCAAAAAGACACGTTCTTCCCACCTTCAGAATGCATTCACCCCCTCCCAGCATCCCTAAAGCCTCGAGCCATTTCAGTAACAACTTCAACTCCACAATCTCCTCAAAAACAGTTTTGAGTGATGTTCATTTTGGAACAAAGTTCCTTTCTATCTTTAGGCCCCTAAGCCTAGAAAACAACTAATCTGACTCCAGAATACAGTAGTGGGACAGGCATGGGGTAGACGTTCCCTTCCAGAAGGAAGGGACTGAGGAAGATGGGTGCGGGTCCCAAGCACGTCTAAAACCCAGCAGACCAACCGCAGTCAGGTGCAGGGTCTGAGCGCATCTTTGGGCCCTTGCTGTGTTCTCCAGGCCTGCTGGAGCAGCATCAGGGATGTGGGGTGGCTGCCCCCTCCAAAGGCCAGGCCGGGAGCCCCGCTCTCTTGGCTGAGACCAGTGCTTCTGTCCAGGCCTCAGCCTTCATGGCTCTGCCTGGACATCATTCTTATTTCATCCTTTGTCTGGCCCGTCCAGGCTGGCCGTGCTTCTCCTTATTCAAAATGATCAAAAACAGTCAGTTTCATGTGCAGTTCTAGGGGTTCCAGGATGTCAGATGAAAGCATCTTCTACTAGTGTTCCCTGGAATATTTGGAGAACCGCATTTCCACTCCTCACTTCCTCTGGGGTGCGTGACTGGACCCCTGAGTCCTAGGCCTGACCCCTTCAGCAAAGGGCTGTCCAGCCCCACCCTCACGCGGAGCCCAGCTATCTGGGACCCCCAGGAACTCGGGGTGCACTGTGAGAACTGCCGCTGGCCCAGTCTAGGGCTCGCCGTCTGGCAGGCTGAGAATTCTCCAGATCGTCAGGGGCAGGTTCCTCTGAGCTTCAGGGTTCAGTTCTCAGCGTACCCCTTTCCTCTCCTCACTTCCTGTAAGCAGCGAGGAAACCCGGCTGCACCTTCCACACTGAGCGTGGGAACCTCAGCCAAACGTCCCAGTGCATCGCTTGCAAGTTCTGCCTCCATCCGGCATTGGAACTCCTGGTTCTCTGCTGCTTTACGGCTCGGCTCCCCTTTCCTCCAGCTCCCGGAGGTGCATCCACGGTCTCCTCCCAGGGTCCTTTCACGTCTGTATTTCTAGCAACATTCAGTTCTTCACGACACATGTATTCTCTAAGATAACAGGAATTTTCCCACAGCAATCCTTACTTCCTCCTGAGCCTCACTCTAAAGCCCACCTCTCTTAGGGCCCTCCATACCTTTCTTCTCTTCCAGGCTCCACCAGTTACTCTAATCGAGAGCCACTTGTGCGTTTTTAGGTATTTGCTACAGTAGCACCCACTTCCAGGAACCGCAGTCTGCCCTAGTATGCCAGGACCCACATGACACACCGCAGGTTTGGTGTTCGGTGTCAGCAGCAGGAATTCACTGTCTGGCACCTGTCAGGGTGTCGGCCGGCTGCACTTTCCCCAGAGTCTGTAATGTCTGCGTCTTCTGTCTCCTCTGGCAGTCCAGTTTCCCCTGCATGAAGGGACCTTGGCCCTCTTGGGGTAAGGGTTGCCCCTGTTCAGTCTGGGCATCCTGACCAATTCCTGTTTACAAATGGGTCTGTGCCCAGGATGGGTGTAGGGCCTGGACATGGTTTCAGGTGAGCCCCGCAGCTACGTTGGCTTTGACATCACACGGAGAAGTGTGCCAGTTGCTGTGGGAGGCGGGGCTGTTGGGTGGGCTCTGCTGCCGCGGAACGAGAAGGACTGCCCCTGCAGTGGTGGAGGGCTGGCATTAGGCAGGAACTGGGGCCAGAGGCACAGAAGGGCCGATGGGATGCTCAGAGGGATGTTAGAGTCTGCGGGACCAGAGCAGCGAGGCCTGGCATGGAAGCCAGGGCACATCTGCTCGCTCATTGGCATCTGGGCAGGGTGGGCCTGACCCTATCCTGGTGGGGTCTAAAAGGACCAGCCAGGACTGCCCAGTGAGGTATAGGCTACACAGGGGCACAGGTCGCATGCGACTCTCAGGATGGCACCTTGCCCTGACCAGAGCTTGGAAGCCCATAGGCAGGCAGTTTCTCGGGCAGGGACATGTGGGGCCAGGCAGGGGCCTGTTGGGGCCAGAGTACAGCATGGGAACAGGAGGTACAGTGCCAGGGACGCCAGGGGCAGGCGGGACTAGCGGAGAGGTGCCATGGAAGGTAATGAGTCCTGCTGGGGGCTTCAGGAAGGAGAGGGCAGCTGCAGATGCTGCGCCGGCAGGCAGCCAGACGTGGGGCCAGGCGCTGTTGTCAGAGCTCCCTTCTGGGTCAGGGGAGGGGGAGGGGGCAGGCTGAGTGCCGGGAGCCACACAGTCCTCAGTCTTGGACAAGGGTTCCCGTGTCGCTGAGAGAGCTTCAGAACATGTGTCCCTGTGCTTTCCCTTGAAACCTGCTTCTTCGTAATCGCCCGGCAAGGGGAACAATGGCAGGGCGCACCTGCACTCTCCCAGGGCCACTCCGCGTGAGGGCGCCATTTCTGTGGCCTTCCCTCCGCCCTGGCCCTGTGTCGCATGGATCCAGGCCCACCTGGCAGAACCCTGCCTTTGCATGGAAGCTGTGGGTACCCCTGGGTATTTTTGAGGCTTCATCAGGAACCCTAAAGCAGCGTGAGAACACGTTGGAGGAGGACTAAGCGATTCAAGTGTCATTCCAGGAGGAGCTCAAGCACTTTGAAGCCAAAATTGAAAAGCACAATCACTACCAGAAGGAACTGGAGATTTCCCACGAGAAGCTGAAGCACGTGGCGAGCTTTGGGGACAGGGAACACCTGAGCCGGAACAAGGAGAAGTACGCCCTGCTGGAGGAGAAGACCAAGGAGCTGGGCTACAAGGTACGTGTGGGGGCCAGAGGCAGCCAGGCCCGGCCAGGGGTGAGGGGTGGGACAGGTTTTCAGCAGGTGGCGTAGCGGTGAGCCGCAGCCCCTGCGCAGGACACCACCCCACACCTGGCTGGGGACCGAGGCAAGGTCCATTCTCCTCCCTACCAGTTCGGGGTGGGTGGCCGTCACTGCTCTGAGCCTCATTGTCCCCTGCAGAGTTGGACATGAGGTCAGAGATGTGTGATCACACACTTGGCCCTGGTGGGATCCATGGAGACCACTTGGCGGTTGACAAAGAGCCTTGCAGCTGGACCCCTCTGGGAGAGATGAAGATGGTGGCTTCCTGGGGACACTGGGGGCCTTGCCTGTGTCTTGGAATGTGGCACCGGCTTTCAAGTGCTTTCTTTGCTCTCCTTCACCTGCCCTTGGCTATGTCTTAAGGCAGGAACCGTAGATGCACTGTGGTCAATAGCCAGGGCCAAGGGGTGGCACCAAAGCAGCAAGAGAGAGGTTGTGTCCACAGGCATCCCCAGCACTGTCCACTTGGTCCTGGGTGGCCATCAGTTCACAACAGACTGTCGTGCACAAGGACAGTGCCTCGAGATGGGGCTGCTTGTGCTAGCGTCTTCCTTGGTTAGTTTTCACTTCCTTTCGGTGTAAGTGAAATACCCCTTACCAGCAGTGGAGGGACACTCTTTTGCTGAGGTCAGAGGTGGCCGTAGGTGCCAGGTTCTCCATTTGCTGTGGAGTGTCGATGTGTAGGCCAGCCAGCCTTTTGGGCCCTGACGGAGCTCCGAGCCAAGCTCCCCTGTCCGGAGAGGCCCGAGGGCCTGATGAGCCTCTGGCTGGGCCAGGCACTCACCATGTTGTCGCCCTGCACATGCGCCTCGTGGTCCCAACTGTGTGTGCGTCACGGCCGGAGCTGTCTGCGCTTGCATGAGCTGCTTTGGTCAAAGCTGAGGTTGCGGAGACTGCCAGGGTCCCCCAGCGGGTGCAGTCTCCACAGATTGTACCGGACAGGTCCTAGTCCTGTGGGTGACCCGGGCACCAGGGTGTCCCCTCCTTCTCACGGGTAACAGCAGAGGGTGCAGTGGCCTCAGCACTCCACAGCAGCTCCAGCTGGGTGTTTGGGGCAAATCCATAAATCAGGATGCATGAGGAAGTGCACGGAATGGTCTCTAATTCAGATGAGTGAAGAATAATAGGCAGAGCAGGGTGAAAATGATAAGTAGCAAAGGAGCCAGAGGGGTCCAGACCTGAGAATATGCTTAGAAATGTGTAGAAAAGTCTGGAAACAGACATCAGCTACCTGTGGAGGAGTTGGGTAGCTTGGGGCTAGCGTGCGAGGGGGACTGTTGTGTCTTCTGGGTTTTGAGCTACATGGATGTAGAGGGCGGGCCACGGTGGCTCAGCAGGCAGAGTTCCTGCCTGCCACCCCAGAGACCTGGGTTTGATTCCCAGTGCCTGCCCATGTAAAAAAAAAAAAAAGAAAAAGAAATCAGTGAAACTTTGGGAAAAAGAGGAAAAGGTGAAAGGAGGTAGGAGCCGGGTGCACGCTGTGTGTTTCCGCATGGGAGGGAAGAGGGGGACCGGCACAGGCAGAGGTGGCCAAAGTCTGTCCTGAAGTAACATCGCTGCATGGGAACGTGCAGGAGATGGAAAGTGGGCAGGTGGTCCTGGCTTAACCTGCCCTCCCTCTGCTGGAAGATCCTGTCTCGGGGAAGCCCAGGCCTCTGAGCAGGGCAGCCACGCACCTGCAGCCGGGTTGTGCCCGTGGGCCTTTCGCGCTCTTCTCTGTGGCCTGCGAGGCAGCCAGGCCTTGAGGGGTGCCAGGAAGACCCCAGTGGTGCCAGCCACAGGGCTCTGCTTACTGGGACCTCTGGCCTTTGCACCCACAGCTGTGCCCTCAGTGGCAGAGCCTTCGGGGGTCCGAGGCTAGCCCCCCCCCACCAGAAGTAGCGACATTAGGTACACCCGGTCATCCTCACGTATGTGTTTCCAGTATGGTCGGCTTCACGCTGTTCAGCTTCAACATTCTTTGGCGGTGATTTTCAAGTTGATGATGAGCTGCTTTATGGTTTATTTATGGGTGGATGATTGCAAAGTAGCATGAGCCGAGAACTCACGGGTTTTTGTCTCCAGGTTGCATGTATCTCAGTCTCAAGCAGCAATCTCATAAAATGGAATGTACATGGTCTCTGCTTAGCTGATAAATTACTTTCCCTCCCCAGGTAAAGAAGCATCTACAGGATCTTTCCAGCAGAATCTCCAGGGGTCTCCAGCACAATGAGCTCTGAAGGTCTCCCAGGCAGAACAGCCAGAGGCAGGGGCATGCAGGATGGGCGGCTTCTTGGAGGTGGGCACAGTAAGTGACCAGAGCCATGGTGTCCGCAGGGGCTGGTCTCAGGACAACATTCAGAGGGAAAAATTGGTTCAGGTAACTGTTTGGCTTCTGCCCCGTGACAGTTCAGGGACATGGGTTCACGCATGTAGCCATGCAGCTCGAGGCCTGACCCTGCCCCCAAGGAAACACAGGTGTCACCTGTCCAGGAGGAATGTGATTTCAAGCCGCCCGTCGAGCCCCACGGTCCTGTATGCTGCAGTCACCCGGTTGGTGTCAAATTCCTGTAAGTGTGCCACTGGGATACCGTGCACAGAGGTCCTGGAGAGTCCATGCCGTATTTAACCCGTCAGAGTGTCACTGAGTCACTGAACTGTCTGCTTCATCTGCTGCATGTGCTGTCGCCATCCCTCGGCCGGTTCTGGCACAATAAATAATGCACCACGGAAGCGGGGCGCTCTGTGTTACTCTTTGCCAACCTGAGATGCTTCCCTCACATCTCTTTATTATCTCCTTTTGTTCCCTGCCCCCCACCCAGCAGCATTTCTCAGTTCTTTCCCTGTTACATGAGATGAAGGAAGGAGCTCTCCAGGGTGGGCCGTCCATATTTACCCCCAAGAGAGGTTGGCATCAAGATTATGGGCCCACCACGCAGGGAGAGACTTTCTGCAGTTGGGTAAGGGGCAAAGTGCCGTCAGCTTGGGCCCTGCCGTGGTTCCTACATGAAAGAGCACAGAACCGAGAGTCACCCCAAAGCCAGGGCTGATGGGGGCAGGCCAGGCAGGTATCCCCAGCGCCCCCTCAGGCCCCCAGGCCGCTCTCCTCCTGGGACCAGCCACTCTTACTTCTATCACCAGGGCAGGGGCTGGATTTCCCAGTTTGAACTTCACTCGACTGTGCGTCAGGTCTGGTTATCGCTCAGCATGTTGGTGGGATGCTGCCAGGTGGGCAGTGGCAGAAGTCACCTCCCTGCCGTGTGGCTTTCCCGTGGTCATCTGTGCCACACTGTGTGTAATCTGTTGTTTCCGATTTGGGCTCCTGACCCCTGGCAGGAAGCAGTGGCTGTGAACCCCTTGGGTGTGCGTTTGGTCAAATATGGTTGGCGATATTGCCTGTTTTCCAAAGTGGTTGTGCTAATTCACACTTGCTCTGGCAGTGTGGAATGAGAGTACACCTGGGGTGTGTTACTCTCGTTAGTGGTGTCCCATGGTGAAGGGGGCTTTTGCTGTGTTTTGGGTTACTGTGTTTGGGGGGTTGGGGGTGTTGCAGGGTGCATGACACACACAGGAAAGCCTGGATGGTGTGTGACAGCCACATGCACGCGTGCAGCCACCGCCCAGACAAGACAGACGCTTCCATCCCTGTAAAACCCAGCCCTTCCGCCCCCCATCATGGATGGCTGCCTGCCCCAGGACTGCACGCTGGGGAGTGGCTGTCCCATGCACACGGTTTCCTTCCCATGACCCTGAGAGCCCTCAAGTGGACAGACATGGTCTTCTTGTTGACGTGGGACAAGCTTCTGGCTTGCCTTGCGTCCCAGCCCGTGGAACCTTCATGTAAAAGCAAGTGGCCGCGTGCATTTGTGGGCCCGTTTGTGCACTCTCTCTGGCCCGCTGGGAATAGATCCCCTTTCCCCGTTCCCAGGCCTCCCCGCACGTGCAAGGTCGGGTACAGGCGCTTTGCTGTTGCTTTGATCAGGTTGAGGAGATTCCCTTCCAGTTTGCTGATTTTTACTCATGAATGGATATCAAATGTTGTCAGATACTTTGTGTCTCTGGTTAACCAGAAAGTTTTTCTTCTGTAGTGACTTACGCTGAGTGATTTTCATGGTAAAATAGCTTTGTCTTCCCGGATAAATCCCATTTGATCCAGGCAGGCCGACCTTCTCCTGTGCGCCCTCTGTTAGATTTGCCAATGCTTGGTTGGGGACCTGGTATGTGTGTGCCCGGGGGACACTGGTCTGAGCTTTGTTTTCTCACGTGTTTCTCTCCTACTTTGGTGTTGGCATCAGGGCGATTGCACGTCTCGTACCGATGCCGAGCAGAGGGAGCAAGCGGGGAGCCCTCCCACACGAAACTGTTTATATGACTGAAACCCGGGCCAAACAAGGCATGTCAGTGGGCATCGCCCAGTTGTGCTGGCGGCAGGTGGGGAGGGCCGGTCAGGGTGCGTCACGAAGGCCAACCCCGCTTTTGCAGCTGGGCGTGCAGTACGCATGGCATTGCTGTTCTCTCCACGGTTTCATCGTGGCAAATAGAGCTGGAAGGACAGCTCCATCCCGCCTGCCCAGCCTGTCCCTCCCCAGAGGCCTGCCGATTGTCCTGGCTGGACGCTGCGGGAGCCTGCACGTGCCCCACAGCTGGCCTGACGAGTGCCTCTCAGAGGGCGCCTGGGTCGTTTCCGTTCCACTGGCATCTCGAGGTGAGGTGTCCCACCTGGCACTGATGGTCTGCATTACAGCCACATCCAGCCTCGGCTCTGGAAGGCCAGGCCCCCAGCCCACGCCTCCTCAACTGGGCAAGACTGGAGACCGGGGACACCCAGGCTATGCGTGGCCACTGGCAGAGCCCCAGACCCCTAGAGGTGACCTGGCTGCCACCTCTCACTTGGGCTATTTTGCTGTTTACTGCCTGCCCCTCGTGGGGGCCATTTTTCATCCCGGCTCACAGCCCACAGTGCTCACATGCCACCCAAACTGCCACCCCTGCCTGGTGCTCTGGTCCCAGCTTGGTCCCTGTTGGAAACTCCTCGCCAGCGCAGTGTGGGCCCCGCTCTCCAGCTTCCCAGCCCCTGCGTTACCCCCACCCCCACCACCATTGGGTGGATGTGGTTCCCCAGGAGACACGTCAGCCACGCTGTCATGCAGCAGGGCAAGCAGACTCCTGGAGCAGTGGACGTGCGGACACCTGAGTCCACGGGCAAACCCTCCCGGAGCTCTCCAGGGTGCGGCCTTAGCATTCCCAGAACCGCAGAAGGAGGGGAGTTCACCCCATCTCAAGAGCTGGCCAGGGGCCAAGCTGGACTTGCACGCCACCTGAGCTGTCCCCAGCGTGCACACGGGGCCTTGGGGTTTGCTCATCTGTACCCTGCTTCTCCCCACAGGCGCCCTGGAGCCCACTGGGCCCGGGACAGGGTGCTGGTCACAGCCCCCACTCATTCAGAAGAGAAGCCCTGCTGTCTCAGGGCCTTGTCTGGAGGGTAGTAGCGAGGCCTCGAAACAGAACCTGAGCCCACAGGTTTTGGGAGAACCCAGGCCCTTTACTTCTGAGCTGGGGACCTTGGCCTTGTCTCACCGGTGGGCACAGGGCAGCCCCCTTCTCCCTGCTGCTCTCACAGGAGACCCTGTGGGAGGGAGGGGTCGGGGGGACAGAGGATAGGGGGCCGGGGTGGCCTGGGTCAATGGGAGGCAGGCAGGGGGGGAGGGGGCTCCACCAGGGAGTGCAAGGGCACGGTGGGGGGCTGTCCCTGTGTACCCCTCATACCGTGGAGGCTGGATAGGGAGGAGGCCCTCCACCACGGGGACCCCAGCAGCCAGGGGAGCCAGGAGCCCCTCCCCTCCTCACAGGGTCCTAGCGACGCCTGGTGGCCACCCTAAGGCCGTGGGCCCCATCACAGGAGACACGTGGAGACCCCAAGTCCAGGCAGCTGCCTTCCCCCGGGCATGGGCCAGGCCATCAGAACCCCCACAGAGGGGGACTCACCTCTGTGCCCAGTGCACCCCAAACTCTCCCACCCAGTGGGGGGTGTCGGCACCACCAGGAAAGCAAGCATGCCCCTCCTTCAGGACAACAGTGGGCAGTTTGAATAAAAACAGGACAGTGAAGTTCAAGCTATGTGCATGTTTGTCCTGGGTCTGCCTCGAGGCAGGTAGATGACAGTCCCCAACCCATGGCGGAGGCGACTCCAGGCTGGCAGGCATGCAGCGTCCCCACATCTGGGCAGTTAGCTGAAGTGACCCAGAGACAGTGTGGTGAGGCCACTGTGCATCCGTGGGCCTGGGAGGTATGTGGGGGCCTGTGTGCACAAGTCTCACCTGGGGAACAGGCAGCCACTGGCATGGGGCCACTGCCCCGTTTGCAGCCTGCATTTTATGGAGAGACCCGTCTATCTGCTGTCCATATGTCACCAGCTCCAGGTTGGCTTGGGGGACAGTCTGCATCCCGGGGGCAGAAACGGGGTTCCCAAGTCCCCCAGGCCTCCTGCAGCCTGAACTGCTGCACCGGCAGCCTGGCACCTGGAAGCAGGCATTCCTTGGCTCGAGGGTCCTCTGAAAGGCGCCGGTGGTGGGGACCAGTGAGGCAGGGCACGGAAACCAGCTGCACCCACCCGGCACTGGGCCCATGGCAGAATCCTGGATGCAGGAGGGTGTGTGGCATGGCTGCGCGGCGGGTCAGGTGCAGGCGTTACGGCCGGGCCCTGCTCCACCCCTGCTCCAGCTCAGGCAGCCGCGCCTCCCGGGTCCGCGCGTGCTGGATGGCCACCCTGTGGGCCGTCTCGGTGGCCGCAATGTCGATGTGCGCATAGCGGGAGGCGCCGGCCCCTGGGGGCAGAGCCTGCCATGAGCCTAAGGCCCGCAGACGCTGGAGCCTCCCTGCCAGGGGCGGGGCCGGGGTGAGGCCACAGTGAGATGCCCACCCCCATTCACCCAGCTGGGTGCGCCCGAGGGTCCCCCCGATGGGGAGGGGAGGACCCCGGGGGCTGCTCCAGCTGGAAGAAAGCCAGGGGCCCCCAAGGCTGCCAGACTTGGGGACCCACCTCGGACATCTGTGCTGCCCTCCTGCAGCTCCAGGCCCACATAGTGCAGTTGCTTCCTGGAGGCGGGGCTGGCGGGGAGGTTCATGTAGGTGGGCACCCCGCTGGGAGGCCGCTCAGACCCCAGGCCTAGGACTCCTGTGGAGAGAGGAGCCGGGAGCCCCGGCTGAGCCCGCAGACGGCACGGCTGGGAGAGGCCGATTCTCGCCTTGAGGGGACTCGGTGCAGGGACTGCTTTGTGGCCTCTCCCAGCAGAGGGGCAGGGGGCTGGGCTGTGCCCACCACAGGTAGGGCACCTCTGCCGCCCCAGCCACGTGAGTCCAGGGGGCCTGGCTGGGCCCCATGTGGGCAGCTCTCCCAGCACAGCACCTCTTTGTCCAAGGAC
The DNA here is from genome assembly GCF_023851605.1 of Tamandua tetradactyla. Classification (NCBI taxonomy): domain Eukaryota; kingdom Metazoa; phylum Chordata; class Mammalia; order Pilosa; family Myrmecophagidae; genus Tamandua; species Tamandua tetradactyla. The sequence goes on along the minus strand of NC_135345.1, from coordinate 3,620,558 downwards.
AGGGGGAGAGGGGAGAGGGGAGACATGGGGACAGGGGTTGGGGGGACAGAAGTTTCCGTACTGCACCTCACAATGAAACGTGGCCCAGCTCTACCCAGAACCATGGCGCTCGTGGGGACACCACAAGCAGCAGCCACCCCCCTAACTGGGGTTTCTCCCTCTGCTCCGTCAGGACAGTGTGAAAAGGGTCCCCATGGCCTTCGTGATGCCTCCTTCTCCTGGGGGCCCTGCCCCTGACCCCCAGGCCAGCCACAGTTCTGGGAGACCCCCCTCTCTGCAGCAACCTCCCCAGCCCCACACCACAGCTGTTCCCCCTGGCCCCACCCGCAGCTCCCACCCACCCCCACCAGGGAGCCCATCTCCTATCCTAGACTCGCTGTCCACCATTGCCACCTGCTGTCACCCACTGCTGTCACCCGCTGCTGCCCACTGTCACCCAGTCACCCGCCCACTGTCACATGCTGCCTGTTGTCACCTTCCCACAGTCACTCACTACCCAGTGTCAGCTGCTGGTCACTGTCATCCATCGCCCATGTCACCCACTACCCACTGTCACCTGCTACCCTCTCATTGTTGCCCACTTCACCTGCTGCCCACTGTCACCTGCGGCTCCCTGTCACCTGCCCACCATCACATCACCCACTGCCCCCTGCACAACAGGTTCCTGGTCCTCTGAAGTGCAGCCCTGACACCTGGAGTTTCCATCTCCCTTTGCCCCAGTGCTGAAGGGGGCGGGGTCTGCCCTGCTCGGTGCCTACCTGAGTGCGTCCTGGGGATCCCAGGGGCAGAGGCAGCCACGCCCTAGACAAAGAGAGCATGTGTCAGTGTGTCTGTCTGCTCACTTGTCCTCTCCCCCTAGGGCACAGGTCATGGGACTGCCCAGGGTATTTGATGCCTCGCCCCTCAGGATCCCTGGCCCACAGGCAGGGAGGGCTGGGGGCTTCTGGGGACGGGGGTGAGGCAGGGTCAGCAGCCCATGGCCCTGGGCCTAGGCTGATCCTCGCACACAGGTGGCTGGTCATAGGCTTGCCCACGAGGCAGGAGTGTTTGCTGCCCGGCCCCTTCCCAAAGCCAGGCGCACCCCTGCTCTAAGCAACTCTCCGGGAAGGCCTCTGCAGGGGCACCGGGAGCCCCGGGGAGACCCCGCCAGGATGAGCCAAGTCACCCAGAGGGGCAGAGGGAACCTGGGGAGGACGGAGTCTGGGTGGCCTCAGGGCCTCGAAGCAGTGCCTTCCGGGTAGGTTCAGGAAGGCTGGGGGCCCAGACTCTCGGCCTGGCCCCGGAGCCACCCAGAGGAGACAAGGGGGCTGCCTGGGATGAATATCCTGCTCCCGCCCCCTAGGAGAAGGAGGCAGCCCCCAGCTAGAGCCCCAGCTGGAGCCTCCCAGGGGGGCTCCAGGAGAGGGAGGCCCCAGGCTTCAAAGCCCAGATATGGGGGGCAGAGAGGCGCAGCCCACCCACTCAGGCACAGAACCCAGACCCGTGCTGGGACCCTCAGATGGGGCTGCCCCACCCAGGCTGGCTGGTCTAGCCTGGTCACTGCAGAGGAGTCGGCGCAGGGGCAGGGCCCAGCGTGGTGGCAGGACTGGGCAGCAGTCGGGGCCTTGACCAGGTGACCCGCAGCAGGGAGCTCCCGGCACTGTTCTCACTGCACTCAGGGGACACCCATCCCGGGAGGAGAAGGAGCCCAGGCTGGGGGTCATGGGCGGCCATAGTAGGAGGGGGACAGAGCCTGGGGACGCTGGGTCCATCACAACTTCCCAAGGCCCCAGGCAGAAATTGAGAAGAGAATGACCAAGAGGCTGCCCTGCTGGCCCGCCTAGTCCACCTGACCAGAGGCTCCGTGCCTCCGCTCCAGCCCTGCACCACGCTCCGAGTGGGGGGCTGGCACCCCACCCTGAGTCAGTCCACCTGGGGGGCCGGGCCTGCTGGGAAAGGGCTCCCTGCCCACAGCCTGGCCCCCTCCTCCTTGGCCACGCCTCCTGCCACCGGGGGTCACGAAGCCAGCACCCCTTCCTCAGCCAGGTGCCCCGCTGCCTGGGACAAGCAGAATGGCCTCGGCCCCCTGGCTCCCCACGGGGCAGTGGAGGAGGGACCAGCCACTCACCAGGACCTCAGTCTGCTCCTTGTGCACAGCAGGGCGCAGCAGAGCTGGGCACAGATTCCAAGGGACGCTGGCGGAGCAGCACCCAGCGCCTTGGGCCACCCCACGCCCCTCACCGGCACCAGGAGCGCATAGCCTTATCTCTTTGGCGCAAGCCTGGTGGCCTCACGGGGGTGGTGCCAGCCAGCGCTCATATGTGACGCTTGCAGTATGGCCACCCCAAACCTCTCAGTGCCCCCGAGGTTAGGACAGTAACCCTGACTAGAAGAGGGGACTGAGGCTCGGGGGTGGTCGCACCTTGGGGTGCCATCTGGAGGGCCGCGACTGGGGCCCCATCTCACGCTGCCCCGTCCCTAGAGCCGCTGCCATCAGCGGGGACCCGGTGGCCTTCGAGGGATGCAGCAGGATCAGGCCTCTGGTCCCCGCCCTGCCTGGGTGGGGGGCTGCTCCTCACCGCAGGGGGAGGTAGGGGGGAGGCCAAGGCTCTGCAGCCCACCCGGGAAGCGCGCAGGCGAGGGGCGCAGCTCCAGGCTCAGGGCAGGGCCCTGGGGGCCCAAGGCTGCATGTCCTCTCCCGGGGGGCGGGGTTCACACGCCTGAGCTCAGGGGACCCCAGGGACCAACAGTAAATGCACGGGAACACACCATGCACACTTATTTCCATAAACACGTATACAGACACGTGCACACACTCATATGCACATTCACATAAACACTCATATGCAGCTCACCAATAGACACGCACACTTATACACGCTCACACTTATACACACAGACGCACACAGTTACACTAATATACTCACACTCACTTATGCAGACACTTAAACATGCTTGCACACAGATATACTCAGGTACACACACATGCACACTCGCCCCTGGCCCCGAGGGGGCTGTCCGATGCTATCTCCCCCTCCTCACAGCCCCCCAGGGCACCCAGGCTGAGACGTTGTGGGGGGGGGGAAGGGGGGTCCTTGGGATTCAGATTCACCCAGACCAGGCCAGGAGGGCGGGACGGGGAGGCCAGGGCGGTCCCATGGAAGCGGACAAGACGGTACGAAAAGAGCATTTTATTTCCAGTCTAAGGAGGTATTACAAAGAGTGTGAATTTCCAAGATGTAAAAGAGCAACATCGTGAGCCGGCAGGAAGGGCACAAAGCGAGATAGTCACAGGTTGCGGCGGTGCCTCCGCACGCCAACGGGCCACCTGCCCGGAGCCTCAGGAGTCAGCACCGATGGGAGAGAAATGCCGCGTGGCCAGGCAGCACGTGAGCGGCCCGGCGGGGCCCCCCGGCTCCCACATGCCCTCCTGGGGTACCCGGCCTCTTCCCACGCCAGCTTGGGGCTCCTGCCCAGGCCCCAGGCCAGTGGTGTCAGCGGGGACTCCTCGCTGGCCCCCCTTGGTGTGCCCACAGAGCGGAGCAAGCCCCTGAGGCCCTCCTCCCCGCCGTCCCCACCCCACCCGGGACCCCGTTTGGTGGGCTGCGTGGAGTGAGCGGGGTGGGGCTTCGGCTTCCCTCAGGGCAGGTCGCTGGGGCCAGACCTAAGTCACACACTGGCACCCGCAGGGGCCACGGGGAGGCGGGGCCTCAGGCCGGCGCCCACGGAATGCAGGGTGTCAGCTGCTGCCACTCATGGACTGAGTGTCCGTGTCCCAGTGACCAGGCACCAACCAAGGCGCCAGGGATGAGGGAGATGCTTGCGGGGGTGGGCAAGGCCCGGCGCTGGCTGTGCTCCAGCTTTGCCTCTGCACCCCAAGGCTACACGCTGGGACTGGGCACCCCCCGAGCCTCGGGGTGCAGAAGCAGTGGGCCTAGGGGACTGCAGGCCCTGCCGCCCCGCCCAGAGCCCCTCTGTCCAGGACGCATGTCCAGCCCCGTATGGCAGGGTTCTCCCCAGTGGGCGCCCGCCCGGGCTCCCCTCCTGCCCTGGGGCTGACCCCTCACCCACCCACCCACTGGACCGGCCCCGCACAAGCACGGCGCTGAGAGCAGCCCCGAGGCAGATGGGTGGCCCCTCTTCTCCCATCGGGGGGGCCAGATCTGTTGGCTCTCAGGGAGGGAGCTTTACCTTGAGTCCTCCACAGACTGGACAGGCAGGAGGGACAGCCCCTGGGGCCCCCGCAGGGGGGCCGCCCGCCTCCCAGGGCTCGCTGGGGGCCTCACTGACTGGTCCCTGCCGTCTCGCACCCGGCCAGCCACTGGGGCCTGGGGCCCCCGAGTCCTGGGTGGTGCCTTGGCCAGGAGTGGCCGCGGGGCCCCCCTGTGGGGCCGGGCTCAGGTCCCCAGGTGCGAGGCGCAGGCTGCGCGGCGTGTCGTAGTGCTGTCGCGGGGGCCCGGGGACCTGGTACTCGGCCCGTGTGGCCCCAGGCAGGCAGCAGCAGGGGCCGGGCTCAGTCACCCGCGGCCCCGGCAGGCTGAGCAGCGAGCCCAGCTCCTCCGCCGCCCGCCACACGTCCAGGCTGCTGCCCGCGTAGGATGAGAAGCTGCCAGAGTAGGAGGAGTGGCTGCCGGTGGCAATGCCGCTGTCCGAGGAGCCCTGGCGGCCGACATCCTGCAGCTGCCGTGGCCGCAGTGGTTTGGGGGGCGCCCGGGAGGGGCCCAGCGTGGCCTCCCCAGAGGCCTCGCCCTCCCCCAGGTGCAGAGCCCGGGCAGCGGCCAATCCCGGCCCCTCCTGCGACGTGCTGGCCGAGGACGAGGACAGCTCAGGCCAAGCGGTCAGCCGGCTGCCGGCGCTAACATCCGAGTGGCTGGCCTCGGACGACGAGCTGGACAGGCTGCGATCATCCCCTGCAATGGGGAAGGGGGCCTGAGAGGCTGGTACGGGGTGGGCCAGGGGGTGCTGGAGAGGGTGAGGTGGGCTGGGGAGGAAGTGGGGAAGGCTGGGGACAGGCTCAGAGATGGCTCAGGTGGGCTCAGGGGCTCTGGACTTGGCTAAGGGAGGGCTTTGGGGCAGGTCCAGTAGGTTGGATGAACCTGGAAGGGTTCGGGTGGGTTTGGGGAGGACTTGATGGGCTCAGGGGCCTTGGGGCAGGCTCAGGTGGGCCCACGTGGGTTGGGTGGACCCGGGGTGGACCAGGGTGGGTCAGCTGCCAGTTAGTGAGGCCCAGCATGGACGTCTAAGCCCTGTGCCCGCCTCTCCACAGAGCCCCCACCCCAACAAGGACCCCACACCTACGGGAGGCCCAAGCCAACACCCAGTGTCACCACGGCCCCTCCCTGCTCCTATCCAGTCCCCCCAGGGCTCCCTTGAGCTGTGCCCCTCCTCCCTGCCCTGGCTCCTCCCACTGGGCATGGAGGAGCAATGTCTTGCCCCCCCAACCCCTCCCAACCAGGACACTGCCCAAGCTCTTCCCTTTGCCTCAAGCCCCCCGTCCTGACCCCCAGGCCCTGCTCCCAGGCGCCCCCCATTCCCTTTCCTCCACCCCAGGGCCCCACCCTGGCTCCTCATGCCCCTTGAAGCGGAGCAGCCTGCCCCCTGTGCCCCCAGGACATGGCAACACGCCCCCCACCCTTCCAGCCTGGACAGGGCCCCAGGGACCCCCACCCCCTACCCAGGAGGAGACCCACACCTAGGGTGGGGTGGAGACCTGGGCCCTGTGACCCACACACCTGCCCTGTCCTCCCTAAGCCTGGGCCAGCTCGGCTCTCCTGCAGCTGCCCCCGGCCCCCCCCCCCAGGGCTCCACAGCAGAGGCCACAGGCGTGAAGCCCCCCAAAGGGTGAAACCTGAGGCCCTGTGCCTCAGATGGAGGGATGTGCAGACCAGCCTGGAGGCCCCTGGAGCAGCCCTCTCCTGGCACCCTTCTCGTATGCCATGACCCGGGCAGCTGCCGGGCTCTGGAACCTTTTTGTCTGGCCACGAGCTCGGGGAGGTCGTGAGCTTGGCAGGCCTCACAGCTGGCAGGTGGGAAAGAGGGGACACCCGAGGCAGCCGTCCAGCAGGACAGCGACCAGCACCTCAGGTCCCCACATGCCCCGGGGTCAGGGAGCCAGGGGAGAAATGGGGAAACTGAGGACCCCAACTCAACACACTGGTGCCCAGGCTGGCCACCACCCACTACCCCTGCGGGCACTCCCGCACCCGCCCCGGCCCCTACCTCCGCTGCCCGGCCGGCCGGAGTGCGAGAGGAGGCTGAGGCGCTTCTCCAGCTGCAGGGCCTCATGGGTCACACGCTCCTCCAGGGTCGAGGGCCCCCCGGGGCTGGGGTCTGTGCAGAGAGAGTGAGCCAGAGGGGCAGCCCCAGCTGCCCTGCATACCCTGCCCCCCTGCATCTTGGCTGCTCCTTGCACCAAGTCTCACTGACATGCCATCTCCCAGACAACTGTCCCCCACCTCGGTCCCCACCACTCCTCCCCGATTTGGGGGTGCTTTGCTCAGCCCTGGCTTATTGCACCCACTCTGACCTGGTGGCTGCATGCATCCCCTCCTCAGTGCCCGGTGATGGAGCCTTGCAGGGCACCCAGGCTCCCAGCAGGTGCCGGCCGCTTCCACCCCCACCCCAGGCTGCCCCCGGTCCCCCACCCTCCCCTGCTCAGGGCCGCATAGCCGCCCTGCGGCAGGGGCCACCTCCCCGCCCCGGGGCCTCGGCACTCTGGGCCCCTCGGCACCTGCCGCCAGAACCGGGGCCCGGTTTCTCCCGTGGCTGAGCCCCGAGGGCAGGACGCGCCCCTCGTGTTTCCCGCGTGCCCCCACGGTGGGGCCGTGGGGCTGGCTCATTAGGCAGTGGATCCCCCTCACTCAAATCCTGGCAGAGTGGAGTCGTGGGCGACCTCTGCCCCAGAGGAGCCTGGAGGGCGCAGGTGCTGCCTTCGGGAACTCACCGTCCACCGGGTGGCGTCGGCGGCTGCAGGGCAGGAGGGCGCCGGCAGAGAGCACCACCGCACCGCCCAGCAGCGCCCGAGGCCAGGCCCCGCCTCCTCCCGGCCTCAGGCACCGCCCCGCCCCCGCCTCCCGGGCCGTCCTTCCTCCCGGTGCCTTCCTCCTCTCCCACGGTGCTGGCCTGTCCGGGGTGGGGTGGGAGGCCTGGGTGTCCGCGTGGGGCCTGCGTCCAGCACGCGTCTCTCCATCCTCCCTGGCCTCGTCTGTCCTGCCCGCCACCCGGCCTGGTGAGGTTCAGGGACACGTGGCGCAGGACCTCACCCCGTCTCGCCGCGCCTGGCCGCTGACCTGGCCGCGCACCTCAGGCCCCCGCCTGGGCGGTGCAGCGCCCTCCTCCCTGCACCCGGGGCCGCGCCGAGCCCGCAGAGGCCTGTGCTGGGGGCGGCAGTGCCCCAGGGCCCCCGCCCCAAATGCGCGCTGTGCCCCGTGGGGACCCCACAGCCCCCCTCCCATGGGGGCTTCCCGTCTACCCCGCAGTCGGCCCCGATGCACAGGCGCCCTGTCCAAGCCGGGGCGGGGGGCACGGAAGCCCCCAAGAGCCTTCCAGCTCCGGCGAGCTGCGGGGGTCCCCGGCGGCTCGGCCCGGGAGAGGCGCGTCTGCAGGGCTGGCTGCCCCCCGGGCCTCGGAGCGGAGGGGCCGGGCCGCGCTGGCCAAGGTCGAGGCCCGGGGCCCAGGGGCACCCAATCGACGTCAGGACGGCCCCGCACGCACCGGGGAGAAGCGGGCGCACCCCGAAGGGGCCCCTGCTGGGCGCGATGCCGCGGACGATGCAGTCGAACAGGAAGCTGATCTGCTCTCCCTCCGCAGAGCTCAGGAGGAAGACGCCGGCCCCTGCGCGGGAGAGACGCGGCGGTCAGCGAGCGCGGCCCACGCCCCGCCCGGCCTCCTCTCCGCCCGGGTCCCAAACACAGCCCGCACCCCCAGCCCGCACGTGCCCGTTTCCCAGCCCCCCCCCCCGGCCCCACACGCCCCCATGCAGCCCCGCACACCCGGACCCCACGCAACGGCGGCCCCCAGTGCCTCCCCCGCCCCGTCCCCCAACCCCATCCCGCTTGCCCCGCACAATGCCCCACCCCCACCTCTCAGCCCTCCCACACACACTCCCTGCCCCACGCCCCCAGCCCCTGCCCACTCCCACCTGCACCCCCACATCCCCACATGCCCTTCTGCGCTTTCCAGCCCCCCACCCCTTCTGCAGCGGGTGGGGATGACGCTCAGTCCTGAGCTGAGAGTCTGGGTCTCCGGGTCTTCACAGGGGACCGGCCGCTGTCCCCCTCCCCCACAGGTGGCCCCGTGGATGGGCCAAGCTGCAGGTAAACCGCTAAGCCTGGCGCCAGCACCTGCCGGTTTTGGGGCCTCCCGGAGGTTCAGGAGGAGCAGGGTCTGCCCAGGGTAGGCCTCACCCCCAACGGCCTAGGACCCAAACTCCTGTGAGATGCCCTAGAGGGTCAAACTGCAAATGGAGGCGCCACCCCTGCCCTCCTTGCAGAACCACCTCTGGCCTGAAAAGAAAGGTGCCCGGGTCACCTGGGGTCACCCCTCAGGGCCGCTCCCACCCTGGCACTGGAAGACCCCCAGCTCCACCCCCCACTCGGCCGCCAAAAGGAAGGGCCCAGGAGTGGACTGCCAGCCTGGGGCCACCCGAGTGCCAGGCAAGTGTAGAGGGGGTACCTGACAGGAGATGCCCGGAGCCGAGGCAGGAGCACTGGGGCTCGGCAGAGGGGTCCCCGGCACGCCCCCTCAGGCGGGTGAATGGGAGGTGGCGGTGCTGGCCAGGGCACGCCGGTCCGGGCCCGCGGGCGTCACCCCGCAGGAATCCTCGCCGGCGCCCAGCAAGGCCCGCGCCAGAACGGGGCGGGCCCCAGGGGAGGAGCGCACTGGCACCTCAGCCCTGCGGATTCCAAGGACGCAGGCCAACCCCGACACGTGTCACGGGCTGCACCCTAGGGGCCGCCCCAGGCGCCAGGCGGGCAGGGAGGGGCAACACCTGCTGCAGGGACGCTCGGTCGTAGCTCCCCAGATGGTGGCAGGACACAACCATCCCAGCTTTAGAGAGAGACACTGAAGCCCAGAGAGGGGCGGCTACTTGCCCACAGCCACACAGCCAAGAGGGGACTCACGCTGGCCCCGGGCCATCAGGGCACTTCCGGCCCCCAACTCTTGCCCTGGGGAGGGGCTGCCCCCTGGCCGCTGCCTGCGCACGAGGCCGCCCTGGGGGTCGGGCGAGGAGAGGGCCTGTCCCTGGCCACCGTGCACCCGTGCGCCGCCACCCCGGGGGAAGGGCTCAGCTGCTCCAGGCCCTGCTCCCACAGAAGGCCGGGCCTCTAATCCCGAGCGCCCAGACAGCTGGCAGAGGCTGCGGGACAATTAGTCCCCCGGCTATAAAAAACCATATGACCGAAGCCGTGGGTCCCGCAGGCGTCTGCCGCCGAGTCACGCTCCGGGAAGACCCGGCGGCCTGAGCCCAGGTGCCAGCTGCCTCCCCGCTGCGCCTTCACCCTGGCCGTCTCCTGGAGGGGGGCGCCCGTCTGGGGGCCGCGTGGCCTCTGGGCCCAGCCCACTGACCCCTCGCTGGCCCCTCTTCCCCTCTGACTGCCACCCTACTCCACCCCCGCCCCAGGCTTTGCTGAATCCCAGTTCCCTAACCGCCTCCAGCCCATCCACAGGGCCTCTGCCTGGAGGTCACGCCCCTGCCCGCCACACCCCTAGCCACCTCTAAATGTCCCTTCATCTCCGAGATGGTTCACATAAACCGCTTTATAACACCCTTCCTGGCCCCCCACACCCCGCTCTGGCAGGCCTGGGACCCTTTACTTCACATGCCCCTGCTCTGTCTGTAGTCTGGCCGGTGTGGCCTCCACAAAGGTAGGGACACACCTGGGTCATCGTGGGGTCCAGTGCTACCCCAGGGCCATGCCCACAAGACCCTCAGAGCTGGGCCGTGGCTGGGGTGTGTGTGTGTGTGCAGAGGTAGGTTGGCCCCAGCACCCACCCCACCCCCAAGGGAAGTGCCCTTTGCACATTTTGCTTGTTTGCTTTGTGGAGAGAAGGAAGGAGGGCACTGGCCAGCTTTGCCATATCATGACATAAGATCACAGTCCCCAGAGATGGCTGCCGTGGCCCACCCAGCCCACGCAGGCCACTCCTCCCCAGGGGCAGGCTTTGTCCCCTCCCCTGGAATCTGGCCAGCCTGGGGCTTGCTTTGGCCCATGATACTTGGCAGAAGGTATGCTGTGCAGGTTTGGGGCTGAGGTGTAGGGGCCCAGAAGGTCCCACTTTCACCCTCCCAGGGCCCAGCCACCACGTCAAGAAGCTGAGGTGTCCAGCTGGAGAACTGAGGCATCCTGCCACCAGCTGAGCACCACTACCTGAGCAGCCACAGCAGACCCCATGTAGAGCAGAAATGTGCTGTCCCCATTGAGCCCAGCCCAGATCCTTGGTCCAAGGCTAAGCAAAGAAAGCCAATGAAAGAGTCCTTGTTTTAAGCCCATAAGTAGTGGGGGGCTTGTCACACGGCAGGTAGCACAGGGGAGTAAGTCAGGAAGAGAGGGAGTTCTGCAGAAACTCTGGGAATCCACAGCGCTGCGGGTTCCCAGGGGTGCACGCAAGCCTCAGCCACACCGTAAAATCAATTATGTCCTGGAAAATACCTCCAATGAGAAAGCTGTTGTATTCAACTCAAAAGGGTCACTAGCTGAAACAAAGAAAATAGGTTTCCACTGAAACATGAACAAACGCAGTTAGGTCCAGCCCATTCTGCTACCTCTTTAGAGTTAGTCCTGCAGTAAAGTTCAGTGCCCTCGTCTTTCCCATAAAACTGTGTGAAGTGCCCGGGGTCCCAGCTCCTCAGAGCTTTGTTGACAAAAATCACACGTGCGAAGCACTAACCATTTCAGACTCTGGAAACATCTGAAGTATTTTCCTGCTGAGAAGTTTTCAGGAAGCTTCTGTCCATTCAGCACCAATTTGGCTCATCTCAGGCTTTCAATAAAAATTTTGGCACAGTGAAGGTGGTGGGATAGGAGGCTCCAGGACTCAGTCCCGCCACCAAAACAACTACGAACCGGCAGAGACTGTGTGAATCAACCATTTTTCCAAAACTCCAGAGTCTGGATTAATACTGCAGCATCCAAGTAAGAGCAGAAGGAAAAGACAACAAATACCATGAATTTCACCTTCCATGCAGCAGCTCCCAGCCTCCAGCCCCCAGCCTCATGGCAGGCAGCAGTGGGGGCTGCAGCCCCGGCTCCTGGCCAGCTTGCTGGGGCCAGAGGGGGACACAAGGACCTAGTCCTCCAAAATCCAGGGTTATGATCACCAATCCCTACTTTTCACTGGCTACTTCAGATCACTGGGGCAACAATCTAGCACGGCCATTGTTCCAACTCCCTCAGGGGAAAAAGGCAGAGGAAGCTTTAAAGTGGCAGTACCTTCCCCTCCTCTTCCCAGTCCTCATTTGGGAGCAAGGATATTTTAGAAAAGTCACAAATTGATGGCTCCAGCCCTCAACAACCACCTAAAAATAAAACTAGCAGTCCTAGAGCAGTGGGAGAACTAGATGTGCAGAGTTAAAACAATATAATGTGCAGAATGTCCAGTTCTCAACAACAACAACAAAATCACAAAACACACAAAGAAGTAGGAAAGATTAACCCATTCATAAGAGAAAGAATTTGACACCATCTCTGAGGAAGCTCGTACATTGGAATTATTGGCCAAGTCTTTAAATCACTCTCCTAAATATGTTCACTAAACTAAAGGAATCCATAGCAAAGAACTAAAGAAATTAGGAAAGCATTGCCTGAAAAAAAAAATAGCAATAGAAATTATAAAAAACAGAACCAAAAAATTTTGATGCTGCAAGGTACAGTATTAAAATGAAAAACTCACTAGAGAAATTTGACAGCAGATTTGAACAGGTAGAAGAAAGGATCTGCAAACTTAAATAAGATAAGACCATGGAAATTAGCCAGTGTGAAGGGCAGAAGAAAAATAATGACGAAAAATGAACAGATTCTGAGGGACATGTGGGGCACCATCGAGTGCATCTACCCTACACGTCATTAGAGCCTCAGAAGGACAAGAGAGAGAGAGAAAGGGGCAGAAAGGGTATTTGAAAAAATAACAGCTGAAAACTTCCCCAATCTGATGAAAGACATGAATAAACACATCCAGGAATCTCAATGAACTCCAGATAGAATAGACTCAAACAGATCTACAGGAAAACACCTTACCAAAAATTGTCAAAATCCAAAGACAGAGAGGTTTAGAAAGCAGCTGAGGAAAAGTGGATTGTCACAGACAAGGATCCCCGATAGGAGTAACAGCAGATTTCTCGCTGGAAACCATGGAGACCAGAGGACAGTGGAACGGCATAAAGTCCTTAAGAAAAAACCGTCAACCTAGAATTCTATATCTGGAATAATCATCTTTCAAAATGAGGGAGAATTTAAGATATTTACAGATTTTAAAAAGCTAAAACACTTCGTAACCAGTGGATCTGCCCCACAGAAAATGCTAAAGGGTGCTCTCACGGCTGAAATAAAAGGACACTAGACAGTCTCTCAAAGCCAGAAGGAAAAATAAAGACTTTCGGTAAAGGTAGCTGCATAGGTAAACATAAAACCCTATGTTATTTCACTTTTGCTGTGTAACTGCTTTTTCTCACCTACATAACTTAACAGGTAAATGTGCAAAATACATTAAAAATCCATGTTAATGGGAATGAATGTAAACAGATGTCATCTGAAATAATAACAACATAAAGTGGAAGGGATGGGAAAGTATAGGCATAGAGTTTGTATATTACTGAAACTTGGTTGGTATTGGTTAAACTTGGTTATTATTAGTCTAAGATGATCAATGTAATTACACTGGTAACCACAAGAAAATAATTTAATATTATAGAGTAATGGAAAGAAGAAGGGAATCAAGCTGGAATACTGCAAAATGGAGTAACTAGGGGGGAAAGACATACAGACAACAGACAGAGGAATGGCAGAAGTAAGTCCTTCCTTCTCAGTTATTATCTTAAATGTCAATGGATTGAACTCCCCTATTAAAAGGCAGAGACTGGCAGACTGGCTAAAAAAGTATGATCCATCTATATGATGTCTACAAGAGACACACTTTAGCTACAAAACACAGAGACTGAAAAAAAAAGGTTTGAAAATGATATTCCATGCTGTGGTAGTTAGCTTCAGGTGTTAACTTGGCCAGGTGAAGGTGCCTAGCTCTATTGCTGTGGACATGAGCCAATGGCATGTGAACCTCATCTGTTGCTGATTACATCTGCAGTCAACTAGGAGGTGAAATAATGAATAATGAAATAAATCCCCTTTTATTAAAAGCCAATCCATCTCTGGTGTGTTGCATTCTAGCAGCTAGCAAACTAGAACAGATTTGGTACCAGAGAGTGGGGTGCTGCTGCTGTGGTCTGCAAATACCACACCTGTTGGAACAGCTTTTTAAATGGATAAGGGGAAGATTCTGGAAGAGTTGTGAGGAGCTTGATAGAGAAGGCCTGGAATGCTTTGAAGAGACTGTTGGTAGAAATGTGGACTCTAAAGACACTTCTGATGAGGCCTTAGAAATGAGGCACGTGTTACTGCAAACTGGAAGGAAGGCGATCCTTGTTTTAAAATGGCAGATAATCTGGCAAAATTGACTAGTGGCTTTGGCTGGAAGGCAGATTTTAAAAGCCACGAACTTGGGAGCAGAGAGTGCATCAGTCAGCTCTTTGGAGATGAAGAAGGAAAACGCCTCCCGGGGAGCTTCATGAAACAGGAAGCCAGGAGAGGAAGCTAGCAGATGACGCTGTGCTCGCCATGGGCCTTTCCAAATGAGAGAGAAACTGTGACTGTGCTCGCCATCTGCCTTTCCACTTGAGAGAGAAACCCTGAACTTCATCGGCCTTCTTGAACCAAGGTATCTTTTCTCTGGATGCCTTAGATTGGACATTTCTATAGACTTAATTGGGACATTTTCTCGGCCTTAGAACTGTAAACTAGCAACTCATTAAATTCCCTTTTTTTAAAAGCCATTCTGCTTCTGGTATATTGCATTCCAGCAGTTAGCAAAGTAGAACACATTGCAAACAGTAAAAGCAAAAATGAGCCAGAGTAGCTATATTATTGTTGAACAAAATAGAATTTCAGTCAAAAAAAGGTTACAAGAGACAAAGAAAGATATTATGTAGATAAAAGTTTCAACTTGGCAAGAAGATATAATTAAACATATATGCACCACACAACAGAGACCCAAAGTATATGAAGCAGAAGTGACAGAACTGAAGGTAGAAACAGACCTACAATAATAGCTGTGCATGTCAGTGCACTGTCTCCAGTAATTGAGAAGACATCTAAGCAGGAGATCAGTAAGGAAACAGGGTAGGCCTGATGGCCGTAGGTAGAACATGCCAACCCAATGACAGCAGAATACATAGTTTTCTTCAAGTGCGCATGGAACATTTCCAGGATAGATCCTATGTTAGGCCACAAGCAAATCTTAATATATTAAAAATACTGAGCTCATACAAAGTATCTTCTTGGATCACAGTGGAATAAAGCTAGAAATCAATAGCAGAATAACCATATGGGGAAATTAAACAACACACTCTCAACCAACCAATCAGTCAAATAAGAAATCACAATGAATATTAGAAGATACTTAGTGACAAATGAAAACGAAAAGACAACATACGAGAACTTACAGGATGCAGCAAGGCAGTGCTCAGAGAGAAACAGAACCTTCTAACTGGCTGCATTAAAGAGGAAGAACGATCTCAAATCAATAGCTTAACTCCACACCCAAAGGAAGTGAACATGAAAAGGAAACTGAACCTACGGGTAATAGAAGGAAAGAAATAGTAAGGATTAGAGAAGAGATAAATGAAATAGAGAATATAAAAACAGTAGAGAGAATTTTTAAAACCCAAACCCAATACCTAGTTGTTTTTTTTAATTAAAAAAAGAAAAATAAAATAGAGAAACTGTTAGCCAGACTGACCAAAGAAAAGGGGATACAAATAACTGAAATCAGGAAGGAAAGTAGGGCACTTATTTACAGAAGTAAAAAGAATTACAAGAGCATACCATGAGCATTATATGCCAACAAATTAGAAACTCTGAATGAAATGGACAAATCTGAAATGTACAAATTACCCAATCTGATACGAGAAGGAACAGAGAATCTCAGCAGACCTGTAACAGGTAAATAGACGGAAACAG
Source organism: Tamandua tetradactyla (assembly GCF_023851605.1). Classification (NCBI taxonomy): domain Eukaryota; kingdom Metazoa; phylum Chordata; class Mammalia; order Pilosa; family Myrmecophagidae; genus Tamandua; species Tamandua tetradactyla. The sequence continues at coordinate 3,605,349 of NC_135345.1, read as the reverse complement.
GAATTTAAAACCTCCCAACAAAGAAAACTCCTGGACCGGGTGGTTTCACTCTGAAATCTTCCAAACATTTAAATAAGATTTACCCCAATCCTCCTCAAAATCCTTCACAAAATACAAGTGGAGGGATTACTTCCTAACTCATATTATGAGGCCAGCATTATCCTGATCCCAAGGCCAGAAAAGACAGCACAAGAAAATAAAGCCAGAGGCCAATATACCTTATGAAAATAGGTGCAAACATCATCAAGGAAATACCATCAAACTAAATCCAATTGTATATGAAAAGCATTTTATACCATGACCAAGTGGGATTTGTTCCGGGAATGGAAGGAAAACCCATCAGCATGGTACACCACATTGAAGGGAGAAAAAAACACTAACGTTCATCTCAGCTGATGCAGAAAAGCATTTGCCAAAACCCAACACGCTTTCGTGAAATCACTTAGGCAAGGCCACAAGCCGGCAGGTGTCGGGACCCGGCTGGTGGGTGCACGCCGAGTGCTCCCAGCACCCACGGCCTGGGCACCGTCCCTGCGGTACAACTGGGGAAACTGAGTCTCCACACCATCAAGGGGCTCGGCAATGCCCGAGAACTGTGCAGCAGCCCCCGCTGCCATGCAGTCTGAGGGTTTCAGGCCCGGGACCCTTTCCCCGCATGGCTGGACCCCACAGGGGCCCGGACGCCTGAACCGCTCCTCGGGCTGCAGCAAGTCACCCCAGGAGGGAGCGTCTCCCGCCAGACGTCCCCTCTCCTGGACCCCCGCTGCCTGCTCGGACAGCGCCATCCACCACGATGGCTTCTGCTATTGGGAAGGTGGAGGAAGGGGGCCTGGTTGCCGGCAAAGCAGAGACCCGGGGCTCTCACCCCCAAACTCTCCACAGCCGGGGGCCCCCGATGGGCCCCGCCTTAGCAGAGGACCCTCCCTCCCTGCCCTGGGCGCCCCAAGTCCTGCAGTTACCACCTCTGCAGCCAGGGAGGAAGCTCCAGGGCTCCCCAGCAGAGGGGACCCTGGCCAATGTCCCATCGTGGCCTGTTGCACCCTGCAGGCTGGGGACAGAGCTGAGCACAGTGGCTTCAGCTCCGTGTCCAGCTGCCCCGCTTGGCCTGCACGCACACACCCCCCAACCCTGGCACCTTTTGCGTCCCAGACTCTTAGCTCCCCTTCAGAGCCTGCCCGACGGCAGCACACAGCACCCCAGCCGGCAGCACCCCTCCCGGGCATGGTGCAGGGCCCAGGGGCTCGGCCGGCTCCCAGGCACGCCCCGGGGAGCAGCAGGGCCTCGAGAGCTGAGCGGTCCCCCATACTCACAGTAGCCACACCTGGTCCCGCCTTCGAAGATGAAGCCGGTGGGCACCGCGCCGTAGCGGCGGAGGTCGGACAGCTTCCACTGCCCCGCCACGGCCGGTGGCACGTCCCGCGCCAGCACCAGCAGGTCATTGCAGAGGTGGAGCGTGGCCGGGCCGCTCTCGAGCTTGGTGCCCGGGGCCACCGACACGTGGAACCTGTGCACTGGGGGTCCAGAGAGGACAGGGCTTCACCAGGGAGGCTGCGAGGGGCCGGGGCGAGGTGGAATGGCCGGGCGGGCGGGCAGCTGCGCCCACCAAGGCCCCCACCACAGTTGCAAACACGTGGCAAATGATGTCCCTCCCCCCGTGGGACACCTACAGGCGGCCAGGTGCCCTCCAGGCGCGGGGATGACTGCCCTGCCCTGTCCCCTTGGCCTCTCCGCGGCTGGCAAGGTCATGAAGCTGGGAGGGGCCCCTGGGCATAAGCCCTGCCGGGGGGCTCCAGCTCTCAGTGCGTGCTCTCACCCCCAGTGCACAGATGGGGAAACCGAGGCCAGGGTTTGCCCCGCGGTGCACACTGTGTTGACAGCTCAGTCTGGCTGCGGGGCACTAGGGAACCCTGCAGCCTGACCCGTGCAGCTGGTGCTCTCTCTGCTTCCCAGGGTCTGGAGACCCCGCTCCTCTCCCTGGAGCACCCCACCTGAAGGGGGTGCACCCGGTATCTCCATCCTGGGCGATGCTGGCCTGCCTGCCTCTGGCCCCCCAGGCTCAGACCCCGGTGCCCTCCCCTCCTCCCCAGGCAGGGGTCCTTGGGCCTCGCGGAGGAGCTGGGGCCCCCAAGCAGGGAGGGGACGGCGGCAGCTGCGTCAGATGGCCTGCGGTGAAGAGGTCGGGTCAACTGCCCGAGTCTCGGCACAGGTGGCAGGTGCAGACCCTCCCTCACCTTACCCAGGTCGGCCCACCCCAACCCCCGAAAAAGAGGACACAGTGGAGGGAGCCAGGCCCTGACCTCCCCCAGGGAGGGACCCCTGCCGACCAGGGCGGGTGCCGGGCTGCAGGGTGGGGAGCCCTGGTACAGGAGCCTCAGTGGGCAGCTGCGAGGGACTTGCCACCCCCACCCCCCCCCGCACCCTCCCCGCCATGACTGGATGCCCCCTGGAGCGGCCGGGACCACCAGGAGGCGGCCAGACTGCACTGCAGAAACTCCAACTGGAGAGCCTTCTGGAAAGACAGGGCTCTTCCTTCTCATGCCGCCCCTTCCCGGGGCATCCATCCCACTGCGCGACTCCTGGTCCCCGCCCGAAGCCCCTGCGTTGGCCTCTTTTGCCATCTGGAATAAGAAATGGACTGAAGGACAGGTGGACAGATGGGCGCTGGGCGGGGGGGAAGGGCTGCAATTCGGGGCTGGCACTTTTTTTTTTTGGCATGGGCAGGCTTCACGAACCAAACCCAGGTCTCCAGCATGCCAGGTGAGAACTCTGCCCCTGAGCCACCAGTGCACCACCGTTTATTCTGAGCTTTGCACCCAGGGCAGGTGCCTCACTTGCTGCACCCTTGTCACGGTCCCGCTGCCCTGTTTCCAGCCTTGTGGACAATCCAGGCACTGGCCATGAGGCCCCCACACCTGCTACCCTGTGCTTCCCCTTGGCCTGGCCCCTGCGGCCCCCATCGTCAGCCTGGGGCCTCACACACCTGCTCAGCTCCCACCAGGCCTGCTGACTCGCTGCCACCTAGTGGACCCTCGCTGGTCCCTGCACTCCTGCCTGGACCCACAGGGCGCATGGGGCAGACCCTGAGACCCCACGCCCTCGGACTGCCCCCAGGCGGGTGGGGACCAGGGACCGCTCCGCAGCCTGTGCTGCCTCCCCAGCCCCGCTCTGGGACCCCGAAGCCGCCCCTGCTGTTTGCCACCGTGCCCCCATCAGGGGACACGCAGGCGTCGTCCCAGCTCACAGCCGGCCCGGTCCGCTGTCCCGCCCCCGAGGCACTGACCCCGTCCCTGAGGCACCTGTTCCCAGCACCGAGGGTCCAGCTTTCCCCCGTCCTGTCCCCAAGGCCGGCGCCGCAGTCACTCACCCTCGCCGAGCGCGTAGCGGATCCGCGCGTCCCAGGCACACATGGCCTCGCGGCTCTCGAAGCCCAGCATGACGGCCTGCGACAGGCAGACGATGGCGAGTGTGTGGACCAGGCCCTCGTAAGGCAGGCCGGGCTCCAGGCCGCAGATGCCCTCCAGTGTCAGGCTGCTGCGCTCCCGCAGGCCCTTGGCGCGCTCCGACCTGTCCTTGTAGACCAGCATCAGCAGGCAGTCTGCGGGGGGCGCCGGGTGGGGGGCGTCAGCGCACCGGACCCCCAGCCCGGCCACCCCCTCATGGCCACGCCCCCCGGCTGCCCCCCGCCAGCGCACACGTGGAACGGCCTGGAAACCTGCAGGAGGCATCAGGGGCTGCTCCCCCACCCAACACTGCGCCTGCGGCTGGGTTCTGCCCACTCCCGGACCCGAGCCCACCCAGCCACACCTGCGGGTGCAGAGAGCTGCAGTTAGTGGCTTGGGGACCAGACGCAGAGCCGGCCAGGTGGCTCGGACTTCCCGCCTCAGCCCTGTGTCTGCACTGGACCCTGCCCTGTGCCCACTTCTGGCCATACCCTCTTTGTCTCGGAACTCAGGCCCTGGGGAGGCCGAGGGGGTGACTCCTGAATGGACCCACCTCTAGGCCTGTGTCTCTTCGTGGCCCTTCCCTTCCCCCGTGCCACCTCTGCGGCTCGGCCCTGGCCCACTCCCCACTGCAGGAGACAGGCCTGGGTCTCAGCCCCTAGAGCTTCTGTTTCCTTTTCCATCTTGTCTCCCAGCATGGCAAGCAGGCGGCGGGCCCCAAGACCACGGACTCGGAGCCCAGGCAAGCAGGTCCACTCCCTGTGCAGCCAGCCCACCTACGGGGTCAGGACAGACCTCCTGCCCACGCTGAGCGCCCCCACAGGTGGGCACAGGTCTGTCCCGCGGGGACAGGTGTGCTGGGGCGTGCAAAGGCCCTGGCCCCTATGCGTGGGTTGGGTCTCACCCACCTGCATCCCAGCTGTGTCTGGCCCGCAGGACGCCCCGTCTTTGTGATGACAGAGAGCTTTGGGGGGCCTAATGCAAACTCCTGGACGCTGTTAGGTGTGAGACAGCCCCCAGCCTCAGTGAGAGGCAGAGAGATCAATGTCACACTGCAGGGGGAGGGTGGGGACGACAGGCGGGAGAGGCTTGCAGAAGTCCTCACTCCACTCCTCTGCGAAGGGCCCTAACCTTGAGCAAGCTCTGAGGGGAACCGAAATCCCAAATGAGCCAGCCGCAAATACCAATCACTGCAGCTCAATGGGGGTCAAAGCTGCCGTGTGCCGGCTTCGCCCCCGCGCAGCCCCCGCCTGAGAGTCCCAGCCCGGCGTTTCCTCCCCCAGGGCCTGACAGTAAGACGTTCTGGCTTTCGGGCCCAAATAATCTCTGTCGTGGCGACTCACCCATCTATTGTAACACGAAAGCTGCCAGCCAATGTACGCAAACAGGTGTGGCCATGTGCTGATAAAACTTTATTTATAAAGCAGACGAGGGCCAGATTTGGCCCGAACGGCTGTCGTTTGCCACTCCTGTTGTGACTTCAAAGTCCCGTGGGCATGGGCGCAGCCTAAGTCCTAAACCAGGAGTAGGGCAGACCCCAGGCCGCCCTGTCTGGCCTAGACACCCCACACTCAGCCTGGACTGAGTCCCTGGTGGAGAAGCAGCACTTCTGGGTGGCCAGTGGGCCGTGTGACTGCGAGCCCAAGCCTTAGGGACACAGGTGACGTCTCTCGCTGCAGGACATGGCAGGGACAGAACCCCACGTGGCCTCAGAACCCTGGCCTCCTTCCAGGCGAGGCGAGAGCTGCGGGCCTGGGACACTACCTGGGCACCGACAGGGAGGCACCCTGCAGCTCTGTTTCTACCAGGGATGGACTTCAGGCACAGGTCAACCAGGCAGCGGGAAGCAGGAAGACCTGCCGGGACACGCTGGCCGCCGGAAGGACAAAATCACCGGGCAGACCGAGCGCCCGGCACAGGGAGGGGTGTGCAGGGGCGGCGGTGAGCTGACACTCAGCACACCAAGTCCACGCTGCCAGACAAGCCGTGAGCACATCACCAACACACAGAGCTGCCCATGGGGGCCGTGGAGCCTGGAAACGCGGGCGTCTCTACGGAGCGGGCTGCGTGGGGGGTTTTCATGCCCTCTGTGGAACCCACCCTTGGTGTCTGATGTTCATAACCAGAAGAGAGCAAAGACGTGCCCACGTTGGGGTTAAAAACACGCACACCACCTGGCCAGGGCCCGCGCATCCCCCGTCAAGCTCTGTCTGTCCGAGGACCTCAGCATGGACCGTCCCCTCCCCAGCACAGCCACGGGAAGGGGCCGTGGGCATTAGACAGGTTCCCTTTGGAGGTTTTAAGCCAAAAATAAGAAGCCGGCCCAGAGAGAGAGAAACGGGATGGGGAGGTCGTAAACGAACACGCGGATAGAGACGCCCCCCCCCCGTGAGCCAGCTCCGAATACTAATCACTGCGGCTCAGTGGGGGTCACAGCTGCCATGTGCCAGCTTCGCCCCCACGCAGCCCCCTCGCCACCAGGGGCACAGAGAGATTCGCGGCCGAGTACGGTAGTAGCAGCCTTAGAAATGGATCGCATGAGGAACCCGCGGCCACCCCACGCTGGGGTGCACTCTCCCCGGCAGGTCACAGCCACCTTCGCCTCCAGGGTTGGCCGCAGGCCTCAGATGCCCGGCCACGTCCACGCAGAACCCCCCCATGCCACAGGTCCTCTCCCAGCCCCTTGACCTTGCAGAGGTCTCTCGAGCACCCCAGCCCCAGGTTCCTCCTCTGCAGGGGTGCCAGGACCCCCCACCCCCACCCCACAACGCTGTGAGGTCTGCAGATCATGGGGTCCCGCCCCAGTGAGCGTCCACAGCTCCGCTCGTGGACACCTGGGCCGGCCAGCTGCAGGTCCACGGCTCACCCCACGGCTGCCCAACCAGCTGCCCCGGCGCCAGGGCTCAGGCTGCTCTGAGGCTCAGCCTACAGTGCCCTGTGCCACGGCCACCCGGCCAAGTCCCCCTCAGGCCTCCGCTTCCCCAGCCATCGCCAGGCCCGCTGTCCTGTCCCACTGGAGCCAAGCACGAGGCTCCCTGGCAGAAGGACGCTCCTTCTCGGGAGGCCGGACACTCTGCCGCTGCTTCTCAAAACAGGGGTGGAGGGAACCAGGGGTCCACGCCCGGCACCAGTATCCCCCACTTTCCTCCCTCGGCCAGGTCCCTCCATCTTTTTCCTGACCCACAAAAGCCCCTTCCTGGCCCTGCAGCGCCACAGCGGGGCATTAAATGCGAGTCCTGTCCTGCCAAGACCCCTCAAGACGTCCCTTCTCACTCGGCGCAAGCCTGGGCCCGCAGAGCCCTGGACACCTCTCCTCCAGCCACGCCGGCACCTTCCCCAGCCAGCCAGGCCCAGCCACGCGGCCACCTCCTTCCCCCATGATGCGGGACCTCCCGCCCCGCCTCGCCCAGGCACCCAGCTGTGCGGCCCTCTCTCAGGACACCCCTGCCCCAGTCACTGCCCACTCCGCTCCAGCTGAGCTGCTTGCCCCCACCCCTCACGCACATGCTGTTCCTTCAACTCCCACTTGCAGGTCATCGCAGAGGTCCCTTCGGACCGTCCACCTTGCCACCACCTCCTGCCCGCCCCTCTGCCGCAGCATGCTCTGGCCTCCCTCACGGCAGTCTTCCCATGCAGTTGTCTGTCCCCTTCCTGGTTGTTATCCCCCTTTGGAATATGAGGTCAAGGAAGGCAGGCAGTCACCTCCTCTGTTCCAGAAGCCATACTCCCAATAATATAGCCTAGAGCAGCAGTCAACAAACTCTTCTGTAAAGGTCCAGTTGACTTTGAGGGCCATCTGGACTCTGGACTCTGTTATAACTTAACTCAAAGGCAGCCACAGACAATACGTGAAGGAATGGCTGTGGCTACAATGCAATAAAACTTTATTTACAAAAACAAGCAGCGGGCCCCATTCGGCTTCTGGGCTCAAGTTTGCCAGCTCCTGACCCAGAGTCAAATTTAGACACCTTGACGCCCTCCAGCTCCTGACATCTGTCTCGCTTCTTGCTCCTGCCAGGCCCTCCCCAACCTGGACCTCGGGACTTGCACAGTTGGGTTGGGGCTTCTGGGTGCAGCACCCGATATTTGTCCCTGAGCCCCTTTCCCGACGCCTGCCCCCAGCTTGTCTGAGACTTTGGACCTGTTGCAAAGGCTCCCAGCTCAAGGAGATCCGAGAATCCTGCTGCATCAAGCCATCAAGTTCTTTATGAAATAGGGTCAAGTGGGCAGAGGATGATGCCTGCTGAGCGCCCCGCCCGCTGCGGGTCCCCCGCCCGCCGCACACCCCCATCTGCTGCCTGGCAGAAGCTGCCTGCAGCCCCCAGTCACCTCAAGTAGCCAAGCACCCCCTCCCCACCCTCAGGACAGTTGTAGTGGTCAAGCTGGGATGTTCACAGTGGGTGACTGGCCAGGTGGGGCATGGCCATGCAGGGTACTCAGTGAGGGGCCTTACAGGTGTCAACCTGGCCACTATGCCCCCACTGTCCTCGGGCCATAACTTGACCTTTCTGAAGCAAGGGCCAGCGAGAGCAAGCAACCGCGCTGTGCCAGGCTTCAGAGACATGGAAATGCCAGGGCCAGGACCTACGGCAAATCAGGACGTGCGCCAGAGGGACACGGCACCCGGGGCTTCCTGGCTGCAGAACTGCCAGCCAGCCCTGGGCAGCGCTCGCCTGGGAGAGTCTGGACAGAGGCCACCAGGAGCCAGCACCAACGGGCCAGCCCCGGGCTCTGAGAGGCGTGGTGTGGCGTGGTGACTGCCCAGCACTGACCCAGGAGAGAGTGGGGGAGTCCAGGCTCACGCTCGGGTCTGGGGTGCAGAGCCCCTCCCCGGAATGGGGCACTGGAGCTGGCTTTGAGGGGGGCTCAGCGGGGACAGGGGGCGACACTCCTGGCAGGGGGCCTCGTCTGCGCAAAGCCACGGGGGCAGGACGGGCATGTCTGGGGTGGGAGGTGAGGTGGGGTCTGGGCAGGCATCTCAGGCCCCTCGGGGTGCCCCCTCTGCCCCCCACCCCGCCTTACTGTGCCTCCTCCACCCCAGAACACACAGGGCCCAGCTCCCATGGGCTCCTGATCAAATGTGCAATCCCACCTGCCCAAGTCAGGTGTGTGCCCAGGTGCAGGGAGGGCTGCGCCACCTCCCACAGGTGGGCTCCCACCCCAGCACACAGCACCCAGGGCGCCCGGCCCAGGCAGGCAGCTGCTCAGGATGCTGAGTCCTCTCAGAGTCTCCTCCCATCCCCCTGGGGCTGGAGTTGGGTGAGGCAGGGCCCACCTGAGAGTGCGGCGACTGGACACAAGGTGCCGGAGGAGAGACTGTGACTCACCCAGGTCCCGCAGCTGGTGGGAGCAGAGCTGAGATTTGAACCCAGGACTCTGGGATCACTCTGTGCCCTGAAACGGGCTGCGTGCAGAAGCCTGGCGGCGTCCTGGCCCTACCCCGGGGGTTTCCACGGGGAGAGGGGAGCTTCCCGCCGCCCAAACCCTGACCCCACAGTCCAGCGGGGCTCCTGGGCCACTCGCCGCCCATGCAGCCCCAGCGTGCGGGGTCCCCCGCCCTCGCAGGGAAGGAGGCAGTGGCACACAGCCAGAGGGGCAGGTGCCCCCAACAGCGGCAGAGCCGCGTCAGCGTTGGTGAGGGCCCCACAGGCAGGCCTCGGGCGTCTCAAGGTGACATGCGCCATGAGCCCACCTTCGCGGTGTGTGTGGCCCATGGTGTGACCCTGGCCGCATGGGGGTGAGCAAGGTGCACAGCCCTTCTCCCTGTAGGGCTGTCTGGGAGGGAGGGAGTGGCTTGGCGGGCTCCCTGTCCTCCAGGCCCTCAGCACCCGGAGCCGAGAGTGGGCTCAATGAGACACAGCACGGCAGATGCCCGAGGCAGGACTGACCATCCAGCCTGGGCAGGAGGCAGGGTGGGGCTATGGGACAGGCCCCGGGGGTCCCCAGGCCTTAGCCGCCAGGCCTGTGACGACCCCAGGAGGGGCAGCCCCACGGGAAGGAGTGAGGCAGGGCAGAAGGGCCCGGGGCCCTCTGAGGGCCTCTGGGTGCAGCTCAAATGCCTCCCCAGCCAGTTGCACCCTCCGGGGGGGCATACGGTGCTCCCCCAACCTTCAGGATATACAGAGGGTGCTCCTCCACCCTCCAGGGGGGTGCAATGGTGCTCCCCTCCCCTCCAGGGAGTACGGATAGTACCGCCCCATGCTCCAGGCGGTCCAGTGGTGCTCCCCTGCCCTCCAGAGAGCACGGATGGTGCTCCCCTATGCTCCAGGCGGTGCAGTGGTGCTCCCCTGCCCTCCCAGCCCCAGAGCCTCCCATCCTAGTAGAGAAGGGAAGACTCAGAGCAGGAGCCTGCCGGCCTAGGGGAAGGAGCCTGGGCTCAGGCCCTGGACCCAGGCTTTCCCTGGACATAACTCAGAAAGAGGACACAGACTGGTTCTCAGGTCACTATGCCGAGGGCCACACTCCTTTAGAGAACTCCCGAGATGCCTGCCCAAGCCGGAGAGCTTCTCCGGAGTTCTCTGCAGGAAGTAAAACACCTTCCTTCCACCAGCTGATTTCCTATAAACTTATAAACAACAACACAGTTCCCACTTTCCCTACACCCCAGCCCACGGCACAGTGGGCTGAATGGCACCGCTCCATGTCGCCATCACCGCCAACCCCAGCGACCCACCCCATCACCCATGAGGCTTCACCACGCAGAATGAGCTCAGGGTTAAATCTCTCCTGCAGAAGGAAGGCTGGGGCCACAGGACACTCTGTGCCCTCATCCCCACCCCACGGGGTGGCCCCTCTCACCTGCCGCCTCCAGGAAGAAATTAAATTTTCAGCAGAATAAGAATCCCGCACTTTTTAAGGCAAGAAAACAGGTGGAGCCTCATGTCTCCTGGGAGCCGCACATGAGCCTGCCCGGACCACGCGTCCTGGCTGTGAGCAGCTGGGGTCCAGGGCCCACCTCTCCCCGCCTGGCCCCATCCTCGGAGGAGGCGCCCGACAGCACCACGTGGGAGGAGGCGCCGGGCGACAGCAAAGCTCAGCAGAGCCCCAGCTGGGGCCGCACCTGCCAGCCTGGTCCCCGACGCACCCAGGAGAGGGATGTGGGGAGGGCGGGGACAGCAGGGGGACAGCAGGGGCAGTAGGGGGACAGCAGGGGCAGCAGGGGGACAGCAGGGGCAGCAGGGACAGCAGGGGCAGTAGGGGGACAGCAGGGGCAGTAGGGGGACAGCAAGGGGACAGCAGGGGCAGCAGGGACAGCAGGGGGACAGCAGGGACAGCAGGGGACAGCAGGGGCAGTAGGGGGACAGCAGGGGCAGCAAGGACAGCAGGGGCAGCAGGGGCAGTAGGGGGACAGCAGGGGGACAGCAGGGGCAGCAGGGGGACAGCAGGGGCAGTAGGGGGAAAGCAGGGGGACAGCAGGGGCAGCAGGGACAGCAGGGGCAGCAGGGGGACAGCAGGGGCAGCAGGGACAGCAGGGGCAGCAGGGGGACAGCAGGGACAGCAGGGGCAGCAGGGGGACAGCAGGGGCAGTAGGGGGACAGCAGGGGGACAGCAGGGGCAGCAGGGACAGCAGGGGCAGTAGGGGGACAGCAGGGGACAGTAGGGACAGCAGGGGACAGTAGGGACAGCAGGGTAGCAGGGACAGTAGGGCCCTGGTGGCAGCGGCGTGAGCAGGACTGAGGGGTGGCCGCAGGGCTGCAGGACGAGGGCAGCACAGGCTCAGCCCACAGTGCGGGGGATGGAATGAGCTGAAGAGGCCAAAGCACGTACCCCGAAAACGAGGGGTTCCTGAAGGCTGGGCAGTGGGACAGTGAGACGGGAGTGGGGGATGCTGTGTCCACCCCAAGGGCGCCTGGACGCCTGCCCAGACCCCACCTCACCTCCCACCCCAGACACGCCCGTCCTGCCCCCATGGCTTTGCACAGACGAGGCCCCCTGCCAGGAGCGTCGCCCCCTGTCCCCACCAAGCCCCCGTCAAAGCCAGCTTCAGTGCCCCATCCTGGGAAGGGGCTCTGCGCCCCAGACTTCTTCAGCCAGAGCTTTCTCTGCCACAGACCCGAGCGCGAGCCTGGACTCCCCCACTCTCTCCCGGGTCAGTGCTGGGCAGTCACCACACCACACCACGCTTCTCAGAGCCCGCAGCGCAGGTGCCCCCCAGCTCCCATGCAGTGCCCAGAAACCCGCCCTCCACCGCCAGCCTTGGGGCACCAGGAGCACCCCAACCCGCTCCCCGCCGGTGCTGCCCACCTCTGCCTCTCAGGAAGGTCAGTCCTGCCTCCGGGGCTACAGAAAGCACTCCGGCTCTTCCTGCCCTTCCAAGAGGGGCACCTCGAGCGGGGCAGCTCTTGGGGGTGGCCCCAGTCCATGCACCTTCCTCAGACCCCGGCCTCTACGGTGCACCCCACAGGCTCCAGCTCACCAAACGACACCCACGCTGCCCACCGGGCCTGGCCTCCACCCACACCTACCCGCGGCCCTCTCCCTTCCCCGCTCTCCCCAGGCCCCCTACCCTTCCGCCTCAAGGTCTGCCACGGTTCCCTGCCCCGACAGCCCTGACGTCCCGCTGCAGGAGGGCCGCCTGGACGGGGAGAAGAGGAGCCCGAGGCCTGGGTGGGGCAGTGGCTGCTCCCGGCAAGAAGTGGGCCCTACACAGCCACCCCAAGGCGGGAGCAACCCCAGTCGCAGGCCAGGGAAGTTACAGACGCCCCAAGCGACCTGGAAGACACACCGGCAGCCCAACGCATGTGAGTGGCGCCCACACGCACACCCCGACATCCCACACAGACCCCCGGGGCCTGGGCCGGCTCCCAGGCACCTGTCACGGGAACAGCTGCGGGACTCAAAGCCTCCCAAGTGTGCCCGGGGGGCTGTGGCGGGGCCCAGACTTCCGGGGCTCCTGGCGGGCCTGCTCCCGGGCTGGGGGCACCAGCCTGGGGCCGGGTCGGGGGGGCTCGAGGGTGCCATTCCCTCCTCCTGGAGGGCTGCCCCAGCCCCCCAACAATGCGGACTTGACTTTGCTTTCCCCCAGGCAAAGCCCCCCCCCCACCCCCCAGGCCCCCCGGCAGCCCAGGCTCGGCCGCACCTGGGGCAGGTGGGACGGGGTCTCCTGGGGGGCGGCCGCGGGGGGCGGCGCTGCCGGGCTCGGCCCAGGGCGCCCACAAACAGCCCGAGCGGCCCCGCGCCCGGCGGCCCGAGCTGCCTGCCCCGCCGCGCCTGGGTCCCGCCGGGCCGCCCCGCCGCGGGCCGGGGTCGGGGAGGGGGCCGCTCGGGTTTCCGGCCCGGGCGCGGGGACGGCGGCTATTTCGGGCGGGCGGGCGGCGCCCCGGGGCCCGCCGCCGCCGAGGAGCCCCGCCGGGCGCCCCCCCGCCGCCCCGGCCCCGGCCCGCTCACCTGCCACCGGCGAGGGCCTGCGCAGCACCAGCCACCGCGTCTTCCACTGCGGGGGGGAGCACAGCGTCAGCGCCGCCCCCCGCGCGCCGCCCCCCGCCCCGCCGCGCGCCCCGACCTTCTTGCCGTCGCGCAGCTTGACCTGGCCCTCCACCAGCGCCGCCTCGGTCATCTTCGGTCATGGTGCCGGCGGCGGCCTCTCCGCGGGCGCCCAGGGTCACTTTCAGGCGCTTCTCGGCCGGGGCTGGGCCAGCGGGGGCGGGTCCGGGCGGCGGGGCGGGCTCTCGGCCGGGGACGCGGCGCCCGCGTGTCCCGGGGCAGCCGGGGCCATCCTGGGGGGCGGGGCGGGGCGGGTGCTCCCCGGGGCCCCCGTTTCTCCGCGGGCTGGGAGGGGCGCGGGGCCGCCCGCTGGTGCCCGGGGGTGGGGGGTGGGGCTCCGGGCGTGCGGTGGGGCCGGGAGCGCAGCTTCCCTTCCCAAAGCGCAGGGACCAGGCCGGCCCGAGGGCGAGGTGGGAAAGGTAGACTTGCCCAGTCTTCGAGTTCTTCTCCTACCAGCCTGGCTCAGTTTCTGGCCTCTCTGTCCCCAGACCAAGCCTGACACAGACTGACCAGTGGCCAGGAACCCCCTCCACTCGCAGAGATGCGGGCTCCCCCCACCTTCCCCCCACCGGTTGGGGGGCTGGGGGCAGGAGGTGGGGGTGGGGTGGATCTATGCAGTGGGCCCCCCGGGTTACCTGTGCATTTGCACCCCCCTCATGTGGTGAGCTCCTGGCAGCAGGGGCTTTCCATCAGGTGCCACGGACCCTAAAACAGGTGCTGCTGGGGTGGGATGGTGCCCCCAGCCCCCACGTCTGGCCTCCCCAGCCACCCTCTATCACCGATGGCTCGCTCAGCAGTCTGTAGTCCAGCTGCCCCCCAAGAATTGGCCTGAACTTTGGATGCCAACTCCAGGTGCTTCGGGAGTCCACCATGTTTGGGAACCAGGCAGGCCTGCTCCAGCGGTGTCAGTCCCCTACCTGTAAAATGGCCTGCACACCCCACCCAATAGGGACCCCCAATGAGATCAGAGAACAGCGACAGGGACAGGGTTTCAGTGTGAAGCCAGTAAAAGAGCACCCGAGGAAAGCTGTGTGCCGCCAACCGTCCAACACACGTTTCTTAAGCTCTGACTACATGAGACAGGTCCCCGTCAAGGGGCTTATGGGTCTGGTGGGGACAAAGACAAGGGTTAGACAGGATCGTATGGCTCCTAATTCCCTCTGGCATGAACAAAGAGCTGGCGTTAACGGGGCAGACGGAGGAAGCTGCCGCCAGCCCCGGAGCCTGGGGCCTCACAGCCGGGCTTTGGACTCGATGTTCTATATGTGGGCGCAGGCGAGCCAGCCAGAGCTCCAGGCTTGCAGGTGAGAGGATGACCTGGTGTCCCAGCTCAGCAGCCACCACACTTGGAGATAAGGACCACGTCCGGCACCTCCCCATGTCCCCTCTCCACTGTCCCCAAGGACCCCCAAGGGCAGATCCAAGATGGGTCCCGAGGTTGATTCTGATGCGTTGGTGATGACTTCTGGGGGGCTGATGCAGAAGCGAGCTCTCCTGGGCCCTGAAGCTGCCCTCGGTGCCTCCTGCACCCCCATCCTCCTTCCCGTCACCTGTGCCACAGCCAGCCACCTTCTGCACAACAGTTGCCACCCACAGAGCCCCATTCACGCTCCCACCTTAGGCCCCCAGGGGCAGGCCCAGGGCAGCTGGAGTGGAGTCTGCTGGCGGTGGGGGCATCGGCACTTGGCCGTCCCTGCAAGGCGGGGTGGTGCCCCACTGCATTCCTGCACGCTGGCCCGGGCCCAGGCTTCTGCCACGCCTGGCAGCTGCACCTGCTCCCCTGCTGGCCCCGGAAAATGTGGGCTGCAAGGGACAGACACCTCCCCTCCCCCGCCCCAAGTGGCCTCAGCGGATGGCTCCAAGGCAGCCAGGACTGCTGAAAGGCAGAGGAAGTGCCCCGCCAGGAGCGGGGGAGTCCTGGCTCCCACTGCAGATTGACTAGGAACTCACTGTGAGGCCTTGAGTTGGCTCCTGCCCTTCTCTGACCCTCAGTTTCCCCCAACTGTTAGAGCAAGCACAAAGGAACTGGCTGGAAGAAGATCAGGTCTCTGGTGGAACCAAGGGGAAAGCTAAGAGCCAACAGGAACCTTGGGAGGTGGGGAGCAGCAAAGTTAGTTACATTCCTGAGACAGGATGCCGTCCAGCCCTGGGTCACTGCATAGCTGGACATCATGGCTGTGGGTCAGAGCTGCCACCACCCACCAACCACACAGCAATGGTGCTGCTGCCGGGATGCAGCATTGCAGCCAAGGGGGCTGTATCACTGTCCAATAAAATACACTCCAAGTCAGAAAAGGTAACCTAACTTCCCACCAAAAGGAACTAGAAAAAGAAAACGAAACCCAAGTTAATAGAAGGAATAAAATAGGAAGATTAGAGTGCAGATAAATGACATAGAGAATAGAAAAACAATAAAAAGAATAAACAAAACTGAAAGCTGTTTTTTTGAAAAGATCAATAAAAGTAACAGTCCGTTAGCCAAACTGAAAAAGGAAAAAGAGAAGAGAAAGCTAACACAACTAAAATCAGGAATAAAAGTGGAGCATTAGTACAACCTTACAGAAATAAAAAAGATTATAAGACTGTACTATGAACAATGATGTGTTAAATTTAAAAATCTAGTGAACTGGACAAATTCCTAGGAGCATACAAATTATCTAAACAGACTGAAGAAGAAATAGAAAGTTTCAATAGACATGAAACCAGTAAAGAGATTGACTCAATAATTAGCAACCTCCCAGGGAAGAGAAGTCCAGGACGGACGGCTTTACTGCTGAAGCCAAGCATTTAAAGAAGAATTTACATCAATCCTACTCAAACCCCTTCAGAAACCAGAAGAAGAGGGAACATTTTTTTTTTAAATTTTTATTAGTAAAACCAATCAACATACAATATGAACATTCTTAACATATGAACATTCCATACTTGGTGTACAATCGGTGGCTCACAATATCATCACATAGTTGTGTATTCATCACCGTGGTCATTTCTCAGAACATTTACGTCACTCCAGAAAAAGAAATAAAAAGAAAAAAGAAAAAACTCTTACATGTCATACCCCTTACCCCTCCCTCCCTCTCATTGACCACTAGTATTTTCCTCTACCCAATTTATTTTAACATTTGTTCCCCCATTATTTATTTATTTTTAATCCATATGTTTTATTCATCTGTAGATAAAAGGGGTATCCGA
This sequence comes from Tamandua tetradactyla, assembly GCF_023851605.1. Taxonomy (NCBI): domain Eukaryota; kingdom Metazoa; phylum Chordata; class Mammalia; order Pilosa; family Myrmecophagidae; genus Tamandua; species Tamandua tetradactyla. Next base: position 3,589,234 of record NC_135345.1, on the reverse strand, counting down.
ACAAGGTTTTCACAATCACACAGTCACTTTGCAAAAGCTTTATCATTATACAATCATCTAAAAGAAACATGGCTACTGGAACACAGCTCTACATTTTCAGGCACTTCCCTCCAGCCTCTCTAACATACCTTAAACTAAAAAGGGGATATCTACATAACGCGTAAGAATAACCTCCAGGATAACTCTCGACTCTGTTTGGAATCTCTCAGCCACAGACACTTTGTCTCATTTCTCTCTTCCCCCTTTCAGTCAAGAAGGTTTTCTCAATCCCTTGATGCTGAGTCTCAGCTCATTCTAGGATTTCTATCCCACGTTGCCAGGAAGGTCCACACCCCTGGGAGTCATATCCCACGTAGACAGGAGGAGGGCTGTAAGTTTGCTTGTTGTGTTGGCTGGAGAGAGAGGCCACATCTGAGCAACAAAAGAGGTTCTCTTGGGGGTGACTCTTAGGCCTAATTTTAAGGAGGCTTAGCCTATCCTTTGTGGGGTTAAGTTTCATGTGAACAAACCCCAAGATTGGGGGCTCAGCCTATTGCTTTGGTTGTCCCCACTGCTTGTGAGAATATCAAGAATTCTCCACTTGGGGAAGTTGAATTTTTCCCCTTTCTCACCATTTCCCCAAGGGGACTTTGCAAATACTTTTTCACTCACTGTTCAAATCACTCTGAGGTTTATCAGGGCATCACTCTGGACAAACCTACAAAATCTCATGCCCTACTCAAGATTCCATGTACTTATGGTGTCAATTAAACTGTCCATATACGTTATATTAGGAGATGCACTAATCAAAATATAAATTTTGTACCAAATAAACATTTTTAATAATAAAACCAATCAACATACAATATGAACATTCTTTTTTATCACATAGTTGTATATTCATCATCATGATCATTTCTTCACCAAACATTTTTTCCTTTAGTCTCACACATAAGTTAGAGTTTTAAAATATGTATCACCATCTGTTTTCAACACCCTGCAATATTGACATTCCTTTGCTCTTCCTCATGCAAAAGCTTTTTAATTTATACATTTAGTCACTATTATTATACACTCTAGGCATTCCTAGATTATACCATCTCAGTCTTTATCGTCTATCTTTCCTTCTGGTTTCATTTGTGCCCCAGCCCTCCTCCCTCTATCGTTCTCACATTCAGCTTCACTCAGTGTACTAACATAATTGTATTACAGTTAGAACTGTAGTATTGCGCTATCCATTTCTGAGTTTTTATATTCAGTCCTGTTGCACAATCTGTATCCCTTCAGCTCCAATTACCCAATATCTTACCCTATTTCTATCTCCTGATGGTCTCTGTTACCAACGAAATATTCCAAGTTTATTCACTAATGTCAGTTCATATCAGTGAGACCATGCAGTATTTGTCCTTGTGTTTCTGGCTAATCTCACTCAGCATAACGTCCTCAAGGTCCATCCATGTTGTTACATACTTCATGACTTTATTCTGTCTTACAGCTGCATAATATTCCATCGTATGTATATGCCACAGCTTGTGTAGCCACTCATCTGTTGATGGACATTTGGGCTGTTTCCATTTCTCGGCAATTGTAAATAATGCTGCTATAAACATTGGTGTGCAGATGTTTGTTTGTCTCCTTTCCCTCATGTCCTGTGAGTAGATACCTAGCAATAATATTGCCAGATCATATGGCAATTCTATACTTAGCTTCCTGAGGAACCCCCAAACTGCCTTCCATGGCAATTGTACCATTTTACATTCCCACCAACAGTGGATAAGTGTGCCTCTTTCTCCACATCCTCTCCAGCACTTGTCATTTTCTGTTTTATTGATAATGGCCATTCTGGTGGGTGGGAGAGGATATCTCACTGCGGTTTTGATTTGCATTTCCCTAAGAGGGAACACTTCTTAACTCACTGTATGAGGACAGCATTACCCCAGTACCAAAGCCAGAAAGAGATCTTACCAGAAAACTACAGACCCATATTTCTATCAGATACAAAAATTCTCAACAAAATACTAGCAAAACAAATCCAACAGTGTATTAAAAGGAATACATGCTGCTATCACATAAGAAGTCCAGTGATCAAGCCACTACTGACACTGATTTGGGTGTTTGCTGCACTGGTTTGCCAATTCTATCTGCTCACTTTTAGTGGAAAAAGTTTCCCCAGAATCCTCGACTCTAGATTTGCCTGAATGGGGTCGCATGGCCACACCTAGCTGCAAAGGAGGCTGGGAGGGCAGGGAAAGGATTATCATGAGGGTTTACAGGAATCATGAGCTGTTGCTTGGAGCCGGGCATTTGCTGGCCCAAGCAAAGCCAGAGAACAGAGAGGCAGATTCTGGATGGGGAACCAGCAGGGTGTGTCCAGGACCTTTGTCCAAATGTCCTGAATGCTGTGAAGAGGTTCAGACCCTTCAGCCTGACACCCATGACCGTGTTGCTCGTAGTCCAGAGCAGAGACAGAGGCAGACGCCAATGCCGCAGGACATGAGGGTGGAATGGCTTCTTCTCGTGAATGAGTGCCATCGGGCATTAGAGAACTGACATGCTTCAGTCCAACTATAAATCAAACCCTGTGTGAGCGTCAGTCCAACCGTTACCAACCCCCGTGTGAGCTTCAGTCCACCTGTAAACTACATCAAGTGTGTGCTTCAGTCTAGCTATAACCCATACACAGTGTGAGCTTCAGTTCAACCCTCACTCACACCCAGTGTGAGCTTCAGTCCAACCATATCCCACACCCAGTGTGAGCTTCAGTCCAACCATGACCCACACCCAGTGTGAGCTTCTGTCCAACCATAACCCACATCCAGTGTGAGCTGCAGCCAAACGTATCCCACGCCCAGTGTGAGCTACAGTCGAACCATAACCCACACCCAGTGTGAGCTTCAGTCCAACCATAACCCACATCCAGTGTGAGCTGCAGCCAAACGTATCCCACGCCCAGCATACCCAGTGTGAGCTACAGTCGAACCATAACCCACACCCAGTGTGAACTTCTGTCCAGCCATATCCCACACCCAGTGTGAGCTTCTGTCCAGCCATAACCCACACCTGATACTTCTCCCCTATGAATGTTTGAATATTTTCAGATGATTTCTCTGAAGCTGTTGAGTTGAGCATCTGAATTTTCTCCTTGAATATGGTAATGAGATGACTTGCCTGTATGGATGTTCTAACGTCAAGCAAACATTGCATTCCTGGAGTGAGCCATATTTAGTTATAATATGAGCCACGTATCTCCCATTTGCCTCTCCAGATTAATCGACCCACTCTTCCATCTGCACTCTACCCCAGGAGGCTGATGTCTGTGTTCTGCCTCAATGGGCTCTCTGCCCTTTGGGTTTTTATTGGTCATTGGGGAGATGCAGCAGGTCAGAAGGAATGAGGAGAGCGAGTTCTTGGGATTTATTTCCTTGGCTCCCTCCCTGTGGAGTCGCCTCAGGCTGGCCACATCCTGTAACTGAAGGTGATGGCTACCCAGATGATCATCCATAGTAGCATATATCAGAACTTCATGCAATCCTGTGCCTGGGACCCGATGTGTCAGGAGAGCCTAGATACAGGACATGTCCCCTGGCAGAGAGCGGATGGCCAACACATTCCTTCCCCTATTGTCCTATAAATGTTCACTGGAGACACTCTGGCGAAAGTGAGCAGGTTTTATAAAATCCAGCTCACCCCCTGTGGCAAATCTTTCCTGGTGTGGAGGGGGCAGGGCTTTCCTCAACTGTGGCAGAAACTCTCACGAGACAGAGGTGCTGCCTATAGAACAGCTCCCTGCCTTGGCCATGGTTTGAGACCCGCTGGCCATGGGGGACCAATGCCCACAGGTGAAGCTGACTTTGAGTGTCTCTCCTCCAGGTGAGTGAAACGCTCATCCACCCGTACTTGTGTGAGTTGTGTGTTTTGGTGATTCCGACACCTGAAAACCATGGAGAGGGCTGGGATCCCAGGACTGCTATTCCTGCCGCAGCCCATGACATGCTCTTTGCTACCCTCTGGGCGTTGAGACCCTCCCCTGGAGATGGTTAATATGTCTCTCTTTCTGACTGAAAGGCTATTTCTACCTCTTGGTGATTGTGAATAATGCTGCTATAAACATGTGCAAGTTGTTGTGTGGACATATGCTTTCACTTCTCCTGATATATATCTAGGAATGGAACTGCTGGGTAATATGGTAACTCCACGGTTAATTGTTGGAGGAACTGTCAGACTGTTTTCCAAAGCAGTTATGCACCATCTTACATTTCCACCTGCAATGTATGAGGGTTCCAATTTCTCCACATCTTCACCAACACTAGTTATTATCTGACTTTTTGATTCTAGCCATCCCAATGGGCATAAAGTGGTATCATTTTGATTTTGATTGGTGTTTCCCTGATGACTAATGACGTCAAGCCTCTCTGCATGTGCTTATTGGCCATTTGTGTATCTTCCTTGGAGAAATGCCTATTCAGATCCTTTACCCATGTTTAAATCGGGTCATTTGTCCTATTTATGACTGAGTTGTAAGAGTTCTTCATATATTCTGGATGTTAAACCCTTTCCAGATATGTGATTGACAAATATTTTCTCCCATTCTGAGGGTTGTCTGTCTTCTTTCTTGACAGTGTTCTTTGAAATGCCAAAGTTTTAATTTCAAAGCAGCCCCACATCATTTTTTATTTTGTTGCTCATGCTTCTGAAGTCATATCTAAGAACCCTTGACAAAATCCAAGGGCATAAAGATTAGCCCCTATGCTTTCTTCTAATAGTTTTTGAGTTTTAGATTTTACATGAAGGTTTTTGGTTCATTTTTGAGTTATTTTTTTGTATGTGGTGCAAGGTTGGGGTCTAGCCTCATTTCTTTGCATGTGGACAGACAGTTGTCCCGGGACCATTTGTTGAAGGGATTATTCTTTCCCAATTGAGTGGTCTCGGCATCCTGTTGAAAATCAGCTGGCCATGGATACATGGGTTTGTTTCTGGACTCTATTTCACTGAATTCCATTTATCTGTCCTTATGCCAGGCCCAGTGCCTCAAGACCATTATTACTTTGTAGTAAGTTTGGAAATGATGACATGTGAGTCCTCCTCCTTTGTTCCTCTTTTTCAAGATTATTTTGGCTATTCTGGGTTCCTTGCAATTCCACATAAATTTGAGAATAGGCTTGTCCATTTCTGCAAATAAGCTGCTGGAATTTTGATTGGGATTGCACTGAATCTGTAGATCAGTTTTGGAGCTACTGCCATCTCAACGTTAGGTCTTTTCATCCATGAGTACAGGATTTGCTTAGATCTTTGATTTCTTTCCAGAAATCAAAGCTTTTGATTTTGTAGTTTTCCAAGTATAAGTTCTACAGTCATTTAGTTAAGTGTATTCCAAAGTATTTTATTAACAAACCTGTTTGTTCAATGGTTTCTGAACACAGTCCTGCTAAAACAGGGCTGAGAGTGAGGTGTCTGGCGAAGGCTGCATCCTCCCCATGTGGCCTCATTCAGCAGGTGGGAGTGGGGTCACCAGGGCAGCTGCCCAGGACACGGCAGTGAGGACAAGCCAGAGGTAGACCCTGTCCTCATGGGGCTTCCTCGGGGGCAGGAGGTGGGACGAGAGATCAGTCAGCAATATGAAGTCACAACTGGGGCACGCGTGATGATGGGTGCATGTGAATGAGGGCCCTGGGGACCAGGCCACGGGGGAGGGCCCCTGGGCACCCCATGGTGGCCACACTCCACAGGATAGAGGGGGGTTTCAGGGAGAGAACATTCTAGAAAGTGAGAACACATGCAGAGGCCCTGGGTCACTTCCTAGGATCTGAAAGGAGCCGATCCTGGATGGAGTGCAGATTGGGGGGCAGTGGAGAAGGGGGGCTGGAGGGAGGTGAGCAGACCTCCCGGAGTGGTGGGGCGGCCCTAAGGAGAGCTTGGAGGAGGCCTGCAGTCCCCTGGGAGGAGCCGGCAGGGGGCAAGGACTGAATGGAGAGGGACCCCCATGCATTGGGGGCTGCGTGGGGGGAGGGGCCACTTGCAGAGTGGGATGGGTGGGCTTGGGCCTGAGTGCACCAGGTGTGGTGCCGGTCCCTGAGACCGGGGGGACTCCCAGGGGGTGGGAACCATGGCGTCCCCCTCAGCTCCAGCTCCCAGCTCCTTGAGGAACCCAGTGCTGGCCATCTGGCCTGGACTGCTGACGGGCCATTCACCCCCCCCCCGGACACCTCTGCCCCGACTCTCTCCATGGCCCTCTCTGTCCCAACCCCTCCCTTCCACATACACACACACACTGAAGCCTCCTTTCCTGACCACAACTGTCACACGTCTGTCTCCTTCTGAGACCCATCAGGGCTTCCCCGTGCCTTTCACCCAGCCCTCCGCTGCAGCTCGCAGGGCCTGGTCTGCCCCAATACCCCTTTCTCCCCTGCCCTCTCCGGCCCCTAGCCACTCCTCCATTCTGTGGGTCCCATATGCAGCCTCCCTCTGCCCTCAGGGCCTTTGCACACACTGCTCCTTCTTCCTGGGATTCTCAGCCCTTCTAGACTTTTACACTTCCTGTCCCATGGTAGAGGCAGGGGCTCCACTGAGCTCAGTACCAACCAGGACCCACTCACCACGCCCCAGCCAGCGTGGAGCCCTCTGTTCTCCCAATTCCTGGTGGAGGAAGCCTCTAGTTTTCTTTCTCATAGAAATGGAGAGGCACTCCATCCAGAAGCAAGGCAGAGCCTGGTGCGGGGACCCGCCGCCACCTTCTTCTGATGGTTCATTTTCTGTGCCCGGTCCCCACACCTGCCCTGGGACTGCCCAGGTGCCGGGACCCCAGCCCCTCACACCCGCCCCCCAGGGGCCAGCCTATGGCTGCCCATGATGACTCTGGAGGGTTGAGAGATGGATACAGCGGGGGCTCCAGGGAAGCTGGACCTCCTGGCCTGCGCCACTCCTTGGGGTCACAGGGTCCCATCTCCACTGAGGAAAGTGGGCGGGACACTGGGTTCAGGTCTCCCAGCCTGAGGCCATGCCACCCACGCGGCGGGGTCAGGAAGTGCCAAGACAGCGCGGGCACGGCCAGCTTCCTGGGACGTCTTTATTGACAGTGCGCAGGGAGGGAGGGAAGGCGGGACACCCAGCCCCGGCTCGGGCCTCAGGCGGGAGCTGCCAGCCGCTTGGGGAACCGCATGCGGTCATTGAGCCAGTCCACGTAATTGGTCACACGGGTGTAGACGCCCGGCTTGTTGAGCCTCCCGCAGCCGTCGCCCCAGCTGATGATGCCATACAGGTAGGCCACGCCGTTCTTCTCACAGACCAGCGGCCCGCCCGAGTCCCCCTGCCGCGGGGACACGCAGTCAGCAGCCCCGCCAGGTGGCCCAGGACACGCATGGGTGACTCAGGGGCTCGGGCTCCCTGGAGACAGTCCCTGCGTCCCCTCCCCGCCCCTGCTGCTCCCTCACCCCAACCCCACAAGGGCCACTGAGGAGCCAGAAGCCTGGAAGAGTTTCCCACACTCCCCCTCCCACCACCCCCGGGGCTCTCTGCGGCACTAGTGGTGACATTCGGACAGTGGGGGACGGGGACACCGGGGTCTCGAAGAAGAATGCTGGACGCTACTCGTGAGAGACACTGGGCAGATGCCACCTCATTCCCAGGCTGCTGTCCAGAAGTGGGGGGAAGGGGTGGTCCGACCAGCTTCTCCCCCTCATAAAGTACCCAAGAGCCACAGCCACTCCTCCTGGCCCCCTGCTCCACCCCCACCCCAGACGCACCCCATCATCCAGACATCCCAAATCCGGCACACGCTCTTCCTAAGGCCTAAAAAGCCTTCCTTGCCACCTGGGAAATACCTGTCCTCAGGACAGACACTAAGACCACCTCCCCCAGGACACCATCCTCGAAGGCCCCATTGTCCCACTGCCTCCTGCTAAGCTGGACCGCCGTGGGGAAGCCACTGGACCTCTCTGGGCCTCAATTTCCCCGTCTGAGGGGGCAGGAGGTCTCTCCCCCAACTACAAGGAGAATCTTCCTGCAGTGGCCGGGGCAGCGGCCCGAGGGTGCAGCCCCCACCCTGGGTGCTGGTCTCCAGGTTGGCAGGGGCACTGTCGGCTCTGGCCAGGGGTCCTTTCGGCTCTAGGAATCCCCTGGTGAGCGGTTCCCAGCCTCAGCGGGTCTGGCGGGCACACCTGTGTGGTCCCGTGGGGGCGCTGGCGGGCCCACCTGGCAGGCGTCCGACTTGCAGTCGAAGTAGCCAGCGCACAGCATGTTGGGGCTGATGTCTGCGCCGTACACCTCGGGGCTGCTGCACTTGTGGTCGGCCACGAGCGGCACCAGCGCCTCGCGCAGGGAGGGGGCGTAGGTCTCGGCGCCTGCGGGCGGAGCACCGGGGGCTCAGGGCTTGGCGGCTGCCCCGCTTGGGGACCGCAGGGGCGGATGCCCCCGCCCCTTCCCCCCGGCCCCCGGCCCCGCCCCCACGCACTCTCGTCCATGTGGCCCCAGCCTGCAATCTGGCACTTGTGTCCGGTGGGGAAGGAGCTGCCGGGCTCAGGCAGGCAGATGGGCTGGACGAACTGCGAGCGGACGGCGCAGCGCTCCCCCTTCTTCTTCAGCCGGACCAGGACTGGGTGGAGCGAGGGCAGGACTCAGCCGGGTGTGGGGACCGCTCCATGACCGCGGAGGGCGCGGAGGCCCCACCCAGGCTGCAGCCCGCTCGGCGGGGGGGCCGTGGCTCCAGACGGGGTGGGGGTGGGGGTGAGGGAACGGCTCTGTCCACACCAGGCCCCTTGTTTGCCCCGCCCCGGGGTCCGTCTCGCCCCTCCTCCTTCCCCCCTCCCCTCCCTCCCCCACGTGCCTGAGGGGCAGCCAGGCCGCCCGCCCCTCCCTGCCGCTGCTGTCGCCTCCCTCCGGCCCCGGGCCCGGGCGTGCTCACCGAGGTCGTGGTTGCGGGGGCTGAACACCGAGTAGAGCGGGTAGGGGATGTACTTCTCGATGCCGAACGCCTGCGTCACATCCGTCGTGTGGTTGAAGAAGTGCTGGCCCAGCACCACCAAGACGCTGTCCCTGGGGGGGCTGTGCAGGGGGAGCTGGCAGAACCCCAGACACCCCGGGCCACCGGGGTCGGTTCCTCCCACCCCTACAGGGCACCCCACAGACGCCCCAGGAGGGCCCAAGGCTGTGCTGACCACAGTCCTGAGCCCAGGTGTGGACGGCTGCGGTGGGGTGTGGGGAGGTGAGGGGGGCTGTGAGCGGCCTGGGGGGACGTGACTCAGCGTGATGAGGGGGCTCACAGAGGACCCCTGGGGAGTCCTCACACCAGGTCCAGGCAGAGTCTGCTGAAATTGGACCCCACGTGGGTGGAGACCCCTCCCCAGCCCTGAGTGGTTGGAGGCCCAGTCCACGTGGGTGGAGACCCCTCCTTTGTCAGCCCGGGGGTCTGATCTGGGCCTCACTTCCCCCCTGCTGAGGGGGGGACCCCACCCCTCGCCCTCCTCAGCCCTCCAGTGCCCAGGCCAAAGGGGAGCGCGGACCTTGAAATGCCCCGGCCACATGGGGTGAGGGATGGGGCATCCAGCCTGAAATAGCTGCATGGAGTGGGGGGACATTGGCGTCCTTCCCCTGCCCCCCACCACGTCCTTGCTCTCTGGGTTCCACCACCCTCACCTGCCCTGCTTGGCCCAGTCTCCAAGCTAACCCTGGGGGCGGCCCTGGGGACCCGTGGGCCAGGGCAGGGAACACTGCCCGGTGTCTGGCCCCTCCCAGCCCACCTGCCTCTCCCTACAGGGGTGCCCGGCTGCCCTTCAGGGACAGGAAACAGGCCGGGCAGGATGGGACCTGACGCTGGGGTCCCCACCGCTCCTGAGCTGGCTGGCCCTGATGCCCGGAGGCCCGCTGTCCCTCCCCAGGCTGGTGACAGCAGATGCCTCCTCCCTGCAAGCTGGGACCCCACCCCCTACCGCGGTGTGGCCAGACCACAGGTCTGAGATGGCTCTCCTCCCTTGGGGTGTCTGGTGTGTCTCACCTTGCCCTGCCCCCATCTTTAGCCGTCAACCCCAAGCCTGCCTCCTGCTAGGATGAGCACCCAACTTCCCCTTCAGGGTCCAGCTGTGACTGGGCTGCAGTTTCCCTGGCTAGGCAGAAAGAATTGGACTCAGGAGCCCCCTGGGCTGACAGTGCCCCCCAAGGCTGCAAGACTTGTTGCTGGGCCCAGCTGCCCAGCAGGGTGGGCTCCCAGTGGCCGCCTGGGAGACATTGGGTGGGGAGGGCGGCCTTAAGCTCCTCCACGGCTGTTGCCTGGCACTCTGGCCCCTTCCCCAGCTCAGGCGCTCTCAGGCTGTCCCTGTCCACTCATCTGACCCTCCATGACCATGGGCCCCTGGGTTACAGGACAGGGTGTCTGGAGCCTCTGGCAGCACCAGGCTGAGTGCTAAGTCACAACCAGGTGAAGGGTGGAAGGGGTGACTAGTGAACATTAAGGGTAAACAGAGGCATTCAAAGATGGGGGGGTTACACAGTTGGAGGACAGACTAGGGGCCACATGGGTGAGTGGTTATATCCGCCTGTGGGAGGACAGGCAGGTGGAGGGGTAGTGGGGGTGGAGGAGAGTGAGCTGACAGGTGGGTGGGGGATGTCTGGGTGGTTAGATGGGGGGGGTGAGGGTGGACAGAGGAATGAAGGGCAGGGTGGTGGGGCGGTGGTGTGGGGTGGCTGGGTGGGCGCGGTGGACCCCAGGGGTTGGGCTCACCTGTTGGAGAAGCAGTGGGCGGCCGACACCACCCAGCAGGTGTGGACCAGCGTCCCTGCGCAGAAGTTGTTCCCGATGTAGAGGGCGGCCAGCCAGGGGTGGGAGCCGGGCAGCGCCGAGGAACCCCCGATGATGCGCGGCCGCAGGAAGCCCCGCTTTTTGTGCCTCCTGCCGCAGAGCCGGGGTCCGGCCGGGGTGGGCTTGACCACGGCCAGCAAGGTCTCGGAGGGCGGGGGCTCCAGCCTGGCGACGCTCCCTGGGGACAAAGGCCACGCGGTCAGGCCCCCAGCCCCTGGTGCCGGGCCTGGATTCAAGGCCCCGACACAGGCCGGCCACCGCCTGCCCCACGCGCCTCTGGCGCTGCTCGGCCCGGCCGCCTGGGACGCCGCTGCCACCCCGGGGTGGTCAGTGTGGCCCCACTGGGCCTGTAAGTCCTGAGGCTGCTGCCTGGTGACACACGCACCCCTCAGGGATTCCCAGCTGCAAGCACCCAACGCACCCACCCTCCAGCCACGCCCACCCAGTCGCATGGGCCCACCCAGGCGCCTTCCGCCAGGCCCTCCCAAGCCCCGCCCCCGGCCCCGCCCCCGCCCCGGCGCGCACCGCAAGCCTCCAGGCGGCAGTACTCCCAGGACAGCGTGTTGTCCTTCACCACGTAGCACCACGGCCGCTCGTCCTTGTCGGGGTTCCTGGGGAGAGAGACCCGCGCGGGGGGTCGCCAGGGCCCTGGGAGGGCGCGCCTCGCGGAGCGCGCGGAGCCGGGGCGGCCCCTCCCTTCCCTGCCGGCAGCTTCCCGGCCGAGGGCACTGGGGTCCTGGGCGCTGACCGGCAGTAAGGGTGGCGGCCCAGGCCCATCAGCGCGGCGGCGCCCACCGAGTCCACGTGCAGCTCCTGGTAGAGCAGGTCGGAGTTCCAGGGCAGGCAGGCCAGGCCCGATGCCGCAGTGCGCGCCACCCCGCGGTACTCGGAGCCGTTCCCCACGAAGCAGCGCTCGGCGGGCACTGTGGGCGGGGGGCGCCGTGAGCCGGCCCCGCGGGTCCGCCCCGCGCCCCCTCCCCGGGCCCCCTCCCCGGGCCGGGCTGGAGGCCGCGGACTCACCAATGTTGCAGAGCCGCCCGGCGCGGCCCGGAGGACAGGCGCACACGGTGGAGCCCGTGGCCACGACCAGGTGGCAGGAGCCCCCGTGGAGGCAGGGGTCGCTCAGGCAGGCTGCGGGGAGGGCTGGGGAGCTAGCGAGGGCCGGCCCCGGGGGCGACCCCACCGCCACCCGCGCGCGCGGGGACCTCACCTGTGTGGCGGGTGCGCTCGCACGCAGCTCGGCCGCCCTGGCACACGCACTGCTCCACCTGGCCCTGGCGCACGCGAGCCCAGCGCTCGCCTTCTTCCAGGTACTCGTAGCGGGTCTCGTCGAAGCATTTCTCTGCGGGACGCCGAGTGAACCGTCTGCCTCCCCCTCGGCCCCCCGCCCCCCAACCCGCTGCCCCACTCACCGGTGCCGCAGTCCTTGCCGGTGAAGGCCGCAGGGCAGGCGCAGTGGTAGGATGCGTGGTCCGGGGCTCCGGTGCAGGAGCCTCCGTGGAGGCAGGGCGCTGAGGCACAGGGGTCGGGGGAACCTGGCCAGGTAGGGCGGGAGACAGCAGACGGCACCCATTTCTCAGCCCCCGGGCCCCTGGGGGACCCTGTCTGGGGTTGTTGGGGTGCCCTGTCCAGCCCTCCCTCCCCTTCCTCCCAGCGCCTCCACCCTGCCCTCAGGCCCTGGTCCCCTGGTCCCCTGGTGTCCAGGGGTCCCGCCGTGGCCGTAGGGCCTGACCTAACCACCAGGGGGCGCCCTGGCCCCAGCAATGGCCACAGAAGCAGCACAGGCCGCAGGGCACAGCCTGGGGTGGGGTCCTGCGGGAGGGGGCAGGCTTCCCACATCCCTCCCCTGCCCTTGGCGCCCCCGGGAGCCGCCCTTCTGGTCTCTGCTGTGGGTCAACCCAGAGCCTCTCCTCCACTCAGGTGGGACCCCCTTACACACCAGCCCCCAGGTCAGCTCTGCTCACCCCTACAGCCCTCACCCCACCCAGTCTTCCTACCTTGACAACCCCCCCCTCCAGCTCTCCACCCCTCCTACGTGCGGCTCAGGCCGCCCCATGCACCTGATACCCACCTGGGCCCCCCTGAGGCGTGGCGACCGCCAAGCAGTAACCCCAGGCCCTGTCCCGGTCATAGTTGTGAGTTGTGGCACACCTGCAGTTGGGGGCGATGCGGGGTTGTGGGGGGCCCACCCCGGCGGGCCAGACCCCTGGTGCTCCCTCCCGTCATGTGTGCACGCCCGCCCCAGGGGGTCGTCCACCTGCTCATCTGCAGGCGCAGGCTCATTGGCAGGGGTGGGGGCTGGGGAGTGAGCAGGGTGGGGCCCCCAGCCCAGACCCACCACTTCCTGTAGGTGCTGCCCTCCGAGGTGCAGGCGTGGTGCATGCGGCCTCCATAGCGGAAGGGGAAGCTGCAGGGCAGCCCGTCCTCTGTCAGCACTGTGGGGGCCAAAAGGGGCAGGGGTCAGGGGGCACCCACATGGGCCCTCCTGACCTCCACCACACCGCCTCCTCCCAAGAGCCCACGTGGCCCACCTCGCCCTTCCGGACCGCTGGTGGAAGCCGGTCCCGGCGGAGGACCCTCCACCTCGGTCCCTGGAGAGAGCGTGGCTGGGCTCACAGGTGTCACCAGTGTCGCAGGGGTCACCAATGTCAGAGGGGCTCCAGGGGTCACTGTGGCGTTGAGTCCTGGAGGTTCTGTAAGGTTCTGGAGGAGCGAGGGCTGTGCCCACATCACGTGGGACTGGGCCCCTCAGCCCCAGGCCCCTGGACTGGGCGCTCGGCCGATAAGCCCCTCACCCCTGGGCAGGGGCTGGGGGGCTCTGGATGACCCCAGGGCTTCTGCTGGGCCCCTGCCCCCTGCCCCCACCCCAATGGGGAAGCAGCTGGCATGGGGTCACTGCTTTCCCAGGGCCCACTTCTGGGCCCCATCAGACCCGACAGAGGTAGCCCCCCACCCACAACGGACCCAGGCAAAGTCATAGACTGCACCCCCCCACCCCCACCCCCAGCCTGCCAGGCACACCCACCCGCACCCCAAAAGGCTGACAGCTCCTCCCTGAGCTTTCCACTGGGGTGCGAGCCCTCTACCCGGCAGGTTAACCTCCCCCTGGCCGCAGCCGAAGGCCAGTAGGGACTCAGGCCGCGGGCAGGCAGCAGGCAGCGATGTGACTGAGACTCACCCTGGTGGCCTGGGGCTGGGCCCCACGAGGCGCCCATAGCAGCAGCAGTAGGAGCAGGTGCAGCCCCAGCGGGGGGCAGGGGCTGGGGACCCAGGCCCAGTGTCCCATGGCTCCTCCTGGGTTGGCGTGGGGCGGCGGGAGGCGGGAGCCTAGCCGGGGCAGGCAGGGGTCAGGGCCACCCGGTAATGATTAACCCCGCCCGCCTCCCAGGCCACCCCACATCAGGCAACCCAAGGTTTGGCTCACCTGTCCTGCCTGGACAGCCCCAGGTGTCCCACCTGGCCGGGCTGGTCCTACCCTGCCCATGCTCTCTGTCCACTTCAGAGGACTTCCTCCAGCAAGCCTTCCATGATGCACGTTCCAGCCTGGCACCACAGCAAGAGTGGCTGGTGTGTCCTGCTGTGACCCTGGCCCTGGGGGCAGAACTGGGGCTCCTGGGGGAGCAGAGGTGCCTCCTCTTGGTGGCTGTGTGCTCAGCGAAAGGCCAGGCACGGAGAGGAGAGGGTGTGGCACTGGGCTGAGGGTGCAAAAAGGATCCTTGTGGGGACTCGCCGCCCCTGGTGACCTGGGCCTGGAGGGGGCCACAGGGAAGGAGCTGGGGGAGCTGGGCAGGGTCCCCGAATGCCCCTGCAGCCTGTGAGTCAGATCTGCCTGGGAGGGGTGGGGGACCCCATGCCGTCCTGGGCTGGAGCTGGGGACCAGCACAGCTCAGCAGCCACTCTGCTGGATATCCCTGAACCCCACCAGTTCAGGCCCCCGTTTTCCCATCTATGCAGACTGAGTGGGGTCCCCTCCCCTGTCTTCCATCCCACCCCTCCCCCAGGCCCCTGCCCAGAGTGACCCATCTGAGCGTTCCCTAGGCCGCTGCCTGGAAGCATCCAGAACGGCCCCCTGGCCTTGCTGTGTGCTCGATCCCAGGCCCTCCCGGGGTGGGGTGGGCCCGTCCAGGCCCATGGAGGGAGGGCGCCCGGCCCTGCACCAGCGCCACCCTTGGCTACCCCCAAACCCACAGGAGCACCTTCGTCCCCTGGGGTCCTGGACGCTGACGCCCACTCCCTGGGGGATGACAGCTCTGGCCGGAAGCCAGAGGGGCTCGGCCGAGGCATCAGATCCTGCTCCGGCCCAGTTCTGAGCAGGAAGGGCTGGGGGCCCCTGGTTCTCGGGGTTCCACTGGGCATGGACCACCCTCTGGCTCCTGGCTGGCCACCTGTCCCCAGAGGGGGCCCTCCCAAACCCCTGCTCACTGTCTCTGCTACCCACGTTTGTCACTGATGCACCCGGAATCCTGGTGGAGCACGTCCTGACCCCCACGTCCCCCCAACCTGGTCACCCCAGTTCTCCGGCAGACCTCTGATTTCCCAACGGGGCCAGCTGGCGGGGGCAAACGCTGCAGGCCCTGGAAGGAGCCCCCGTCCCTGCTCTGAAGCACCTCGCTCCAAAGCGGCCCCTTGCACGGCCAACCCCACCACGTTCTTGGGGTACGCCAGGGGCTTCTTTGTCGGAGGCCCGTCCTGGGGCTCCCGCGAGCTGTGGGAATGGGCCCCAGTGGAATCTGAGGCAGGGGTGCCGCCCCTGTCCATCTGACCCTGGGCTCCCCCGCCCGGTGACGCACCTGCCTGACGCCCCCAGCCCATGCAACCCTCAGACAGGAGGCTGGGGGAGGGACCCTTGTGCGCGGCTGCTCAGTGTGTCGGGGCTTCCCCCAGGGCCACCATGGACCCTCTGTCCGATCCCAGGCCCTGCTGCTCGGGCTCGGACACCCCCACTCCGGGTCCAGCCCTGCTGGTCAGACCACTCCAGCCCCAGGGCCCTCACACGTGCCCTCCTGGCTGCTGCCATCTGAAAGGGCAGGGGACCCGGAATCCCCAAGCCAAGCCCTGCCCCCAGCCATCCCTTAGTCCACCCCAGGTGCCGCTTCCTCCAGGCCCCCCCCACACACCCTGGAGCAGTCCCTCAGGAGGGGCCGGACCCCAGCCCCCAGCACGAGGCAGACGCTCAAAAGGTCCTCAGAGCACTTTATTGAGGAGAGCTGGACGCCGCGGGCCTGGGCGGGCACTGTCCCCACAGCCCTGGCGAGTGTCCAGGCTGTGGCCTCCAGCCAGGGTCACGACCTCCACCCAGGGCCACGACCCCCACCCAGGGTTATGACCTCCAACTGGGGCTGTCCCCTTCAGCCAGGGTGGCCCGTCTGGCTGGGACGGGGCCCTCGGCTGGGCTGGTGTCCTCCGGCCGGGGTAGCCCTGCACGGCGGCCATGGCTGTCCTGCAGGGTCTGGGGCTGGCACTCAGACGAAGGTGGCGCGGTGCCGCCCGGCCTGGGTGGGCTCACCGGGGCTGGCGCCAGGGAGACCTGGTGTCGGGAGGGTGCCAGCCTGCGGTCTCCCCCCGCCCGCCCGTGCCCCCGGGGTGCTGCCGTCCACAGCGGGTGACGTGCCGGCGACGCGGTCCACGTCGATGATCCTGCTGACCGGGAGGCCCCGGCGCCCACGGGCCCGGCCTGCACGGGAGAGAGCGGCCGTCACTCGTGCACGGGGTCGGGCCCCCCACACTAGGGGGGCTCAAGCACCCAGATGTACCCCAGGCGTGGAGCCTCTGGCCCCGGGCCCCTGGCCTGGGGACAGGCGTGCCTGGGAGGGCTGGCCACTGATGGAAGCATCCAGAAGCGTTCCCCAGGCCCATCTGCAGGCACCAACCTGTGAACGTGGCTGGACCCACTGTGTCCCCACCTGTGAGGCCCCCAACACCCCAGCACCTGTGGGCCACACTGCACACCTGGCCATGCAGAACAGGGCCCTCTGCAGGCTGAGCTGATGGAGGGGGAGGGCAGACAGTGGGGGGACAGGAGGGGAGGGGTCTGTGGGCAGGAGGCCGGGAGCTGTGTGTGAAGAGGGACTCACCTGCACCCCTGGGCTCATCTGTACCTCTGGACTCACCTGCACCCCTGGACTCACCAACACCCCTGCCCTTGCCTAAGCAGCCCGGCTCCCCTAGCAGTCCCAGCATCCCCTCCAGGCTGCTGGAAGCCAGTCTGACTCACTGCCCCTTCACCCCAGGAGTCCCCTGGCCACCCCCAACCTGCCTGGAAGTTTCTAGACTCTAGGACAGGCAGGTCCCCTCTTCCTGACCTGCCTACTGCCCCTGGGGGGCCTGATCACTGAGGCCGACGCTGCCCGGTGGTCCAGTCGGGGATGGGGAGCCTTGGGGTGGGGTGGGGGGTGTAGTGGGGCCTGGCGTGGGCCCTGGACATAGGTCGGCAATGCCTCTGGGCTCTGCAGGCAAGTCCTCTCCCTGGGGGATCCTGTGTAAACCCCTTCCTCTTTCTGGAAGTGGGGAGCGGCGTTGCTGCCTTCTGAGGGGATTAAAAGAGAGATGGGGGGCGTTCAGCCCCTGGAGAGGGCTCCCAGGCCCTGCTTGGTTGGCCAAGGTGCCCAGGGCCAAGGGTCTGGGGGAGCCATGAGCCTCCTTGGGGAGTCTGGTGCGGGGCCCCCAGGTGCTCGCGGGGAGCAGGAGCCCCAGGCAGGGCCTTTGGTCCTGTGGCCGGCTCCAGAGGAGCCTCAGTTTCCTCAGCTGGGGCAGGAAGGCCTTCACAGAGTAAGGTCAGCAGGGAGAGCCTCCAGGCCTGCGCTCCCCCACCGCCGTGGCCCCCATACCCCCAGCCCATCCTGCCAGTGGCCTCAGAGCAGGCCGGGCCTGAGGATAGCGACAGCCCCCTCCCAAGGGCACGCTGACGAGTCCAGGCAGCTGGCGAGGAGGTGTCACCCAGCACAGAGGACGCGGCAGCTTCCGAGGTGCAGGGCGGGGATGCCAGGGGCCACCGTGAAGGGCAGCACTGCCCCAACCAGCCGCGCTGGCACCCATGTCTGCAGACAGGGCCAGGCCGGGGGCCTGAGGGGACCTGTGGGGGGAGGGTACAGGCCGGGGGCTCTAGTGCTGCCCAAGGGACCCCAAACAGGCCAGAGGGGACGGGAGGCTCCCCAGGGGCCTCACAGGCAAAGGCACTCTGGGGGTCACAGGTCATGCCTCCAGGCCAGGCCGGGGGCTGGGCGGGCATCAGGGTGTGGCCAAGCTTCACCTTGGACTCTCTCCTCTGGCCACATGTGGGCAGGTGGGGAAAAGGGGCCACTGTGGCCAGGGCTCCCGGCAGCTGGGCAGGCTCGGGATGGGGGGCGCCTGTGCGAGGGGCAGCCCCCCGATGCTGGCAGGGTCATGTGTGTCACTTAAGCAGTGGCCGCAGGCTGTGTCCTGCCCACCTGCCAGCCCCAGACTCGCGCTGAGTAAGCGGCCGTGGGGCGTGTGACTCAGCGGCGGGCAGTGTGCCCTGGCCTGCAGGGAGAGCTCCCCACGCAGGGACGGCGACACGGCCCACCCGCAAGACCCCTGTGCACGCCCCTTCCACACAGGAGCCCCCTCCTGGGATCCCTCTGCCCCTCCTCCCCCCAGGTCAGCCCACGCCTTCTCCCCGCCCCCGGAGCCCCACACCTCCTGCCCTGCCAACGGCCCGTCCTAGGGCCCCGTGCCACCCCCGGGGTCCACTCTCCTGCTCTACCGGGGCCTAGTCTCCGGCCTTACCTGCTGGGGCCCGGGCTGCGGCCCCCCAACCCCCTGGAGCCACGGGGTGCTTGCCAGGGCCTGGGCCTCCCCTTGGCCCCTGCTTGTCCCTCAGGCCATCCCTCCCGCCACGCCAGACGCTATCAAGCCCCTCCACCCCGACCCAGGACTCAAGACCTCCTCACGACGACGGTGGACGCGGCGGACACATGTCCATCCTGGCGGGGGTGGGGAGGACACAGGGGCCCTCCAGGCCTGTCCTTGGGGGTCCCCAGCAGTCCTGCCCCAGAGGAACCCCACTGCCCGGAAGCCCTGAGCTCTGACCCTCTTTGCTGGTGATCCGCAAGGGGCCTGAGGAGGCTGGGCAAGGGGCAGGCCCAGGACCGGGGAGTTGCCCCCTCCGGCCTCCCCCAAGCGGACCTGCCGTGGCTCGGCACAAAGACCATGGGGACCACACAGCTCCTTGGGGGCCAGGCCGGCGGAGGGAGGGTGGGGAAGGAGGGAGCAGGAAGAAAAGAAGGGAGAGAGGGTGGGGAAAGGTGGAGAGGAGGGGAGAGAAGGGAAGGGGGTGGGGAGGGCGGCCGCCGCCAAGGGCAAGGCGCTGCCTCCTCCCACAGGCCCCCACTGGCCCTGCACAGCGGGAGGCAGAGGACACGCAGGACAGGAAAGGACACGCCTGCTGGGAGAGCTGGGCTCCCACTCCCACTGTGCAGCCGGCCCCTGGCTCCTGGCCACCCCTGCCCCTGCCACCCCCGTCCCCGGGCCATTCCCAACCCCGGCCACCCTGCCCCCCCAGGGCACCCCTGCCCTGGTCCCTGTTCAGGCTTTTCACTGTGTCTGTGCTGCAGGGGTGGGGGTGGGGGTCAGGGGCTGGACTAAAAGTCCTTCCTCAGCAGACCTGAGAGCACTGGGTAGTAGGCCCTGGGCCTGGGGCCACAAAGGCTAGGTGACAAGGGGTCAGCGTAAGGGGACAGAGGAGAGCGGAGAGAGGAAGGCAGGAGAAGGCGGGGGGAGGAGGTGAGGAGGGGCAGATGAGGGGTGAAGGTAAGGCAGGTGGAGGAAAGGGGGAGGGGGAGGAGGGAAGGTAAGCTGGGTGGAGGTGAAGGGGTGCAGAGGGTGGGGGCCCATGGCGTATCCAACTGGGGCTGCTGGCTGGGGTCAGACGGGAGTGCGAGGCCAAGTGGAGAGAGGACAGTGCAGCCGAGTGGCCGTGGGGTTGGAGGACGGGGGTTCAGGCAGACACCCAGGGGTGTGGTGTCTGGATGAGGGCTGGGAAGGCCAGGGGTGGGGGAGAGGCCCAGGGGTCCCCAGGCAGGGTAAGGCCTGGGGGGCTCCAGGCCTGCGTGGGAAGAGCGCAGGGCGCAGTTAAGCGTGGGGCAGCGGCCCCGTGGGCAGGGGGCGTAGACATCTGGGGGACGCAGATGCCGTGGGGAGCACCCACCCGAGGGGGCCGTGGGGATGGCACCTGTGCCGGCACGGCGCTCGGGGCAGCTCCGCCTCTCCCTGGCAGGGGCTGTGGGGTGGGTCGGAGAGCCCTGGAGCAGCGTCCTCCAGGGCCTTGGGGAGCTGGGACCCCCTTGCCAAGGGCAACACTCGGAGTCCGGGGGCCTGGTGGGGGGCTCAGGGGGCCGCCCACGAAGGCCCAGCGTCTGGACGCCCAAGGACCCCGTGGGCGCGGGTGCTGGACCTGACGGGACCCCCGAGCCAGGCCCGCGGCAGCCCTGGGGCCTCTGCGGGGAGGGCCGCTGCCAGGTGGGTGCAGAGACCCGGGGTGGGGGGCACCGAGGCGCCGTCGCTGGGCATGCGCGGTCTGGGCAGGAGCGAGCCTCTGCGTCCGCCTGTCTGGGAGCCTCAGGAGCACGTCCTGGTCTGTGCACGAGTTTGAGCGTCAGTGCGTGTGTCTGTCCGGGAGCGGGAGCGTCTGTGCACGCATCAGGGAAGCCACGGGGAGCGGGGAGCTGAGGCTGCAGCAAGGTGGACGCTCCACTCCCGGGCTGGTGACGGGGCTCCTGAGGAAGCCCCGAGCCGCGCCGGGTTCCCGCCTCCTCTGCACGACAGCAGGGGCAGCCGCCCTGGGGACCCCTCACTAGGAGGGGGTGCTGGCGGGGTGGGGCGGGGCAGGACGCTCCCGCCCTCCCCTTGGGACCTCACACCCCCGGCGTCCGGGTGCCCCTGCTGCCCCTCCTGGCACCCCGCCCCTCTATGGCAGCACCCTCCCCTATTTCACTGGGAAACTGCTCCCAGGATGGCAGAGACCGGGCTGGCCCAATGCTTCCCCGGGGGGGGTGGGGGGGCTGTGGTGGGGCACTGAGGGGATGCACCCGGGTCTCTGAGCCCCTACCGCACTGGTGGGGCTCACCTGTACCTGCTGCTTCTGCCCTGACGGGCGAGGGTCTCCAGGTGCCCAGCCTGGGGGCGGGGTGGGGTGGGGTGGGAGTGGACAAAGGGAACCAGGGCCTGAGCTGGGGCAGAGGCCTGTGCCTGGGGGAGGGGCACGAGGGGGCTACGGGCACGCGAGAGGAGGAAGGAAGATGGGGAAGAGGAGGAGAAGATACGGTGAGGGACCGGGAGTGCCCAAGGGCCTGTCCCCCACAGTGAGGGGCTCGAGGGGCCCTGAGGGCAGTGGCTCCCTCCAGGAGGGGCTCTCCAGCAGGGGTGCTGGGGGTGTCCTGGGGGGTACACTCAGCCTGAGTGGAAGGCTTGGGGGAGGGCAGGCTGGCCTGGGTCAGGGGGACGTAGACAAGGGAGACCTCAGGACCTGATGACTGGACTGCAGACCCCACAGCGTGGCAGAAAGGGTGACACCTGGCACTTGGGCCCACTTGGGAAGACGGGGGCGCCAAGCCAGGCACCGAGGCATGGCCTTCCAGGGCCCTGTCCAGCCAGGTGAGGCCCCTCCCACAGGGTACTGGGCCTCGTGGGGAGAGGGGAGAGGGAGAGGCCCAGCAGGGCCACCCCCAACCCCAGCCATGATCCAGCTCCTCTCCCAGCGGAATGAGCCAGAAAGCAAGTGTCGGGTGGGGTGGGGGGCTGTGGTAGGGGTGCGGGGGTGCGTCTGACCAGGCCTGGCCAGGGAAGGGACCCTCTGTGGCTCCCTCGGCTGGGGGCAGACTGTGAGTTCTGAATCAGGGTGCTGAGAGAGCCCCCTAGCACGGTTCCGACCCCGGCCTAGGCCACACACCCAGGGGTGACACCCAGGAGGGCTCAGAGGTGCCAAGGAATAATGGCCAAGTTTGTAAAGTATATTAAGCCAAATCCAGAATGTCCCCTTAAATTCTCTAAAAATACCACTTATTCCCCAGGATTAAAACAGATCTACAGTTTCAGAAGTGGAAACAAATTTTAAAGGAAAAAGAAAAGAGTTTTAGGCCAGTCCATGACGAGAGACAGAGTTTATTGCTCCTGGAAGAACAGAGCCAACACAGGTGCCAACTACGTACAGGCAGCTACGAAGCGAGAGGAGGAAGCAGGGGCTCCAGGCAGGGGCTGAGTCAGGACATGCAAGGGGGGGTCGCCCAGGAATGCACGTGTGGACCCTACACGTACAGAAAGAGCACCCCCAGACCCTGGGCAGAGAGGGGTAGGGTTTGGGGGCAGAGATCAGAGTTGCAGTGGGTAGGGACAGTCTTGGCACCACCAGGGGCAGGTCCTCACCCGAGGCGCCCACAGGTCGCGAGCGGCAGCCCCGCGGCTCCCCCGAAGCCCCTGGCGGAGGCGCACTCACCACGGGGGCAATGGCCACACCGCAGGGGCCACGAGCCCTGCGCCAGCTTCTGGCACTTGTGGCAAGGCTCTCTGCTACAAGCCTGCACTGTGCATCCCCTACTGTGTCCCTGCGGCTCACTGGGGGTTGGGGACACATTCCCACTGCTCGGGTCCTCTGACCCCAGGACGCTGGCCGGCACTGCCCTAAATGGCTGTCCCGGCTCTTTCTGCCTCAAGCCGCGTGTCTCTGTTCCAGTGACGACTTTTGTTTTTAGCCTTTGAAACCAAAACACTAAACATGCCACATCTGAATTTCAAAGGAAACACACTGATTTTGCGGGACTTCCCAGGCTGAGCCAGCCTGTTCCCGAAATCAGGGCCTGTGGAGGGAGCGCGGGCAGGGAAGTGGCCGCCGCAGCTACCTGGCTCCCGCGGACCGACGCAGGCCCCGGTCCGTCTGCCGCGTCCTAAGGGCACGACCGTACCCAGCTCTGGCCTCTGCCAGCCGCCTTCCTCCACGCAGGACAGGCAAAGGGAGAGCACAACAGAGGGAGACCAGGAGGGAGTCTTGCCAAAACACCTGTTGCGGAGCGCCACGGGGCCGGAGGGGACTTACCGGAGCTGTGTCTGTTTTGTTTATTGAAAACCGGGTGACAGTGTGGATGGGGGTCGAGCAGAGAGAACTCAGAGGTGGAGGGAGTCAAAACCTGCAGGTACCTGGTCTCGGGGGCTCCGGCGTGTCCTGTGCATCCGGTAGAGGGGCTGGGGGCGAGCGGTGGGCTTCGGCCCGTGGGCCGGGGGGCGACGGCAGCAAGGTGCTGTTGGGGCTGCTGATGTCCCCCTCCCCCACCAGTGTCAGGTCGGCAGGACTGTCCTCCGCCGTCTCGATGCCCTCGGCCCTGGCCTCCCACGACCGCCGCCTCCATGCTGGCGCCACGCCTTCCTGCACGGGGGGCCCGGGCGGGCTGTCGGCTGAGCCAGGGCTGTCGGCGGAGCTGGGGCTGTCGGCAGAGCCAGGGCTGGCTGCCGGGCTTTCGGCAGAGTCCTGGGCGGACCCCAGCTTTTCGCGGGGCTGGGGGGCTCTCTCCTTGCTGCTCCTCTTGGCAAGTCCCTTGGCCGGGGGGGCGGTAGGGAGGCGCAGGAACTCGGGGAGCACCAAGTCCTCCTTCCTTAGCAGCCCGCGCTGGTCGTCTGCTCTGCAGCTCTGAGCTTTGGAAATGAGCTCAAAAAACTCTAGTGGAAGGAAACCCAGATGCTGTGTGTGAGGGTCTCACCCCCACACGCAGGGGGCGGGCAGCCGGGGTGGGGCGAGGGCTGGCCTACTGCGCAGAGCTGGGCGAAAGCCTTAGCCTAGGGAATTCTAGCACCCCCTTTCTTCCCCAGAGCCTGTGACAGCTATAAACCTCCCTGAAAAGGGAATTTTGTGAAGTCCCAACTTGAAAAAGCAAAACTCAACACGGGCGTGCTCTCGTGTTGAGCTGGGAAGAGGCTGCTGTGGGCTCGGGCTGGGTTTTCCACTTACAGCCTGGGTGCCCTCGGACAGGTGAGGCTGGCTCCCTTCTAGGGACGGGGCACGGGGGGCCTGGCTGCAGCTCCCCAGCTGGGACCCAGCGTTTCCTTGCAGAGCCCAAAGGTCAGGGCCAGAGACCTCAGGCGAGAGGGGAGGGGAGAGGGCCCAGAGACAGGGTGCGGGCGAGAAGACCCTGCTCACGCTGCCTCCCGACCCACCTGCCGCGCGGCCCCACCTGTGCGTCGGCTGCAGCACCCCCTGCCCCATGGAGCTCTACAGCCTCCCTCAGCCACGAGGGGCCTCCCCACTTCCCAGGGCCTCCTCGGACTGCTGCGGGCACACCCAGCCTCTCTGGGGGTCACTCCAGAGCCCACCCTTTTCCTACCGCGGCTGCATTCTCAACTCTAACTCAAGTTCACAGTGAATGCATCAGCCTGAGTTTTCTCCAGCATTTAAGTAAAAAAGACTGCAGCTTTTACAGAACTGTGAGAAACCCATCGAGCTCCAAGGAGAGCTGGTTTGCTTCTGCCCCTCCGCGGGCAGCCAAGGCAGGGGGCAGGTGTGCCTGGGGGCTGTGTGCGAGCCGGCAGCTGAGGAAGGGAGCGGGCCCTGGACAGCCCTGGCCGGGAGTCCGCCTCTGAGACCTGCCTTTGCTAGTACCGCGCAGAGGGAAACGGCGCTCTGATGAAGAAGACCCCGTCCCTGAGTGCCCAAGCACCCTGCATCTGTCCTGCCGGCCTGGGCAGGGGAGGGTGCTGTGTCCCTAGGGCTGGCCCTCCGCCTCTGCTTGGGGCCCTGGGGAGCCCATAGTCAGCAACCCCCCCAGGGCCGGCTCCCGAGGGAGGTGGTGGGGTGGGGGGTGGCTGGCCGCACAGTGTCCGCACAGGGACACGGGAGGGGGCCCTGCTCGGGGTGTTGGGAATGGCAGGACCCGTTTTAGTGACTCTGCTTAACACCTGATATTGCATTTGCCAGGAACCGGGGAAGTGTTGAAAAATGCACATACCCTCTGCTTCGTCCAAATTAATTTTCTGATTTTTTTTTTTCCCAATCTTTGCAATAGATTCTTCTCTCTTTGAAAGCCGGGGCTCCCTAGCATTTTTTCCATTTTCTCCTTTTATTTTAATAGAATTAGACTTGCCTAGTGTTCTTTCCTCTCCCTGTATCAGAAGGAAAGTCAAAGTTCTACTCACAGTGCAGGCACACGACAACACACAGTTACCCAGTTAACAGATAAGCAGACATTTGAAATACAGATTGCATCAACTCAGAATTTACAGGAGTAGAAGAAAAAGCAAGTGCAAGGATAAAGAGCACTAAACAAAGAGCATTTAAGGCACAACCTCCCCACCATCCAAGGCAGTTCACACAGAAGGGGGAGGACGGCCAGCCCTTGACCCTCTACCCTGGGAAGAAAATGTCCAGAACGAACCCAGCCACCCCCCTCTGAGAAAACGCAGCGCAGGCGCCTTGGCTCAGAGATGCCGCCGGCCCCAACCTGCACCCTGGGGGACCGTGCGGGCAAGGGGGGAAGGGAAATTACCGTAGCCGCGTGATTTCTGGAAGTGGACTTTGTAGCTATGCTCAGTTTGCCTGCTGCACCTTTCTGTTTATCTGTGGATGCTAAACATAACAAGACACACTTTGTGATGACAGTGAATTCCAACTTCATGCAAACATTTAAACGTAAGCACGTTCATGTGTCTGAGGGCAAAGCTACGGAGAAGCCAAAAAGTACGAAGCATCCCTTATCTAAAAATAAAGCCCATATCTGGGCCGACATCTAGGCCTCTTCGCCCAGTGCCAGAGTAGAGGGCGTACCTGCCTCCCCATACCTGGGCCAACACGGGCACGGGCAGGGCTCGGGAACAGCTGCCCTCGGGGTGATACCAGGGGCTTCCGGAAGGAGAGAAGGATGAGGCATCTTCTGTAGACAGAAGAGCCTTACGCTGATGGGTATATTTTCAAATCAGGCTGCGGGCTCTCCTCCCTCTGGCACCAAAGGTCTAAAGGCCACTTCACTGGCACATATACAACTCAGTGGCAACGAAAAAGCCTGTTTCTACCAACAGTGCCCGCCTACCTAAAGCTGTCCTGTGAGACTCACCTGCACAGAGGTGAGCCTGCAGCGAGCAAGCTCAGCCTCGGTGCCCCAGGGGCAGGGGCCTGGCACAGCCTGGTCAGCCTGAAGAGCCCTGAGCGTGGGGGGGGGGGGGGGGCGGGCAGGGGAAGCAGGGCCAGGCTCACCTTTTCCCTTGGGACGGTCCTTTTCCTCTAAGACGACCCGCTGTCCGTCCAGGGCTGCAATGGGGGCGCCGAGGTCCAGGAGCTCCCTCTCTCCGCTCTAGAGGCAGAGGGGCCTGTGGTGAGCCCCGGAGGACGCCCGAGAGCGCCTGGGACTGGCCGCCGGCCACCAGCAGGCCCCAGGCAGCCCAGGCCCCGCCACCTCAGGTCACCCGGGCCCAGGGCTTGGCCACAGCCTAGGGGTGGAGTGACCTAAGAGGCCATCGCCTGGGCATGGATGGCCAGGGCGGGTGGCTCTCGAGCTACCGAGGCACGGCTGCTATCCTAACCCACAGATGCGACGCTGTGACAGGTGTGTAAGGTGTGTAAGGGTGCCGCCGAGTGTTTACTTAGCAGAAGAGGCTCCATGTGGGTCGGAACCTGCCTTGTGGACTCAACGCTGACCCCTTCACAGACCCGCAGACGCTCTGATGGGGTGAGCACTGAACTCAAAATGCTCGTTTTATAAGCAAACAAGGAAAGACGGACAGTTCTGGCAACAGGTCTAGAGACCAAATGAAGCACTGATCACTACAGTACTAAAGCCCTCAGCCCCTGGGGTGACTGCAGACCTCCGCAGGGTCGCAGGGTTGCAGGGTTGCTGGGTCCTGCCTGACCCTGAAGCCTGCCCGAGCAGCGGCTGAGGGCAAATGGCCAGCTGCTGGGTCCTCCCTTGTCCCTGAGGCTCCCAGCCCGGCCAGACTCATGCCCAGAAACCCAGGCCACATGCTGTCAGTGTGACGGCCAAGGCCCCCTGCTCAAAATGCTGCCCTCATGCCCCCGCCATGCGAGGACGGTCTGCGGCACCCGGTGAACAGACCCTCCACGGCAAGCCCCACCTCACAGGTGGGAAGCCCAAGGCCCAGAGGGGCGAAGCGATTCTCAGGACCTCGGCCCCACAAGGCCGAGAGCCCAGAGCCTGGGCCAGGCGCCCCGTGGCATGTGCGACTTGGCAGGGCCTGGCTGGCAGGGGGAGGCTGCGGGGGCCCTAGGCCACATGTCCTCTCACTCACCTCCAGTCGGGGACAACTTGGGGGCCACTTTCAGAGAAAACAAAAACCCTAAACATCCTTGAAAACACAGCTCTGGTACAAAGAAAGGAAAACAAGGTGAACAGTGTATCACACGTCACCAAATTGCAAAGCCAAGAAACAGGACACGGCGAGACCAGCAGCTCTTTCCACTTATCCAGGCACCTTTTCACCAAATTGCCCCGTCAGTGCTTTATTCCAAAACTGCCTCCCCGTGCTCACGAGCGCCCAGCCGGAGCCCGTGGAAGTCGGCTAAGCCAGACAGGAACTGTGAAACTCAAGCAACAAAGATGAAGAGAAACAGCCTGAGGACCACAAGGTGGCACCCGTGGGAGCTGCAGGCGGCACGTCCACCTGGACGCGTGGGCACCCGTGGGAGCTGCGGGCATCACGCCCACCTGGACGCGTGGGCAAAGGATGAAGTACTTCCATTCTTGTTCTTTGGTAAGTTTTTCTCATTTTTCTTTTCCTGAACTAAAACCTCATCTCAACTAACAACCTGAAATCTTTTTGGAGTGAGCAAGATGTAAGTAATAATCGCTTACATTCAACAGAATCATAAAGCTGGTTTGAAAGTGTCATGTACCCCAGAAAAACCATGTCCTTTAAGCCTCATTCAATACTGTGGGTGGGGGCAGCGATTGGTCATCTCCATGGAGACGTGGCCCACCCAGCGGTGGGTGTGGCCT
The DNA here is from genome assembly GCF_023851605.1 of Tamandua tetradactyla. NCBI lineage: Eukaryota > Metazoa > Chordata > Mammalia > Pilosa > Myrmecophagidae > Tamandua > Tamandua tetradactyla. Next base: position 3,561,526 of record NC_135345.1, on the reverse strand, counting down.
TCTGGTTAGATGGGGGCATGACTCTGCCCACCCTAAGGGTCAGCAGATGCCCGCCACAGGCCTTCCCAGCCCATCGGCTTCTCGAGTCCAGGGGTCTCTCCTTAATGTGGACACTTTTATGGCCTCAGAACTATAAACTGGTAACTTAATAAACCCCTTTATCAAAGCTGTTCATTTCTGGTGTACCGCGTCCTGGCAGCTTTTACGAAGTAACACACGTGCACTGTCTCCTCTGGAGGGTGCCCGGGGAGGGGGATGCCCAGAGGAGGGGGGATGCCCCAGGAGGGTGCCTAGAGGAGGGAGACGCCCAGGGGAGAGGGGAACACCCCCAGGGGGTGCCCAGGAGAGGGGGCACCCCAGGGGTCCACTCACCAGTCTCACCACCAGGTCACTGAGGTTCAGGCCGTACTTGGCCACCACTGGCCGCAGAACCTCGGTCACGGGCTTGGTGGGCTTGGCCTTCAGGCCCACTGACCGGTTAATTGGAACGAGGTCCAGCCTGGTGGGGGTGGGCGGCACGGTGAAATGCTCACACACACGCACCCCATCTTTGTTTACACAGTTGCTGAAGAGGGTGACGATCCCTTGCTCCCCAGGGCCCCCCCCCCCCACTCCAGTGCTAACCCCTTCCTCGGGGCAGGGGGAGGCAGGGCGGGGCCAGGCCCGGGGCCCGGCAGGGACCTCCTCAAGGGCCAGGCCGACCCCGTCAGCCTGGGTGTCAATGGTTAGAGGCTCCCATGCAGCCGCCAGGCAGGGACCCCACAAGGCACAGGTAGGGGGAATGGGTAGCTGTGTTGTTCTGTGGGTTCATGAGGGCCCGTGGGGGCCACTGTCCCCACCCCGCGGCCAGGCTCGTCCTGGGCACGTGCGGCCCTCACTGAACCACTCGGGTGTCGGCCGCGTGTCTGCTTGGCGACCAGGGAGACAGCAGGGGCTGAAAGCTGGGAGCCGTCACACATGGGTTCCAGGACCCTCCCACCAACGGAAAGGGTATTTCCTCTCACCGGAACAGAGTCCGCTTTTCCAAGCGCAGGTCCCTGGACTCCAAGATGCTGCTGTCCTGTTGCAGCACTAAGGGCTTCAGGATGCGGGAGAGGGGCGGAGAGCGGAGTGAGCTGGGGGCCAGGCTCGTGGAGGGGCCGCGGTGCACCCCTCCCCCCGGGGCAGCGCGGAGGGGCCCACTGCCCGCAGTGGGCGCGGGTGGAGGGGGCAGGCGGCAGCTCGCACCTTGTCCCCGCCCACCAGGAAGAGGTCAACGGCAGCGCCACTGATGCCCTGCCGCTCGCAGAGCCCGGACAGCACCTCCTTGACAGAGCAGCCGGCCCTGACGGTCACCGTGCAGGCCGTGCCATCCGGGAGGTGGACGCGGCAGTGCTTGCATGCCTTCTCCTTCTCGGGCACCGGCGTCCTGCGGGCCTCCGCCTGGGACAGGGGGACAGGCCGTGTGCTGAGCGCAGGGCCCCCCCGTCCCGCGCCCATGCCCCCCCCAGAGCTGTGTCTTCGCAGCACCCCCTGCCCCGGGAGAGGAGGCGTCCACGTCCACGCAGTCAGCAGGAGAGGGCAGAAGCGGCTGTGGGGCTCCGGCTCTCTCAGATGCTGACACCGTGGGGCCGCGCCAGGCTGGACTGCCGGGGCTGGTGGGGAGGCCAGCGGGGGGCAGCGACCCACCAGTCCGAGAGAGGCCAGCCCGGCCCGGATTTTGTTCAGGGCCCCTGAGCTCTGGGCGCTCTACAGGCAACAGCAGCTCCCGGCCATTATTTAGTTTAATCAAGAAACGACGCTCTACGTCAGTGACGCGCTGGGGAGCTGCAGTGGTCAGGCCCTCCCGCCGCCCGGGGCCTCCCCTTCTCCCTCCACCTTCTGAAACCGGGGCCAGGACAAGAACTGGCCACGTGAATGAGTGCGTGTGTGTGTGGGGGGAGCAGCCATGATGGGGGCGGTGGGACAAGGGGCAGCCGGTGGGGGGTGGGACGAGGGGATGCCGGCGGGGGGTGGAGTGGGACGATGGGAGGCCGGTGGGAGGGGTGTGTGGGACAAGGAGTGGCCAGCAGGGGTTGGGGGGAGGCGCCGGACAAAGGGCGGCCGGCAGGGGCGGGATGGGGGGTGGGATGAAGGGAGGCGGGCAGGGGTGGGGGGGCGTGGGATGAGGCGTGGCCAGCAGGGAGGGGCGGGGATGGGGGACAAGGCGTGGCAGGTAGGCGGTTGGGGGGCATGGGACAAAGAGCGGCCGGCAGGGGTGGGGGTTGGGGGACGAGGGGCGCCAGCAGGCTCTAGCACTGCCGCTTCACCCTGCGTGGCAGTAGCCACAAGTCACCCCGGGGCTGCCCCCCGCCCCCCTGGGAGTCCTGCCCAGTGCCCGCTGCTCTGAGAGGGCCGGCGAGCAGGCTGAAGGCAGTGCCCAGCGCAGGGCCGGCCAAGGCAGGCAGAAGCGGCACAAGCACGTGCCCCCGTGCCTGGCGGCCCCCAGGGTAGGATCCCGCGCCCCGCAGTCTCCTCGTGGCCCAGGCCCGTGACCACCACCCCGCTCACCAGGTCCAGGCTCCCCGCCGAGGACGCTGAGCCCTGGGACTCCCTGCGGCGCAGACCTCCGTTGGCAGCCACGGAGTCTGCACAGGGGAAACAGAGGGAGCGTCAGCGGATCGGGAGGGGGGCTCTCGCTTCCTCACACAGAGCCCCTTGATGAAGCACATCCCGAGCCCCTTGTGCGGGTCACTTGAACATCATGGACAGAGAGTGACGCCCAGTGACCCAGAGCCCCCCCGCCCTGTGCGCTCAGTGGCTGGGGGGGACGTCAGCAGGGTAAATGCTCGTCCTTCCCTTCCTCAACCTCCCCTCAGTCCCTTCCGTGGCCTCTATGTCCACACGGAGTTCCTGGGCCCGAGCGCGAGCTGCCTGTGGACAGCCGCCCACTCCCCGCCACAACCGCGCCTCTGCGAGGGACCTGCCGCCACACCTCCTCCTGAGAAGTCCTAGCAGGAGCCCGCAGGAGGGCCACCCCCGGCGGCCACTAACGGGGACCGCCGTAACCTCAGGCTGAACTCACGAGAACTCTGACCTGGAGAACTTCTCACAGCAGGGCCCGTCCCGTCACCAGCTCCGCAGGGGCTCCGGGGAAAGGTCGGGGTGGGGGCGTCTGGCAGGGGAGCCCCGATCCCGTGACTCAGGGCCCGGAGAAGCCAGAGCCTGGGCGGGGGTCCCAGGGCCTTGCAATAAGGGGTCACGTGTTCCTGGTGAACCCTGGGGCCGCAGCCCCAGGCAGGACCTTCATTCCCAAACAATGAAGCATTTTCATTCCCTTCTTGAAAGTCTCTGGAGAAGACGCCCCTCCATGCCCTTTCCCAGGTCTGCTTTTCGGGGTGTGGGAGCCTCCCACCCTGCCTATCCGGTCAGAGGGCGCTGCTGTGGGGGCCCCTCCTGCAGGCTGCCCGCCATGTGCACACGCCCCATGACGGGGTCTCAGGCTCGAGCAAGAAGCCTGGGGGCCGACCACCTTTTAGGAGTGGCTGCCGCTGGGGAGGGCCTGGGGCAGTGCTGCGGGGCTGCTTCCACTGACCCAGGAAGGCACCCGTGCCTGCCCACACCAGGGAGGGGCCTGGCCAACCCCCGGTGCCAGCTGAGGGAGAAGCTGGGAAAAATGCCTATTTTTTTCTTTTTATTTGCTTGCATTTTCCAATTTTTCCACAGTAAGCACCTATTACTTTTTTAACAAGAAAAGAAAACATGCTGAGGCCCAGCCCTGGGGGTGCACGGCCGGGCAGTGGGGCTGGGAGCGCCGCTTTTTCCTCCAGATGCTGAAGCCCTTCCGCTCACTCCCTCGGCCTGCTCTGCAGGCCACCACCAGACACCGCGCCCCAGACAGACGGACAGCACCCTACCATGGCCAGACAGATGGACAGTGCCCTCACCACGGAAGACAGACAGATGGACAGTGCCCTCACCACGGAAGACAGACAGGCGGACAACGCCCGCACCACGGAAGACAGACAGATGGACAGTGCCCTCACCACGGAAGACAGACAGGCGGACAGCGCCCGCACCAGGCAGACAGACAGCCTGACCGCACGCACCGCTTGTGTGCTCGCCGTGCTCCCTCTTCTTCTGGGACCGCCCGGTGCTCCTGCTCCTTGACCAGGAGAAAAACGCTGCTCTCCGCCTCTTCTCACTGTCGTCTTCCCCCAGCTCCTCGTTCAGGGACCGCCCCGACTTCGATTTCCCGCTGAACTGTCGTTGAGTGGAGAGCTTTGTTAAAGTAGTACATGGCCGCTGGCATCCCGGGGCAGCACCGGCTGGCACGGATCCCCACGCGAGGGACGGCCTCGCGGGTGCCAGGACGCACCTTCTTGGGTGTAGAGACGCTAGAGTGGTCGGAGCCGAGGCTGTGCTTGTCCGGGCTGCTGGGGGCGCGCGGGGAATCGGGCAGGGAGCGGCCCTCCACCTCGGCCAGGACGCACTCCTGGTACAGAGGCGACTTCAGGAAGCGCGTGTAGCTGTCAAACTTCATCAGGTTGAAAATCTGGGGAGGGCACACAGCACAGAGATGATCCGGGGGCCATCCGTGCGCGAGCCCCAGCCCTGCAGGGGCCGAGGCCAGGGTTTCTCAGCCCCCCAGCAGCCCCCAGCCTGCTGCCCGCTGGTCCCTGCTCCTGCAGATCTGACCACTCCTCCCAGCACCCCTGCTAACTTAGGTGGAGCCACAGAGCAGACTGGACAACCACCCTGTGCTCTGGAGACCTCCCCTTCGCCAAGAGAGACCCAGAGCAGCTGGGAACCTGGAGGGAGGGAGAAGGGCTGTGCGAGCAGCTCCCTCCACTCGTATGGCTGTGACATTCTTCCCATGACCTAGCAACAGAGTGGGGCTCTGGCGAGGCAAGGGGAGGCTTTCAGAACGGGCACTGGGACCAACACGTGCTGCTGCAGACGTGCGCCTCTCAGCAGTGGCCTCGGACCCGACACGCAGCGAGCACGCAGCCCCTCCCACAGGGCCCAGGCGGCACTGCCTCCCAATCACCCTGCAGCGGTCCGAGGGCTTCCCGTCGCCCGGCCCTCCTGTCTCCCCAGGACCGAGGCCCAGGGCGGCGCCCGGCACCTGCAGCTGCTGCTCCCGGAACATGTCGGGGTGCGGTGCGTTGAGGACGTCGTCCGCCAGCTGGGCCTGGCTGTCGATGTTGACGGGGGTGGTAGCTCTGCTGCACAGGAACTTACTGAAGATCTCCCGGGCTCTGCAGGACAGCTAGGGGGACACCACGCCCGGGAGGGCCGCGCTGACCACGGGCCTGCGGGGCCCGCCCTCCTGCCGGCCCCAGGACACACCATCCCGGGGCCCAGTCTACGCTTCTTGCTGGCGAGAAGACATGAGCTGGCCGCCAGTCCTACGCATGCCCCTGAGCTTTTTAAAGGCCCAACAGGAGCATTCCCAACTCTGGCAGGTGCACGCTGCTGTGAGGCCCCCATGTGCCCCCATGCGCCCCAGGAGGACAAGGGCATCAGCCGGGATGGCTGACCTTTGACCTCACTAGGCTGAGGTCGGCAGCTGGGCTGCCTGGGAAAGGGTGCAGCGGGACCGTCCAGCCTCGAGGCTGGTGACTGGGGGTAGGAGGGCCCTTCTCGACTTGGCCGCCGGCCCACAGTAAGGCACTGCTCCACACTGTGTCTCGGCCTGCACCTGTCTCTGCAGCGCCCACTCCTCCTCCTACCTGAACACACCTGCCGCCCCACCCCTCCTCATACTTGAACATACCTGCCGCCCCCCACCCTCCTCCTACATGAACACACCTGCCGCCCCCACCCTCCTCCTACCTGAACACACCTGCCACTCCACCCCCCTACTTGAACACACCTGCCGCCCCCACCCCTCCTCCTACGTGAACACACCTGCCGCCCCCACCCTCTTCCTACGTGAACACACCTGCCGCCCCCACCCTCCTCCTACGTGAACACACCTGCCGCCCCCACCCTCCTCCTACGTGAACACACCTGGCGCCCCCTACCCTCCTACGTGAACACACCTGCCGCCCCCACCCTCCTCCTACGTGAACACACCTGGCGCCCCCCTACCCTCCTACGTGAACACACCTGCCGCCCCCACCCTCCTCCTACGTGAACACACCTGCCGCCCCCACCCTCCTCCTACCTGAACACACCTGCCACTCCACCCCCCTACTTGAACACACCTGCCGCCCCCACCCTCCTACGTGAACACACCTGCCACTCCACCCCCCTACTTGAACACACCTGGCGCCCCCCTACCCTCCTACTTGAACACACCTGGCGCCCCACCCCTCCTCCTACGTGAACACACCTGCCGCCCCCACCCCTCCTCCTACCTGAACACACCTGCCGCCCCATCCCTCCTCCTACGTGAACACACCTGCCGCCCCCACCCTCCTCCTACCTGAACACACCTGCCGCCCCACCCTCCTCCTACCTGAACACACCTGCCGCCCCCACCCCTCCTCCTACGTGAACACACCTGGCGCCCCCCTACCCTCCTACGTGAACACACCTGCCGCCCCACCCTTCCTCCTACGTGAACACACCTGCCACTCCACCCCCCTACTTGAACACACCTGCCGCCCCCACCCCTCCTCCTACGTGAACACACCTGCCGCCCCCACCCTCCTCCTACGTGAACACACCTGGCGCCCCCCTACCCTCCTACGTGAACACACCTGCCGCCCCACCCCACCTCCTACGTGAACACACCTGCCACTCCACCCCCTACTTGAACACACCTGCCGCCCCCACCCCTCCTACGTGAACACACCTGCCGCCCCCACCCTCCTCCTACGTGAACACACCTGCCGCCCCCACCCTCCTCCTACGTGAACACACCTGCCACTCCACCCCCCCTACTTGAACACACCTGCCGCCCCCACCCTCCTCCTACGTGAACACACCTACCGCCCCCACCCTCCTCCTACGTGAACACACCTGCCACTCCACCCCCTTACTTGAACACACCTGCCGCCCCCACCCTCCTCCTACTTGAACACACCTGGCGCCCCCTTACCCTCCTACTTGAACACACCTGCCGCCCCCACTCTCCTCCTACGTGAACACACCTGCCACCCGCAGCTATGGCTCGAGGCCATCACACAAACTGCGTCTGAGCAGTTAAATACCGTGCCTACTAACACATTTGTTCTGTAAGAGAAGGGAGCTTTAAAGATCATGGGAAAGTATTTTTAAATGAACTTTTCAGACTGAATTAGGCATTAGCCGTCCACTAAACTCACTCAGAATGCAACCATACTGCTCTCTAGTAATTTCTAAGGCGCAAGGAAATTTACCTCTTTTTTGTCGTGTGCAGGAACATGATTGAAATATTCACAGGCCTGCCAGAATAAAATGTTTTCTTCACTGAATTCCTTCCTCAGAAAATCCTAAGGAAAACATCACCAGTTAAAAGACACACGACAGTGGGTCGCAGTGCTAAGTCAAGTGACAGCAACTTGGGCTCTGGTCTATCTTCTTCACTCCTGCCGAGTCTCAGATTTACCTTTCTCAGAAGCTGGAGCGCCCGCCTCCCTATGACTCATGCTAGGGCCTTGGAAGAGGCACATCAAGGCTGCCCAACCCTTACGCCCACCGCTTTGACCCTCACGCCTGCCTGTTTCAGGGCTGACACCCCTTTCAGTGGCTGTGCGTGGCCCCTCTAGGTACAAGCAATTACGAGATGCTCTAGCGATGCTTTGTGTGGTGTGACCTCAGGCAGAGAGGCGGGGCCCAGGTGCCTCTCCCAGGGCTGTGAGCAGGGAGATGCAGGATGTAGGCGGGAGGCGGCCCAGGTGTGGAGGGGAGGCTAGAGAAGGGGCAGCGTGTGGGGACTCAGAAGCCCGAAGCTTCCTGGACATGGGGTGGGGGCAACGAGCTGTGGCCTGAGACCTGGGCCCATTCGCCTGGCCTAGAACCCTCTGCAGGGGCCCAAGTGGCACCACCGGGCCTGGCCGCCGCTTACTCACGGAGAAGTATTTGACACCAATGGGGTCCTGAAGGAGACGCTCGAATGACACGGCCCAGCTGGCCACCCTCCTCTCGCGAAGGCGCCGGCAGCTCTGCACACTCGGGAGGCTGGCGTTGCTGCTCAGGCTGTTGCTGCTCGCGCCATCCTGCAGGTCGGCGCCGTTGAGCTCTGTGGGATGGAAAGGCCCTCACTCACATGCCCTCACCCGACCCCAGCCTGGGCAAGGGCACTGCCTGCTGGGGCCTTCCAGCCAACAGCAGAGAAGACACACCGCTGTCTTTCCTCCAAAGCACACATCCTTCTGATACAGATGTGCCGAGGAGGGGCTGGGAGGACAGCGGGAGGGCACCCCACTGTGTAGCATCCGGGGGACAGAAGAGACTGGTGGCCTTCAGTAAATCCGTGGATTTCAGCCCCTGCGGCGGCTCCCACCCTCCATCCCAGCCCCCAGCCTCCGTCTGGGCAGCAGGGGGGTGCAGCCCTGGCTCCTGGCTCAGCTTGCTGGAGCCAGTGTGGGCTAGAGGGACTCCATCCTAAAATCCAGAGGGATGTGGTCTGATCACTGCTTATGATCAGCTACTGCAGATGGTGGGGGCCCGCTCTGAGGGGACCACTGTCCCGACCCCCCTCAGGGAAAAGCGGCAGAGGAGGCTTAAAGAGGCAGGTTCCCCACCCCCCTTTCCCTTTTCTTCTCTCTCCATTCTCTATTTGGGAGTAAAACCAGTTTGGAAAAGCCACAGTTTGGCAGCACCAGCCGTCTGCAAGAATGGCACAGAGCCTCAGCAACCTCAGAAGAGCGGGACGCTAGGACTGCAGGATCCTAACAACAAAACACTCAGAATCTCCAGTTTGCAGCAAAAAGTTTGCAAAACACACAAAGAAGCAGGAAAGTAGGGCACATCCACAGGAAAAAAGAATTTGCCAAAAATCATCCCCAAGGAAGCTCATACATTGGAACTGTCAGTCAAAGACTTTAAACCAACCATCTCAATTATGTGCTATAAGCGAGAGGAATCCAGTCAAAGAACTAAAAGAAATTAGGAAAATGCTGTCTGAAAAAGAGATGGCAGTATTTGGATGCCGCAAATGCAGGATCCTGCAAATGCAATAACTGAAATGAAATTCCTTAGATTCAATAGCAGATCTAAACAGGCACAGGAAGACAAGACAATTGAGTTGACCCAAATGTGAGAAGTAGAATGGAAAAGCACGTAGAAAACTGAGCTGATCTGAGGGGCCTGTGGGGCATCGTCAAGTACACTGACATATGCATGGGAGTCCCAGTAGAGCAAAAAAGAGAGGGACAAGCAGAAGCAGTATTTGAATAAGTAATGGTGGCAAACTTCCCCAGTCTGATGAAAGACACCAGTACGCACAGCCGAGCATATTGCTCGGTGAACTCTGAGCAAAACAGACACAAAGTGGTCCACACTAACACACGTTAGAGTGAAACCATTAAAATCCAAAGACAAGGACAGGATTTTGAAAACATCAAGAGCACAGTGACCCCCCTTACAAGGGACCCCAAATAAGATTAACAGAGGGTTCCTCATCAGAAACCACGCAGGCAGAAGACAGAGGGGTGGCAGATTTAAAGTCGTTAAAAACAAACAAACAAAAAAACTGTCAACCAAGAATTCTATATCTGGAAAAATTACCTTTCAAAAATGAAGGGGAAATTAAGACACTGACAGCTAAAAGCTGACAGGGTTCTTTACCTGCCCTACCTGAAACGCTACAGAGAACCCTTCGGGCTGAAGTACAGGGCTCCAGGCACTGACCTGAATCGTAAGAAGCAGCAAAGCAGTCTGGTAACGGTAACTGCACAGGTAAATACACAATCCTATATTAGTGTTTTTTGGTTTGTAACTGCTCTTCCCCCACATGACTTAAAAAGTTAAATGTGCAAAAAACATTTAAAGTCTCTGTTACTGGACACACAATGTGTAAAGATGCAACCTAAGACAATACCAGAATAGAGGAGGTGAGATGCGGATGTATCAGAGGAAATGCAAGGGAAATTAAGAAATATCTTGACTGACTGGGAACGTTGGATAGCGGGGCCCTCCCACCACGCTTGGCGTCTCGGCCCAGCTGGGCAATTTGGACCAGCACTCCCCCAAGCCGCGGCGGCCGGCGATCCCCCCTCCACGCGGTTTGCCGGGCCGACTGCGAGATTCGGATTGGCAAGTTAAAGGAGCCACAGCATCTTTTACTGGTGGGACCCGCAGACAGACGAGCGCCACGAGCGCCACCTACTGGGCAGGAAAAGAAAAACAGAGCCCAGAGATTTCACAGAAAAACCTTTCAACCAGCCAGGTCCCACACCCAGGGAAATCTGATCAAATGCCCAGACACCAGCAGAAAATAATGGATGACGCTCGGAAAATTGAAGATATGGCCCAGTCAAAGGAACAAACCAATAGTTCAAATGAGATACAGGAGCTGAGACAACTAATGCTGAACATACGAACAGAAACGGAAAAACTCTTCAAAACCCAAATCAATAAATTGAGGGAGGACATGAAGAAGACATGGGCTGAACAAAAAGAAGAAATAGAAAATCTGAAAAAACAAATCACAGAACTTATGGTGGTGAAGGACAAAGAAGAAAAAATGGAAAAAACAATGGATACCTACAATGGTAGATCTAAAGAGACAGAAGCTACAATTAGTGAACTGGAGGATGGAACATCTGAATTCCAAAAAGAAACAGAAACTATCCGGAAAAGAATGGAAAAACTTGAGCAGGGGATCAGGGAACTGAATGACAATATGAAGCGCACAAATATACATGTTGTGGGTGTCCCAGAAGGAGAAGAGAAGGGAAAAGGAGGAGAAAAACTAATGCAAGAAATTATCACTGAAAATTTCCCAACTTTTATGAAAGACCTAAATTTACAGATCCAAGAAGTGCAGCGCACCCCAAAGAGAATAGACCCAAATAGGCGTTCTCCAAGACACTTACTAGTTAGAATGTCAGAGGTCAAAGAGAAAGAGAGGATCTTGAAAGCAGCAAGAGGAAAACAATCTGTCACATACAAGGGAAACCCAATAAGACTATGTGTAGATTTCTCAGCAGAAACCATGGAAGCTAGAAGACAGTGGGATGATATATTTAAATTACTAAAAGAGAAAAACTGCCAACCAAGACTTCTATATCCAGCAAAATTGTCCTTCAAAAATGAAGGAGAAATTAAAACATTTATAGACAAAAAGTCACTGAGAGAATTTGTGACCAAGAGACCAGCTCTGCAAGAAATACTAAAGGGAGCACTAGAGTCAGATACGAAAAGACAGAAGAGAGAGGTATGGAGTAAAGTGTAGAAAGAAGGAAAATCAGGTATGATATATATATAATACAAAAGCCAAAATGGTAGAGGAAAATATTATCCAAACAGTAATAACACTAAAAGTTAATGGACTGAATTTCCCAATCAAAAGACATAGAATGGCAGAATGGATTATGACCCAGCAATACCACTGCTAGGTATCTACTCAAAGGACTTAAGGGCAAAGACACAGACGGACATTTGCACACCAGTGTTTATAGCAGCATTATCTACAATTGCAAAGAGATGGAAACAGCCAAAATGTCCATCAACAGAAGAGTGGCTAAACAAACTGTGGCGTATACCTACGATGGAATATTATGCAGCTTTAAGACTAAACTTATGAAGCATGTAATAACATGGATGGACCTAGAGAACATTATGCTGAGTGAGTCTAGCCAAAAACTAAAGGACAAATACTGTATGGTCCCACTGATGTGAACCGACATTCGAGAATCAGCTTGGAATATATCATTGGTAACAGAGACCAGCAGGAGTTAGAAACAGGGTAAGATAATGGGTAATTGGAGCTGAAGGGATACAGACTGTGCAACAGGACTAGATACAAAAACTCAAAAATGGACAGCACAATAATACCTAAGTGTAATGTAACTATGTTGGAACACTGAATGAAGCTGCACCTGAAATATGAAAAAAAAAAAGAAAGAAATATCTTGAGGCAAATGAAAACAAAAATAGGACACACCAAAACTTATGGGATGCAATAAAGGCTGCGTTCACAGGGAAATTTATGTCTCTAATTGTCTACAGTAAAAAGAAAAAAAATCACAAATCAACAAACTAACATCACACCTAAGAAAACCATAGCAAGAAGAGCAAACTACACCAAAAGCTGGTAGAAGGAAGGTGACAGTAAAGTTAGAGAAGAGATAAATAGGTAAACATAAGAGAGAATCAACAAAATCAAAAGTTGGTTTTTGAAACGATTAATAAAACTGAGAAGTTTTACACTGACAAAGAATAAGAAAGAGAAGACACAAATAACTAACACCAGGAATGAAAACTGGGGAAATTACTACCAACCCTATGAATAAAAGGATTATAAGAGGGTATTATGAACAATTATATGGCAATAAATTAGAAAACCTAGATGAAATGGAGAATTCCTAAAAATATACAAATGACCCAATCAGATGCAAGAAGAAATAGAGAATCTCAACACACCTCTAACAAGTAAAGAGACTGAATCAGTAAAACCTCCCAACAAAAAAAGTACAAGACAAAATGGTTTCATTACTGGATTTACAAACACTGAAAGCTTTAACACCAATGCTTTTTGAAATCTTTCAAAAAATAGAAGAGGGATTATTTCCTAAATTCTTCTATATGGCCAGAATTACCCTGATAACAAAACCAAACAATGAAAGCACCAGAAGAGAAAATTACAGATCAATATTCCTTATGAATATAGATACAACAATCCTTAACAAAATAATGGAAAACCAAATCTAACAGTATATACACCCCAACCAAGTGGAATTTATTCCAGGAAGGCAAGGATGGCTCAATAAGAAAATCAATCAAAATAATATAACACATTAGTAGAATTAATACATAGGGGAAAACTACATGATCATCTCAACTGATGCAGAAAAGGCATTTGGAAAAAACCCAATATGTTTAATTATAAAAACACCCAGAAAACTAGGAATAGAATGGAAACTTTTCAGCATGATAAAGGGCATTTATGAGAACTCCACAGCAAAAATGATACTCAGTGGTAAAAGTGAAAGTGTTTCCCTACAATCAGGAACAAGACAAGATGCCACATCACCACTGCCTTTCAACACTGTAGCAAGAGCAACTAGCCAAGAGAAGGAAATAAAATGTATCCAAAGTGGAAAGAAGTCAAGTTATCCCCATTTGCAGATGGCATGATCCTATTTAGAAAGTAACAAAGAAAATACAGGGAAACTACTAAAAAAAGCAAAGTTGCAGGATACAAAACAGGCATGTCTGAGGCTGCCGGGTTTTTACATGCCAATAGTAAACATCCTGAAAAGGAAACTGAGGCGCATGACACGCAGTGCCCACATCCGGCCGCCCGTGCCTGCGAGGGGCTCATTGGCTGCTGCAGGCACCTGGGGAGTGGGCACCAGGCGGGAGGCCCCTGCATGCCTCTGCAGGTGGGCCGAGGCGGCCACAGGATAACAGCCCCCACCAACAACCTGCTTCTCCTCGAGAAGGCCGTGTGTGTGTGTGTGTGTGTGTGTGTGTGTGTGTGTGTGTGTGTGTGTGTTTGTCCTCAGCCTGCCTGATGGATGCAGCAAGGTGGGGGGCATGGCTCCAGTGGGGGGCATGGCTCCAGTTCCCCAGCACTCCCTCCTGGCAGTGCAGGGCTCCCCAGGACCGGCCGGGCTGGGGCGTGCGGGAGGGCCTGGCCAGCTCTGTGCAGATGCTGGGGAGCCGCCGCGCACCCTCCAGGGAGCGTGTCCCGCTGCTGCAGGAGCGGCACGTCCGATGGGGCAGCTGCCTGGCCCTCCGGGGGACAGCGAAGGCCAGGCCACCACCAGGCCCGGGGCGTCGCCATGGTGCTAGGCAGCAGCGGGACAGGAAGGCCTCCGCGGCAAGCACTGACCAAACACCATGGTGCCTGCCTTCCTGAGCTGCCCAGCTCGAGGTCAACCACACAAAATGGAAACCGTTTATCCCTGACCCGCGGGAGAGGACAGCGAGGGCAGAGCAGGTTACGGTCTGTGTGTCCACAGCCCACTCCCAGGAGAAGGGCCCTTTTGGGACCCAGGGATTCAAACTATCTGCCCTGCCCAGGGCCCCACCTCTCAGCTCAGGGTGCAACACCATTTAGATTAGAGATTAGAAAAGCAGCCCGGCAAGGAGGCATCAAATAACTCAGAGAGCTCAGAAATGGTAAAATAAGAGTCAAAATTTTAAGTCATGTGATAAGACCAGAAAAGGACAATTTTAGCTTTTCTCTGGGGCCAGTGGAGCCTGCAGGCTGTATGAACCACTTCTGGGAGAAGCCCCTGCAGGGCAGCCGGCCCCCACCCCATCTGGAAGTGCCCAATACGCACGTGTGCCCAGGGAGCCCTCGTCTCCATGCTGTGTGCATATGGAGGACACACTCACACTGCTTGGGGCTGGGGGTCTTTATGTTTGTGTCCAGCAATAGGAGTGATGAAGGGGACATAATATAATACATCAATTCCCCCAATCAATAGATCATCCCAACATACTCCCCAACAGAGTATTTTTCAGACCTAGACAATCCAAGTTCAAAGGTTCTTTGTGCAAAATAAACATAGAAAATTTGAAAAAGGAAACAGGAAAAATCAATGAGTCAGGACTGGCCTGGAACACATTACAAACCCAGAGTGCTGGGGGTGGTGAGGGTGCAGACGGGGAAACAGCTGGGCTTCTCAAATGCACAGAACAGAAAATCCAGAAACAGCTTCACACCGGGGATGGGGCATGGATGATTCAATAAACAGGACAGAGAAAACTGGATAACCATCTCAAACATAATTAAGCTGGGTCCTTCCTTCCAACATACACTGAAATAAACCCCACATGGACCCAAGATTTATGTATAAAAGATCAGATAAGAGAAATACTAGAAGAAAGCAGGGCTACTCCCAAAGGGTGCCTAAGCCACACAGATCCTGAAACCCAGAGGGACCGGCCTCTCCAGGATTATCGATATATTACATCCCTTATCCTTCATGTTCACACCTTCTCAACATGGGAAAGCCAGGATGGGCACTCCTCCCAAATCCCTATAGTCCGGGAGAAGGATCAGAGAAGGAGGAGGTATAACAGAGAAAACAGGATTCACCAAATGAGCATGGCTGCTGAATCACTACATTAATACTCCTTCTAGCCCCCAGTTTTTGGGGCAGCTAAAAGAAAAAATCTAGGGTGGTGGAATGACAGCCCATGACAGATTCTGGGATTCGTTCTATAAGTACTTATTGAAGTATGCTTTGAAAACTATTGCTGCTTCTTTTTTTGCTCTTTATATATGTTATATTTCATGATAAAATAATGTTTAAAAACAAAACAAAACATGGGACATTTTTAAAGATACTCGAGTAAGGAGAGGCTTTTAAGGAAAGACAAAGTGAGATTCACTGAGGCAGGACAGCACAGAGGCTGTAAAGACTCCAGGGGTGCAGGTCTGCATGCGCTGCAAGGGAAGGGCACCTGCAGAGGCCGAGGCCTTGCTATGCGGCTGAAGCACAGCTGCTGCACTGCAGCAGGAACAGATTGGCAAAGCAGGAGGAAGGGAAAGCGTGGACCCCAGAGGCTCCCACCGCTGCAGTGAGTGAATGAGGTCTGGGCCGGGGGATGGCGCTTTGCTGGTCTCAGCCGCGGCAGCCTGTATGACGGCGCCCAGTGCCCACACCCACAAGACCCACACACAGAGGCCCGGGGTGGGGGTGGGGGTAGACAGTTTAGGGTGACGGTGGCACACGGGTGGCTGGCGGCAGCCCCTGCACTCCCGAGAGGCCAGCAACCCACCGGGGCGCACTCTGCCCTGGAGCAGGGGCACTCCCCTTCCACGCAGCCTCCTGGGCTGCAGCTCACACGCAGGTCCCTCGCCTATCCAGAGGGGCCTTCCGCAGATCCCAGAGGGGTGCAGAAGCGCTGCGGGCCATCAGAACATGCTCCTCGCCTCAGGAGGGGCCCCTCCCGCTCTGTCGGCACCTGCCAGGGCTGGGGGGCTCGCAGCATGGCCCCAGCGCCCGGCTGGTTTCGTCACACAGTGCTGTCCGTTGAGGAGACAGAGGCACCAGGTCTTCAGCCACCAGTGGCACTGACCAGCTGCCCCTTTGCCCCCTCAGTATGCATACGTCCTTGGGTGCACGCACACTTATCATATTTTGTCCCATATCAGTATGGCTATCCAGCTTTCCTGCTTTGGTTTTGTTTTTGTTTTGGGGCTGTTTGCATGACATATCTTTTTCCATTCGCTTATTTTCAATTATTTGTATCTTTGAATCCAAAGGCTGTCTCCTGTAGACAGCATATAGTTGGAGCATATATTTTGTGTGTTTTTTAAATCCAATTTGATAGTCCCTCTCCTTTTGATTGGACAAGTTTAATCCATCAATATTAGTATTATTGAGGTACTTGGCCTTTGTGACCATTTTATTTTTTGTTTTCTGTCTGTCTCATGTCTTTTTTGTTCCTCTCCCTTACCTTTTTTTGCTTTCTCTTGCATCATGTTAATATTTTCTAATGTAGCTTTTTTTTTTTTTTTTTTTTTTTTGCATGGGCAGGAATCGAATCCGGGTCTCCAGCATGGCAGGTGAGGACTCTGTTTGCTGACCCACTGTGGCCCACCCTCTAACATAGCATTTTAATTTTACTATATAGTTTGTTTTTTAGTGACTGCCCTAGGTTTTACCATGTACACCTAATTAAAACCAAGCTCAGACTCACGCTAGCTCACACCACACTCCTGTCTAGCAGTTCCCTTTGCCGCTTCCCCATTAATCTTATTGCACATACTCCACGCCTTCCAGCTGCAGGCCCACACCACCTTGTCACAACTAGTACACTTCCCTCTGCACCATTTCCTTAGCCTCATAAACGTTTCCTCCCACCTCCTTTGGGCTCTTCTTGGCAAGTATCTTACATGTAGATGACACATCTGTACGCTGGAGGCCCAACGATACATTGTTCACCTATCATTTTATACAACTGCTTTTTTAATTAGTTAAGATCCAAAAGAAGAAGCAGCAGGTGTGTGTGGTGGGCGCATCACATACCCACAAACAGTCGCCCTCCCCTGGGTTCCGTGGGGCCCTGGAAGAGGCCCTTGGGAATACGGCATTTTAGCTCAGGCGCAGCCCACCTAACAAGGGGGTCCCCTAATGTGGACGACTGCCTTGCAAAGAGAGCCCAGGGCCACAGACCCGGGGAAGAAGAGGACGCTGGGTGCAACATGAGGCAGAGAAAACCTAAGGTCGTGGCGAGCCAGCCAGGAGGCAGCCACCTTCCAGACTTGAAACATTCCAAAACATTCTCAGTACATCCCAACACATTCGCAGTACATCCCGACACACTCCCAGTACATCCCGACACACTCCCAGTACATCCCGACACACTCCCAGTACATCCCGACACACTCCCAGTACATCCCGACACACTCCCAGTACATCCCGACACACTCCCAGTACATACTAGTACATTCTCAGTACAATCCAGGTCATTCCTAGTACACCCCTCATGGGAGCCAATGGCTGCTTGGCATGCGTCGTGACACCCGGCAAACTGGGACTGTGTTTGCACTGCTTTCTTCACAGTTACACAACGACCATACAGTGCTCTCTCTGTGTACATGCAGATTTGAATTACAGCCTAGATCACTTGATTTCAACCCTTAGGACTTCCTGCAGCATTTCTCACAAGGGGGTATGCCAGTCTGAAAGGATTTATGTACCCTAGAAAAGCCATGCTTTAATCTTAATCACTCTTGTAGGAGCAACTATTTCTTTTAACCTCTATTCAGTAACGTATGTTGGAAACCTGATTAGGTTATTTCCACAGAGACGTGACCCCGCCCATTCCAGGTGGGTCTTGATTGCTTTACTGGAATCCCTTAAAAGAGGAAGCATTTTGGAGAAAGCTGGAGAGTGATGAGAGTAGCAGAGACATAAGAGCTACAGAGCCCACCAGCCAGTGACCTTTGGAGAGGAAGGAGAATGCCCAGGGGAGCTCTGCGAAGCAAGAGTCCTGGAGAGGAAGCTAACAGACATTGCCACGATCGTCACGTGCCTTTCCAGTTGAGAGAGAAACCCTGAACCTCATCAGCCTTTCTTGAGCGAAGGTAACCTCTTGTTGGAGACTTAATTTGGATGTTTTTATAGACTCACTTTAATTGGGACATTTTCATGGCCTTAGAACTGTAAACCTGTAACTTATCAAACTCCCCCCTTTAAAACTATTTAATTTCTGGTATGTTGCCTTCTGGCAGCTGGCAAACTAGAATGGGGGTGTGACGGTTTGGAATTGCGTGTACCCAGAAAACACGATCTTCAACCTAGCCCATCTCTGCGAGGAGGACCCTTTGGGGGGCCGCTCCAGCTGAAGAGGGGCCCAGCCAGTCGGGATGCCCTAATCCTCGTAGGGAGCCTGTCATAACTAGAATGATCCAGACAGAGAGAGAATCCCTGCCACGGGAAGCAAGATGTTGAGAGCAATGGTGCCTGGAAAGAAAGAGCAGTGTCCACTGCCATGGGCACCGCCACATGGCAGGGGAGACAGGGACGCAGGCAGCAGCCCCAGGACATCAGCTTTGGGGAGAAAGCGTCAGCTCCATGATGCCTCGATTCAGACTTCTCCTAGCCTCAAAACCGTGAGCCAACAAATTCCCATTATTTAACTCTATCCATTTCATGGTATTTGCTCGAGCAACTCAGAAACTAAAATAGTTGGTCAGCTGGCAACAAATTCTCTCAGTCTTTTGTTTAGCCAGGAAAATCTTCATTTTGCCTTCATTTCTCAGCGATAGTTGACAGGTTTTTTGTTGTGTGTGTGTAAATGTTTTGAGCACTTCGATATGTCATTCCACTGCCTTCTGGCCGTTGTTTCTGCAGTGAATCTGGGAGTGCGCCCCTTGTAGGGGACCACCTAGTATTAGACATATGGAACCCTACGAGACCCAAGGACGAGAGAGGGATCAGCTCCTACCTGGCCTCCCCCAGGCCTCGGCAGGCAGGGCAGCGCAGGGGCCCGGAATTAGAGCGTTTCTCCCCAGGTCTGTGGCCTCCAGCAGTTCAGCTTTTCCCAGGTCAAATAAGGGTGACAGTGTCAGCAGTCTTAATAAATCTCATTTTGATTTTGGGAGGCAAGCCTCACAAAATGAAATCATGAATTTTGAAAATGCTCTAAAGCATATACACCATAAAACTTTTCCTCCCACTGTGTTCCTTGAAGAAGTGAACTGTGAACTGAGACGTGGTGGGCGAAGAGAAGCTGACCCACCTTGGAGAGCGGGGCAGAGCACCCACAAGGGGACGAGCAGGGCCAGGCCCACGCAGGAGAAGCAGGGCATGCGGCTGGAGCCCCACGTGCACGTCGGGGCGGTGACTGGAAGAATGGCTAGAGGGGGCTCCTGTTCCCTGGTGGGCTCCTTGGAATCGGGGTGCCAGGGGCCTGGACAGTGGAGGCAGGCGAGGGGAGGACAGGGTCTGCCCAAAAGTGTGGACGGCCCCATGCGGCGCTGGGCGAGCCGGCAGGGAGGCTGGCAGGGCCCATCGAGGTGCAGGGCTCTGGCTCCTCGCCAGCAGGGTTTGCTTCCGCACTGTCAGCCCTGTGGCCCCCACGCCCAGGCCTGCCGGACCTCCTGCAGCAGCCCCGCCTCGCGAGCTCCTACCCGCTGTCCTCCCCACCCAACTGCCACCCCTCACCTGTCTCCTGGCCCTCGCACCCCCACCCCCACCCCGGGGCCTTCCTCACTGCACCCCAAGCCGGCCTGTCCGTCCTGAACCCCAGTGTCTGACACATCCAAGGGGCTATTTATCTGTTGAACGAATGAATGAATGCTGGCGGAATACTACTGTAGGCTAAAGATGACCCACATATGGGCTCAACTCATTTTTAAAAGATTCGGCAAACAGGAATTCTTTTCTAAGACTCATAAATAAACAAATGTCACTTAGAACTTCTAACCTAGAAAGAAACTTTAAAATACAGAAAAAAAGAGGAAATATTGACCCCCACCCCCATCCCATGTGTGTTACACGCCATGGTCTCGATGGCAGGGCAGTGAACCAACCTCCGGGCCGCCCCTGGCTGCTGCCCCCCTACCCCCCCCACCCCCGCCTCTGGCCGCCCCTGCCTCCGGTCACCCCCCCCCACCCCCCCCCCACCCCCCCCCACCCCCCGCCTCACCCCCTCTTCCCACCGCAGACTCGGGTTAAAGCGTGCATAGATGCAGCCCGGTGTGCAGAGCCCAGCAGCAGGCAGGCCGCACCGGGCCCAGGTGAGACCCCGGGTCCTCTGAGCTGCAAGCACACGGCTTCCACGCAGGAGGTAGGAGGGCGGAAGGCGCGGGACTGGGGCTTGCGCGGCTCCGAGGCCCTCACGGGCGCCTCTGTCGGCAGCGGAGGGATCGGCCGCCGCTCCACCAGGCCCGCAGCTTCCCGAGGGTGATGCCGTCAAGAAGGAAGCGCGCAGCTGGGCGTTGTGCGCACAGCTCCTCTCAGGGTTGGAGCCCACACGCGGGAGACTGCGAAAGGAGGTCCAGGAAGAAGGTCCAGGAAGAGAAGCGGGAGCTCAGGACCCAGAGTGCCCGACTCCCTCCCCAGAGTCCCCACCCACCTAGCGATAAGAGGACACCCGCAGTGTCCAAAGAAACAGCCACAGGGGGGCTGTCCGTCGCAACTCCACGTGGACAGGCTGCGTGCCCGCAACCTGCAGAGCACAGGACCGCTGGGGGACGGCACAGGGCAGCGCAGACCCAGGCCAGCGAGGCCAGGCGGGGATGCTGAGAGCCAAAGCCTGGTCCTGCTCCATGTGTGGCCCGGAGAGCACCTCCTCTCCCATGTCCGTTTCCAAGGAGGATTCGTACCCACCACGCCTTCCTGCCTGCGGTGGATTGCTCCAGTCACATCTGCAGAAGAGTTCATGAACAGCGGAGAGCACTGCCTGCGATGAGAGTCCCTGCAAATGTCACAACGCCTACCCCAACTTCAAGGCAGGACAAAGGCGGGATGGGCCCCTGTGCCCGACGGTGGCTGCCCCGAGCTTCCCGTCAGCCCCAGGTGCAGGTGAAAGCATGTGCGGTGTTCTGGGCCACAGGAGAGGCTGCCCTCGCACACCCACTCGGAGAACACCTTCCACGGTGTGTTGTTACAATGGTGCCAGTCTGAGTCAGAGAAGTGCTTCCCTGCTGGAAGGATTTTAAAGTCTGTTTTGGACTTGCCTAGGACTAGTTAACATGCTGGTTAAACAGGCAAGTGACAGGTCACAAAGAGCCCAGGTGTGTCACCCTGGAATTACGAGTTTGCAGGTAATTCTATTAACACATGGTTTATGCCAATATTGTCTCACCAGAATAACCCCCAAATCATCACCTGACCTGGTTTCAGTATTTAAATCACAACTCAAAGTCAGTTATAAAGCTCACCACCCCACAGAAACACCTGGGAGACTCCTGGCGCAGGCAGAAGTCCCAGGTGCATACCTCAGGGCTGTGCAGGTGAGTCTCCTGACAGCTGGGCAAGGCACAGGGACGGGACGGGCCTTACCTGGGAGGAGCCGGTAAGAGCCAGTGTGGTGCCATCTGACCAAATACTTCCAACCACTCACTGCAAACCAGCCCTCTGAATCCATGCCAGGTCAGCCGGCCTGGCCCGGGGCACCCCAGGAGAAGGCCCCAGCCTCAGGGGGCACCATGGTTTGCACACACATGCTCCCCCAGGAGGGTGAGGCCTGGGCTGCCCCAGCCCCCAGCCCGCACTCTCCCTTCCCAGTCCAGGGAGCAGAAACCCAGCAGACTTCACAAAGCACCTCGGGAGGGCATGCATAATTCAGCCTGCTGCTGCTACAGGAGCATGAATTATTTAGCTCAGGCGGGGCCAGGCAGCAGGCACTTGCTCACTTGCTCAGGCAGTGGGTGCTCGCTCGGGCAGTGGGTGCTCACTCAGGCCACTGGTGCTCGCTTGGGCAGTGGGTGCTCGCTTGCTTGCTCAGGCAGTGGGTGCTCACGCGCTTGCTGGGAAAGGCATTCAGGGAAGCCCTGGGCTCCAGCAACTGCATAATGGCCACAATTGGGGATTTTATTAAACTAGCAGCGGAGAAGAGAGAAATAAATACTTAGAGCTTTTTGTTATAATTGTGTGTTTTTTGAGTTCTCATTTCCAAACTCTGAAAAATCATGTAAATGTAAAACCTATTCTTTAAACCGGAATCTGACCACCAAAACTGCCGTGGCATGGGGAGTAGGTGTTTCCTTAGGAAAGCAGCAGCTCCATCAAGGCAGAGCCCTTTGAACCCACAAGCACTGGGCCCGGGCAGGAAGGCCAGGCTGGGTCCCCCACCCAGGAGGAGGGCCTGGCCCCATGGGGAGGGTGAGGGGCTCTGGGCTGGCTTCCCAGACACCACACACCGGCCTAGCACCCTTGCCATCAGGGTGGACCATGGACATTCTCCACTTTGTGGCCGTTCCTGTCTCTGTCCCCAGACCTGACTGGCCCTGGTGCCCAGAGGATGGGCAACAGCTCACAAAGGACTGGGTGAGGCCACCAGCGGGCTGGGGGTGGCTGGGCCGCGTGCGCTGGCCCCCACTGCTTATGAACAGTGACAGCTTCATGGGAGTGGCTTTTAAAGGGCGTTAAAGTCACCTCAGCACTTTCTGAGAAAATAATAACTGAAAAGGACTTAAAGACGAACTTACCTCAAAGAGTCCCACGCTCTCATCCAGCACATTTTGCCCCTCAGGCTTCTGAAGCCCACGCAGCGCCCACCAGCAGCTCACGGGGCCCGTGTGGGGCCCAGGCCGGCGCCGACGGCAGGACACTGGGTGCACACGAAGTCTCCGTTCCCTCTAAACCTGGAGGACTCCCAGGCTGCTCTCGGTTCCTTGACCTTGACAAGGCCTGTGACTTTGAAGACCGTTCCTCGTGGGGCTGGCCCAATGCCACCCAGGCTTTGGCAGGAATGTTCTGGAAGCCCGCGAGAGGCTGGCAAGGGTAGGTCACGGCAGTGCCGCAATGTGTGTGCTGGGCAGTGGGCAGGAGAAGCTGGCGATGCCCCTCATGGTGGTAAGAGCTGAGGGGGAGGTGCTCCGAGACCAAGGGGCATTTTGTACCTCTGCAAACTTTTCTTTTTAAATTACAGACAGCAGTTGTAGGTTTACAGAAATATCACAGGTAGAAAGACGGAGTTGTGACAGCCACACATCCCCCACCCCCACACACACCAGTTTTCCTTAATATCCACCCTTTGCATGAGTGTGGTACCACCTACAGCTGATGAAAGTGTCACTATGATTACAGAATTAAATACAGTCAATAGTTTATATCGGGGTACATTCTTTGAGTTGTACAGTTCTATGGTTGTTTTTTTAAAAATTCATTCTGGCAGCAAACATACAAACTCAAGTTTCCCATTTTATCCACTTTCAAGTAGACAATTCAGTGCTGTCAAGTACACACACAGTGCTGTGCCCCGTCACCGCCATCCAGCACCAACCTTCCCATCAGGAGACTGCACCCATCAAACCATAAGTCCCCATTCTCCACCCCCGCCCCTGAGAACCTGTGTTCTAGTTTCCGACCCGATGAATTTGCAGTCTAATGACTTCATATAAGTGAGATCAGACAACATGTATCCTTTTGTGTCTGGCTTATCGCACTCGGCATGAGGCTTCGAGGTTCATTCCTGTTGCAGCAAGTGTCGCTGCTTCACTCCTGTTTCCAGATGAACAATCTCTACCATTTGCACAGACCACGCTGCTCACCCCTCACCTGCCAATGACGCTTGGTTGCTTCCCTCCTTTTGGCAATTCTGAATAGTCCCGCTGTGAACATCGCGGTGCAAATTTCCATCCGAGTCCCTGCTCCCAACTTTTGGGTGTATGAACCTAGAAATGGGATTGGTGGGTCATGTGGTAATTCTAAACTTTACCTTCTGAGAAACTGAAAAGCTGTTTCCACAGCAGCTGCACCATTTTACCTTCCCACCAACAGTGTTTGAGGGTTCCAACTCTCCGCACTCTGGCAGCACGTGTTAGCTCCCATGTTTAAATGGGGGCCGCCCTGGTGGGTGTGCACTGGCATCCCATTGGGGTTTTGATCTGAATTCTATAATGACAAATGGTTTTGACCATCTTTCCATGTGGTTTTTGGCCATTTCATTATCTTCTCTGGAGAAATGTCTATTTTAGCCTTCTACCCATTTTTTAATTGGACTGTCTTTTTCTTGCTGAGTTGCGTGACTTTTTATGTATCATGGATAGTAAACCCTTATCAGATACGTGGTTTCCAAATATTTTCTCCCATTCAAAAGCTCTGTTTTCAATATCTTGATGGCATCCTTTGATATAAAACCATTTTTACTTTTGATGTAGTCCCACCTATCTCTTTTTTCCTCTTGCTGCCCATGCTTTTGGCGTAAGGTCTCAGAAACCGTTGGTTAATATGATGACCTGATGATACTGATACTCTCCCGTTTTCTTCTAGGAGTTTTATAGTTTTAGTCCTTGTATTTATTACCTTGATCCATTTTGAGTTCATTTTTGTATATGGTATGAGGTAGGGGCCCACTTTCATTCTTTTAAACATGGATTTCCAGTTTTCATCATTTCATTTGTTGAAGAGACTATTCTTTTCCCATTAAGTGGACTTGGCACCACTATAAAAAATCAGTTGGCTATAAATGTAAGGATTTATTTCTGAACTTGTAACTCAATTCCATTGGTCTATATGTCTGTCCTTGGGTCAGTTCCATGTTGCTTTAATTACTGTAGCTTTGTAATAAGTTTTCAAGTTGGAAAATGGGAATCCTCCAACTTCGTTCTTTTTTCCTTTTTTTTGGAAGATGTTTTTGGCTATTCAGGGCCCCTTACCTTTCCATATGCATTTGATGGTTGGTGTTTTCATTTCTGCAATTAAGGCTGCTGGAATTCTGGTTGGGACTGCTTTGTGTAGGTTTGACCTCTTGACAATATTAAGTATTCTAATCCATTAACATGGGATGTCCTGCCAGCTACTCAGGGCTTCTTTAATTTCTTTCAGCCATGTTTTGTATTTTTCTATGTACAAGACCATCACAACTTTGGTTAAATGTATTCCTAGATCTTTTTTTTCCCTCTCTCTGGTAAATGGAATTAATTTCCTTTTCAGATTGTTCCTTACTATTTTGTTACCGTAGAAGCACTGATTTTTGCACACTGATTTCGTACACCACCACTTTACTGAATGCCTTGACTTAGCTCTAGTAGCTTTGTTGTGGGCTGTTTTTTTTTTGGGGGGGGTTCTATATATAGGATCATGAGTTCTGCAAATAAGGAAAGTTTTCTGTCTTCCTTTCCAGTCTGGATGCTTTTTATTTCTTTTTCTTACTAATTTCTCTGACTAGAACTTCCAATATAATATTGAAAAACAGTGGTGACAGTGGGCATGCTTGTCTTGTCTCAGATCTTCGAGGGAAAGATTTCAGTCTTTTGCCATTGAGTATAATGTCAGCGGTGGGTTACTCATACATGCCCTTTGTCATGTTGAGGACGATTACATCTGTAACTAGACTTCTGAGCTGAATGTTTTTATCAAGAAGCAGCGCTGGATTTTGTCAGATGCCTTTTCTGTCTCAATGAAATGAGTGTTTTTCCTTCATTCTATTAATGTAGTATATTATGTGGATTGATTTTCTTATGTTGATCTGCCCTTGCACTCCTGGGATGGATTCCACTTGATTTTGGTGTATAATTCATTTAGTATGCTATTGGATTCAGTTTCTTAGAATTTTATTGATGATTTTTACACCTATATTCAAAAAGGGATACTGGTCTGTGATTTTCTTTTCTTTTCATATGTTATCTCATTTTGAAATTGGTGTGATGCTGACCTCACAGAATGACTCAGTAATATTCCCTCCTCTTCAGTGTTTTGAAGGGTTTGAGCAGGATGGTGTTAATTTTTCTTGGGATGTTTTGTAAAATTCACCTGAGAAGCTGCCTGTTCCTGAGCTTTTCTTTGCTGGGAGCTTTGTGATGACCAAGTCAGTCTCCTTACTTACTTGTTATTGGTTGATTAAAATCTTCTATTTCCTCTTCGGTCAGTGAAGGTAGTTTGTGTGTTTCTAGGAATCCGTCCATTTTGCCTAGGTTGTGCAGTTTGTTAACAGAAACATGTTCATAGCTTCCTCTTGTGATCCTTTTTATTTCTGTGGGGTCAGTAGTAATGTCCCCCCTTTCATTTCTGATTGTTGGGGGTTTTTTTTGCATCCTCTTTGGTCTAGCTAAAGGCTTGCCAATTTAATTCATCTTTTCAAAGAACCAACTTTTGTTTTCATTGATTCTCCTACTGTCTTTATCCCTTATTTTATTTATCTCAACACTGATCTTCATTCCTCCTTTCGGCTCACTTTGCATTTAGTTTGAAATAAATCAATAGAAAGCTACTGATTTTTAGCTTCATTAGTGGCTGGAGAAAATAAATGCAAGATTTCAAGCTTTTAAGATTCATCATGACCTGCTTTGTAACCTAGCATATCGTCTCTCCCGGAGAAGGATCGCGTGCACCTGAGAGGTGAGCACTCTGCTGCTGCTGGGTGAAGAGTTCTGTATATGTCTCCCGGACCTAGTTGGTTTCGAGTATCGCTCAGGTCTTCTGTTTCCTTACTGGTCTCCTGTCCACATGTTCTGGCCATTACTGAAGTTGTTGCAATGAAGTCTCCTATATTAATGAGAGCTGTCTATTCCTATGT
The DNA here is from genome assembly GCF_023851605.1 of Tamandua tetradactyla. Classification (NCBI taxonomy): domain Eukaryota; kingdom Metazoa; phylum Chordata; class Mammalia; order Pilosa; family Myrmecophagidae; genus Tamandua; species Tamandua tetradactyla. The sequence continues at coordinate 3,534,814 of NC_135345.1, read as the reverse complement.
TCAAATCTGCCCATATTTCCTTCATATATTTTGGAGATCTGCTGTTAGATGCATCTATATTAAAAATCGTTGTATCTTCTTGGTGAGTGGACACATTTTTCAGTATATAGAGTCCCTCTCTGACTTTGGAATAGTTTTTTTCCTTATCAAAGCCTATTTTATATGATATTAATATAGCCACCCCAGCACTCTTTTGGTTACTATTTGCATGGAATATTTTTTTCCTCCTGTCACTTTCTATCTGCTGGTGTCTTTGAATTCAAGGTGAGTCTCTTATAAACAACATATGGTTGGGTCATGCTTTTTTTTTTTTTAATCCATTCTGCCAATCTCTGCCTTTTGACGGGACAATTTTATTCATTTACATTTAAAGTAACTACTGATAATGCTGGACTTATTTCTGCCATTCTGCTATTTGTTTTTTTAAAAAATCTTTCATCCTTTTTGTCCCTCAATTCTTTCATTACTGCTTACTTTCAGATGTATTTGATCTTATGTAAGTGAACCATTTTGAGACCTTTCTCATTTCCTTCTGTGTTTTTCAGATAGCTCTTTGTAGTCACCATGGGGCTTAAATTTAATATCCTAAACTTGTAACAATCTCCTTTTACTTGACATCAACTTCACCAGGATGCACAGACTATGTTCCTGTATCCCTCTGCTCCCCCTTTTCATTGTTCTTGTTACAACTTGTACCTTTATACATTATGTGTCCAAACCCACAGATTTACCATTGCTTTAAAGGCACTTCGCTTTAGATCCCCCAAGTAGTGAAAAATATATTTACATATCAAAAAAATAACACAGTAGTAGGGTTATTTATAATTACCCATGCAGTTATCTTGACCAGAGGTCCTTACTTCTTTATGCTGCCTCAATCCACTCTCTAGCATCCTTTCCTTTTACTCGGAAGAACTCCCTTTACCACTGGAAGATAGAGCTTGTGGCGATAAACTCCCTCAGCTTCAATTTACCTTGAGTGACTTAATTGCTCCTTCAGCTTTGAAAAAACAGTTTTGCCAGAAATAAAATTCCCAGTGGGCAATTATTTTCTTTCAACCCTTGAAAAATTTCATCCTACTGCTTTTTTGCTTCCATGGCTGCTGATGAAAAATAAACACTTAATCCTATCAATGCTCCCTCTTCTCTTGGTTCTGGTATTTGATATTTTGATAATTATGTGTCTGAACATGGATGTCGTTGAATGGACCCATGTTGTTTGTGGCTCATTGGGCATATTGGATGTGTATATTCATGTCTTCGTTACATTTGGGTAGCTTCCAGCCATTATTTATTTGAATATTCCTTCTGTCCCTTTCTCTCTTTCTTCTCCTTCCAGGATTCCTATAATGCATATCCCAGTATGCCTGATGTTGCCCCACGGGTCTTTTAGCCTCTGTTCATTTTTCTTCATTCTTTTTTCTTTCCACTCCTCAGTCTGAATTATTTCAATAGTCGTATCTTTGAGTTCATTGATTCTTTCTTCTGTCAGCTCCACTCTGATTTCTAGGGAATTTAAAAGTTTATGTTACTGTTGTCTTCACTTCTGTTTGGTTCTTCTTGCTGATACTTTCTTTATGTTCACCTATCATTTCCTTGATTTCCTTTAGTTCATTTCCCTTGTTTTCCTTAGCTCTTTGACCATATTTAAGACCAGTTTAAAAAAGTATTTTTCTGGGATGCCCAATGTCTGGTGTTTTTCATTCTGATGTCTTATCTTGTTCTTTTGGGTGGGCCATCATTTCCTGTTTGTTTGCCTTGTTACCATTTGTAGCACACTGTAAATTTTCGTATTTAATGTGTTAACTCTGGAATTTAGTCCCTGAGCTGTCTGTTCCTTAAGTTTGTATCCATATAGTCCAATGAGAGAGGTTTATCTGAATGTCAGGAGCCAACAAAAACAAGCAATCAAGTACAAAAAATACCTGCTGCGGACTTTGCAAACTGTGTTGCTGGGTACTCTCCTTTCAAGCTTATCCTTCCTTCTGATGACCCTGAATGTCAGTCTGTGGCAAAGTGCGCAGTCCTCCCTGGTCCGTTCTCAGCATGTGTCCTTTCCTGAGCATATGCTACCACTTGGGAGTTCTCTCCATTTACAGGGATCTGAAGTCATCTTTCCCCATCACGGGTGCTCCATCGTATGTCCTAAAGCCACTGTCCCTTTGCCCCAGGTCACTGTGTTTTATCTTTTATGATCATGTCTTACCCTGATTTAGTTGACTACAAGCTGCTTCCATGTCCAGGGCAAGTTCTGGAACAGCAAGCCAGAGACAAGCGCCCTGGTTCTGTCCTTCCGATTGCCCCAGCTGGACTGACACACGTGCATGCAGCCCAGTAAGCATAAGCGCCATTCTGATCCCTCTGCAGTGGGCCAGGGACCCGAACTGGGAGCACAGGCTGGCTCGATACCAAAGCCAGGGCAGGGGCCAGGGAGGGGCTCAGACGCCACGAGCTTTTTCTAGTGCTTGAAAGCTGTCTTGTTCCAGTTTGGGGTTTACTAAATTACTGCAACCCTTTAACTATTTTCTGGAGCTCCAAAGAAGATGGCTCTGCCAGTTTCTGCTGTTGTCCAAAGACTCCATGCAGGAAAAGAGTGCCACCCACTGTTCTGCCGTTCATCTAGCTTTCATTCACTGATGATTCTCTAACTCCATTATTTCTCTTCTATTTTCATGGGGCATTCTACCGTAGGAAAGAGCTTTATTTTCTCTCCTACTTATTATTAATTCATTTACTTATGTGAGAGTTGGACTCAATGGATTTTCATTTTACTCAATGACCTATAATCAGTGGTGTGTGTATATAAATATATATATATATATATTTTTTTTAAATGCTGAGCCCCTTCAAGCTAGCAGGTGTCTTTCTGAGGTGTCCCCATCATGGATGCAGCACTGCCTTGTTTTCTGGTGTTTAAAAAAAACTGTTTCACACTCATCCTACCCTTTCCCTGCTCCAGCCTTAGGATGAGTCTTTGATTCCTCTTAGTAAAGAATGGTATTTGAAAGCCAAGATTTGGACATGAGGTGTGCTCATTGCTACCGGGGTTTCATGCCTCCTGGCTTCTTAGTGGACAGAGCAGGGGAGTATGCATGTATGCTAACATAAATACACATATGTATGCATACACACAGATCTCCATACTTCCACACCTATACATCAGACTTCACCCTGATTCCTTCAGTCCAACATCCCAAGTCTGTTCTAGTCTTCTTCTCCCTCCTATTGTTCTACCCGAGGGGAATCAGGCTTCCATTGTCCCTAACAGGCGAGCTCATTTGCTCAAACCTAGAATCTACAGGCGCTAGTAGCAGTAGGAGTCGAACCTCTGCAAAAAGCAAACCTGCCAAAGGGAGTTTAATATTTACTACACGTCCTTTGTTAGATACAGTTTACACACAGTGAAATGTACAGATCTTAACTGCACATTTCAGTGAGATCTAAGAGCATGTCAGCTCTCTTTAAAAGTCTGCATTCGTTTGCCAGTCTCTTCCCTTAAAAAGAACCAGGCCCTTGGACCAGATAAATCCTGGTCAGCCTCTCCATCCCCTACCCCATATTATCGACAGCCCCTTCCAACATGAAGAAGTTAGCATGGGCATAGCCCAAACACCCCTAAAGAGTGGGAGAAAGATCAAAGATGATGGTGGAGCTATACAGAGAAGGTAGGGTTTAACAAATGAGTATGAGTGCTGAATCAGCATGACTTTGTGAACTAATGATTGTACACTCTGGATGATTACATGCTATGTGAATATATAATCTATATCAATAAAAAATAAAAAATAAAAGAACCCGGCCTTGCGCACACCGGCCATGGGCCACTGTGACAGACACATTCAGCTCTGGGGCAATGCTTGGGTGGACACTGAGCCCCATGGCGGTCATTCCTTCCTGGGGGTGCAGTGAGGCGGCAGGCCACACGGGCTCACTCTCCCTTGTGCCCCGGTTTCCCACTGGGGAGAAACTAACACCTGCAGGGCTTAGGGTGAGAGCACAGATGATCTCATACCATATATCTAACTACTTAAAATTTACAAAAGAAGTTAGCATGGTGTTAAATAAAATACACTCTAACCTTCCACTTACAAGCAACCTGGAAGGCCAAGCGTGAGTTTAAAGTTCTGGAACTTGTCTGCTTTTGCACTGGGAGATGGCAGTGCAGGGAGGCTGCGGCCTCATCCGCCGCCTTCTCTCCCACTCGAGCTCCGTCCTCTGCAGCCACTCTGAGTCCCCACCTCTGTTCCAGCATCCACCGCATACTCAGCCACCTGGGGGCTTATGGCCTTTGGGTCGCTTCACAAATATGAAGCAGAGGCTTTTTTCCCCAAGGAAGTCTTATGCAGAATCCCAGCCAATGGGCTAGGCCAGCTGGGAAGGAAGAGGGCACACGGACAAGGGGGGTACAAGCCCCACATGCCACGCCATGCTGCTGGCCCACGGGAAGCCAAGCTTAGACCCTTGAACCTACAAGCTGCCCAGTTATGGAGCCCTACTGATAGTTAGAATGAAATGTCTCTGGCGCCCTAAAGCCCCTCCTCAGAACAGGGCTTAGACCTCCTGACCTGCTGCCGAGCCTGAGGCCATTCGGTGGCTGCAGGGGCCCCCACTACGGAGCCTGTCACCCTGCGTCCCCAGCTCATTTGGCCGCTGCAAGGCAGGCAGACTGCCCTTCAGAGGGCCGGAGCGAAAGCAGGCCCAGACAGGAGCCCCCTCTCCGGTCTCGCTGGGCATCAGTACAGGAAAAGTCTCATTTATAAGTGTTCTGGCAGAGCAGAGCTGAGCACGGTTTCTGTGTCTGAAATGACACAGGTCCTTCTGGAGAGTGAAATGCCAAGCAGATGGGTGAAAGGCTGGCAGATGGCACAAGGCCAGGAGAGTGGGCCGACGGGGTCAGCGTGGGAGGTGTCGGGACGAGCCGCGCCGGGTGGAAGCTGAACGGGGGCTGAGGGCTCTGGGCTCGGTGCCCTGGACCCCAGCAGGAGGGGCTGGCAGAGGGGGTAGCCCCCGGCCACTGAGCCCCCAGCACTCGCCCACGGGGACACGGCACTTTTTCAAACGTTAGTCCAGGGAGAGTTCATTTGTCATGCTGACTTGAACCAAAAAGTAAATTATATTATCCATTTGCTGATTAATTTCCTTGTGAAACTCATTTTTTTCCCACTTCAATGAATAAAATATTTAAGTTTTTTTTTTTTATTCCAGTGCCCAGGGCCACACGTGGAACTTAAATACTGCCCAGCAGCCTGTCCCTGGCTGGAGGACACTTTCAGGGGGAAGCCAAGGACGTAAGGTACCGGGGACCCCAAAGGCTGGGCTTTGCTGGGAAGGCTCTGTCCCTAACCTCCCCAAAAGCCACGGCGGGACCAGGACACCTGAACAGAAAGACGCAACCACTGGAGGCAGCGCAGGGTGAAGAAGGGCTTAGGGGCAGCGTGGGAAAGGCCGAGGGGCCTGAGTGCACAGTGCCGTCCGGGGCGGGGTCTCCTCTGACAAGGACGACAGGGCAGAGGCCCCCCTTGAGGTGGACACACGGAGGCAGAGCCTCAGGGGCTGCCCCATGGTCAGAAGCCAGCGGGAGCCTCGACCTGGCCATGCACAGGGGCCCCATCAATTCCCGGGGTGACCCGAACAGACGAGGAAATTCCCAGTCCCTCTTGCCTCAGACCCCCGTGCTGCCGAGCGCCCGCTCCTGGGTGATGCTTCATTACAGTGCTGCAGCCGCAGCCGCCACTGCTGTCGACCAGGCGGGTGTGCCGGGTAAGCTGGGATGAGTGTCCGAGTCAGCGCCCCAGGCTGCCACCCAAGGAAGACTGATGCCCGGCACCCCAGTATGCACACATGGGGTCCCCGCTCCCCTGGCCCCAGGGCGGGGAGGGGCCAGAGCACCCGTGGCCTCCCACCATCTCTGCACTGCCTGCTCGTGCTCTGGCGCTCACCTGGGACTCCCCCTGCCAACCCCGCCGCCACATCCACCTCAACCACTGAAACCCACTTCGCTCAAGCCCTGCCCTCCACAGCGGGCCGGTGGTGGCCCGCACAGCAATGCCCTGCCTTCGCTGGGCTTCCACTTCCCCGCAGGAGGTCAGAGGCGCACAGGCAGCGCTTATCCCCATGCAAGGGTGAAACCGTGACTGCCACCACAGAGGCCAAAGGCGCGTCTTGCCCACCCGTGATGCTTAATGTCACGACCATACCGAAACGGTTCCACTGCCCAGCTGCTGGAGTGAAAACACTTCAACAGAAACAAGATCAAATGGCAACAGAAATGTAGCATGAGCAAAACAACTGAGAGATTTCCGAGATCTGGGGTCACCTGTTGTCTCAGCATCACCTAACAAAGTCGACTCGTGAACTCAGCTGTAAACTGGTCTGGGAGGAGACCTGTGACTCCCAACTCATTTTTGTCTGGGTTAATTTATTTAATCAGAGTTTTTACTTCTTAGACCAACTTCAGTGATTCTTATTTTCCTAAAATTTGTCCAACTGATCTGGATAATCAAATGTGTTAAAGTTTACCATACACTTTTCCTATAACTTTTTTATCTTCTAACTGTAGTTGGCAACCCTTTCTCATTCTTGATGTTATTTTTGTCTTCTCCTCCCTTTTCTCAATTATTCTTACCAAATACTTGCCTTTTTATTAATCAGATGTATACTATTTGTTTTGTTTTCTCTTCTGTTAATTCTGCCTTTACCCTTACTATTTCCTCAACCTTATTTTGCATTTATTCTGTTGGGATTTTTCCCTCCCAATTATGTTAAAAGCTTATTTTCTGTATTTTCAAACTTTTATTTTTTCTAATATATACGTTTACTGCTACACATTTTCTCTGAAAGCTATATCTCACTGGTATGGATGTGCAGTAGTATAACTGTCAAGTAATTCTAAACTCTATTTTAATTTCCATCTTAATTTTCTCCTTAACTCCTGGATTACTTAGAAGTATGTTTTTAAATTTTCAAAGGTACGATTTTTTGTTTTGTTTTCTTTTGTGACTGGTAGCACCAGATGTGATCTGTATACAATAAATATTATTTTAACTTATAGTAACCACATTTGTGGACTAGGAAATGGTCAAGTTTGATAAATATTCCATGTACCTTTGAGAGAAAGTATATTTAGCATTGGCTATAAAGTTCCCTTGATAGATAGTGAGATCTGTTAGATTTATTTTGTCATTCAAATTCTCTGTAATCTTACTAATTTATTAGCTTGATCTCCTACTTTCTGAAAAATATACATTATAGTCTCCACTAGAAGCACTTACCCATCTGATTTTGCTTGATAAATTTAATGCTCTATGTGTGGGTCCATCAGATTTTGCTTTATAAATGTGGTGCCATATTTTTGGTGAATGTTACCCTCTTTTTTCTTTCTCTACTACATTTTCACTTCAAATTATTTTGTCTGCTATTAATATTGCTATACTGGCATTTTTTTTTTTTAGTATCAGCCTATCTTCTTTTATTTAATTATTTTCCACTTTCCTGTGTTGCTTTAAGTTGGATTTTTAACAAACCAAACTGAGAGTGTGTCCCCTCCAACAGCCTCTCTCTTCGCCTGCCCCGTCGTCCTGGGGACCGTCCTGGGCTTGGCTCTACCCTGTGCATTGGGCGGCTCTGCCCAGTGCCGTGCCAGCTGCAGAGGGTGAAGGCGGCACCGGGCGCAGCCACTTACACGCACTGGGCACGCTGAGGGCCTCGCATATACTCGCTCCACTTTATTCTCATGGCCACTGTACAGCTGGGTGCCAGGCTGTGCCCATTCTACAGGCAAGCACAGCCAGCACCAAATCAAGCTGGCCTGGCCCCAGAGTCCACTCTCTCACTTAATGTATGTCCTGTCACCCCTCAAATCAATATCCCCCGCCAGGACGGCTTCCGGTTTCCCTTATCTCACAGGCCTCTCTCCCTCTCAGAGCTGCCTTTACCGCATGATCTCCACCTGTTCACATCTACCAGGGCACTGGATTACATCAAGACCTTGACGGCTCCCAGATTTATACCTCAGCCCCAGCTTCATTCTGCATTCCATGCTCATTTACTAGCCGTGCACACACTTCTACCTGCAGAAGTCTGGTGATTCACCACTGTGCTCCTGTGACACACCCATGCCTGGCTGCTCTGTCTCAGGCCGGCTGCCCCTCCCAGTTTTCCCTGGTTCTTCCCTCTCCTCAAAGTCAGCTTAGCATCACCCTGACTCGTCTTTCGGTCTCACTTTCCCTCCGCCACCCCGACCCCCAGGCTGCACCGCTGCACCCTCTTACAGCTCCTTACTTCCTCCACCACAGTGGGCAGCTCACCACATTTCCCAGGGACGGGTGAGGTGCTGCCTGCTGGCCTCGTGCAGGTACAGTGGCCGCCTTACCCTCAAGCCCTTGAGACGTCATGCTCGTTACAGGCTGCTCTCTCACCTCCTTGGAGAAACAGTCTATTTTAGGGAGGCATTAGCCTGAAATAATCTCAATTAGTGCTGGTTTTAGGTAATCACAGAGGTCAGTCATCTGAAAGAAATGATTTTTTTAAAAGGCAAACAAACCAACCCAGATTTAGTATTTGTTTCTGGGGGAAGTAAGACAGCAGGTAGTTATGTAACGGAAAGCACAAATGTACATCACAAAACAATTTTTAAAACTCGACTGCCCTACTGCTATGCCAGCAGCTATTTGTGGCTGGTGACAGCATTTCCAGTGAAAGCCCCACACGGTCCCGGAGTGCGCTCTCCCAACACGTATGGACAGATGTCACAGTGAGTCCTGGGGACTGCTGCTGGCTGAAGAGCTGGCCTCACGGCGTGTAAAGGGCCGGGAACAACCAGGCAGGCTTGGAGAACTGAAAGCATAGGTGCAAAGCCCCAGGGATTGTGCACGAGGACAGGCCCAAGGACAGACACGCAACGAGCAGGACAGAGGCCAGAAACAGGCGCACAAGCACAGGGCGAGCCACAGACGTGCCACCCCAGTTCGGTGGGGAGCAGGATCTACCGGGGGAGCTGCTGGACAGAAAGGGGGCTCTTGACCCACCCTCGTCACACACAGAAAACCTCAGGTGGACCTGAGACTTAAAAGTGAAAAGCTACACAATAAAGCATTGCGTTGCGGTCCCGGGAGGCGCCAAGAGGGCCCCCAAAGGGCGCGAAGGGCCCCATAAAGGAGACGCGATGGCGAACGGGATCACGCTAGAGGAAGAGCGCCCGCTCGCCAAAAATTCCGCAGGGCGGACGAAGAAGTAAGCCGCAGGCAGGGAAAAGACATTTGCATACTCAAATCCAAGAAAAGAACCGTTTCCAGAATATATGTTTTTATAAGTTCCTACAAATCCGCAAGGAAAATGCAGACAATATGATAGAAAAAGGAGCAAACCGGTGGAGCAGGCACTTCACAAAGACAGAGATTTTTCAAACGGCCAGAGGTCAGGGACAGATGCCGCCCGCTGCAGGGGACGGCAGGGCAGAGCCTCAGTCCGGCCTCTGGTGCCCAGCACCATGGCGGCGCCGCGAGGACAGAAGAGGCGCTGGGCGCACGGCTCCCAAACACTCACGCCGGGTGGGGGGCGCGGCCCGCGCACCCCTCTCCGGGGTGCGGTGCACAGAAACGCGCAGGCGAGCGCCCTAAGCCTGCGCCAGCGGCCCCGCGGCAGGAAAGCCACCAGCGGTCAGCACGGCGGGCTTGGGCGGCGCCAGTCACTGCCGCTGCAGGGCGGAGGGGCGAGGGCCGGGCAGGCTGGTGAATGCGCTGAGCTCGCGGGGTGGGCAATGCCGCGGCGCTTCCCTGGCCCAGCGTCTGCTCTCCTGAGAGTAAATTATTCTTGGACAGAGAGCTTCCATTACTTGAAGAGCAGTCACTGCAAAATGCCCCTGGGACGTGTGAACCAAACGGCGTGCGGTAGCGCGAGGTGGCATTTCTAAGCTGGCACCATTTAATGTAACACGCAGCTTTAAATAACAAAATGGACCGAGCGGCCGGGAGGACACTTGCTTCCCACACAGCTGGGCCTGCTGCGGAGAAGCTGGACCCTGGCGCGCGTGGCGGTCGCCGGGCATGGCGTGTGCCCGCTGACCTGTGGAGGCTGCAGGAGGGCACCGGGCGCGGCAGGAGAGGCCGGGCAGCAGGACACGGGCTCCGGGGAGGGGCGTGGGCTCAAGCAGGGCCGGGCAGGCGGGCCACAGTGCACTGGCGCTGCAGCGCGGTTCTGGTCCCCTCTGTTCCCATGCCCCTTCTTCACGCCCGCAAGCAGGACACACACAAGCCACGGGAAGTGGCCCCTGACTTCCCGGAGCCCAGCTGCTGCCTCCCCCAGGAGGCCGTTCCTAAGTGGGAAACTTTGCCGGGGCTGTCAGCTCAGCGGCCTGGGTGCTTCAAATACCGACCCGGGAGCTCCTCCCGCCAGTGGCGGAACAAACAACATCGCAGGATTCCACCTGCGTGCAGAAACACTGCAAGCCCCCCCCCCCCCCCGTCACCTTCCATCACCAAAACCTCGCCTTTGGCCCAGAGGTACCGGCGCAGCCAGCCCTGCAGACACGTCCAGGAGGTCGGGGGCCTGCTGGACAGGCCTCCTCTAGGGCCCCACACTACACGGCAGCTGGTACGCCCCCCCCCGCACACACTCCCGTGCCCCTCTGGGACTCGACAGGACCTGCAGTGACCACCGCACCATGGGGCGGATGGAGGGAAGAGGACACAGGGAGCGCCCAGTGTGCTGGCCACGGCTGGTCCCAGCCCCCTGGGTGCCCTGGCCACCAGCCCCCAGCCCTGCCCCTGCTGCCCCCAGGCTCGCTGTGTGGGCTGCGCAGGCCCAGGGAAGGAGGCCATCCTTGTCCCCCACCAGAGGAAGAGCTCTTTCCCGTGCCGGGGACCGGCTGCCCGGGAACCAGGACCAGCACACCAGCCCAGGGCACATGATTTTCTTTTTAACCTATTTGTACCGCGTCTCTTCAATCCATCCAGCGTGTACAGTCGGTGGCTCGCATATCCATCGCATAGTTGTGCTTCATCAGCATGATCAGTTTCCTTTACAAAAAAGGAAAAACTCTCACACATCCCATACCCCTAACCCTTCTCTCTCCCTCTCATTGCCCACTAGTATTTCCATCCACCCAAATTTTTAACCCTTTATCCCTCTCTTATTTATTTATCTCCTATATCCAGGGTATGGACTCATCTGTCCACACCCTGGATAAAGGGAGCATCAGGCACAAGGTTTTCACAATCACACGGTCACATTGTAAACGCTATATCATTATACAATCATCTTTAAGAATCAGGGCTACTGGAACACAGCTCTACAGTTTCAGGGACTTCATTCCAGCCACTCCAATACACCATAAACTAAAAGGGATATCTATATAATGCGTAAGAATAACCTCCAGGGTAACCTCTCAACTTTGTTTGAAATCTCTTGACTACTGAGACTATTTTGTCTCAGTTCTCTCTTCCCCATTTTGGTCAAGAAGGCTTTCTCAGTTCCATGAAGCTGGGTTCCAACTCATTCCAGGATTTCTGTCCCATGTTGCCAGGGAGATTTACACCCCTGGGAGTCATGTCCCATGTAGTGGGGAGGACAGTAAGTTCACCTGCCAAGTTGGCTTAGAGAGAGGCCACATCTGAGCAACAGAAGGGGGTTCTCTGGGGTGACTCAGGTATAGCTATAAGGAGACTTAGCCCAGTCTTTGCAGGAATAAGGAGCCAACCCCAAGATCAAGGGCCTGGCCCATCAAATTGGCAGTCCCCAATGATTGCAAGAATATCAGATTTTCTCCACATAGGGAAGTTTTATATTTCTACATTTTCCCCCAGTCCCTCAAAGGAACTTTGCAAACACCTTTTTATTCTCTGCCTGAATTACTCTGGGATGTATCGGGGCATCACACATCTGGAATGTGCAAACCAACAAGATCTCTCCCTATTCAAGCTTCCATGCAATTATGGTGTTCAAATAAACTGACCATACAGGTTAAATTAGATAGTGCCCTACCCAAAATAGAAATTGTATACCAAATAAACATCTCTTCTTCTGGTCTCACACAGAAGTTGACATTTTAAAACATGGACCATATCATCCTAACCCTGTATTCTGATTTACCTTACTCCTAACCAGATCAGCTTCATGCATATCTCTAGTTGAAGTCTGGTCTCTTTTTCAGCTTCTTTAGCAGCTGCTGAACGGGATAATGCTGACTTTCAGAGCTGCAGAGCTCTAACTAGAAGTCTTAAGGATCACACAGGTGCCCAAAGGTCCAGGGAATGGCCAGGCTATACATAAGGAGCTCAGAATGTCAGAATTAAGAAATAACAGTTAAAACTTGGGAATATGTGACTGCTGTAAGAGCTCACAGTCTAGGACCCTTTAAACAGGCCCCAACCTGATAGTCCATGCTCTTGACTTCAGTTCTCTTGAGTTTGCACATTACAGTAAGTCCATATGAGTGGAGTATAATATTTGTCTTTTCATTTCTGGCTTATTTCATTCAACATACTGTCCTCAAGGTTCATTCCCCGAATTGCAAGCCAGGGTAGGTTTTAATGAGGACACAAGACTCAACTATAAAAGATCAACTCCTGGCGTATTTGGGGCGGCCTTCATTTCCTCCTGGGCTGTGGCTTCCTATGGCTGAGCGCTTGGCAGTATCCCCCAGGGCCGGAGGTGAAGGTGCTGAGGGCAGCCCGGACGCCTGGAGTGGACGCCTGCACCTGCGCCTCTCCTGTGCGCCCCGCACCAGAGGCACATCCCACGAGGCTGGGAAAGAACCTCAGGGAGCTTTCCCAGTCGTCCGCAGAGCTCGTACAGAGGCAGGAGAATGCTAGCCCTAGAGTTCTGTGGCACCCACCCCAAAAGGAAACCAGGAAACAAGCCTGGCAAAGACCACGCCGACCGAGAAGCAGCTTACAAGCCCCTCAAAACAAATGTCTACACTTTTTAGAGTAAGAGAACAAAATCCAACCTCCACTCAAAAACGGCCAGACACGTGGAGATGCAGAAAATGTGGTCCATAGCCAGGCCCCCGGCCCCCGCAGCATGCAGTGGGAAGATGACCGACGGAGGCAGAGAAAACTCTGTCAGTGAGACACCCAGAAATGATGGAGAGGCTGGAATTAGCAGACAAGGACTTTATAACAGCAAAGAAATAAACATAGTCGAGGGTTTAAAGGAAACCAGAAACATAACAGGAGAAAATGAAAGGTCTTAAGTAAAGAACAAAAAAGGAAGTACTAGAGATAAAAGGCATGATCACTGAAATGAGAATTCACAGGATAGAATTGCTAACAAATTGAACAGTATAAAAGAATATGTTAGTGAACTTAAAGGCAAAGAAGAAACTAAGAAAAATGAAGAATACAGAGAAAAAAGAATTTTAAAAAGAGCCTCACCGGCCCGTGGGGGGAAATCGAGTGCTCTAATGGACTGTGAGCCAGGTTCCAAATGCCCGGAGGGTGAACACCGCCCGGCTCTCAGCAACCCCCAAGCAGCGCCCCCACAATCAGGACCACCGGGCCTCCAGGCTGCGGAAGGCCACACGATGAGGGGGACCCCACCGGCTTCCCCAGAGGGGATGCCAGTTTAGAGCCCGTGACTCAGGCCAAGAAAAGCTGCCCACCGCACCTCCACACCTGTGCCTAAGCCAGCCTTTCCCCTAAAGTATGCTGGTCAACCAGATTTTCAACCCAGTCTAGCGACGCCTTCTTTCCGCAACTTTATATGTGTTCTGCTGAACGTGAATCTATCAGTTTTCACATCATTTTGACAGTCCTTAAGTTCAAAGGACCAAATGTGTAAAACAGGGTGGGTGGCGCCTGCAGCCTCTGTGCTAAAGCGTGGCTCACGGGGGGTGGAGGGTGGGGGGCTGCCAGGTGGGGGGAGCCGGGTGGGGGGCTCTTGCAGACAGAGACATTTCCCAAGAAGCAACCCATCGCCCCTGGGGCCAGGCAGGGTGGGGGAGGGAGGGTGCAGGGCACACAGCGGGACCCCATTCCCACTCAGACGCTTCAGACTTTGAAAAGGGTTTGGTGCAAGGGTGCCCACATGGCAGCACGGGGCTTCGGGCGGAAGTGGCACAGGCACTGGCTTTATCTCTTTTGAACTTCTATTGGATTCAGAATATAAACCATTACTAATAAAAGATCTCGCCAAACATCTTGTAAGGCCTCAAAAGAAGCATGGACGCTGGAAGGGCTCTTCGCAGAAGTCAGCAGCCGCCGTGCTTCCAGGCTGAGGAGCTGCAGTGTGAGTCTGACGGCGGCTTGCAACCCTCTCAGCGCTATGCCTGGTGACAGCGCTACCTCATTCTGGGTGTGGCTTTTAAATCCCAAAAGCAAACCGCAAGGAATGCCATACATTAAACCAAAATACTCAGTTTGGGTTAAAACAGCCCCTCTCACACAGAAAATAAACTAACATTTGATTTCAGCTACATAGAAAACTTTTTTTTTTACTGTGCAGTGAGGCCACACAGCTGTTCTGAAAAGGAAATGTGAATTCACTAAATAGCTCTATATAAACACCCGACCCAGGAGGGTTTGAGCTTTTGACATTTCCCTTTCTCCTTCAGAGTTTTACAAAAATGCAAATTCATTTGCCAAAAGCATTACGATTCTAACACCTTAAATTCTGCAGATGGCTGCAGTCCAGCCCCTGTTACTCCAACAGCAGTGGGGGCCCCTGCCCAGGCTCCCCAGGGCCCCCAGGCCCCCAGTCTCCCAGGCCGCCTGGCCTCCCAGCCTCCCAAGCCCCCCGGTCCCTCAGGCCCCCTGGCCCCCCGGCCTCCCAGGCCCCCCGGTCCCTCAGGCCCCGTGGCCTCCCAGCCTCCCAGGCCCCCCGGTCCCTCAGGCCCCGTGGCCTCCCAGCCTCCCAGGCCCCCCGGTCCCTCAGGCCCCCTGAACCCCCGGCCCCCCAGGCCCCCCGGTCCCTCAGGCCCCGTGGACCCCCGGCCTCCCAGGCCCCCAGCCCCCGCAGCATGCAGTGGGAAGACAACCGACGGAGGCAGCGATGAGCAGGTGACCTGCCTAGGGCGGCAGTGGCCACACTGTGGAGTTAGGGGTCAGAACTGACTCCCGCTGCCTGGCCAGGTGAGACATCAGGTGTGAAGCCAGCTGAGGAACACTGGCAAGGTGAGGGGGCCCAGAGGATTAACCAGCACTGCACAAGCAAAAGGAGCGGCGGGTTCCTGCGACTGGGATTTCCTCTGTGTGTCCATGTGGGGGCTAAAGAAGAGCCCCCGGGAGCTCAGGACCAAAGTACAACACGAAATGTAACGTGACCAGGGAACAGATCCCAGGGTACGCCAGACGCTGAGCCGCGGACTGGATATCCGGAGGGAGGTGGCCCCGACTCTAGAAGCAGGAGTGAGGATTTCCTCTGCTCTGATCTTACCATGTGGCCTCCTCCAGCTGGGGATGAGGAGGGGCAGACACCTGGAAGGAGTGGCCCCCAGGAGGGCGGCCATGCGCACCCCCAGTCCCGGGGGAGTGAGCCTGGCCGGGCTTGGGGAGGGAGCAGCTGGGCCTGGCGCCCACCTCCCCCACGGCCTGGCTGGACCAGCTAAGATGAGGACTGAGAACCTACAGCCTGTGTCCCCAGAGGCGCCTGGCATTTCCTCTTTCACTGCAGGCTCAGTTCCATTTAAAAACAAGGAAGCAGCCTGCATAGGTAACATGCGCAAATAAAGAGGGCTCACCGACTCTCCTTTCCCAATACCCAATTCAGGCATGGGCACAGAGCTGGGAATCAGATGTCTGATAAAAGCTTACAAAAGCCCTGGATGAAGGCACCCAGGGGCCAGGATGGCGGCGTAGGGAATTCCAGCCCACAGTTTCTCCACAGATAACTAGCAAAACTAGATAACTAGCAAAACTGCCAAAACCAATGTCTCAAAACTCCGGGCAAGTACCAAGTCAGGAAGACACAGCTTTACAAATGGTAGGAGAAGCTCAAGGGGCACCAGCTGCCATCCCACTCCCACCCTGCAGTGTATGTGGAGCTGTCCTGTGTCCCCCTTGCTGGACCCAGGCACTGCACAGAGGGAGCAGAGCACCTGTTCTCCTGCCAGGGGATGCCTGACTGAAAGGCTGACCCAGGCAATGCGCCCATGACCCGCCCGCCCAGAACCTGCCCTGCAGGAAGCAGCAGCTTACAGGCCTCAGGCAACGCTGCCAGGGGCAAAGCATCACCAGCCTTAGGATACAACTTAGCCCATTTCACAGGGAGGAGAAGGAGACATTTGGATTCCTGTAACTCGGAGAATTCCTCAGGACAAGTCACAGTCTCAAAAAAGACCGAGAGGACCCTGAACTTCACTCTTGTATGACGACAGTTTTGATATAAGGGCTAGGCTCTAAGGGAGGCCCCTTGCCAACTCAGGGCCAAGGGGCAAAGACCGCGAAAGGCATTTTGTGCACTGGTCTGTTTGTTTCTGTTATCTCCAGGCACTCAAGGAAAACTCAGTCAAGTCACTAGCTGGATACAAACTTAAGGAATAGACAGTGCAGGAGGTCCAGAGTAAGAAAAATATTAAAATGTATAGTATGCAACAAACAATTACAAGGCAAACAAAGAAACAGGAAACGATGGCCCATCCAAAGAACAGGATAAAGATCCAGAAACCAGCAATAAAGAGGACCAGACTTTGGACATAATGGACAAAGACTTCACTTTTTTTTTTTTTTCAGCATGGGCAGGCACTGGGAATCAAACCTGGCTCCAGCATGGCAGGCTAGAACTCTGCCACTGTGCCACCGTGCCTTGCCATGGATAAAGACTTTAAATAAATCATCTTCAAAAGTGCTCAGTGAGACAAAAGAAAACAGAAAAGTATATCAGGAAAACAATGAATGAACAATATGAGAATCTCAATAAACAGACAGAAATTTTTAAAATGACCAAACAGAAATACTGTAGTTGAAGAGAATAATAATGAAATGAAAAATTCCCTAGAGGGTTTCCATAGCAGATTGGAGCTGGCAGAGAAAGAATCAGTAAACTCAAAGACAAGTGAAATGATTCAGGCTGAGGACCAGAAAAGAGGAGGGAGGGCCTGAGAGAGCGTGGGGCCCCACGAGGCATTCCAATCTTTAAGGCACAGGAGTTCCAGAAAAAGAAAGACAGAAAGGGGCAGAAGGGATACTCGAAAACCATGGAGGCAAGCGGGCAGGGGACAAAACAGTTCAAGTGCTGAAAGAAAATAACTGCCCACAAAGAATTACGTATCATTTCAAAAATTAGGGAGAAATTAACATAGTCTCGGATAAACGTAAACCAAGGGACTCTGCACCACCAGAGCGGTCCTACAAGCAGTGCTAAAAGGGTTCTTCAGCCTGAAAGGAAAGGCCCTGGGCAGTAGATCAAAGCAGCGTAAAGGAGTAAAGACCGGGGTAGAGGCACCCACGTGGTGGTTTCAAAGGCTAGCACTATTAGATCGGTTTTTTGGCATGTGACCCAACTTTTACTTCTTACAGCTTCTAAAATGCAAATACATAAAAGGTAATGATAAATATATGGCTTTTGAAATAAATGTGTAAAGATACAGTTCATAACAAAGTACAAAAAAAGGTAGAGAAATAGGAACACTGTAAATGCCATTGAGTTGTCAAGATTGTTACAGAATTAGGGTGATAAATTTAAGCCTCGTAATAATTACAAACAGAATATCTGAAAAATATACAGAGAGCTAAATGGGAAGGAATTCAAATTGGTATAATTCAATAAAGCAACTAAATATGAAAATTGGCATTTACGGCAGAATTGAGGGACAGAAAGGGTAAAAAACTTATAAAGGCCAAATAGCAAAATTGCAAAAGTAGTTACTTTAAAGGTATATGAATTAAACCCCACAGTCAAAAGGCAGAGACTGATAGAATGGATAAAAAAGCATAACCCAACTATACACTGTTTACGAGAGATTTACTTAAAATTCAAAGACACAAGTGGGTTGACTACCAGCTCTACTAGCATAAGATAAAATAGACTTCAGGTCAAAATTAGTTATGGAAGGATAAAGAAGGTGATAATACACTGACGATGAGACCTATTCAACAGAATTATAAATACATGTACACCTACAGGCAGAGCCCCAATGTATACAGAAGGGAGAAATAAAAGCTTCTACATTAACAGTAGAAGACATCATTACACCTCTTTCAATAACAGACAGAACCTTTAGACAGTAGATCAATAAAGAAACATAAGACCTGAGTGATAGTATAAGCCATCTAGACCTAACATCTAGAACATGTTACCCAACAGCAGAGTATATACTCTTCTCTAGTGCACCCAGGTCATTTTCTAGCATAGAAAACAAGTCACAAACAAGTCTCAATAAATTCGAAAATACAGAAATCATACAATGCATTTTTTCTAACCACAAAGGAATGAAGCTAGAATAATAGAGGGAAAATTGGAAAATTCATAAATACATGGAAATTAAATAACACACAAACAACCAATAGGTAAAAGAAGAAATCACAAGAGAAATTAGGAGAGGCACAATGTATCAAAATTTATGGGATGCAGCAAAGGCAGTGGTGAGAGGAATATAGTTCTAAATGCTTACAAATAAAAACAAGAAGACCTTGAATCTGAGACCTAACCTCACATCTGGAGAATCTAGAAAAAGATAAGTCTAAACTCAAAATGAGCAGAAGGAAGGAAATAACAAAGATGAGAGCAGAGATAAATGAAATAGAGAATTTAAAAAAAAGAGAGAGAAACAATGAACTCAAAAGTTGATTCTTTTAGGCGGGCCACAGTGGCTCAGCAGGCAGAGTTCTTGCCTGCCATGCTGGAGACCTGGGTTCGATTCCTGGGGCCTGCCCATGTGGAAAAAAAAACTGATTCTTTAAACCTCTTTTGTTGCTCAGATGTGGCCTCTCTAAGCCCAACTCAGCAGGTGAACTCACCGCCCTCCCCACCACATGGGACATGACTCCCAGCGTGTAGTCTCCCTGGAAATATGGGACCTGCCTCTTGGGATGAGCCGGGACCTGGCATCATGGGATTGAGAAAGCCTTCTTGACCAATATGGGGAAAAGGGAAATGAGACAAAATAAACTTTCAGTGGCTGAGAGATTCCAAACAGAGTCGAGAGGCTATCCTGGAGGTTATTCTTACGCATTATATAATATCCCTTTTTAGTTTAGGGTGTACTGGAGCGGCTGTAGGGAAGTACCTGAAATGTTGAGCTGTGTTCTGTAGCTTTGATTCTTGAAGACAACTGTATAAAGATACAGCTTTTACAATGTGACTGTGTGATTGTGAAAACTCTGTATCTGATGCTCCCTTTATCCATGGTATGGACAGATGAGTAAAAAATTAAGAACAAAAATAGATAAATAATAGGGGACAGGATAAAGAGTAAAAACAAAAATTGGGTAGATTGAAATACCAGTGGTCAAAGAGAGGGAAGGGTAAGGGGTATGGGGTATGTCAGTTTTTCCTTTAATTTTGTTTTTCTGGAGTGATATAAATGTTCTAAAAATGATCATGGTGATGAGTACACAACTATGTGATGATATTGTAAGCCCCTGACTATATACTTTGGATGGACTGTATGTGTGTGAAGATATCTCAATAAAATATATATATTTTAAAGTTGGTTCTTTGAGAAGATAAAACAATGGAAAAATCTTCAGCTAGACTGACAAAGGAAAAAGAGGATGCAAATAACCAAAAAAAAAGCAGAAAAAATGAAAGAAGAGACATTACTCAAAAACCCATAGAAATAAAAAGCATTATAGGATGACACTATGAATAAATGCATCCCAACAAATGAGATGAAGTGGACAAATTCCTAGAAGCACACAAACTACCTCCACGGAATGAAGAGGAAATAAAACATCTCAACCAACCAATAACAAGTAAAGACATTAAATCACTAATAATTCTCAAAAGCCAAACAAAGAAAAACCCAGGACCAGATGGCTCCAGTGGTGAATTTTACCAACTAGTCAAAGAGAGAACGTGACTGCTGACACTGCTCAAACTCCGCTGCGACGACTGAAGAGGGCACATCCTAGCTCGTCCCATGAGGCCAGCGTCGCTTCAAACACCACAGCCAGATAAAGACATCAGAAGGAAAGAAATTATACACCCTTTGAACATATATGTAAAAATCCTCAACAAAGTGTTAGGAAACTGAATTCAACAGCACATTAAAAACCTATATAACACGGGGCGGGTAGGGGTTGTAAGGGTAGCTCAGCGGTAGGATTCTCACCTGCCATGTGGGCGACCTGGGTTCAACTGCCGGTCCATGCACTTCCCAAAAAAACAAACAAATAAGCAAAACAAACAAACAAAAACTCAACAACTGATGCTGCAGTAACAGGATACTCACATGGAAACATAATAAAATGTGACCCTGTCATACAGCATACAAAAAGGAAAAACAAAAAACTTTTACATGATCAAGTGGGATTTATCCCAGTTATGCAAGGGTCATTAAACACAAGAAAATTAATCAGGGGATTATACCACATTAATAAATCAAAGGAAAAAAAACACATGATCAACTCAATTGATGCAGAAAAGATGTGACAAAAATCCAATACCCTCTTTTTATAGAAACGCCTATAAAACGAGGAATAGAAGTGTCAATGGTGGAAGACTGAAACCTTTCCCTCTAAGATCTGGAACAAGACAAGGATGCCCAGTGTCATCATTGTTACTCAGAATTGTTCTGGAAGTTCTAGCCGGAGCAATTAGGCTAGAAAAAGAAATAAAAGGTATCTAGGGAAAGGAAGAAGGAAAAACTCTCCCTATTTGCAGATGAAATGATCCCATACAGAGAAAATTTCCAACAAAGCTACTAGAATTTTTTAGCAAATTCGCAGGGTACAAGATCATCATGAAAAAAATCACTGTAGTGTTTCCATACATGAGTAGTGAAGAAGTAGAAAAAGAAATAAAGAAAAATAATCCATTTATAATAGCAACTAAAAAGAAACAAATATCTAGGAATAAATCTAACCAAGGATATTAAAAGACTTGTACAGAGGAAACTATAAAACATTATAAAAGGAGATCAAAGAAGAATTAAATAAATGAAAAGACATTCTGTGGTCACGGATTGGAAGACCAAATATTGTTAGTATGTGTCAGTTCTATCCAAAATGATTTACAGATTCAATGCAACATTAATAAAAATTCCAGCAGCTTTCTTTTTAGAAATGGAAAAGCCAATCATTAAATTTATATGAAGGATAAAGGACTCCCCCCCCAAACAGCCAAAACCATCTTGAAAATGAATGAAGTTGGGGAACTCAGGCTTCCCAGTTATGAAGTTTATTACAAAGCTATTGTAATCAAAATAGCATATTTAACAAATTTTAAATATGTTAAAATTTTTAACATTTTGACTAGGGAATCATTATATTGATATTTCTTGCTAGTCCCTAGTATATTAAAACAGCTAGAAGGAAATTGTGGAACTGTAAACCATATCATACTTTGAAATTTTCTCTATAACTATTTGTTAAACTGTACTTTGAAATTTATCACTTTTCTGCATATGTATTTCACAATAAAAAATATTTAAAAAAATAGCAAGGTACTGGCACAAGGATAGGCATATAGACCAATGGGATCAAACTGAAAGTCCAGAAATAAACCCTCACATCTATGGCCAATTGAGTTTTTCTTTTTTTTACCAGAGTGGCAAATCTACTCAACGGGGAAAGGACAGTCTCTCCAACAAATGGTGCTGGGAAAACTAGATCTCTATATAAAGAAAGATGGTGGACCCCATCTCACAATGGATACAGAAATTAACTCTAAATGAATGAAGAAAAAAACTAAATATGAGACCCAAAACTACAAAAAACCTAGAAGAAAACACGGGGAAGCATCTTCAGGATCTTTTATTAGGCAATGGTTTCTTAGATTTCTCACCAAAAGCACAATAAGCAAAATTAAAAATAAATAAATGGGACTTCAACAAAGTTAAAAACTTTTTTACACGAAAGTAAAAAGGCAACATTAGAATAGGGGGATTATTTGGAAACTACATATCCAATAAGGTTTGACTATCCATAATATGTAAAGAAGCCCTACAACTTAACAATCAAAGGCAAACAACCCAGTTTAAAAATGGGCAAAAGACTTGAATAGTAATGTCTTCGAAGAGGATATACAAATGGTGAATAATCACATGAAAAAATGTTCACCATCATTACTCATCAGAGAAATGCAAATTGAAACCACAATGAGATACCATTTCACACCAAGGAGAACAGCTACTATTTTTAAAAATGTAAAATAAGTGTTGGGGAGGCTGTGGAGAAATAGGAACACTCATTCATTGCTGGTGGGAATGTAAAATGGTGCAACCGCTGTGGAAGACAGACTGATGGCTCCTCAGAAACAAAGTACAGAATTACTATATGACCCAGTGTGCTGGTGTGAAAGGATGTATGAACCCTAGAAAAGCCATGATTCAATCCTAATCCCATTTTGTAAAGGCAGCCGTATCTTCTAATCCCTAGTCAGCACTGTATGTTTGAAGCTGTAATGAGATCATCTCCCTAGAGATTTGACTCAATCAAGAGTGGTTGTTAAACTGGATTAGGTGGAGACGTGTCTCCACCCATTCGGGTGGGTCTTGATTAGTTTACTGGAATCCTATAAAAGAGGAAACATTGTGGAGAATGAGGAGATTCTGAGAGAGCAGAAGGACATAGCCATGAGAAGCAGAGAGTTCATCAGCCAGTGACCTTTGGAAATGAAGAAGGAAAACGCCTCCCGGGGAGCTTCATGAAGGGAAGCCAGGAGAGAAGCTAGCAAATGATGCTGTGTTCACCATGTGTCCTTCCAGCTGAGAGAGAAGCCCTGACCGTGTTCACCATGTGCCTTCTCACTTGAGAGAGAAACTCTGAACTTCATCGGCCTTCTTGAACTAAGGTATCTTTCCATGGATGACTCTGACTGGACATTTCTATAGACTGGTTTTAATTAGGACATTTTCTCGGCCTTAAAACTGTAAACTAGCAACTTATTACATTCCCCCTTTTAAAAGACATTCTGCTTCTGGTATACTGCATTCTGGCAGCTAGCAGACTAGAGCACCCAGCAATCCCACTACTAAGTATATACTAAAAAACACGGAAAAGCAGGGGCTGGAACGTCTCTCTTCATACCAATGTTCATAGTGGCATTATTCACAAGTGCCAAAAGACGGAAGCCTCTCAAGTGTCCCTTAACAAATGAATGGATAACCGAAGTGCGGTGCAGACACAACAGAGTATTAGGCACTCATAAAAGGGATTAGAGTCTGACACATGCAAGGACATGGGTGAACCCTGAAGACATGTGGAGTGAAACAAGCCCACACACGAAGGACACATACTGCCTGACGTCACTGATATGTAACAAGTAGGGTGAGCAAATCACAGAGTTTTCTCATGACCAGAGACACATGTCACTAGGGGCTGGAGAGGGCCAGGAGTTAAAGCTTAATTGGTCTGGAAGGACTGTGTGGTGTATAAACATATCTCAATAAACTGCATTAAAATTATTATTTTTTTAGTTTCTAATTAATTTCTGTTGGGGATGAGAGAAAAGCTGTGGTGCTGGAGGATGTTGATTAGCTGCAAAACACTGACTGTAATTAACACCACTGATTTCTATATCGGAATGTAGCCAAAGGGGGAAATTTTAGGTTGTATGTATGTTACTGGAATCAAAAATTTTAAAAAGATACATAGGACCACACACCACAGTGGTCCCTAATGCAAACCACGGGCCACAGTTAACGGTATAATTATAATGGTATGGTTTCATCACCTGTAACAAAGGCGCCACACTAATGCAAGGTGCTAATTAAGGGGAAATCTATATTGGGATGGTTGTATATGGGGACTCTGCATTTTCTACATGGTTTTTCTGTAAACCTACCACTTCTCTAAGAAAAATATAAATAAAAATTCTTTTTTTAAAAGAGCAAGGCAACCAGAAAAGAGAGCACTATCTCATACCATGAACCTCAAACAAGAAAAAGGAAAAAGAGAAATCAAGAAGGGTGAGAAAGGAAAAAAGGTTCTGGCAGGTTGTGTGAGTTGTCCATCTGTCCGACCGCCCGTGGGTTCCCAGCAGTCACTCTGGGGAAGGAAGGTGAGTCAACAGCAACCAGAACATTCTCGCTAGTGTGGGACAGTGGGGAGGATGCAGGAACTCAAGGTGGGCGGGTGAATGAATAAAGAGAAGGATGGGGGGTACATGTGTGGATGGACAGAAGGCACGCAGAAGACAAGCACAAGATTTGGTATGCTAGGAAATGGCCTAGAGAAGTTTCTTTCTCAGCGTTCTGTGAGAGAAGGGGGAGAACACAGAGCTAACAAGGCAAACTGAGGACAAACCCAGCACTGTTACAGAATCACTCAAGATTAGCAGCGTCGGACACATCTGAAAATCAAATTATTGATGCAGAAAAGGACATTCTCTCCCAAATTGTCTCCGGTGTATAATGAGAACCGACTTCGGCGAACAAGACCTGGGGATACAGAGCCCCCAGGCTTCTCAAGGGCCTCCACAGAGAACCACAGCCCAGACCCCAGGCCGGCGAGGGTGGTCAGAGGAGACCTGGGCAGGCGGACACCTCTGCCCTGGGGGCCGCGGGCACTCGGACTCTAAGGCCACCTCTAGGCAAAGGGACAGCGAGGAGGGAGGGCGGCTGGTGGCCTACCTGCCCCCCCACCCAGGGTCGATGCGCTGTGCCCACAGCCAAGACCACCTGCCCAGGTGTGCTCACACTCCCCTAGGACAACGCTGCCCCTTCTGAGCTGGGGGATTCGGACTGATCTTTGTTACCAGGTTCTGTGTACTGCTTTTTATTGCTTAAAATACTTATAACAAGTAGGTATCATTTTGCAAAACCAAAGTCATTTTCCTAAAATATTAAATACATAGTATACCAGCGGGAATACTGGAGGTTCAGCGCCTTGGTGGAAAGGTCCGGCTGTGGGGTCAGGCGGCCCCGCCTCCATGGCCTGCGGCGCAAACAGGACGGAGCATCTCCCGGAGCCAGCGAGCTGTCACGGGCCACACGGCCGCAGGGACCCCACCTCTGCCCCTTGCCCCACGCAGCGAGCACGACGAGGTGCAGGGGACCAGGGGACAGCAGCTTGGGGCGCCCCGCTCCCTGCCTGGCCGACCTCTCCCAGCCGGGCCTCCCGCGGAAACGCCCCTGGCCGTGGGCCTGTGGTCAGGGACCCCAGAGGTTCTGACGCGCCGCACCTCCAACCAGGACATTCCCACGTCTATATTTTGTTGAACGGGATTCACTAACTTTCATTTTTCTTCCAGAGGGTTTCATCACTAAAAAGTAAAATCTCTGAAAACTACTGTTCTAACCGAAGTCTCACTCTGCTGCTACCATGCATCATAAATGCCATAATGCAGTCATTTGTCCAACAAATATTTCTCAGCTAGCTAGGGGCTGTGCTGGGGACCGGCCACTGCCTGCAGAGGCCCATTCTAGAAGCACCAGCCACCGCCCCATGCAGGCCCCTTTCTAGCATGGGGGGAGGGTGGCAGCAAAGTCCAGTGATTCGGGGGACAATTAAACCCAGGACAGTTGAAAGAAAAGTGATGTTGGAAGGACAAGGGCACAGGAGATGGGCAGAGTGGGGCAGTGGGAAGAGTATGTGCCACGGGAGACCAAGGGCACCACCCAGAGACCAGGTGAGGGGGCCTGTGACAGGTGAGTCCACTGGGCCTGAAGGCCACCAGAGAGCACCTCATGGTGTATGAGGGACACAGAGCTCCATCGAAAGGCCTGGGCAGATCACTGAGGCTGCTCTGCGGGGAACACAGCGAAAGGGCAGGCGGTTCAGGCAAAGAGAGAGCAGAAGCAAAGCAGGGCTGTGGGCGGGGCCAGCAGAAGGGGGCGTGGCTGACAGAGGGGCGGGGCCGGTGGAGGAGCGGAGCCAGCAGGGGTGGAGGGCCGGAAGGGGGCGTGTCTGGTGGGTGGTGACCGATGGGGAGGGAAAAAGGCTGAGCTCCTTCTCTGCAAAGGAGGGGTGGAGCCCCAAGCCCGGCTTCACCCAGGCCTTTAGAGACTGCGAGGAAAACGCTTGGGGAGGGGGGGACTCGAGTTAAATGTGGGGTATAGATGAAGCAGTCAAAGCAGTGGGTGTGTGTGTGCGTGTGTGAGAGAGACATCCAAGTGCAAGGATCCCCTAAGAGCCAGGGTGGCACGTGGACGTGGGCCAGTACAGGAGCGCCTCCTGTTGATGGTCTTGGTTTCTCAACTTCAGAAGACTTATCCAGCAACGGCAACACAGCCTCCCTTGGAGGGTGTGTGCGCGGGTGGGGTCGGGGCTCTGCAAAGCTGCCTGGCAGAATAAAAAGAAAAAGAAGTAAAATGTGGGAATGAGCTATTATTACAACGGGGCTGCACTGTGCAAAACCCCAGGGGCAGGGAAATGAAAAGTTCTTTTTTCCATCAACACCTGGAAGGTTACCACTATAATCTCGTTCCAGGCCAGCCTCAAGCTTCCGTATGAACCATCTGAATAACTTCCCACAAGGCAGATCGTGACAGTTTTCAGCCATCTATAACTGCTGGAATGTTCCTCCTTTTCCTGTCTCCCCAAAAACTCGCCCTCCCCAGTGACGAACCTCTCATTCTTCTCGCACAGAACCCCCTCTGCCCACAGGAGGGGCCACTCTGGGCTGCCCTCATTCTGAAAGAGTGAAGAACTACACTGCAAGTTGCCAGGGGTGCAGCCACGGCATCGTCAGCTTCCTTTAGGAGAAAGCCCAGAACTACACAAGAGCATCACAACAGAAGGATGGCAGGGAACGCCGACTAGAGAAGTTAGAGTCCAAATCATCTCAGTGGCATGGCCAAGTGGACACAAAATATATTTGAGTGAATTATGTGTTAGTCACCGGAACCCGACTGGATGGCCAGGTAGGGCCAGCCCCCACCTTGGCTGTGGAGTCACTGCTTAGAGCTGGGAGCACCCTGACCCCACAGAAGCAGCCTGGTACTGGAGTCCCCAGTCACCCCCAGTCAACTGAGGGTGCCTCAGGGCCTCACCAGGAATGTGAAAACATCTCTGAGAACACTTTCCGAGTTTCCGCCTGGGTCCTCTCCACCAGCTCCTGTCCACTGTGGTGAAAGATGGGCAGGCGAGGTCCCCTCTTTCAGCCCCGGGCAGGGAGAGTTCCAGCCCTCATAGGTCAAGTGGGGAGGTCAGAACACTAGGGGGTGGGGGGCTCAGGAATGCGGGTCCAGAGCAGGACCTGGGGTTCTGAGTAGGACGGGGCTAGAGAAAGAGAGTGGGCATGGGGGCATGGGGGTCCAGGCTGGGGTCAGGCAGACCTGGGCGAGGCCCCACATACTGAACTCAGTATCCACATGACCTTGAACAATTTGCCCTCCTGTGCCTCAGTGTCCTTCCCTGTAAAAAACAGAATATAGTATGTACCTCCCAGAATTAAGATGCAAATGTAATAACCTTTTTTAGGCTCATAATCAGAAAAGGCATTCAAGACAGAAAAATAATTAAAAGCCTAGAAATGTGAGTAAGTAAAGCACGTATGAGCCGTCTGGCACACTTCCTGAATTTCAGGGGGAGTTCATCAGATAGCCACCCTATCCCTTCTCTCCCTGCCTCTGTTTGGGAGGTCTCTGCAGGGAGGAGGGAGAGTCCATTCCTGGTGGCAGCAGGGTCTGAAGAGAAAGAGAGGGAGGGACCAGAGGGGCAGGGAACCCCCACACGGGGAGGGGAGATCCACTGCCCCCACAAGACTCCGCTTCCTCCAGAGTGGACTCCCGGGGCTCGGGTGGGGCTGTCAGAAGCAGTCCTACCTGGCAAATCTAAGGAGTTTTTTTAAAAAGCCATAGAATGACCTACACAAGGAAACTACCTGGATTTCCTTGTATCTATTGCTGACAGAAGAAAACTAAAGATGGATAAATAATAATATTCATGATTAAACTGAATATATTAAATAAACCTCTCAAATTCAGCAATTTCCTACAGAAATGAATGTCTTCTGCCAGAAAAGATCAGGTAGAATACAGGAGAAATGCCAAGCATGAAGAGAATATTACAAAAATCACCCACTTCTACTGGATTTGGTTACAGGTCCTATTTCTTTTCATGAAGGAAAATTTTCCCACTCCCAGATTAAGACTGATTAGATGACATGATCAGTATTATATATAAAGCAGGTAACATAATTCCTTTTACTTAAAAGCAAATAAACAAACAAAAACAATGAACACAGAGTAGGGGCTCTGGCTTCCTGTGGGACCTTCCTGTGCCTGGAGGTCTCTAAGCCCCCTCCTCTCCATTAGAAGCAGCCCTTTCTGAGGTCAGTGACTAAAGCCAGCAGTCATGGGACTACAGCAAGTTTCAAGAAACTGCGCTGAGTTTCTCTTCAGCTCTGGAATCAGGCCGCCCACTGGCCATGCCCTAGCTGGGCGCCTCCTGCTTCCAGCAGCAATGCTTCACAGCCGCACCCAGAGGTTAAATGAAAATTAAGGGCTGAAGGATACCTTTTGATAAATCACATATTTCAACTCTCATAGGCAGGAAAATAAACTAAGAACAGATGAAAATCTTATGCGTACAGAAGCATGGAACCTAGAAGCAACTCACTGCTCCTTTAAGACAATCACTGGGTTGAAATGCCCAGAGCAGTGAAGGCCTCTAAGGCGAACTGAGGTCTCAGCTCTGCCTTTCGAAGCAGTCCCCGAGAAGAGTTCCATGTATAGGTCAGTTAAAGGCAGAACATTTTCGATTCATCTTCATCTCCAACTGTCCATTTATAACCCATCTACTATACCTCCCCTGAGAAAAGATTTAGCAACTGAAAGTGTCATCCAAATTTCCAGAACTGCTCAAATTAGCAAGAAGTCTGAAATCATTCCTAACTTGCTGATTCAAAAGCTGGTTATACAACCACCAGCAGCCGCAGCACGTCCCGGCTTGCCAGGCCCAGGCAGGGGAGGCGAGGAGCCCAGGTGAGGCGCCCAGGTGAGACACGACCAGGCCGCCGCCCAAGGGCCCAGGCCTCCTGGCGCCCACTCAGGTGGATGCGTCCCCGGGGTGCCGGCCCACCAGCCCAAAGTCCACGGAAAATGACCCGCGGCACCAGACAAGGGCTGCGGGCAGCCTCTCCAGGAGTTGGACCAAACACTGTCACACGTGGAAACTTCACCAAAAGCAACACAAAGAGCCATGAGAGGCTGTGACTTACCCCCGTCGGACACGGTTGCAGACTGCAAGAAAAGAGAGAGAGACATGAGTTAATGAGGCCGCATGGCAGAGCCCGGGAACGCGCGGCCGGAGGAGCGCAGCTGGGAGGCTCTCCAGGTGAACCCAGCGCGGGGCAGGGAGGCCAGCACCGCCCCACCTGCGCGGAGCCCCGCCCCGGCCCGCCCCGGCCCGCCCCAGCCCAGCCCGGTGTCCGAGAGTCCCACTGGGCATCAGGGCGGGGAGGCAGCTGGGCTGGACCACCCCGAGGGACACACGCGCCCACCCTCGGCGCCCCCTTCCCGGGCGCCCGCCCCCCGCCCCCCTCCTCATGCCTGCCCCGGCGCCCCGCCCCCCACTTCAGGTGTACGGCTGAGCCAGGTGTACTGCTGCCGCCCCCACTTCACACTGGCAGAACCTGGGGCCCAGGGAGGTGAGCTCCTCCCCGAGGTGGCCCAGCTGGTAGGCTGCAGAGGACCCCAACCCCGACGAGGGCCACACCAGCACCAAGAGGGGCGCTTCCAAGGGGAGGGGTTGGGAGCAGGCAGGAGGGTGGAAGGACCAGGGCAGTGTTAGGGCGCCAGGGAGGGTAGGCTGGACCCGGCGTTCCGGGGACGTTGACCCCGAGGAGGCCTTGACCGGGTTCTGGAATGAGTGACTTCCCACATCCACAAAGCAACGGGCAGGGCGGGCGATGGCTCAGTGGCTGAGTTCTTGCCTGCCGGGCCAGAGACCCGGGTTCGATTCCCGGTGCATGTCCATGCAAAAAAAAAAAAAAAAGAAGGGAAAAAAGCAAAAAGCAACAGGTGGGGCTTAGGTTGAAGTGTCCCCGGGACGGCTGGAAGGCAGCGGCAGGCCAGCTCAGAGGAGAAGCCCACGTAGGTGTGGGGGCAGCCAGGGCTGAGGACAGGGGAGAAGGCCACTCCCCCCAGGGCAAGGCGGAAGGGGGTGGGGGCAGGAAGGGGCACTGGGGGTTCGGGGCGCAGCGTCAGCGGCCAGAGTCAACATGCCGCCCTCTTGAGACGTCCCCATCCGGGTACGGACAGGGCTCCAAGGAGCAGCTTAGGGGCAGAAGGAGAACACCGCAAGGACAAAATTCCACTGGACAGACAGGTGTTTCATATCACCTATGCTGCCTTGAAATCCACAGGACGCGGCAGGGCCAGGGGTGGGGCGAGGAGTGGGTGCCACAACGGGAGGATGCTGCCTGCCTCTCCCGGGTGCAGGGCGAGCCCCCCCCACCACCGTGGGCCCAAGCTCCTTTCCTGGAGGGCCGCCTGGGCCCTTTCTTGCTGCGGCCCTCAGCCTGGGCCTGCTGAAGGGCTCACACATCTGTCCTCTCGGTAGCTCACAGGTGAGACCAGGCAGGGGCACCTCAGGAAGGCTTTGCCACAGGCCCAGGTGGCAGGAAGGCAGCAAACAAGGAGAGCTAGGACTGAACGGTGGCTTTAAACCAGAGCAGGGCCTCTTCAGCTGGGGGCTGCCAAGGAGCAGACCCCCTAAAGCCACCAAATGGTTCTCAGGGGAAGGGGACTCTCAAAGACAAGGAGCCAAGGCTTCAGTTTAAGTCCACCTTTCTCAAGAGAAACACCCATGCCTCTCAACAGTGGGGGACTAAAAATGTGTATGTGCAGTTAAAATTTTAAAAATTGTTCTACAGGTCACTGGTATTTGGTTCTTTCTGTATGATGTCCTGTCCCCCAGTCTCAGAACCCCCCAAACTCTGCCTCCCAGCATGACCCTCGCACCCTCCAAGCAGACCTGTGAGGTTAGGGGAGCCAACCACCCATGCTCCCAGAGAGGGGATAACCTGGAGAAGCCCCTACAGGCGGTTCTAGAACTGAGCTTTGTCGCCATTTCAAGCCATCACAGGTCCTGGGTTCAGGAATATAAAAATTCCATTTCAGAGCATCCTGGCACCACCTCATCCATCCATTTCTCATCAGTAAAAATACAAGCAGTTATATGTCCAGTTACTAATTTTTTTTTTTCAGTTACTAAATTTTAATGTTTGGACAGAAAGGTCAAAGTGCGGTTAGGCCGCAGCCCCAGGCCTCCCCCCCCACCCCCAGCCTGCAGGGGCTGTGGGCTGTTGACAGGTACACCGTGCAAAGCTGTTTTTCGTTTCCATGTTCACAATAATTCATCTACCATCACGTTACACGTCTCAACAATATCAAGGCAAATTATTCCCTGGAGGTTGTAGGAAAACCTGCAAAGCCATACACAAAATCAGAAATGCTGTCAATACCATCTGAAAATGAACCATGAACATCAACTTTGTAAAGATGAAGGTGGTAGCTCACCTCATGCTACAAGCATATTAAAAGTAAATTCTCAACATAAAGCAGATTGATCAAAGTGCAGTAGAAAATCTCTACGCACACTGCATTTACATCTCAGAATTAATGGAAACTCAGGAATCAGGAGAGAGTGAAGAAGGGGCCACTGGGAGCAGGAGGGCAGAGAGGCCGTGGGGGGTGGGGGCCGTGCTGGGCGTGGGGGGCAGGGGCTGGGTCAGCTGCACCTCGGGGAGGCCCTTCATCACCGCAGACCTCATCCAGGATACAGCTACTGTCCCACAAGCCTTTTGCTGCTTGGAACAGTTTTACATTTACAGAGAAATGGCAAAGAAAGTACACAAACAAACATTTTTTTAATATACACCTGGTCCGCAGAAGGGACATCTCCGAGGGAGAGAAGAGGGGAAGGAAGGGAATTTGCAGTTGGCAAATGCCAATGCCTCTGGGACTCTGCAATCGGAGCCTGAGCCCAGCCCTGTGGGCCCACTGAGTCAGAGACCCAGCCAAGCCGAGTTCCTCAAAGGCGGTAGAGAGAGGCCCTGGCTCCAGGCAGCAGCAAACACACATCCTTCCGGGAAGAAAGCATCCCAGCTGAGGCCCTCAGGAGTTCCAAAGAGCAAGCCCACCCAAATGTAAGTTCATGATCCAAAATCACCAAAACCCAAGTAGAAACCCACCATGAGCAAGGAAGTCAGTAGAAACAACAATCCACAGAGTCTTGGATATTAGAAAAATTTAACAGAATATAATGTCCAATGGCTACAATATCATAAAGAAATAAAAGTTGCAATAAAAACAAGCAAGTAATACACTATAAAATTTGCCGGGGGGGGGGGGGTGTTGAAAATAACCATATAGAACGGTTGGCAATGAAACATCCAATTGTTGAAATTAAAGATTCAACAGAGAGGTTAAACTGAGATCAGATGACTGATGAGAGAATCTGGGAATAAGAGTCATAGAATTGACTCTAGAATTTGGAAGTAAGTGTAAGAATCACACTGATTGCAGCAGAGACAGAGACACAGAAAATCAGAAGTGAAGATTAAGGGACAGAGAATAGAATGAACAAGAAGTAATGTACGTCTGATAAGAACCCCAGAGAGATTGGGGTGCAGTGGTTTGAAGCTGCATGTGCCCTAGAAAAACAAGTTCTTCGATTTGACCCATTCCTGTGGGCGTGCACCCATCCTCAGTCGGACCTTCTGAGGAGGCTGCTGCAGCCAAGGGGAGGCCCACCCCATTAGGGTGCGTTTTAATGCCCTTACTGGAGTCCTTTACAGGAGAGTGCGATACAGAGAGAGAGAGAGAAAGCCATAGAAGCCCAGAGATGAATCGAGGAAAGCTGGGAAGAAGGGGGAGGCCAGCAGAGGTGCTGCACGCCTGGCTGGGTGGCACGGGAGCCCAGGACCACCGGAGCCTGTCTTCAGGAGAAAGCATCGCCTTGATGATGCCTTGATTTGGACATTTTCCCAGCCTCAAACTGAAACGAATAAATTCCCACTGTTTAAGCCACCCCGTTTCACTGTATTTCCTTGAACAGCCTAGGAAACTAAAACAGGAGGGGTGGAGAAATGCTGAGAGGAATCCACTGCCTACCCGGAGATGTAAGCCTAGCAAACCCTTTCAAGAATGAGAGGTAAGAAGGGGTGTTCATGGCAGACCTTCCCTTAGGAGCATCTAAGGGGGTGCCAGGAAGAGGACCCAGATGTCTCCGGGGCTTCCAGTTGGGCCTCCGTGGCTCAGGGGTGTCAAAGGGGCTCCCATCTCTGGGCTGCAACCCCAAATGGTGTGTCACTTTCCCTTTCCTCAAAAGTATCCTTTCCAATCCCAAAATCCAAGGAAGCGCTAGGCATCAGGAGAGCCGTGAGGCGGTGGGCTCTCGGTCCCAGGGGCTTGCCTGGAGGGGTGCCCGAGCGCTCTGAGGTCACCCCTCCCCATCTTCCCAGGCCCTATGCTCTCAATAACAGGACTCCATGAAGACAAGATGCTGAGCTCATCTGAGAGCCAGGCGCTCTGTCTTCTCTGCTCACCACTGCTTCTCCTGGCAGCTGATTTATCCAA
Source organism: Tamandua tetradactyla (assembly GCF_023851605.1). Classification (NCBI taxonomy): domain Eukaryota; kingdom Metazoa; phylum Chordata; class Mammalia; order Pilosa; family Myrmecophagidae; genus Tamandua; species Tamandua tetradactyla. The sequence continues at coordinate 3,501,249 of NC_135345.1, read as the reverse complement.
CCAAACGCTCACCTAGAAGAAAGCTCTACGTGGCCACTTTTTAACATTACCTGGTCCCTCCACATATACACATGCTTGGAGAAGTGGGGGATGACGTTTCCTGGCCATTAATATTTCACTTCCTAATTTATGTTCTATGGGTGAAACACCCCAGGCATGGCCACTCATTCTCTCTGGACTCCAAGCCAGGTGGGGAGCATGTCGTCAAGGAGACACCATTCTAAGGGGGCAAAGGGCAGAGGAGAGGCAGAGGCTGTAGGCTCCAGCTGCCAGGGATGAGCCGGAATGAGCCGGAAAGAGTGGGGCACCCTGTGGTTGGCGGCAAGCGCATGGAGTTGGGGTGCAGGGTGAGGAGGTACAGGGCTGACCTGCCTGACAATGGGGGACCTGGGAGAGCAGTTAACCCCAAATCATTTCTGTCTGCCTTGGCTTCACCTCGGTTTGCATTTTTGGAACATGTGCTGACAAGAGGGGAAACAAAGGCAGGGATTCTGAAACTACCACAGATAATTCCACAAATGATAAGGAGAATGCCCTGCTCAGCATGACAAAGCTAGCTACTCCCAAATTTCATGGCAAACTGTGAGCACTACAAAAACTTCATAAATTAAAACTTAACATTCACAATGTTTATTCTGATAGCCGGTACAAAAGTGTATTAATAACTTGTTTTCATTAGCTTGTACTTCTTGGGTCCTTCCCAAATTCCCATTTCTACACGCTATACTCTCCAAAAAAGTACAGCCACAGAAACGAAGCCAGCAGTGAAAAAAGTCCTCGCAAGTTAGCATTTTTCCTGACAACTTCAACCTCTAACGCTAAGGACTGTAAAATTAAACAGCTCTAAAACTTTCCATAACGAGCCTCCAACATTGGAACTTGTGTTAAATAAATATATTTTATTACAAAGAAACTTAGAAAATATTTTAGATATGCAATATATGTGTAAACAATCTCCATTCCTCAAAGAGTCAGCCTCATAAATTTGATATTAAGTGGAAATTTATTTGGATTTGTCCTTAGCAGGAAATTGGTCTGGATTTCATACTTTGTGCAAATACGTTATTTTGAATTAATGACTATTGAAAACTTTGGGTGATTCATATGAAGAGTTATATGATGCGTCTAATCTTAACACTAGACAAATGGGATTATCATTTCCAAATTATTTTCGTATATAATAATATACAGTAATACAACATTTCAGTTTTGAGCCACTAACAAAATTTCTTACTTTGGACATAAAAAACATAAAATAATCACCTGATTCCTTCCTAAGAGAAGCAAAAGCCTGGAAGTTGCCTAAATGTATTACATGTTTTGAAAACAACAAGAGGAAATATAAATAATCCAAATGAAGGAAAACCTGAGCACCTAACAGTCCAATCTGTATTATTCAACATTTGTTTCTTCCTTTAAAAACATGACCTTGTGCATGGAAGGCAGCTGCCGGCTGGACTCGGGGCAGTGGAGACCCCAGGGGCACCGCGGTCTCAGCACACGCTCTGTGGGGTGGGTCTGCACCCAGGCCACCCACTCACCCCCCACGGCCTGCTCTGCCCTGGATGGACCTGTTCATCGGCCAGCGGCTCGCGAGCAGCAGCTGCTGTTTTATAAAAGAAATAACCTGGAAGAGAATAACAGAGAAAGAAACATGCCGAGTGTGCCACAGGGAGAACGGCACATGCTGGGTCTGAACCGTGCTTCGGAGTAGCGCAGTATGTGTGTGTGTGTGTGCAGGTGAGAGTGTGTTATCGGGTATGAGTGTGGGGGGTGTGTGTGTCAGGTATATGAGGATATGTGCGAGTATGCGTGTGCATTTGTAAGTGTGTGTCTGTACATTTATGTGTGTCAGCGTGTGGGCATGAGTTCATGTGAGTGAGGGTGAGTGTGAGGGTGTGCATTTATAGGTGTGAGCCTTGCACACATGTATGTGTACACATGCATGTGTGTCTGTGCGGGAGAACCTCACACCCCAGCTGGGAGCAGTGCTCGCTGCACCCCCACTCTTCCCTGCACCTCACCTGGCACACTCACCCCCTTGCCTATAAACCATCCTTCTCAGCCATGCCAGCCGTGCACTGAGTGAGCAGTTGTACACATTTGGAGGGTCATGGCTCTGACCTTCCGTGGCATGAAGGCCTCAGGTCTGACCAGGATGCTGCAGCCAGAGCTGCCCGACTCTTCGACACCAGCCCTCTGCCTCTGGCACCTCTCCTCACGCTCCGAGGCCTGTGCCCTGGAGCCCCTCTCCCAGCCCTCCAGGGCCAATTCTCCCCACTCGGACCTCCCGCTGCGTCCATCACTGGTCTCTGGTGCTTCCCCCCACCCCGCCACAGTGCCCTGGCCCAGCCTCCCTCCTGGACCCTCACTCCATCCTGCCTCCTCCAAAACGATGCCCAGAGCCCCAGAAGGGCGGGCTACCACCCCCGGTGCACCTCTACGGACCCAGGGGCGACCATTCCAGACGGGAGGTTGGACAGGGCGAGGCCTGGGGAGAGGAGGCCACTGGGGGAAGGCTGGGGGGACCAGGGCAAGGCCAGCACGGTGGCATTGGCAGGGGGGAAGCCTGGGCACAGGTGGGGGTGGGGTGGGGAGGCCAGTGGGCAGGGCCGGGGGTGGGTTGGGGGGGCAGGACTGGGGGAGGCAGGGGTGGAGCCTGGCAGTAGGGGTGGGGCTCTGGAGGCAAGGGGTGGGGCCAGGGAGGCAGGGGGCAAGGTGGGGAAGGCAGGGGAGGGGCTGGGGGGGGCAGGGGGCAGGGTGGGAAAGGCAAGGGAGGGGCTGGGGGGGCCAGGGGACGGGGTGGGGAGGCTTTATGGCTTCACAGCCCCTGCTCCGCCCATCCAGAGTGGGGACTGCGAACAAGCAAGTGGGTAATTTTCACCAATTGGTAAAACTGCCCAAACCTCGGACACAGCTCTGTGCTTCTTTTTAACATGTGCACGTGTGTACGAGTGAGCTTATGAGTGTGTGTGTATGTAACCCTAACCCTTAATAAACTCGGAACCAGATCAGCAAAGCCACACGAAGCCCTTTCAGCAGGCAACAGCTGGTTCTCCTGTGCAGCCCCGGGAATCCTACCACAATTCATTATGAAAACGTAAAAGTTCAAAGCAGCACCCAATGTAGCAGCACCCAGGAACTCCACAAACACTTAATATTCAACTCAGACATGGGACTTTAAAATGGTTAAATATCCAGCTCACACAATCCTCAGGCCATACTGCTGAAACAAGCCCTTTCTGCGAGCCTCTCCCCAATGGAAGGACGAGCGTGTGGACAGAGAGGCAGGAGTGTGGGTGGCGCTGCTGAAGCAAATGTCCCGGTGTTAAAAACTACAGACCCCAAAATGACACCCTAAGCTTCCTGCAAGCTGGCAGGACGTCTAACAGAACGCACGGCCTTCCAGAAAGGTTCCTGCGCAGGAGGTGGCACCAGGGAGAGCCCACAGGTGTAAACCGTGCCCGGAGCTCTTCTGGAATAAGCCGTCACTCCCACCCCAGCTGGAGAGTGGGACGTGCGGTCCTCAGTCCAAGAGGCCTTTCGTGGGGCGGAGACACTGCAAGGGGACCGCACAGAGGGTGCGCCCAGGCCCCTGACACCACGCAGTGAAGGCCCTGGAAAGGCTAAGTCCCCACGGCTGGATAGAGGGCGCAGCTGCAGGATAAGGGGCATCTGAGCACAGGCCAGGAAGGGGCGGCAGTCAAAAGACGGGGAGAGGGGGCAGAGGCCAGGGCAGGCAGCGTACACGCCGGCACCCCAGGCCAGCACGCAGCAGGGGGGTCCGGGGCTGGAGGGGCGAAAGGGGCCACGGTCAGGGTCAAGGCCAGGCTTTCCTCTGAGTGACAGCAGAGGCCCCTGGAGAGGCCCCCTCTGGCGCTGGTGGTGAACAGGTGGGGTGGGGGCAGGACAGAGGGTCCTTCCTGAGATGGAGGAGGAGAGGGGGATAGGATGTCACTGGTGGGCAGGGGGAGGGCCAAGCTGAAGGAAAGCTGGCTGCCAGCCGGGACGAGCAGCACGGGGGGCCCAGCCTCTGTGCCTGGAAGGCTGAGACAAGAACACCTGTGCCCAGCACGGTGGCTGGGGAAGAAGGAAGGAAGAAAAAGGCCTCCAGGGGAGTACTGCCCCTCTGCACCCCAGAACCCAGGCGGAGGGCCTTGGTGCGCGGTCGCCTCTCACCACCCAGGGGCACTGCGGCCAGTGGACTTCAGGCACGGCCAGCCCAGCGGCTCCTCCCGGGCACCCCGACTTCCCTGTTACCCTTTCTCGTCCCTGGGCTGGAAACGCGGGTGGCCTGTCCTTCGCAACGCCCCAGCTCTGCCACCCTCGAGCGTGGCCTGGTCTTCCTTGGCGTGGCCTGGTGCCCGCTCTGTCCCCTGCCTGAGGGCTACGGCGGAAGGATGGCCACTGTCCCCCGCTGGGCTCACCGGCAGTGTTGCCCCGAACTGCACCCAACCCCGGTTCCCTTGCCGCCACCTGCTCAGCGCACAGCGGGTCATCATGCCGCCTAGGAAGGAACAGTCAACTCCTAGTTTTTATGAAGCCCTCTTGTATTTTTCAGTCCCTGCCCCTCACCCTCTGGAGGGACCTCCTGCCAGGCACACGACGCGGCCCAGATCAGATGCAGGGCCGAGGAAGGGAGGGGGCACCCGAGACCCATGGCCCACCGAACGCCCTGCCCTCGAGGACAGCCACATGCAGACGCGCCTGGGCCGGCAGGGGGTGTCCGCGGGACACTGGCTCCCGGGGACGGCCTCTGCGCCCTGCGTCACCGGCTAAACCAAGGGAGGATAAAGGGGACATGCCCAGCGCAACCACTGCTCCTCGGGGCTTGGGGGGCCCGGACACCCTGCACTGGCCCTCCCCTGGGCTGCTGGGCCTGGGACGAGCACACCCGGCTTGGCAGGGTGGAGAGATGAGAACATGTGGGGGGGCCTCACAGGGGACCCCACAGTGGCCCCCGCCCAGCTGCCCCTGCTGCACCTTGCAAGTGGGCTGGGGGCTCGGGGCGCCTGTCCGGCTCTTACAGCTGCAGGGGTCCTGCGCATGCCGCCCACGCTTCTCCAGCTGTGGCTGCAGCGTCTTCCCGGTCCTCAGCTCACTGCCAACCGGACTGTCACACCCAGCCGTGCTGAGGCTTCAGCTCGGGGCAGCTGTGATTTGGCAAAGGGGCAGATACAGCTCCAAAGTCCAATTCGGCCAGCACTTACGTCGGACAAGCTGGGAGACTGCAGCGGCCGCCCGGCCAGCGGGGCCCCCGCACCGCATGGGGCCCTGAAAAGGCATGAGCCTCCCCACCAGGGCAGACACCTGCAGAGAAGCACGTGGCCTTGGAGCTCTTTAAAAGCATGGCTTTTTTTGAGTAGAAACACTATGGACGAAGCCCCAAGGAACAGGGTCTCTTGTGCCCGTGACACCTCCACTTTAAAGACCAAGGGCTGGCCACTCAGGGAGAAGGGGTTCCCCGACACCCATGCACACCAGAAAGTGCAGTGCTGGCACTTGAACCTGGGCCCGGGTGCTGCCCTCCTCCCCGGCCCCACCCATGGGTCGGCTAGGTCCCACACCCACGCCTCGCCCTCGGACCATTTGCGAAGCCTTTTACATGGAGTCCGGATCACTTGCCCAGGCGAACCCTCAGGCAGGTTTTAGTGCCGCTCTTCTTAGAATGACAACGAAGTCCCCAAAATGTGCTGTCCCCCCCACCCGCGAAGGGGCTGTGCAGCCCACACACGCGAGCACGGACCCGGCTGGCCGTCCACGAGAGGCGCCCACCTCCAGCCCCCGAGGCTGAGCTTCCAGGCGCCCCGTGCCCTGCACGACACATGGCCCCACGCCCTGAAGATCAAACGCTCGCCTCGCCACCTCCACGCAGTGCCACAGGTGCCGTGAGCCTCCCAACAGATGTTTGAAATATTTTAAACAGACATTAAATGGACGCTCACTTCACAAGGGCGACTTGAGTAAGCAGACCTATTTCTATTTTATGTCTCCTTTTTAAAAGGAAGGATGCGACTCATCACCCCACACCCAAACCAAACCGTCACTTACAGACTAAGTCTTCCCTTCGGCTCTCTACAAAAGGTTTTGAGAAGACAATGGGAAAAATATTAAGATGAAACACTTCCCACAGAAGAATGGATTCAAAATTGGTACCCGGTAATTAGTGACAATCTTTAGTACATAATTTAAAGTTATTTTTACCTCTACGTCAACATGGCACAGTCACAAGAGAAAAATAAAATTGTTCTATTTACTCTGAAGCCTTTGAAAAAGTATTTCATACTAAGCTCAGCTTTATAAGCTCATACACCAATCAATCATTAAATGCCTGCTAGCAGTTATGGATGGATGCACACAGAAGTAGAATCAATTCATCACGTTGTAAAATGTAAAATATAAAGTAGCAATTGAGATGGCAGGATAAATTTTAGTACATTTATCTATTTCAAATGTAATATTTCAACACAATTCATTCACCAATCTCTTGAGAACCGATCAGAGCCGCTGCAGTAAGGAAAAGGAGGACACCCACTGCTTTTGTGAGCGTTAGCGGCTCGGACCCCTGGCTGGGGCTGGGGCTGCAGGCGGATCCCCACCCTGCCACCCGCGGTGCAGCACGAGAAAAGCACTGGCAAAGTTCGCCCTTTGAAGCAGGTGCCAACTGCACAGCTCCCTTTCGCAAAGCGGGCTGGAAATAAAGCAGAACCCAAGCTGCCGAGTGTGGAATTCTGTGGGAGCAGCAAGGACCTGCTGGAGTCGCTTACCTGCTGATCATTTAAAACCTGAGTCTCATTTGACAACCCTTTTCCCAAATCCATCTCAGGACCAGAAGCCCGGCGGTGGCACAGGGCGCTGGCCTACACCCGCTCCCGGCTCAGCGAGCCCGTGCTTGCGGGCAAAGTTCCCGGGCGGTCAGGTGCGGTGCCCGGCTGCGCCCGCGGTAACCCAGACAACACGACGCTGCCCGGGGCTGCGGCTCGCCAGGGCTCAGGCGGATCCCGAGCCTTGCTAACAGAGGGAAAAAAAGCCCTTTACACAAATCACGCTGTGAGATCATTTCTAAGTATTTCCTCTAACAAATCAAACTCCAGCTGACGGGGGCGATTTCTCAGTCAGCGTGCAGCTGCCGGGGGCTGGAGTTTTCGGTAGAGGGAGCAGTTGGCACCGTGACCGCCCCCGCCACCGCGCAGTGCCAGCCTGGGCTCTGCGCGCCCCCAAAGGCCTCCCCGAGCCCCCAACTCCAGAGGCTGCTCCATCTGCCTTCCAAGCACCCACCTCCTCCTGAAAGTGCACAAACCAAGCGGGAGCCAGGTTCAAAAAGGAAAGGAAAACGATTACCAGAGCCGGGTTATAATTTCAACACTATCTGTTAAATTTCTGGGGATTTCATCCCAAAGTGCTTCAAAATCTTACAGCGTTTCATACAGAGAGTCTAAGCTGACTTGGCCTGGGAGTGCCCCATCCCTTCACACCCCTCAGGGGGCAGCTGGCCCAGGGACCACACACTCACTGCCCACTGGACCATGCAGCTGCCCTGGCCTGAACACATGGGGCGGGACGCAGCCGTGGCCGGGGATGGTATTGCCCACGTGGGGCCACCGGACCGGGCCAGCCCTTCCACTTGCTTCCCAGGCACCTCGTGTGAGCTTAATGACAAACCGCAATGCCTGCCTGTGACGGCAAGAACTATACAGAGAAATCAAGGCAGCCACTCCAGCTTCCTCACAGCTTTTCTCAAACATTGGCACAAAATTAAAGTGTGAAATTTTGTCAAAGCAAGAAGAGGGCCAGACAGAGGCTCGCCGTCACCATCCTCCCTCTGCCTGGGGCCCAGCAGGGGTAGCTGGCAGCAGCCAGAGAGGACTGCATGGAAGAAGCGGCATTTGGGTAGAGACTGAAAGAATAAGAGACAGAGGTGGGCACAGCCAGCAGGGCTCAGCAGGACACAGCAGTCCCTCCAGCCTCTGAGGAGGGCTCCACTGGACACCCCCAGGGCACCTGGGGCAGGAAGCACCAGGAAGCAGCCCACCCAGCCCTCTGCTGAAGTGGGGAGGGGAGGGAGACCCCCAACCCCCCAGCTCGGCTCTGCACCAGTTTGCCCAGGGTCACAGGTCACCCAGGCCTGGTATGGCCAAGAGACCCCTTTCCTTTCAGCATGACCTCCCCTTCAAGGGCCACCCCCCGCCCACTTCACCCACCCTCGCCTCAGAGGCAGAAGATGAGGGCTTATTGCCAGGTCAACGCTAATGGTGGGCAGTGTAGGGCTGCCTCTGTCAGGGTGGAGCAGGAACAGGCAGGGCCTCAGGGCAACGTCCCTTCCAGGGACTAACCCTCGTGGGCCAGACAGAGCCAACTGCCCAGCTCCCTCCCCACGATGTGGCTTCAGGGTTCAAAGAAAGCTGCGCTGCCACCGAGATGGCGCCCCCGCTCAGCCAGCAGCAGCCCCAGTGCGGGCGCCAGCAGAGACGTGGACAACACGGGGTGCCCGGCCCGTCTCCCAGCAGTCCGCCCACCTCATCTCCACCCTTAGGCCCAACTATCCCCTCCAACCCGCGCACACACACACACTCACACTCACACACACATTCATGCACTCTGCCACACACCTGTACACTCGCACACATGCCCACACACACTACGTACAACTCACTATATGCACACACACGTAGACTCACATACACACTCACACGTGCATGCAAATTCACACATATTCGTGTGCTCCGATTCATGGGCAGGAACCACCTGGCCCTCCCCGTGGTCAGTTGAGCCTGCGACTGCCCTTTCCCCCCGACCCCCACCTGCCAAGGGCCTGTGCTCGGAGTGGACGCAGCTGTAGGGCTGGCCTGGAGGACAGAAGCGTCGTGGCCAGGTGTGACTGCTGCCCTGCAGGCCGCAGGCCTGGCTGAGGGTGGCCGCAGGAGAGGTCCGCCTGGGGGCTGAGGAACCCCAGAGGCCAGTCTCTCTGCTGCTGGACCTCCCGGAAGCTGCAGGCAAGGACTGAACATGCCCTTATTTTAATCCTTTAAAGAAGTGCATGCGAGCCGAGCGCATGCTATCTCCTGTCAGGCCCTGCTGTCTGTCCCCCCGGGCGTGTGGGAGTCTGCCCCGGCCTCCCCCGCTGCCGTAGGCTGCGATCATCAGCCCACCGCCAGCTTCCTCTCCTCGGGAGGGACCAGGCCAGAGCAGGCAAGAACAGGCCTGTCGCCTGCCAGGAAGCGGATGACGCGCTTCCGGGACTGCGGGCCCCAGGCAGGAGGGCGCAGGGCACGTGGTCCTCCTCATGCTGAGTGTCCTGGCACTGCGAGCCGGTCAGGGGCCGCATGCCGAGCACAGGGGGCAGGCAAGGGGGTGTGTAAGGAGGGCCGGGCCGAATCTCCCGGCCTCCCCACGGCCTGCCCACCGATGGCCCAGGCATCTGGTCCTGGAGTATGGACTGGAGAGGTGGCAGGGGTGCTGGCCGGGCACTCAGCGCAGCAGGGTCATGGGGTAGGAAGGGGCCATGGAGGCCACGCATGAGGCCCTGAGAACAGACTGCTGGGCATGGGGCTCAGGAAGACCACCCCAGCTGCCCGTGGTCAGGGAAGGTTTGGGCAGACCGCAGGGAGGAGAGCGGAGCAGAGGGCACTCCTGGTGGGAATACGGGGTGAGCACTGGTCAGGAGAGTCACATACCAAGAGGGGGCCTGGTGGGATGCAGAAAGCAGAGCACCCCGGGGCCTCCATGTAGGCCAGGATCGGACCACTCCCCACACAGGTACACTGAGGACCCACCGAGAATCCATGGCACGGGGGCGAGGACGCGAGGACGGGCCCATGGTGCATGACCCCAGGGGGTGGGATCCAGCTGTACTGCTTCCAGGGGTAGAGCAGGCCCTGGGGCTCTGGTACCCATGGCAGCAGCCCCAGCAGCCAGACCCAGGGCCATGCTAGGACAAATCCTGCCAAGAGCGCCACCACCTCAGCCTGCCCATCCTCTCTCTGCATTCTGACCAAGCATGGTCACAGGTGACACCACGAGACAGGGCCTGGTGTGGATCCGAGTCCTGGCCTCCTGAGGCTCCTCCCTCACCACGGCCCCTGGTGGTCACTCTCTGCCGGCTGCCAGAGACCCTCCTAGAAGCTGGCTCATGGTGCTGCTGCCACCCCCCACTGTTGAGTCCCCAGACCCCAGCAGAGCACGATTCAGTCACAACCCAGCCCCAGGAAGCAATGGCCAGGCCCCTTACCCACGCCCTCCACCTTAAACCCGGGAGGGCTCCGGGCGGAGGGAGCGCATGGCCCGGGAGGGTACCCCACTGCCAGCCCCACTCTGGGCTTCCCCACTGGGTCCCTAACTTCTCTGCAGTGGTCTGGCTGTCACGTGTGTTCTAACCAAGCCATTGCCACGTGTGGGCCTCTGCACAAGGGGCCCTCTGGGGAGGCGGCTCCAGCTGGGTGCGGCCCAGCCTCTTGGGGTGTCATTAGAGAATGGGATCCAGACACAGAGCAAGCCATGGAAGCAAGCTGCTGAGGGTCAGCGGAGCCCGGAGGAAGGGAGAGGCCAGGGTGGGCCGCACACGGCAGCCCAGGGCCTAAAGAGATGGGCAGTCAGCCCCATCGCTGCCTTTGGGAAGATGCATCGCCACAGTGACACCTCCATGTGGACAATCCTCGTGGCGGGGTGGACAATCCCCACGGCGGGGTCCCGCCCAAGACCTCATGACCGGCCTCTCCCCCGAGCTTCTGGTGCGGTGGGCAGTGGCCCCACCAAACCACGTGGGCCTGACAGCTCCTCCCACACCGCCCGCCCCTCCCAGCCAGGCTGAGTGTCTGTGGAGCCCCCAGCCCTGGGCACGGTGCCCACAACAGAGGCTGCCTGTGTCTCCCCCGCTGCCAGCGCCAGGCCTGGGCAGGGCTGTGCCAGCCTATGCCACGGCTACTCGGAAGGACAAACCTCGCTGGGACCCCGAGACCCATGCCCCCGGCACACGGACACCCCCAGGTCTCTGATCATCAGTTAAGCCAAACCCCCAAAGCTAAGGACCCCCGATTCTTTGGTATAGGCAGGTATGCCTGCCATGGGGCCATCAAGGGGCAGGCAAAAACGAGGTGTTCCCCAAGGCAGCAGGGGTACGTCTCCTCGGTCACACGCAGGAGGCAGAGCCGCCCTAGAGCCAGACAGATGGACAGACTCCTGAGAAGTGCCTGCCTCACCTCTCCATGAGCCTGACACAGAGCTGGCCCTGGAGGCGGAAAGGCAGCTGTGCCCCTGGCCCCAGGGAGCCCCCATGGAGCATACTCCTTGGCCACAGAAGTGCCCCATGCCAGCCAGCTTCCTGGGGCACCTTCAGGCTGGATCCCACCCTGCTTCTTTACCCGGGGCCCTCTCTGCCAGCTCCCAGCCCCTTCCTCCTGCCTGTGCCCACGAGCAAGCACTCAGGTGCCCTTGCTGCAGGCACTGGGGACCGATCAGCAGGCTCTGTGCACTCGGTGACCAACAGCACACACCTGGGGCGTGACCTCGGGCAGCCTGGGATGATGTCCCAGGCAGGGGACAGCAGGACAGGTATGCTGAGCAGGTGGGCGGGTGGCCAGAAGAGCTATGCGGGGGCCCTGGGGGCCCAGGGAGACCCTGAGTCTCACCCTGACCTTCACCCTGAATGAAATGGGAAGACCTGTGAAAGCAGAGGCCACGCCTATGCCCTCAGCACTGGGAACGGTGTGGGCAGAAGCTGGAAGGACAGAGGCCTCAGAGCGCAGTGTCTCCTGGGAAGGGTGACAGGCATGCCAACGCTCACTCTGGCCTGCTGCTGACCACACCTTTGGAGCCTGTCTGCCCTGCTCCAGCCCCTCCTCATGCTGCAGCCTGGGGACATGCCTTCACTCCTGGCACTGTGCCTCGGTTTCCCGCTGCACAACGGAAGTAATGTTGTTTAGTGGGAGCAGGGCTAGGTCTCAGACCCAGACAGACATGTGTGGTGCCTGCTGCAGCTGTGGTGGGACAAGAATGAAATGGGGCTGACACTGACGCCAGCCCTCCTGCACAGAGCCAGTGGGGGTCGGAGGAGACAGTGCCAGGCCCTGGACACTTGGCCTGCTCTGAGCACACCATCAAGGGTGGGCACTGCTTCCAGGAGCCGAGGGTAATCCCAAGGGCAACAACCCTGCAGTGCTTGTGCCAGGAGGGCTCTGGCTGAGCCAGGCCATGGCGGAAGACCAGGGCTCCCAGGTTCGGCCCAGCGCTTTACAGACAGCTGCAGGGTGTCGAACCAATGGTGAGGAGCATACGAGAAGACGCAGAACCATCACCGATAAGGTAAGGCTCCTGCTCCTCTCCAGACCAGCCCTCTGCAAAAACAACGAAAGCACTGAAAGCACGTTTCAAATCAAGACAGCGTGATGCAGTGAAACCTGGCCTGGAGACCCCAGGGCCCGTCCCAGCTTCTCAGGCTGGAGAGCAGCTCCACAGCCTGACAGCTCCCCTTCCCTCACCTTAAAGCTCTCCCCATGGCTGCGCAGCCCTTCTCACAGCTTCTAGGACACCCCCACCCTAAGGCCCCCCACGGGACCCTCCACTCTCCATCAGGCTCAGTGCCAAGTCCCACCCCAGAGCCTGAAAGGTCCGGACTTTTCACCTGAGTGACCCTGGGCCTCCTCCTGGGCCTCTCTGAGGACAAATGCTGAGCACCAAGCATTGAGCACCCTCAAAAGCACTGAGTTCCAAGCACCCTCCCAAGCATGCCCTTCCATAGAGCCCAAGCCTGGGAGGGCCCTTGGGGGGCTCCTACCCAGTGTGTCCAGGATCAGAGGCAATGGACAGGTAGCAACAACCCCCCAGGCTCACACAGAGACCCTGGGTGTGCTGGAGGGAAGCATGTGCCCCCTGACACCTCTGTGGGTGTTCCAGTCACCAGCGTTTATCTCTGGGAAACTCGTAGCAAATCTTACTTCTTCTAAATACCTGGTGATGAGCCCTACGATGTATGCTGACATAAAGAAAATAGATTCTAAATGACTGAAAATTTCTACAAGACACAGCAACAAAAAAGCGAATCACAATATTCTGACTTGAAATGAGAAATTATGGTGAATTCAACCACTATAATCAGTGCGGCCCAGGTCCCTTTAGGGGGATCATATCTGATAAAACCGGGCGCCGAGACATTGCTGTAGGGCCGGGTGGGGGGCACACAGTGACCGCTGGGCTTGGTCCCCCGGCGCTCTGAAACCCACCGGGCTGGGTTCCCCCCACAGGGCCTCTCTGGGACCCTCTCCCCCCCACTCCACTACGTGACTTGCACATTCTTGAGGGGGCTGTTTTAATGGTTCCGGGTACTGCTTCATCTGTGCTGCAGTAAATCTTTCTTTCCTTTTCTCTCTCTCTTTCTTCTGGAAAGGAGGAAGGACAGAAATAAAAATCTCGGTGGCACAGGTAAATGCCCACGTCCTAGAAGTGCCGGTGAGCCTCCAGCCCACGCGGGGGGCACCCTGAGCGCCCCGCACCCATACCTCGCTCCCCCCGTACGATGACGGGCCCCGCACAGCGGTACCGGGAGACGCAGTGCCAGCCCACAGCACCTTCTCCTCCGAGGTCGGTGTCTAAGGGCAGAGAAGGGGCCCCCACGCCATTTCTGGAAGGATCTTCTCACCGACAGGTCAGCAGCCACTGCCGCGTGTGGGAGGCTCCCTGCAGCAGTCGAGCCGCCCAAGACGTGGGGCTCCTGGGGGCCAGGGGACCAAGGACCTTACACTGAAGCCAAGGGGGCAGAACCACATAGCCGGTCATAGAATGAAACTGATTTTTACCACAATTTATCTTTTAAATGGCTGAGGCTCTTTTATGGTGGAGGGAATAGGAAATACTTACTACCGTCTACTCTTTCCATTTAACATGATACAACTTGACAGAGTATTCAATTCCATAAGTACTATGATTTAGGAGGGGGACAGAGGGGCAGGAGAAAGCCATTGGTCCCCAGTACCCTTGCCTGCACCCACATACTCGCACTCACTCACACAGGCTCACACACTCTCTCACAGACACTCCACCGAGTGTCTTTTTAGCACACCGGTTCAGACAGCCGGGGGCTGGCCCCCAGGAGCCCCTGCCTGCCCTAGTGGGCACCGGCCCTGTCCCTACCACTGCCCTTGCCGGGGCCCACAGTGGTGGCGATGGAGAGAGAAGCGCCTGGAAGCCGGCCTTGTCCCCTAGGCTGACCATTCCCACAGGCCCCGATAACCACAGCTGGTTCCTTCTTGCTGGTCTCAGGGGGGCACTGTCCCCTTTTAATTCTTGGGCCATTAGTGTGGTACATTTGTTACAACCGATGAAAGAGTATTTTTATTCTTGTTCTATTAACTATAGTCCATGGTTAACATTGTAGTCCCCTATTTGTGTTTTGTACAGTCCTGTGTTTTGCTTTTAAGAAAAAAAAACACTTTTATTCTCATAATATATCCACAACCTAACATTTCTCCTTTAAACCGTATTAAAATACATAATTCAGTTGAGCCATGGTGGCTCAGCAGGCAGAGTTCTCGCCTGCCATGCCAGAGACCCAGGTTCGTTTCCCGGTGTCTGCCCGTGCAAAATAAAAATAAATAAAATATATAATTTAGCGCCGTGAATTACATTCACAATGTTGGGCTACCGTCACCAGGATCCATTACCAAAACTTTCCCATCAAGCCAAACAGAAACCCTGTGCCAGTGGAGCTTTGACGCCCCCTTCCCTAGCCCTGTCTGACAGCTGGTAAACTGAGTTTTGATTTCTGACTCTATAATTTGCTTATTTATAATTATTTCATATCTTTGTACACCGTAAGTTCAAAAGCATGGATTTTCCTTACTTTTTATGCATTTTCATCTTAGTGCCTGTAGGGGTAAGAAGTGGAGCCACATTCCAAACTGTGCAATGCAGCAGCACAGGCGTCACAAGTGCCCCCATGGCTGTCTTTCCCGGAGGTCTCTGCTTCGACCACTGTCCAGTGCCCCCTCCCTTTGCCCTGAAGAGCCCCTCCAGCCTTACTCGTGAGGCAGGTCGGTGGTGACCGGCTCCCTCAGCTTTCGTCCACCTGGGAATGTCTTACTCTCCCCTCATTGTTGAAAAAGGTCTTGATGGACATAAGATTCTTGCTCAGCAATTGTTTTCTTTCAGCATTTTAAATATTTCATTCCACCTCACCCTGCCCCCGTGGCTTCAGTGAGGACTCAGAAGTTAACCCCGCGGGACCTTCATGGATGTAATGGGCTGATTTTCCCTCGCAGCTTTCAGAACTTTCTCCTCGTCGCTGGCACTGGGCGTACTGATCCCTGCGCGTCCAGGTGTGGCTCTCTCTGAGCTCATCCCGCTCGGCATTTCTCAGACGTCATGAATGTGCACACGCGCATCTTTCATTAACCTTGGGAAGTCCTCTGCCACTGTTTCTGTGAATATTCCCTCTGTCTCCTTCTGCTTTCTTCTTCTGGGACTCCCACCGTGCATATACTGGGGTGCTGGATGTGCCCCATGGTCTCTGGGAAAGGGCTAGGGAAGGGGGAGTTTAAGCTTAACTCTGGTCACTCTTTCCTTTTCTTTCTTATTTCAGCTTCTCAGCCTGATTCATTTCCATCCGTCTTGTCTTCAAGGCTGCTGATTTTTCTTTGCCACCTCCAATATGCTGTTGCAGCCCTCGAGGGGATCTTCCATTTAGTCATGGGTGCTTCACCCTCATTATTTCTGTTTGGTTCTTACTGGGAATCTCAAAAAGATAGTTTCCCTCATATTCTTTAGCTCTTTCTCTGTGTTTTCCTTTAGCTCCTTGAGCAGACTGAGGATCCTTTTTTAAATCTCTTTCCAGTAAGTACAAACTTTGTTCGCTGATGGCTCCCAGAGTTTTATCTTGATCCTTTGGATGGGCAATCATTTCCTACTTCTTTGTTTGTCTTGAAATCTTCTGTTGCATGCTGTGCCTTTTAAAGTGTTAACGCTGGGATTTAGTCCCTGTTTGTCTGTCCTTAAGTCTGTACCCAGCTAGAGGTCTGACAGGGGTTTTCTTAAATGCCAGGAGGTAATTAAGACAAACCGTAGCAGAAGCACCTCTCTGTGTCTTTGCACACTGCCTCTGCTTTGCTGGTGGTCTCCGTCAGCACTCAGCCCTCTCTCATGATCAGCTCGAGGCAGCAGGGAAGGGCAGGTCCTCTCCGTCTCACCTGCACTGCCTGGAGCCATGAGCCTGCTTCTCTTCCTGGGTCTGGGTTGCCCCTGGCCTTGGGAAGTCCACGTTTACAGTTTACAGGGGCTTGAATAACACCTCCTCTATTCCCTTTGAAACAGACCTTCCCCCATCCTGGAGCTGCTCTGAGTGATTAATTCAGGTGGACCTTTGCCCCAGGCCACTGCAACTGGTTTCCCGCACAGACAGCCCCAGCTGTCCACAAGCGGCTTCTCTGCCCTCAGCCCACAGATAACCCTGGGGACCTGAGACATATCCCTGCTCAGTCCCTCAGACTGCCCATCCCACCCCAACAGCTAGGCACTGCACTCGTGCAGCCCAGCGTGTGCACGGGCCACTCTGCTCCCTCTGGAACAGGGCCAGGCACCCACAAGGGGGGCGCGAGGTGGATCACCCCACGCTGTGGACGAGGTGGCAAAGGGCTCAGCAAGGGCACAGGAGCCTCTCCTACGGCTTCTGAAGCAGCATCTTCTTAACTCAGCCCTTGCCCAGTCACTGCAGACTTGCATTGTCTTTCACAGTTTTGAGGGAGGCAGGAAAATTCCTCCGCAGCCTCAGCCCCAGGGGCTGCGACAAGGGCCGCCCTCAGAGCACGCCCAGGCTCTGGAGGAGCCGATCTAAAGCAGGGATGGGTGCCCAGAGCCACCCCACCCCACCCCCCGCCCGCCCCCCGAGGCTCTGGAGTATCTTTCTGACCTACCCAGGCACCTGCAAGCTGCGCTGGCCGCCGGCTGCGGACCGGGCAGGGCCCAGAGGGGAGCGCACCCAGCCCTCCCGGCATCTCTGGCCTGTGCCCCCAGCCATGCCTGGGTGCTGCGCACTCCTCGGACGCCCACTTTCCAGTCGCTGCCCCTGCAGCTTGCAGCTCTGCGCCTGTCCTGGAGGTGGGGCTCCTGCCCGTCTCCAGGTACCTCCGTGCAGGGGAGAGCACTCTGGGGGGCAGGGAGGGGTCTTCGCTATTCGTGGGTGCTGAAGGGCCACGCACAGCGGGGGGGGCAGAGTGAGCGTGGAGGGGAAGGGAGGATGAGGGGAGGAGGGGAGGGGAGGGCAGCAAGGGGGTGGGGAAGGGGGAGGGGGGAGGGGTAGAAGCGGGAGGGGCACGGGGGAGAGGCAGAGCAAGGGGGCGAGGAGAAGAGGGGCAAGGGGGCAGGGAAGGGGGAGAGACAGCAAAGGGGGGAGGGTGTGAGGGAGGGCAAGGGGATGGGAGGGGGGAGGGGGCATGAGGGGTGGCAATGGGTTGAGGGGGAGGGGGCGAGTGGACGTGTGCAGTGGTCCTGGACCCTAAATCCAGGAGGACGGTCCCTCACTCTCCGTTTCCTCTCACTGAAGCAAGGCTGGACAGGGCCCACCCCAGGACGTGGATGAGGTCAGACAAAGCCCACCCCGGGACAAGGACAAGGCGGGACGGAGCCCACCCCGGGGCAAGGCCTGATGGAGCCAATCCCAGAACGAGGTCCCAGAGGCAGGTTCTTTAGAGACCCTCTCATGGTCACCCGGCACCACCAAAGGCAGCAAGGAGACAGACAGATGGACAGAGCTCCGGCAATGCCCACACATGCCTTGGCAGGGCCTGCTGCGGACCTCTCGCCTCCCTTCCCTCCCCCTCGCCCTCTTCTCCCCTCCCCCTCCCCTCCCCTCCCCCCTCCCCCTCCCCTCCCCACCAGAGGCGGGGCACCCAGACTCCCAGGAGCACAGGCGTGGCTAGCCCGCCCCGCGGGTCCTAAAAGCTGGACCCCCGCAGTCTCCCCCTTGCGCCTTCAGCA
This sequence comes from Tamandua tetradactyla, assembly GCF_023851605.1. NCBI lineage: Eukaryota > Metazoa > Chordata > Mammalia > Pilosa > Myrmecophagidae > Tamandua > Tamandua tetradactyla. Next base: position 3,483,291 of record NC_135345.1, on the reverse strand, counting down.
AGGGCCAGGGTGCTTGTCCCTCCTGTCCAGGCCATGGCCTGACCACATGCCGTGAGTCTCCCTCAAGCCAGGCGGGCCCCACTGCATGTTCCCCAGCGCGTGGCCCTCTGTCCGCCACCCCCCACGTGTGAGAGGCCCTCCCGGCTCCGGTGGCCAGGGAGTCCAGCTGCACCCTGCAGTCTCAGTAACTCATGGTTTTCAGCAAGAAACAAAAAAAATCCATTTATTTTAGCTGATGATATTGAAGTACTCTTACATAGAGTTAATTTTTAAAACACAACTAAAGGCACCGTAAGTTAGAAAGAAGCTGCAGTGGTGGTCTTTTCAACCATTTATCTGACAAAGGACTTGTACCCAGAACATACGAAGAGCCATTCAGAGTCTCCAGGAGAAGCCGGTAGGAAAGGGCACCAGCAGGCAGGCCATTCAAAGCAGGGCGCCCACAAGCACAGCTCGGCCTGGCTAGCCAAGGCCAGGCGCCACTCCATCCCAACAGCCCTGCAGGAGCTCAGGCCTGACCGTGCCAAGGGTCAACCAGGAGGAGGGGACAAAGACACAGCCAGCTGTGGACAGCGGCAGGAGCAAGCCCTGCTCAGCCGCTTGGCCACACCCATTACCCAGCTCCAGAATGTTCCAGAATCTTCCCTCAGACTGTCACGTGGGCACAAAGGGACTTGCACGAGAAGGCCCACAGACGCTCACCTCATAGGGAAATACCCGCCAGTCTCCCTGAGAGCAGTGTGTGGCACCCCCATAAAGGGACACCGTGTGGCAAGGTGAGCGGCCAACCAAACCACACAGGTAGTTTGGAAACATGAGGCCATATTTAAAAAACAGGGTAGAACACAGTAAAGTTACACAACACTCAAAACGATGCTCTGTGCCTCCAGACCTGCGTCCTGCCTTTAAAGGGGGATGCGTGCCTCCCCACGGGGCCTTCCTGAGGATTAGACACACTTGCATCCCACACTGGGCCAGCGGCTGGTGCACGCACACGACCCTGGAAAGCTCCGAGGTTCACGTGCACAGGGTGGCAGACGGACAGAAGGCGCAAGGGAAGGACAATCTCCTCCTCCCTCGACATGGCAACCGCTGGAGGGTGGGAAGAAACAGCAGCGGCTTCAGACAGGCCGGCGAGTTTGACCATTACTCCTGAAAACCTGAAGAGTAACGAAAATGGCATTACCTCGAGGTCGTCAAGCGAGCGAGTGACACTAAATCTTTTGGACCTTCCAAACGATCTCCGAGCAGAGGGACGCTGAGAAGTCTGAACAAGGCCAAGTCCACGCCCAAATTTGGAACCCTAAACACAAAGAAAAATTTAAAAAACAAGTTATGCTCGTGAGAAAAGCTGCTCTGTTCTGTCCTGAAGCGCTGCCGGCGTGGCTGGAGAGCGGCATGGCTGGTCACACGCCCGCACCCAACATGCCCCCTGCGTGCCCAGACCACATCTCCCGGCCTTGACCTCCTGATCACAGAGCTGGGGAGAAAGCCACCCACCAGGGCTGCTCCCGGCTAAGGACCAGGGCAGGAGGATGCTCCAGCAATCGGCCCCTCCACAAATAACCTCCTGGACTGGGCAGAACTGACGGAACCAGCTGTTTTGAAACTGGAGCCCAGGGGAGCTCTGCACAGATCCAGGGAGAAGCGGGAGGGAGGGACAGGTCGAGAGGTGAGTGCCCCCTTCCCAGCAGCAGCCCCACTCCAGGACCAGCCATGGCGACAGCTGTATGTGTCAGGGTGGGACACAAGGACCCAGTCCTCCAAAGTCCAGGGTGTGTCCTGGTCACTGACCCCTGCTGTGGTCAGCTATTCAGATCCTGGGGCCCGGCCTGAGGCCCTGTTCCAGCCCCCAGGACAGAGGTGGCGGAGGATGCTTAAGGAGATGGCAACCTCCTTATGAGTCTCTGACATTCCAGTCCCCATTTATTTGGAAACAAGAATAGTTTGGAAAAGTCACAAATTGATGGCTCCAGCCCTCAATAAAACAACAAAACCAAAAAAACCATTGGAGCCCCATAGCAGTGGGAGAACCAGATTTCCAGTTATAATAGCATAATACTCAAAATGTCCAGAGCACAACAAAAAATTACAAAACATACAAAGAAAGGGGAAACTACGGCCCACCCACAGAGGTAAACCGCAAACAGACATGCCCCAAGGAAGCACATACATTGGGACTGTTGGTCAAAGACTTCAGTCAACCTCCTAAACAAGGTGTGAGGCTAAAGGAATCCATGGTCAAAAAAAACTAAAGGAAATGAGGAAAACATCACCTGAACAAAATAAAGAGATGGAAATCATAAAAAGAAGCTAAACAGGGATTTTGGAGCTGCACAGTAAGAAAAAAAAACTCATCAGCCAGATTGAGCAGCAGGTTTGAACGGGCATAAGAAAGGATCAGCACACTTGAACACAATACAATAGAAATTTTCCAGTGCAAGGAGCAGAAGTAAAAAGTAATAAAGAAAAATGAACAGAGCCCGAGGGACCTGTGATGTACCGTCTGATCACCAACATACTCATCACCAGAGTCCCAGAAGATGAAAGAAAGAAAGGAACAGAAAAAGTATTTGAAGAAATCATGGCTGAAAACCTCCCAAATCTGACAAAATACATGAATATACACAGCCAGGATTCTCAGCAAACTCCCAGCAGGACAAACTCTAAGAGCTCTACACCAAGACACGTTATAATAAAGTTGTCAAAATCCAAAGGCAAAGAGAGAATTTCGGAAGCCAAGAGAGACGCAACCTGTCCCACACCAGGACCCCATAAGGGTAACCTGATGCGGACTCCTCAGAAACCACGGGGCAGAAGGCAGGGGGGTGCCACATTTAAAGTCCTTACCAGAAAGGACTGACAACCAAGATTTCTGTATCTGGCAAAATTACCTTTTGAAAATGTAGGAGAAATTAAGGCATTTAGAGATAAAGCTGAAAGGGTTCATTACAAGAAGATCTGTCCTACAGGAAATGCCAAAGGGAGTCCTTCGGGCTGAAATGAAAGGTCACTAGGCAGTAACTCAGAGTCATAAGGGACACTGGTAAAGGTGACTGCGTGGGGAAACCTAAAATCCTGTATTACTGTACTTATGGGATGTAACCATTCCCCTCCCCATATGACTTAACAGGCAAATGTACAAAGTAACACAATAATTCAGTGTTAATGGTAGGCAATATATAAAGATGTAATCTGAGCCAATAACAAAATAAAGGGGGAGGGACAGAGATATAAAGGAGCTGTGTTTGTATGCTACTGGAACTACATCAGTACTTTGGAAATTGGTTTCAATAGTTTGAGATGTTCACTGCATTTACAAATGCAACCACTAAGAAAATAACTAAAAAACACAGACAAAAATAAGAGGGAAATCAAAATGGTATACTACAAAAAAGCAACTAAATACAGAAAAAGGCAGTGATGGAGTAACTGTGGAAAAGAATGTACACACCATACAGAACACAAATAGCTAAATGGCAGAAATAAATTCTTTCTTCTCAGTTCCCTTAAATGTCAATGGATTAAACTCTCCCTTTAAAAGGCAGAGACTGACAGACTGAATGACAAAGCAAGATCCATCTGTGTGCTGTCTAGAGGAGACACACTTTAATTATAAAGACACAAAATGGTTGAAGGTAAGAGGGTGGAAAAAGCTATTTCATATAAACAGTAATCAAAGAGAGCTGAGGTAACTATATCATTGTCAGGCAAAGTAGATTTAAGTAAAAAAAGAATTAGAAGAGATAAAGAAGGATATTATATATTGATAAAAGATTCAATCCAATAACATGTTATAATGTCTATAAATATATATGCACCTCACAACAGAGCCCCAAAATACATGAAGCAAAAATGGACAGAATTGAAGACAGAAATAAGCATAATCTACAATAACAGGTGGAGACTTCAATTCACCACTTTCAATAACGTACCAAACGTCTTCACAGAAGAGCAATGAGGAAACAGAACACTTGACAACACCATTAAACAATCAGACCTGAAGGACATGTACAACTCACCTTCTTCTCAAGGCACATGGAACTTTTTCCAGGGGAGACTACAACGTTAGGCCACAAATAAATCTACTAAATTTAAAAATATTAAACTCTACAAAGTATCTTCTCAGACCGTAATGAAACAATGGAATAAAGCAAGAAATCAATAACAGAAGGAAAACTGGAAAATTTTCAATTATGTAGAAATTAAACAACACACTATTAGACAACCAGTAGGTCAAAGACGATATCACAGGGGAAATTCAGAAACACCTTGAGGCCAAGAAAAACAAAAACATGACATATCAAAACATACAGGATCAAGTGAAAGCAGTGCTCACAGGGAAATTCACTGCTCTAAACGCCTACATTAAAACAGAAGGAAGATCACAAAACAATAACCTACATTCACACCTAAAGCAAATGGAACAAGAAGAGCAAACTGAAATGAAGTTAGTGGAAGGAAGAAAATAGTAAAGAGCACAACAGATTCAATAGAGTCGAGAGGCTACGCTGGAGGTCACCCTCACGCAAGCTTCAGTTAGACATTGCTACCTATCATAGCTTACCAAACCCAACCCAAACCATTCCTGCCAACCCTGAAGAACACTAGGGTGTTATATAAGATTCCACAAGGGTTCCATGCACCAGGTTAGCTTTCCAGAAACCCACACTCCCAGATGGGTCCCCGGACAGATAAGTCCTGAAACCCAGAGGGCTGACCTTTGTGCGCTTTTCTTTTCTACCTGCACCCTTTCCTGGGCATTTGTCATAGCCCCACCCCCACCCCGGAGGCCGCATTCTCTCCTGGGGACACGTCATGGCCCCCCCTGTACCCCGGTAACCCTTGAATTTCTATCTCCAGGCTCAGCCTCACCCCTCGGCTCCAGGTTCCCATCTCAAGCCAGTGTCCAGCAGGCACTTCAGACACCAGACCCCACCCCAAACTCCCCAATTCTGCCTATCCCAAAACTCTCCCCCAGAGGTCCCCATCTCAGGACGGGATTTCCCACCTCACAGCCTTCATCCCTGCCCACACCTCAGTCTCAGCCTAGGGTCCCCCTTTCCAAGAACTTTCCTCACCCCCTCATCTAAGTCAGTCTCCTGGTACCTCTCTGTGGGCATCGTGTCTTTTCCCTCCACCCCGGGGCACGCACCCCAGCTTGTGCCCCCATCCCCCCAGCAGACCATAAGGTGCCTGAAGCAGTGGCCTGTCTGCTCTGCTGCCTGCCTGCTGCCCGTGGAGATATGTGAAGAACCTGCCAGAAGAACAGAGGGGGAGCACGCGGCAGAGCTCATCAGAGCAGAAAACGCGGCTCCTAAGGGCCAGACAGCGGGGAGGGTGACCTGAGGCCCTGGACGCCACCCGGCCATGCTGTTTAAGAGTTCGTGCTGCGGCGTAATTAATCAAATGGAAGTTGTTCATAATCTGTTGTTAAACCAAAGAAGGACACAAAATACATACAAAACAAGCCTACTTTATATCTTTGCTATTCTATATTTCTATTTGAGGGGGTGGTTAACAAGCACATGGCTTTGTGATAAGAAATAAAGACCCACGTTAAAACTCAGGCGATGACACAGAAAATTCTGGATCAATGTCGTATGTCACCTACCAGTTTAACCACGCCTCCACGGTTAGCTTTGCAACGCGGACCCCATTACAGGCAAATACAGGACAGGGGCTCACACCTAGCTCAACACCGAGCCACACACACACACACTGTGGTGAGATGTGGAAATTTAAAAGAGAAAGGAAAACTTAAGCCAGCAAGCAGGCAGGAACATTTCCGACAGAGAACACAACAGCTCAGAGGAATGACTGCAGATGTGGCTGCATTTCACCAACAGAGACACCTAAGCAAGTGCCTGTGTCTCTGCTGACGGTCCCTGCCACCCGGCGCAGGGGGAGAGGAGAGTGCGTCACCCTCAGAGGCCCCCCTCTTCCCAAGGTGGACGCCAGACGAGGCCGAAACACAAGCTCCTTTCCTCCAGGTCAACGCCAGTTTTAACATGGACGGTGCCGCGTCACAGCTGCCGCAGGAGGCCCGGTGGCCCTGCTCAGGTCGCAGCAGGGTGCTGGCCGCAGGGTCCACCCCTAGGCCTGGGCAGCGGGGCTGGCGCCGACAGGCTGCGAGGGTCAGCCTGGGCCGGCCTGCTGCGTGCAAGCAGCACCCAAAGAAGGCCCGGCGGGGTCTTCTGCCCCCCCCCGCCCCCCAGCGCCTACCATGTCCGGCCATGGGCCCCCTCCGCGCCAGCTGATCCCTGGCCCCAGTTCAGGGGGATGACCACCTCTAACCCAGCACGGGGCCTGGAAGCCCGCCGCCGTGTCCTGCATTCACCGTGAGGACATGGGCGCCAGCGCAGGGCTTTCCCAGGCCACACAGCAGGCGGCAGGCCTGGATGAGACCGGGTGTTGAGCTACAGTGCTGCAATCTGTGAGCCCAGTTAGAATGCAACATCCCAGCCCAGGTTGAACACGAGCCCGTGGGTGCTGGCTGGGGGTGGGGATGGGGGGATGGGGGGAGTGGATGGGAGGGTGGGAAGGAGCCTGTCCTGTCCCCGCATTCCTTCTCCTCCCGCAGGGCAGCCACCTCGTATGCTGAGAGGGTCAACTCTAAGCAGGAATCTAGTCTCAGAGAGAGACCAGGACACCTGAAGGGTTTAAAGAGAACTGTGAAGAAGAAAACTTCTAGCTGATACATTTACTTCTCCTGGTGCACCAGTCAAGGTCTCATCAGAAGCCAAAAATCACAGCGCTTGTTTCAGCAGACAGAATTTCATGTAATGAACTGCTAAGCGGGTACTAGAGAATAAAAAGGCAAAAACAAACCCAGAGATACCCACTGAGCTATCACCCAGCAAGAAAAAGAACAAAAGGAAGAAGTTGACATTGTTAAACTTTCACAACCTGGAGGAGAGTCCTGGGGTGCTGGGACCCAGACTTGGGAGGAGGGGGCACCAGGTGAAAGAGCCAGGGTCCCTGGGAGGGGGTCACCTAGACCCGTCCAGTGGAGTCAGGGAGACCAAACCTGGACCTGTGAGCTATGAGGGAGGGAACCACCTCCTCAGGGTGAAGAACGTGTGGGGGATGCTCCAGGGAGCGGGGGCCAGACAAGGAGGGATGTCTGCCCCCCCTCACCACGCCCTAGAGGCCAGTGACGGGCAGAGCCTGGCAGAGACCCAGACGGCACCACAGAGCAAAAGGAAGAGAGCTGAAAAACCACACACCTGGTAAAAATCTGCTACAATAAAACTCCATATGCCAGGAAAAATTCTAAGCCCCAAATTAAAACGATTTTAGAATCAACAAAATTCCATTTCAAACATAAAAACCAGACAACTTTACAGAGCTGGCTACAAGAATCATGTTGAGGAGCTGAACAAAGGTTAGAGCAAATCTCCTTTTTCTGAGGACACTAGAGAAACATGCAGCAAATACTGGGCTTCCTACTCAAAAAAGAACAAATGAATATGTAGGAAAGGGCATTTAAGAAGAGATAGAAAAGCAAGAAAAACATTTTTATTCAACAAGTATCCACGAGCGTACTGTGTGCCAGGCAATCAGCATGACTAGAACCTTTACAAGGGAAAATGAAGCACATAACTTCCAAAGTGATAAAGGATGGGGAAATGAAGCAAGAATTCCAACCAAAAATAGCCTCAAGAACAAACAACCAAGACAAGAAATCAGGGGGAAAAGGTCTAGAAAAGGTAAATTTATACAGATTGCAAAGGAGTATCATGGAACCAATACTATGTTTATGAACAATTCCAATAAATATAAATGGACTAAATTCATAAATATGTTCTGATCTTATTCTTGAGCTGTACAAAGAATGCCATATTGGATTAGGAAAAAATCCAACTATCTGTCATTTATAGAAACAATGTAAAACATGGAGATATGGAAAAGTTAAAATAAAAAGATAGAAAATGCTGATCCAGAGAAAGCTGGTATAGCTATATTAATTACAGACAAAACAGATTTATTCCTAATATATATAAAATATTGAATAAGTTAGAAAGAAAAGAAGAGAAGGGAGAGGAAGAAGAGGAGGGGGAAAAAACTCCACCATTAATTATATAATTTTATGAGGCTAGCATAACCTTGATACCAAAACCAGACAACCACAGTCAGAGAACAGAAAATTATAAAAGTCTCACTCATGAATACAGATAACAAATTCTATTAAAATATTAGCAAGCCAAATCCATCAACGTAAAAAAGAGAATTGTGCTGTTAGGGTTATCACAGAGGCAGTACTTCTGACCTACGTGAAAGAATGAACTGAGCCAATAACACTAGAACAACTGGTCATCCACATAGAAAAGCCATTACCACTCATCCTACCTTATTCCATTCAGAAATATCAACTCCAAAAAACTTTTAAGAAGAGAAAAAGGAGAAAAATTTTCTGACCTCAGAGTTGTAGGAATTTATTACCTAAGAAGACACAAAAGTGCAAACCATAAAAGGTTGACAGGCTTGCTATAATAAAGTCAAGAACTTCTGTTTGTCAAAAGATACTGTGTTAAATTGCAAGCTCCAAGAATGCAATATACCAGAACTGGGATGGCTTTTAAAAAGGGAAACTTAATAAGTTACAAGTGTACACTTCTAAGCCAAATGTCCAAACTTAGGGCATGCAGGGAAAGATACCTTAATTCAAGAAAACAACTCTGTCAGTTTTTTTTTATCCTTTGCTCCTGGGCTCCATTGCTTTCAGCCTCTGTGCCTGTGCGGGCTCCTCACTTTGCTTCTCTGGGGCTGGCTTTCATCTCTTGGCTTCCCTTGGCTCTCACCAGATTCTGGCTTGCTTAACTTCTCATGGTGATGTTTGCTGGGTTCCAAGCATCTCCAAACATCCGTGTCTCTGCTCTCCGAGTGTCGCCATCTGTGTCAGCTCTGCTCTGAAGTTTGTCAGCTGTGTTGTTTCTGACTCTCTCCAAGATGTTTTCCCTTTTAAAGGTTTCCAGTAAACTAATCAAGACCTACCTAGAATAGGTGGAGTCACATCTCCATCTAATCAAAAGACCAAACCTGCAATTGAGTGTGTCACATCTCTGTGGAGACAATCCAATCAAAAGTTTCTGCCCTGCAGTACTGAATCAGGATTAAAAGAAACAGCCACTCCCACAAGACTGGATCAGGATTAAAACATGGCTATTCTGGAGTACATAATACTTTCAAACCAGCACAGACACAAAAAAAGAAAACAAACAAAAAAAAAAGCCATAAACTGGGGAGGAATATGTGCATTACATATCATCAGCAAGGGAATAACAACCAGTCTCTATATTTCTACAAATGAATATGAAAAGGACAACCCAATAGGAAAATGGGCAAAAGATTTGAGTAGGCACCTGAAATCTTTGTAAGCAAGGTGTGCTGGTTTGGAAGGATGTACGTTCCTTTAGAAAAGTCATGTTTTAATCTAAATCCCATTTTGTAAAGACAGAATAATCCCTATTCAATACTGTATGTTTGAATCTGTAATTAGATCATCTCCCTGGAGATGTAACCCAATCAAGAGTGGTTGTTAAGCTGGATTGGGGGAAATGTGTCTCCACCCATTTGGGTGGGTCTTGATTACTTTACTGGAATCCTATAAAAGAGAACAACAAGAGAACAACAAGCTAGGAGATTCAGAGAGAGCAGAGAAGAACTACATAACCATGAGAAGCAGGGAGCCCACAAGACAGCGACCTTTGGAGATGAAGAAGGAAAATGCCTCCCCAGGAGCTTCATGAAACAGGAAGTCAGGAGAGAAAGCTAGGAGATGACACCATGCTCTCCATGTGCACTTCCAGATGAGAGAGGAGCCCTGACTGTGTTTGCCATGTGCCTTCTCACTTGAGAGAGAAACCCTGAACTTCATCGGCCTTCTTGAACCAAGGTATTGCTCCCTGGATGTCTTAGATTGGACATTTCTATAGACTTGCTTTAACTGGGACATTTTCTCGGCCTTAAAACTGTAAACTAGCAACTTATTAAATTCCCCTTTTTAAAAGCCATTCTGTTTCTGGTATATTGCATTCCAGCAGCTAGTAAACTAGAACACAAGGGAATGCAAGTTAAAGCCACAATGAGAGCATATTACAACTATTAGATTAGCAAAAAATAAAGAAGTTTGACAACCTCAAATGTTGGCAAGAATGTGGAGCAATTTGAACTCATACCTAGTATGGGACTAGGAAAACATATAAAAACAGAAATACTTCTGTTTCTGCACAATTACGGTATTCTGAGCAAGTTTTACTGAAAGCTATAAAAAGACTGAATAGACCGTGAAAATCCCAGAAAGGATCTGCCTCCCCAGAAGTGTTTCCACATTTTGCAGGGAGGAGGAGGTGAAACCTGGGGCTCTGGACATGGCTGGCAGGCGCTGGTCTGAGGTTCCTTGAGAGACTTCTGCTCGCAGTGCAGGGGGTGAGGGTGGGACCAGGACTCCTCCCCTCTATCCCAAGCAGCAGCTGTTCACGTAAAGAGCAGACAGGGCTGGGACAGCGTCTACACTCGCTCCCAGGTCCACGCTCGCAGGGCTCCCTGGCTATACGCGAGCTGGTATGCACAGTGACCTGTGGCCTCTCTCTCATCACATCGCCGTGCGCGGGAAACCAGTGTGGCTACTATAGGAAAGCGACCATTAGATGTCTCCCTGCCCCAGACCTCCAGTCTACTTTCAGGCAGTACAACCAAGCATAGGTATTAAAAACTTAATGTGAGATGTCACCTGTAAAGCGGAATACAGCTACAAACCAGCTGTCTCGCTCCTTGGTAATGCCCACAGAGAAATTCTTTCCTATACACACCTGGAGACATATGCAAAAACATTCACTAGAGCATTATTAATCCTTTCTAAAGTAAAGACAGAGAGAGAGAGAGAGAAAGGTGTGAGGGTCAGATAGATAAAAGACACAAAGGGAGACATGATAAATATACAAATGAGTAGTGGTGTATTCTTGCAATGGAATACTATATAGCATTAAAATAAAATGTAGTAGCTACAGATAATATCATGGATAAATCTTTGAAATGATACTGAATGATTAAAAGACAAGCTGCAGATGATGGAATTATGAAGCCACTTTTATAAAACTAACAATGAACAAACTAATCAATATACTGTACAGGATTCAAACATTTCAACCCTTCTGGTTCAGGTGAGAACATGCGGGCTGCTTAGCCCTGAAGAGTCTTGCTTTTCCTAGAAACCAAATAAAAGAAAAAGAGGACAGGACATGGTGCCATGCTCATGCCGCCACCCTTGCTTGGGTCCCTTCATCTCAAAGCGCCCGGTCTCTGTGCGCCTCCCCAGGAAGACCATCGGGACCTTCTGGGGTTGTGAAGCAGGTGCCCCACCCCTCTGCCTCCCACCCCCTCCTTCCCTGCCTGTCACAGCATTTCCAACCCGAACTGGGGCCACCTCCCAGCCTGGCACTGCTCCCCACAGATGGCACATGACAAACACTCATCAAAATGAGCTGCCTGTAGCACAGTGCCCCCAGGGCCGCTTCACAAGCACGTGTCCCTGCGAGACGGCGACCCTGGCGAGTTCCTCCTAACGGAGTCGCCTGTCCTCACGTGCCCGGGGACTTGGAGCCTGTTGTTCCGCCTTCCTGTTAGATTTGGGGCGGGGAGTGGTTAACCAGAGGTCATGGTCTACATGGGCAGTGATGGAAGCCGCGGTTAAAGAGGGATTTACATCATGGGACCTCAATTATGGCCTTTAGAATTCTCCAGATGCCTGGGTGTTTTTACAATCTATTTTAAAACTTCCTCTCATTGTATTTGAAAAATGCACAAAACGTCTGTTGAGTCCAGAACTCTCCTGGCGTGGCATGTGATGAATTGATAACCAGCCATGCCATATAAAAGCCTACGGTTCCCCATGCTATGTATGCCTCACTCTCTTTGTCCTTTTTTTTCTCCAAAAGAAATTTTATCTTTTTGTGAGTAAAATACGTTCAGGCTCCCGTCATAATAAATGGAAAGAACACAAGATAAAACCTTCCTCTCTCCTTCCCGGTCTTCTCTTCCCACTCCTCAGGTATAACTATCAATTTGGAGGATTTCCTTTGTATTTTTGCTACATATTTGCAGACAAACATACGTATGCTTTTAAATGGATGAGTGTGAGGGGTGTTGACATTTTACACAAACATGGGGTGTTAAATGCTTAGCTGACCCCTGAGTGTTCCTTCCCCTGCAATAAGCGCTCCGCTTGCGGGTGACGGGTCATCTAGGCATGCAGCGACAGCCTGCGTTTCCCAGCGTCCCTTGCAGCGAGGTGCACCACATGACCCGGCTGTGGCCAATGGGACGCGTGCCCCGGAGGCGCTGGTGAGGGGCCGCCATGACTGCCGGGGGCACGCGGCTCGCAGGCGGGCTCCCCAGACGCTTGGGTGAGGGCCGGGCGCCTCGGCCTTCCTGAAGCCGCACGCTCACAGCATGCGGGCCTTGGGGCTGTGCGCGGGAAGCTCGTTCTCCATCGTGAGCCACGCCTGCGGGCGGACACCTGACGGGCCCTTGTGATGAGGCCGCTTGGGTGGAGATGGGGGGCACGGCCTGAGGCCAGCAGGGAGCTGTCCTCCGGCGCGAAGGGGCGGGCGTGGGAAGAGGGGCGCCCCGGGGCCCCACCAGGGATCCCCACCCAGGACCCCCCCCGGGAGCCCCACCCAGGGGCCCCGAGGCGGCCACCCACCTAACAGCGGGCCTGTGGACTCCTGCCCGCAGGTAGGAACCATTTCCCTCTGACACGTATCCTGCAGTGGGGAAATACCTTGTTTTTCCACACAACTCTCAATAAGCAGTATTTATTCAGTGTTTATTAAAGCCTCCTAAATGCAAGGCACTGTTCTAGGTGCTACTATTGCCAGCAAAGCCCAAGGAACATCCTTTCTCGGACTCGGCACTGGGGACCGACGTGAGCAGAAGGGCGCAGAGGCAGCGGCAGCCGCCCTGCCGTCCCTTCCCGCCCTCAGTCGGGGCTGCCGCAGAGAACGGGGGTGCCCCGAGGACATGTGCGAGTCGCCTTGCTGCTGACAGGACCTGGCAGACACAGTGAGGGTGACGGCTCGGGGAATGCTCACCTACGAACACTAACAGTCCTACCCCGTGCGCCCAGGGTGGTTCCTGGTCAAAACGAAAGCCCGGAATCCTTGTATTTATGGGATACGGCACCCTTGACGATGGAAGGTGTACAATGAAATGCTTCACCAACCCACGCGGCTCCCTTGCCCACGCGTGATGTGGCACACATATCACTCAGACACCTCCCCTGTTAAATGCAGCCCCGTACATCCCAGGGCAGCAAGAAAGCACCTGGGCAGGGACACTGGCAGGGCCCTCCCCCTGCTCCGCAGGATGCACAGTTCCTAGAAGTTGTTAGTGAAGCTTGAGTCTCAGTAGATCTTTTAAAATAATTAACGTGTCTACTTTTAATTGCAGTAAAATACACAAAATAAAAAATAATTTTTACCATTTTAGGTAGACAATTCTTTGATATTAAGTCCATTGGCAATACTGTGGAACATTCACCACCATCTATGTCCAGACTATAATCACAAGCCCAAACCAAAACTCAAACTCATTTAGAAATAACTCCCCTTACTCCTGGAGACCACTATTCTTCTTTCCATCTCTGTGAATTTGCTCATTATAGGTATGTCACAGAAGAGAGATCATACAGCATCTGTCCTTCTGTGTCTGGCTCCTTTCACCCAGCACGATGGCTTCAAGGTTCACCCATGTTGTAGCAAGTACCAGCACTTCACTTCTTTCTGCAGCTGCCCCATTGTATGGTTAGACCAGTCTGCTTACCTGTGGTCTGTGGATGGGCACGTGGGCTGATTCCATCTTTTGGCAATTGTAAGTAAAGCTGGGATGGACACTGAGCTACAAGTATCTGTCCAATTCCTCGCTTGCAGGTCTTTGGGCATATACCTAGGAGTGGAATTGCAGGTCTTTGGGCATATACCTAGGAGTGGAATTGCAGGTCTTTGGGCATATACCTAGGAGTGGAATTGCAGGTCTTTGGGCATATACCTAGGAGTGGAATTGCTGAGTTACGGTAATTCTACGTTTAACTTTCAGAGAAGCCACCAATCTTTTCCACATTTGCTGCACCACAGCACATTCCTATTAACAATGTATGAGGCTTCTTATTTCTGTAATCCTCACCAATGCTTGTTATTTTCTGTCTTTTTATTGTTGAATTGCAGTTTCTTTGTATTTTCTGGATATTCAACTTTTATCAGATAAATGGCTTCCAAATACTTTCCCCAATTCTGAAGCCTGTCTTTTTACTTTCATAGAGATGTACTTTAAAAAAAAATTTTTTATTAACAAATCTTCATACACATACATTCCATATATGGTGTACAATCAGTGGCTCACAATCTCATCACATAGTTGTGTATTCATCACTGTGATCACTTTTTAGAACATTTGTATCACTCCATAAAAAGAAATAAAAAGAAAAAATTCAAACATACCATACCCCTTATCCCCCTTCTCATTGCCACTAGTATTTCCATCTACCCAGTTTATTTTACCCCTTATCCCCACTATTATTTATTTAATCTGCATTTTTTTTTACTCATCTGTCCATACCCTGGATAAAAGGTGCATAAGACCCAAGGTTTTCACAATCACACAGTCACATTGTAAATTTATATTTTTATACAGTCGTCTTCAAGAATCAAAGCTACTGGAACACAGCTCAGCAGTTTCAGTCACTTCCCTCCAGCTTAATGATGTACTTTGATGCAAACGTTTTTCATTTTAATGAAGTCCACTTTATCTTTTTTCTTTTATCATTTGTGCTTTTGGCATCAAACTTAAAACTCCATTGTCAAATAAAGGTCCTAAGGATATTTCCCTATAATTTCTAATAAATCAGAATTTTATAGTATTAGTTATTATATTTAGGTCATTGATCCATTTTGAATTATTTGGCAATATGTAGCCTCAGTCTACATTCATCCTTTTTGCATGTGCCTTTTCAGTTGTTCCAGCACCATTTGTGGAAGAGATCATTATTTCTACACATAACAGATTTGACACCCTTGTCAAAAATCAACTGGCCATAGATGTGTGGATTTATCCCTGGAATTGAATTTCAGTTCTATTCCATTGATCTGTGTAATAGCTAGATTCATGTGTCAACCTGGCCACGTGATGGTGTCCAGTTGTCTGGTCAAGCAAACACAGGCCTGACTATTGATGTGAGGACATTTCATGGACTTAGATCATTAGTCAGTTGGTTGCATCTACAATAAACTGAGGAGATTGCCTTCAGTAATGAGAGATTTCTCATCCAATCCGTTGAAGGCTTTACAAGGAGAAGTAATGGTTAGGTTACAGCAGTCAAAAGGGAGAATTTCCATCTATTTCAGCCGCCCAGCTTCTGCTGGGAAATTCATCAGAATCCTTCACTGGAGTGAGTTCCCAGCATGCAGCCTGCTTTATGGAATTTGGATCCTGACAGTTGTATGACACATTTTTAAATAAAAATCGCACAATATTTACAGATATCTCAGGTCAATTCTGTCTCCTGACTAATACAGTCTGTATATCTATCCTTATGCCAGTCCCATGCTATGCCGGTTTGAACATATTATGTACCGCAGAAAAGCCATATATTAATCCTGATTCAATCTTGTAGAGGCAGCTGTTTCTTTTAATCCCAATTCAATACTGTAGGTGGAAACTTCTGATTACATGGGGATGTGATGTGCCAAATTGTATGTGTGACCTTTTGATTAGATGGAGATGTGACTCCACTCATTCCAGGTAGGTCTTGATTAGTTTATCAAAATGTTTAAAAGAGGAAACATTTTTGCAAGAGTTAGAAATGAGAGAAATGATAGAGCCAATAGAAACTTCAGAGCAGAGTTGATAAAGATCCCAACCCTTGGAGAACAGAGACACAGCTGTTTAGAGATGCTTGGAGCCCAGCAGACATACCATGAGATGTGAAGTAAGCCAGAACCTGGAGAGAGCCAAGGGAAGACAAGAAATGAAAGCCAGCCGTGGAGAAGCAAAGTGATGAATCCCCACAGGAACAGAGACTGAAAGCAGCAGAGCCCAGGAGCAAGAGACCAGCAGATGCCAGCCACGTGCCTGCCCAGCTGACAGAGGTATTCCTGACCCATAGCCTTCCTTGAATTAAGGTATCGTTCCTAGATGCCTTAGTTTGGACTTTTCCATTTTAAAACTGTGAACTTCTAACTTTTTAAATTGCCCTTTTTAAAAGGCATTCCAGTAGTGTCATGGTTAGGGACACGTGTCAACTTGGCCAAGTTGTGGTACCTGTTTATCTGATTGGGCAGGTACTGGCCTGTCTGTTGCAATGAGGACATTTCACAGGATTAGGTCATGATCACATCAGCTGCATCCACAGCTGATTCCATTTGTAATCAGCCAAAGGGGAGTGTCTTCTGCAATTAGTGATGCTAAATCTAATCACGGGAAGCCTTTTAAGGAGGACTCAGAGGAGACAGGTTCCATTCCTGCTTTGGCTGGTGAGCCTCTCCCGTGGAGTTCATCCAGGCCATCCATCGGAGTCGTCGGCTTCGCAGCCTGCCCTGTGGATTTTGGACTCTGCGTTCCTGCGGTCATGTGAGACACTTTTATAAATTTTATATTTGCAAGTGTTCCCTGTTGATTCTGTTTCTCTAGAGAACCCTAACTAATACATCTTGGTACCGGGAGTGGTTCTTAAGAAACAGAATCTTAACAATGGGTTTTTATGAATGGTTTTCTACTCTGACTGGACTCAGAGACACTAAGGACTCTGATTCCCGTAATCAGAATGACATTCCCAATCCATGGAGTGAGTTGGCAAAGGAGATAGTCAAAATATCATCATTCGATTCTCCTAATGCTTCGCTTGTACGAAGCCAGACTCTGGGGGATAATGTTTTTGACACCTTTACAGAGTTTTGTAGAAATAAGAGTTATAGAGATGTTGGTTGGTTGTTGTTAGATACACTGTCTACATTAAGGGGTGAAAGGGATGGGCTTAAGGCTTCAAATGAGAAGCTTAAGCGCCGTCTGAAAGATGTAGACGTTTCTATGAGTATTCTGAAGGAAAATCTTATTTCCTGTAGCCGTAGACTTGAAATCTCTGAAAATCAGACTCAGAATCTTATTGTTAGAGTAGCAACTTTACAACGTAAACTGAAATCTTAGTCTTGCATGGTGTCTGCCGTTAAAGTGAGGGCATTGATTGGAAAGGAGTGGGACCCTGAAAAATGGGATGGTGACATATGGATTGATAATGATGTTGGGGGTGAAGCTGAAACCCTAGGCCATGCTGAGTCTTCTCTAGATAACCCTGTAATACTTTGCCCTGTGGACATAGCCGCCCCACCTCCAGCCTGCCTTGAGGAATTGGCCACCCAACCTCCTCCTGAAGGGATTAGCCCTAGAGTGATTAATCCTGTTTCACCAGATGAAACTGCAAATGAAGGCCTTGAAGCAAATGGCTTGGAAGATATTTCTAATTCTTTTCATGACCCACCCCCACCACCCCTCATTTCTTCTAGACCTATAACTAGACTAAAGTCCCAACAGGCCCCTAAAGGTGAGGTACAAAGTATCACACATGAGGAGGTACATTATACTCCAAAAGAACTGTGTGAGTTTTCCAATTTATATAGACAGAAATCAGGGGAATACGTGTGGCAATGGATTTTAAGAGTGTGGGATAATGGTGGGAGGAATATAAGGCTGGATCACGCTGAATTTATTGATATGGGCCCACTAAGCAGAGATTCTGCATTCAATGTTATAGCTCGAGCGGTCAGAAAAGGTGTTAACAGCTTGTTTGGGTGGTTGGTTGAAACATGAATCAAAAGGTGGCCAACATTACCTGAGGTTGAAATGCCAGAACTGCCCTGGTATAATGTAGATGAGGGGATCCAGAGGCTTAGAGAGATTGGAACGTAAGAGTGGATTTATCATGCAAAGCCTGCTCTTACACCTCAGGAATGTCCAGAGGATGCACCTTTTACCAGAACAGTGAGAAATAAATTTGTGAGACTAGCACCATCATCCCTAAAGAGCTCTGTGGTTGCACTTCTCTGTAGTTCAGATACTACTGTAGGAACTACTGTCACTGAGCTGGAATCCTTAAACATAATGGGGATGACAGGATCCCGAGTTGGCAGAAGCCAGGGGGCAGCACTTAATCACCAAAGACAGGGTAGAAGCGGCTACTATAATAGACAGCAAACTCAAAGGAGGCATCAGAATTATATGACACACAGAGATTTGTGGCATTGGTTAGTAAATCATGGGGTACCTAGAAATACAATAGAAGGGCAGTCTACTAAATTCTTGTTGGAGCTGTATAAACAAAAGAGTTCTAGGTCAAGGGAACAGAAGTCTAACCTGAATTACAAAAACACAGAGTCACGGCCCCTTAATCAATTTCCAGACTTGAAACAGTTTACAGACCCAGAGCCCCTTGAATGAAGGGGAGGCCAGGTCCCTATGGGGGAGAAACCTGTTATACTGCCACAAATTTATACTGTTAATCTTCCTCTAAGTCTTCCCCAAGGAGACCGATGGCCTTTTACCAGGGTAACTGTGCACTGAGGAAAAAGAAATGATCAGATATTTCGGGGATTATTAGACACTGGTTCAGAAGTGACATTAATTCCAGGGGACCCAAAACGTCACTCTGGACCATCAGTCAGAGTGGGGGCTTATGGAGGCCAGATGATCAATGGAGTTTTAGGTCAGGTCTGTCTCACAGCGGGTCCAGTGGGCCCCCGGACCCATCCTGTAGTTATTTCCCCAGTTCCGGAATGTATAATTGGCATAGACATACTGAGCAACTGGCAGAATCCCCATGTTGGTTCTCTAACTCATGCAGTAAGGGCTATTATGGTGGGAGAGGCCAAGTGGAAGCCACTAAACTGCCCCTACCAAGGAAAATAGTAAATCAGAAGCAATACCGTATTCCTGGAGGGATTGCAGAGATTACCGCCACTCTTAAGGACTTGAGAGATGCAGGGGTGGTGATTCCCACCACATCCCCATTCAACTCTCCTATTTGGCCTGTGCAGAAAACAGATGGGTCTTGGAGAATGACAGTGGATTATTGTAAACTCAACCAGGTGTAACTCCAATTGCAGCTGCTGTTCCAGATGTAGTATTATTGCTTGAGCAAATCAATACATCCCCTGGTACCTTATATGCAGCTATTGATCTGGCAAATGCTTTTTTCTCAATAGCTATTAGTAAGAACCACCAGAAACAGTTTGCTTTCAGCTGGTAAGGTCAGCAATATACTTTCACTGTCCTACATCAGGGGTATATCAACTCTCCAGCCCTATGTCATAATCTTGTTCGCAGAGACCTTGATCGTTTCTCCCTCCCACAAGACATCACACTGGTCCATTATATTGATGATATCATGTTGATTGGACCTAGTGAGCAAGAAGTAGCAACTACTCTAGATTTACTGGTAAGGCATTTGCATGTCAGAGGATGGGAGATAAATCCAACAAAAATACAGGGGCCTTCCACCTCAGTGAAATTTCTAGGTGTCCAGTTGTGTGGGGCATGTCGAGATATCCCTTAAGTTGCTGCATCTGGCCCCTCCCACAACCAAAAAAGAGGCACAACGCCTAGTTGGTCTTTTTGGATTTTGGTGACAACATATTCCTCATTTGGGTGTGCTACTCTGGCCCATTTATCGAATGACCAGAAAAGCTGCTAATTTTGAGTGGGGACCTGAACAAGAGGAGGCTCTGCAACAGGTCCAGGCTGCTGTACAAGCTGCTCTGCCACTTGGGCCGTATGATCCAGCAGATCCAATGGTGCTGGAAGTGTCAGTGGCAAATAGAGATGCTGTCTGGAGACTTTGGCAGGTCCCTATAGGAGAATCACAATGCAGACCCTTAGGATTTCGGAGCAAAGCCTTACCATCTACTGCAGATAACTATTCTCCTTTTGAGAAACAGCTTTTGGCCTGCTACTGGGCCTTTGTAGAGACTGAATGCTTAACCATGGGCCACCAGGTTACCATGAGACCTGAGTTGCCTATTATGAGTTAGGTATTGTCTGACCCACCAAGCCATAAAGTTGGGCGTGCACAGCAGCACTCTATTGTAAAATGGAAATGGTATATACGAGATAGAGCCAGAGCAGGTCCTGAAGGCACAAGTAAGTTACATGAAGAAGTGGCACAAATGCCCATGGTTTCCACTCCTGCTGCCACATTACCTTCTCTTTCCCAGAACAGAGCTATGGCCTCTTGGGGAGTTCCTTACAGTGAACTGACTGAGGAAGAGAAAACTCGGGCCTGGTTTACAGATGGTTCAGCACAATATGCAGGTACCACCTGAAAGTGGACAGCTGCAGCATTACAACCCCTTTCTGGGGTGTCCTTGAAGGACAGTGGTGAGGGGAAATCCTCCCAGTGGGCAGAACTTCGAGCAGTGCACCTGGTTGTTCATTTTGCTTGGAAGGAAAACTGGCCAGAGGTGCATTTGTATACTGACTTATGGGCTGTTGCTAATGGTTTGGCTGGATGGTCAGGGACTTGGAAAGACCATAATTGGAAAATTGGTGACAAAGAGGTCTGGGGAAGAAGTATGTGGATAGACCTTTCTGAGTGGGCTAAAAACATGAAGATATTTGTGTCCCATGTGAATGCACACCAGAGGGTGACTTCAGCAGAGGAAGATTTCAATAATCAAGTGGATAAGATGACCCGTTCTGTGGATACCACTCAGCCTCTTTCCCCAGCAACTCCTGTTATTGCCCAATGGGCTCATGAACAAAGTGGTCATGGTGGTAGGGATGGAGGTTATGCATGGGCTCAGCAGCACGGACTTCCACTCACCGAGGTCAACCTGGGTACAGCTATTGCTGAGTGACCAATCTGCCAGCAGCAGAGACCCACACTCAGCCCCTGATATGGCACCATTCCCCAAGGTGACCAACCAGCTACATGGTGGCAGGTTGATTACATTGGACCACTCCCTTCATGGAAGGGGCAGCGATTTGTTCTAACTGGAATAGACACATACTCTGGATATGGGTTTGCTTTCCCTGCACGCAATTCTTCTGCCAAAACTACCATCCATGGGCTTACAGAATGCCTTATCCATCGTCATGGTATTCCGCATAGCATTGCTTCGGATCAAGGAACACACTTCACAGCAAATGAAGTGCGGGAATGGGCGCATGCTCATGGAATTCTCTGGTCTTACCATGTTCCCCATCATCCAGAAGCAGCTGGATTGACGGTGGAATGGCCTTTTGAAAACTCAATTACGGTGCCAACTAGGTGGCAAAAACTTGAAAGGCTGGGGTAATGTTCTCCAGGAAGCTGTGTATGCTCTGAATCAGCATCCGCTGTATGGTGCTGTTTCTCCCATAGCCAGGATTCATGGGTCCAGGAACCAAGGGGTGGAAATGGATGTGGTACCACTCACTATTACCTCTAGTAATCCACTAGGAAAATTTTTGGTTGCTGTCCCTGCTACCCTGAGTTCTGCTGGTCTACAGGTTTTAGTTCCAAAACGGGGTGTGCTTCCTCCAGGAAAAACAACAGTGATACCACTGAACTGGAAGTTAAGATTGCCACCTGGTCACTTTGGGCTACTTATGCCTCTGGATCAACAAGCCAAGAAGGGGATTACATTATTGTCTGGGGTAACTGACCCTGACTATCAGAAGGAAGTAGGACTGCAACTACATAATGGAGGTAAAGAAAAGTTTTCTTGGAATATAGGAGATCCCCTAGGGCGTCTATTAGTACTACCATGCCCTGTGATTAAAATCAATGGAAAACTGCAACAACACAATCCAGGCAGGACTACTAATGGCTCTGAAACTTCAGGAATGAAGGTTTGGGTCACTCCACCAGGCAAAGAACCATGGCCAGCTGAAGTACTTGCTGAGGGTAAAGGGAACATGGAATGGGTAGTGGAAAAAGGAAGTGATAAATATGAACTTCGACCATGTGATCAGTTACAGAAACAAGGACTGTAATGCTGTTTTGTTCATGTTATACTATTTAAGTTGTAAGATATCAAGTTTAAGAATGAATGTTGCCCAAGGATTTGCACCCTATTCTGGAGAGATTTAATGTGTTTCCAGTTATATGCAGGACAGTTGAGTATTGTCAGGTAAAAGAAAAACTGCGTGCTTATTTGTTTTCATTTGGAAATTAAGTATGGTTTAAGGTGATATATATATAGGTGCCAAGTTGACAAGGGGTGGACTGTCACAGTTAGGGACACGTGTCAACTTGGCCAAGGTGTGGTACCTGTTTATCTGATTGAGCAAGCGCTGGCCTGTCTGATGCAATGAGGACATTTCATAGGATTAGGTCATGATCACATCAGCTGTATCCACAGCTGATTCCATTTGTAATCAGCCAAAGGGGAGTGTCTTCTGCAATTAGTGATGCTAAATCTAATCATGGGAAACCTTTTAAGGAGGACTCAGAGGAGACAGGTTCCATTCCTGCTTTGGCTGGTGAGCCTCTCCTGTGGAGTTCATCCAGGCCATCCATCAGAGTCGTCGGCTTCGCAGCCTGCCCTGTGGATTTTGGACTCTGCGTTCCTGCGGTCACATGAGACACTTTTATAAATTTTATATTTGTAAGTGTTCCCTGTTGATTCTGTTTCTCTAGAGAACCCTAACTAATACAAGTAGTATATCGCATTCCTGCAGCTTGCAGACTAATACACATGCTGTTTTAATTACTGTAGCTTTATCCTAAGTTTTTGAAATCAGAAGTGGGAGTCCGTCATCTTTCTTCTACTTCTTCAAGATTGTCTCGGCTACTCTGAGAATCAGCTTTTCCATTTCTGCAAAAAGTTCCCGGAATTTTGACAGCGTTGCTTTCAATTTGACATCTTAACAATATTAAGTCTTCAAATCCATGAACAAAAGGGATGCCTATTTATTTAGATCTTAATTTCTTTTGGCAATGTTTTATAATTTTCAGTGTATGAGTATTTCACCTCCTTGACCAAATTCATTCCCAGGTATTTTATTCTTTTAGATGCTACTGTAAATGGAATTCTTTCTTGATTTTCTATTCTGATTGTTCACTACTGGTGTATGGAAACCCAGTGACTTCTGTGTGTTTCTCTTGTATCCTGCAACTTTGCTGAATTCATCCATGATTCTAGGACCTATCTTGTGAGTTCTATGGGATTTACTACACATACGATCATGTCATATGCAAACAGGTAGTTTGACTTCTGCCATTTCAATTTAGATGCCTTTAGTTTCCTTCTCTTGCTTGATTGCTCTGGACCCAACTTCCAGAACTATGTTGTACAACAGTGGTGACAGTGCCATCCTCGTGATCTTTAGGGGAAAGCTTTCAGTCTTTCACAATTGAGAATATTTGCTCTGGGTTCATAAATGCCCTTCATCATGTTTAAAAAGTTCCCTTCTATTACTAGTTTTTTGAAATTTTTTTTAATCATGAAAGAATGTTGGATTTTGTCAAATGCCTTTTCTGCATCAACTGAGATGATAATGTGGTATTTTCTTTCATCCTACTAACGTAGTATATTAAATTCATTGATTTTCTTATGCTGAACCACCTTGCATTCCTGGAATAAATCCCACTGGGTCATGATGCATAATTCTTTTAATATACAGATTGGAATCAATCTGTCAGGATTTTGTTGAAGATTTTTGCATCTATATGCTGTTGGCCTATAATTTTATTTTCCTGTGCTGCTTTTATCTAGCTTTGGTATAGGGTAATGCTGGCCTCAAAGAATGAGTTAGGAAATGTTTTAGTTTGCTAGCTGCTGGAATGCAATATACCAGAAACAGAATGGCTTTTAAAAAGGGGAATTTAATAAGTTGCTAGTTTACAGTTCTAAGGCCGAGAAAATGTCCCAATTAAAACAAGTCCATAAGGTATCCAGCAAAAGATACCTTGGTTCAAGAAGGCAGTGAGGTTCAAGGTTTCTCTCTCAAGTGGAAGGATACATGGCGAACACAGTCAGAGTTTCTCTCTCATCTGGAAAGGCACATGGTGAACATGGTCAGGTTTCCTCTCTCATCTGGAAGGGCACATGGAGAACATGGCATCACCTGCTAGCTTCTTCTGGATTCCTGTTTCATGAAGCTCCCCGGGAGACATTTTCCTTCTTCATCTCCAAAGGTCGCTGGCTGGTGGACTCTGCTTCTCGTGGCTATGTCATTCTGCTCTGCTCTCTCTGAATTGCCTTCATTTCCCAAAATTTTCCTCTTTTATAAGACTTCAGAAACTAATCAAGACCCACCCAAATGGGTGGAGACACACTTCTACCTAATCCAGCTCAACAACTACTCTTGATTAAATCACATCTCCAGGGAGATGATCTAATTACAGTTTCAGGCATACAATACTGAATAGGGATGAGAAGAAACGGCTGCCTTTACAAAATGGGATTAAGATTAAAACATGGCTTTTCTAGGGTACATACATCATTTCAAACCAGCACAGGAAATAATCCCTCCTCTCTTCTTTTTTGGAAATGTTTGAGATGGTTTGGTGTTAAATCTTTTTTGAATGTTTGGCAGAATTCAGCAATGAAGGCTTCTGGTCTTGGACTTCTATTTGTTGGGAAATTTTTATATACTGATTCAATCTGTTTACTTCTTAAAGATCTGTGGAGATTTTCTGTTTCTTCTTGCATCAGATTAGGTAATTTGTATGTTTCTAAGAATGTGTCCATTTTATCCAAGTTTTCTAACTTCTTGGCATATAATTGTTCATAGTACCCGCTTATAATCTTGGTTATTGAGTGAGGTCAGCAAAAATATCCTCACTACCTGATTTTAGTTATTGGTGTTCTCTTTCTCTTTTGTTAGTTTGGCTAAAGGTTTGTTGATTTTATTAATCTTTTCAAAAATCCAACTTTGAGGTTTTTTTCATATTCTTAATTGTTTCTCTACTTTCTATTTCATTTATCTCTGCTCTACTCTTTGCTTTTTCATTCCTTCTACTAACTTTGGATTCAGTTTGCTCTTCTTGTTCTAGTTTCTTTAGGTGTGAAGTTATTGATTTGGGTTCAGTTTGCCTTCTTGTTCTAATTTCTTTAGCTGTGAACTTGTTGAGTTGTGATCTTTCTTCTTTTTTAATGTAAACATTTAGAGCCATAAAATTGTCCGGGGAGCACTGCCTTCTCTGTACACCATAAGTGTTAGGGTTGGTATGTTGTGTTTTTTTGTTTTCTTTTATCACAAGATATTTCATAATTTCCCTTGTGATTTCTTCTTTGACTCATTTGTTGTTTAACAGTATGTTGTTTAATTTCCACATATTTCAAATTTTCCAGTTTTTCTTCTGTTATTGATTTCTAGCATTGTTCCACTGTGGTCTGAGGAGATAATTTATATGATTTCAATATTTTAAATTTATTTAATCTTGATTTGTGGCCTACATGTGGTCTATCCTAGGAAGTGTTTTATGTGCATCTGAGAAGAACGTATATTCTGCCATTGTTGGATGTAGTGTTCCAAATATGTCTACTAAGTCCTATTGGTTGATAGTGTTGTCCAAGTCCCCTATCTCCTTATTGATCCTCTGTCTGGATGTCCAGTCAATTACTGAAAGTGGTGTACTGAAGTCTCCAGTTTCGATGGTTGAACTATTTCTCCCTTCAATTCGGTCACTTTTTGCTTCATATATTTTGGGGCTCTGTTGTGAGTTGTGTATATCTTTATAATCAGTATATCTTCTCGCAAGATTGAATCTTTTATCAAATTATAATATCATTCTTTGTCTCTTGTAGTCTTTTTCATTTAAAGTCTGTTCTGTCTGATAAAAATATAGACTCTTCCTCTCTCATTCTGGTTACATTTTGCATGGAATTTCTTTGTCCACTCCTTTATTTTCAACCTCTTTGTGTTTCTGTACCTAAAGTGTCTCTCTTGTAGACCGTGTATAGATGGATCAGGCTTTGTCATCCAGTCTACCAGTTTCTGCCTTTTAATGGGAGCATTTAATTCATAGACATAAAGATCATAAATGAGAAGGTAAGATTTGCTTCTGCCTTTTAGCTATTTGTTT
The DNA here is from genome assembly GCF_023851605.1 of Tamandua tetradactyla. Classification (NCBI taxonomy): domain Eukaryota; kingdom Metazoa; phylum Chordata; class Mammalia; order Pilosa; family Myrmecophagidae; genus Tamandua; species Tamandua tetradactyla. Next base: position 3,457,232 of record NC_135345.1, on the reverse strand, counting down.
TCTGTATGGCTTTGTGATTGTTAGGTTCTGGTGTCAACTTAGTCAAATGATGATGCCCAGTTGCCTCATCAGGCAAGCACTGGCCTGACCATTGCTGCAGGGATATTTCATATATTCATGGAAGGCTGGTGTACTAAATCATCAGTCATTTGATTGCATCTGTGACTGATTACATCTGCAATCAACTCAGGCATGTCTACCACCATGATAGTCCAATTAATTGAATTTTTTTTTGTTAATATGTTTGCTTTTTTTGTATGCTGTATGGTGGGACCACATTTCCTTGTTTTTCCATGTGAGTATCCCACTATTTATTGTAGCAGTATTTATTGAATTTTGTTTGTTTGTTTGTTTGTTTTGTTTGTTTGTTTTTGGGGAAGTGCATGGACTGGGAATTGAACCTGGGTCTCCCACATGGCAGGTGAGAATTCTACTACTGAACTACCCTTGCGCCAGCCTACTTGAAGGTTTTTAAGGAAGAAGAGAGACTTTCACTGCTTCTTCAGCCAGTTCTTCAGAACTGTGGAGTTCATGCAGACCATTCCTTGGAGCCACCAGCTTCACAGCCTGCCCTGCAGATTTTGGATTCTTCCATTACCAGGACTGCGTGAGACACCTTAATATATCTCATACTTACAGATATCTCCTGTTGATTTTGCTTCTCTAGAGAATCCTGACTAATACAGACTTGTATATATGTATTTTTGTCCCTCAATTACTCTATTACTGCCTCTCTTTTTTCATTTGGTTACATTTTTGTAAGTATATGATTTTTATACCCTTCTTTCCCTTTCTCTATTTTTTAGTTATTTTAGTGCTTACTTTTATAAGTACAATGAACATCTTAAACTAATAACAATCTAGTTCAATTAGTACCAACCTATACAAAGTCTGCTCCCATATATCTGAGCCTCTCTCCCTTAATGTCATTATAGTCTCAGATTACCTCTTTATATACTGTACACCTGTTCACATAGATTTTATATATTATTTTCCACCTTTGCCTGTTAAGTCAATATCATGAGGAAAATGCAGTTATAAACAAAACATTACAGGATTTTATATTTTCCTAGTATAGTTACCTTTACTGGTGTTCTTTATTTCTTCTTACGGCTTCAGGTTACTATTAATTTTGTTTTATTTCAGCTTGAAGAACTCTCTTTCTTGTAGGGCAGATCTTCTGATAAGGAACACTTTCAGTTTTATCTGTAAATGCCTTAATTTCTCCTTCATATAGGTAAGATCTTTTGGTCAGATACACTTGATTGGTAGTCCTGTTTTGTTTTCTCTTTAAGGACTTTAAATGTGCTGTCCCATTGTCATCTGGTCCCCATGGTTTCTGACCAGCAATCCTCTGTTACTCATATATTGGGGATCCCTTGTATGCAGCAAGCCACTTTTCTCATGCTACTTTCAAAATCTTCTCCCTCTTTCCTCTCTCCAGTAATGCATATGTTGGTAAACTTGATGGTGCCCCATAGGTCCCTTGGCCTCTGTCCATTTTTCCTTTCTGCGCCTCACATCGGATAATTTCATTTGTCTTAAGTTCACTGATCTTTTCTTTACTTCTTCAGATCTGCTGTTGAATTTGTCTGATGACTTTCTAATCTCAATATCATACTTTCAGCCCACAAATTTCTGTTTGGTTCCTTTTTATAATTTCCATAAATATTTTTTGTTCAGATAACGTTTTCCTGAGTTCCTTTATTTTTTGTATTCTGATTTCTCTAGCTCATTGAACATATTTAAGATGGTTGATTTACAGTCTCTGGCTAATAGTTCCAACATATGAGCTTCCTCAGGGATGGTTTCTGGCAAATTATTTTTTTCCTGTGTAGGGGCTATACTTCCCTGTATCTCTGTGTGTTTGGTGATTTTTTGTCAAGAACTGTACATTTTGAGTACTGTGTTGTTACAGGTCTGGATAGCTGGTTCTCCCACTCCCCTGGGATAGCTCATTGTTTTTGTTCTTTCTTTCTTTCTTTCTTTCTTTATTTTTAGTTGTTGTTGATATTTATGGCTGGAGCCATCAAAGTGACTTTTCCAAACTATTTTTTTTCTCACAAATGGGGAATAGACTGAGAAAAAAGAGGGGAAAAAAGTTCTGCCTCTCTAAGTTCTTCTGCCACCTTTCCCTAAAGGGCCTGGAACAGTGGTCACCCTCAGAACCAGTCCCATCTATCTGAGGTGGTGACCCAAAGCAGTGATTGGTGAACAGACCATGTGCCACGGAGTTTAAGGAGCTAGCACCAGCAAGCTGTACCAGCAACCCAGGCTCCAGCCCACCTCGTGCCTGTAGGAAGGGGGCTGGGAGCTGCTGCAGGCAGGGGGTGCTCACAGGTATCCATCACAATTTACCAGCCACTTCTGCCCACCCCTCCCTGGATGCGGTACAGTGTTCCCCTGGACTCCAAATTAGGGTCAGCATCAACATGGTGACATAAGGCATCCCATTATGGAAAGGTCTCCCCTCAGGAACTACTAATAAGAGGACAGATCCCACTTGAACTCTGGAGGATGACAGAGACTGGAAAAGGACTCCACAAGTGCTGAGTCAAAGAAAAAGAGGAGTAATCTCCAAGATAAGGGAGGTGGTTTTCCTCCCAGGACCACCATTCTGGACCCCTCCTCACTCAGTCCTGCACAGTTTGGGAGTCTCAAGGCAGCGCAGCTTGGATCCCTCCTGCCACAGATGCAGACCATAGAGCCATGCACAGCAGTGAGTCAGAGCCCCACGCATGTCCAGGCATAGGGGCCCAAGGCCACGGAGGCCCAGGGTGGAACACAAGCCACTGAGGAGTGCCACATGCAATGAGCACAGGGGGAATAAGAGAAATACTGCCAGCAGTTCCCACACACCCAATCCAGTCTCTGTGTGCTGAACCACATAAACAGAAAACACATCTTTCTGGGGTGACCCCATCTAGATTCCCAGGTTGGGATACACTAATGGAGAATTAACTGGAAGCAGAAAAGCCACATGGGAAAAAAGGGGGAGACTTGAACTTCTTTAAGACAGGAGGGTCCCTGAACTGAAAAGTGTAAGGAAAAGGGGGCACTAGTAAGGGAGAGAATTTAAACAAATGATAGAATCTTCTGGGGAGAAAATTCTGGACAGAAACCAAAAGGACAGACCAAGATTTCTAGAGAAGGAACAGAGAAAAGGAAGCTTTCTCCTGGAGGTGAGACAACATAGCACAAAAAGTACGATCTTAAATATTGTACTGCATAACCAGGGCAAGAAACAGATGAGGAAGAGGTGAGAAAATCTGAACAGTTAAACATGGATTGTTCTAAAGGTCCAGAATAAGTTAGACCAAGCATGACAGAAGAGCCTTAACACAAAACCAACCAACAGTAAAAACCAAGACAGGAGGGAGAAGCTGACCTTTAGCTAATATATCAAAATAATCAGCTGTCTACACAGCAAAAAATTTACAGGCCTAACTAGGAAATGGGAAGATATGGCTCAGTCAAGGGAACAAATTAAAACTTCAGAGGAGACACAGGATTTGGAAAAACTAATCAAAGAAGTTTAAACACTCCCCTTCTCTGCATGGGGCATGACTCCCAGGGGTGTGGACCTTCCTGGCAATGTGGGACATAGATCCTGGAATGAGCTGAGACTCAGCATCAAAGGGCTGAGAAAAACCCTAGAATGAGCTGAGAATTAACATCAAGGGATTGAGAGAACCTTCTCGACCAAAGGGGGAAAAGTGAAATGAGATTAAGTGTCAATGGCTGAGAGATTCCATACAGAGTCAAGAGGTTATTCTGGAGGTTATTTTAATGCATTAAGTAGATATCACCTTGTTGTTCAAGATGTAGTGGAGAGGCTGGAGGGAACTGCCTGAAAATGTAGAGCTGTGTTCCAGTAGTCATGTTTCTTGATGATGACTGAACAATGATATAGCTTTCACAATGAGACTCTGTGAATGTGAAAACCTTGTGTCTAATGCTCCTTTTAGCTACTAAATCAACAGAAGAGTAGAACATATGGAATAAAAATAAATAATAGGGGGAACAAATGTTAAAATAAATTCAGTTTGAAATGCTAGTGGTAAATGAAAGCGAGGGGTAAGGGGTATGGTATGTATAATCTTTTTTTTCTCTATTATCATTTTATTTCTTTTTCTGTTGTCTTTTTATTTGTTTTTATAAATCGATGCAAATGTACTAAGAAATGATAAATATGCAACTACGTGATATTAAGAATTACTGATTGTATATGTAGAATGGAATGATATCTTAATGTTTTGTTAATTTTTTAATTAATAAAAAAAGTTAAAAAAAAAAAGTTTAAACAAATCTCCTAATTCAATTCAAAGAGAAAAAGGAAAATATGGATATAGAACTAAAGGATAGTAAGAAGACAATGTGTAACCATGAAGAAACACAACAGAAACTATGGGTGTGAAAGGCACAATAATGGAAATTTAAAATACACTAGATGCAGGGGTGCAAGGGTAGTACAGTGGTATAATTTTTGTTTGCCATGCAGGAGACCCGGATTTGAGTCCTGGGTCCATGCACTCCCCCTCCCCAAAAAAAAACAAACAAGCAAAGCAAGCAAACAAAAATTAAACAAATGGTGTTGGAATAATGGGATATTCACATGGAAAAATAATGAAATGTGACCCTACCGTTCAGCACACAGAAAAAAAATACACTAGATGCATATAACAGATCTGAACGGGCAGAAGAAAGAACCAGTGAATTGTAATACAAGGCAAATGAAATCATACCATCAGAACAGAGAGAAAAAGTAAAATCAAATATTGAGCAGTATTGTAGAGATCTGTGTGACAGCATGAAGTGTACAAACATATATACCCACTGTGACGGTCTGAATCTTGTGTACTCCAGAAAAGCCAAGTTTTTAAATCATCATTCAGTATTGCTGGGTGGGAGCTTTTTGATTATTCATGGAGATGTGACCCATCCAATTGTGGGTGGTAACTTTTGATTAGATGGTTTCCATGGAGATGTGTCTCCATCCATTCAAGGTGGGGTTGCTTGCTGGAGCCCTTTAAAAGGGAACCATTTTGGATAAAGCTATAGAGCCCATGCAGCCAGAGACCTTTGGAAATGAAGAAGGAAGATGCCCCTGGGGAAACATCATGAAACAGGAAGCCTGGAGAGAAAGCTAGCAATGTCATCATGTTTGCCAAGTGCCTTTCCAGTTGAGAGAGAAACCCTGAACTTCATTGGCCTTCTTGAACCAAGGTGTCTTTCCCTGGATGCCTTAGATTGGATATTTCTGTAGACTTGCTTTAATTGTGACATTTTCAAGGACTTAAAACATGTAAACTTGCAACTTAATAAATTCCTCTTTTAAAAAGCCATTCTGTTTTTGCTATATCATATTCTGGCAGCACCCACTCTCCTGGGTTTCTCAGAAGGAAAAGGAAGGGCAAGGGGGCAGAGAGAATATCTGAGTAAATAATGGCCAAAAATTTCCCAACTTTTATGAAAGACATAAACATACATGTCCAAGAAGTACAACATACTCCTAACAGAGTAAGCCCTAATAGACTCACTCCAAGACACACTAATCAGAATGTCAAATGCAAAAAAACAAGGAGTGAATTCTGAAAACAGCAAAAGAAAAGCGATTCTTAACATACCAGGGATGCTTAGTAGGCCTAAGTGCCAGTTTCTCACCAGAAACCATGGAGGCAAAAAGGCAGTGATATATTTAAGGTACTAAAAGAAAATCTGCTTGTCTAAAATTCTTTATCCAGCAAAACTCTCCTTCAAAAATGAAGAAGAGTTTAAAATATTCAAAGATGAACAGAAATTAAAGTAGTTTTTCAACAAAAGGCTTACCCTACAAGAATTGCTAAAGGGAATTCTTCAGGTTAGAAAGAAAAGATAGGAGGGCGGGCCACGGTGGCTCAGCAGGCAGGAATGCTTGCCTGCAATACCAGAGGACCCGGTGCCTGCCCATGTGAAAAAAAAAAAAAAATAGGAGAGAGTGGCTTGGAATGAAGATCTTCAGTAAAGGTAATTAAATATGTAAATGCAAAATCAAAAAGTATTGTATCCTCAACATACAACGCTTTTTTTTTTTTTTTGGCATGGGCAGCGGAAATCGAACCCAGGTCTCCGGCACAGCAGGCGAGAACTCTGCCGCTGAGCCACCATGGCCCACCCACAACTCTACTCTTTAATTCCCATATGTGACAGTTTGAAAATATTATGTGCCCCAGACAAGCCATGTTTTAATCTTGATTCATTCTTGTGGGGGCAGCTGGTTCTTGTAATCCTGATTCAATATTATAGTGTGGAAACTTTTGATTATATTAGATGTATCAGACCCAAATGTGAGTGTGACCTTTGATTAAATGGAGATCTGACTCTACCCATTTCCAGGTATTGATTAGTTTATTGGAATTCTTTAAAAGAGGAAACATTTTGAAGACAGCAGACAGAGCAGAAATGGCAGAGCTGACAGAAACTTTAGAGCAGAGCTGCACGTATGCCGACACATGGAGAACAGAGACACAGATATTTAGAGATGTTCGGAGCTCAGCACACATCACCATGAGATGTTAAGCAAGCCAGAACCTGAAGAGAGCCAAGGGAAGCCGACAGATTAAAGCCAGCTCTGGAGAAGCAAAGTAAGGAGCCCCCACAGGCACAGAGGCTAAAAGCAATGGAGCCCAGGAGCAAGGGACCAGCAGATGCCAGCCTCGTGACTTCCCAACTGACAAAGGTGTTTCAGACCCATCAACCTTGTCAATAAAGGAAAAGAGGGGCAAGAAAAAGTAGATATGACATACAAAAACCAAAAAACAAAATGAAGCAAGTGCTGCCTTTACAGTAATAGCAATGTTGATGGATTAAATGCTCCAATCAAATGATATAAATTAGGGGCGGGCCATGGTGGCTCAGCAGGCGGAGTTCTCGCCTACATGCTGGAAACCTGGGTTCGATTCCCGGTGCCTGCCCATGCAAAATAAAAAAAAGATACAAATTAGAAGACTACACAAAAAAGCATGATCCAACTATATTTTGTTTACAAATATACAAATAGATTAATAGTGAAAGGATGGAAAAAGATAGTCCCTGCAAATAGTAACCAAAAGAGATCTGGGGTAACTGTACTAATATTGGACAAAAATTTTAAGTCAAAAGCTGTTACAAGAAGCAAAGGACACTATATATTAATAGAAGGGACAGTCCACCTAGAAGAAATAACAATCATCAATATATATTCACCTGACCACAGTGCCCAAAATACATGAGGCACAAACTGACAAAACTGAAGGGAGAAATAGATGTCACTATAATAGTTGGAGACTTAAATACACCTCTCTCATTAAATAGACCATCTAGACAGAGGATCAATAAGGAAACAGAAAACTTTAACACTAGAATAAATGTAGTAGACTAACAGACATAATACAACAGGATAAACATACTTTCCAAGTGCATGCGGACCATTCTCCAGGATGGACCACCTGTTGGGTCAAAAACAAGTCGTAGAACAACTGAGATAGTGGAATGGTGGCCCATGACAAACTCTGGTTCTGAAATTACTTGCTGAATTACACTTTGAAAATTATTGCTTTTTCTTTGCTTCGTATATATGTTATATTTTACAATTAAAAAAATTTTTTTTTAATAGAAAAAGGAAAGCAATGGTGATCAGGTAAGTTCTGTTTTCTAGCAACCCACTGGAACAGGGAGACTGAAGGAGACACATCTGAAACGAACGATTCTGAGCTTAGGTGTCTATTCCAGTTTGAAAGGATTTATGTACCCTAGAAAAGCCAAGCTTTAATCCTAATTCAGTCTTGTGTAGGCAACTGTTTCTTTTAATCTTTATTCAGCACTATATCTTGGAATCTTGATTAGATTATCACACAAGATGTGACTCACCCAGTTGTGGGTATTAACCTTGGGTTAGAAGGAGATGTGACTCCACCCATTACAGGTAGGTCTTGATCAGTTTACTGGGGCCCTTTAAAAGAGGAAGCATTTTGGAAAAGGCTGGAGATTCCAAGAGAGCAGAGCCACGACAGAGAACCACAAGAGCCCACACAATCAGAGCCCTTTGGAGATGAAGTAGGAATGCCCCTGGGGGAGCTTCATGAAACAGGAAGCCTAGAGAGTAAGCTAGCAGACATCGCCATGTTCGCCATGTTCGCCATATGCCTTCAGTTGAGAGAGAAACCCTGAACCCTCACCGGCCTTTCTTGAATGAAGTTACCTCTTGTTGGTGCCTTAATTTGGATATTTTTATAGACTTGCTTTTGTTTGGACATGCTCATGGCCTTAGAATTGTAAACTAGCAACTTAATAAATTCCCCCTTTCTAAAAGCCATTCCATTTCTGGTATATTGCATTCTAGCAGCTAGCAAACTAGAACAGCCTCTTTTTCTTGTTTGTTCCCATAAGTCTCAGTCCCCAAGCCATGCCTTCCTAAAGTCTGACAGCCTCCGTGTTCGGTGCTCCTCCCTCCCTCCCTCTCTCCCTCCCTCCTTCTTTCCCTTCTTTCTGGGCCTCCTCTGCTGAGAGCCATTTTGCGTCCCTGGGCCTGAATATCAACCTGGAGTGCCCATCATGGGTTATAAATGTCCTTAGGAGCACAGATTTTTCTGGCATCCTATAGGTTTTCATGAGCTGGCTCTTCATTGAGTTCAAACTATTTTCTAAATTTTCTCATCAGTTCCTTCTTGACCCCGTGGGCAACTTAGATCTGAACAGCCTAATGTTTCAGCCTTGGGGTTTTCTAGTGGTCTCCTTCTTGTCAGTTTCCCGTTTACGTCAACAGTCTCCTGAGACTATGCTCTAAATGGCTCCATTATTTGGAAATTGGTGGAGAATCCTTTGCACCTAGCCTATGGGCAATGTCAAACCGGCACAGTCCCCTATATATTGGAAAACAAAAGGAATTTCTCCTTGTGGGCAGCGAAGGTTCTCATGGCCTGGTCCTTGATAAAAAATTCTCATCTACCGGCAGGCCCCACATGTCAACCCCAGCGCACCCAAAAACCCTGACCCGCTTCCCTGCTCCCTCTTTATTAACCATCCCACATAACACCTGAAAGTTGTTCTGCTTCCTATTTAAAGTCTCCCTTATCAGACATTCCTGCAGCTGCCTCATCTCTCTTTGACTCAGGGTTCCCATGGTATACTTCCCCATTTTTTTTTAAAGCAAACACACTGACAGACATAAAGACAAACAAACAGAAAACAACTGCCTGACACTCAAACAGCCTATATCTGTTTTACTTTCTTTTCATTCATACTTCTGACAATGCCCAGGCTTCTTACTTACAGTTTTTAATGTTGATTTGCATTTCATGCAATTGCTAAAGTAGATGATTTTCCTTCCTGAAATGGAAGGTTTCCTCAGCCCAGGACTATACTTTTCTTTCTGGAAAGCTTTGTTTTGGTTGTGGTGGCCAGTCATTTGGGTTTTTATTTTTGTTTTTTTATTTGTTGTTCTCATTGACCGACCTTGAAGCCAGTCATTCATCAAGAATGTGATGAATAACAAACACTGGGGTTATTTATTCATCATCCCCGTTATGCTCATGTATCTAAGAACAGAATAAAGTTGGTATTTATGACTGTAAAAAAAAAGTCTCAATTTACAAAGCATAGTCTCTGACCATAATGGAATAAAGCTGGAATCAATCAACAGGTAGACAATTGGAAAATCCACATATATACAGAGTTGTTAAATAGCACACTCTTAAATAATCAGTGGATCAAAGAACAATTATAAGGAAAATCAGTAAATATCTTGAGACAAAAATGAGGACACAACATACCAAAACTTATGGGATGCAATGAAGGCAGTGCTAAGAGGGAAATGTATAGCCCTAAATGCTTACATTAAAAGAGAAGAAAGATCTAAAATTAAAGGCCTAACTATACACCTGGAGGAACAAGACAAAGAACAGCCAACTATACCAAAAGTAAGCAGAAGGAAAGAAAGAAAGAACCAAGATCAGAGCATAAATAAATAAAATTGAAGAAACAAACAGAGTATTAACCAAAATTCGGTTCTTTGAAAAGATCAATAAAATTGACAAACCCTGAGTTAGACTGACAAAGGAAAAAAGAGAGAAGAAACAAATAAAATCAGACATCAGAGCAGAGGGGACATTACTACTGACCCCACAGAAATAAAAGGCACATAAGAGGACAGACACTGAATAACCGTGTGCCAGTAAATTCGACAACCTAGATAAAATGGACACATTCCTAGAAACACAGAAACAACCTACACTGACGCTAGAGGAAACAAGTTCTCAACAGACCAATAACAAGTTAAGAGATTAAAACAGTCATCAAAAACGTCCCAAAAGAGCAAAGTGCAGGACCAGATGGCTTCACAGGTGAATTCTACTAATCATTCTGAGAAGAATTAACAACAATTCTGCTTAAGCAGGGCACACTATGTAACTCGTTCTGAAGCCAAAATCACCCTAATACCAACGTCAGATAAGGATACTACACGAAAAGAAAACTATAGACCACTCCAAAGTTTCAAAATACATTATTATTAACTGCTGAGGATGAGGTAGACAATCCTCCACCATCAGAACAGCTAGCCAACTGCAGCCTTTGCTGGTGACTGCTGGACTCATTTCCCTAGTGTTGGAGAAGCCATAAAATATCACTATTGTTGGAGAAGCCATAAAACATCGCTGACATGGCTGCCGTGCTGATGCAAGGCAACACAAAATGGTTGACATGAAATCTGCCCTCCGCCCTAGCAACAACGGTGACCAATCCCGGTAATCTGCCCTCCAGCCTAGCAACAACGGTGACCAATCCCGGTAATCTGCCCTCCACCCTAGCAACAACGGTGACCAATCCCGGTAATCTGCCCTCCACCCTAGCAACAACGGTGACCAATCCCAGAAATCTGCCCTCCACCCTAGCAACAATGGTGACCAATCCCGGTAATCTGGCCTCCAGCCTAGCAACAACAACCACCAATCCCTGCCTGACACATGTCCCTGCCTGCTTCCCAGCCTATATAAGCCTGTGCACGTCCTGAATAAAGAAAACGCCGCCTTCCATTTTCCCCTGAGGGTTATCTCCTGAGTCGTGTGCTGTGTGCTCTGCGTCTGTGTGATTGACTCAGTACGGCCACTTACCCCCAGCCATCAGTTACCCCACAAGTGGCGCCCAACGTGGGGCCACACACACCCCCCCCTTTTTCGGCGATTCTCTGTGACAGCTGCCCCCTCGGTGGTTCCTTTGGTGGTTCTCAGTGACAGCCACCCGTCTTGGTAAGTGGCCCCCTTAGCAGTTTCTCTGTGCACACCGCCCCCCAAAATCTCCCTATCATGGGTAATACTCCTTCCTCTGATTTCACGCCTCAGGCTCGAGCTATCCATGCCTTATTGGCTGCGAGGCGAGTTAAAATCTCCCTTGCATGGGTACTGGGAAGTCCTTACGTGGTCTAACCCCTGGCTCGAAACTGCCTCAGTATGGGACCCGAATACTTGGTGCAAGCTCCTTCAGCACGTTCGTGCTGTTGAGGAACACGAGGGAAAAACCTTTCCCCTAGGTCTCGTTCCCACCCTCCTAGTGATCTATGCATGCCTCACGGGAGCCCCTTCTGAAGCGCTTTCCCTTTCGCCTGCCACGCCGGCTTCAACCTCCCCACCCCATCTTCTGCCTGCTTCCGAACCCGAGCGTTCCCCGCCTCCATACACACCGTTCTCCTCCTCTGTGGTACCGTAGCTGTATCCTTCTCTACCCTCACCCCTGCGGTTGCCGCCGCCATGGCTGCCCCTCCCCCCGCTCCTCCTAAGCCCTCTAGGCCTCCACGACCTGCTCCCTCTCTTTCGATCACACTTCCCCCTCCTTCCGCCCCTCCCCCTCTACCTCCTTTTCCCCCTACTAACACTCCATTGCTCAATCGATGCCGCCTTCATCGACAACCCCTGCCCCCTTCCCCCCTTCCACTCTCCACACCCCTGAGCCGATCAGCTCCACCCCCTCTCCTCCTGTTGCACTCCCTCCTCCTTCCCCTCCCTGTTTCCACCCATGCTTCCGGTTCCTGCAGCCCCTCCCCCTTCCCACTGTGCATGCCCTTCCCTCCCCCACCCCTCCGCGGCCTCGCCGCGCCCTCACCTGTTTCCCCTTAATCTTCATCCCATGTCTTCCCTTCCTTTCTCCTGGTACCCGTACGATCACAAGATCATCTCTAACCCTCGCAAAGCCGTCCAGGAGGACGGCCTTCAAAGCCCTTATGCTCAGATGCTTCTTGAGAATCTTTCCATGAATACAACTGCCCGGTAGACTGGAAAAACCTTGCCCGCGCTATTCTCGAGCCGGGAGACTTTGTTACCTGGAATGTGTTGTATAATGATGAAGCCGATCATACTGGTGTCTGGAATCTCACCAATAGTCACACCAAAGTTCCCCCTGATGCCCTTAAGGGCACAGGACAGTGGTCTCTTCCTTTGGTGCAAGCCTCCTGCCCCCCTCTCCTCTTTGAGCAGGTCCGTAATATTGCTAGGTCTGCCTTCCAGAGGCTCAACCCGCAGGGTAAACCTATTCCATTAGCTGGACTCTTACAAGGTCTGGATGAACCCTTTTCCACCTTTTTCAGCCGCGTTAAAGACGCTGTACATTGTAAGGTGTCAGCAGGCCCCGCCGCTGATGCCCTTCTCAAGGAACTCCTTTGGGAAGGGGCAAATGCTCCCTGCAGACAAGCTATCACCCCCATCTGCAATCAAGAGCCGGTCAGTTGGGTCCTGGCCTGTAGGGACATCTCTTCCTCCTCCCCCACAACGATTGCTGGTGCCGCCGCCTCCACTGCTGCGGCCACTACTCGAGACAGCGCCTCCATTCTTGCCGCCACCCTTATAGAACACCTTAATTCCCCCAAAGGGCCTAGAACCTGCTATCAATGCCATCAGCCCGGCCACTACGCTCGCAAGTGTACCTTTAACACTACCCCCCAACTCCTCCTACAAACCCCTCTGGTCCCACCCCCACGCACTGTGTGTGTCCCCGATGTAAACGTGGATTCCATTGGAAAAAGGACTGCAGGGCTATCTCTAACGTTCAGGGTCGCCCCTTGCCGCCGTTAAACTAATCTCGGGGCACCTCTCAGCCCCGCCCCCAAGAGAGGAGCGCTCCCCCACAGTTCTCTGGGCTATTCCCATCACGCAAAGCAAAGCCTTTCTAACACTAACGGTTCAGGGCAAAGCCATTACTGGTCAACTGGACACAGGGGCCGACGTTTCCGTCCTTCAGCACCAAGATCTCGACCCCTAGTGGAAACTTAAGTCGGGACCCTTAGTGCAGGGTGTTGGAGGCCTCAAACCTGCCCAACAGCTCGCGAGTCCCCTAACCTGGGTGGACCCCGACGGAACCACAGGCACGTTTAGCCCTCTGGTTCTTCCCAGTCTAACTTACCCTCTCTGGGGCCGAGACGTCTTCCCAAAGCTTAACGCTGTTCTTACATCCCACCGTGCAGTCCACCCCCAAGTATAGAAGCCACTGCTCGTCTGCCCAAATTTTCGGTCACCAAGCCAGCGCCCATCAAGTTACGGTGGCTAACAACCACCCCTATTTGGATGGAGCAGTAGCCGCTACCTCAAAAAAAAAACTTTCCGGCCTACACTCCCTTGTCCAGGAACAGCTTTCCCTTGGACACACTGAGCCTTCTATCAGTCCTCACAATTCGCCAGTCTTTGTAATCAGAAAGAAAACTGGCAAATGGCGGTTCATCCATGACCTCCGTAATATTAACACCCAGATGGAAAAAATCGGATCCCCGCAGCCGGGACTCCCCCATCCTTCAGCCATTACACACGGCTACCATATCATTACCGTTGACATCAAGGACTGTTTCTTTTCTATTCCTCTCCACGAAGAGGACTGCCCTTATTTTGCTTTTTCAGTCCCTACAATTAAAAATACCACTCCTCATCAAAGGTTCCAATGGAAGGTCCTTCCTCACGAAATAAAAAACAGCCCGGCAATGTGTCAGATTTATGTCTTGGTCGCTACTAACCCGCTTCTGTCATACTGTCAAGTAGTGCATTACATGGATGATATCCTTTTAGCCCACCGAGACCCGAGTCGTTTATCGGACTGTCTTACAGTTTTATTCGATAATTTCAAACAGCTACAGCTTACCATTGCACCTAACAAAATTCAACATTGTCCCCCTTTCACATTTCTGGGCTACACCATCACTAACGAAATTACACCCGCCTCCCCTAGACTGGACCTCCCAGACCAATATACCCTTAATGAGCTCCAATGCATCTACGGGAACATTAATTGGCTGTGTCCCCACCTAAATATCACCACTCATGAACTTAGGCCCCTGTTTGAACTTCTAGAGGGAGATTCCAACCCCTCCAGCTACCGTACTCTTAGTGACCCCGCACGAACATGCATATCCCTTATAAATGACAAAATCAAGGCCATGAGCCTCGCCCGATTCCAACCAGAGCGCCCTCTCTTGGCCCTAGTCATCAATATCCCAAGGACACCTACAGGTCTCCTTTACCAAGATAGGCCGCTTTTCTGGGTGCATTTGGCACTCACTTCTCTGGGAAAGATCACTCCGTACCGGGATGCAGTCTGTATTCTTGGGAGAAAACTTCGGACCACTACTATCCGCATGTTCGGCTTAGAGCCCAATACGTTAGTTCTCCCCTTTACTATGGAACAAATTAATCACCTTTGCCAATCTGACCTCAACATGCAAATTCTCCTTGCCGGCTACACAGGGAAAATAGACAATCACCTACCCAAACACAAACTCATCATATCCATGACCCTTCTTCCCTTTATCCTCAGCTCACACGCATTTCCCACCTCCAAGCCCATCCCCAACGCCCCCCTTGTTTTTACAGATGCAAACAGAACTCATAGCTCTATTGTTCTTAAACAAGCTGGTACTCCAACTACTGTTGAGGTACACCCACACTCTGGCTCAGTACAGCAGGAGGAGCTTTATGCCCTCCTCTTAGTTTTCCTTCCTTCACCACCAAAATTCCTCGTTAAACATCTTCACAGACAGTGCATATGCAACCCAAACTGTCAGGGCACTTCCACATATGGTTCTTAAAAACAAGATGTCTCTCCAAGATGACATGCTTATAGCCATGAGAGACCTCCTGGAAAACTGTGCATTTCCCTGGTTCATCCAGCACATTCAGTCACACACTGAGCTCCCCAGACCCTTCGCTAAGGGTAACGCTACTGTGGACTCCGCGTTCACGGTCCATGTCTTCAGCTCTGACATCGACCAAGCCCGTGTACTCCATACTAAATTTCACATGTCGGCACAATCCCTTCAACGGCTTTTCCCCTCACTTTCTACACAACAGTACAAACACCTCACACGTACTTGCACTCAGTGTGGGCCCCTCCTTCCGATAGGCCCGCTGCAACCACAGGGAGTAAATCCACGTGGCCTACGACCTAATGCCATCTAACAAATGGATATTACACACTTCCCTAGCTTTAGTAGGTTCAAGTATCTCCATGTCACTGTGGACACATACTCCAAATTCATCCATGCTTCCGCCCTCTCTGGAAAAAAGACAAAACATGTCATCTCCACCTGCCTCCAGGCATTCAATACTATGGGGGTACCATGGGCTATAAAAACAGACAATGGGCCTTGTTACTCATCAAGGGCTTTCCAACAGTTTTGCACTAATTGGCACATAACCCACAAAACCGGCCTTTCCTACAACCCCCAAGGACAAGCCATAGTTAAGCACACACATCATACACTTAAACAACAACTAAAAAAACTGAAGGAGCAATTCCCAGCAGGGTGACCCCGAAATTATCTCAACAAGGCCCTCGTCACCTTAAACCTTCTGACCTTTGACGCTCACCGGTGCTCACCCGCGGTAAAGCACTGGGTTGGCCTTTGGGAGGCGCCTATACCCATCCCTCTAGTTACATGGAGGGACCCACTCACAAACGCATGGAAGGGTCCACACCCACTCTTAACCCAAGGGTGAGGTTTTGCTTGTGTCTTTCAAAAAAACACAAACCAGCCCCTTTGGATCCCCAGTCGGCTGACCAAGCCTGCCGTGTCTAATGGACGAGCTCCTGCAAAGCCTGCGTCAACATGAACCTCAAGTGTCTTTTTCACCCTTCTCACCCTTCTCTCTCCTCTCATTCTTGCTTCTGCTTCTCCCCAATGCCTCCCTCCAATATACACCCTTCCCTTCCAACCTCCACCAGCCTTGAAAATGGACCTTAGCACGATGGGAAGATTCCAAAATTGTACAAATCCAGGTTACCACAGGCCACCCCTCCGTTGTTTATGCCTGTAATCTAGTTCTGCTTCCAGAGGACACACCATGCTTTAACAAAGCCCAATACTACATGTGCCCATCCTCAAACCCCAGAAAACGGTATTGCAATACTCCCAACCAATACTACTGTGCATACTGGGGGTGTAAAACACTAGCCACTATTTGGAAACCCCCCTCCACTGATCGCTACCTAACTCTAACATGGCCCCTTTTGGATGCAAACCCCGTGACCACTCCATCAATCATATATACAATAAGTCCAACTGCGAAAAACTGAACCTTACCGTACAGCTCCCTACTAATCCCTCTTGGCTGACTGGCCGAATATGAGGCTTCAAATATTATTTGGAAGGGGTTGACCCAGGGGGTCTTATCATAATAAAAAAGGAAACAATGCAGCAGACATCTGCCATTGGGCCTAAGAAAATACTCGTACCCCCACTTCAAGCTGTTCCTTCTCCAAATCCCATTCCCATCTCAACATTATCACCCTCAAACAAAACAAGCTCTTCCTCTGCCCCCCCCTTCCTCTACCCCACTCTGGCCAATGCTCCAAGGTGCTTTCCTTTCCTTAAACTCCTCCTTTCCTAACCTTACTCCCAGTTGTTGGCTGTGTGTCACCACCCAGCCCCCTTATTATAATGCCATAGCTGTTAATGCCTCGTTTACTACTTCTAACAAGGACAATCCCTCCCAATGTCCTTGGACTAACAAAAAAATTAGTCTCACCATGCAATCCGTTCTTCACTCTAAACATTGCATTGGCAACATCTCCACCTCTCTACATACGGTCTGTACTCAATTGTTCTCTCCATCACGTGGTAAATACTATATTCCTCCAGTAGGGGCAAAATGGCTGTGCTCTTCCACAGGGCTTACCCCTTGCATAGCGAAAAAGGCCCTCACGGAGACGGGAGAACTGTGTGTCTTAGTGACTGTGTTGCCCCATGTCCTCTTCCATAGAGGGGAGGACCTTTATCAATACTGGGATGCGCGGCTTCCAGCCATGCTAAGAAAAAAAAGAGAACTCGTCACAGCCATTACTCTTGCCTCTCTTTTCAGCGTAACTAGCCTAAGTGCCGGCATCACCCCTATCACCCTCCAACAACAAAGCCTCTCCAGCTTAAGAACTGCGGTAGACGAAGACCTAACCTGCATTAAAAGCTCCATCACCCACCTCAAAAAATCCCTTACGTCCCTATCAGAAGTCGTTCTCCAAAACAGGAGAAGCTTAAATCTGCTTTCCCTCAAACAAGGAGGGCTCTGTGCCACTTTAAGCAAAGAATGTTGTTTTTACACTGACCATTCCGGTGTAATTAAGGAGTCCATGACCAAACTCAGGGAAGGACTTACAACCCGTAAGTGTGAGCAGGACGCCCAAGAGAGCTAGTACCAACAATTATTCTATAAATCCCCATGGCTAACCACCCTAATCTCTTCTATTCTGGGACCCCTTTTCATCCTCCTTCTCCTAATATCTATAGGCCCATATGTAATTAAGCACCTCCTAGCTTTCGTTAAAGCACAAGTTAATGCTCTCCACCTTATAGTGCTTATGCAACAATATCAACCTATTCCTTCCCCTAACTCTATGTGCAATGATGCTACAACCAAAGTATGACAAACCCCCTAACTTAAAGGCCTGTTGCTAAACCATTTGTTTAAGACTTATTGCAGACGTGGCCGAAAAAACATTAAGCGCTAGAGAAATTGAAAATCTTATCGTGAGCTGCCGTCATCAACCCCCTGTGCACCCTTCCCCCCTACTCTCCCACCAGCTGTTGTGTGCCTCTAAGTCCCAAGGAAGTCCTCGGACTCCTTAAGGCCCCCATCCCCCTCCTGAATACCGGTAGTTTCTAGCCTACCCCCTCCCACATGCACTCCCGTTGTCTGAGCTTTAGCTTTGTCATAAAGTAACATTGCCTACATCTCCATGGTCTCCATTACAGCCAGCCTACGCTGTGCATCACAATCCTCCTGGGTGATGATCAGCAGGCAGCCAGTAACAGGTAAAACCTCCTAGGGAGACAACCTAAGACAGGCACTGCTGCCCCTCGCTTCCGGTGGCTTAACTAGTAACCCAAAACGGATAAAACCTCCGAAGGAGGCAACCTAAGACAAGCACGGTTACCCGGAAAGCTAAAAAACAAAAAAAGAGGAATTGTTGAAGAAGCCATAAAATATCACTATTGTTGAAGAAGCCATAAAACATCGCTAACATGGCTGCCGTGGCTGATGCAAGACAACACAAATGGCTAACCTGAAATCTGCCCTCCACCCTAACAACAACGGTGACCAATCCCGGTAATCTGCCCTCCAGCCTAACAACAACGACCACCAATCCCAGCCCAACACGTGTCCCTGCATGCTTCCCAGCCTATATAAGCCTGTGCACTTCCTGAATAAAGAAAACACCGCCTTCCATTTTCCCCTAAGGGTTATCTCCTGAGTCGTGTGCTGTGTACTCTGCATCTGTGTGACTGACTCAGTACGGCCGCTTACCCCCAGCCATCAACTAACCAGCCATCAGCTACCCCACACCCTAGGAATGCTATGGATCCACAGCCAACTACATAAAAAGCAGAAAGGCTGAAGGGTCAGTGGTCAAAAACCCAACCTGAGTGCCAGAGTGGAGAAGAGCCTCTCACCCAGTATCCACATACAAGCCAATTCATGGATCCAGACTCCCTAGACGGAAGATAAAGCCAAAAATCTTGAAACAGATTTGACACAAATATATACTCAAAGCTTTCCCCAAAGGAACCTACACCATTTACTAGAAATACCAGAACTTTGGGGGGGTTATCAAACACTGGCTCTGAACTGACACCAGTTCCTAGTGATCCAAACACCACAGTGTTCAACCAGTCAACTGGGGTCAGGGCAGATGGAATTAGCCCAAGTTCAACTCATAGAGGGCTCAGCTGGCTCACAGACCTGCCCCATGGTTCTTTTCACAGCTTCTGGATCTATGCCTGGCACAATCAGGCTCTACCATGGAGTAGGAGTCCTTATTGGGGGGAAAGCAACTAGCAGCCCCTGGTACTTCCTCCCCTGCCGAGAGAGTAGACTAGAAGCAACACCTCATCCCTACAGGAATCACAGAGACCAGTCCCCTAAGTAAAGACCTACCCCATTCCTATTTATGTTGACAGTCTGACTTGTTCAGAAGTCAGATGGCTCTGGTCTTGCCTTGAGGCCATGTCAACTGTCTCTCCTGCTCTCTGCCATCATGTGGTCCACAGAGATCTCATCATCTTGACATTCCAGAAAACATCCCAGGGGTCCACTACATTGATAGCATCAACCTGAATTGATGTAACGAGCAGGAAATAGTGAGGACTTTGAAATGCCTTAGTAAGACATATGTCAACCAGAGGGAGATAATCCCCACAAAACCCACCCACCATCTCAGTAGTTTCCAGAGGTCCAATGGTTTTGATTATATTGACATATTCCCTCTAAGGTAAAAGACAAGAGGCTCCACCTCAAACAATCTTACAAGAGAAAAAGAGACATAACACTTGGTAGGGCTTTCTGGATTTTGTAAGCAGCATCTGAGTACGTTACTTCAATCCATCTACCAAGTCACCCAAAAGACTACCAAATTCAAGGGAAGACTAGAGAAAGAGAAGGCTCTGTAGCAAGTCCAGGCTTCAGTGCAAGCTGTTTGGCACCTGGCCCTCATAATTTTGCAGATTCAGTGATACTTGATGTGTCTATGGCATATTCTGGAGTGCTGTATGAAGCATCCAGCCACACCCATTGGAGATTCACAGTGCAGACCACTAGGGTTTTGCCCTCTTCTACAGATAACTACTCTCCTTTTGAGAAACGTTTTCTAGCTGTTACTGAGCTTTGGTAGAGACAGAATTCACAGGTGTGGGATATCAGGACACCGTGTGGCCTGAGTTTCCCACAATGAACCAAGAGTTATCCCATACTTTATCCACCGAACTTTAAGGTTGAGCATGTGTAGCATCTGGCTATCCTCAAGTGAGAATGGGCATATCGGAAATCAGGCTCAGGCAAGACCAGGAGGCACAAGCTACATGAATGGATGGCCAAGACTCCTTCAAAACCAAATCTTAAAAAAAAACAAAAACCTTATTGCATTGTCTCCTCTCTCTCAGTCCACACCTAAGGGCCCAATGGGAGTTTCTTACAGTCTTTTCATTGAGAAAGAAAACCTTGGATCTAGTTTATAGATGGTTCTGCACAGTATGCTGCACTGTCTGAAAACAGACAGCTGCAACTTTAAAGCTCCACTCAGGTGTGGTCCTAAAGGGTGCTGGTGAAGGAAAACCTCTCCCAACAGACAGAACTCTGAGCAGTACATTTGACTGTCTATCCCATCTTGTCTGAGAGAAGACAAGAAGTGTGGATCTACACTGATTCATTGGTGATTGCTAATGGTTTGCCTGAATGAGCAGAGACTTGGAAGAAATATGAATGGAAGACTAGGGAAGAGAAAGTCTAGGGGGAAAGCATGTGGAGGGACCCCTTGGAATAAGTATTACATGTGAAGATATATAGGTCCCCTGTGAATGTTCACTAAAGAGCATCTACCTACAGAGAAGGTTCTCAGTAATTAGGTGAACAAAATGATCACTTGGTGCAGAGATCAGTCATCCTCTTGCCCACTAGTAACTCCACTGCTTGCTCAATGGACCTTTAAGCCAAGTGACATGATGTCATGGATGGAGGCCAGGCATGGGCTTGCCAACATAAGGGACTTCTGTTTCCCAGCCCTAGCCTAGCGACCATTATTGCTGAGTGCCTAATCTGCCAGCCATAGAGACTAACTGTGAACCCCCAGTGTGGCACCATTCCTTCAAAGGCTTATGGGGAGACCACGCCATCTGGTGACAGGCTGATTACATTGGACCTCTTCCATCATAGAGGGAGCATAAGTGCATCCTTCACTGAAACAGATGTATTCTGAAGATAGTTTTGCCTTCTGTCTCCACAGTGTTTCTGCCACTGTTTATGGACTCACCAAATAGCTCACCCATCATCATGGTATTCTGCTACAGCACTGCTTCTGATCAAGAAACCCATTTCATAGCACAGAAAGGCAGGAATGAGCTCCCTCATGCCTACTGTAACTGGTCTCATCACATACCCCCAAACCCAGAAACTACTGGCCTAACATAAAAATGGACTACCTAACATAACACACTACCTTTGGAAGGCTCAGTTACAGCTCCAGTGGACAGACTCTGAGAGAACGAAATTCTGACTTAGAGTATGCAATATGATTTGAGCCAAAGATCATCACAAGGGTCCTGCCTCTCACATAGCCAGAACATATGGGTCTCAGAATCAAGGGGTGAAAACAGGACTGGCTCCTCTCATTAGTACACCTAGGAACCCACTTGCTGAAGTGACACCTTTGAGCTTTGCTGGTTTGGAGGCCTTCATTCCCCCAAACAGAATATTTCCACCCGGTGACACAATAATAGTCTCTCTGAAATATAAGATGAGCCTGCCATGTGGCCCTTGTGGGCTCCACAGGCCACTGAACCAACAGGCAATGAAGATGGTTGGTCTACCCTGTTTCTCATTGCTGCTACCCTATGGGAGGAGGAGGGCTATATTGGGAACCCAGGGGGTTCTCTGGAGTACCTCTTAGTGATTTCATGCTCAACAGCACAGATTAACAGAGAACTGCAGCAACTAAAAAAAAGTGAGGGCCATTGAAGATTAGACATTTCCAGAAAGTTTAGGTTACCCTACTAAGAACTCCAATCCAGAACTCCAATGACGTTCTGGGGGAGAGCAAAGCAGTGGACAGTCACTGAATTAGGACCCACCCTAATCCAGTCTGACCTCATTAACAACTCCATCTTCAAAGACCCTATTTCCAAAGTCACACCCACAAGTACTATCAGTTGGACTTCAACATATCTTTGGGAGGGATACAATTCAACTCACAAGAGAAGTGACTTAGTCTTTAGTAACGACATATTCAGTACAGTGAATCTGATGAGGAATTAATGCAGCAAGCAGAGGATACAATAACTATGGGGGTATTAGAGAAAAAAGGCAGACCAAACTGAAACAGAAAACTACCTCTATTTGCAGATGACAAGATCTTATATATACAAAACCTGAAGGAATCCACAAGATAACTATTAGAGGTAATAAATGATTTCAGCAAAGTAGCAGAGTATAAAATAACCCACAAAAATCAACTGTGTTCCTATACAATAGGAAAGAACAATCTGAAGCAAAAAGTAAGAAAACAATTCAATTTAGAATAACACCTAAAACAATAAAATATCTAGGAATAGATTTACTCAATGATATAAAAGACTGAAAACTACACGTCACTGCTGAAAGAAATTAGAGGACCTAAAAAAATGGCAAGACATACCATGTTCATGGATTGGAAGACTTAATATCGTTAAGATGTCACTATTTCCCAATGCAATCCCTATCAAAATTCCAGTAACCTTTTTTGCAGAAACAATCCTCAAATTCATATGGAGAAAAACAAAGTTGGTGAACTCACATATTCCAAATTCAAACTTATTATAAAGCAGCAGCGTGCCAATTTGAAACTGTTACATACTCCAGAAAAGCCATGTTTTCTTAATTCTGCTTCAATATTGTACGGTGGAATTCTTGATGAGATTGTTTCCATGGAGATGTGACACACCCAGATGTGGGTGTGATTAGATGGAGATGTGACCCAGCCCATTTAAGGTGGGTCTTGATTATTTTACTGGAGTCCTTTAAAAGGAGACACAGTTTGGAATTGCTTCAGAGCTGACACAGGCAGAGACATATGGAAATGCAGGAAGAAAACACCCCTAGGGAAGCTGTTTGAAACCAGAAGGCAGCTATATACCTTTTTAGCTGACAGAGGTGTTTGGACACGATCAATCTTTGTTGAGTCAAGGTATCTTTTTCTGGATGCCTTAGTTTAGACAATTTTATGGTCTTAGAACTTTAAACTTGCAACTTAACAAATTTCCTTTATAAAAGCCAGCCCATTTCTGGTATATTGCATTCCAGCAACAATTAACAAACCAAAACAGACAGTAATCAAAACAATGTGGTAATAGCATATAGACAAACAAATAGACCAATGGAACAAAAATGAAAGTCCAAAAATAGACCCATGCATCTATAGCCAGTTGATTTCTGACAAGGAAATGTATAATAAGGAAAGAATAGACTCAACAAATGGGGCTGGGGAAACTGGAAGTCCACAGGCAAAAGAATGAACTTAGACCCCCATCAACTCAAACTGGATCAAAGACCTAAATATAAGAGCTAAAACTATAAACTCTTAGAAAAGAACACAGGGGAAAATCTTTATGACCTAGGATTTGGCACTGGATTCTTAGATAAACCACCAGAATCATAACTAACCAAAGGAACAGTAATAAATTTTCCTTCATCAAAATGAAAAACTTCATTAACCTCTCCCCTACATGAGACATGACTCCTAGAGGTATAAATCTCTCTGGCAACAGGGGACAGGACTCCGAGGAGGAGCCAGGACCTGGCATAATGAGATTGAGAAAGACTTCTTGACCAAAAGGGGGAAGAGAGAAATGAGAAAAGTTTCAGTGGCTGAAAGATTTCAAAAGGAGTCAAGAGGTTATCCTGAAGGTCATTCTTATGCATTAAATAGGCATCCCTTTTTAGTTTATGGTGTATGGAGTGGCTGGAGGGAAGTACCTGAAACTGTTGAGCTGTGTTCCAGTAGCCTTGATTCTTAAAGATGATTGTATAACAATATAGCTTGTGTGTGTGACTGTGAAAACCTTGTGGCTGATGCTTCCTTTATCCAGGGTACAGAGAGATGACTAAAAAAATAATGACAAAAATAAATAAATAATAGGGGGGATAAGGGGTAAAAAAAAAAAAAAATTGGGTAGACTGAAATTCTAGTGGTCAATGAGAGGGAGGGGTAAGGGGTATGGAATGTATGAGTTTCTTCCTCTGTTTCTTTTTCAGAGTGATGCACAAATTCTAAAAATGATCACAGTGATGAATACACAACTATATGATGATAAAAAAAAAACTGAATGTGGTGATGAACTATGTGGTGATACTGTGAACCTTCAATTGTATACTTTGGATGGATTGTTTGCTGTGTGAATATCTCAATAAAATTACATTAAAAAAACTGAAGCTCAGAGCACTCCAGCCCAGAGCCTGAAGACCTGAACTACAAAGGCAATTTCCTTCTTACAGTGAATCCCATTTATAAAATGATGAATAAAGAAATAAAACACAGAAAAAGATCCAGGCAGGATTCCAGACCAAAAGGGGGGGGGAAGAGAAGTGTAATAAAATAAGGCATCAGTGGTCAAGACAGGTCAAATAGAGTCAAGAGGCTATTCTGGGGGATATTCTTATGCAAGCTTCAGTTAGACAGTGCTAATAGCCATGATTTGCTAACCCCCAATCAACGTCTCTCCTGTTGACTCTTGAATACAGCTAGGGCTCAAGCTGAGACTCTATAAAGGTTTCATGCATTAAGTTTGTTTTCTGGACTCTATAATTCTCAGAGGATCCCTAAGTCAGATAAATCCTGAAACCCAGAGGGACCAGCCTCTCCAAGATTATCAGTTGTTTACATCCCCCTACCCTTTAGTGTCGACACCCCTTCACAACATGAAAAAGTCAGAACAGGCATTGCCTAAAGATCCCTATAGCTTGAGAGAAGGAGGAGTATAACAGAGAAAATAGGATTTGCCAATAAGTATGGCTGCTGAATCACTATATTAATATTTCTTCAAGTCTCTAGTGTTGTGAAGCAGCTAGAAGGAAAAACTTGAGATGGTGAATGGTAGCCCATGATAAATTCTGGGATATGTTCTGGAACTACTTGTTGAAGTGTGCTTTGAAAATCTAGACCCATTCCAGGTGGGTCTTGATTAGTTTACTGGAGTCCTTTTAAAAAGGAAACACTTTGGGCACAGCAGAGCTGACAGAGAGAGCAGATA
Organism: Tamandua tetradactyla; assembly: GCF_023851605.1. NCBI lineage: Eukaryota > Metazoa > Chordata > Mammalia > Pilosa > Myrmecophagidae > Tamandua > Tamandua tetradactyla. The sequence goes on along the minus strand of NC_135345.1, from coordinate 3,431,980 downwards.
TAGTCACCTGCTTTTCTTTCTTTGCTTTGTATATATGTTAAACTTTATAATAAAAAATGGTTAAAAAATTAAATACTTGAGCGCATCAAAGACAATTATCAAAAAAATGAAGGCAACCCCAACAAAATGGGAGAAAATATTTGGAAACCGTATATTGGATAAGGGGTTAATATCCAGAATATATAAAGAATTCCTCCAACTGAACAACAACAAAAAGACAATTCAATTTAAAACCGGGAAAAGGACTTGAATAGACATTTCTCTAAGGAAGGTACACAAATAGCCAATAAGCACATGAAATGAGGTTCAACATCATTAGCCATTAGAGAAATGCAACTCAAAACCACAGTGAGATACCACATCACACCCATAGGGATGGCTATTATTTTTTAAAAAACAAAATAACAAATGTGGAGAGAACGCAGGAAAATTGAATTTAGTACATTGTAAGCGGAAACGTAAAATGGTGCAACCACTGCGGAAAGCAATATGACTGTTCCTCGAAAGTGAAATACAGAATTAGAATATAATCTGGCCATTCCAACTCTAAGTAAATACCCAAAGAAAATGAAAACAGACATTTCTTTTAATCCTGATTTAATACTGCAGTTGGAAACTTTAGATTATCTCCATGGAGATGTGGCATACCCAATTATGGGTATGAACTTTTGATTAGATAGAGATGTGACTCCACTCATTCCAGGTGGGTCTTGATTAGTTTACTGGAGTCCTTTTAAAAAGGAAACACTTTGGGCACAGCAGAGCTGACAGAGAGAGCAGATGTAGTTGCCTGGAGAATAGTGGCTTCAGAGAACAGAGACACAGATGTCTGGAGATGCTTGGAGCCCAGGAGGCATCACCATGAGATGTTAAGCAAGCCAGAACATGGAGAGAGCCAAAGGAAGCCAAGAGATGAGAGCCAGCCCAGGAGAAGCAAAGTGAGGAGCCCCCACAGGAACAGAGACTGAAAGCAAGAGAGCCCAGGAGCAAGGGACCAGCAGATGCCAGTCACGTGCCTTCCCAGCTGACAGAGGTATTTCTGACCCATCAGCCTTCCTTGAATTAAGGTTTCTTTCCCTGGATGGGACATTAGTTTGGACATTTTCATAGGCTTAGAACTGCAATTTATTAAATTCCCTCTTAAGCTGCTCCATTTCTGGTATACTGCATTCCAGCAGATTATAAATTAAAACAAATGGTCTCAAGCAGATACTGCACGTCAATGCTTATTAACAGTATTATTCACAGGAGCCGAAAGGTGGAAACAGTCCAAGCACCCATCAGCAGATGAACGGATAAGCAAAATGTGGTATACACACACAAAAGAATATTTTTGGCCATAAGAGAAAATGAAGTACTGAGACCTGCCGTAACATGGAATAACCTTGAAAACATTCTGCTCAGTGAAATAAGCAAGACATATAGGGACAAATACATATGAGATCACATCTAAGAGATAAAGTCATAGAGATGGAAACTAGATTAGAGTTTATCAGGGAGTAGGGGTGATGAGGGCATGTGCTTATTTGGGAAAAAAAGAAAAAATGGGAGTAAGAACCTCCAGAAATTCTCTCCTCCATAAAAGCAAAAAGAACTTGGGAAAAATGGTCAGAATTTACTTCTTCAGAACTGGAAGTTAACCAAAGGCTTGCCGCCATCCTGGGGGTGTTTATTCAAGGAAGGCAGCTGATCTCCGCGGCATCTGGACTTGCCCTGATCCTGTCCCCTCTTCCCTGTCCACAGCAGCCTGGAAACCAGCAGAGGGAGCAGAACAGGGCTGCAGCTCCTTCAAAGGCAATGCCCAGAAGTGTGTCACTATTTGACCTGTCTGTTGGCTCCCCACAAGACTCCACTCTAGAGTAGCACAGTACTCTACAGTTTATACATCACATTCAACTTGGATGAGAATGTACATGGAGGTGAACCTGATCCATTCAGTACCCTGCAGATGCTATTTATTTCTATTAATATAATTATTCACTTACTCAACAGCAATGGGTAAAACACATTTTTAAAATATATGGGCAAGGAGATGGTCAATTTCCTGATTTCAAATATTTTACCAACTACCCAGAGCCTTTGACCTCCTGACACACCACCCCTGCACACACCCCAGATAAGGAGAGCAGAGACTGAGTGGGCCCCTAAGGCTCCAAAGCCAGCAGGGGACCTGCCCGTACCATGGGGGGCTCGTGGGGGACAGCTGGGCTGAGGCCTGGGGAGAGCGCGGTGTGCCACCCTGAGAACCCATCCTGGGGCTCAGAACAGCCAGAGATAGGAGAGAAGGGACGGCAGCACAGCACCTGCTGCAGTGCCCGTTTTAAGAATTTGGATGAAAACCAGTATGATTATATGTTTGGAAAAACAGAAAGCTACTTAGATACATCAAGATGTTATCAGTGGTTATCTGGAGAAAATAAATCTAGGGGAGATTTGTCCTTCCCTTCAGCTTTAATTTTTCTTTAATGTGCTTTATAATAAAACTTGGGATGGGGAATCTAGAGCAAAGAGTCTGCTCATGCCCTGCGGCCCCAACCCCCACTGTCCAGAGGTCTTTGGAGGGTTTTCTTGAATAACAAGATCATGAACAAACTCAAAGTGCCTTAAAATCGTAAGTCCCTTGAGTGAAGTTTCTTTGATGCAGGTTGGGCTAACTGCCAACCCTCCTCTCGCCCCAGGCAAACGCATCCCTGTCCCGCTGGCAGCCCATGCCCTCCTTTCCCTGAACAAAGTCCTCTACGAAGACCCCTACCATTGGTTCTCCTTTTCCCCTCATGTTCCAAACTCAGCTCCTGCATGGCAGGCAGAGGCCCAGCAGGGACCACGGTGGAGCTGGCTCTTGGGGCTGGACCACTCCTAGCATGGCCACCACCTGTTCCACAGCACGGGTCCCAGGGCCAGGGGCCCAAACCCCATGCCTGCTGTTAGTCAGCTGACACTGGCCCCACTGCAGGACTTCCTTGTAAAGGCAACAGCAAAGAGCTCATGCTGCAGTGCAAACCCTCCTCCTGAAGGCCCAAGAGCAGCTTAGCCCCTGTGCTTCCTGAGCTCTCACCTCAATATGGTACTTCGTCTCAGGCACGAGGGTGACAACTGTGGGTGAGAAACTGGGCTAAAGGGCTGCGAGGACAGTTCCCCTATGGCCCTTGGTGGTCAGGAGGAGCAAGAAGGAGGGAGGCTCCCCTCTGCAGGCAGTGGGAAGCCAGCTCCATTTCTCCACCCCTGTCTGCTTAATGTCCTGCCAGGAGCAGCCTTAGAGAAATGCCAGGGCTAAGGTCCAGAGCAGGGTGTCAGGGGGAGGGGCACCCAGGCCCCAGGGGCTGCTGCACAGAGACAGAGCAGCCCCCCATGTTGTGGTTAGGTTCATGTGTCAACTTGGCCAGATGACAGTACCTAGTCATCTGGTCAAGCAAGCGCTGGTCTACCCATTGCTGCAAGGACATTTTCTGGCTGGTTAATAAATCAGAAGCCTAGATTATTAAGTCATCAGCATGCTGACTGGATCCATGGCTCATAACTGCCATTTGATCTAATCAGCTGAAAGCTTTAAAGGAGAAGTCAGAAGAGAGAAATCGCTCTCGCTTCATCCAGCCATCCTCTCCTGAGGGATTCATTGAAGACCTTCACTGGAACTGTCAGCTCCAGGGCTGCCCTATGGAATTTGGACTCATGCACTCCAAAGTTGCATGACAAACTTTTATAAAATATCACATTTACCAATATCTCCTGTTGGTTCCCTTTCCCTAAAGAACCCTGACTGATACAGCCCATGACGACCTAAACAGGACAATGTCGTTGGAGGAAGCCTGGATTTTGAAGTTGGCAAACGTGCCTATCAATTCATCAGTAACTGGCTAAACTATGAAACAAAGTTTCTTGTCAACTAGCATAACAGGCTTACCTTTTTGTCTTCTTTGGTCTTTCTTACATTTCGATGAGGACCAAAAAGGTTTTGCATTCCAAAAGCCTTCCTGGACCACTCGCTTTTGTGGGCACTCATTTGGGGCTGCGCGAAGCTGCCCTCAACCCTATAGCGGTCAGCAGGGATCTTACTCATGGGCGGAGGCAGCGTGCCGCAGTTGACACTGGACCAGCCATCAGTGGAGTCCGTGTAGGATTCCTGGTCACTGGTGTGCCCACACTGCCACTCCTGAAGGACATGGACTGGGAGCCACCTCTGGGTGGAGCCACAGCTGGTACCCAGGGAGCTCCTCTTGGGAGGGGGGACGGAGCTCCGCGAGGATGCCGGGGGCACGTCCACATGCGAGGCTGCTCCCAGGTGTGTGTTCAAATCGCGGGGCCTGTCGGCCTGTGGGGTGGCCTCATGCGGGGGGCTCCCTTCCTGCCCATGGCAGAAGGTGCCATTCCGGGGGGTGCCCCAGGGGTGGGAGCCCCTCCCACCCAGGTCCACCACAAGGACACGGCCACCCCTGTCCTCCTGGTGGAAGTTGCCGATGCCGCTGTCACTGGTGCTGCTGGTGCTGGTGTTCTGGTGGGCATCGGCCTCACCGTCCAGAAACGCCCGGGCCCGCACACCCTCGATGAGCTCGCCCAGGTCCCGGTAAAGGACAGAGACAAACTGAAGCACGGGCAGGGAGGACGCGGGAAACTCCAGGCAGCCGTTCGTGTCGGGGTCTGCAGTGCACTCAAACCCAAACCGCCGGGCGATGCCCTGGTGGATCCTGTGATGGAACAAGTCTGGGTCCACCATGAAGACGTGGCAGGATGTCCGCAGGGCCCCCTCGTCATCCCCGGCCAGGCCCCCGCTGTCGCCACTCTGCATGGTCACAAGCCCAAAGAACCGCCTGTCATCGGGGCACACGGCGCTGAAGGCCAGCTTCTCAGAGGGGTACTCGGCCACTACGCCGGCTCTGTCAGCACACAGCTGGACGCAGTCATGCATGACCTTCATTGCCACCAGCGAGTGGATCTTCTGCTCAGCCCTGAGGCGCCGCATGCAGCCGCGGATGGCCTGCAGGCTGTCGGCCTCGAGGCTGGCGCTGGTGGAAGGGAGCTCGATTGAGCCCAGGTAGCCTACGACCATGGCCACATTCAAGATACTAGCATCGACTCCAAAATCCTCAGGGTTTTCCGACCCTGTGGTGAACACTGAATCGTCGTTTACAGCCTTTGCTATCTCCTCCTTGGAAAGCAGACCCGGGTTTGGGCTGTTTAGGCTTTCATGTCCAGCACCAAATCGAGATGCAGCTGACTCTGAGAGGGACCTCTGCTTCCATTTCAAGGGCTCCAAATCACCTGTGCAAAGACTGGGGTTTTCAAAAATCATGTTGAAAATCCCTCCCGACTGCATGTCCTCCACAACTCTCTCGGCTCTGTTTATACCTAACGCTTTAGAATCGAGCTTTGGCTTCCGCCAGACTTGTCCCTCACGGAATCCGCCTTCGTCATCGCTTGAGCAGGACTCCACGTGGCCAGCACCTTCACCAACAAGCATGTGGAGGACGCCAGAGCATTTCCCTATCAGCTTCACAACGTCCTCGTGGGAAGCTTTCTTCACGTGGATGTCATTGATGGCAAGGATCTGGTCTCCAGCGCGAAGGCCCACGAAGTCGGCCGGGCTTCCGCGCAGGACACAGCTGAGCACGCAGGGTGCCTGTCCCGAGAGGGTGAACCCATAGCCTGCCCGCCCTCTGGCCACCTCCACACTTCTCACACGTGGCAGCACAGCCCCATGGGGTAGGCGCTTCCCCGGCTCGCCTGCCCTATGCATGATGATGCACTTCTGGGCCCAGGAACATACTGAGTCATCCCAGGTGGTCCACGGCTCAGGGGATGCCGGATGGGGCCAGGTGCCTCCTTGAAGTTATCACCTAAGGAAGAGAGAGAGAAAGCTCACTTTTCAAGATTGTGTATTTCTAGTGTTTACTAACAACAACTGGACATAAAAAGATCTTTCCTAATCAAAACCACCACCAAAAGAATCTCTAGTTACCCCTCAAACGTCAAAGTGGAAAGGGAGTCCCTAGACACAATAAATCTTAAAATCATGCCAAGAAATTTCCCATCAAAGTAGAAAATACTTCCCAGGATGGGAATCCTGCTGCACACCTCCTTCCCTCTCCAGCAGCTGGGATCTATAGAGTACGAGACTCTCGGCATTTGCTTCCTGGCACTACTGCTACCTGCTTTGGGGGGGAAGAGGAAAGAGACCTGGAGACACTTCTCCAAGAGGGGCCGCTGCAAACAGAGACCCAGGCCCCACAGCAGACCCACAGCAGCCAAGCAAGGTGGGACTGACTGAAGGGCGGAGCTGGGCAGCAGGTCAGGGTGGCCATCCAACCCCTCCCATGGTCCCAAAGTCCCACCTCGAAAGCTTTTCTTCCCTCCTCTTACTTGGAAAAAGCGCCTTGAGAAAGGCCCTATCTTCTGAAACAAGTTCCAGCCACACCATCGAGGCTGCTCCACAGAAACATGAACAAGCAGAGACATCTAGTGCTCGGTCACGGTGCCAGGAGCACTGGTCATCATCATTTGTGTCAGGGGGCCCCAAGACCACTGCGAGCAGGGGGCTAGTTGGGAGGGCTCACGGGCACAGCTGGCATGCATCCCCATGCTGGGGTGTGTCCCAGCAGAAGGAACGAGGCGTGGGGGCAAAGGCCGGAGGAACCAGGCCCAAGCTCCAAGTTCTCGCCACGGAGCCAGGCAGGACATGTTGCCACCCTCCTGTGACCAGGGTGACCCATGGGGATGCACCTCCCAGGGAAGCATGTCAGAGGCTGGCCCAGGGCCTCTCCACAGGGATGTCCATGCAGGACACTCTGCCCCGCGCAGACTGAGACCCCAGGCCCCCAGAGGGCAAGGGGTGTGCACACAAAGCCCACTGCTGGCCAGGCCTCAGCACAGGGAACCCCCTTACCCGTTAGGGAGGGAAGCCCCCTGTATTAGTTTGATAAAGTTGCTGTAGTACAATATACCAGAAACGGAATGGCTTTTACAAAGGGAATTTATTAAGTTGAAAGTTTACAGTTCTAAGGCTATAAAAATAGCCAAACTAAGGCATCCAGGGAAAAATATGTTGACTCAAGAAAGGTGGATAGCACTCAGGGTTTCTCTGTCAGCTGGGAAGGCACATAGCAGCATCTGAAAGCTTTCTCTCCTGGCTTCTCATTTCAAAACGGCTTCTCATTTCAAAACGGTTTCTCCCAGGGCATTTTCCATCTGCATTTCCAAACATTTCTCTCTGTGTCAGCTCTGTTGGCTCTGAAGCTTTTTCCAAAATGTTTCCCTCTTAAAGGAATCCAAAAAGCTACCCCACCTTGAATGGGGGAGACATTCTGTATTAGTTTATTAAGCTGCCGCAATGCTATATACAAGAAATGAAATGGCTTTTAAAAAGGGAATTTAATAGGTTACAAGTTTATAGTTCTAAGGCCATAAATATGTCTTAACTAAGGATCCAGAGAAAGATACCTTGGCTCAAGGAAGGGCAATCTGGGAAAGCATGTGGCTGGTGTCTGTTGGTCCTTATTCCAGTCCTTTTGCTTCCAGCTTCTGATTCCAGTAAGGAGCCTTCACTCAGCTCCTCTGGGACAGAACTCTAGGTTCTGGCTTGCTTAGCATCTCATGGGAAGGCACATGGCAATGTCTGCTGGGCTCTGCCATGTCTAGGCATCTATTCTCTCTGTCGGTACTCCAAGCATATCTAAGCATCTGTGTTTCTGTCAGCTCTGAAGCAACTGTTCTCCAAGCATCTGCATCAGCTCTCTAAATATCTGCATCTCCAGCATCTGCATCTGAGATTTCTTCAAAATGGTTCCTTTTTTAAAGGACTCCAGTAAACTAATTGAGACCTACCTGGAATGGGTGGTGTCACATCTCCATCTAATCAGAAGGTCACAACCCACAACAAGGCACGCCACATCTCCATAGAGACAATCTAATCAAAACGCCATACCCACAGCTGGGGGTGCTACACCCCCACGGGAAGATCTAACCAATTACAACGCTGAATCAAGATTAAAGGTCATGGTTTACTGCGGTACACAACGCTTTCAAACTGGCACACAACTTTACACAAGGTCCCAATCACAATTGGGTGGGCCACAGCTCTGTGAAAACAATTTAGTCAAAAAGACCCCACCCAGCAATATTGAATCAGGATTAAAGAACATGGCTTTTGTGGGGTACACAACAGTTTCAAACCAGCACACACTCCAAATCCAAGGTCCCAGATGCCAGCCGAGGGCCTGCCAGCAAGCAGGGCTTTCTAGGGCAGCAGGCAGGTGTCATGCCAACTCCCTTCTGCATAAAACCCTTTAAAGACCGCTTTATAAAGCAATACACCAAGTGAACTCTGTCAGCAGAACCCAAACACAGAGAATATGTTTTCAGATAGTATGTATTTTTTAGAAGGAAAAATCTGAGATGATGGTGTGGTAGCCCATGACAAACTCTGGGACCTGTTCTGTAACTGCTTGTTGAAGCGTGCTTTGGAACTATTGCTTTTTTTTCTTTGCTTTGTATATATGTTATATAATACAATCTTACAAGTTTTAAAAAAGTATATAATTTTAAAGAATTGTTCTAAAGTTGTTAGAAGAAGTTCTTGTATCTTGGGATAAAATTTCCAATAACAAATTCAAAATAGTTTAGACACATACACACAAGAAGTCTGAGGAACTGGCTGAAGCGGGAAGTACCATATCAGATCACTCCCAGCGTGGCCTCGGGGATGATGGAGACACGGTTTAGGACAAAGGTTCAAATGACAGGGCTTTTTTTTAGATATAAGGGTGATAAAAATCTATTTCTAAATCACAATGTTATTTCATAACCAAGTGATGCTCATTTTCATGACTGGATATTTAACTATTTAATGTCTATCCTTAAAAATGTATATATTCTGCCGGACTTTAAGGCATATTATGAAGCCACAGTGGTCAAAACAGCATGGTATTGGCATAAAGATAGATATATCGACCAATGGAATCGAATAGAGTGCTCAGATATAGACCCTCTCATCTATGGACATTTGATCTTTGATAAGGCAGTCAAGCCAACTCACCTGGGACAGAACAGTCTCTTCAATAAATGGTGCCTAGAGAACTGGATATCCATATGCAAAAGAATGAAAGAGGACCCATATCTCACACCCTATACAAAAGTTAACTCAAAATGGATCAAAGATCTAAACATTAGGTCTAAGACCATAAAACAGTTAGAGGAAAATGTTGGGAGATATCTTATGAAACTTACAATTGGAGGCGGTTTTATGGACCTTAAACCTAAAGCAAGAGCACTGAAGAAGGAAATAAATAAATGGGAGCTCCTCAAAATTAAACACTTTTGTGCATCAAAGAACTTCATCAAGAAAGAAGACAGCCTACACAATGGGAGATAATATTTGGAAATGACATATCAGATAAAGGTCTAGTATCCAGAATTTATAAAGAGATTGTTCAACTCAACAACAAAAAGACAGCCAACCCAATTACAAAATGGGAAAAAGACTTGAACAGACACCTACCAGAAGAGGAAATACGGATGGCCAAGAGGCACATGAAGAGATGCTCAATGTCCCTGGCCATTAGAGAAATGCAAATCAAAACCACAATGAGATATCATCTCACACCCACCAGAATGGCCATTATCAACAAAACAGAAAATGACAAGTGCTGGAGAGGATGCGGAGAAAGAGGCACACTTATCCACTGTTGATGGGAATGTCAAATGGTGCAACCACTGTGGAAGGCAGTTTGGCGGTTCCTCAAAAAGCTGAATATAGAATTGCCATACGACCCAGCAATACCATTGCTAGGTATCTACTCAAAGGACTTACGGGCAAAGACACAAACGGACATTTGCACACCAATGTTTATAGCAGCGTTATTTACAATTGCAAAGAGATGGAAATAGCCAAAATGTCCAACAACAGAAGAATGGCTAAACAAACTGTGGTATATACATACGATGGAATATTATGCAGCTTTAAGACAAGATAAACTTATGAAGCATGTAATAACATGGATGGACCTAGAGAACATTATGCTGAGTGAGTCCAGCCAAAAACTAAAGGACAAATACTGTATGGTCCCAATGATGTGAACGGACATTCGAGAATAAACTTGGAATATGTAATTGGTAACAGACTCCAGCAGAAGTTCGAAACAGGGTAAGATAATGGGTAATTGGAGCTGAAGGGATACAGACTGTGCAACAGGACTAGATACAAAAACTCAAAAATGGACAGCACAATAATACCTAATTGTAAAGTAATCATGTTAAAACACTGAATGAAGCTGCATCTGAGCTATAGGTTTTTTTTGTTTTGTTTTGTTTTATTTATTTTATTATTTTTTTTACTATTATTATTACTTTTATTTCTTTTCTCTATATTAACATTCTATATGTTTTTCTGTTGTGTTGCTAGTTCCTCTAAACCGATGCAAATGTACTAAGAAATGATAATCATGCATCTATGTGATGATGTTAAGAATTACTGATTGCATATGTAGAATGGTATGATTTCTAAATGTTGGGTTAATTTCTTTTTTTTCCGTTAATTAATAAAAAAAAGGAAAGGGAACGGCCATTCAAACTAGGACTTTGTTCAGTATTCAGCAAGGCAATGGTAGTTTCCTTTAGGGTGAAATATAGAGCCTGTTATTGCTCCCCTTCTCTAGGGAATTTCTAGCCAGGAAGAAGGCTCCTGAAGAAAAGCAGATCTAAATGCATGAAGATGTGAACGTAATTTCCACTGGCCACCTATGAACCTAGGAGAAGGCCAAGAAGAACCGAGTGGGAAGTGGAACTGGCAGAATGGGCTTGCAGGACTCAGGGAGGGTGAAAGCCCAGTGCACCTGGGCTGGGCACAGCTCATGGAAATTTGGTGGGTAAGGACTGGTGGTCTGTGTCTACCTGAAAGGCTAGGAGTTGGGAGACTCCAAAACAGATTAAAAACAGCTTGCTCCCGCCCTCCTCTCCCTCTTTGTCCGCCGGCGCGGCATTCACACCCCGCCAGCCAGCCCGCCCTCCTCTCCCTCTTTGTCCACTGGCCCGGCGCGGCACTCACGCCCCGCCAGCCGGCCCGCCCTCCTCTCCCTCTTTGTCCGCCGGCCCACCAGCCAGCCCGCCCTCCTCTCCCTCTTCCCCCTTCTGCTCCGGTGGCGCTCCATCTGCCATCTTATCCTTCCCTTTCTCCTCCTGCTCCGGCGGCTCTCCAACCACCACCGTGCCCTCTTCCGCCTTCACCGGCTCCTCCACCACCGGCCTCGACAGCCTTGCCACCCTAACCTTTCCTTCTCCAGAACAGCTACTGGGGGAGTGGAGACGATACAGAGCAGCTCCGGGAGCCACGACGGGGATCAAAGGGACGGCGTACCCCATCCTGGAATGGCTGTCTGGGAGAACCAGCTCCGGTGAGATCGCCGAGGGGCGCGGGCTTTCCCGGGCGGGCGGGACGGCAAGCGGCCAGAGTCCCTCCCTTCCTCCTTCCCAGACCAGCTGGCAGAATTGGGCAGGCGGTCCCCTCGGGCCACGGCAGCTGGCGCCCCCACCACGCGAGGCCCCCCGGACCAACTGAGAGAGTTGGGTCGGAAATCCCCAGACCGCGGAGAACGGTGACCGGGGGGTCCCTTCCAAACACGTGACTCCCCGGTCCGACTGGGAACAGTGCACTTTCCCGGGCTGCGGCAGCTGGCGCCTTCCCGCCACGCTTGGCGCCCCGGGCTGACTAGGAAATTCGGTCGGGCGCTCTCCCGGGCTGTGGTGGCCAGCGACCCTCCCCACGTTCGGACCCCCGGGCCAGCTGGCACTCTTCCAAGCCGCTTCGGCTGCCGAACCTCCCCCACGACGAGAGTTTTCCAAAGTTAAAGGACCCACAGCAACTTTTACTGGTGGAACCCGTAGACAAACGTGTGCCACGAGCGCCACCTACTGGGCGGGATAAGAAAAACAGAACCCAGAGATTTCACAGAAAAATCTTCCAACCTGTTGGGTCCAACACCCAGGGAAATCTGACTAAATGCCCAGACGACAGCAGAAGATAACAGATCACGCTCAGAAAATTGAAAATATGGCCCAGTCAAAGGAACAAACCAATAGTTCAAATGAGATACAGGAGGTGAAACAACTAATGCTGAATACACGAACAGAAATGGAAAACCTCTTCAAAAACGAAATCGATAAATTGAGGGAGGATATGAAGAAAACATGGGCTGAACAAAAAGAAGAAATAGAAAAACTGAAAAAACAAATCACAGAGCTTATGGAAGTGAAGGATAAAGTAGAAAAGATGGAAAAAACAATGGATACCTACAATGATAGATTTAAAGAGACAGAAGATAGAATTAGTGATTTGGAGGATGGAACATCTGAATTCCAAAAAGAAACAGAAACTATCCGGAAAAGAATGGAAAAATTTGAACACGGTATCAGGGAACTCAAGGACAATGTGAACCGCACAAATATACGTGTTGTGGGTGTCCCAGAAGGAGAAGAGAAGGGAAAAGGAGGAGAAAAACTAATGCAAGAAATTATCACTGAAAATTTCCCAACTCTTATGAAAGACCTAAAATTACAGATCCGAGAAGTGCAGCGCACCCCAAAGAGATTAGACCCAAACAGGTGTTCTCCAAGACACTTACTAGTTAGAATGTCAGAGGTCAAAGAGAAAGAGAGGATCTTGAAAGCAGCGAGAGAGAAGCAATCCATCACATACAAGGGAAACCCAATAAGACTATGTGTAGATTTCTCAGCAGAAACCATGGAAGCTAGAAGACAGTGGGATGATATATTTAAGTTACTAAAAGAGAAAAACTGCCAACCAAGACTCCTATATCCAGCAAAATTGTCCTTCAAAAATGAGGGAGAAATTAAAACATTCTCAGACAAAAAGTCACTGAGAGAATTTGTGACCAAGAGACCAGCTCTGCAAGAAATACTAAAGGGAGCACTAGAGTCACATACAAAAAGACAGAAGAGAGAGGTATGGAGAAGAGTGTAGAAAGAAGGAAAATCAGATATGATATATATAATACAAAAGGCAAAATGGTAGAGGAAAATATTATCCAAACAGTAATAACTCTAAATGTTAATGGACTGAATTCCCCAATCAAAAGACATAGACTGGCAGAATGGATTAAAAAACAGGATCCTTCTATATGCTGTCTACAGGAAACACATCTTAGACCCAAAGATAAATATAGGTTGAAAGTGAAAGGTTGGGAAAAGATATTTCATGCAAATAACAACCAGAAAAGAGCAGGAATGGCTATACTAATATCCAACAAATTAGACTTCAAATGTAAAACAGTTAAAAGAGACAAAGAAGGACACTATATACTATTAAAAGGAACAATTAAGCAAGAAGACATAACAATCATAAATATTTACGCACCAAACCAGAATGCCCCAAAATACGTGAGGAATACACTGCAAACACTGAAAAGGGAAATAGACACATATACCATAATAGTTAGAGACTTCAATTCACCACTCTCATCAATGGACAGAACATCTAGACAGAGGATCAATAAAGAAATAGAGAATCTGAATATTACTATAAATGAGCTAGACTTAACAGGCATTTATAGGACATTACATCCCACAACAGCAGGATACACCTTTTTTTCAAGTGCTCATGGATCATTCTCAAAGATAGACCATATGCTGGGTCACAAAGCAAGTCTTAAAAAATTTAAAAAGATTGAAATCATACACAACACTTTCTCGGATCATAAAGGAATGAAGTTGGAAATCAATAATAGGCGGAGTGCCAGAAAATTCACAAAAAGAGCTTGCTCTGGTTCTGACTCAGAATTCAGCTTTGCATGAGCACTTTTCACACCCCTATGTAAAGACATGCTGACTGTCCCTTGGTGGTGTATATTTCATATTCTTTAGTCTGTTTTTCTCTCTGACCTCCTTCCTGTAGCTTCTTCTGATTCCCACTCCCTCCTTCTCAAGACAGACCTAGGCTGAAATTCTGACTCCTTCACTTCTAATTTGTGTGAACCTGGGCAAGCCACTTAATCTTTCAGAGCCTCACATTCTTCACTATTGGAATGTGGACAAAAATGCCTCCTGATTATGGTGAAGATTGGAGATAATGGGTATAGATGCCTAGCACAGAGCCCATTAAGTGTCAGTTAAATGGTTACCGTTTTCATTACTGCGTCTGTAATAATAAAATTCCTTCTTATTCCTGAAAAAAAAAAATGTATATATTAATGTTAGCCAAGACACCTCTCTAGATCTCCTCGGCTCTTCCTACAGGTGTGCGCGCTGCACTGCTTGTCCCAGAACCTGTAAATGTTACTTTCATGGCAAGTGGGAACTTAGCAGGATGGGACAACATAGGAGCTCGGGACAGGACACGTCTGCACTACCCAGGGGCCTGGCGTAACCAGAGGCCCTCATAGGAGAGAAGCAGGGAGGGGAGGAGGGGAGAAGGCAGTGTGGCATCAGAAGCAGAGGGCAGAGGACGTGCTTTGAAGAGGAGGAAGGGGCCACGAGCCCAGGAGTGCAGGTGGTGGGGGAAGCCCTGGAAACGGACTCCAAAAGGAGCCTCCAGAAGGGATGCAGCTTCACTCACACCAGGACCTGAGCCCTGGTTGGGGACGGGATCCTACACCAGCTTAGACATGCTCCCATCTTGACCAGTGTGCCTGTGGTGTGAGCTGCATTCAGGATCTTGCAAAGCCGCGATTTTCTTGGGGATGGCCCCATGAGTGAAGGGGGTGCCTCGATCTGGTACTGGAGCCCTCTATAAGCAGAAGACCAAACCAGCAGGGGGGGGAAGGCTGCAGGGAGGAGCTGGAAGGCGGAAGGCAGTGGTACCCGGAAGGAAAAGGAGAGGACACCGCAGGGGATGGGAAAGCCAAGGAACCCCAAGGCTCGCTGGCAGCCTGGACACCACGGTGAGCCCACAAATGCCCGCTGTCTCAGCTGACCCATCGTGTGGCTGTGTCGGAGCAGCCTGGAAACCGAGAGAGCCTGAAGACCTGGCCCCGGCCCCCTACCCCCCAAGCGGTAGGGATGTAAGTGGCACAGTCTGAAAGCACAAGGTGGTGTAGCTCACAGTGGGCTACACGGGCGGCACAAGCGAGTCCACTGAAAAGCTCAGGTCTCCACTGCTGGAGGCACGATGCTTCCCAGTTGTCATGGATGACACCACTGTGCCAGCCACCACTGTGGGCTGTGTGGGGGACAGGTCAGCGAGGCCCATGGGGCCCCCAGCATCAGAACACCTCCCAGCTCGAAACGATTTCCTACTTCAATGTGCACAACTGGTCAGCACTGCACCCGACCAGCAGGGCGCCACGGCACGCACACCACAGCGCCCAACACCCTTCCGTGCGGCTCACCCAGCTCCACCAGCCCTGGGTGCCACTTCCTCAAGCAACCAAAAGTAAACTGTCTCTAATCCATACAAGTAATGTCCTATAATTGTCTTTAAAAGTTCATCCAAAAGATTATATCCCTAAATTAGAACAATTAAACTAATAGAACAGAACGTTAAATTCAGAAATTCAGGTGCTCATTTCCCACTGAATTTGCCTAAATTTGGGCTATTAATTAAAATGCCCACCCTGAGCCCCGCTTCCTACCCCAGAGGCTTGACTGAGCCCGTCTGGGGAGAGGCCCAGTCCCCGCCCCTTTAACAGCCCCTTCCCCTTCCTGGGTGGTTCCGATGTAGGTGGTGACTCCTGGGACACTGATGTGAGACCCCCTAACCCCACCCCCTCTCTCTGCACAGAAAGAAAACTGGGTCCAGGAAGAGGTGCTCTGCCCACAGTCACAACAGGATGAGGCCACGGGTACCCCGACTCCCACCCATGCTGGCCATCACAGCCCAAGCCGCTGCCCCAGGAGAGGACCATCAGAGATGCCCTGGGGAACCCACATCCTGGGGACAGGGGCAAGGCCAGAGAAACAAGCAGTCTTCCAGATTGGACACCTAACTCAGGCACAGGGAAGGTTCCCAGAGGGGGCCAGCTGGGCCCTGGCACACGAGATGGGAGAGCCAATCCAGGGCACAGAAATGCTCAGGGCGCACAGCATGGAGCCAGCTGGGCAAGCGGGAAGCCAGGTACTGGGAAGGGCCATGGAGATGATGCTAACAACAACAAAAGGGTAGGGGCAACCCTCGTCAAGCCCTTGCCCAGGCTGGGCACTCATGTCAGCTCACGCCACGGTGGACAGTCATGGGTGGTAGGTACCCTCACTGTTCCCACTCTGCAGGAAACAGGTGCAGGGAAGTGGCAAAGGGGGGTGATCTGAGCCCAGGCCATCAGGCCTGGTGGTCCTGCCCACCCACAGACCCCTGTAGCCAGCGTGCCCCACAGCTGATCCTGCCATCACCCTAGCCGTGCCTTTCCAGGGAAGCACGGGCACTCACCAGGCACCTCCCCTCCCCAACACTCACCTCCAGGCACATCACTCCCAAGGGAAGACCCAATATGTTCCCCACTGTGACCCACCTACCCAGATGCACGCATACCACACAGGTACTGCACACACGTGGAGACCACCTCCCGCCTCGCCAGCCCTCCCCCGGGTCCTGGGTGCTGCCCCCTCCAGTCTACACCAGCAACTCTTGGAAGCCCCTCCCGGCCCCCAGGGAACCACCAGGAGACCCCTCCTGTGTCTCCTCTCCTTCCACCCCTCCCCTGCCCTGGGCCTGCCAGGCACCCACAGAGCCCCTGGGCACCCTCGCGCCACATCCGCCGCACACACAGTAGGCCTCTGCAGGCAGCGCCTGTGACACCGCATATCCCCACGTCCCGGTGGCCAGAGTCCCGACTCCCTCGGCCACCCACGTCCAGGCTGGAGTAGTGATGAGGAACCCAGAACTCCACACCCCAGCTAGCACTCCGGTGTGAAGGCAAAATAAAGGCAGGTCCATCCTGGGGCCACAGGGTTCCCACGCCTGCAGCTTAACACTTAACAGGCTCATCTGCGCAGGCACGGGGAGGACCGCCAGGTTGGGGAGGAGGCACACAGAGGGCGTCCCTCCTGAGCGGGGCCGGCCCGCATCCTGTCCCCTTGGGGTCCTCTCCCTCGTCCTGAGTCCCAACACCTACTTTGCCACCCACTGCTTCCACCACTTCTTAGGAGACAACAATGGGGAGGGAAGGACTGAGAAACGGCGACCTCCTCCTCTTCAAGTAGGTTTACCGTGAAACACGAGTGCACAGAAAGGGCACCCACATGTACACAGGAAAGAGGATACAGGCCCCAACGGGGTGGAGAATGCACAGCCCAGCCCTGCACCCACTCCCCGAAGCCCTGGCCATCCTGAGAGCGGGCCAGCCCGAGACTGGAAGCCAGAGGACAGGGGCTCGGAGCCCCCACCGGGGCAGCAGGCACCCAGAGGGGTCCCAAGGCTGTAAAGGGGCCCAGGAAGGGACACACCTAGGCCACCAGGGGGAGGCCTGGACCACCCCCCTCCAGCTGCCTCCAGGTCAGCACGTGGCCCTGAGCCTCCCTGTCCCCGAGGACCACTGCTGTTAGGACGCCCCTGCCCTGAGTGACCCTCCTACAGGGAGAGGATGAGGAACGACCGGTGATGGGGAGGGGCTGGGGGGAACACAGCCACTGGTCCTGACCTCCTTCCCCCAAAGTCCCTGGCCACGGCGCCTCCAGGCCGCCCCGCACACCCGCTGGCTTGTATGTAAGTTCGTGCTTTCACACCCAGCCCCAGGGCTCCTAAACTGAGGCAACTCAAAAAGGCAAGGGTGGCCAGAAAAGGGGCAGCTCCAGGCCCCGCGTCCATCAGACAGCTCAGCTGGGGCAGGAGGGGAAAGGGGGGGCAGGAGGGGCAGGAGGGGAAAGGAAGGGCAGGAGGGGAAGGGGGGCCAGGAGGGAGCTTCTCTTCCACACCTGTCCCCCCAGCCAGGGTTAGGTGAAGTGACTGTCAGGAAGTAGGGCAGGACTGGGCAGGACGAGAACTGGGGAGGGCACACCCACAGCGTCCCTCATATCCCAGGAGGACGGGATGGGAACCCAGAACACCAAGGAGACAGGCTCCCTACTTCTCCTAAAAGAGGGCTTCAAAATTTTAGGTAGGACGCCTGTGCCCTCTTTAAAGGACTTCTGGTCACTCCTGGGTGGAGCACTTAACACCCCTCCCTGAAATGCCTGTGGCCTTAGAATAGTTTTAATGCACACAAGGGGTGGCGACATCCACTCCACAGATCTTCACTGAGCTCCTTCTCTGGGCCAGGAACTGGTCTGGGACAAGGAAATAGGAGGAACAGGGCCCATCTAGGGGTCCAGGCCCTGGGGGGCTCACCTGGGGGAGCATGCCTAAGAGGCAGGGGCCTGGGGGACCCACATCCCAGAGCCACACCCTGACAGCTGAGAGGGGTGAAGCCCAGCAGTTTTGGGCGCAGCCCTTGGACGGTGGCGCCGGAGCTGAAGCCCCAGTTCTGCCACTCGTGTGACCATGGTCAGGTGACACCTAAGCCACATGTCCTCTCACGTGCACAAGAGAGGACAGCAGAACCTATTTACATCTCTGAGGACGATGTAGAATAACGCGGGCCCAGAAATGTCTGCAGCAGCTGCCATTGTGGTGGACACACATCCGAGTGTCTGAGGGGCTAGAGGCCCTACAACATAAGGTTCTCCACGGGAGGCCTGTACCCGCCCCACCTCTCGGCCACACTCCTCTATACCCCCATGTCCTCAGCCCACTGGCCCCCGTCCGGTCTGTCAGATCACATCCTCCTCCCTCCTGCAGCCCGCGGCCAGGCCCCATGCACCGTGACGGGTGGTCCAAGCTGCTCAGGAGGTTGGCAGAGCCCTAGAGGGACAGTGGCCTCCCACCCCGCTCCACTGCAGAGGGCCTCGGTGGGTGCCAGGGGGAGGCACAGCTCACAGACCTGCGGGGGCCTCTTCTCCGACAAGTGGATAAAGATGAGATGGCACAAAGCCTGCAGACTATATGAAAAGAAGAGGCACTGGATCCCCCAAATTCTATAGGCAGGAAGTGCCAGACCATAAACTCATGGCATCGCTCACATGGAGGAAGGGTGGCTCAGAGATGGCCCGAGGGCCAGAGCAGGAGCCACGACTCTCGACCCTGGGGGGCACATCAGGGAGCCCAGCACTGGCCAGATGGCTCAGAGCCCTGGGCGGTGAGTCCTCTTCTGAGCAGCCGCGGCATGGCGGTCACCCTACAGGTCCCCACACCACGCTCAGGCGTGTCATCCACACTGCTTAGGCCTAGACCGCACCTGGCCCGGCGCAAGTGGTGAGATCTTAGGCTCTGAGCTGCCGAGGACCCTGGGAGGGAGAACATACCCTGAGAGGCCCCCAAAGACCCCTACCCCTGCCATTCCAGCCTCCTCCCTGGCTGCAGGCTGGACAGCCACTTGTTCCTGACCTATAGACGATGGCAAAAGTGACAGTGAGTCTCTTCCAAGATGAGGTCACAGAGACCATGGCTTGTCCTGCTAGCCCCAGGGGAAGTCAGGACCTGGGCCGCAGCTGCCCCAAGGAGATGCTCGGGGGTCGAGGATCTGATGGCTCTGGCCAAAGCCAGCCAGGGCCTGCAGCCTACTGGCAGCCACATCAGCCACACGAGGGGGTGTGGGGGTGCATGCCCTGCCCCCAGGCAGGTTGTGAGATGCCGGGGCCACACCTCAGGGAAGCCCTGTGCCAGGCACACCATGACACCTCCCTCGGATGCCCTGCCCACAGGGTCTGGGGGGCACAAATGTTTGCTGTTCTGGGCTGCTACATGGTGGGGGCTATTTGTTACCCAGCAGCAGAAAACAAATGCACCACACAACGCAAAACCTCATGTAACGATGATATGGTACGACTCCAGTTTACTTCTAGGCACTAGTGGACTGGGGTTAGGTATTTCCCCAAAATCTAATCCTTAATCAGGCGATGAAGGAAATCCTATGACATATTTCAGAAGAAATAAACTGATTGTACAACTGAAAGGTTAGAGAAGGGGACAGCACTGGGTGAATATCTACGCACAGTGGCCTCGCGAGCCATGCACGATGACCCTATCTTACAGACGGGGCCACCTGGACGCAGGCACCTTGCCAAGAACACACAACTACTAGGTAAGCAGAGTCCCAATCCCGGGCTGGCTGATCTGTGTGCTGGCCACCGCCCGCTGTGAGCACAGCCTGAGGAGCTCGGCCACTGGCAGCACTGCTGCACCAACCTGCCACTCGGGTTCTCGGCGCTACCAACATGCCTTGGGGCTCCGCCTCCCCAAACTGAACATTGACAATCTAGCACAAGGAGACGGTCAGCAGCCACCAGAATTATTAGTTTCCACAGTTTATTAATAATTTGTAACAGGTGCAAGAGAAGAGTAGACATATCAGAGTACGGCGTTTTGTTGTCAGGCAGAGCAGCATGTGGATTGCTTTTTCAGGTCAATTCTTGAAGTTTTATCAATTTGTGCTCACAGACATCAAGCATGAGGCCAAGCTGGAGGGACACGACCAGAGGCCACAATTCTGGCCTCCAGGAGCAAGTCCCCTTCCTCCCTCTCCCCAAGGAGCTCAGTCAGGGAGCGCCAACTCGTTCCCCTGCAACACGTGCAGACAGGACGCCCACAGGGGAAGCAGTCCTTGAAGTTAGGAAGTACGGAAAATATCGATCATTAGCAAAGAGGAGAAAGAGGTAAGAAAGGTAGAGAAGAAATTCACGATTGACAACTTTAAGAACACTTCATTTTTTAGAACGTAAGTAAGATATTTACTTATTTAAATAATAATAGAATTCAGAAAATAACTGAAAGTTGAAGGAAGACGGTTATGCCAATGTCACACGTAACACATAAAGAAGGCTTGAAACACTGGCTTTAGGCTTTCCCTTGCGGAGCACAGACGGCGAAGCGTTTCCCACAGGGCCGTGAAGGGTGGGCCCTGGGCTCCCCTCCCCACCCCGGGCCCAGCGCCAACTGCAGTGGGCGGGCAGGGCCTGCAACCCCACCGCAGGAGGGTCTCCCGGTTCTGGCTCACGCAGGTGCCCAGCAGCACCCCCCACCCCCGCCAGCACCTCTTCTTCTAACCCACAGAGAGGAAGGTCTTGATTTAGGAGAGAGATTTTAAATTACCAAGGCCCATGTCACTGGTTCGTCATATTAACCCATGACATCATTCTGGGTGACTCTGGTCCCGTAAAGGTAAAGTTTAAGTTTACATCAAACAAACTTCACAGGCTAAGAAACGCGGGTGGGCGCTCCATGCAAACGAAAACCCTGAGAAACCGCAAACGGTCAGAAGACTACCAGGCGACACTGGCTGCGCGCGGGCGCCTGAGCGCACACACCGCGTGGAGGGCGTCCGAGCAACCGCGTTCCGGGACAGAGAGGACACCGGCTGGGAACGGGGCTGCCGCTGGGCTCTCCCGTCGCTCCGCACGGCGCCCCACCTGTGGGCTCGGGAAGGCATGGAGGCCCCTACTGTCCCACATCAGAGGAGCTGAAGAGTCGCCCTGGGGAGGGGGAGCTGAGGGCCGGAGGCGGGAGGGCTGGGTGCCCAGGCCCTGCCCCGACAAGGGCCCGGACACTCGGTGGTATGGACGTCACCCTGCCACCCCCCGAGCCAGGCGCCCCCCCACCCCAGGGGCTCTGTCCTGGGGCCCAGAGCTCAGCCCCAGGCCGTCCTCTCCGTCCCCTGGATCCCCCGGCCGGCTCCCCATCTGCCCGCTGGCACCCGCCCTCAGCTTCCTCCTGGGCACCCGCCACCAAACCCACCATCCCGAATCGACACATCGTACCTGCTCAAAGCCCGGCTGCCCCCCACACAGCCTCGCTCTGACCCAATCCGCCCTTCAGGGCCGCCCCCACAGCCCCCTCCCCCCCCACCCAGTCAGAGGCCACCTCCTCACCGCTCGTCCTTTTCCTGCCGGTCACGCTTTCATTCACGCACAGGCCGGCCTGCGACCTCCCACAGCCCCGACCCCACCTCGGAAGTGTCCCTCAGGAATGCACTTCCCCAGCCCCCTGTGGCTCAGCCCACGCCCCAACTCCTCCCCGAGAGCCCCAGAAACTCCTCCCAGCCTCACCAACTCCTGCCCACTCCTGGCCATTGGGGGAGGGCTGTGCCTGCTGCTCTCCTCGTTTCTCGGGCAGGGGCACCACCTGCACCCCCGCCCAGATCTCGCAGGTGACACTACAACTAGGTACACAGTGGGCAGTGAAGGGAGCTGGCGGGAGGGGGCTGCAAGGGGCACAGGGCCATCTGCTCTAAGCCCACATCAGATGGGGTTCCACACGCGGTGGACGAGTCCACACATCCTCCGGGCTGGTCAAGCGAGCACCCGACTGACAGCTGCCACGGGGGCACCTCATGCCCGTGGATCCCTGGCCGGGGGCGGCCGCGATGGCTGACCGCGCCTACAGTCTGCAAAGACGCTGTCTCCAGCAGTGACCGCGCCTCCTCCAACCAGCGGGAGGCCTTAGAGGACAGCTGATGGCTCAGGCCGTCGGGGGACAGCCTCCCAGCTCTGCCCAGCCAGCCGTTCCTGGGGACGCACCGTCCCGTCTACGGAGCGCAGCCTGCCCTACGGAGTCCAACATGCCAGTCCCCAGGGTCGCAAAGTGTGACTAGAAGTAGTGTCGCCAGATCTAGCAGGTAGAGATACAAACGCCCAGTCAAATCTGAATTTCAGATAAACATACTTTGCTAGTATCAGTATGCCCCATGCAATATTTGAAACATACTTATGCTAAAACATTATTTGTTATCTATCTGAAATTCAAATTTAATGGACGTCTATACTTTATCTGGCAACCCTATAAAGAAATGAGACTGTGTTTAACACCTGGCTCAACTGCAATAAATCTAAATATACATATTCACAATATACATTTTATTTAACAATTACATAATACCCTGACTTAACGATCCCTGAACACCTGTCCCTTGTCATCCCCTGGAGACATCACCTCTGCCCCAGCCCCTCACACCTGCCTCCCAGCATGGTGCTCACAGCCCAGGACAAAGTGAGGGGAGGGGCAGGCAAAGCCCTGGGGCCATCTTCTTGGGCCTCCTGACTTCAGCTTGCCTCCTCCTCGCCCCAAACACCCAGGAAAACTGGAGAGCGCATCTGTCATCACCGGACGGCCTTATTTCCGACCTCCGCCCTAACAGTCACGCACAGGAGGATGGAGAAAGAGGCGGCGAGGCATGCCCTCACTACCAGCTGTTTGTCGGGGCTGAACAGGGTCATCTGCTCCCTGCACTTTTGCCCAGCTGGAAGGGCAGCTATTTGGGGCAGCAAAAAAGGGGTGGCCAGTAAGGGGGCCCCCACAAGCCCACAGCCCCTGACCTCCCCCAGAGGTGAGCGCATGAAAATGCCAGGTCCAAACCCTGGACCTGTGTACGGGACCTGCAGGTGAAATGAAGTGAAGGGTCCTGAGACGGAGATGACCCTAGATTATCTGGATGGGCCCCAAATGTTTTCACAGGGTCCTTCTAAGAGGGAGGCTGAGGGGGGTCAGACAGAGACTTTACTGGAACCGAGGGCAACTGAGAAAGGGACAGTGAGCAAACAATTCCCTCCAGACCAAGTGCAAAAACTACACGGGCTTACGTGCAGTCTGGAAATACACGGAAGGATGAGCTCACTGGGAGATGGGTCCATGGAAACTGTCCAATATGAAGAATAGAACAAAATGATTTTTTTAAATGGAAGCCTGGGCAAAGACCCTTGTGGGACTGGAGAAAAAATATCAAGCTAATAAACTTTCCCACCTGGGAAATCCCTGCTACTCTCATAAACACAAGGGACTGCCAAGTCAATAGGCCAAGCCCATGATCTTGAGGCTTGCTCTCATGAAACTTGTTTCTGTAATGGAGAAGCTAAGCCTACCTACAACAGTACCTAAGAGTTACTTCCAGAGGACCTCTTTTGTTGCTCAGATGTGGCCTCTCTCTCTCTCTAAACCCAACTCTGCAAGTGAAATCATTAACCTCCCCCTACATGGGACATGACACCCAGATATGTAATATGACTTCCAGGGGTGAGTCTGGCCCTGGCACTATGGGACTGACAATACCTACCTAGCCAAAAGGGGAAAAATAAACATAACAAAATAAGGTTTCAGTGACTAAGAGATTTCAAATAGAGTCAAGAGGCTCTTCTGGAGGTTACTCTTACGCAAGCTTCAGCTAAATATTGCTCATTGCCATGGTAGGCCGAACCCCAACCTGCAGTATTTCTGTAAACTCTAAGGAACACCCAGGGCTCTATCTGAGATGCTAACAAATTTCACTCACTAAATTTATTTCTCAGAAACCTAAAGCCTCCAGATGGTTCCTAAACCAGATAACTCGGAGGCAGCAGCCTCTCTAAGGGCATCAACCAACTGTATCCCCTACCACATAATGTCAGCACCCCTTTTCAACATGAAGAAATGAGAATGACCATTGCCCAAATACCCCTAAAGAATGAGAGAAGGCTCAAAGGAGAAGGAGGAGTTGTAACAGAGAAGTTAGGATTTAACAAATGAGTATGGCTGCTGAATCATTACATTGATAGTTCTGTTTAGTCTTCAGTGTCTTAGAGCAGCTAGAAGGAAACAACTGAAATGGTGGAACTGTAACCCATACCATAGTTTGAGATTTGTTCTAAAACCACTTGTCAAAATGTACTTTGAAATTTATCACTTTTTTTGTATCTATGTCATATTTTACAATAAAAAATGTTTAAAAAGTAAGAAAGCAAATGGATGCCTCGGAACAACATCCAACATCAATCATCTATGTAACAGAAGTAGCAAAAGGAGAGAAGAAAGCAAATGGGGCAGAAAAAAAAAATGTGAGCACATATTGACCAAACGTTTCCCGAAGGACATAAACTTATATATCCAAGAAGCTCCATGAACCCTTAGAAGGATGAACAGAAAGAAACCCCTCCTGGCACACACAGGCGGACCATGAGAGCGAAGCCAAGGACAAACACGGGGAGCAGCTTCCCCAAATCACACACAGGGAACAACCAGGCCAGGAGTGGCTAAACTCTCATCAGAAACAACAAAGCCCAGAAGACTTTGGAGCAAATATCCTAAGGGCAGACAGACAGAACCGTTAATCCAGAATTCTACATCCAGCAACAATATCCTTTAAAACTAAAGGCAGAAAATTGTGGCATGAGAACTGCAGGTGCCAATCCACTCAGGAAACTTCGAACAGCTAGCAAAAACTAGTAAAGCCATCATCCTCAAAGCTCCAGAAATACTTAAAGAGTTTCAATAACTGGACCACTGCCAAACCCAGAAAGCACAACTTGAAAAACAAGAGGCAAAGTCCCAGGCTGGCGTGGAATAGGGCCAGCCTGCACCCCACTGTGGGACCCTGACCCTGCACAGAGGAAGCAGAGTAACCCCGCGTGCATACTGAGGTGCCAGAATGTCGGTGCCCATCTACTAGGGGGACGCCCAAAAGGCTGAACCTGGAAACTCATCCTGGGCTCAACCTCCAAGAACTTGTCTTGCAGGAAGAAGCACCTGCTAACAGCTAATGCAGTGTAAGAAATAAGTGGCCTGGACAAAGCACTGCCTATCTTTTGTCATACACTAGAGCACCCAAGAGGGGTTTAAGGACATTTCACAGTGAATAACGCGGGCATTTGAATCAGTCATCAAAAACCTCCCAACAAGAAAAGCCCAGGAACAGAGGGACTCATGGGGAATTTTACCAAACATCCCAAGAAGAATTAACAGCAATCTTGCTCAAAGTCTCCCAAAAAAATGAAGAGGGAACATTCCCTAACTCATTCCATGGGACCAACATCACCCTAACACCCAAATCAGATAAAGACACCAGAAGAAAAGAAAATCATAGATCAATAATCCGTACCAAAATAGATGAAAAAAATCTTAAACCAAATACTAAACAACACACCCAATAGCATATTAAGAGAATTATATACCATGATCAAGTGGGATTTATCTCAGGTACGCAAGGGCAGTTCGACATAAGAAAATAAATGTAGTACACCACACTAACAAATGTAATATGCCACACTAACAAAACTACATGACCATCTCAATCGATGCAGAAAAGGGCGTCTGAGAAAATTCAGCACCACTTCTTCATTAAAACACTTAGAAAACCAGAAATAGAAGGAAGCTTCCTCAGCATAGTACAGAGCACATATAAAAACCCACAGCTAACATCAGACTCGTGAAGAAAGGCTGACGCTTTCCTCTAAGACCAGGATCAAAACAAGGTCGCCCTCTGCGACCACTGCTATTCAACAGAAGTTCCAACCAGAGCAAATAGGCAAGAAAAATATATAAATGACATCCAAATCGTAAAGGAAGGGGCAAAACTCTCATTTATAGATGGCATGATCCTATATACTGAAAATTCACAAACTACTAGAACTTATAAACAAATTCAGAAAACTGGCGGCATAATAGATCATCATGTAAAAATCAGTAGTGTTTCTATACACTAGTAGTGAATGATGGAAAAGGAAATAAAGAAAAATTATCAATTTACAAAAGCAACTAAAAAGAATCAAATATTTAGGAATAACTCTAACCAAACACACAAAGAACTTGTACACAGAAAACTACAAAACATTGCTAAAAGAAATTAAAAAAAGACCTAAACAAATGGAAGGATATTCCCCATTCATGGGTTAGAAGACTAAACATCGTTAGGATGTCAATTCTACCCAAATTGATTGAGTCAATACAATCTCAATCAAAATTGTAATAGCCTTCTTTGCATAAATGAAAAAGACAATCATCGAATTTATATGTAAGGGTAAGGGGCCCTGAGTGCCAAAGAACGCCATCTTCAAAAAGAAGAAGGACATTGTGGAACCCATACTTCCTGATCTTAAAACTTATTACAAAGCCACGGTAATCAAAACAGCATGGTACTGGCACAGGGACAGATATACAGACCAATGGAACAGAACTGAGAGCTCAGAAATAAACCCTCACATCTATGGCCAACCAATTTTTCTTTTTTCACATGGGTAGGCACCAGGAATCGAACCCAGGTCTCCAGTATGGCAGGCGAGAATTTCTGCCACTGAGCCACGGCTGCACCACCCCAGCCAAATGATTTTTGAAAACTTATTCAATTGGGAAAAGAAAAGTTCCTTCAACAAATGCTGCTGGGAAAACTGGATATCTATATGTGAAACAATGAGGGTGCACCCTACCTCATAGCATATATTAAAAACTAACTCAAAATCAACAAAAGACTGAAATGAGAACTGAAAATATAAAACTCTTAGAAAAAAACATAGGAAAGCATCTTTAGCACCTAATGTTGGACAATAGTTTCTTAAACTTTACCCTAAAAGCCCAGGCAACAAAAGAAAATGGGACTTCGTCAAAATTCAGAAATTCAGAACCTCATCACAATTCAAAACTTTTGTGCATCAAAGGACTTCATCATAAAAGTAAAAAGACAACAAACAGAATGGGAGAAAATATTTGGAAACCACATATCTGATAGGGGTCTATTAACTAGAAAATATATAGAACAACAAAAAGACAAACAATTCCATTTAAAAATTAGCAAAAGTCTTGAATAGATACATCTTCAAAAATATACAAATGGCAAAAAACATAGGAAAAAGTACTCAACATCACTACTCAATAGGGAAATGCAAATCAAAACCATGAGGTACCATTTCACACACTATAATGGATATTATTCCAAAAGTGGAAAATAAGTGTTGATAAGGACATGGGAAAACACCAACACTCATTCACTATCAGAGGGAATGCAAAATGGCGCAGTCACGACGGAAGACAGTTTGGCAGTTCCTCAGAGATAAACAGAGGACTACCATCTGGCCCCGCACTCTCACTCCTAGATGTCCACCGAAAGGACCGAGAGAAGGGACTGCGCGGACACGCGCACACCAGTGTTCACAGTGGCGTGTTCCCAGTTACCAAAAGATGGAAGCAACCCAGGTGCCCGCCCGCTGGGTGTGGTTACCCACAGGGGAATGTTATTCGGCAGTAAAAAGGAGTGAAGTCCTGATTCAGGCGACAACGTGGGGGAACCCTGAAGACAACATGTTGAGTGAAAGAAGCCACGAGAGGACAAGTATTGTATGACTTCACCGATACAAGACGATTAGAATAAGCAAATTCAGAGAGTCGGAAACTAGAAGACGGGTTACCAGGGCCAGGACAGGGCGCAGGAAAAGGGGACTTTTTTGCTTAGATGTTTCAGAATTCCTGTATGGGGTGGATGGTGACGATGGCAGCACATACTGAATGTCATTAACAGTGTGGATTATGGCTAAAACAGGAAATTCATATACGTACATTAGAATAAAAGATAAAAGTTTTTTCAAAAACCCACAGGACTGCACAACACAAACATGACTCCTAGTGTAAATTATGGTTCATAATACAACCACAATGTTTCTTCATCAGCTGTGACAAAGGTCCCACCCTAATGTAAAACGGCAATAATGGGGAAGGATACACGGGGACTCTGTATTCTCCACATGGTTTTTCTGTAAACCTATGACTTTTCAAATTTAAAAAATATATAGTAAGAAAAGCAAAATAAGACATTTCATATAAATGAGAATAGAGGGAATTTGTCATCAATAAATCCTAATGGAAGTTTTTCAAGCTGAAGAAAAATAACACCAGATGGGACCTCAAATCTACAGGAAGGAACAAATTGCACCAGAAATAGTAAATATATGGGTAAATACAAAAAAAACTATCACTCTGCTTCTTAATTTATTTAAAACACATATGAGTCTTTAAAGCAAAAATTACAACACTGTGTTGTGTGGTTTTACAACATACTCAGATGTGATGTGTACACAAGATCAGCCCAATGAATGGGCTGGTGGTAAATGGAAATTACAAATACAAATTCTTCCGGGTTATGTGAAGTGTTACAAAATAAACTCTAAAGAGACTATAATAGGTTAAAATACTCATTTTAGGCTACTAAAAATAACTTAAAGAGGAACAGTAGAAAAGAGTAATTAAGATGGAATATTATCCAGTATCTTTGAGTAGCTAGAAGTGAAAACCTAAAATTGTGGAATTGTGACCCATGTCAAACTCTGAAATACATTCTACAACTAACTGTGGTGCTGTGCGTTGAAATTTATTGTTTTGTATATATGTTATTTTTCACAAAAAATAGAAGGAAAAAAGTCAATTGTGGCGATAAAAAAACATTTAGGCCCTCTAGCCTCCTATATTCTGGAGCAACTAGAAGGAAAAATGTGAGAGGATCGTATGGTAGCCCATGACAGACTCTGGGATCTGTCCTGTAACTACCTGTTGAAGAGTGCTTTGAAAACTATTGCTTTTTTATTTCTTTGCTTTGTATATGTTATACTGTACAATAAAAATGTTTTTAAAAAGATGGAATATTATATACATGTGCACATATATATTCACACCTACCTACATACACGTATAAATGTAAATATATGCACATAAAATGAACACATGAACATATGGACACACACACATGTTCAATTAACCTACAAGACAGGAAAGGAAAAACTGAAGAACAGAAAAAACAACAAAAAAGGACAAACAGAAAACAAAGTGGTAGACATATATCAACTATATTAATATTCACAATAAATATGAACAAGTTAAAGAACTATAAAATAACTGGGATAAAGAATAGGTGGTATATAAATGAAACAAAAATGATTGATTTAATAATTATTAAATCTCCATGACTTTAAGGGGGGGCTCCTTGTAAACATGTTTTTAATTTGTATATGTTTAAAACTTTCCACAATGAACACTGTTTTAAAACTGGATTTAAGAGTATTCCATATGTTATTTACGGCCCACCTCCCATCCCTAAGCTGCTTTGGAAGAATTTCTATCTGCTGGTTTTTATTAGCTAATAAAGACAGTTTTGATTGAGGGGATATTTGAACACTAAAAAGGCAGAAATCTGATACACTTTCTCAACAGCAGGCAGAAAAGGTGCTGCCCAGGGACCCCGACAGACTGAGAAGGGATCAGGGGAGGAGGAGGAATAACAGAGAAAACAGGACTTAGCAAATGAGCATGGCTGCTGAATCACTACAGTAACTCTCCTTCCAGCCCCCAGCAGCTAAGAGAAGCTAGAAGGAAAAATGAGATGGTGGGATGGAAGTCCACGACAAACGCTGGGGTCTGTTCTCACCTCCTTGTTGAAGTGTGCTTTCAAAATTATTGCTTTTCTCTTTCTTTGCTTTGTACATGTATTTTACAATTTAAAAAGTTTAAAAAATGAAAATAAAATCAGAAATAAACAGCTTGAACAAAAAAGCAGGACCTAACTATACACTTCTGTAAGAAGCTGATTTTCTGTAAGGACACAACAGGTTGAGATGAAAAGAATGGAAAAAACTCCACATGCAAACAGCAAACCTGAGAAAGCTGGGGTGGCCATCCTAATATCAGACAAAATAGACATCAAGACAAAAGCTCAGTTCCTCAGGAAGATGAAATAACCATAAACCATGTGAGCCTAATAAACAAGTTTCAAAATACATGAAGAGGGGCGGGCCGCGGTGGCTCAGCGGGCAAAGTGCTTGCCTGCTATGCCGGAGGACCTCGGTTCGATTCCCGGCCCCAGCCCATGTAACAAACAAACAAAATACAATAAAACAAGAAAATGTTTAAAGATGTTTCCCTTTAAAAAAAAAAAAAAAATACATGAAGAAAAAATTGAAAGAATTAAATAGAAAAATAGACAAATTTAGTCGCAGTTGGAGATTTTAACACCCCTCTCTCCAAAACTGCTAGAACACGAGACAAAAAGAAATATCCAGTAATAATACAGAACACAGAACATAGAACAGCTAAGCACTGTATAGTGTTCCTTCTCTGTGCCAGGTGCTATACTGGGTATTTGAAGTTAGTCATGAATAATAAAAAATTCCTAGTCCCACAGAGGATATAGTCTGGTAAAAAAAAAAAAAAAAAAAAAAGGAAAACAAAAACAAAAAAAATGTCCTGAATTATTACCTTCTCAGAATTAAGATCTTGCAGCCCTAAACAAAGAATAAAATGCTATTTTTAAAAATATAAAAAAGAAAACTGAAATACAAAAGAACTCTTGAAAATTAAAAAAAAAAGTTAAAGAAAACGACGAATGGAGGAATGGAAGACAAGGCAAGTCCATCTTCCAAGAAGCAGAATAAAACATCTAAGGTCAGCAAGAGAAGAAAGAAGATGCAGAATCAGAGGGTCAGCCCCAGAGATCCAACCTACAAATTAAGGGAGTTCCAGAACATGAAAACAGCAAAACTGAGAGAAAGAAAACTATCCTAGAAAAGATACAAAAGCATCACTGCTCGGTGGAAGGAGCGCAGCCCGAATGGGTACCGGCACCAATCCACAGAGATCCCAGCACCCTGGGCATAAGGCGGAGCGCCCAGGCGACAGAAGTCATCCAAGTGGCACCAGCATTCCCAGAGGCGCCAGAAACCAGAGCGCAGGGTCACCACCTTCAGAACAGGGAGGAAACAAAGTTCAGGTTGGCATTCTATACCCAGCTAAACTAGACGTCGGCTGTGGCACGAGATAAAGATGTCTTCAAAACCCAAGGCTTCTGAGGTATCTAACGAGCACGAATTCAGCCGAGCAAAGCATGTCCTCGTCCCTGGGGACCGGGGCGTAGACGGTCAGCAGAGGAGGGGATGGGCCAGACAGATCTGCTGGTGGGAAACGGGACTCCAGGAGTCTCCCGCCAACAACAGGGTGGCGGGGTAGGGCACTGGAGGCATGAAAATGGGTATTTTGATAGAGAGTGAGGGCAGGTGGGAATGTGGAGGTCGGACGAGCAAGGCGGGGGCTGGCAGGGCTGGCAGGGGCTGGTGGACTACCCAGTCTCGCGACCACCACGGCCCACAGACCCACGACAGATGCAGCAGTTCACAGTACACATGTAAAGCGGACTTTCCTGAGCTGTAACAGCAAAACACAACGTGCTAATATTATGGGGTCATATGGCAACTCTGTATTTTACACGATTTTCCTGCAAACTACCACTTCTCTAAATTTAAAAAAAAGAAAAAAGGAAAAAGCAAGTAAGTAAAGACTGCTGACTGCTGTTAAGCAACAACAAAAAAAGGGTAATACAGTGGGGGGGATGGGGGAAGGAAGCAGGGGCAGGGGAGAGGGGAGAGCTCTCTCTACCTTTGAAAGAAAAGATAGGATGTAAGGAAACTTTAAAAGAACAGCTTAGACAGTGGTAAGTACTTAAGAAAAAGGCATACTTGGGGTGACTGGGGGGTACGAACAGGTCAGGAAAGCACCCACTAGGATTTTTTATCAATAGGGCCAGCGCATCACCTACTGTTCCGGCAAGGTAACCCCTTGTGAAGGAACAAAATAAGATGCAGAAAAACGGCACGCAAGTAGGAGGATGTGAGTGTGTGTGCGCGTATGCGTGGGGGAGTGTGAGAGAGGAAAGCGGCAGGGGACGGCAAGGCCACAGGGACGGAGACAAAGGACTAACTGTGCATCCTCTTTCTGCTTCCATTCAAGACCTTACAAGGTTCTTTCCTTGGAGTAACTGGTCTCCTTCAAACAGGAACCTGGTGAACTGCTGAAACTGTGACTGTCCTGTAGATCATGCATAGAAGTGTGCAAGTTTTACGTGGGGGGCATGTACAATGGACACTTCTGGACAGACTGTCAGAGGAGGTGGTGGCCATACACCCCACCCTGCCCACAGGAAAAGTACACAACTGCTTTCCACCTCGAGCCCCTCAATCCAGATCCAAGTCCCCAAAGCACCCCCTCCCCCAGGACACCCTCGGCGGGCAGGACGCTGGATCCACACTGCCTTTCCAGTCCCAGCGTGGCCGGGGACCCGAGGGAAGGTGTCGCGTGGGGACACCCTGTTCTTTCCAGAACAAGGCCAGGAGGGCTGGACAGCTGAGCTGTGCCCCCCACACACTCCCGAAGTTGTGGGGTCCACCCCCAGGGAGCTGTGACTGTTGCCTCGGAGAGAGCAGGGACCCTGCAGGTAGGACGGCTCAGCAGGGCCCTCAAGCCACAAAAAGCTCTCACTGGGGGTGGGGTGGGGCAGGGAAGGGTCTGGCAACAGGCGCGCTGATAGGAGCGGGGAAAAGGGCCGGGGGCCTCCAGAGGCCACAGGAGGCCAGGCTAGTGGCTGGGCCTCCTGCCTCCCGAAGCCCAGGACAATGACTTTCTGTTGTTTAAAGTCTCCAACTTCCTGGCAACCTGCTACAGCAGGGGAGAGTCACACAAGAGCCAACAGAAGAGTAAAATACCCAATTCAAATTGGGTGGGAACCGCTCTCAGCCCGCTCTGCGGAGAGCTTGTCACAGTGCACAAGGGACCCCCAAGGCCCAGCAGTCCCAGTTGTCCTCCCGCGGCCGCTCTGCTCAGCCACGGGCTGCCCAGGGGGTCAGGGCCCCACCGGGGTCCTCCGCGCTGCCGGCCTGGACCCCGCGAAACCCCGGCCGCAAACTGCCTGCGCCCCAGCCCAGCCACCCCCACCTCGGCTGCACGACCCTCACCCCTCCAGCCTGTGGCTTGGTACTGGCTGGGCCTCCAGAGGCCCTGCGGTGGGTGTCCCTGAGGGTGGCCAGCCTACTCCACCCCACCCCGGGACGCTTCCACCCATCCAGGGGCCCTCCCGCAGCGCCGGATCCCTCGGCCTCCTCTCTCCACCTGCCACCCTGCAGAAGCCTCCCCTCAGTCCAAACTCACAGGCTCCCTGGCCTCTGGGCACTGCCCGGGACCCGAGGCCAGGCCCCACGTCGGCGCCTGCAGATCTGCTGCCTCACGCCCGGGAAGCCCCCTCCTCTCCGGGAACCCTGCAGGGAGCAGTGCCCATCACCTCGCGGGGGGCCGGGGAGGAGAGGGAGGCACCCGAGTCAGGCCTGCAGGGCAAGCACGGACCAGGGCAGCGGCCAGGGCACAGCACAGGCAGGGGGCCGCATGGCAAAGGCCGCAGAGAGGACAGCGGGTGACCGGGCACAAGGCTGGTGGGCCGAGGGCGGTGGGCCTGCGGGCCGTCGGGGTGGGGGGCGTAGAAGGCTGTGGGCAGGGCCAAGCACCATCCATGAGCCAAGAGGGCAGCCTGGGCGATGGACAGAAGCTGGACAGTAGGGCCCGTCTCCCCTCCCACTCAGGCCCCCCCAATGCAGGGGCATCCTTGGTTACTCAGCAGTCACTTAGTGGTCACCTGACCTAGAAATCTTAGCGCCACCTGAGGGCAGCATGAGGCTCAAGTCTGCTCAGAGAAGACCAGATGTGCAGCTTTTAAAGACAGAGAGTCTACCCCACAGGCAGGCCTCTGCACTGGCACCTCAGGGGGCTCTCCGTGGCATTCTGTCCTTCTATGGCCATACCTGCCCCCTGCCCTGGCTGGGGGCTCCCCTTGCAGAGGTCCCTGGACCCACTTCCTGGGAGGGGGAGCAGAGACCCTGCACCCGCCCTCTGGGCCCTCCTGCAAGACATCCCTGCCCCCTCCAGCCCCCTCCCCTTACAGCTGGGAGCCCCTCCAGAAGACCAGCGCAGATGCTGGGACAGTCTGACAGACCCTGTGTCCCAGCTGAGGACACCCAAGGCCACATCCCTAAGTGGCCAGGTGGGGGGCTCCTGCTGTCCCCCTACACCACACAGCTCCCCCTGCGGCAGGTGCCCAGGGAGAGCCACTGCAGCTCCTCCTGGGAGCAGCACCTCTGGGGGGAGCAGCACCTCTGGGGAAGTAGCACCTCTGGGGGGAGCAGCACCTCTGGGGGAAGTAGCACCTCTGGGCAGAGCAGCACCTCCTCCTGGGGGAGTAGCACCTCTGGGGAAGCAGCACCTCTGGGGGGAGCAGCACTTGTGGGGAAGCTGGCTAGTTTCCAAGTAAAAGCCTAAACCAGCCCCCAGCCCTCACAGTCGGGACAAGCTTCCCGCCTTTCCAGGTCAAAAACCAGGACACCCCAGGAGGCCCGCCACCAAGGGCTCCCCACGTTGGGGCTCCCCACACCGGGACTCCCCACACTGGAACTCCCCACGCCACAAGCTCATCATGCCAAGGCTCCTCCGGCTCCTCAAGCCACCAGCTCATCACGCAAGGAGCTCCCCACAACGGGACTCCTCACGCCTTGGGCTCCCCATGCCATGGGCTCATCATGCCATGGGCTCCCCACACCACAACTCCCCACGTCGGGACTCCCCACACCGCGGGCTCCCCACGCCACAGGCTCATCACCCGGGGATCCCCACGCCACGGGGTCATCACACCGGGGCTCCCCACGCCAGGGACTCCCCACGCCACGGATGTCCAGCTCACCGCCCCCCACAAGGCCTCAGGAGCCGGGCCCCCGGACGCCCTGAGCCGGGCCCAAGGCCCACAGGCCGGGCACCGGCCGCCGCGGGGAAGCCCCCTCCCCATCCACCCGCGGCCTCCCTCCAGTCCCGGCCGCCCCTTCCCGCCCCCGGGGGCTCGGCTTCTCCCTGCTCCGCGACCACTGGGGCAAGGCCCCATTTCACGCCGCCCCAACCCAACTCGAGGCCCGAGGGGTGAGGGTGGGGGTCCGGCCGTGGGGGGCTGTTCCCGAGGCCCCGGCCCTCCGGGCAGGCCCGCGCCCCGCGGCGACACCCGGCGGCGGCAGCGTCCCGGGACAAGTTCCCGGAGTTGGGAACAAAAGGAAAGTGCGGGGCGGGGCGACCCGGGGCCTCGGCGGCGGGGAGGGCGGGGACGCCCCCGGGCCGCCGAGCACCCCCACCCCGCCCCGGCCGGCGGGACCCGCAGAGCGCGCGCCCCACGAGAAAGAAAGGGCGGGGCTACCCGGCCCCCGCCCCGCGCCCGGGGCCCCGCACCTACCGGGCCGCGCCGCTCGCCCCGCCTCGCCCGCCGCCGACTCAGCGCCCCGCCGCCCGCGCCAACGGTCGCCTCGGCAGCCGCCAGCGCCTCGGGGCCGGGGCGGGCTGGGGGCGGGCGCGGGGTCTGCGGGGCGGGGCGAGCGGCGTCGAGGACTGGGGGCGGGGTCTGCGGGGCGGGGCGAGCGGCGGCGCCGGGCTGGGGGCGGGGCCTGAGGGCGGGGCGAGCGGCGCCGGGCGGGTTGGGGTCTGTGGGCGGGGCCTGCGGGGCGAGCGGCGCCGACGGGCTGGGGGCGGGGCATGCGGGGCGGGCGAGCGGCGCCGACTGGCTGGGGGCGGGGTATGCGGGGCGGGCGAGCGGCGCCCGGCGGGCTGGGGCGGGGGTCCGGGACGGTGGCCTGCCTTCCGGCCTCCGAGGAAGTGGGCGCCCGGCCTCCCTGGACCTAAAGGGACAGGGGCAGGGCCTCCAGGGGACGGGGCGGGGCCGCTCCCCTTGGCGTCCAGGGGTGGGACTTCCGCTGCCCGTGCCGCCGGCTCAGGCTGGCCTTACGCACCCGGCGCCGCGTGGGACCCCGCGGCCTGAGGTCCCAGGTCCGGCCCCGCCCTGGGAGGCGCCCCGACGCCCCGAGCGCCCACCTGCCCGCGCCCCGGGCCAGCCGCCTGCGGGAGAGGGCCCCGCACGCGACGTCCGTGGGCTGCGAACCTCGCACCCGCGCCCCCCGCTCTGGCTGGGCCTCCTCGGGCCGCCCTGGGGTGCGCCGACCCCCTTCCCCCGGGTTGTGAGTGGGCGAGAGCGCTGGGGAGCATGGGTCTTCCGCAGCCGCGGGGCAGGGCTGCCCGGCTGGGCCCCGCACGGGGCGCCCCGCCGCGAGGAGGCTGGACCCCGCCCGGCGCCCCGCCGCCCCCTGGCCTCCAGGAGTCCTCTCCCCGCGTCCAGGAGATGCCCCTGAAGGGAACGTCGGGCTGGCCGCGCCTAGGCCATCCCGGCCCCGCTCACGTGCACGTGCACGGTTCCACAGCGGTCAGTTTCTCTGAAAGCCACATTCCCATTTAGTCACGGGCGGGGCCTGGAATACCTCCCGGAGACAGTCCACCGGGCGCACTGCCGCAGAGCAAAGTGACAAAAGCCCAGTCCAGGGTCCCGGCTAGCTGGGCCCAGCCAAGCCTGGCGGGACCTCCCAGGTGTGGCTTAAATCGCTCCACCAGCGCCCACACTGCAGGGCCCTCCGCCGCTTGCATAAAAATCAGAACATAAATTATACTCCGAATCGCCTCCAGTGCTCCCAAAAGACAGTCCAGGGCAAGTCTTTGGCTATCTGGCTTTTCATTTATTTGCCCGTAAAGGTCTGGATGTCCTGAGGGGTGACCCGGGCGGAGCGGTGCCCGGGTCTCGGGGCCCAGTGACAGGAGTGAGCCGCCTACCCAGTCCTGTGTCCCCGTGCCCCGAGTCCTGCCGCCGCCTTCCCTCCAGCCTTCTCTCCCCTGAACAAGTCTCTGGCTGCTTGTCCATTCGCTAAGCCACCCCGGTTCCTGGAGAGTCACTGAGGCCCCTCTCCTGGTTTCTTCCTCTTCCGAGGTATTACCTTCCTTGTTTGACATGAGAACTGCTGCTCTCTCTACCCGAGTACCATCCTTGCACCCCACAATCCAGTCCCGCCTGAGAAGTTCAGGGCCCTGGAGGAAGCAGGTGGCACTCTCAGATGGGAAATTTGAGCAGGGATGAGTGAGGGACGGGAGTAGGGAAACAGCCAGGAGAGCCCGGAACCAGGGGCAGGTGACTGCGGGGAGAGCATGTGTGCCCATCTCCAGGGCTCACAGAGCAAGAGCGGAGAGTGGTAGTGGGCAGGGAGAACACGGGGCGTTCGGGGAGGGGGTCGGTGGCCTGGGAG
Organism: Tamandua tetradactyla; assembly: GCF_023851605.1. Classification (NCBI taxonomy): domain Eukaryota; kingdom Metazoa; phylum Chordata; class Mammalia; order Pilosa; family Myrmecophagidae; genus Tamandua; species Tamandua tetradactyla. The sequence continues at coordinate 3,394,330 of NC_135345.1, read as the reverse complement.
TGGGGGGCAAGGCCACCGGTGACCCCACAGGGCGGGAGCCAGGGGGAGGAAGCTCCCACTCCCCATCTCCTCCCCTCCCCTCCCCACCCACCTCCCATCTCCTTCCCTCCCCTCCCCATCCCCCTCCCATCTTCTTCCTTCCCCTCTGCTCCCATCTCCTCCCCTCCCCTCCCTCCTCCATTGTCCTCCCTTCACCTCCCCACCCCTTCCCATCTCCTCCCATCTCCTTCCCTCCCCTCCCCACCCCCTCCCATCTCCTTCCCTCCCCTCCCCACCCCCTCCCATCTCCTTCCCTCCCCTCCCCACCCCCTCCCATCTCCTTCCCTCCCCTCCCCACCCCCTCCCATCTCCTTCCCTCCCCTCCCCACCCCCTCCCATCTCCTTCCCTCCCCTCCCCTCCCCTCCCCACCCCCTCCCATCTCCTTCCCTCCCCTCCCCTCCCCCTCCCATCTCCTTCCCCACCCCCTCCCATTTCCTTTCCTCCCCTCCCCCTCCCATCTCCTCCCCTCTCCTCCCCACCCCCTCTCATCTCCTTCCCTCCCCTCTTCTCCCCACCCCTCCCATCTCCTCCCCTCCCTGGTCTCCTGGAGGCAGAGGCAATCTGGGGAGAAACAGCCTGAACCCCTCAGCTTCCCTGGGCACCGGGCAGCCAAGGGAGGGGAAAGGATGGATGGAGATGGAGGTGGCGCCCCAGGCCTCTGTGCCTTTCACTCTTTCCGGCCTCCATATGCCACACGTTATGGTTTCACAGCTGGGAGGGGAGGGAAGCCAGCGCCCCAGGAGGAGGCTGAGAAGTCAGCAGCCCCAGGGGTGGTGGACAGAGCCAGCGGCAGGTGGCCTGAGAAGTGGGCCAGCAGGAGTCCGCATCCCTGTGTGTGCTGGTTTAAAAGGAAGCATGCCCCCTAAGAAAAGCCATGTTTTAATATAAATCCCATTTCGTAAAGGTAGAATAATCTCTATTCAACACTGTATGTTTGAAACTGTAATGAGATCATCTCCCTGGATGATGTGATTTAGTCAAGAATGGTTGTTAAACTGGATTAGGGGACGACATGTCTCCACCCATTTGGGTGGATCTTGGTGGATTGGTTTATTGGAGTCCTATAAAAGAGGAAATATTTTGGAGAATGAGAGATTCAGAGAGAGCAACACTACGAAGCAGAGAGTCCACCAGCAAGCAACCTTTGGAGAAGGAAAACGCCTCCCGGGGAGCTTCATGAAACCAGAAGCCAGGAGAGAAAGCTAGCAGATGATGCCGCATTCGCCATGTGCCCTTCCAGCCAAGAGAGAAGCCCTGGCTGTGTTCACCATGTGCCTTCTCACATGAGAGAGAAACCCTGAACTCCATCGGCCTTCTTGAACCAAGGTATCTTTTCTGGATACCTTAGATTGGACATTTCTGTAGACTTGTTTTAATTGGGACATTTTCTCGGCCTTAGAACTGTAAACTAGCAACTTATTAAATTCCCCTTTTTAAAAGCCATTCGTTTCTGGTATATTGCATTCCAGCAGCTAGCAAACTAGAACACTGTGGGAAAGGCCTGGAGGGTTCACGGGGGGTTTTGGGGGGCTCTGGCAATTGGGAAAGAGAAGGATTGCCTTCTCTGAGTGGAACATTGCCTCTTCCATACTTCACATCTCTGTAAACGGTTGTGTGGCAAAGACAGAGACGTGTGCCGTCTGTGAAGCTGAGAAAGCAGAGGGATGGATGCTGAATCCTGGTTCTGGAAAGATCATCTGTGAGGTAAAAAGGAGCTGGGAACCTGCTGGCCACCACCCTGCAACCTCAGCTCCCACCCCCGCGGCTGCTCCCCCACCCCCGCCCAAAAGGGGTCAGGGCATTGGCTCCCCAGGGGCAGTGGGGATGGGGCGCTCCTGAGAGGCGGAAGCAGGGGGCCGGCACGCCTGCATGGGGGAAGGTGGGAGGGGTGGCTGCAGAGGGCGGCCAGGTGGCAGGAAGGCAATCCTGGGGTGACTCGGGCTGAGGCTGATGGGCGGGTGGCCAGGCGTTGATCATTTTCCATCGCTGACACAGCCGGAGAGCAGGAGTGTGGGAGGCTGCTGTCTGCTGTCCCCTCGGGAAGTCGCAACCCCTTGTCCAGTGTCCAGATCCAAGTCGGTTCCAAGGCCTGTAGCCCATCAGGGAGATTGTGATTTTGACAAAGGACTCTGGAAAGCGACTCGTGGTGTGTTTAATAAGTCTCTGAGCGTCTCCACCTTCCTCCTGAGGGTGCCGGCTTTCCAGGTCAGGGGCTTGGGAGGGGGAACAGCATGCTTCTTGCGAGTCCCCGTTTTAGGGTTCCCAGGTAATCGGTGCCACGTCCTATGTCTGGTTCAGACAAGGGGCTATAGCTGGGGCCAGCCAAGTGCTCTCCAGCTCCTGGTGGGCGAGTCCCTGCCACGGCCTCTGACCCCAGGTGAGCTGCCACATGCAGCAGCAGCAGCAAGGGCAGCCTGTGGCCTGAGTCCGCCTTGCCCTCGGCCTCGGAATCCAAGGAGTGTCACCTCCCACGTGTGGCTCCCTGCTCTGTCCAGAAATTCTATAAAAGCAGCCTGGTGGGTTCCCTTCCCTGCATCCACCCAGGGCCAGCCAATGAGGCGCAGGGGCTCTTCTCCGGGGGCAAACCCAAAACTCACTTTGTTCAAACCAGTCAGAGGTAGGCGCAAAGAGCTCAGAAGCCGCACAGCTGCGCTCTGCAGCCGGGAGCGCTGGGCTCAGAGAGCTGGGCACCTGGGCTTCCTCTCGCAGCTCACTTGGGCTGACCTCACCTGTTGGTACGGACGGCAGGGGCCTCCCTCCCCGCCCCCCCCTCGGCAGGTCGCAGCCCTGTCCCACATTAGTTTCCGCCTGTGTCATATCAGTGGGGAGCGACACGCACAGGTTTATGTCTCGGCGTCTCTCTCTCCGGGGCCGAGGGCTTCCAACCTGTGTCGTGGATTCTCCCTGTCCACGTGGTCATGTGCTGAGGGGCGTCACAAACGCCAAGTTAGCAAGTACTCCTGGGGAGACTGGGGGCTGGGGGCAGGCAGGCCGCCGGTCATGTCTCACCACGATGGCCGCGTGCCCTGGCCGGAGCGCGAGTGTCGCTGAGCCCTCTTGGTCACCTTGGCTGGGCTTATCCAGCACGCGTGTTCTCTGTGCCGTGCACCCGCCTTCCTGCGCCGGGCATCGGGGACAGCACGTCCGCGTCACACTTGGGGGCCACTTTCAACAGAAAAATCACTCACAAAAATGCACCAATATGGGAACTGTGGCGCTAAACATACCGCGAGAGGGACCCTTGCGTCTAGGACAGGCGCTGAGAGGAGGGGCAGCCGCAGCGCCTTGTCCAGCCCTCGCCAGGAGCTGGCGTGCTGGGAGGTTTTGATCACAAGAGTCGCGTTCTAACTTTGGATTACAAATAAATGTCAGCAAGCAGGCGAGTTCGCAAGGATGGAATCCGGAGATGGTGCGGACCAGGTGTCCTCCCCACCCAAGGCCTCCGCCGGAGAAGCTCCCTCGTAGGGGCCCAGACGCCCTAGCCGGCGCCCACACTTAAATCCTGCTTCTGCCCTTCTGCGGACTTTCGGCCTGGGGCGGGGTGTCATCTCCCCATGCCTCAGTTTCCTCCCCTGTAAAACGGGGTACATGCTAGTGTCCTTAAGTCCCAGGACTGTCGTGAAGCTGAAACCACTTGGATGCTGTGAAGTGCTAGAACGGGGCCTGGCACACAGTAGGCGCTCCCCAGGGCTGAGCCACGGCCATCGGTATTTCTCAGCCCCGCGAGAGCCACCAGCCCAATACTGAGCTGGGGCTCAGGCTGCCCGCTGCAAGGTCGGAGATGCCGCTGCCCCCCCCCCCCCCCCCCGCTCAAGCGCCTTGCTCTCTCCCCAGGACACGGGCGGCGCCTTGGCCACTTGCACCCGAGGACTGGGAGCCCGACGCCGCGTTCTGGCCCGGTCACTGGCTCTCATTCCCTGTGCCTGCTCCAGGACCAGAGCGGGCCTCTCCACTCAAGGCTGCGATGGGCCAGGGGTCCTCGGAGGCCCCAGTAAATCAGTCTTTCCACCCTGGTCTGCGATTCTCCCCTTTCTCCGCGCAGGGGCCTCCCATCAGAATTGCCCTGAAGCTTTAAAAAACCCCGGTGCCCAGCTCACCCCCCCACCCATCTGGGTGTCTGGGCGGCTGCTGGGTGTCGGCTCTCTGTCAAGGCCCTTGGGTGAGTCCCAGGGTGGCAGAGCTGAAGTGCACAAGGTCCCCAGGTAAACGCCACAGCCCAGCCTGGGACCTGCATCTCAGGGACCCCAGCCGCTCCCCCGAGGGCTTGTCTCCCGGTCATTGGTCCATGCTCCTCCCCTCCAGGGTGATCCCTGGCCCGTCCTGCATGCAGGTGGCCCCCGTGGGCTCTCAGAGCGCTCCTCGAGGCTGGGCCCCTCCACCCCAAGACAGGGGTGGCTCCCCCCACCCCCCGGCGGCTCTCACAGCCACTGCCCCATGGACACACCCCTCCGGCTCCCCACCCCCCCTCCTCATCTTCCTCCAGCCCCTGCCTCCCCGTGGGGCTGCCACGTCCTCCTTCACAGCCCTCCAGCCCCTACCAAGGGGAGTCCTCGGGGGGCCACACACAGCCCGGAATCGCCCCCTGGCAGCCCCACCTTGCAGGAGGGAGGAGCTGCAGGGGCAGACGATGCACAGGGAGTGGCCCTGCCCATCACCTGGGAGTAGGCCCCACCGCCAGCGTCGGGATGGCCACGGGGTCCCGGCCCCTCCCCACAGAGGCCTTTGCTGCCTTTCCTGGAAGTCATGGGAAGGGCTTTGGGGCCAGGGGTCCTCACTGCAGCAAAGGGGAGAGCTTGGGCAGGGTGCCCGGGGCCCAGCATCCAGCCACGGCCGGCAGAGTCCAGGTCCCCCAAGTCCAGGCCGTGCCTGCATGCCGGACACCTCCTCGTGTGTCTTTGGCTGCCACTGCCCCTGCCCCTGCTAGGAATGCTACCCTACACCTGTCAGTCACCTCCTCACCTGTCAGCCACATACACCTGTCAGCCACCTCCTCACCTGTCAGCCACATACACCTGGTAGCCACCTCCTCACTGGTCACCACACACACCTCTCAGCCGCCCCACACCTGTCAGCCATCTCCTCACCTGTCAATACCCAGCTCAGGTGTCACCCGCCCCGAGGCAGGTGGCTGTCGGCCCCTCCCGTGCATCCGCGAGCCGCCACGCACCCCCAGTTCTGTCCCATCATCTGATGGGCAGATGTTCCTCCCCACACCCTCCCCCAGCTCTTGACAAGGACCTGACCCACGGACTCATTCATTGTTTAGTCATTCAACAAACACTCCTGAGCCCCTCGGGCCTGGGCACCATGCCAGACTTGGGACATAGCTCCCAGACACAGGGTTGAGGCTGCAGGAGCCGCTGGGCAGAGGGTCTGCAGGCCCCACACCCCAGGGCTCCTGCATTTCAGAAGAGCCCTCAGCCATGGAGTGGGGGGCATCGGCGGAGAGGGGAGGGGGAGAATGAGTGAGCCTGGGACAGAGACAGCCGAGGAGGGCCAGGCTAGGAGCAGGTGAGGCACCTGTCTGGGCGGGGCCGGGGCCAGGATGATGCCGCCCCCGGGAGCAGGGAGCCGAGGGGACAAGCGGGGCCAGAGAAGGGGCCCAGTTCAGAACCCGGCGCGTCTGAGGAGCCAGGGGCCCCACGGGGAAAGCTAGAGGTGTGCGAGCTGAGGCGCCTGGCCTGGCTGTGGGGGCACCCACTGGGTGCCCCACTTGGATGAGGGCCGGTGCCCTCTGGCCTCTTGCCCACACTCCTCCCTGGCTCCTTCCAGTTCCGAGTCCTCTGGCTTCCCCACGGCCCAGACTCCCAAGAGGGCGCACCCTGGCCTCCCAGGACCTTCCCCAAATGTCCCCAAACTCACCAGTTGCCCCGCTGTGCTTTGAGATTCAGTATGATCAGGGGACAGATGAAATGAATTAAATGAAGCAGAACACTGCCATTAAAAAGAATGCATGAAACCAATCAAGCAGCCTGCTGTTACCAAATAGGACTCCTATTAATCCGGGTACATCGTTACCAAACAGAATATGCATCAAGTAAACAGACCATGTTGTTACTGAACAGAGCTCTCTACTATTTGAGTTGACAATATAGATCCCAAACAGAACTTCTTTTTCCGGGGCCCAGAGAGGAGCCACTCAGGCAGGGGCGGCAAGGTCCACCTGCGAGGACAGGAGCGCGACCATCCCCTGCAGACGCGGCTTGGAGAAGACTCTTCTTGTCAAATAACCTAATACCGCGTTATCATGTCCCAAAATACCTACTGGGGGAAATGTGTTCTAGAATTTGTTTTCCCAAACAGGAAATCAAGTTGAAGTAAGTCGGAAGGCTTCTTATGTATTGCTCTTGGGATTCTTGACAGATGCATATCTCACTGCACCTTCCAAGCAGGCACCTTGCTCCTGGGCTGTGGGCTGCTCCTGCGTTCTGAGCTGCTTCTGAGCTGTGAGCTGCTCCTAGACTGTGAGCTGCTCCTGGCTACTCCTGGGCTGTGAGCTGCTCCTGGGCTGTGTGCTGCTCCTAGGCTGTGAGCTGCTCCTGGGTTGCATGCTGCTCCTCAGCTGAGGGCTGCTCCTGGGCTGTGAGCTGCTCCTGGGCTGAGGGCCACTGTCTGCAACCCCTTCACTTCTGCTAGCTGGAGAGCCAGCAGCACTCAGAACTCACACTTTAGAAGTGGATTTTAAAGGAACTAAGTATTCCTTTTTTTAAAATGCTGAATGTTCCTTTTCCTTAATAATTTCCTGATGTGTGAACAAAGCTGAAACTGCTGAACCCCCCACCAAGTCCCACATTGAAGTCACATCCTCAGGAGGCCCCCCACTCCTCCCCTAAAAGAGAGGAGCCCTCCCAGTCCTGCACAGAACCCCGTGTGGCAAGGCTAGTGCCAGTGGCCCCGTGGATCAGGCACCCACTAGCTGCCAGGTAGGGCACCGCGTGCTTTATGCATCTCGGCATTTTTAATCCTCACAGTCCTGCATGTGCACTTTTACAGATGTGGAAACTGAGGCACGGGAACGAGAAGTGCCTCCTCAGGCACATCACTGCTGAATAAGGATTGGGCTGTGCCAGGCCTGGTGTGCGGTGCCAGCTGGCCTCTGCAGGCTCACCGAGCTCCCCCTGCGGGCTCTGTGCCCCCAGCATGTGCTTGTGCCACGGGCGCCCCCGGAGCCAGAGCAGCTGAGCAAAGCCCCGGCAATGAGTGGCCCTTCCAGAAGGTGAGGGAGAAGCACGTGGCTGGCGAGGGGAGCACGGCTGCCAGCGTGCCTCTGTTGTCTGCTCCTCTCTGCTTGGGGACCCCAAACCACTCAGACCCTAGCCCTGCTCAGTTGCACTCTGCATCCAGTGGAGTGGCCAGTGTGACTGCCGGGGGGGGGGGGGGGACACAGGAGAGGACGTGGCCGGAGAGGCTGCCCAGGGCCTTCCATGCTGCAGTGGGGAGCCACCGAGGTCAGTGACCAGGAGGACACCAGCAACAGGGCACAGCAGGAGGGGTGAGCTGGGCCGCTGCTGCCCTGGCTTGAGCAGGAACAGGACAGAGAGAAGAGGAGCTGGCGGCCTGAAAGGCTCCAGCACTGCGGTGACAGGACCTTGTGCGCCAGGCAGCCTGCCCCAGCGGCATATGCTGTCCCTCTGGCCCTCCACGCTGCTCCCGCCCAGGCCCGACAGCCGAGCCTCGCAGACGGCTGACCCTCACGGGGCATCTGGAGGGCTCTGAGTGTGTGCACGCAGGTCCCGTCCCCGGGTGCGCGGAAGGCCATCTGGGCACCGCCCTGCCCGCCAGCCTCGCCGAGTGGGTGTGATGAGCAGGAGGGACCATGCTCGGGAGGGGGCCCCCAGCCTCCAGGCAGGGACAGAGCCAGGGTTTGAACCACATGTGGCTGCTTCCCAGTGACACCAAAGTCTTGTCCAATGAGGGGCAAGGTGGGCAGAGGGGGTAGATTTAGCAAGTGACCCTCTGGGTTGTCCTACAGCAGGCCTCCAGGGCCTGAGGGAGGCCAAGGGGGCCTCCCACTCTCAGGGTGGTACTCTCAGTGACCAGGAGTCACAGTGGTGGGGACACTGGCCAGCTGCTGACAAACGAGGCATCCAAGGCAGATGAGGGCTGCGGCGGGGGGTGGGTGCTCCCGGGGTCTGTGGGGACCAGGGATGCTGGGGGGCCCGTGGGTGACATATGGGCGCTGCCCAGGCAGAGGGTCAGCAGCCTGGGGGCACCGATGTCCCGTCCACCAGGTCCCTGAGGAAAGAGGACCGCAGCAAGGACCAGCGTGGACCCAGGCTCCACGAGCTGAGGAAGGGGGGCAGTGCCCCTGGGGGACGGGCTCTCCATGGAGCTGGGCGCATCCACAGAGGGATGAACCCTGAGCCCTGCCCAGCCCGGCCTGAGGTGCCAGCTGCCTGCAGCCTCAGGCAGGTCAGGCCCTCCTGACCCCTGCTGCATGCACACACACACGCACGCATGCATGCACACGCACACACATGCATGCACGCACAAGTGTGCCTGACCGGTAGAAGTCAGGCTGGGGCACAGTGGCGGGGGGTGGGGGTGGGCAGAGGCGAGGGCAGCCCCTCCCCACCCCTCCACGGGCTTCCAGTCCAAAAGCGAGCACCTCTGTGACGCTCAGTGCCTTGGCAATATCGCGTAACCCTCATGCCGCCTGCCTCCGGGGTATGTCATCATCCCTGACAGAAACTCACAACCATTGAGCAAAATCTCCCTGTCCCTCCGTCCCTCACCCGGGAACCACTGTTCTACTTTCTCTCTCTCTGGCTTTGCTTATCCTAAGTATTTCACATGAGAAATATCACGAGACTGTGTCCTCTTGCATTTGGCTGTGTCCCTGGCTAGGCTGTCCCCACCCCGGGGCAGGCCCTGGCAGTCCAGGTCTCTTTCTGGCCCCGCGATCCCACGGGGTGGCCGGACCCCCGTGGCGTTTGCCCCCTGGGCTGCCGGCCGACGCCTGGGCCGCTGCCACGGCTGCGTGAACGGTGGCGTGCGTGCTGGCGTGGGCCGGTCGCTAGGTGCTTTGGGCACAGGCCGCGCGCGGCAGAGGCCAGGTCGTGTGGGGACCCTGTGTCCGGGCGCCGAGCGCCCACCCACCGCACCGCCGCGGCCGCACCCCGGCATCGTGCAAGGCCACCGGCTCCGGTCCTCGCTGACGCGGCGGGTTCAGTTTGTTTTCTTTCAAATAAGCAATTCTCACTGCAGTTTTCACTTGCACCTCGCCAATGGCTGGTGACAGTCAGCGTCTTTACACAGGTGTATTGGCCATTTGAATATCTTCTCTGAAGAAATGTCTGGTCACATCTTTCGCCTATTTTTTAATTGGGTTGTTGGCCTTTTTGTTGTTAAATTGTAGGCACTCTTGATATATGCTGCATATTAAGGCCTTAGCCAACATTTGGCTTCCAAATATTTTCTCCTGTTTTGTAGATTGCCTTTTCACTTTCTTGATAATATCTTCTGATGCACAAAGGTTTTAATTTTGATGAAGTTCCATTTTATTGATTTTTCTATCATCTCTTGTGCTTTTATTATAAAATATAAAAGTCTGTTGCCAAAGCAAAGGTTCTGTTCTAGCTTGCTAGCTGCCAGAATGCATCACACCAGAAACGATTGGCTTTTAATAAAAGGGGATTTATTTTGTTAGTTCTTCAGAAGAAAGGCAGCTTATTTTCATCTGAGGCTCTTTCTTACGTGGGAAAGCACAGGGTGATCTCTGCTGGCCTCCCCTCCATGCCTTTGGGTTCCAACAACTTTCCCCGGGGTGATTCCTTTCTGCATCTCCAAAGGTCTGGGCTGAGCTGTAAGTGCTGAGATGAGGAATGCTGAGCTGCTTAGGCTGTGCTACATTGAGCTCTCTCATTTAAGCACCAGCCAATTAAGTCAAACTCACTCATTGCAGCAGACACGCCTCCTAGCCGACTGCAGATATAATTAGCAACAGATGAGGTTTCCGTACCATTGGCTTATGTCCACAGCAACAAAACTACGGACACTCACCTGGCCAAGTTGACAACTGAATCTAACCACCACAGGTTCTTAAGATATTTCCCTACGTTCCCTTGTAAGAGTTTTATACTATCAACTCTGATATTTAGGTCATCGATACCCATACTGAATCAATTTTTGTAAATGGTGAGAGGCAGGAGTCCACTGTCGTTCTTTTTGAGGTGGATTTCCAGTTATTCCAGAACCATTTGTTGAAGAGACTGTTATCGTCCCCCTTAATTGGACTTGATCCCTTGTCAAAAATCAACTGGGCACAAACGTGTGGATTTCTCTATTTTGTTCAGAAAACATTTTCTTAATTTTCTTTAGCTTTGTATTTGGATTCCTTTAATTCCTTGAACATTTTTGACATTTTATTTAATTTAAAGTATTTGACTAATAATGTCAATGTTTATGCTTCCTCAGGTATGATTTCTGGGAAATTCTTTTTTGCCTGTGAATGCAGCATGCTTTCCTATTTATTTTTTTTTAACTTTTTTTATTGTGTAATAAAACATATACAAAGAAAGAAATAAAAGAGCAATAGTTTTCAGAGCACTCTTCAATGAGTAGTTATAGGACAGATTCCAGAGTTTGTCATGGGCTACTATATGATCCTCTCAGATTTTTCCTTCTAGCTGCTCCAGAATATAGGAGGCAAGGGGGCTTAAATATTTTTTACCATCACAATTGACTTTTTTTCCTTCATTTTTTGTGAAAAATAAGATATATACAAAAAAGCTATAAATTTCAAAGAACAGCACCACAATTAGTTGTAGAACGTATTTCAGAGTTTGACATGGGTTACAATTCCACAATGTTAGGTTTTTACTTCTAGCTATTCTAAAAGAGATAATAATTTAATGATTCAGCATTCATATTCATTTGTTAAATTTTATCTTCTCTGTATAACTCCACCATCGCCTTTGATCTTTCCATCCCTCTCCTTAGGGGAGTGTGGGCTATGTCAGTTCTAAATTTTTCATATTGGAAGGGTCTGTCACTAATATGGAGTAGGGAGATGGGACTGTCTGATGTTCTGGAGAGGTTGGGCCCTCTACGTTTCAGGACTTCTCTGGACCAGGGACCCATCTGGAGGTTGTAGGTTTCTAGAAAGTTACTCTAGTGCATGGAATTGTGGAATCTTATATATTGCCCTAGGTGTTCTTTAGGATTGGCTGGAATGGTCCTGGTTGGGGGTTGGCAGGTCATGATAAGTAACAAGGTCTAACTGAAGCTTGTGTGAGAGCAACTTCCAGAGTAGCCTCTTGACTCTATTTGAACTCTCTCTGCCACTGATACTTTATTAGTTTACACTTCTTTTCCCCCTTTTGGTCAGGATGGAATTGTTGATCCCACAGTGCCAGGTCTGGATTCATCCCTGGGAGTCATCCGCCATGTCTCCAGGGAGACTTTCACCCCCGGATGTCATGTCCCACATAGGGGTGATGGATGGCCCATCAATTTTTTTGATTTTCTCAAAGAACCAACTTGATACTGACTCTTTCTATTGTTCTTTTGTTCCCCCATTCATTTATCTCTAATCTTTGTTATTTCTCTTCTTCTGTTTGCTTTGGGGTAGTTTGCTGTTCTTTCTCCAGTTCCTCCAGGTGAGCTGTTAACTCCTCGATTTTTGCTCTTTTTTTTTAAATATGGGCATTTATTTAGGGCAATAAATTTCCCTCTCAGCACAGCCTTTGCGGCGTCCCATAAGTTCTGATAAGTTGGATTCCTATTTTCTTTCATCTCCATATAGCTGCTGATTTCTCTAGCAATTTCTTCTTTGGCCCACTGGTTGTTGAAGAGTGTGTTATTTAATCTCCATGTATTGGTGAACGTTCTCGCGCTTTGGTGGTTGTTGAGATCCAGCTTCATCCGATTGTGATCAGAGAAGGTGCTTTGAATAATTTCAGTGTTTTTAAATTTATAAAGATCTGTTTTGTGCCCCAGCATCCTGTTTATTTTTGTGCACCGTAATTTTTTGTTGAGAACTGGACGTTTTGAGCATGATGTTATGACTCTGGAAATCTAATTCTCCCACTCCTCTGGGGCCCCAGTTCTTTTTGTTGTCATGGTGTTGAGGGCTGCTGCCTTTAATTAATTACTTTTCCCAACTGTTTTTGCTCCCCAGCAGTGACTGGAAAGAGAAAAGGGGGGAGGGGCGAGGTGCGGCCCTTTAAGCGCCCTCGGCCGCTTCCGCCCGCCAGGCTTGGCCCCGGGATGTGCGCAGCGCAGGGCTGCCGGGAGCTGCCGCGGCTGATCCAAAGCTGAGACCAGTGATCAGGGCGCAGCCCGGACCGGGGAGGCTCCGTCCACAGCCCCCGGGCCCGGCGAGCAGAGCTGCGGCCCCACGCGGAACGCCCAGGGACCGGCGGTGGAAGCCCTGCGTGGGGGCGTGTTGCTGGTATCTACAAGCCACTCCTTTATCGTCCTGTAAATTTCTTATCCTTTGTCTGAATTCCTCTTATTTTATTAGAATGCGATTTTTCTTTAGCACTTCCTGGCCTTTGGGTTAAGATTAAGTGTAGGATGCTATTTTTATTGCTTATTTCACATGAAATTGTTTGTTTTTTGACAGAGAAAAGCCGTTTACCATCCAATTAAAAAATTATTTTTAAGTTTTAAAAAACATGAACTAGCAAACTTGGTTTTTCCTTTTTTCTTTTGTAAGCTTTTGCTGATATCAAGAACAACATCCATGTGACTGAAGCAGAGCAAAGTTTAAATTAATTTCATTTTCCTATGAAGACCACAATTTGAGGATACTCTGCAGTTTCACTTAACTCTACAAGTGCAGTTAGCTGGAATTCTTTTTATGGTCTAAGGGTGATTATAAGGTCAAATATGATACATGATTCATCAAGACGTTTCATCATTGGGCAGATACAGAAACTATCAAATATAATCTCGGACCCGTTCCAAGGCGTGGCGTCACTGCTGGCGACCCCTAAGCCACGTGTCCAGTAGCAAGTTCATGCTACGTGCTGCCCTCAGCACAAAGAAGGCTTCTGGGTTTCCGGCCAAAACATCAGCTTGTTTGTCTTTTCCCTTACCCATTATAACCATTATCAAGTCTTGCCCTTAATCTTTTAAAGTATTTAAATATGACTAAAATTGTTTTATTTGGTGCTTTAGTCTGGATATTGCCAGAATGCGATATACCAGAACTGGAATGGCTTTTAAGAAGGGGAATTTAATAAGTTACAAGTTTACAGTTCTAAGCCTATGAAAATGCCCAAATTAAGGCACCGACAAGAGGTTACCTTCATTTAAGAAAGGCTGATGAGTCAGGAACCCTCTGTCAGCTGGGAAGGCACATGGCTGACATCTGCTGGTCCCTTGCTCCTGGGCTCTGTTGCTTTCAGCCTCTGTTCCTGTGGGGGCTCCTCACTTTGCTTCTCCAAGGCTGGCTCTCATCTCTTGGCTTCCCTCAGCTCTCTCCAAGTTCTGGCTTGTTTAACATCGCATGGCAATGTCTGCTGGGCTCCAAGCACCTCCAGACATCCCTGTCTCTGTTCTCTCTGTCATTTCTGGCTCTCTCCAAAATGCTCCCTCTTTTACAGGACTCGAGTAAACTAATCAAGCCCCACCTGGAATGGGTGGAGTCACATCGCCATCTAATCAAAAGGTCACGCCCACAATTGCCCATGCCACGTCTCCGTGGACATAATCTAATCCAAAAATGTCAGGATTGAATCAAGATTAAAAGAAACGGCTGTTCCTGCAAGATTAGATCAGGAGCAAAAGGATTTCTAGGGCACATAATCCTTTCAAGTGGGCACAGTTGGTGTCTGACATTTTAATTGCGTCTTGTTAAGTGGAGTGGCTCACGGCGGCAGGGGCTGCCCGCACCGGGGTGCCTGCGCTGCCGGGCGAGACCCTCTGCAGGGGGTCTCCAGAAAGACAAAGAAAAGCAAGAAAAATGACGTCGGCACTGTGGGAAAATGGTTTTCCATTACACGAGAGCCCGTGGTATTCACAGCCCCTTCCAGGAGAAATGTGACAAGTTCATCAGTTTGCCCTTTGCCTTGCCACTTTCGAGGTGGCGCTTAATGAGGGGAGGAGCCCGGACGGCCGCCTCCGCCGAGGGTGCAGGAGCTGAGGAAGGTCTGCAGGCCGCGGCAGGGGGCGTGGAAGAAAACCGTGATTCCGTTTTCCTGTGGGGGTAGGAAGGAGTCGTCAGGGCAAGGAAACTGACGGGCGGCGTTCCCGAGAAACACAAGAAGGGGTGGCAGGACACACACCCGGGCGGCAGGGCACGCCTGCCACTACGCGGGGCTTGGCCGCCCCTGAGGACAGCCGCTCGGCCCCACGCCGCTGCTGTCGGCCCAGGTTCAAGACAGCCGTGCTGGGGCTGGGGCTGGGAAGCAAGAGAGAAATCATCTGGTCCTGTGCGCTCTCACAGGGCTGGGACTCCAGGCCGCTCCCAGGGTTCCATCTAAGGTGAACCCGAAATATCCGAAACTAGAGGCCAGTGCCCTTCCCAGTTCAGACACTGAGAGGTCAGAGGAGGCTGGTGTGAAACGGGGGTGGGCTCAGGCTGCAGGAAGGCGACTCCAGTGCCAGCGCAGCTGCGGCCCAGCCCCCAGTAGACTCGATTCTCGGGGGCGCCTGAGTGACGGTCCCTCACCCCAACTGAGGGCGAGGTTTGCATTCTGTGGGACACAAACAAAAACTCAAACCAAAACAGAGTGTCACCTGTCAGCCTCCGTCGCCCCTTGACATGCAATAGCTGGAGTGGAAAAAATACAAGACACGAAGGAGCAGAAAACTCGGACCCGCGATCGAGAGGAAATACAGTTACTGAATGGAGAGCAAGATGATCCAGTAATTCCACATAATGTAAAACTGTTAGGAATATCTTAAAATAACTTACAGATAAAGGTGGATACAATACATAAAGAAATGGGTTTTCAAAGAAAATGGAAATGCTAAATAAAATATCAAAAAGAAATTTGAGAACTGAAAACTACAATATCACTGTATCTGAAATTTTTAAATAAAATGTATTGTCTGGCTTTCTGGATATTGCAAAAGAAAAAGTCAGTGAACTTTAAACATGTCAATATGAATTATACAAACTAAATCACGATGGAAAATACTGAATAAAATGAAAAGAGCGTCTGACCTGCGGGATATCAGATGATGTGGCGTGTGTAATTGGAACACCAGAAAGAAAAGAGACATTGAGTGTATTTGAAGATATATTTGAAGAAATAGTGGCCACAATTTTTCCAAATTTGATACATAGAACCGAAAATCTCAACAAACACCAAGCGGGAAAAAAATACAAAGAAACAACCCGAGGCACAAAGTGCTTGAAACAAGAGCTGGCGTCTGAGAGCAGGTGGAGGGGTGTCGCATGTATTAGGGCGATAATGAGGGCGAGGCCAGGTCTTCGTCACAAACAAGGGCAACAGCTTTCAAGGGCTGGGTGCAGAGGCTGCCGACGGAGAGTCCTACATTCAGAATCCTTGAAAAACGATGGAAAAATAAAGGCACGCTCACATGAACACAAACCGAATGAATCCGTTACTAGTAGACTCGCACTGCAAGCAATGCCAAAAGAAGTTCTGCGCCGGTGTGAAAGGATGCATGGACCCTAGAAAAGCCATGTTTTAATCCTAATCCCATTCTGTAAAGGCAGCTGCTTTTTCTAATCCCTATTCAATACTGTATGTTTGAAACTGTAATCAGATCATCTCCCTGGAGATGTGACTCAATCAAGAATGGTTGTTAAACTGATTAGGTGACAACCTGTCTCCACCCATTTGGGTGGGTCTTGATGAGTTTCTGGAGTCCTATAAAACAGGAAACCTTTTGGAGAATGAAGGAGATTCTGAGAGCAGAAGGATGTAGTCTTGAGAAGCAGAGTCCACCAGGCAGCGACCTTTGGAGATGAAGAAGGAAAACACCTCCCGGGGAGCTTCATGAAACAGGAAGCCAGGAAAGAAAGCTGGCAGATGACACCATGCTCTCCACGTGCCCTTCCAGATGAGAGAGGAGCCCTGACCGTGTTCGCCATGTGCCTTCTCACTTGAGAGAGAGACCCTGAACTTCATCGGCCTTCTTGAACCAAGGTATCTTTCCCTGGATGCCTTAGATTGGACATTTCTATAGACTTGCTTTAATTGGGATGCTTTCTTGACCTTAGAACTGTAAACTAGCAGCTTATTAAAGTCTCTATTTTAAAAGCCATTCTGTTTCTGGCATATTGCATTCCAGCAGCTAGCAAACTAGAGAAAGTTCTTTAGGCTGAAAAAAATGATGCCAGCTGGAAACTTGCTCTACGCAAAGGAACGAAGAGCACCAGAAATTGTAAATATGTGTGTAAATGTAAAGGCTACTTTTTCTTTTGTTTCACTTCTTTAAAGAACAATGAACTATCAAGTAAACAATGACAGTGGTGGACCCTCCCCGTGCCCTGCCCACCCCCACACACGGGCTCATGTTCCTGCTGCAGGTGCCGGGTCCTGGCACCCCAGGGAGCAGAGCAGGTTTGGTGGGTCCAGGTGCCTGGATGCCTGTGCCGGTCTGGGGCAGCCTGAAGCACCAAAGCAGGACACACATCACACACTCGCCATCGCAGAACCCGAGGCGGCGCACACGGCTCTCCTCCAGAATGCCGCAGGGGAGCAGTCAGATCACAGCTGCAGGAGCACAGGGTGCCAGCTGCGGGGCACACAGTGCCGCACCCAGGCCACGGGCAGGCACTACTTCCCTGGGGAAATAGGACACTCTTATCCCTGTAGAGGGGTCGTTTGTGAGGCCAGGTGCACATGCCCAGGATAAGAACTGTGCATCGAGAACAGCGGGGAGCAGCCTGCACCCCGCCTGGTGCCCCTGCAGACGGGGCCAGACGAGGCCGCACAAGTGCTGGAAGGAACAGCGTGTGGCTGAGTCTGCTTGAAACCAGGAGACTGACTTGCCCGTACCTACCACAGGGATGGGGTCTTGGAACCCCGGGCCAGGCCCACAACACACTTCTTTCCAGGAGCAGGGGGCAGGGGAACGGGGAGCTAATGCCTAAAGGGTTGGGGTTTCTGTTTGGGGAGATGGGGAGTTCTAGTGCCGGAAGGTGGCGCGGGCGCTGTGCTGTGCGTGAGATGGATTCCAGTGAGCGGTGGGTGGGGACAGTTGAGATGGCAAAGTTGACGATGTACATACACTTCCACAATGAAAAAAGAGAGAAAAGTTAACTAGAGAGGCAATGACAATTAAATGCGATACATCATCCTAGATAGGATTTAATAAGGGAGGAGAAAAGGCTCCCAACGACGTTATTGGGACAATTAAAATATTGGCATATAGCCTACAAGTTTCGTTATCTGTGTTAAAGTTCTTGAACTTGATACCCACATTTAAGGTGTGTATATAAGCAAATATCCTTGTTCTTAGGAAACATGCATGGTAGAATTAAGTGTTTAAGGAGCACGATGTATACAGCCTACTCAAAATGTTTAGAAAATAGATAAATGATAGATGAGAGAAAGAGAGGGAGTTTGAGAGACAGAGAAAGGAAGGAAGGAGGAAGGGAGGGAGGGAGGGAGGAGATATGGCAAATTGCAAATGTGTCAGAGTGTTAAAATTTCAGGATCTGGGTACCAGGGCAAGGGAGGTGTCTTGGAGTTCTCTGTTTGGGGTTTAGATGATTTTTGCACCAGTCCTGTAAGTTTGAAATTATTTCAAAATAAAAAGTTGAAAGACAAATTTCAATGGAGGAGATAAAATATAAAATTTTAAAACCAGTCAATCCAAAACTAGTCAGGAAAGGAATAGCAAAGAACAGTGGGACAAACAGAAAGCAAACAGCAATGTGATAGGTAGGCTAAAACCCAACTATACCGATAATTACATTAAACATACAAAAAAGCAGACATTGTCTGACAGGATCATAAAACAAAACTTGCTATATACTGTTTAATATAGCTACTTTAAATATAAAAATACATCTATATTTAAAGTAAAAGGATATAAAAAATATACCATGGAAAACAACCATAAAAAAGCTGGAGTGGCTGTATTAATATGAAACAAAATCAACCCCAAAATAAAGCATATTTGAAAAAATGAAGAAGGGCATTTCATAGTGATTAAAATGGTCAGTTATTTAAAACACATAACATCTTCAATGCCTATTGTTCTAGTTTGAAAGCTGCCAGAATGCAGTATTCCAGAAATGGAACCGCTTTGAAACAGAAGAATTTAATAAATTGCAAATTTACAGTTCTAGGGCTGTGAAAATGTCCAAATTAAAGCAAGGCTATGAAAATGTCCAACCTAAGGCATCCAGGGAAAGATACCTTGGTTCAAGAAGGCCGATGAAGTTCAGGGTTTCTCTCTCAGTTGGAAAGGCACATGGCGAACATGGCGACGACTGCTAGTTTTCTCTCCAGGCTTCCTGCTCCATGACACTCCCTGGAGGAGTTTTCCTTCATCTCCAAAGGTCTCAGGCTGCCTGGGCTCTCGTGGTACCAAAGCTTTTCCCAAAGTGGTTCCCTCTCAAAGGGCTCCAGCAAGCAACCCCACCTTGAACGGGTGGAGATGCGTCTCCATGGAAACCATCTAATCAAAAGGTACCACCCACAACTGGGTGGGTCACATCTCCATGGGAACAATCCAAAAGCTCCCACCCAGCAATTCTGAATGAGGGTTCAGGGACACGGCTTTTCTGGGGTCCACGACAGATTCAAACCGACACGCCTACTAACCAAACAACAGAGTGTCACATGTATTTGAAGCAAACATTGTGAGAATTAAAGAGATAAATTGATGAACTGCGCTTGTTGGATATTTTAACATTCTTCTATCAGAAATTGATGGGAAAATAAGACAAAATGGTTAAGAATATAAAAGATTTGACCAATACCTTAAAAAATTTAACATTTTTAGAACATTACAACAATCAATTGCTGAATACATATTCATTTCAAATGTACATGGAACATTTAGCAAGAGAGAAAATATTCAGCATCATAAAATAAATCTTATTAAATTTTAATGGATTGAAACCATGCAGAGGAAGTTCTCTGAGAACAATTGAAGTCAATAACACTATCTAGAAAACACCTAATGTTTGACAATTAAGTCACATACTTCTAAATAAGTCATAGGTTAAAGGATAAATCACAAGGGAAATTGCAACATTTCTTTTTTTTCCTTGTCAAATTGGTTTTTTTTTTAAATTTTTTTATTAATTAAAAAAAATTACAAGAAACAAACATTCCCAACACATACACTCAGCAATTCACAGTATCATCACATAGTTGCATATTCGTCATCATGATCATTTCCCAGAACATTAGTATCAATTCAGAAAAAGAAATAAAAAGACAAAAGAAAAATATAACAAACAGAAAAAAAAAATTTATAGGCCATACCCCTTACTGATCCCTTTCATTGATCATTAGCATTTCAAACTAAATCTATTTTAACATTTGTTCCCCCTATTATTTATTTTATTCCATATGTTCCTCTCATCTGTTGATAAGGTAGATAAAAGGAACATCAGACACAAGGTTTTCACAATCACACAATCACATTGTGAAAGCTGTATCATTATACAATCATCATCAAGAAACATGGCTACTGGAACACAGCTCTACATTTTCAGGCAGTTCCCTCCAGCCTCTCCACTACATCTTGGATAACAAGGTGATATCTACTTAATGCATAAGAATAACCTCCAGGATAACCTCTCAACTCTGTTTGGAATCTCTCATCCATTGACACTTTGTCTCATTTCACTCTTCCCCCTTTTGGTCGAGAAGGTTTTCTCAATCCCCTGATGCTGGGTCTCAGCTCATTCTAGAGTTTTTCTCAATCCCTTGATGCTGAATCTCAGCTCATTCTGGGATTTCTGTCCCACGCTGCCAGGAAGGTCCACACCCCTGGTAGTCATGTCCCACGTAGACAGGGGGAGGGTGGTGAGTCTGCTTGCTGTGTTGGCTGGAGAGAGGGGCCACATCTGAGCAACAAAAGAGGTTCTTTTGGGGGTGACTCTTAGGCTTAATTTTAAGTAGGCTTGACCTATCCCCTGTGGGGTTAAGTTTCATATGAACAAACCCCAAGACTGGGGGCTCAGCCTATAGCTTTGGTTGTCCACACTGCTTGTGAGAATATCAAGAATTCAACTTGAGGAAGTTGAGCTTCCCCCCGTTCTCACCATTCCCCGAAGGGGACTTTGCAAATACTTTTCCACTCACTGATCAAATCACTCTGGGATTCATCAGGGCATCACCTGGACAAACCAACAAAATCTCATGCCCTATACAAAGTTCCATGTACTTAAGGTGTTCAATCAACTATCTACATAAGTTATATTAGGAGATGCACTAGTCAAAGTATAGATTTGTACCAAATAAACATTTTTTGCTTTAGTCTCACACATTAGTTGAAAATTTAAAATATTAAGTACCATCTTGTGTTAGTTAGATTCAGTTGTCAACTTGGCCAGGTGAGCATACCTAGTTCTGTTGCTGCGGACACAAGTCAATGGTACGTGAATCTCATCTGTTGCTAATTACATCTGCAGTCGGCTAGGAGGCGTGTCTGCTGCAATGAGTGATGTTTGACTTAATTGGCTGGTGCTTAAATGAGAGAACGCAATGTAGCACAGCCTAGCAGCTTGGCATTTCTCATTGCAGCACTTGCAGCTCAGCCCAGGCCTTTGGAGATGCAGAAAGAAGTCATCCCAGGGAAAGTTGTTGGAACCCAGGGGCCTGAAGAGAAGACCAGCAGAGACCATCCTGTGCCTTCCACGTAAGAAAGGACCTCAGTGGAAAGTTAGCTGCCTTTCCTCTGAAGAACCAACAAAATAAATCCTCCGTTATTAAAAGCCAATCCGTCTCTGGTGCGTTGCATTCCGGCAGCTAGCAAACTAGAACACATCTATATTCAGCACACTGCTGTAATGACATTCTTTTGTTCTTCCTCATGCAAAAACATTTTTTAAATTTGTACATTTAGTCACTATCATTATATACTCTAGGCATTCCTAGATTACACCATCTCAATCTTTACCGTCTATCTTTCTTGGTGATTTCATTTATGCCCCAGCCCTCCTCCCTCTATCATTCTCACATGCAGCTTCATTCAGTGTTTTAACATAATTGTATTACAGTTAGGTAATATTGTGCTGTCTATTTCTGAGTTTTTATATTTAGTCCTGTTGCACAATCTGGGTCCCTTCAGCTCCAATTACCCAATATCTTACCCTATTTCTATCTCCTGATGGTCTCTGTTACCAACGAAATATTCCAAGTTTATTCACTAATGTTAGTTCATATCAGTGAGATCATACAGTATTTGTCCTTTTGTTTCTGGCTAATCACACTCAGCATAATGTCCTTAAGGTCCATTCATGTTGTTACATACTTCATAACTTTATTCTGTCTTACAGCTGCATAATATTCCATCTTATGTAAATGTCACAGTTTGTTTAGTCAACTGTTGATGGACATTTTGGCTGTCTCCATCTCTTGGTAATTGTTAATAATGCTGCTATAAACATTGGTGTGTAAATGTCCATTTGTGTCCTTGGCCTCGTGTCCTTCAAGTAGAGACAGCATATAGATGGGTCCTGTTTTTTAATCCATTCTGCCAGACTATGTCTTTTAATTGGAGAACTTAATCCATTAACATTCAGTGTTATTACTGCATGGGTAGTACTTTCTTCTACTATTTTGCCTTCTGGATTTTATATGTCATATCTAATTTTCCTTCTTTTTACCTTTACTCATAGTCTTCCTTTCTACACTCTTCTCCACACCTCTCTCTTCTGTCTTCGTATCTGTCTCTAGTGCTCCCTTTAGTATTTCTTGCAGAGCTGGTCTCTTGGTCACAAATTCTCTCAGTGATTTTTTGTCTGAAAATGTTTTAATTTCTCCCTCATTTTTGAAGGACAATTTTGCTGGATATAGAATTCTTGGTTGGCAGTTTTTCTCTTTTAATAATTTAAATATATTATCCCAATGTCGTCTCGCCTCCATGGTTTCTGCTGAGAAATCTATGCATAGTCTTATTGGGTTTCCCTTGTATGTGATGGATTGCTTTTCTCTTGCTGCTTTCAAGATCCTCTCTTTTTCTTTGACCTCTGACATTCTGACTAGTAAGTGTCTTGGAGTGTGTCTATTTGGATCTAATCTCTTTGGGGTACGCTGCGCTTCTTGGATCTGTAGTTTTAAGTCTTTCATAAGAGTTGGGAAATTTTCAGTGATAATTTCTTCCATTAGTTTTTCTCCTCCTTTTCCCTTCTCTTCTCCTTCTGGGACACCCACAACACGTATATTCATGTGCTTCATATTGTCTTTCAATTCCCTGAGTCCCTGCTCATATTTTTCCATTTTTTTTCCTATAGTTTCTGTTTCTTGTCAGATTTCAGATGTTCCGTCTTCCAGTTCAGAAATCCTATGTTCTGTCTCTCGAAATCTACCATTGTAGGTTTCCATTGTTTTTTTCATCTCTTCTACTGTGTCTTTCATTCCCATAAGTTCTGTGATTTGTTTTTTCAGACTTTCAGTTTCTTCTTTTTGTTCTTTCCTTGCCTTCTTTATATCCTCCCTCAATTCATTGATTTGGTTTTTGATGAGGTTTCCCATGTCTGTACGTGCATTCTGAATTAATTGTTTCAGCTCCTGTATATCATTTGAATTGTTGGTTTGTTCCTTTGACTAGGCCATATCTTTAATTTTCCTAGTGTGATTTGTTATTTTTTGCTGGCATCTAGGCATTTAATTACCTTAATTAGTTTATTCTGGAGATTGCTTTCACTTCTTTTATCTAGGGTTTTCTTGCTGGATGAATTTGTTGTCTATCTGTTCTTTGACATTCCGTTCAGCTTTATCTGGACCTTTAGCTTAAGTTCTGTTAACAGAGGAGACTTTTTCAGTTCTTGTTTTCTTGTTCTTGCCCTGCTTGTGTGGTGCCTTTCCCCCCCACACACTTAGGAGGGTCTACTTAGATATTATTGACCAGCCAGATTTTCCCAGACCAAACTGGCCTCCTATCAGGAGGAAAGCGTCACCTGTGTCAGTTTTCCCTGAGGGTGAGACCCAGCAGGTTGAAAGACTTTCCTGTGAAGTCTCTGGACTCTGTTTCTCTTATCCTGCCCAGTATGTGGTGCTTGTCTGACTGCAGGTCCCACCAGCATAAGATGATGCGGTACCTTTAACTTTGGCAGACTCTCCCTGCTGGGGGTGTGGTGGAGACAGAGGAGTGGTTTTAGGCTGGTTTTAATGGCTTCAAATTACCAAGCCCTGGTGTCTGAATTCCTTGATGGAGGGATTCCACCTGGGTGGGGCTTCACCCCTCCCCTGGGGAAGGCACAGGCTCCAGATAAGCCCCCAAAAGAGCTCACTTCTGCCTATGCTTGGGGCAGTTGCAGCCTGAGAAGTCCTGCCGCTGTATCCAGAGGCAGTCAAGCCTTTGTAGATACACAGCCACAAAAACCTCTGTTTCCTTCTTTTTTTTTTTCCCCTTTTGCTGTCAGTCCTGCCCCCTTGGCGCCAGGGCAAAAATGAGCAACCTCCGCTTTGATCAGGTTCACCTAAGTGGGGGCCTATTTTTAGTAGTCAGAATTTGTTAATTAGTTCCACAATTGGCGTTTGATTGTGCCCAGTCCCTGCTGCTGGTAAAGTCCTTTCCTTTCCCCTCTGGGAAGCGGCCTGTGGGGGAGGGGCGCTGGCCACCGCAGCTCTGGGAACTCATGGTTCTGGAGGGTGCTCACAGCCCATCCAGCTGGTCCAGACTGGGGTACGCTGTGTGTCTGGTCACTATCATGGCTCCGGGAGTTGTTCTGGTTATTTAGTAGTTGTTCTGGAGGACGAACTAAAATGCACACATTGTTAAGCCGCCATCTTGACCCGGAAGTTGAAATTACAACATTTCTAAATAAACAGTAAAGAAAGCAGAATATACCATAATTGGTGGTTATGGCTAAAGTTATAGTAGAGATCAATTTAAATTTTAAAGTGTTTATATTAGAAAAAATACAGTTTGAAATGAATGAACTAAACTTCCACCTTAAGAAGCTGGAAAATAAAGAAAAATTAAGCCTTAAGAAAATAGAAGGAATGAAATAATAAAAGTGGAAATCAATAAGATAGGAAATAGCCAAATGACAGAAAACACAAGAGAGCCAAAAGTTGGTTTTCTCAGAGACTGATAAAATGTATCAGTCTTTCATTAATATAACATGAATGAAAAATGGAGGGAAAACACAGATTGCCAATATCAGGACTATCATTACAAAGTCTAGAGACATTAAAAGGATAGTAAACAAAAAAAATCTTAACAGATTTATGACAAAAATCAAATATATGAAAGAGAAAAATTCCTTTAAATATACAACTTAACAAAAATTACACAAGAGGAAATGAAAGTCTGAATAGCCCTGCCTTGGTTAATTAAATTGCATTAATTATTAAAAATCTTTAAACCATCAGGGAATTCCCTGATACTGTGCCAAACTTTAGGGACACCCAAATCAATAGGCATGTCCTCGATCAGGAGGCTTACTCCTGTGAAGCTCCTGTAGGTAGCGGAGAAGCTTAGACTACCCATAGGCATGCCTAAGAGTTATTTCCGGAGGGCCTCTTTTATTGCTCAGATGTGACCTCACTCTAAGCCCAACTCTGCAAATGAAATCACTGCCCTCCCCTCTACGTGGGACATGACATCCAGGGGTAGAAGTCTCCCTGGAGACGTGGGAGATGACTCCCAGGGATGAATCCAGACCTGGGAGCGTGGGATCAACAATTCCATCCTGACCAAAAGGGGGAAAAGAAGTGTAACTAATAAAGTATCAGTGGCAGAAAGAGTTCAAATAGAATCAAGAGGCTACTCTGAAGATTGCTGTTACGCAAGCTTCAGTTAGACCTTGTTACCTATCATAACCTGCCAACCCCCAACCAGGACCATTCCAGCCAATCCTAAAGAACACCTAGGGCAAAATAGAAGATTCCACAAGGGTTCCATGCACTCGGGTAACTTTCCAGAACCCTACAACCTCCAGATGGGCCCCTAGACCAGATAATTCCTGGAATGCAGAGGGCCCAACCTCTCCAGAACATCAGACAGTCCCATCTCCCTACCCCATATTAGTGACAGACCCTTCCAACATGAAAAAGTTAAATGGCCATAGCCCAAACATCCCTGAAGAGAGGGATGGAAAGATCAAAGGTGATGGTTGAGTTATACAGAGAAGATAGGATTTAACCAATGAATATGAATGCTGAATCATTAAATTGGTATCTTTTAGTTTCCAGTATTTTAGAGTAGCTAGAAGTAAAAACCTAAAATTGTGGTATCGTAACCCATACCAAACTCTGAAATATGTTCTACAACTAACTGTGGTGCTGTTCTTTGAAATTTATAGCTTTATATATATATATGTTATTTTTCACAAAAAAAGAAGAAAAAAAGTCGATTGTGATGATAAAAAAAAATTTACACCCTCTAGCCTCCTATATTCTGGAGCAGCTAGAAGGAACAATATGAGAGGATGGTATGGTAGCCCATGACAAACTCTGGGATCTGCCCTGTAACCACTTTTTGAAGAACGCTTTGAAAATTATTGCTTTTTTATTTCTTTGCTTTGTGTATATGTTATACTATACAACAAAAAAAAGTTTTTAAAAAAGTTTGTAGAATTTAAAATAGAAGAAAATACCGGAAACTGTTAAAGAAAATCTTTAGGAGGAAGTGTGCTGATGTCTGCAACTTATTTTGAAATGCGTGAAAAATGAGATGAAATGACAGATACATGGGTAGATAGGTGATATTTTTTAAATAAAAGAAAAGGTTAATCTAGGAAGTCGGCATAATTGTTCATTATACAAATCTTTCAGTGTTCCTAAGTGGTTGAAATTTTTCATAATAGCAGTTTAGTGGGGAAAAAGCAGAAATTTGCACCAAAAAAGCCTCCGATTAACCTCCAGGACCACATGGTGCTGAGGGAAAACCAGCAAACATCTAAGGGAGCGATAGCACCAGCTCAGAAAACAGAGAAATGTGGAATCCTCTAGAACTCATTTTATGAGACCTGCATAATCGTGATACCAAAATCCAACAAGGGACATCATAAGAAAACAAAATTACAGACCAATGTCCCTTATGAACTGACACAAAGATCCGTAGTAAAATATTAGCAAATTGAATAACATACCCTGAACCGATGTGGTTTATCCGAAGGGGGCAAGGGCAGGTTGATGTCTGCAAGCAGTCTGTATAATTCACCACACCAACAGAAGAGAGGGGAATGGTCTTGTGATCATTTCATTCCATGCAGAGAAAGCATTTGTCAAAAGTCAACCTCTGTTTATGCTAAAACTCTAAACAAACCAAAAGTAAAGGGGACGTTCCTTAGTCTGATAAAGGGCACCTCTGGAAAACCTACAGCTAACATCATAGTCATTGGTGAACGATGGAATAGTTTCCCCTTAAGACGAAGAACTGGCAATGGTGCTGCTTCTGTAACTTCTTTTCAGTTTTGCACTGGAGCTCCTAGTCAGAGGAATAAGGCAAGAAAAAGACATAATGGAGCTACAGATTAGAAAGAAGCAAGCTGTCTTTATTCCCAGAAGGCGTGATTGTGAATGCAGAAAATCCTAAGGAAACTTCAAAAAAAAGAGCTATTAGGATTAATAAATGAGTTTATAGGGTTGCAGGTGGCTGATAGAAAAGTTCTATTGCATTTCTATATACTAGCAACAAACGATTGGAAAATTAACATATTGAGGTAAAAAATTAATAAAAATGCACTAGACCGCTCCCAAGGGAGGGACACAGCAGGTTCCCAAATCCAAGATTCATCGTTAGCAGGTCGGTTCTCACGGTGGCCTATGGATTCGACACTATTCTCATCAAAGTTCCAGCAGCCTTTTAAAATATTTTTTTGGTAGAAATTGACTGGCTGAATTAAAATTTATAGGGAAATTAAGAGGATGTTGTCCAGCCAAAGGAATTTTAGAAAAAGAACAAGGCTGGAAGACTTGCACTATCTGACCCCAAAATTTTCTACAAAGTTACAGTAACCGGGCTGCTGCGACAGCAGGGCAGGCCGAGGGAACTGGGCGGCCAGCCTAGAAGAGGCCGTCTTCGGTCTGGCTTCCAGCAGGCGCTGGGAATGTCCAGTCGGGAAAGTGATGTTGATCACGGGATGGTCACCGGAAGGACCTCGACGCTTAACCTGCACAAACACCACCATTCATGGCAGGTGGCCCAGAGAGCCCGACGTCATAGGTAAGTCTAGAAAACTTCTGGACGAGCTTGGTGGGGATTCCTGCGGACCCTGAAAGCTCTAGCCATATAACAAAGAGTCGGCCAGCTCTTCCGCTCAGCCAAGCGCCGTGTCTCCCGTGTCAGGCTGCCGGGGGACTGGACATGATGTACAAAACAACAGTTCCCCGACGGCCGCTGCCTCTCCTCCCCGGGGGCCGCAAGCGCCCAGGCTCTCTGCCCCGCCTGGGCTTGGTGGACACGTGCAGAGCCCCTCGGGGAGGCAGGCCTGGGGCTGGGGTGCAGTGGGCACCCCTGGGTGGAGAGAAGCTCAGCTCTCAGCATCCAGGCTCCTGGGCCAGGCCGACCTGGGCAGGATGGGGTTTCGGGATGCAAAGTGTGGGAGTGTGGTGCCCCCCACCTGACCGGGGGCCTCGCCTTCCCACCTGGCGGGGAGGTGGCCGCGGGCGCCTGGCTCACCCTCCCAGGGCAGCGTTTTCATTCTGGGCCGCAGCCTGAGCAGCTGCCCATTAAAATTCCATTAGTTTCGAAGCCTCGAGCTGCAGTTGATATTTCTAATTATTGTGAAATTAAAACTGTGCCTGTAATTTAAGGATAATTGCACGAGATGCCAGCTGGCACCCTGGAGAGCGGCATTGTTCCCGGGCAGAACTTGGAAAGGGTCTTGAAAGTTCTTTCAACAGGAAAAGAGGAAGATGTTTCAGAGGCTGATAGGGTGGGGGGTCAGGAGCTTAGCTGGAATTGAAATCTGGGGCGTTCATGGGCTTTTGCAAGGGGGCTTCCCGGGGGCCGGGCTCCAGACGCCCGAGGAGGGCCAAACCCTCAGGAAACAAGGGAGCTTCCCCTGTGGCGGAGACAGCAAGGTGGGGCCCTGGGGAGGCGCGGCCAGGCTGGGGAAGCTTTGGAGGTGAAGGAGGTGGCGGCTGGGGCAGAAGAGAAGGACACCCACGCGGTGCTGCTCCCCTTTCCGGCGAGACGTCCCGGGGGGACCCTCCCGCAGGCGCGGCCTCTGCGCCCCCAGCCCCAACTCGTGCCCCCGGGACCTGCCCAGGCTGCTGCACACCTAGCGCCTCTCCCGGTACCACGTGTGGGAGCCTTGCTCCGACTGCGCCCTGCGCCCTGAGTCCTGAGCTGGTCCCACCCCGGCCGCTCTGAGGTCAGAAACCGCCCCGGGGCTGAGTGGCCAAGGCGTCCTTGGTGCCCAGAGTCCTCGGTGCCCGGCGTCCTCGGTGCCCTGTATCTTCAGTGCCCTGTGTCCTCGGTGCCCTGTGTCTTCGGTGCCCAGCGTCCTCGGTGCCCTGTGTCCTCAGTGTCAGACGTCCTCAGTGCCCTGTGTCCTCGGTGCCCTGTGTCTTTGGTGCCCAGCGTCCTTGGTGCCCTGTGTCCTCAGTGACCTGCGTCCTCAGTGTCAGACGTCCTCAGTGCCTGGCGTCCTCGGTGTCCGGTGTCTTCGGTGTCTGACGTCCTCTGTGTCCGGTGTCCCCTGTGCCCAGAGTGCCCTGGACTCTTGCAGCTCAGGGAGCCCCAGGCGCTGTCCCTGCTTGCAATGCCCCGCGCTGCCCTCTCACTGCCCTTCTCATCCTCTGCGTCCAGCGCCCTCGCCCCATGGCTGGGAGCTTCTTGAGGGCAGGACCTGGGCAGCTTGAACCTGAATGGCCAGAGCCCAACACACATCCCCAGGACGGTCCCCGCGCGGGTGCCCGTGGGGAGCCCTGTGGGTGGGGAGGTGGCTGTGCCCGGGGCTGATGCCTCCCAAGGTCGTCGCGGCTGGGGGCACGGCCCCTGCAGGGGCACAGCAGACAGTCCCCGGCAGGCGGCTCCTCCCACCCCGTTGCTGGCTCTGGGCTCTCTTCTGCTACCAAATCCTCCGTTAAAAACCACGTTTGACTGTAAACAATAGAGGCGGGGATACTGTCTGTGTGGGAGAGCATTTTATCTTATTTTGGGGGGAACACATGGGCCAGGAATTGAACCAGGTCTCCCGCATGGCAAGCGAGGCTTCCCCTACTGAACCACCCTCGCACCCTGCATGGGGTGGCATTTTATTCTCACATAGAAGAAGACGGGGGTTGCGGTCCCAGACTCACAGACAGCTCCCTGGGGTGATCAGGCCCAGCTCTGTCTTCCTGTCCTGGGGACTTGTGGCTTCCCTCCCCCACGATGCCTCCTAGTCCGGGAGGCTGCTGGAGATCCAGACATCTCCCCCACCTCTGTTTTCAGGACAGGGAGCAGGACAAAGTAGGAAAATGCAAGGGAAAAACCATCCCTGTTTGTCCCCTTCTTCAGCAGCTTTCCCAGAAGCTGTACCAACTCGCCCTCAGCTGCAGGGGATACTGGCTGACCTCTAGCTTGGGACCTTGCTGCCCCCAGTGAAATGAGCACTTCACTGCTAAGGAAGGAAAAGATGGAGAGCGACAGGTTTCAGAAGCCTCTGCCACAAGGGACAATCTTTGGTGCGTTGTCTGTACCAGGGGTAAAAAAACAGCCTGAACCCCAAGCCACAGAGATTTGGATAAATAAATTAGGGCCGTCTAAGCTCCTGGCAGCAGACGCAGCACCCAGAGCCCTGGCAGGGCTGTGGACAAGTCCATTGAACTAGGATGTGGGGCGAGTTGCCCGGCTCGAGGGTTACACGTCCGTCGTGGCAGGGGGCTGCTGCGAGACTGGGCAGAGGACACTCAGGACAGGAATTAGTGTCACCCGATCCTGGCCTGGAGAAAGTCCACGGGCAGTGCTGTCAGGCATGTCCCCCTGCCAAGGGGCCAGTGGGGACGTCCAGGCCAGGCTCCAGCCCGTGAGGGCCCCGGCCCTGTGGGTGCCTGGGGGTGCTGAGCCACGGTGGCCTCGCAACCTTCCCTGAAGCCCATGACTGGTGACGGAGGGAGTTTCCTGGCGGCCTCCTGGCCTGCGGTTGGGGCTCAGGGGTCCATAGGAGGATGTCCTCGAGGTGATACTTTCTTACCCCAGACTTCTGCCCTGGGCTGGCATGGTGGCCCCAGGCCCCCTGCCCCCTAGCCGGGCCCTGTGGCCGCTCCTAGCCTCGCCCTCTGTTCCGGGTCCTGCTGCATTTCAGCCTCTGGCTGCCCATGTGGCGTCGCCCAACTCCGTCCCCGTGAGCCCCTTAGTGATGGGGAGGCCTGTCCGAGAGGAGGGAGCCGCCCCTCAGGTGCAGCCAGTGGGCACGGGTTTAGTTTCTGGGGCGCAGAGCTGCCAGCCAGCACTGACACCCCCAACCATCAACAGCCCCTAAGCAAACGCCCCCCTCAAGGACGGCCCCTGGGCCTGACAGGTCCACCCGGCTCGGGGTGCACTGGGGTCCTGGGCCCGTGTGTGCCCGTCCTCAGCCGGGGCCAAGGACAAGGCCGGTGCTCCCTGTCACCCCTCCAGACGCTCTCTGTGCCCCTCTCTGTCCTTGGGAAGCCCCTGCTGTACCCCTGACCTTCCCACCCTGTCCCCCACGCCGTGTCCTCGCCCCCCCGTAGTGTCCCCTCCGCCGTGTCCCCACCCCCTGCCGTGTCCCCGCCCCCTGCCGTGTCCCCACCCCCTGCCGTGTCCCCGCCCCCTGCCGCGTCCCCGCACTGTGCACCTGGCTCCTCCTCGGCGCTCAGCCCGCACCCTCCAGCCTCCACCATGTCTCTAGACCCCCAGGAGGGAATCACGAGGCCGGCCCCGCGCAGTCACCACGCCCCCTGCCGCCCGCCGGGAAACCAAGGGGCGTGCACAGGTGTCATCCTTTATTAGTGTCGCCGCCGAGGAGGCGGAGCTGGGAAGGGGGCGGCCGTGCCCCTCGGGGCATCCCGCCCGGCCCTGCGGTGACCCGGGCTCGCAGGCGGCGGTGCGGAGGCGCCGCGGTCAATGTCCGCCCAGGGGGGCCACGCCAGGCTGCGGGCTCTGAGGTCCTCGCTGTGGGGTGACGGGGAGAGGCCGCGAGCCCGGCCGCGTGTCCGAGGCGGGGCTTTAATGCCGGAGACACAGGCCCCGCGGAAGGGCTGTCCCGGGCGCTGCCAGCCTCGTCCCCGTCTCCCCGGGGCATCCCCGGCCGGGTGGCGGAGCCCACAGGCGGAGCGGAGCGCCACCGCCCGCCTAGGCGCTGGGCTTGGCGACGAGCCTCTCGAGCAGGCACATCATGCGCTCCTGCAGCTGCAGACTCTGCACCTGCAGCAGGTTCTGCTGGTCCAGCACGCGGCGCACCTCGCGGCATGTCTCCTCCACGGCGCGGCCCAGCCGCCGCTGCTCCTCCAGCATGGCCTCCAGCAGCCGCAGCTTCTTCTTCTGCAGGTGGCCGCTCGGCACCTTGCGCTTCTTCACCCGCCGCCCCTCCGACCTGCAACGGCACGGTGGTGTGAGGCCGGGACAGCCCGACATCAGGGCAGGAGGGGCTGGGGCCGGTAGGTCCAGGGTCACTGGAGGGGGCGTGGGTAGCGAGGCCACCGGCCCCGGCCAATTCTCGGGGCCCTCCCACTGGACAAATGGGGAAACTGAGGCTCTGGGGAGGTCCGTCCCGAGCTCAGCCATAGGCCAGGGCTCCAGGCCACATGCAGAACCGGGAGAGCAGCGGGCCCTCACTCCCAGACCACGGGGGGCAGGACAGTCCACACCCTGCAGGCTGACGGGCCCCAGAGGCACGGGGACTTGAGCACAGGCAGCCCCAGAGACACCCTGTGCACAAGAGCCCCCAGCCCGGTGAGCTGGGCAGGGAGAGGCCCACACCCCAGCGGGGTCCTTCCTGTCCCCCAAGGATCCGGGAGTGCTGGGGAGCAGCTGGGTGGCCTTGTTCCCATAGGAAGCCAGCCTTGGGCTGAGGGGGAAACTAGGCCCAGCCAGCCCCCAGGCCTTGGGCGGGGGGCACTTGTTGTGCACGCTTTTACTGGGGGGGGGGGGGGCAGATCCTGTACTAGCTGGCCCCCAGCTGCAAGCTGCGGGGCAGTGGAAACTGCCTGGGGAACAGAGACCCGAGGGCTGGCCCCAGGACCTGCCGGTTCCCGGCCCCAGGCCCTGAGCTTCTGAGCAGAGCAGGCAACCCGAGCCTGGGGAACAGGACAGCAGAGCTCTGGGCCCCACAGCCCACCTGATGCAGCCACCGGGACCCCAGGAACCAAGCTCAAGCTCCGGGCACAAGGGCCCTAACCCCAGGCCCCCCACTCCTTCAGCCTCACTGCCAGCAAGGACATTTCTGGCTAGGGTCTCTGCTGAGGAATCCCTCTGGGGAAGGGGGTGCTGGACTCATCACAAAGCGGCCCCCAGCATTGGGGCCATCAGGTGGCGTTGAAGGGACCTCCCTCAGATGTGCCGCCCTCACCCCACCTCCCATCTAGAAACCAAGGCACAGATGGCCTGTGCAAAGTGGTCAGAGTCAGGGCCAGGACTCAAATCCTCATTATTCCTGTTCTCATTGCCAGCTGGCCAACTCCTATTCACCCTTGGAAGCCCACCCCAAATGTCCTTTCCTGGGAAGCACCTTCTCTGGGTCCCTGCTGCCATACCACAGTGGCTGTCTCCATGTGCCCAGGGCAGGCCTGGGACAAAGTGTGCAACGAATGGTGGTGGTGGGGCCTGGGAGGACGCTTAACCCAACACCCCCTCCCCAGGGCTGGGAGAGCCAGCTGATCCCCTCAGGGGCAGGGAGTCAGGGCAGCCAGGCTGGAAGCTGGGGTAGGGCAGGCCAGGGAGGGCCCAGGGCCCCGGCTGTGCCCTGCGCTGTGCAGGGCCTGTCTGCTCCTCTCCTTGTGACGTCCCCAGCAGCCCCGAAGAAGATGCTGGTTTATCCCCGTGTCTCAGGGGAGGGGACTGAGGCCCAGAGAGGTCACGCCCTTTCCGCACAGCTGAGGGTGATGGAGCCGGAGACGGGCCCCTCTGTTGGCACTAAAGCCCACCAGCCGGGATGGAGGGGCGCCCACCGCGGGCCTGGCAGGACGGGGAGTGGCACACTCTACCTGAATGCAAGGGACAGGAGGCTGGAGGAGGTGTCCGAGCGGTCGTCCTCGCCGCGGCCTTCGCAGGAGAACTGGTTATACGGTAAGTACAGAGGGGCGGACTTAGCGGACGGCGACAGGGACGCCTCAGTCTGGGACGCGGAGGTCGCCGGCTGCTGGCTGTCCGGCAGTTTCCCGTCACAGGCCTCGGGGGCCTTGCCCAGAATCCTATCAATGGCTACGTAATAGGGCCATTCGGGCGGGGCAGACTCGCTATCTGTCATGCATTTTAATTTCCTGAAACGAGAGACACAAGAGCCAAGGGTGAGAACAGAGCTGTCGGGCCACAGCCTGGGCCGCCCTGGCACTGCCGCCGCCCTCCGCCGCGAGCTGAGAAGGAAGTCGAGCTTCGGGTCTACGCGGCCACCTGGGTGCTAGCACCCAAGGCGGGCTCCCTGCCAGGCCCAGGCTGGAGGTCTCGGACGGTGGGGCTCTTGGGCACTGCTTTGCCTCTTTGCTTATCTGCTTTTTAAACTCTCTGCAATGAACACACTCTGCTTTTCTAATGGGTTAAACAGTGATAAAATAGTGTAATAAAATATATAACATAATGCAAATATAATAAAAATATTGTCATCAAGTAAGTGTGCTTTCCAAAGAGGACCCCTCAGGGGAGAGAAAGCATGGGCTTTAGCGTCCAGCAGGTCTGAGTCTGTATCTCGTCTCCACCACCTTGCTGTGTGACCTTGGGCAATTTCATGAACCTCTCTGAGCCTCAGTTTTCACATTAGTAGAAGGGCGATAATCAAAGTTAGCCCCTCCCATGGCTGTAGGGAGAATTTCACACGAGGACGCCCAGGCCTGACCCCTTCCCCCTACTGCCTGGCGGCCCCCAACCCCCACACAGCCAGGCCCAGCCCCTCGGGACAAGCAGGCCCTGCCCTTGAGCCTGACCCTGGTGGGGGCTCGGACCCCAGCCTCGGCCTGCACCTCCCCCATATTCCTGCACGAAGCTCCCCGCCCACTCTGGGGAGGCCCTCGAGGTACAGAGTGGTTTGAGGCCAGGGATCCTGGGGGTCCCTGTCAGTGTGCAGACCCTCATCTCGCCCAGCAAAGAGGTGCAGCCAGACAGCAAGGAGAGGCTGCTGCTAGGGTGCCAGCAGGGCCCGGCCACCAGGCAGTGTGACTGCAGCTGTCCAAGTTGCACCAGGGACAGGCCCCTCAGGAGAGGGCATGTGGAGTGCTCCATGCTCCCCACCGCAAGTGGCACATGGGGTGAGGGCACCCCAAGACACCAGGGCTTGGAGAGGCAAGGTGGCTGGTCCCTGTACCCCTGGGACCACTCTGCTGGCCTGGCCTGTGCCCCTGGGTCCAGTGGGCACGGAAGCAGCCAGGGCGGGGGCTGCCTTGCAGCCCTGCAGCACCTCCGCCCCCACGCCAGCCAGGCCAGCCCTGGAGATGGGGAGGCCTGTGCCCTGGCCCGGAGCCAAATTCTATTTTTAAAAAAATTTTTATTAATAAAATAAGTCAACATATAACGCAAACATCCTTAACATATGAACATTCCATACTTGGTGTGCAATCAATGGCTCACAATATTATCACCATGATCATTTCTCAGAACATTTACACCACTCAAGAAAAAGAAACAAAAAGAAAAAAAAATACTCATACATTCCATATACCTTACCCCTCACTCTCATTGACCACTAGCATTTCCCTCTACCCAATTTATTTTAACATTTGTTCCCCCATTATATATTTATTTTTAATCCATATGTTTTACTTATTTGTCCATACTGTAATACAAGGAGCATCAGACACAAGGTTTTCACAATCACACAGTCACACTGTGAAAGTTGTATCATTATACAATCATCTTCAAGAAACATGGCTACTGGAACACAGCTCTACATTTTCAGGCAGTTCCCTCCAGCCACTCTAATACACCTTAAACTAAAAGATGATATCTATTTAATGCATAAGAAAAACCTCCAGGATAACCTCTCGACTCTGTTTGGAATCTCTCAGCCATTGACACTTTATTTTGTCTCATTTCTCTCCTTGCCTTTTCAGTTGGAGAAGGTTTTCTCAATCCCTTGATGCTGAGTCCCAGCTCATTCTAGGATTTCTGTCCCACACTGCCAGGAGGGTCCACACCCCTGGGAGTCATGTCCCACGTAGACAGGGGGAGGGCAGTGAGTTTGCTTGCCGTGTTGGCTGAGAGAGAGAGGCCACATCTGAGCAACAAAAGAGGTTCTCTGGGGGTGACTCTTAGGCCTGATTTTAGGTAGGCTTAGCCTATCCTTTGTGGGGTTAAGTTTCATATGAACAAACCCCAAGATTGAAGGTTTGGCCTATTGATTTGGTTGTCCGCACTGCTTGCGAGAATATCATGCCTTCTCCATAGCGGGAAGTTGAATTTTCCCTCTTTCTCACCATTCCCCCAAGGGGACTGCAAGTACTTTTTTATTCACTGTTGAAATCACTCTGGGATTTATTGGAACCATCACTCTGGACAAAGCAACAAAATCTCAGGCCCTAGTCAAGGTGCCATGTACTTATGGTGTTCAGTTAAACTGCCCATATATGTTATATTTGGAAATGCACTAGTCAAGATACAAATTTTGTGTGAAATAAACATTTTTTTGCTTTAGACTCCCATATAAGTCAAAGTTTTAAAATATGAATGACCATCTATTTTCAACACGCTGCAGCTCTGACATTCCTTTGTTCTTCCTCATGCAAAAACTTTCTTTAAATTGTACATTTAATTGCTATCCTTGTACGCTCTAGGCATCTGGAGCCAACTTCTTGCAAAACCTGAAGAAAAGCCTGTGCAGGCGACAGAAGAACGAGCCTGCCCGTCTGAGCATCTGCTCGCTAAGTGCCTTGCAGCTGCTCCGGGCCTCGGTTTCCCTGCTGGTGAACGAGGGCCCAGCACCATGCCGGCCTGACCGCAGGGCGGTGGAGACACCCCAGAGGCCCCAGGCCCCTCAGCGGCAGCCCGCTTGCCGGAATGGAAGCGAGACCACTCCTCCGGGACCCGAGAAGGGCTTGGGGGAGAACTGCCGCCCTCTGAGCCCTGGCCACCCAAGGGCTCCTGCAGCCCTTCCCCACGGGTGCCCGGAGGGTTCCAGGCCCCTCCCAGTCCGACTCAGGTGGCAGCTGTGAGTGCCCTTGGGCACTGCATCTGTCCTGCCATCAGCTCTGGGTGGCCGGCCCCGGGCCACGGGGAGATGGGGTGTCAGGACAGGCCCCACTTAGGCCTGGGGGTACCCCTTGGGAGTCAGGCCATGTTGAGTTGAAGCACACAAAGGCAGGAGCTCAGGGCCTCTGGCACCTCATGTCCCAGACAAGGGGCTAGCAGCCCCCCTCGGGCCTCGGCCTCCCCGCCTGTCCAGGACTGAGCCTGGGGGCACAGGGGGGGCACCCTGGGCTGGCGGCCCATCTCCAGGCTGGGGCAGGAGCTTGGGTTGGGGTGGGACAGCAGGCAACAGGGTGCAGCCTGCGTGGTGGGCGACTCAGTCCAAGTTCCTGGGCCCTGCCCAGCAGGAAACTGGGCCTCAGTTTCCCCACCTCCACACAGGGTTCCTGCACTGCTGGGGCCCTGCCGTAGGTGGCTGAAGTGGCAGGGCCTGAGGGCCAGCACTTCCCGGGCAGCACAGCC
Organism: Tamandua tetradactyla; assembly: GCF_023851605.1. Classification (NCBI taxonomy): domain Eukaryota; kingdom Metazoa; phylum Chordata; class Mammalia; order Pilosa; family Myrmecophagidae; genus Tamandua; species Tamandua tetradactyla. The sequence goes on along the minus strand of NC_135345.1, from coordinate 3,357,480 downwards.
TTCCTGAGACTAGAAGCCTCCGGCACCTGGGCCTGCCGCCCCCACTCTGCCCGCAGGCCCTGCTCTCCTGAGGGGGCCACTGCCACGTGGGCACATGGTGGCGGCTGAGCTGGCCTGAGGGCCCACAGTGGCCCTTGCAGCAGAGTGACCTCATGGGGGCCCCCTTGTGGGGGCTCTTTTCATAGGCGGTCCTACTATGGCACACACACCACTGGTGCACAAATCCCTGGCACATGCCCCGATGGCACACACTGTCCTGGCTCACACCCCTATAGCTCACACCCCTGTGGCTCATGCCCCCGTGGCACACACCCCATGGTTCACACTCTCCTGGCTCACACACCCAGGCACACAACCCCATGGTACCCGTCCCCCAACAACTTGTCCTGACACACACTGTCCTGGTGCACACCCCATGGCTCGAGGTGCTGGCACACCCCCCCGTGGTTCACACCCCCGTGGCACACACCCCCGTGGCTCATGCACTGTGATTCACACTCTCCTGGTACTAACCCTGTGGCACACCCCCCGTGGCATACACACCTCGTGGCTCACACCCTGTGGTTCACACTCTCCTGGCTCACTCCCTGTGGCTTGCACCCCATGGCCCACCTGCCCTGTGGCACACCCATCCTGCACACCCATCCTGGCACAGCTGCCCTAGCACACCCGTCCTGCACACCTGTCCTGGCTCGCGGCCCGCGCCGGCCGCAGCGCCCACCTGTACTGGAAGGTCATGTTGGTGATCTTGATCTTGATCTCCTCGCCCAGCCGCCGCTCGCCGGTCATCTGGAAGAGCTTGCCGGCCATCTTCTCGTACACCTTGGCGTTGCGCTTGGTCTGCTTGAGCTCGTCGAAGAACTCCTCCCAGACGAGCAGGAGGCCGCGCATCTCGGCGTCGGTCCAGTTGCGGGCCCGCCGGTGCTTCTCCGCCTGCGGGGACACCAGGTGGCCGGGCCCCTCGGCCGCAGCCATGGTGGCGCCTGCGGGGTTAAAGGGGCTCACCCAGGGGCGCCGCGGCCCCGGCCCCCGCGGCCCCGCTCACCATGGGCGCCGCGGCTCGAAGGCAGCTCCGCGCAAGATGGGGCCTACGTCTGACAGGCAGGAATTTAGTTAAAAGCTTTTAAACGGGAAACGTCATTTTGATGTCACGTTTCCATAGCAACAGAGCAACTGCATAAGCTACAACAACAGAAACCTTTTAACTGGAAGCGCAGGAACCAGGCGGCTCTGACGGGTCACCCGGGCCGCAGGGAGCACGGCCCTGACCCCGCACTGGGCCTGGACAAGAGGCCATAACCGGGGGGCCGGGTTCCAGGATGGGGTTCTGGGCACAGCCCCCATCTGAACCCCACATCAGCCCCCCCAGGCCTGAGGCCCGCAGAGCCTGAGACGGGAACTGGGGTGGGACAAACCATGCAGAAAGGGGGGATGGGAGGCCCAGGGAGACCGGGGGAGGGTAAATGGATGGAGGAGGACAGACAGACGGGAGGACAGGTGGGGAGACCGAGGGGGTGGGGTGGTAGGCAGAGACAGAGGGAGGGGTGGCGGGGCGGCCCCAGGCCCCGCGGTAACACACGCACAGGGTCCCCAGTGCACACGCACGCCCAGATGGTCACACACGACCTCCCCAGCCAGCATGGCACATTTAATCACAACTCCAGGCACATCAGCCTCCAGGCGGGGCGGGGGCAGGGCTCTGGCCCCCTGAGCAGACCCCTGGCCCGGCCCCTGGTTTGGGCCTGTTTCCCGCTTGGTAGATGGACAGATGCCAGCAGGGGCAGGCGAGGAACCAGGCACAGTCCCTGAGCCCAGGGAGTAACTGGGAGCAGGTGGCAAAGGGAGATGTGTGCACCCCGGGCAGCCCCACTGCAGCCCCACGTCTGCGCCCAGAGCCACCGCCACCCCCTGCCTGGGAACTACTCTGCAGGGGATCGAGAGGTCGCCAGGCAGTGTTCTCCTGCATCCTCAGTGGCCTGAGCCTAGGGTTTCTTAAAGTCATGCTGAATAAAGTCTAGACAATGACCTTAGACTTTGCCCTTGGTCTTACCAGCAGGCTCCTAGTCATTCTTCGAAGCCCAGTCCCAGCATCACCACCTCTCTGATCCTCCTCCTACTTCACATTGGTACCTGCCCCTTCCCCTCTGGCCACCTGGACCCACCTTGAACCAGTTGATTTCACGTGATCCTCTCCCTACCTCTGAGAATGCGTGCTCTGTCCTGAGACCTCCCATGGCCCTGGAGGGGTGAATGCCCCTGCTGCCCCCATTCGACAAGCGAGAATGAGAGGCCCTGGGAGGCATGGACATCCAGGGAAGGGGCCATAGGGTCGCTGGGGTACCTGGGGCACCTTGGTCACCTCCCTCTCTTCTCTGCACTGCCACAAACAAGCTCACATGGGAGGCTCCCTGCAAAGGACACTCCTTCCTGCTGCCTCACCTGCCATCCTGGGCACGGGCCAGGCACATGGGAGATGGGCACACACGGCCACACATAGGCACACACGGCCACACATAGGCCACGGGGCCACACACAGCACATAGGCACACGGGCACACTTGGGTATACACGGGGCATTCTTGGGCACACACAGGAATGCTCAGGCACACATGGGGCAAATGGGCACACACAGCTACACATAGGCACACCCGGCCACACACAGCACACAGGCACATAGAGGCACACTCAGGCACACATGAGGCATACTCAGGCACATGGCACACTGGCACACACAGGGCAAAGTCAGACACAAGGGGCACACACAGGCACACATGGGCACACACACAGGCACACTCAGGCACACACGGGGCATCCTCGGGCACATGCAGGCACACGCAAGTCAGACTCGGGCACACCGGCACTCACTTGGGTGCACACAGGCACACACAAATACTTGGGCCCATTCAGGGCACACATGGGGCACACACGGGCACACATGGGCACACTTGGCATACAGGTGTACATATGGGCACAAAGGGGCACACCTGGCATACACAAGCACAATGGGCACACACAGGCTTGGCACACATGGGACACACATGGGTACCACATGGCATACATGTGCATGGATGGGCACACATGGCACACGTAGGTACACATGGGTGCACATGGGCACACACCTGGGCCCGAACGATCCCCCGCCACCACCCGTCTGCTCACACTGGGCGGGTGCTTGTGTCAGGAATCACTGGAGGGCTCACCTCCCTTTCCGGCTCCTCAGGCAGTGTCCCCAGTGCTGACCCTGCCCTGCCTGTGTCCTGGGACTCAGCTGGGTGTCTTCTCCCACCTGCAACCTCCGGGGACAGAGGCTGGGCTGCCTCGCTGTCCCCAGCTCCTGGGGATGGCCTGGGGCCTTGAAAGGAAGAGGCAGTCACAGCAGGGGAGAGGGTGGGGAGGGGGCGCGACTTGAACCTGGCTCTGCTGACTGGGTGTGGCCACTGCCAGTCTCAGTTTCCTTACCTCTGCAGTGGGACAGCAGCATCTTCTGGGGGGCTGGAAGTCATCCAGCTAGGGCTGATGGGCAGAAGGTACAAGGGGAGAGGACCCCCGAGGGGCCTGCGAGTCCGTGAGGAGTTACTGGGCTCCTCCCCACCTCCCGCCCCCGAGAATCCTCCCCTGAGCTTTTGGAGAGCACAGTGCCGGGTGCGGCGTCAGGAAAGCTGCCACCCCAAGGTGCCCGGGACTGGTGCTCGCCGGTCAGTAGCAGAGTCCCGGCCAGCAGGTTGCTGTTCTGGCCTAGCCCACCCTCCGGGCGGCCCTTCTGAGCAGGCAGGACCAGAGGCCTTGTCTTCTTAGGCTCCAGGGGGCAGCAGGAGGGGAAGGGTCTGGGGGTCCCCCGGGGCAGAGCCGTCGGCTGAGCCTCGAAGGGCCAGGCGGGAGCGGCCAGGCTGAGGGCCAGGGAGAGGCTCCTCACCTTGGCCCGTCCGCAGGTGTGTGGGCGTTAGGGGCTGGGGCTTGGGGCAGCACCTGGGGGAGAAGGGGCGTCAGGGGCCTGGTGGGACCTCGCTCGGTCTCCCCACTGAGGAACGAGGCTGAGCGGCTACCCTGCCTGGCCTGGGGCTGCCTATGGGGGCCGGCGCTGGCCACTGCGCCTGGAGTAAGGAGAGGCAAGCGAGGCCGTGGGCTGGGTGGGGGCCAGGCGCAGGGCGAGGGAGAGGCCCAGATCGAGGGGTGCCATGGCCAGCAGGGGCCTGGGAGGGGTAGGGTGCACGACGCTGTGGCCGGGTTCAGAGGGGACGCACAGGCGGTCAGGAAGGAGAAGCGGCTCTCACGTGCGCCCAGCTTGCCGCCCTGCCCCGCTTACGCAGACAGCCCGGGCGCCTCACGTGCACGCCACGGCCCCAGCCCGATGGCCCTGCGGGGCACCCACTCCCCAGACCTCCCGGCCAGCCCCCTACCCACCCGCAGGGGCTGGAGGGAGGCCAGTGCCACCTGGTCCTCCCAGCAGCTGCACATCATGCCCACGGTGCTCAGGTACTGGGAGCCCAGTGCCCCATGGGGGGACACGGCTGGGGGGGCAGGGAGGGCCCGTGGTGGGTGTCCAGGTGGCTTGTTGGAGGGTCCTGGGGAGAAGGAGCCAGTCAGGGCCCTTGAGACAGAGGAGCCCCTGGACACTGCAGCGGTACAGACTCTGCACAACTGCCCCCCTCGCGGACCCAGTGCTGGGACTGAGATGGGGATTCAGGGTGTAGACTGTGGGGCCCACAGTGGAGCAAAACCCAATGCTGGGGACCCTGAGGGGTGAGCTCTGCAGGTGTGGCAACATCAAGGGACCCCCATTAGATTCACCACAGGAGCCCCCAGAGCACCCCCACAGCATCCTCAGGGAGCACCTCACAGCATTTTCAGGGAGAAACCCCATAGCATACTTAGGGAGAACCCACAACGTCCTCAGGGAGCACCCCTACAGCACCCTCAGGGAGCACCCAATGACATCTTCAGGAAGAACGCCACGGTATCCTCAGGGAGAACCCACAACGTCCTCAGGGAGCACCCAACGGCATCTTCAGGAAGAACCCCAAGGCATCCTCAGGGAGAACCCACAACGTCCTCAGGGAGCACCCCACAACGTCCTCAGGGAGCACCCCACAGCATCTTCAAGAAGAACCCCCACAGCATATTCAGGTGGAACCCCACAGTATCTTCAGGAAGAACCCCCATAGCATACTTAGGGAGAACCCACAACGTCCTCAGGGAGCACCCCTACAGCACCCTCAGGGAGCATCTCAGTGTCCTCAGTGAGCTTGTGATGGCTAGGTTCAGGTGTCAACCTGGCCAGGTGATGATGCCCAGTTGTCTGGTCAAGCAAACACTGGTCTGATTGTTACTGTGAGGACATTTTATGGATGTAAATCATCAGTCAGTTGATTACATCAATGGCTGATTATGTCTGCAACCAACTGAGGAGAGTGTCTTCAGCAATGAGAGATGTCTCATCCAATCAGTCAAAAGCTTTAAAAGGGCTTTTAAAGGAGACGTGATGAGTTCAGCAGTCAGAAAGGAGAATTTCCACCTCAGCCAGCAGCCTCTCCTGGGGAATCACTGAAACCCTCGGGATATCCTGCTTCTAAACTGTTCTACAGAATTTGGACTTGTGCATCCCCACAGATGTGTGAGACAATTTTATAAAATCTCATACTATTTATAGGTATCTCTTGTCAGTTCTGCTTCCTTGGGGAGCCTTGACTAACACAGCTTTAATACCAGGAGTGGGGTATTAACATCAAACAGTTTCATTTTACCCAGTTGACACCTATGCCGTATTTCCCTGTGGGTAGTAGACTTCCTCCATAGTAAATATACTAGTCCAACTCTGACTTTTTGTTCTTTACTCAGTTATTTGGAAACTATAATTTCATTTCTAAACTTAGTCCTATCCCTTTAAAATCATCAATCTAATATATGATTGAACCCAGACTTTGGCTCTAGCACTTCGATATAGGGTAGGGCTTGGCCTCTTCTTTGACACATCTCCTCCTCTATGCTAGCATCATCTGGATTCATTGCCTATTTGCTTGATTCTTTCCTCCAATTTGCCTCTGGGTGAGGGACTTACCCAACCACTGATGGTCCTGTGGTCACAGTTCTTGACTGAGACCCACATGTGGACATCATGCCTTGTTGCTACAGTAGCTACTTGTGGACAAATGTCAATGGCAAATAGAGATAATTGGAGCCTTTGGCAGGACACTACAGGAGAATCACAATGTAGACACTTAGGATTTTGGAGCAAAGCTCTGCCATCTTTTGCAGATAACTACTTTCCTTTTGAGAAACAGCTTTTGGCTAGCTACTGGGCCTTAGTAGAGACACTTAACCATGGGTCACCAATTACCATGTGACCTGAGTTGCCCACCAGGAGCTCGGTGTTGTCTGACCCATCAAGCCATAAAATTGGGTGTGCATAGCAGCACTTCATCATAAAATGGAGGTGGTATATACAAGTGGTATATAGGGCTCAAGTGGGTCCTGAAGGCACAAGTTACATAAGCAAGTGGCCCAAATGCCCAGAGACCTCACGCCTGCCACATTACCTTCTCTTTCCCAACCCAGAGCTATTGCCTACCTCTTGCAAGTAGTTAACTGAGGAAGGGAAACTTTGGCCTGGTCGATGTGGTTTTGCATGATATGCAGGTACCACCTGAAAGTGGACAGCTGCAGCACTGCAGCCCCTTTCTGGGATGCCCCTAAAGGACAGTGGTGAGGGGAAATCCTCCCAGTGGGTGGGACTTCAAGAAATACAGCTGGTTGTTCATTTTTCTTGGAAGAACAACTGGCCTGAGGTGCATTTGTATACTGACTCATGAGCTGTGGGTAATGGTTTGGCTGGATGGTCAGGGACTTGGAAAGAACATGATTGGAAAGTTGTTGTGGACAAAGAACATGAAGATATTTGTGTCCCATGTGAAGGCTCACTGGAGGGTGACTTCAGCAGAGGAGGATTTTAATAATCAAGTGGATAGGATGTCTCATTCTGTGACAGCAGTCAGCCTCTTTCCCCAGCCACTTCTGCCATTGCACAATGGGCTCAGGAACAAAGTGGGAATGGTGGGAGGAATGGAGGTTAGGCATGGGCTCAGCAACATGGACTTCCACTCACCAAGGCTGACCTGGCTATGGCCACTGGTGAGTGCCCAATCTGCCAGCAGCAGGGACCCACACTCAATCCTCAATATGGCACCATCCCCTGAGGTGATCAGCCTGCTGCCTGGTGGCAGGTTGATTACATTGGACCACTTCTATCATGGAAGGGGAAAGATTTCTTCTAACTGGTATAGACATATACTCTGGATATGGGTTTGCATTCCCTGCAGGCAATGCTTCTGCCAAAACCACCATCCATGAACTTACCGAATGCTTTAGCCAACATCATGGTTTTCCACGCAGCATTGCTTCTGATCAAGGAACACATTTCACAGCAAATGAAGAATGGGAATGGACACATGCTCATGGAATTCTCTGGTCTCACCATGTTCCCAATCATCCAGAGGTAGCTGGATTGATAGAATGGTGGAATGGTATCTGAAGACCCAATTATGGTGCCAACTAGGTGACGATACCTTGCAGGCTTGAGGTAATGTTCTCCAGGAGGCTGTGTATGCTTTGAGTCAGCGTCCATTGAATGATGCTGTTTCTCCCATAGCCAGGATTCATGGGTCCAGGAATCAAGGGGTGGAAATGGGAGTGGTACCACTCACTATCACCACTAGTGATCCACTAGAAAAAAATTTGCTTCCTGTTCCTGTAACCCTAAGCTCCATTCATCTACAGGTCTTAGTTAGAAAAGGAGGAGTGCTTCCATCAGGAGACAAAACAATAATTCCATTAAACTGGAAGCTAAGGCCAGTTTGGGCTTCTCATGCCTCTGAATCAACAACCAAGAAAGAGGATTATTGGACTGGTTGGGGTGACTGACCCTGACTATCGGGGGAAATAGGACTGCAACGACACAATGGAGGTAAAGAAGAGTTTTCCTAGAATACAGGAGATTCCCTAGGGCATCTCTTGGTGCTACGTCTAGTGATTAAAGTCCATGGAAAACTGCAACAACCCAATCCAGGCAGGACTATCAGAAACTTCAGGAATGAAGGTTTGGGTCACCCCATCAGGCAAAGAGCCTCAGTCAGCTGAGGTGCTTACTGAGGATAAAGGGAACATGGAATGGGTAGTGGAAGAAGGTAGTGGTAAATATGAACTACAACCACGTGACCTGCTATAGAAATGAGGACTGTAATGGTATGAAAATTTCTTGTTTTGTCATATGTTCTTATATGTATATAAAACAAATATCTTTGTTTTCTTCTCTATCTTATTCCCTTATTATATGACATGAATTGTATTACTTCATGTCATCACAATATAAGTTAAAATATATCACGTTTCAGAGTGAATATTACCCAAGGATTTGCACCATATTCAAAAGAGATTTAGTGTGTTCCTTGTTGTACGCAGGACAGACAGGTATGGTTAAGCAAAAATATGTCTGTTATTGTTTTTTATTTAGAGGTTAAGCATGGTTTAAGGTGATGTGTGTAGCTGCCAAGTTGAAAAGGGGTGGACTGTGGTGGTTAGATTTTGGTGTCAACGTGGCCAGGTAATGGTGCCCAATTGTCAGGTCAAGCAAGTACTGGCTTGATTGTTACTGTGAGGACATTTTGTGGATTTAAATCATCAGTAAATTGATTACATCTATGGCTACTTACATCTAAAATCAACTAAGGAGAGTGTCTTCAGCAATGAGATGTTCCATCTAATCCGTTGAAGGTTTTAAAAGAAGTGATGATTTCAGCAGTCAGAAGGGAGAATTTCCACCTTGACTTCAGCCAGCCTGCCTCTCCTGGGGACTTCACCGAAACCCTTCATCAGTGTCTTACTTCCAGCCTGTGTTACAGAATATGGACTTGTGCATCCCACAGTTGCATGAGACAATTTTATAAAATCTCATAACATCTACAGATGTCTCCTGTCAGTTCGGTTTCCTTACAGAATCCTAACAAAGAGCAGCCCACAGCATCCTCAGGGAGCATCCCAAAGTGACAGTGCCCTCAAGTGCCTCACAGGGAGCACTCCAGTGTCCTCAGGGAGATCCCCACAATGTCCTGATGGAGCACCCCAGTGTCCTCATTGAGCAGTCACCCCTCATCCTAACCTGACTCTCTGACAACCCCAGGGACTCCAGGTTCTTCGTGTGGGGAGTACCGGCTGCTTCTGAGGCTTGGGGTGGCTTTACCAGCTGTTAGATGTAGGAAGGTCCCCCCAAGCCTACTCCCTAAGGAGCCGGTCTGAGTCCTCTTATCACCCTCACACCTGCCATCCCACATGAACTCACCTTATCCTGCCTCCCCCTCAACCAACCACTATATTTGACATACACTATTGTTTTAACTTGCTAGCTGCTGGGATGCAATAAACCAGAGACAAACTGGCTTTTAATAAAAAGGGGATTTATTTTGTTAGTTCTTCAGAGGAAAGGCAGCTAACTTTCCACTGAGGTTCTTTCTTACATGGGAAGGCACAGGATGGTCTCTGCTGGGCTTCTCTCTAGGCCTCTGGGTTCCAACAGCTTCCCCAGGGTGATTTCCTTCTGCATCTCCAAAGGCCTGGGTTGAGTTGCTTGTGCTGAGATGAGGTATGTTGAGCTGCTTTGGCTGTGGTACATTGAGCTCTCTCATTTAAGCACCAGCCAATTAAATCAAACATCATTCATTGCAGCAGGCACCCTCTTAGCCAGCTGCAGGTGTAATCAGCAACAGATGAGGTTCATATGCCACTGGCTTATGTCCACAGCAACAGAACTAGGTACCTTCACCTGACCAAGCTGACAACTGAATCTAACTTCCACATGTCCACCCCTTGTCAACTTGACAACTACATGCATCACCTTAAACAATATTAAAGTGCAAAGAATTCTCTTCTAGCTGTGGACCTATGAATCTCAAAACAAGTTATCTAATGCCAATATGTAAAGTAGGGACAGTCACAGGATCCATAGGGAAAAATTGGAAGGAAAACCTCCAGGGCAAACACCATTGGATTTCAAAGTCTGAAAGTCATTTATCCTTCAGCTTTAGAAAGTGGCAGTCCCACCCTTTCCAAGGGCCTATGTAGTGGCCCGCCTCTTTTGAAATCAACCTCAGGAGACACTGAGGAGACCACTTTTTTCGCGGCTCCACTCTCTCCAGGCACTGGGGCCACACCTGGGCTCTCTGCCATTTCTGGGCACACACTCAACTCCTCCATCTGGTGGCAGCCAGGCTTTCCCCAGTCCCCAAGGAGCATGCTGTACCTTTTCTAAGGCCTGAGGCGGCACAACTCTTCCACTGAAATGAGGTGGAAGACTCATCCTCTCCATGTATATGGGTGGTTCCTCTCTCCTGGCTGAGGTTTCTTGGCTTCAGACCTGAGCTTCCATGGTTCTCACTCTGCAAACTCCAATTTGTCCCTTGTGTGTCCCCCTTTGTCCAGACTGGCAGTAGCTCCGTTTACACCAACATTCTCTTCAAGCACTCCAGGACTTCTCCATCATTCTATTCTCAGTTTCTCCAAAATCTTCCCCTTATCCATCAAAAAAACTGATCCAACATGTCTGATGTTTGCAAACTGCTGCAGCACCCCACTTCTCCAGTACCAAGTCTGTTAGTTTGCTAGCTGCCAGAATGCAATACACCAGAGATGGATTGGCTTTTAATAAAAGGGGATTTACTCCATTAGTTCTTCAGAGGAAAGGCAGCTAACTTTCAACTGAGGTTCTTTCTTAGGTGGGAAGGCACAGGGTGATCTCTGCTGGCCTTTTCTCCAGGCCTCTGCGTTCCAACAACTTCCCCCGGGGTGATTTCTTTCTGCATCTCCAAAGGCCTGGGCTGAGCTGCGAGTGCTGAGATGAGGAATGCTGAGCTGCTTGGGCTGTGCTACGCTGAGTCTCTCATTTAAGCACCAGCCAATTAAATCAAACATCATTCATTGCAGCAGGCACGCCTCCTAGCCGACTGCAGATGTAATCAGCAACAGATGAGGTTCATATGCCATTGGCTCATGTCCACAGCAATAGAACTAGGCACCTTCACCTAGCCAAGTTGACACCTGAACCTGACTACCACAACTATACTCCACAATAAGCTATATCAAAATAGTTTTTGGAAAAAGCTGACCAAAGGCAGAAAGTCCCTCAAAGGGATTGTGTGTGAGTGGCTGGGGAAGGAAAGCAGGCTCTAACTTGCATGACCTCCCAGCACCTTTGGAGGCAGGTCGGTGATGGGCCACCTGCATCGTGGAAGAACAGGGCTCTGGAGACAGGAGCTCCTCTGCGGCTGCCCCTTGCTGAGACTGGGGCGGCAAGGTGGGCAGGGGCACGTGCTTCTGACCAGCCACTCTTAAGGGCTGCTTCTCGAATTCTCCCCTGGGTCTGGGCCCTCTTCTTTCTGGAAAATCACTTTGGTTTTTGTGTGCCAGCAGTTTGGCCATCTGCACTGGAACCAGAGAGAAAGGGGTGCTCACAGCAGGTTGAGGGGGCTGGTCTAGTGACCCGAGTTCAGAGCACTCTACGGGTGAGGCCACTGGGCAGGCCTGGAACCGAGGGACCACAATGGGAAGTGCGTGGCCTGCCACTATCACACATTACAGCAGATGAAGGGACTCAAATGGCCCCTGCTCCTGCCTCCCAGCAGTGTCTCTAATGACCTCTGTGCCCTTCTTGGGCAGGTGAGAGCATGGTGGTGGTGGTGGTGATGGGGAACATGGGGTCCAGAGCCTGCGGCCCCCCAGGACGGGCACATACCCACTCTAGCCCTCAGCCAGCAGCTTTTCCAGCGCGTGGCTCTGGGGCTGCTCCTGGCTGGCCTGCTGAAGGAACAGGTGGATGACTCCTCCCAAAGCACATGCAGTCCATGAGCACCGGGACATTGCCTGTCCCGGCTCTCGAGGAGGAGCAATGCCACAGTGCAGGCAAAGCCCCTCGTGGAGTTGGGCAGACTCCACTCAAAGGTGCCGTTTCAGATGGAAAGGATTTCACAGCTAAACCAGAGAGGGCTGGACGCCCAGGGCCAAGCAGGCCAGGCAAATACCTAGGAAGGAAGGCCTTGCTTTTCCAGAGGTCAGAAATGTGCAGCCTGGCCAGAAGCATGGACAGCAGTGGCCAAGGAGGCAGAAGGGGTAGCCAGGCCACAAGGGGGGCTTCTAAAGGCAGCCCTATTCCCTGCCCAGCCCTCACCAAGCCCCCAGTGCTCTGGGCCAAATATGGGAACAGAAATCAAGTGCCAAAATCATGAGGCCTCTATAATTGGGTCACAATGTCACTTCAGCATTACAGCTTTCCCAAGCCACGTCTGTGGGGCAGAAAGACCACCCATGCTGTGGCTTGTGAGCCTTCTAAAAAAAACACACAACTAGGCCAGGGCCAGGAGCGTGTCCCAGCCGCAGCTTATGGACCTGGGGCCTCCCTGCTCAGCGGCCATCTGCAGGACGCTGAGGCGCCAGTCCTGATCCCCCAGGCTCCTCATGGGGGTAACCGCTGGCTTCCGCCCTGCCCCAGGAACAGGCCTGGAAGACAGCATCCTCAACACGGCCTCATCACAGCACAGTCTAAGTGAGCAAAGCACGCCATGCACAGCAACAATTTATGGTTCAGTTTTAATTTGGATGTACAATGTTTGCAGTTTAAAAAATGTAAATATACATCTCGTTTTTCAGTCCTTTCCCTCCCTCTTCTTGCAGGCCTCTGAAGCAGACAGTCCAGTGTGGCCAGAGCTCCAGGTCTGGCCCATCACAGCCCGGCCAGATCCCAGGGGTGTGGCAGCGGCAGCCTGAGGTCCAGCTCCCAAGGCCAGTCTGCCCCCAGCACGAAATGTGAGCAATTACAAGGCGCCACAGGCAGAGCCATCACTGCACCCACACCCCCACCCCCATTTTCAAAGGGTGCTGCAGCATGGCCGTTCAGGGACAGGCGTTCTCAGAGCAGCAAGGGAAGACTGCAGATTGCACTGTAGCATGGCAGTGCAGAGGCAGAGTGGCCTGGCCTTTCAAAGCCGCTGCCAGCTGTCCCAAGGATTCCCGAGTGAGCTACTGTTCATGTGGAGTGACATCTTGCAGCTGTGCCAGGAACAGGACAGCCTCTTCCTGTAGGAACCTCCCAGGCTCTGTGCAGAGGCTTGGCTGCTCCCTCCTGTTGCCCCTGCTCCCCACCCCAGGAAACAGGACGATCCAGGGAGTGATGCCTGCCTCCAGCTTTGGTTTTGAGGCAACCCTCAGAGTGAGAGGCCACAAGCCAAAGTGAAGAAACCTACTAGGAAGTTTGCTTACAGGTGTCAGGGGGAAGTTAAGTCCATCCCCTATGAACAAAAGAAAAAGAGCCAGAACCAAAACCCACTCCAATCCCTTCATTGGATAAAGTTTCACACGAGTTGGTCACAAGCTGAATTATTGCTGTATTTAAAGTTCTCCCCCAGAACTCTGGCCCAGGCAGGGCTCATTCATGCTTCATGAGAAGGAGCGACCCAGAGGTCTCCAGGGTCCCCAAATGACACCCACTGAGGAGGGTGTGTGGTCCCGAATGGCACCCATTGAGGGGGTGGTTTGCTGTGTGGTCGTTGGGGTGGGGGGGGCAGGGCAGAGTGTCTTTTGGGCACAGTGCAAGTGCTTTAACACCCTCTCTGATGCTACATCTTGGGTGTCTGGGGTAGCTTTTACTTCATCCTTTCACCCTTAAAACATAGGTTTGCTGGCAAAACAAAGAGAGCAATAGTAAAGGGCACTTGGCGTTGGAGACCGCCAGCTCTGGCACACTCAGCCAGAGCCCATCGCGGAAGAGGGAGGCACATTTTTGAAGAGGAGACATGCTTCAGTGCATTGCAAACAAGCCTACCCTGGTTTCATTAAAGTCTTTCCTGATATCACCAGCAGGAAAACAAAAATAAAAAAGTCTACAATCATTGACACCTTGAACAAAATCTGGATTGATGGCTGCTCATGTTATTTTCTGCCAAGGGATTTTTATGAGCAATGGCCCTCCTTCTGCCGAGTCTTGCTGTCTTGTGTCTTGGTTACACAGCAGGCTCCATGGCAGGTGAAAGAGAAGTCCCCTTCTCCAGATGAGCTGTTGGGTGCGTCTTAAAGGCCCTGAACACTTGTGATACACATAGGCTTCTCTGTGTATATGGGTAAGTGCTTGATTTCATAAACTCATGTACATTTCTGCTCACACAGACAGGTCTTCAGATGGGCACCTCTTGCCAGAGCTGGGTTCCAAGAACCCCTGTTAACAACCAAATTGTTTTAGATCATGTAATAAATAAAACCAAGTCAACCAAACTCCAAATTGTGCCTGGTTACACTAATTCTAAAGGGGAATGATTCAAGTTTTATACTTACAGTGTGTCACTTCTTACAAATGTAAACAGCTAACCAGAGTCGCAGGTGGCCTGTGACGCTTCTATCTCGGAGCTGTTACTGTCTCAGGAGGAAGAGGGAGCTAACAAGTTTCAGGGACCTCCTGTTGCCAACTAACATTTCTAGTTGGCTTTCTATGGAAAAAAGCTGGGATGAGACGTGGAAGCCCAGAACAAATCAGAGAGAAAAGTTACTTCCTTACTTCTTGTTTAGGATTCAATAGTATATTTTAATGTCCTACTGAAGAATCGGATCCACTCCTATTGTTCATGCCGACGCAGCCGGGGCTGGTGAACTGCCAGGAGCCCAAGGAAAGGCTCTCAGAGCAGGGCAGCAGGCCACCCTGCCTGCCCACTGGCCAGCCTCAAACAGCTTCAGGAAAGGGATGAAGGAAGGGGCTGCTCTTGGGGCTGGCTCTGGGGTTCTCACAAGCAGACGTTGTGGGATTCAGCATGGGCGTCACCAGGAGAAAAAGGTCACTCCTGCACACCTAGTAGAAGCCAATGAACTTGAAGTACCAAAAAAATTTCTTGTTTTCATTTTCTGGAAAATAGCTTTGAAATAATCTCCCTTACCACATTAAATACCCACATGTCAACTGCCTTTGAGCCCACGAGCAAACGGAGCAAACAGCACAATAGAACCAAACCACCAAGGCCTGACTTGGTGAGCAGGACGGCAGACCCTGCCTAACAGTCACACAGCAACTGGAGACCCCTTCTCAAAGTCCTGACACACACTCAGTCAAGGTCAGGCCTACTTTCAAGGATTCACTGCCACTTCTAATGATCCGGCAACTTGGGGATGGAAACCAAAAGCTGGTTCAAGGCCTGAGGTGGAAGCAACTGTGGGATCTTGCCCTGCCCCTCACTGGTTCACTGTGCTCAGATCTACATTCTCTGTACTAAAGAGAGCCCTGCCATGTGATCTAGGTTGGAAAGGGGGGCAGAAGAAGAAGAGATGCTGTGGTCTGCCTCTAATGGCTGTCCAGACACCACCTTTGTTCTTAACCAAAAGGAGCAACATTCAAATGTGGCCCAGTCACCCCCTTGGGGCACTGGCTTGGGCACAGCCCTCAGCCCAGCCTTCTGACTGGCCAGAGGCAGAGGGTGGGGGACTGCAGGGGCAGGATCTATTGATGGCTGGGCAGGGGGCCATCACTCCCTGGTGAATGAATGCCTTTAGAGTGCTTGGGGACCAAGGAAGAGGGTGCTGGGAGGGGCTGAGAGGTTCCTATGTATGGACAAATTTACCCGACACTCCTTTCCCACAAAGTGGAGGGGTATAATAGAGAGTTCCTGAATGCAGACAATTCTATAGATTCTGATTAAATGTAAACACATAAAAAAGCAACAGATGATATGATGAGTGCATTTGGAGGACCGCGGGACAACCGCCAGGCAGAGGGCAAGTTCCTAGGGGGAGGAGCAAGGACAGCCAGTGGCGTGCGGCACAGGCTTTACGACTGTACATAGTTTACATGGTATAGAAAGAATTCAGTTAAAATTAATCTCTTTACTGATGTAATTAAATTTTAAATCCTGAGAAGAAACAAGAGATAGGGAAGTAGGGGCTGGGTATCTAGAGCTCGCACTGTCCCCCGGGCCTGCACCCTACTAGCACACGCAAGTCTAGAGGCAGGGACAGCCACCCAGATCCTGGGAGTGGGGGCTGTGACCCCCACTTCCCTGCATCAACTCAAAGCTTGATGCCATCAAGCTCTACCTGCAAGACAGTGGAGGGGCTGGCAGCCAACCTGTAAGAGTGGAAATAGGAGCAGCCATGCCGGGTGCCAATGTGGCCTGGCCCAGGCCGGCCTCGAGGAGAAAGGTGGACACTGGCCCCGGCCTCTGGTGCTCACTGCAGGCTCAGTGCGCAGCTGCCTTGCTCTCTGTGAGGATGCAGGGCCGACAGAGCAGCATGACATGCACCTGTGTGGTTCCTGCTGCCACACGGCAGAAGCCACAGCCACTGTCTGGCTACCCCCTGTGGTGGTGGTGAGGGAAAGCCTGCCCCAATGCACCAGCTGCCTGGCCGAGGCCCCCAGCCCGGGCAGGCGCAGGCCCCCTGCTCCTCCTCATGGCCTCAGTCCTGCAGGCACTCAGCACGTGGTGCCCTTGTGGACACTGTGCAGACAGGCCAGCAGTCGGCGGTAGGGGCTCCCAGGCACCGCGACCACCTCAAACACAGACTGGAACGCCCTGCGGTCCAGCTCCTCCTCTATCTGGTGTCTGTAAAAGTCTGCGGCAACGAGGCAGAAAAGATTCACGTCCACAGGTTCCAGCTTGCCCATCCTGCTGATGACGTGTGGGAGACTAGCAGAGGAGTTAAGGGAGGAGCACAGCAGCAAGGAGACCACAGTCCTCCCCGGGAGACCCTCTCCTGACACAGATCAACCTCCTCTAGCTTCGGCGGGCTCTGGGGGCCTACCAGTGTAGCAGGAAGTGACACACCCAGGAGCCCTCTAAGAGCAACTGTGGCTGCCTCCCACCTGCTCTCCTGCCACCTGAGTCCCAGATGGCCACCAGCCAGATACCAGCACCCTCCTGGCTCGGACGCCTGGGCTCGGCCCAGCTCAGCAGAGGAGGGCTTGGGCAGGGCTGGCTTAGAGTGGCGCTGCTCACCAGGAATCACCTGGCCCGGCCCCCCCAGCAGCACTGCCGCTGGTGCTTCAGCTCCTGCTGGGGCAGAGGCGGAAGAGTCTCGCTGGCCTCCTCGAGCGCCCCAGCCCTGCTGGGTGAGGTGTCCTATCAGCACTGGGACAGCCGCATGGCTTTAAGACTCTGTGGTCTGTCTTGGGAAAAGGCTGCCAAAAGGGGAACTTTTGGCAAAGACAGTACTTTGGGGGTGGGAACTGGATCTTTACTTAAGACTTTTACCAGAGAGGATGGTACGGGCACAATGACAAAGAATAATGAAAAGCAGCATCAGTGAGAAAACCCTGGTATGGTGAGCATGCACTGTGCAGGGAAGGTGCCTGCAAAGACTGAGCCTGACTGACCTCTGTCCTACTGACCCTCCACACCGCCCTTTCTGCTGCCTAGTGGGATCTGCCCAGTTCTGGGGGGGACACTTACATTCAGCCTGCTGACACTCTAGCCCCAAGCCCCTATTTCTCTGGATATGCCTCCTCGGAAAATGGCTGAACATGTCACTTTTGTTTCCTTACAAATGTCTTATTCCCCTGGGGCTGAGGTAAATATCACCTTGACACCTGTGGGTTCAAACAAAAACTACATGCTGAGAACAGAATACGCGAGGATGGGATGTCAGTGAGTGGAGCTGCCAGAGGTCCACCCCCAGCCTGGACTGGGGACAGCCTGGCGCAGAAGGACGCAGAGAAGGATACGTGGCAGAGACCCACGGGCTGGTGGACGCACTGACGAAGAAGCAGGAGAGGCTCCACACGGCCATGGCCACTGGGGCCCTCTGCGTGAAGTTGGAGAGCGACAGCATCACCCAGTCCCGCACCATGGATGACTGGCCTGTGCTGTGCAGGGTCTGGAAGACCTGGAAGAGAGCGAGGGGAAGGAGCATGCTGGGGTCCTGGGGGCTGTCCTGGGGTGCAACAGCCTCGACATACCAGTGTAGGGGTGAGGGTCGCCACTTGCATTTAAAGAGGAGGAAATCTACTAAGGGAACGACACTCATATGGTGAAAAAGAAGAGAGTTCCCCAGCCCTGGCCGCTGGCCCCCTCTCACCTTGAACACCACAGAGGCCATGAACTGGGGGTACGGCTGCTGGTTGGATAGGAACTCTCCGATGACCTTGTTCATGACATCCTGAGGCGGGAAGAAGTCATCTAAAAACTGGGGGAGGATCCGGGCCACCACTCTGGCTTCACAGGGAAACCCTTTCCTGATCCTGCAGGAGGAGAAACCAGTCAGAGCTTCTCCTCCCTCAGGAAAGCTTGTTTCGGAAATGGGGCAGAAGGCTGAGGGCTGGGGCTCGGCTCAGCTGGCCAGGAACTAGGGCTTGGAAGTGCCCTTGACCTGACGAGGGCTTTCTGAGTAGCGTACTTCTCGAGTATGGATTTTCCCCCTTGACTAGTTACTTTGCAGATGACTGCCCAGCAGCTTGGGTCCCTCTACTCCAAGGTGGTATTCTAGGAACTAAAAAGGGTGTTTTAGACCAGGGAAAGTAATAATTTGGGGTATAGATGAGGTTTAAAAATTCATAACCAAAAACCGTCCTTTTACATTTTGCTATTTTCCATGTCAAAAAGCACCATGAAACTTCCAACCTCGTGTCCTAGTGCCTTACAGCATACAGTTGGCTAGGAGTCTTTCTCCCTACATAACCTGACCCCATGTGCAGTTTTGCTGCCTGTGTCCTAGGCAGACCACACCATCAGCCTCTAGAACAGGCCCTCTGAGAAGTTCAAACACAGCCATGTCTGCTGCTGCGTCAATGTAAACAAAAACTGTGCATAATCAACCAGCACTAGTGCTGATCTTGAAGCCAGGCCCAGGCCTGCCCGCATATGTCAGCTGTCACCCCTTGGCCGGACACCCCACAACTCAAAGTGATCTTCTGTCAGGTGAAGACAATCCAACAAAGCATGCCTCGTGGTGTTTCAAGAATCAAAGTGAGTGTGGGCACTGTACTAAGTCGAAGTCCCAGCTGCCCTGCATCCCATCATCCCTCGGCTGCTAGGGCATGAGCCCACATAGGTGTGAGCCCACGCAGACATGCAGCTCTACACCACAGTTCTGGCCCAAGTACTCGGCCCACAGGTGGTGCCCACTAGACATGGCAGCATGAGATGCCAAGGGTAAATGTGCATTTCAAAGTTTAACATGGACCCAACTGGTGTATGCCTGGCTGTCTGGAATACCTCACCTGGCCAGAGTGCACAGAGAAGTCCTGCTGAATGCATTCATGTAAAAACCAACATTCCTGTGACTGAGCTGAAGACACAGGCTGAGCAATGCAGAAACCTGCTTCACATAGCCTGGATGCAGAGGACTGAGAGCAGACACCAAGGCCTGCTCGCAAGAGAAAGCCTGATGAAGTGTCTAACTTATTTCTCAGAGCTAGTAAACTAAGCCAATTGTGAACAAAAAGGCTTCATTTGGAGAGTCTACGAAATACACCACAGATCCCAGGGGTTCTCAAAAATACTTTTTCACTGTTTAAACTCTTATTGTGACCCACTGAAGTTGTCTGTAGTACTGCCCAAGGTTCTGCCTGCTTCTTCCTGTGGCCCTTGACAGTATAAGCCTGCGCTGACCCCGGGTGCTGGTGTCATCTTGGTTCTCTGTCATGAAAGGCAGAAACGCTTACTGGCATCTTTCTGACTAACGAGGACGCCACACCTAGCCCCCAGAAACCTCCATGCTTCTCGTGAATATACCCTGCCCTGACCCTGCTATACAGCTCGAGCCTGTCCCTCTGACCACCATGAGAGGTGTAAGTCCAGGGGACACCTTGGAGCCATGAAATGTCCAGCTGCAGATGCTGGTCAAAGGCCACATGCAGGGTGGGTCTGGGGGAACACTGTGTGGAGACACAGCTGTGCTAACAATAGAAGCAGATGCATACCAACACAGTGCTTTTGGTCAAGTTTATGGACAGCTAGGCACAAAGAGAGGTAGTTTTCGTTTCTTACCTATCGAAAAGGACAGATACCCGTTCCATAGCGACAATAACTGACTCGCTGTCTGGAGCTGCAGGATTTGGGTCTGATGTTCTACCTGGACTGATTTTCTCCTTTCCTGAAACAAAATTGTTCGGCACTGAGGTTACCACAGTTGTAAACCATTTACGCAGTGTAGTCGGTGTGCTGTATAACAGAGCCCACTAAATACCAAGTTTATCTGAAATCAAGTGGCACAAAATCCTGCCTAGCTCGGCACCAAGACCCAACTCCCTGCTGGCTTGGCCATGCTGTGCAGTGGTGAGCATTCACAGGCCTTACCTCCACCTGGGCTCTGGGGGTTCCTGAGGCAGTCAACTCCCTACTCTGGGCTTGAGGAGCTCCCAGGTGAAGGGATAGGGCTGGACTGGATCAACACTAAGGAGCCAAAGCTGGAGGGGATGGTGGTTCCCTGTTGGGTGGAGGAGCACACACAAAGGGCCCGGCTACATTTCCCTGTCCTGCCTGGTATGGGTGGAGCCAGGGAGGTTCCAGCCCTTGCTGCCCACACACCTGTGTACATGCAGGTGAGCATCAGGCCCAGGGCCGCCATGGCTCGGTGTGGGCTCTGCACATTCACTCTGTCGACGCTCAGCTTGACCAGGGACTCTGCGTCCAGTCGGGAGAGCTGCTCTGAGAGGAGGAGGCGTTCCAGGCCCCGCAGGACACAGTGGTACGTGACCGCCGGGGTAGACTCTTCACTTCCAGAAAGCATCACCCCACACATCTGACCGAGAGAAAAGCTTTCTGAGGGCAAATAACCATTTCCTGCTCTCATATTTTCCATGCCTCTTTCCCCCACTACAACAGCTTACCCAAGGTGCACCAAGCAAACAGCCCCATGATGGCCCAAGTCAGCTCACCTGGATTATTGATGCGGAAAACTCTGACCCTACATCCAGAGGGTAGTTCTCGATTAAGTAGAAGGCAGTGGCACACATCACTAGGACGTGCTGTTGGCTATGGATGTTCACACAGCTGGAAACATGAGACAAGAAAATTTGGCCAGCCATAGCAAGCCCGTTTCCAGGCTGTATGCTGGGAGAACACACCTCTGGAAGTGGATTTGAATGCAACTGTCCCTCTGGCCGTGGACACTGGTCTGCATACTGAGCAGGGAGCCTTGCAGAGCTCCCAGACACCTTGCCTGTGTGCGAAGCCTTGTGCTGGGGAGGGCCTGCTGCTGGACAGTTTTTTCAGGCAGCTGCCCTCTGGCCTGCCCCTGTCCCAATATGTCCCCAAGTGCTCCTTTCAGCCTCTGCTCATACTGCCCTCCAGTCTTCTCTATGCCCTGCCCTTCCCTTTCCACCCTCTGCTTCATGCTCATTCTTCAGAGGACTTCTTGCTCCCCCATACTGCATTACTCCTCCCGCTGGATTACTGCCCCAACTAAGTTACCCTTCACACCGGTTACTCCCCTGACTGGGCTACTCCCCCTCACCAGGTTACTACCTCCCTCCCCGCCCCCATTAGGTCTTGCTCATCTGCTGTCAGAGCAACCTGCACCTGTTCTCTGAGGCACGCATCACACGCTCATAGAAACCTTACTGTGGGACTCCTGCCGGGGCCTGCTTTCCCCACCAGGGGCGACAGAGAACTGGCTATCTTGTGACGGGATTAATGGCCAGCATGGATCACCAAGCAGAAGCACAGCCCCTCCAACCTGTGCACAGGTGCTCACTTTACCATGCACACCCTGCTGCTCTGCACACGTCTACCTTTCCTGTGGTTCAGCTTCCAATTTTGGGGTACATGGCACCAGCCCCCCTTCCCAGGCACTACTTTCAGTTCAATATCTCTGCCTGGACTTCCTGCTAATACCGTGTGTTCACTGCACCCAGAGAGCATCACAGTATCTCTGCCTCTCTGCGAGGCGGGAGCGACAGTCACTGAGTGGCCATCTACAAACCAACACATTGGAACCCCTGCCATGTTCCGCTACCAGTTCTTGGGCTGCTGCCCCCAAACTGAATCACAGCACCAACATACATGACTTCCACCTGGGGACACTAAGAGAAGTCAGCAGCAGCTCCTGGTTCTCCTTCCCATTTTGCATTCTTGCTTGCCCTGCCTGCATTTGCCAGGTAGTTCTCCATGCCAGCCTATGGGCACACAGGGAGGGTCATTCAATGTCTGCCCAATCTTGCTCTCACAGCATTCACTGTCCAGCTAGGGCAACAGAAGAGAAAGAGCTCACTCAAGGTCCTCACCACAGGCAATGGCTCATATGTCACCTTCCAGTTTGCAACCTGAGATGCCATCAGAACGTGTTCCCACTTAAGCCTCTGCACACCTTGCCTTTGGATGCTGGACCTGGCATTCAGGGAGCTCACCAGCTCATTCCAAACCTCTCATCGAGCTTGCTCACTACCCTCTTCCATCCCTCTCCGACCCTCCTGCCAGCTAGAGGAACTGGCCTTTCCTCCCATGCTCCCACCCCCCCTCCCTTCCTCTGTCATCTCTCTACCTCTTCTCTTTGCATGAGGACATTCTACAAGTCAGGGAGAGCTGCAGAGAGAGGAAGCGGAGATGGGAAAGTCAGAACAAAATGTCAGGAGGCAGAATTGGAGCGCTGCCGACGTCAGAGCAGGTCCCATGGATAGGCACGAGTACCTACTAAGTAGCCACAGGGAGTGTGATTAGCAATGGGGGTGCATCTGAGGATTCGGAGACAAGGTCCCCATTTCCAAGTGGGAGCCCTGAGAAAGCTTCAGGAACATGCCTCCCTGACCTGTAAGAAGTCTGCCTGCCTGGCCCCCTCCTGATGTCCTCCTGGGGGCTACCATCCATTCCTCTCACCTTTTAAGCCCATCACAACACAGCCAGTGACAAGCCAGTGGGGGCTTCTGACAGGCTGTACTTACTGGGCGACCCCTTTCAGGTTGGAGAGGAGGTAGTCGCTGACAATGGGGATGAGCTGCTTGGCAGTGTCATCGAGGAGGTCGCACTCCAGCACATAGAGGATGCCGTGCAGGGCTCCGATCCTGCTGGGCAGATGGCTGCTCCTGAGCGTGCTTTCCAGCAGGCGGCTGACAGGCTCTGCAACAGCCTTGTCCTAGGGCAAAGGCACATGGCACGGGCTGACCCCTCACAGAGCAAAGGTCCCCATGGCCTGCCACCCTTGCAACCTAGAGGAAGGGTGACCCATGCTATGGATCAGATCAGAAACTGAGAGTAGGAAGGGAAGCATGAGATGAAGCCCAGTGTGCACGGAAGAGGTGGCCCAGTGGGGCTGAGCCTGAGTGTCTTAGAAGGGCCTACTTTGCAAGATGGGCCCTGAGTAGCAACTGGGGACTTGTACTGCAGAAGGGCTCCCAACCCATACTTGATAAGTGAGGCTCACCAGGCCTAGATTCTTTGTGCCAGCAACATGGTTTATGCTGAACTCTGAAAGTCTGGAAGGATGGTGGGTGCTGGGCAGAGGATCCTACGTGACCAGCCCCCAATAAAAACCCTGGGCCCTGGGCCTCCAATGAGTTCCCCCGGCGAGCATCTCACATGCATAGTCACAACTTGTTGCTGGGGGAATTCAGCATGCCCCGTGCAGCTCCTCCGGGAGAGCACTGTGGAAGTTTACACCTTTCCCCAAACTTTGATCCAAGTGTCTTTTCCCTTTGCTGGTTTTGCTTTGCGTCTTTTTGCGGTAAAATGTTCTAGCCATGACGACAACTATCTGCTGAGCCCTGTGAGCCCATTAGTGAATCACAGAACCTGGGGGTGTTCAAGGACCCCCGACACAACCAGTCTATATTAACCTGGGTCAGATCGGCATCAATTTCATTTAGCACCCTAAATACAATGGTGTTAAAGAGGATTCTAAATATTTAGTACTATGTTCCTCCTCCTAAGATTTGCTTTCTGGTGGTGAAGAAAAGACCACAGAAAAAACAGTCATGAGGCAAGCGGCGACCTTGGGGTTTTATAGGCCATTCCCACCCTGGGTGGACAGCCGCGGAGTCATTCGACACAGAAGGCCGCTAGCTGCTGACTGATGGCCTCATCTTGTTCCCCAAAAGTGACAAGAGACTGTCTGGCCCTCCACGCCTGTGCAGAGGACTGTGCTCCTGTTGTTGCAGCCTGAAGGACAATATTCTTTGCTAGTAACTTGCTTCTCCTCCTCCCCACCTCCTCTCTACACTGCTGCTAGCCCACCATGAAGCCACTTGACCCTTCTTGAGAACTGCTTCGCTCCACACTTCCAAAAGCGCAGCATTAGAATGGCTGTCTCTGGGTGGCGGATTTCCTAAGTCTGACAAATATCTCAAAAGGAAAAGACACGCTTTGGAAAGATCCTGTCTGTACCAACGCACAAATTGCTGGGGGCCAGGGTCAGACATCGTCTTGCCTGAGGATCTCCTTTTTTAAAGTATTTTTCTTTATTGGATGTACTGACAACAACCATTTTCCCAAGGGGATCAGGGCCTGAGCACAATACAAAAGGACAACTACAATGAAAACTAAGCCAGCAGCTAATACTCCCCACAAAGAAAAAGGACTCCTTACAAGTCTAGTGCTTTTGCGCAGTCTCTGAAACCCCCGAGGGTGTGCCCTTTGAAGACGGGAATTCATTGTTTCTGCTCCCCTGACATCTAAGCCACCAGTGTGGCCCCAGGGTCGAAGGCCACCCATGATGGATAACACTTGTTCAAACTTCTTAGTTTGGCGAGGACAAAGGCCTGTGGGAGGCGTGGACAGGAAGAGGGCTGAGAGGTAAGGCTCTGGGCTCACGGCCCACGTCCGCAAGGCTGTGAGTAAGTCAGGGTGCCTCCTGGACCTCGGCCTCTCAGATGCAAGCCAAAAAGTAACAGGCTGACCTCGGTCGGACCGAGGAGAGGGCTACAGGGCAACGTGGGAGGAAGAGGGTGACAAACAACACTGCTGCAAATATTGCCATTGTTGCCTTTTAGGGATGTTGAGGACACAGAGCCCCAGGGAGAGGCACCGATGTCTCAGATGCTGGCACTTGGCGGCCACTCCAGTGTCCAATGAACACGCAAGTTTCTACTGCTGTCATAGAAAGGGTTCTAGGGGACACCGAGTAAGAAACACCACCACAACTTGCTGATGCTACTTGGCAAATAGCAAACAATGCCAAAAGGACAGTTTGGAATGAAGTTATTTTTTTCTAGTGAGAAAGCTGATATCCTTTAATATGCTCTTACTACAAACAGTACAGCCCCAAATAGAAGTATTTTCATATGTACCTAAGAGCATAGGTTTGAAAAAAACCATGTGGTGATATCAACACAGAAAATGGATGTGGTGCTGCACTGGTTGAACAGAATAAGGAGGCACTTAACAGGGACCACTGCAGGTTAATGCTAAGAAAAGACCAGAGAACCCAGACTTGGGGAGCAGAAAGAATGGGAGCAGACTGGTTCCCAGGAGGGAGACCTTGTCAGCAGAGAAGCACAGGAGGCTGTGGACCCTGTCCAAGCAGCAGGCAGGAGGCCGTGAAGCCTGCAAAACAGTCCGTGGGGAGAAGTGAGCCAAGTTCTCCCATGCCCATCTCTGTGAGCCACTGGACAGCAGGGTTCTGTGGGCCATGCTAGTGGAAACGGGTACAGATGCCCCAAAACTGGGCTTGCCAAAACTCTAGCTCACAGTGGGAAAAAGCACCACCACCACCAGCTCACCTCCAGCCTGAGTGGCCCTGCCAGCTCACAGCCGCCACGGTTTGGGAGGGACTTTCCCAGGTTGAGCCACACCTAGCACCACCACCCCAATGTCAGGTACCGACCTAGAATAAGCCGAGGCGCCTAAGCACAAGGATGGTCTTGGCACTGCCTGGCTTACCATGCCAAGGACAGCGGCTGCTTTGCACATTGCTGGCACCAAGTACTGGATGAGAATCTCATCTTCGGCAGGGTGCACCCTCCGCAGCTCTGTCAGCGTCAGGTACATCATCTCAAACTGGCTGCGCTCCGTGAACAAGTCTGAGACCACCAGAAGCTGGAGACAGAGCAGGAAGACAGAGGGGAGCATTCTGCGGATCAGCCCGAGCAGAGAGGTAGATGTTATTGACAGAGCCATGTGCTCCGCCAGCTAAGACAGAGTAAAAGGCGGATTCATAGGTGCCCTGACTAATGGGCAAGAGCCCCGGAAACCTGAATTCCACATAAAAACCTAACAGGAAAGAAAATGGTCATCAGCCGTCCTCTCAGAAGCACGAGTAGATCCGCCGTTACCTATGTGGGGACGTTTGCTGGCAGGCAGTCACCAGGAAAGGCCCTGTGCCTGCAACCTTTCCACGGAGAAACCTCTACACTAGGCAGTGGGCTTGCAAAACCCCTTCCAACAGAGGTTCAGAAATCAACGCTGTGGCCACCCTCCCTACCGCCTCCCAAGCACCCCTGTGTCAAAGGCCACATCCTTCATGCCTGCCGTCGCGCCTCACTGGGCAGGACCCCTGCGCTCACAAGGCGGGGGCTGGCCCTTCCCAGTGGCCTCCCCGGGGCTGGGTTCATCTACCAGCAGTGCCTAGGCTGATCTGGTTCAGAGGTGGGGACCCCCGAGACCTCCCTGGGGCCCACCTGGTTAACTCTGTTTTATAATACTCTCTCTTCACTATCATTCTCTCTGGAGCCTTTAGTGGAATTTTCTGGAGGCTGCATGACAATGGTTATTGCAATAGACAGAATGCAGAGCAGAGAATGCAGCTGTCTTCTAAACAGCTACACACGAAAGGGATTAGCACTATTTTACATTTCTGCAATTCTTCTCACTATTTTTAAAAAGCTGTTTTTAATAAAAACTTATCATTTTTATCCATTATTTTAAATTGGAATAATAAGTAGCTTACAAGTGCTCTTTGGGTTTCTCACTAATCTTCAGAATGTGAAGGAAACCTGAGAGCAAACCATGTGAGAAAGAGAGCTTTAGAGTGTTTCCCCCGTGGGAGCCGTGATCCTGAGACCAAGACCACAGGTCCTAGAAGAGGTAAATCCAGAAAGCTGAAGTAAGCCTCAAAAACTTTTCTAGGAAACTGCCATTTCCAGGAAACTTTTACTGTCTTTTAAAAGAGCATTAGTCTTGCCTGCCATGTCAAAAAAAAAGGAGACTTACTCTGCCATGGATTAGAAATTTTCAAAGATGTTTCTTCACTGGTTTGACAATTATCATCCTATACCTGTACATCTGTGGGTGTTCCTTCACGGATGACCAGTGGTTACAAAACACCTGTTGGGAATTTCTCTCTCTCTCTCTCTCTCTCTGTGTGTGTGTGACTGAGACAGGCTGTGTGTTTATCAAGTGGAGGAAGTCAAACTTACAGATCGGACCACTTCACTGATCAGAATGATGGGAGTCCTTCTGGCTGAACTTGATGGCAGGACCCAACGGCTGTACAACTCAAGCAAAAACTGCGAACAGGAATGGATGTCCACTCCAGCCCGGTGTTTCCTGCAGAGCAGGCAAGACAAATGTTTCCACCCCCATATACAAGATGAGAGATTCATTTCAAGAGGCACAATCACCTTTTCTAATAACCCCCAAACAAATCAAATCACTGATAAGATCAGAGTGCACTGAAAAAAAAAAAGAACCAGTAATGGCACACGGCAAACCTGGAGTTGACCGGAGACGTGGGTGGCGACGAAGGCACAGGGGCATCAGCCTCGTCCTCTTCTTCCTCACCCCACTCCTCCTCCCTCAGAGGTGTGATGCCATTTCCCAGCCACACGGAGTGTATGGAGACCTTGCATAGAGACAGGACAGTCAGCTCCATGCTTGGGGAGCTCATTTGCAAGCTGCCCATTCCTCCTTGAGAGGAGAGGGGTGGCCAAGGGGTGCCGAATGACAGGTTCAGTCTGAGCCACCTGAGCTGAGGACAATCCCGATGGAAGTACTGTCACTCAGCAAGGACGCTCAGTGCCATCAGCTTGCGGGGGAGGGCAGGACAGGGCACTGTGAGAGGCACTCGGAGGAGCCTCTCAGAGCTGGGGGGCTAGAGAGCTGCAACCTCAGGGACAAAAGCCCCAGAAAGGGGAGCAGCACACTCCCCAGGTGGGACTGAGGGCGAGTGAAGGGATGGACCACTAAGAATGGAGGTTTCGGCTCCGATGTAACATCTGAATGAAGTCCTGGCAAAAAAGGAACCAGTATATGAACTTTCTTTTCACATCTGGCCCTCACTCATTGGGTAGTTATTTGTGTAAACCCTATGAAAGCCCTGTACAAATCCAACAGGGGTGATGGAAGTAGGAAAGAATTAGGAAGCCTGAGAGTAGAGGGATCGAAACAATGGTGGGGAGGGGCCTGGGGGCAGAAAGCTAACCAATCCTGCAGTGGAGTCTGTTCCAGGAGGCAAATGAGGGCTCCTGTCACATGCTTCCCCATCTAGAAACACACACTGGATGTCAGTACAACCACTTATCCATCTTCCTGTCTGCTCTGTCCACACTGAAACCCTCTAGCACTTGGCAAGGTAGCAAGCATACAGAAGCTACTCAGTCCAAGTTTACAGAGGAAAGAACAAATGAGTGTTGGCTGCGTTCCCACAATCGGTGACACTAATTCCAACTCTTGCTCTGTGTTTGCAATCACTACTTCTTTGAATCCCCCCCTTCTCTGTAGGGGATCTGAGGTAGACAGGGTTGGCTAGAGGCCAGATGGCCAGACTGAAAATAAACTGTGAATCACAAAAGCAGTTTTTCTGTAGGTAGCCCCTCCACTCCCTGAAGCTCCTTCTCCAAAGCAAGGGGTGGCTCAGTGGTGTGGTACCTGAGAGCCAATGGCTATTCCAGCCAAGGCAGTGGTCAAATTATATTTCAATCCTATAGAACCCCACTCTACTCAGTTTGTGAAGTCACATGCAGGTGCAAACTCTAAAGGAAGTGTAGCACCATCAGGTGACGGCAGGAGAGTCATCAGAATACAGCCCCACCACGGAGCCAACATCCCTGGACCCCAGAGCAAAAGGGATGAGGTGAAGAATTTGCATTCCTGGCCTGCTCTTCAGAAACACACCTCCACAAAAATCACATTAAATTCTAGAGATCGCTTTCACTTATCTCAGGGTGGAAACTTCTCTGCAAAAGGAAAGGCAGGAAACTTCTCTGCCAAAGAAAAGCACTGTGGCTTCTTTTTCAACTGACTAAATCACTGCTTCTTGCTCATAAAGCCAGCGAGACTGAGCAGGACCAGGAACCAGGGCCGAGAGGACACAGGTGACTAGGGGACCATAGGTGTATAGCCCAAGGGTCTGCCCTCCTCCACTACACAGCTTCTGGGAGGAAACCCTTAGAGTTAACAGGGCTTTGCAACACTACACAGAGTCAATTACTTCTTCTTCTTATTTTTTTTAAAAAAAAGAAGCTACAAAGAAAACGACACAGCATACTGGGTTCTAAGAAGACAGCACTATACTAAAAGGAACTGGAGTGGAGGCAGGAGAGCCCAGCAGTCAAACTGGCCATTGTGCCCCGAGCACTGGCTCAGGGTCTTGGGCTGAAAGCTGCCCCGAGCACTCTGATGACTCTGTCTGTCCTCACCATGAGATGTGCTAGCACAAGTGTGGCTGCCCCGAGGTTTCTTTTTTTTTCCTACAGATTTTTATTGCAGGTTGCATCAACATGTCTCTCAAGCATGTTTCACTCAACGAAAAGAAACATGGCTACTGGAGCACAAGAAACATGGCTATCTGGAAATTTTCCATTTTTGCTTAACTGAATTTAAAAATTTTCAGACAGCTGTCAGGACTCATAAATATATAAAGGTGAATACCAGGTAACATCTGCAGTGGGAAAATCAGCACCAAATCCACAACTATGCACAGGTTCTACCTCTACACCCAGCAAGGTTTAACACCTTTATTGGAGCAAATTGGTCCAACCTGCCAAGCATGGTTCCCTCACATGAACCTTGTGTTGGTGATCCACAAGCACTCTTGATTTACCACAGGCCTGTAGTGAATGTTTTACTAAAACAATCAGATTTGGGAAGGGATGTGTGAGCAAAAGCACATGTTTTAGATCATTCACTGCTTTTCCTACTGTGGAAGAAAAAGCTTTGGCAATCTCTATTTACTACCTAAGATAGAAAAGATATTTCAGAGTGGAACTGTAAGATGCCAAAGGTAAGACCCAGGAAGGCTAACCTATCTCCTGCTCACACTGAGAGTGTGACACTTTCTTCTGTAAGTGTCACTGGGCCAGGTCTCCTGAGGACTCGGCAGCAGTTTATTCAGACCACGAGGCCATCATACTGTATTTTCCCAGATACTTGGTTACCTCTGGGCTCCCCACTGCCCACCGTGCTAAGTGAGTGCCAGGTTTAATATTTGCTAGGCACTTCATAGTATCCTGGGAAACGAACAGAACAGTCTCCAGCCTGGCTCTTTCCTCTGGAAGTACAACAGCATTGGTGTTAGGTTCTCACTGGTCAACACAAACACTGTACAATCATGCACTGATGATCAAGGTCTTTTTACTCTTTGTGTTTGGGGCCCTTGTCTCTTTTTATGAGGTGCTTTTTTTCCCCTTATTTTGATTACTCTGTTCTACATAATCAGTAATTCACAATATCATCACATAGTTGTATATTCATCATCATGATCATTTCTTTGAACATTTGCATCTATTCAGAAAAAGACAATGAAAACAGAAAAAAATTTATATATACCATACCCCCTACCCCTCCCTTTCAGTGATCACTAGCATTTCAAACTAAATTTATTTTAATATTTGTTCCCCCTATTATTTATTTTTATTCAATATGCTCTACTTGTCTGTTGATAAGGTAGATAAAAGGAGCATCAGATGCAAGGTTTTCACAACCACACTGTCACATTGTAAAAGCTATATCATTATTCAATCATCACCAAGAAACATGGCTACTGGAACACAGCTCTACATTTTCAGGCAGTTCCCTCCAGCCTCTCCATTACATCTTGACTAACAAGGTGATATCTATTTAATGCATAAGAATAACTTCCAGGATAACCTCTCGACTCTGTTTGGAATCTCTCAGCCACTGACACTTTGTCTCATTTCACTCGTCCCCCTTTTGGTCGAGGAGGTTTTCTCAGTCCCTTGATCCTGAGTCTCAGCTCATTCTAGGGTACCCCGAGGTTTCTGATGAGGACACTGACGTATAGTTCAGGTATTGTCTGGCAGGCAGACTTTGAGCAGAGCTGGCATTCACACTCAGGTGTGTCTACCACACTGGAACTGTGTAATTGCACTCCTTGCAGAGCTGGTGGCTAAAAAGCTCATGACTATCACAGCAAGGATTCCACCATATGCTCTGTCTGAGCCTCTTATACTGAATTCCATTTTATACCCCAGACCTTTGCTTTCCTCATTTCATCTTTCTCACCTACTTCTAAGTCATCCATCTCACCAAGTTATATACACATTTATGTCATCATATACACATACAATGATAAAATATCTTACATCCTTTTTGAAATAAAGAAAGCAATGAAAATGCCCTGGATTCAAGGGGCTCCCATGAACGAACCTGGCCCAGTTTATAGCTTGTGTTGCCAAGCTCTCGCTCAGGGTTGATCTGGAGCAGAAGCTTGTCATGGCTGATCAGGACCCCTGCAAAGCAACAAAAGAGAGGGCCATTCTGTAGACTCCTGTGAAGGCAAGGGCCAGCGCAGGAGGGGGAGCCCATGGGCAGCCCGAGCTGGGCAGGCCTGCCTGCCCCTTTGCTGCTCCACTTCACCTTTCACAGGACAGCAAAACCTCTCAGGAGTCTGGGGTTTTCTTCACCTTTGTAATCGGTTACACAGATAACAGTGGGTGGGGGGTGGGAATCCTGCATTATTTTTCCTCTTAGCAAATGGGACTCCACTTTTCTTATTCAAACTCAGCCTTGAATTCTGTGGACAGGCATCTGTCACAGACTGGGCTACAGGACCTATGGATAAGGTGACAAAGTGCATGCTGGTGGAGGTCTCTGCAGGTCCCAGAGGTCAATTTCAGTGGGCTGCGTCATCCAGAAGCTTACCTTGGTGCCCCCAGCAACAGGGTGCAGGCTCATCTCTTCAGCCCACCCGCCTTCGCATGATAGCCCTCATCTTCATGCATACACTCCAGGCCCCAGAAAGAATGACCTCCTCGCTTCCTTCTGCTGGGCATCCATCCTGTCCCACGCCCCAGCCTCTGGCCCCCAGCTGAATGACCTAGTCTCTAAGCCTCTCTGCCAGAGCTGGCATCACATGCCCTCCAGAAATATCTGCTCTCCTGAGCCCTAATGCCACCTACCTGCTCCTTACCCACTCCAGCCCCATTCCTGCCCAGTGTGGCCTTTGGGAATGAATGTTGGTGGGCTCTTGCCACATAAGACTTCCGACAAGAACCCAGAGTTTCAGACTGTTTACATGGACCCTTTCCATTTTCTTTTCTGGCCAGTTTTCCAGCCTCTGAGGACTCTTTTGCTTCCACAAATTGCCTGGTGAGATCCCCGGACAGTGCTCCCATTCGCTTCCACACCCTATTTTCAAGATTGATAAACTGCTTCTGTGCCTGAGTGAGGCGTTCACCTGTGAACTAGGATGGCACAGTTAGCAAGGCAGTCGCCAACCGTGGATACTACAAATAAAATCATGGCACAAGTCTTTCTGCCTACATGGTGTTATTAATAAGTTAGTCCTATTTTCATTCTAGCCTGAGTGCAAGAGCCCCTTTTCCCACAGGTACCTGTTGTAGCTGGAGACAGAGAAGGGACAGGATCCCAAGCTTGGTATAAATGATGAGTGGCGATGTTCTCTCTCTTTGAAACCATTGCTTGAATTTCCTGCTCTACAATTCCTCGGATAGCACTTAACTTCCTTCCAAACCTAAAATTCAAAACAGAGGTGAAAGAATATTTTGCTTCTTTCAATCCTACAAATGAAAAACCAGGACATCCCCCCAGCTTAGACTACAGACAACACAGAACCTGCAACAAGGCAAACCATGACTGTCCTTTCCAGCGAACCCCTGCCCCCAAATCCCTGCTCAGGTGCCCACTGGCTTGCTGGCTCCTGCCCTGCCTGAGCTGCCTGTTGACACTCCAGGCCCCCGGCAGCCACAAGCCTTCTGGTCACCTTGCCTCCCATCACTAAACAAAATACTTCTGGAAATACTGCGGCTATCTGCCTTTTTAGTACCTCTTGCAGAAAGAGGGTCCAGGAATTTTGTTCTAAATTTTGGCAACAAGGAAGGGCACTGATGAAACCACTGGCTGCCTGGGGGTGCCTCCCTGACAATGCTCAGGGCCCAAGGCAAACCTGGTATCAAGAGCCTTCAGGGGCTTGGTCCGAGGCTGCTGCTCCAGGCAGCTCACAGCCGGGTTGCCTGCCACGGGGACGGCCATGGCACTCAGCACCAGGGAAGTGATGGCTTGCACGGCCAAGACGTTGATCTGGGTCCTCTCTGTGTCTTCCTGGAAGGAGAGGACCCCACCCCAGGTCAGGGAGTCACAAGCAGCCCTGACCCCTGACTCCCCACCTTGCCATGCAGAGCCTGGCAGGCAGTGGTCCCAGCCAGTGGCCACCATGGCCTTGTCAGGAGGAAGACAAGTGTGGGACAGTGTGACTTTCCTTGGCCATGGCCTCCCTTTGTCTACGTCTACAACAGCACCACACAGTGCCACACACATGTACCTGCCTTGAAGTAAATCTGTTGGGCGAATGTCTACTTTTCAAAATGTCTACTTTCAAATGTCTACTTTTCTTGCCTACTACAGGCAAGAAACTTCAAACATGAATAACTTTTTAAGCAACTGTCCCTAAATTTATTCACTAATTTTAGAGATACTGCATATGATATCCTGTTAGCTTCTACAGGAATTTAAGGACAATCTTGATAACTTTTAACAAGTTTATCCTCTCAAATGCTATTTAGGTAAGTTTATGCCACATTTTCTATCAGTTAATGAGTCACAGCCCATGACTTCCAATATTTCAGGTTTTGCTTTATCAGAGCATAGTTTTTCTTAATATAAAAATAATGGATTCAGGGTGAGCCACAGTGGCTCAGCAGGCAGAGTTCTCGCCTGCCATGCTGGAGAGATTTCTGGTGCCTGCCAATGCAAAATAATAGTAATAATAATGGAACACTCACACGCTAAGAAGCCTAATAAAATCTTTACAAAACATTCAAGAAAAATGAACACAAGGTATGCACGTTCTTTATAAAGTACCTTCTCATTTTCATTCCACCCCCACACTGTTCTGAACAAAACTACTTCACAAAGGGAGTGGTCTTACTGACCCGTAACGTGCAGACACCTTGTGACAGCATGTACCACAGTCACGGGCAATTCTGGTGTCCGAACAACCAAGAGGTTGCCCTGCTCTGGAACCTCAGTCAAGACACAATCTCACTCATTCTTTTAAAAACAAAGACAGAAAAACAACTAGCTCACTGCCTTCCTTGTGCCCTCTACAAAACCAATGGCAAGCTGCAAATGGCCACCAGCTCGCCAGTGAGCAGAACTGAGTCAGAGCACACACGGGTCCCCGTGCGGCTGGCGCAAGGCCTTACCTCTGGCTGGCTCTCTGCCTGTTCCATCGCGATGGGCTGGGTCACCAGGACGCCAAGGAGAGTGGCCCAAGTCTCCTCAAACTGTGTACGACTTGTCCATCCTAAGAATGCAAATGTTAGACTAGAACAGAGGTTCACCCAGTTCTCAAACTGTTCATCGTCACTATCCCCATTGGATAGTGGATGGATGATGAGACAGGGGTTCTAGAGGATAAAATGACTCGCGCAGCACTACACAGCCAAGACTCTCAGGAGCACAGCCCAGGGCTGTCTGATTCCAAAGCCCCCATTCCTGCCCCTCTACCACGTGGACCAGGGAAACTTTGGAGCCAAGAGACTTAGCACCACTGGACCCAATATGCTCATACGAGAAAATGGACATCGATGGCAATGTAACAGGACCAAACTGACAAAAACAACTCCAAAAATACTGAGGAAAACTTTTCCATACTCAGCATAAATATATAAATAAAGACTAAATTTGGCTTTACATTATCTATTATAAGTGTACCTATCCTGACTTCAATTAAACCTGATAAATAGAAATCTGTGATTAAATACACAAAGGTGCACACATGCAACCTTGGATCTAATTTCCCATTTTAATAAAGGGTCTTGGTATATACTGCAAAAATGCATTCATGCATTTTCATAAGACCCCAAAACTGTCTACCAAGTAAAATGAGATGAGTAAGACTACAACCTTGGGTTATGATGTCCAATGATTGCGAAAGAGAAGCCACAAACACACCTAGTGTATTGACACGGTAGATGAACTCTTTGAAGACTTCTTTTTCCTGAAGGAACTCCACGGGGATCTCAGGAAGTGCTGTGCCAAAATCCCCTCCAGGTTTGGGTGACCATCCGAGTTTCCACACCTGAGAGTGCAAAACACAGTAAGATTTAACGAGACCAGCCCAGGACAGCTAAACTGTGAGGAACAAAGAAACACCACTTCTCTACTCCAAGTCTCCCTCCTGAGCCCAAAGACCTACAAACACCTCCACAAACATTTCCAAGAGCAAACTTGCTGCCTTCCCTGAAATGTGGCTCCAACTCCTGTGCCTCAGGATCACCTTTCCTACGAAGTACACTTCCCAAACCTGCTGAGTCCTCCCCCTTTTCCCACAACCCAGGCCACCTTCCACCTTGTGGGTGGACATGCTATGGTCACTCTAATTGTTCATGGCGGCCAGATTCTTTTTGGGAGGTGCTGGCAGACTCCTACCCTTAGAGGGAGTGAGAGTTAGAGAGAGGCCCCTTGCCCACAAAATACCAAACATGTAGTATATATGAATAAAAGTAAGTCTTTGATGAAATGTAGCCACATAAAAATATTTATTGGCAAGCAGACACAAAAACAGCCATCCTGTCCATTTCTGTAACCCCATGAAATCCCCAACAAGCACCTTCATGGAAAGCTTGCTTGAGGCAGACAACACTGTTTAGTTGCAGGGCTGGCATGGCTGACCAGCACCTCCTTCAGATATTGGGACAGAGGACTTGACAGAGGCCCAGGCCAAGAGCCCCATCCTAGGCTCCACAGCATGTCTGGGCAGAGGCCTTGGTGGTAGTGCTGGCCAATTTGAACGGCATCTGCACCATTCATTTCACATAAGGAAACCATACCCCAAACCCTAGAACCCCAAAGTCAAGTAGAGGCACTTGGCTGCCTCCAGCGTACACCTTCCCATGAGGGCACTTTAGAGTGGAGGTCTGCTTGATCTCTTGCCTGAGTGTCACCTTCACATCGTCCATGCCAAAGTACCTTCAAGCACTCTGCAAACACTAAATTTTGGAAGATAACAACTATCTCTAGCTACCCTTCCTGCTTCCAATCTCCCCACAAACCCCATTCCTTCAAAGTGCAGTAACTGTTTCAAAACTACCCTCTTCTGAATCCACATCAGCTCCTCCCTGCCCAGGGAATAGCTCTATTTTTATCTGGGACCCACACCCTGTACAAGGTGCTGACAACCTGCTCTCCAGCACTGCCCGTCCTCCTCACTGCCCGGTGGGCACCGGGCTTCAGAGATGCCTGGCCATTCCCTGATCTATACCCCTTTCCCCTAGGCGTCCTGCCCCCGGGCTCTGCTCCTGAATGACCCTCCATCTCAACAGCTTTATTCCTCTGCCCTGGAAAAACCCTCCTCATTCTTCGAGGTCCAACAAACACAGCTTCCTTGGTAAAAGCTTCTCCAGAATCTCTCTCTGTCACATACACACACGTGAGCACACACACAGAGGCTGTGCTTATCCTTGCAAGCACAGTGCCTTCCAGGCAGAAATAACTGCCTTTCCTGTGGGAACCTAATTCTCTTTTTGGGCTAACATCTATCTCTGATTTGAATCCTGCTGTGTACGAGCCTCTCTCTTCTGGCTTGTGGAAGACTTCATTTTTGCCAAGGAGTACATTGTATCATCTCACTTCAGAAGTTGTAGTGGTTTGGAAATGATCCAACTTCACTGGGGAGAGGTTAGTTCGGCCCCCTATCGACCCTCATCCTGTTCAAGCTCTTTCTGTTCCCCCAGACAAGGAGCCTGGCTGGTAACGCCTATTTTAAACAGATTCTGAAGACAATTTCAAAAGAGGAGTTACAAGAGTGGTGGTATGGAAATAAGTAAATTATCTCCAAAGGTGACTACTTTGAAAGGAAACTATTCACCAAGGGGATACAATTTTGGGCCTATCATTAAACAAGTCAGTATTACTACTTTAGAGTCTCATCTGACACCAAATACCTATTAGTGGGAGATGAATCTTATTGAATGATGTAATGCTTCACCGTGTTTTATGTTATGACTGGAAAAAACAGACAGGTGTCAAAACCACCTGTAACGAGACTTTCTGGCCCCAAAGAACCCATCTAACAGGAAGATTCTGTTTCATTCCTCTGGCAACCTCCCTGGCCAGGGGCTTGCCTTTCTGTTACCATTTCATTCCTGTCTTCTGCAAAGCACATGAGCGGACTCACCAGGGGTGGCACTCGCGTATAGCTGTTGACCAGGGGCAAGCGGGCCAGGCTGACAACGATGTTCTTCAGCACTGAAGTGAGGAACGCCGGCACGCTGCTGTTCCTCCTGTGACCCAAGGCCAGCACTGACTGCAAAGACTCCACCATCTCCGCCACCATCTCACAAGCTGTGCTGATATACCTGGAAGCTAAACAAGCAACCAGGGTAAGGACAGGACTGTTCCATCAAAATACACTCCAAACCTGCACCTCCTCCTGATCTCCCCACCCCAAAAGAAAGGCATGATCCTACAACCAGCTGCTCAAGCCAGAAATATGGAGTTGCCTCCATGTTTCCTTCTTCCTCTGCCTCATTCCTCAACTCAGCCTGGTCAGAGCTCCTGCAGATCTTACCTCCTTAACATTCACCTGAACCATGCAATTCTCCCATTTTCTACCAGGATTGTTGCAACCATCTTAAAACTAGTCTCCTCCCTCCAGTCCACAGGCCCTCTCACCCACCTATGAAGCAGTCAGAAATGGCTTTCTAACACCCCAAATCAATTGTGCAGCTATCAGCCTAAATTTTCCTTCAGGATGCTCCCCTGCCCTTCCTCTTTCTCTGGTTTTCCCAGGGCTCTGGGCTTGTCCCAAAGCTGGAATGTAAAGAACCATGCTTTAATCTTCAGTTTTCCCTAGACTAGGGTTCTCGATGGGCTGAGTATGGAGTTCCAACATATCAGCCGACCCTAGTTTTGTCAAACTAGAACTCCTGAGACAGAACATTGAGGAATAGCAACATCTCTACAAGCATCTTGAGCACAGGGATTGTCTCTTACTCACTTTGGGTCCACCATATCATATATGCTAAAAATTATTTGTTGAATTGATAAATGTTCAGGATCTTAGCTAGATATCACCCATGGTCTACTAGATTCAACTGTCCAGGTAACTTTCTAATAAAGAATTCCTATTGGGCTTAAAGACTCAAACCCCAAGCTAAAAGAAATGAGGTTGTCTTAAATAGTATTTAGTGTGAAATCTTAAAGCAGTATCATCCTATCGAGGTGATTAAAACAAAACAAAATAACCACCATGCTTCTTCCTCTGGCCAGGTTGAAAATAATCACCCAAAAGAGGGTCATGGAGAATGAGCATAATTACACTGTTATACAAAAATCTAAACAATGCACAGTTCAGCCAGTGGGCCTGCATTCTCTGACTCAAATCCTTGAAATAACTGAACAATTTTCAGAGTAATGGAAATTAAAATTATAAATAAAATAAATGTTGTTGCTTACTGAGCACTTATTATAAGCCTGATATCTATTCTAGGTGCTTTATGTACTTACTTAATTCTCAGAACATTCTTATAAGGTCAGTACTACCCTTATCCTCATTACAGACGCTCAGGGTAAGTAACTCCATTACGACCAAGCAGGGATGTCAATGTTTCACATACTCCCTCCCGATCTTACAGAATCATGACATTGCAAACTAAGGCTGGAAGGGACCTGAGAGATTCGATGTAAGTGTTGGGTGAACAGGGCCTCTGCTCTGATTCAAAACATACTGCTTCTGGATTGTTATGCAATTATAAAAACTTGAGCAAGGAACTAGAAGAAAAAATACTGTGCTTAAGACTAAGAGCAGTAGAGCTAAATGCTGGGATGACACAAAACCTGGAAAAAAGGGACACAAAAAAAGAGACACAAAATGCCTATGGACTTTTTATAAATAAGACTTGTTTCTTAAGCCAGCAAAGCACAGATAAGATGCCTAATATTCCAACTAGAGTGTTTTGTTAAAGAAAAAGACAAGCATCTCCAGGTGAGGCCTGCTTTCTCGCTTTGTGGGGTCAGCTGAAAGCTGGAGCCCAGCCAGATCTTCCTGATAAAGGAACTAAAATGGCCCCAGGAACAGTGAGCTTGGGTTCAGCCCCAGTGCCCTGGAGGATGGGGATCACACCTGGCCGTAATCAACCACATAACAGATTAAAAAACCCGGAGACCTACTTTAGAGTCAGAAGGAATGATATGAAAAAAATACAGTACATGTCTAAGTCTAGAGTTTAAATGATTTGGATTTGGACTTGGTTTCTGCAGGAAGGACAGGGGTTTTCTATTTACTCAGTCATCACTCAACAAGCATTTGTTGATCATTTACAACATGCCAAGCAATAGTTTCTGAGAACACAAAGGAGAAGAACATATTCCCTGCCCTCGAGGGGCTCAGAAAACATGTAAAAAGACAGACGAAGCAGTAATGCCATGGAGTACGTTAAATGCTAAGATGGATGGGGCAGAAGGGGGCTACCAGAGGAGGGGGTACAAACCTCAGTCCGCAAGGATGTAGATCAGAGAGAGGTTCCCTGGGACTGTGACATCCCAGTCATATTTGAAGGGTCAAAGATAGCCAGACGAAGAGGGGGCAGGCGTTTAAGCAGAGCAAGGACCACATGCAAGACAATGTACTAAAGTTCCGCTTAAATTGAGGGAAAAGCTGCATAACAGATAAAGCAAGCATTCAAGACACCACAGTTATCCTTT
Organism: Tamandua tetradactyla; assembly: GCF_023851605.1. NCBI lineage: Eukaryota > Metazoa > Chordata > Mammalia > Pilosa > Myrmecophagidae > Tamandua > Tamandua tetradactyla. Next base: position 3,317,483 of record NC_135345.1, on the reverse strand, counting down.
AAATGTCTTTTGTGAATGAATTTCAAGCCTCCAAAGAGACTAAGCGGAGGAAAATGGATCTAAAGACTTACTCTGTGTATTTGAATTTAATTCATCCTCTCTGACAGCTTTTGGAGAGTTGATCTTTCTTTCTGGACTAAGAAGCTGGTCCCCAGGCTGCACTGCAACTATAGTTATAAAATAACAAACAGAATGTCCAAACACATTTACAATTCCACATTTGTGCAGCCTCATAAAAATTCAAGGTTGTAGACTATGTTGTTAAGGGAGGAAAATACTGCCCATAATCAATTTTAGACAAATAGGAAATACTAGACAACAGGTATCAACATCTTGGTTAATCTTAAATTTTACAAGGATTTGGACTTCTACATTCAAATTTATAAATCCTTCTACTGTCTCCTACTTGCCATCTCTAACCCTGAAGGCTTTTGTAAGACAGCTCATGAGTCATTATTGCTAAAAGCAACACTAAACCCCAAGAAGTCTGGCTTTTAAATTAATCCCGGGATCTTCATTTTCAAGTTGACTATAAATGCATAGATGAAAAACAATTCAAACAACGAAACTTCAAAACCACTCTATAATGTTTGATTTAAAAATACAAAATTTCAAATACCCTCTAACATATCAACTATAATGTCCAATTTTTTTATTTTTATTTTTTAAAATTTTATAATGTCCAATTTTTAAAGTATTTTGGCTAATGACCCTCATCAAGCACACTGTCCTTGAAGAGAATAACTTATTTTACAATGTTATTATTACAATGCAATATAGAAACAATCATTTCAACTACAACAGAAAACAGTCTTTTAATGTAATTGTATTAATCTCATATTCAAGTTAGGACTAAAAACATCAATTAGTCAACAAGGACCAGAGATCAAAAGGACATAAAATTCAGACTTTTAAAAAATGAACATTGCAACTCAAAAATCTAAACAAAATGACTACAAAAATAAATGCAAGTTAAATTCTAGTGCAGATGCCAAAGATATTAGAGATTGAGAGAGGCTCTTTCTAAAGCAAGACTTAGACTTTATCCATCACTTCAGCCCCCAATTCCTAACTTAGTACCTGGTAAATAAAAGGCACAAAATAAATGCTTAAACCACATTCTTTGAGCTGATTACTGGCTCAACTGACGAAGGATAAGAAACAGATCCGTTCGTGTGTATCTGCTTACTGGCTTCCAGGATGAAGCGGACGCAATGGATGAGGGAGCAGGCTTGGGTCACACAGTCTGTGGAGGAGACTATGTTCCAGAGCTCTGGAAGCTGCAGAGCCAAGCAGCAACAGTCCAAGCCGGCCTGGAGGTCCAGACTCTGAGGGACTTGCTCATGTATTAAATGCCACGATAGGGCCTAAAAGAGAAATTAACAAACCTTTAAACACTTATTTCTTGATGGGTGTTTCCTACACAGATAGCTGCAGCAGGAGAGGTGCAATTCACAGCTGCAGTGGAACTGCCCAAAGCATGGAGATGCTAGAAGTTAGGAACACCCTTGCCCTTGCTGGAAGGACTGAATGTCCATCTCTCCACACCGTCACCTTTCACATTCACGCTGGATCCCAGTCCCACTTACTCCACAAAGCTCAGCTGGCTCGCACCCCAGGGGCTCCTTTCTCTGCCAGAATCCCCACTGAAATCTAGCTGCCCCTTTGTCCTTCAAAACTCAACTCTGTGGTCCCCTCCAGCAATCCTTCCTGACCACAGTCCTCCAGGCCACATAAGATGCTCTACCTCGGGGCTCGCATAGCACCAGACAGCCTCTGTCACTGCCCATAGAGGCTTGACTGGAGAGCACGTTTCTGGTGATAGTCATACCTAGGTTCAAATGCAGATTGCTGCCTTCTTTCTGGGTTAAGTTGGGCAAGTCACTTAGACTCTCTAAACCTTGCTTTCCTCATCTGTAAAATGGGGAAAACAGAGCCCATCTCATAGAATATTATGAGACCCGAAGATGATACACGTCAAATATTTTGTCCTGAACACAGCAGACAATATAAATTGGCAGCTCTATAACAATCACTCTGTTCTGTAATCCTGTGTGCACTTTCCAGCCTTCCCCACAATTCAAAAACCTAAAAGGCAGGATCACATCCTCTCTGACATGGTCCAAAGCCCGCCTGGCTTGGGATAAGTGATTCTCCAGTGCTTCTTGACTGGCTGTGTGAACAGTCTTCTGTCCTGTCCTGCTCATGGGGTGGAATGGTAAGAGCCTGTGCGGGCTCAGAAGTATGTGCCCTTGCTTAGACACTGCCACTCTGGGCCTCTGCTCTCCAAGATAAAGGCCAGACTCCACTTTCCAGACGGCTCATGGGAAGGCAATGTATCCACAAAGGGTACACATTTTTTTTTTAATTATAAATGTTAATATCAACTGAGTGTACAATTAATTCCCCTACAGCTGAAATGTCCAGATTACTGCTCAATTTAAAGCATAATAAATTTTCCAGGTTATTTTTTCAAGTTTTTAAAATTAGGATCCACAGTACATTTGTAGGGTTTTTTTTTTTGTTTTCCTGGAAAAACTTTTAATGGATGGTCTTTACTATAATTAAAGGTATCTTAGAATCAAGGAAATAAAATCACGTGAGTAGAGAATACGGGTCTACCACTTTAACCGGAAGATAGCCCCAAAGGGTTTGTACTCCTCTCTCCAGCTCACTTCACTTCTCTCTTTTTTTTAATTTTATTTTTAACTTTTTTTATCGTATAGTTTAACATATATACAAAGCAAAGAAATAAAAAACCAGTAGTTTTCAAAGCACTTTTCAACAAGTGGTTACAGGAGAGTCCAGAGTGTCATGGGCTACCATATGATCCTCTCATATTTTTCCTTCTAGCTGCTCCAGACTATAGGAGGCTAGAAGGCTAAAATACTTCTTATCATCACAATCGACATTTTTTCCTTCTTTTTTTGTGAAAAATAATATATATAAAAAAGCTATAAATTTCAAAGCACAGCACCACAATTAGTTGTAGAACATATTTCAGAGTTTGACATGGGTTACAATTTCACAATTTTAGGTTTTTACTTCTAGCTGTTCTAAAATATTGGAGAATAATATCAATTTAATGACCCAGCATTTGTATTCATTTGTTAAATCCTATCTTCTCTGTATAACTCCACCATCATCTTTGATCTTTCCATCCTTCTCGTTAGAGGTGTTTGGGCTGTGGCCATTCTAAATTTTTCATACTGGAAGGGTCTGTCACTAACATGGGGCAGGGAGATGGAACTATCTGGTGTTCTGGAGAGGCTGGGCCCTCCAGGTTTCAGGACTCATCTGGACCTTGTAGGCTTCTGGGAAGTGACCCCAGTGCACGGAGCCCTTGTGGAATGTTATGTATTGCCCGAGGTGTTCTTTGGGATTGGCTGGAATGGTCCCGACTGGGGGTTGACAGGTTGTAGTAGGTAGTAAGGTCTACATGAAGCTTGTGTAAGAGCAGCCTCCAGAGCAGCTGCTCAACTCTATTTGAACTCTTTCTGCCACTGAAACTTGATTAATTACACTTCTTTTCCCCCTTTTGGTCAGCACAGAATTGGTGCTTCCACAGTGCCAGGCCTGGATTCATCCCTGGGAGTCCTCTCCCATGTCTACTGCTTCTCTTTTATGGACACTTTTTCCCCTAAGCCTGTTTGCCAGACAGAGTCAGTAACAGTGGAGTCAGTAACAGTGGACTGTGGGCAGGAGTCCAAACTTCTTGATTCTAGGTCCAAGTCCTGACCCCTCTGAGTATGAGTTTTCTGAGCTCTATAAAGCAGGGACAGTGGCTGCCATCTTGACTTGCACAGAGTAAGTGTGAGCATCTGGGGAGCTTATACATCAGACTGCCAGGGATCTATTTCAAAGGAAACAGCTTTACTCTCTCTTGCTCCTCACAAAACTTCCTGCACCACTCCCACCCCCCAGAAGAGTACCTTCTAATCACTTTTTAGAGTGCTATGACTGCCCGCCCTCTGCCTCCTACCTCGAGCATCATCACCACGAACTTGATGGTGTCCCTCTCCTTCTCAGGAGGAAGGTGCAAGTGGACGGGCAGTTGGGAGAGCACCACCAGGTACTGTGCCAGGGCCCGGGCCAGCGTGGTCAGCGTGGAATACAGCACAGCGTCCCCTGGAACACAAGGGCTATGTAGGTAGATGCAACTGCTGCCAGGAGTGCCTTAGCTTTTAGAAGTGGACAAGCAATTCTGTGGGAATCTGACAGCTTTCCTCAGAAGAGCGTCTCTACACATACCTCTGTGGTGGTTTGGAGCTGTATGTACCCAAGAAAAGGCCATGTTCTTTTTTTTTACATGGGCAGGCACCGGGAATTGAACCGGGTCCTCTGGCATCGCAGGCAAGCATTCCTGCTTGCTGAGCCACCATGGCCCACCCAAGGCCATGTTCTTTTAATCCATTTCTGTGGATATAAACCTATTGTGGGGGGGACCTTCTGATTAGGTTATTTCAACTGAGGAGTTGCCCCAAGGTAGATCTTAATCCTTTTACCAGAGTCCTTCATGAGATGAAACCAAGAGAGAAGCTCATAGAAAAAAGCCCTGGAGAAGCGGAGAGGACCCAGAGAAGCTCAAAGAGGAAGCCACTGGAACCAGAAGATGAAAGCATTAAACCCTGTGAGCAAAGGACCAGCAGATGTTGGTCATGTGTGCTTTGCTGCCTGACAGAGGAACCTCAAATACCAGCGGCCTGTCTTCAGAGAAGGTATCGTCCTGTTGATACCCTAATTGGGACATTTTCAAAGCCCTAAGACTATACATTTGTAAGATAATAAATCTCCACTGTAAAAGCCAACCTATTTCTGGTACATTGCATTCTGGCAGCTTTAGTAAACCAAAACAACCCCCAAACAACTAGATGCGTTTCAGGCACTCATGTTCCGGAGGCCAGACAACTATTTCCAGGGACCTGGAACCTCAGCTAATGTCGACAAACACTAAGGGCCAATACACAAAGAGAAATGCCCAGCAATGCTTCTCAGACACCTTTTAAAACATTTTCTATTTATTAGAGCAACAGCATTTACTGTATATTTCCTTATGCAAAGCACTGTGTTGGGCTTTGCATCTGTTTTTAAAAATGAGAGAAGTTTTTATGTTAATTACCAAACAGATCATTCAGCTTGCTCCAGTAGGCTGAGGACCCCACGGGAAGGAATGGCTGGAAGACTTGGTGGACGGCAGGCAGCTGCTGAACAAGGTCTGACACGCGGTCCAGAGTTACCACACGGGCTGATTCGAAAAGGTGACTCTTCTGGCCCCCAGAAATTTCAGTCATGCCCAAGCTTAAGCATGGAGCTAACAGGCTTAGGTTGAATTCCTGAAATGAGGGCATTAGAGGTTGAACTGTAACAACAAATTATGAGCTTTCATTTAGGCAAGAGAAGAAAGGATAATGCAAAATTCCTAAGGTAACACGGATTAATGTATCTTAAAAAAACAGTTCTAAGAATGCTGCCCCTGTTATAATAAAGTAATAGATAACTCCATTGAATGAATGCTAAGTATATTTCTGACCTCTTTCAGATACTTTAATTTTAAAAGAATATTTGTATTTCTTTTTGATGATTTTGGATTTATTTAACATAAAGAAATTTAATGTGACAAAATTTTACTTGATAAAAATACATTAAGGCTGATGTACCATTTGAGAGATCAGTTGAAAGACCAAACATGCCTAAGTTTTAAAAAATAAAAATGTTCAAAAGCAGCTGAAATAAATCAAAGTAGTCATATAAGAACCAATATTTTGATTGAAAGTAGCCTTTCATCAGAATGTTTAAGTTTGTAATGAGCATTTTGCCTACTTTTTTTTTTTAAACAACTATTTTGGGGGCCAATTTCCCATCAATTTTAGTTTAGCTGATAGTCAGAAATGCATCAGTAGTCAAGATTGAATCTTGCTGCTAATAGCCATTACCTTTAAAGCTGTTAAAAGCCCAATTAGCACATTTGACAAATTCAATAATTTGGCCATTTGGCAAATTTATTACTCAACAAATCAGCTTTCACTGATTTTCACTGAATGGTCTTAAGTAAAATGAATGTTAGCAAACTAATTTTTAGCCTACCATCCTGCATATTTTTCAGCTTAGTTTTTATTTTCAAACTGAACAAGAACATGTGCTTTGGAGCACTCTCATGTGCTACCTAATTCTCGAAGACTCTTCTACAACAGGTACTTGTTCTCTGCACCCCTTGTTCGGCTGCAATCCCTCACACACCTGCATAGCCTGTTCACTTGCTTCCACTTACTTTTTATTTCCACCTGGTAAGCAGCACCAAAAGGTTTAATGAACTCGTCTAGTAAGTCTGAGGAAGAACACTACTTAAAATATGGGTGGATGATCCCTAAACCCTCTTTTCCACACACAACTTGCCAAGAGGGCTGAGAACAGGGACGTGAACACTCTTGCATGGGCTTCTTAGGCCAGCTCTGCACAATATAGTCTTACTACATCCAGTGGGGGGAGGGGACTGTACTATATCCAGTGGGGGGAGAGAACCTTACTACACCCAGTGGGGGAAAGGACATTAGTACACCCAGTGTGGGGAGAGAACTTTAATACATTCAGTGTGGGGAGAGGACATTACTATATCCAATGGGGGGAGAGGACCTTAATACATCCAGTGGGGGGAGAGGACATTACTATACCCAGTGAGGAGAGGACCTTAATATATCCAGTAGGGGGAGAGAACTGTACTACATCCAGTGATGGAAGAGGACCATACTATATCCAGTGGGAGGAGAGACCCTTACTATACTCAGTGGAGGGGAAGCAATGAGGACCTTACTATTACATCTAGTTGCAGGGACCTTAGCTCATCTGGGAACAAGGAGCTTAACACATCTATTGGGGGGACAGGAGAGGAGCTTACTACTAAAGATAAATTTCCAGAACACTATGAACAAGATTTTTATCCTTCAACTTTCATTGTAATTTTTCATTATGACACCATTCCAAGACACTTTCCTCACCGTCACGGAGAACAAATAATTAAGAACTGATTGTAGGCCAAGAGTATGCACACATTTTCTGAAAAACTGAATGAAACACAACTTGCTTCTTTTTGGACTCTAAGGTGGGGAACATGGCTGGCACGACTTCCTACTGCTGTCTAGATCAATCTCTGCATTAAGGCAGAGAAGAAAGTGGTCACACTTGGCGAGTAGAGCATGTGACGGCCAAATGAATCAAACCAGAAGTACGTGAGCACCGAGAAGAAGCCAGTGATTCTCCAGCCTCCGCCTGCACAAAACACTTACCGGGCTCATCATAAGCGCACTCAGCTCATCAGGAGGAACGCAATTCACCAGCTCGGCACCTTCCAGCAGTGCAGAATCTGACTTCGTCCAACACTGGGATTTGACAAGACGTACATACCAGTCCTGGAAAGAAAACATAGGTGAATAGTGGCGATATACTGGGGCAGGGTGCTCAAGGGGCTTCAACTCTCCCAGGAGCGGTTGTTTCTTCATCAAAGGTCCTTTCCAGACCAAAGGACAAGGACCTCCCCTATTCTGGACATGAACACAGTCTCAGCAATATAGGATTTGTGGCTGGAAACAGGAGCAGGCTCAGGCTCACAGCTCACCACAGCACAGGTCTTTCCACACGCATCACTACTAAGGCTGTGCCTTTGGACTTGTTCCTGCTGTGCTGGTTTTAAATTGTCATGTACCCAGAAAAGCCATGTTCTTCTAATCTAATCTTGTGGGTATGGGCCTATTATGGGTGGGACCTCTTGTGATTAGGTTGTTTTCATGGAGATGTGACCCACTCAATTAAAGATGGGTCTTAATCCTTTTACTGGAGTCCTCTATGAAGAGAATAAAGGCAGAAAAATAGAGAGAGCTCAGCGCCAGAGAGAGCAGAAAGATGAAACCAAGTGAAGGATGCTTGAAGAAGGAAAATGCTACAGGAAAGACCAGTTGGACCCACAGGAGCTGAGAGAGCCATTCTGAAACCAACCTAGGAGAAAAGGGCCAGCAGACATCACTACAGGCCTTCCCATGTGACAGAGAAAACCCAGACAATCGCTTTCTTAAGTGAAGGCATCCTCTTGTTGATGCCTTAATTTGGACATATTTGTGGTCTTAGAACTGTATTTTGTAACCTAATAAATCCCTTTTGTAAAAGCCAATTCATTTCTGGTATACTGCATTCCAGCAGCTTCAGCAAACGGAAATACCTGCCCAGGACAGCCTCTCCTCCTACCCTTTTACCTGCTGCATTTCTAAGTATCCTTCCAAACCCAGCTACAGTATGGTAAGGGTTAGTGGTCCCCCCTGTGTGTCGCTCCCGCATTTGGAGTTACACCAATCAACCTTTATTATGAGGCTCTGTTTGCTTTCTTTACCTCTCACCACCGCTTGGGGCAAAGGAGGCACTTGATAAATAGAGACCAAGAAAACAGGCCTGAAATTTTGCTATGCTATATTGGGGTTGTTGACTTTTATTTTTTTAACTTTTTTAATTGTATAGTATAACATATATAAAAGCAAAGAAATAAAAAACCAATAGTTTTTCAAAGCACTCTTCAACAAGCAGTTATAGGACAGATCCCAGAGTTTGTCATGGGCTATCATATGATTCTCTCCTATTGTTCCTTCTAGCTGCTCCAGAATATAGGAGGCTAGAGGGCTTAAATACTTTTTTTCCTTCTTTTTTTTGTGAAAAATAATATATATACAAAAAAAGCTATAAATTTCAAAGCACAGAACCACAATTAGTTGCAGAACATATTTCAGAGTTTGACATTGGTTATAATTTCACAATTTCAGGTTTTTACTTCTAATTGCTCTAAAATACTGATGACTAAAAGAGATTTCGGCATTCATATTCATTTGTTAAATCCTATCTTCTCTGTATAACTCCACCATCATCTTTGATCTTTCCATCCCTCTCTTCAGGGGTGTTTGGGCTATGGCGATTCTAAATGTTTCATACTAGAAGGGTCTGTCACTAATATGGAGTAGGGAGATGGAACTATTTGATGTTCTGGAGAGGCTGGGCTAGGTTTCAGGACTTATCTGGACCAGGGACCCATCTGGAAGTTGTAGGTTTTCTGGAAAGTTACTCTAGTGCCTGGAACCCATTTGGCATCTTATATATTGTCCTAGGTGTTCTTTGGGATTGGCTGAAATGGTCCTGGTTGGGGGTTGGCAGGTTATGATAGATAGCAAAGGTCTACATGAAGCTTGTGTAAGAGCAACCTCCAGAGTAGCCTCTCAACTCTATTTGAACTTTCTCTGCCACTGATACTTTATTAATTATACTTCTTTTCCCCCTTTTGGTCAGGATGGAATTTTTGATCCCACAGTGCCAGGTCTGGATTCAGCCCTGGGAGTCATCTCCAATGTCGCCAGGGAGACTTTCACCCCTGGATGTCATGTACCACATAGGGGGGAGGGCAATGATTTCATTTGCAGAGCTGGGCTTAGAGAGACTTAGGCCACATCTGAACAACAACAGAGGTCCTCCAGAAGTGATTCTTAGGCATGCCTATGGGTAGTCAAAGCTTCTCTGCTACCTACATAGGCTTCACAAGAGTAAGCCTCCTGATCGAGGGCATGGCCTATTTTTTTTTTTTTCTGCCTTAAGAAACAAACCAGCACAAATGCGAGGGCATGGCCTATTGATTTGGGTGTCCCTAAAGTTTGACACAGTATCAGAGGATTCCCTGATGGTAAGGTTTAACAGTTCCATAGTCTTTCTCCCCTACCTCAGGGGACTTTGCCAATACTTTTTGATTAGCTGCTTAATGTACTCTAGGATGTTTCCAGGCATTACAATAATCTATGCAAGATTAAAGGACCTCTGTCTTATTCTGTGCTTTGGGTTGCTGACTTTTGAAATCAAACTTCAAACTGAACTCTCACTCCAGAAGTACTACTTGATGCCAATTCTCTGCCTACCATCCCAAATTCAATAAATGAGAAAACAAAAGAAGCAATTTTAATTCTTCCAATCTGGCTAGTCTTCCTACAGAAGTTGAACAAGGAAAAGGAAAGCTGTGCTACATCAGCTAACCATTCAGCAGGTGACACGAGCAGCACATAGGGACACAAACGGTCTGGAACTCTGAAGTGTAAGCATGAGGGCGAAGAGGCCAATGAAGGTTGCCTGGGAGTGGTAGAGTTATCACATAAGGGAGAGAGGCCCATGCTGATGGAGCACATGTCAGAGCTTGTGCAGTGGCTATGACATGAAGGTCTCATCAACCATATCCTAAGCCAGGCCACACAGCTACCCTGACTCCACACATCCTGCAGCAAGAGTTCCATGTCAGCACTGCCTTTCTCACTGGAACCCTTCAAAGCCCCTAGATGTTTTCACCCCATATCCCAACCAGAGCAACTAAAGGCTGGCTTGGACCAGAGGTGCCCTTGTGTGCCAAACATTGTCACTGGCTAAAAGGCTGCAGCCTGAGCATATGCCATCCACTGGCCTCTCCTGCCATGTGGAAAAAGGCCTGTCCCCACAACACCTTTGGTTCATGGTGTCTCTGAGTAAGCCATGGGCGGTGCACAGATGGGCAGACACTCACTTTGTCAGGATTCACTGTTTCCAGCAACATCTGCCCATCTCCATCCAGGGGGTGGGAAGTGACTGGAGGAGAAGGACTAAGGGACTCTGGGACAGTGGAGAGACGGAACCGGTCCAGCAGAGAATACAGTCTTTGGTGTCTGAAATATAAACACAAATGAAATTACAGCACAATTCTTAGTCTAAACTTTGCTAACCAGGGTTCTAGAAATACACTATGTAAGGAAGAAATAGTAGTAGTTTCTTAAAATAAGATGCAACTTGTTCAACTCTTTCTCTTCATGGCTATTTTTTTCATCAACACCCAAGTAGGTCATGATACAAATTCAGGCCTTAGTTCACCTGTAATAACCACAATTTACTCCCTATAAATATTTTTCAGAAATTTCATTTTTACTCCAACACAACACATAACAGGCAATGCAGGATAAAGAGCAAATAAAGGCATTCTTTATAAATACAAATAGATCATCTGTTTAAAGATCCAAGTGCATGAAATCTTCTATTTAATCTCCTAACAAATACAATTTGTACCAATTTCTGGGCATTTCATAAAAGAATCACCTCATGTGGCTCAAGACATTTATAATCTTCCTCATTTGGGCTGAATACCAAGTCTAGGGTCAAAAGCTAATCGTGGTTTGCCCTCACATCATCTGCTTTGAGAGGGACAAATTTATAATGCAAATTACAACACAGCTCTGCCTACAGACCCTCCAAAATTGTGGATGTCCCATAAATGATGCCCTATCCCATTTAAAGACACCATGCACAAGATATTTTTAAGATGGAAATCACAGTATAACAACCATATTCACACACACGCCAAGGTTCTTCCCTGAGGAGGATAAAAGGTCGAATCTTTTCCTAATTTCTTGGTAATCATGGAAATACACTGATATGATAGCTATAATGATATCTGAAAGGCTTCTAAAAAACATTGCAACAAAATTTTAACAAGTTGCAGATATAATTCTAACATGCGAAGAACTAGGTAACACCTTTCAGATTTACCAACTCTTACTTGGCAATTAGATTATACACATTGATTTTGCTAAGATAAAGCAAAATTCCTATCCACATGGGACAGGGACTACAGAGAGGCAATATAAATACCTACTACCTGCCAAATACCCAATAGGACTACAACCATATCTCTATTTATGCAAAAGACGTTATAGTGGCAGTTACTTTTCACTTCCTATAAAGTGAGATCCAATTCCTTTACATTTAGGAAGGTTTTCTGAAAAGCCACTTCTGCAATAAGCCCATCTGTAAAGTATATGGACCTCTTGTCCTCTTGTGAAGTTATTCCCTTATAAATCTGAGTTTTTATACCCTGGGTGAGCCAAAAGCAAGAAGAACCTGGAGGTCGAGCCTTACCTGAGAGCTAAGCCGCTGCTCTGTAGGTTCTCCTGGATTCTGTTCAGCTCTTCCACTGGTAACTGAGACATGCTGCTCTACAGTAAACAGAATGCATCAGTGAGTTTGCAACACAAAATGAGCCAAAACAATCTCTTGTGTAAAAAGGACCAATGGTAACAGGTTTGGCTCATTTTAGCAAAGGCAGACTTGAAGAAAGTACAAGACACCCAGGAAATGACAAGTCTCTGTATGCTGTGCCTGTTTCTATCAGTGGCCACATGAAGAAGATGCCTGTGAAATAGCAATCACTCAATTGTTTTGTTTGCTTGGCTAAGGTTTCAATATAAATCAATATCAATGTCTTTTTAGTACCTGTAAATTTGCAGCTAAAAGCATCTCTACCCGGCGACAAGCGAGGGTGTCCACCATGCGAGCCAGCACCCGAAAGGGGGTACACAAAAGCCGGTCCACGTAGAGTGTCAGCAAAGCGCCTGACTGGCTGAGGTGGATCCCTTCCAAGCACTGAAGCGTCTTCTTCAGGGTGGTTGGCTAACGTTTGAAAAAGAAAGAGTGCTGGAAACTAGTATTCTAAAAATTCCAATAAACAACTTTTTTTCTCTTGTGACAGAAAAACTATGGTTGGTAATTACTAGCAGCCTGAAGACTTACAGTAGAAAGATTCTCACAACGAGATTGAATCGCCTGGATAAAAAGGCCACTAGCTGCAGAATTGCGGTGAACAGCACTGATGAAGTCCTGAACCGGGGGCTCCTGGGACAGGCTGATCAGATCTTGAACATGGTTCACGATGAGCCAGGCTAAGTGCTCGGAGTCATGGAGGTTCTGGCACTGAGGGGACACAACGAAGATTCACTCACAAACAGACAGGAGGAGGGCAGATATGAAAGCCACAGGAAAGGCGAAGGGGTAGGAAGGGGAATACAGATTCCAAATTACAATCCCCAGTGAAAATACAGAGAATTTTGGGCCTGGATAGTTGCCAAAGTAGGAAGCTTGGTTGGCAGAACTCGCCACCTCCCTGCAGGCATGAGGCCTGGGCCCGGTGCGGTCAGACTCCTTGGACAAACACGATGCAGTGGTGGTCCAGCTTCATGAGACTTGAATAGATGCCAAGGGGCAGAGGTGGGAGGGGCAGACCTGGCCTCTGTGGGGACCTGGAAGGGCCCCCTGCCATGGGCCCTGGCCCTGGTCCAGGAGCAGCTGCAGTGTGCATTTGGGCAACGGGCAATGCGGCGCTTGCACAGAGGGCACTCCACGAGGGGAAGGAGCCCCTGCCTCATCACTCTGCCTGCCAGGCCTCAGCGTGGCCTACTGAGTGGTCTCCAAAGTTACTCATTCTCCAGCTTTTCAGCAGTTCAGTGGGAAAAAAGATTTCACTCTGTCAGTTTTGAGAGAATACCCAAATCCAAACAAATGAACAGATCCCACATTTCTTTATTTGTTTCACATGGAAATAAGAAATCTACATTTTTTAAGCATGTGTTGCCTTTTCATCTGTATTCATAATCTTTGCAGGCAGAAACCGTAAAACTGTCAATTCCTTGACATATATTAATGTCAAGGAAAAATTGATTAATATTTTTCATTTGGGAACATTTGACAGTATTAACTTATAAAAAATTCATATCTCTTCTGCTTGCACTTTTGTGAAAAAATAGCATGATGTGATACATAAAACTGTTTCTCAAAAGCGTAACAAAAGAGAAAATGTATTTAAGCATCAAAAATGTAAAGCAAAAAATGAATATTAATAAATTCCTATCACACACACACAAAAATCTATGGTATGGTAACTTCTTGTTCAATCAAGGAATGCAATCAAAGAACTCAACCTTCTTTTCCAATTTAGAATGTTTTATAACAATTGTACCTGAGAAACATATATTTTTATATAAGTATGAAAAAAATGATAAATCCAGACCAAATGTAACAGCAAGTAAAATATGGGAGATTTTTTGTTTTGGTTTGGTTTTTCGTATGCCGTATGGCGGGGGTCACATTTCATTCTTTTTCCATTTGAGTATCCTCGTAACGCAGCACCATTTATTGAATTTTTGTTTGTTTGGAAAGCACATGGGCCATAAATCAAACCTCAGCCTTCGGCATGGCAGGCAAGAATTCTACCAGAACTACCCTTGCACCCCCGAGAGGAGATTCCTCTCTTTACATATCTGGTTTTTGTAAAAATTTCTAGTGTAATTTTTTAATGGTTAAAAACTCTACAGAGTTTTTTTTTAAAAAGACACAATCTATTTTAAAATGCTGCAATAAAACACACACACAAAAATGCTGCAATGGAGATTCAGAGAGAGCAGAGAACGCTGCAGCACCACGAAGCAGAGAGTCCATCAGCCAGGCCTTTGGAGATGAAGAAGGAAAATGCCTCCTGGGGAGCTTCATGAAACAGGAAGCCAGGAGAAGCTAGCAGATGACGCCATGGTTGCCATGTGCCCTTCCAGATGAGAGAGAAACATTCAACGTCGTCGGCCTTCTTGAACCAAGGTATCTTTTCCCTGGATGCCTTTGATTGGTCATTTCTATAGACTTGTTTTAATTGGGACATTTTCTCGGCCTTAGAACTGTAAACTAGCAACTCATTAAATTCCCCTTTTAAAAGCCAAAAAAAAAATACAAAAAACAAAATGCTGCAATGAGCATCCAATGCCTTTTCTACAGATCAATTTTTTAAAAATTCTTAAATCAGAGCCCCACTACAGTCCACTGTTTTTTTGTTTGTTTAAGTTCTGTAACAAAAATGCCTGGCATTATGTCTGGACAAGTAAGTCACTCAGTATCTGCTGAATAAATGACAGCTGAATGAAACCTTTTACAAATGTTAAGATACAGTAACTATAGGGCCAAGTTAGCTTTCTAATTATATTTCAGAACAGGACAAAGCATTAATTTCAGTTTTTGTAGTTTGACAGAGCAAGCAGACTGGTGGGAAGTCAGTCTGGTTTTTAGACAGCCCACTCAAAGCAGCAGCTACACAGGGGTTTTCCAGCCCTGACCCCACTCTCACCCTCTTACATGCATTTTCAACTTACAACATAATCACAGAAAAGAACGAGAGCTCCTCTTCGTACTATTTCTCTATTGCACATCCCAAGCTTGGATGCCAGGTCAGTATCATCCTCCTCCCCAGACATCTGAGGACCAAGTAACTTTGTGCTGGAAAGACTGTGTCTTCTGGAAGAAACAGCAGATTGCTTTGTAATGTTTCTAGGATTACAGTAGGCGTATGTTCAAAACATTGAAGGTGATTATGTTCAATTCTAAGTTAAAAAACATACTGTTATTTTAAATATTAATATATCAAAATGTTGTATGTGTAATATGTTCTCTAGTTTTCTACTCCTGAGCCATGATAAAGAAAATATGAAAAACTAAAGAAAAAAGGATTTAATAGACAGAAAATTAAATGCTTGATTGGAAAGCAAAATTCACCATTATATAACAGCTGCTCATTCAATCAGCATTTTTATTTCAAAATTGAAAATGAACTCACCATGGCTATGCTTGATAATGCAGCAATTGCTCTGAAAATCCCCCCCCCTTTTTTTAAATTCAGTTTTTAGTATCAAACCAAAACATCATATAACATGACCATTCTAAACAGACAAACATTCCATGCTTGGTGTACAATCAATGGCTCACAATATCATCACAGAGTAGTATATTCATCACCATGATCATTTTTTAGAACATTTGTATCACTCCAGGAAAAGAAATAAAAAGAAAAAAGAAAAGATTCATACATACCATAACCCTTACCCTTCCCTCTCATTGGTGACTAGTATCTCCATCACTCAATATGTCTTAAACTTTGTTCTTCCTATTTTTTTTTTCTATATCCTTAACCACTTCCTTTCACTGTTCATTAGCTGGAAATCCCCCCCCCCTTTTTTTTTCCATTTTTAAAAAAATACCAAAAAATACCAAATAAATGCAAACATTCTTAACTTTTGATCATTCTGTTCTACATATATAATCAGTAATTCACAATATCATCACATAGTTGCATAATCATCATCATGATCATTTCTTGGAACATTTGCATCTATTCAGAGAAACAAATAAAAAGAAAACAGAAAAAAAATTCATCCCTCTTACCCCTCCCCTCATTGATCACTAGCATTTCAATCTAAATTTATTTTAATATTGTTCTTCTTATTATTTATTTTTATTCTGTATGTTTTACTCATCTGTAAAGGAGCATCAGACACAAGATTTTCACAATCACACAGTCACACTGTGAAAGCTCTATCATTATACAATCATCTTCAAGAAACATGGCTACTGGAACACAGCTCTACATTTTCAGGCAGTTCCCTACAGCCTCTCCACTACATCATGACTAACAAGGTGATATCTATTTTTTTTTAATAATTTTTTTACTTTATTTTTTAAATACCAAAAAACACCAAACAAACACAAACATTCCTATTTTGATCATTCTGTTCTACATATATAATCAGTAATTCACAATATCATCACATAGCTGCATATTCATCATCATGATCATTTCTTGGAACATTCGCATCAATTCAGAAAAAGAAATAAAAAGACAACAGAAAAAAATTCATACATACCATACCCCTTACCCCTCCCTTTCATTGATCACTAGCATTTCAATCTAAATTTATTTTAAGATTTGTTCCCCCTATTATTTATTTTTATTCCATATGTTTTAGTCATCTGTTGATACGGTAGATAAAAGGAGCATCAGACACCAGGTTTTCACAATCACACAGTCACACTGTGAAAGCTGTATCATTATACAATCATCTTCAAGAAACATGGCTACTGGAACACAGCTCTACATTTTCAGGCAGTTCCCTCCAGCCTCTCCGTTACATCTTGACTAACAAGGTGATATCTACTTAATGCGTAAGAATAACCTCCAGGATAAACTCTTGACTCTGTTTGGAATCTCTCAGTCATTGACACTTGAGTCTCATTTCACTCTTCCCCCTTTCGGTCAAGAAGGTTTTTTCAATCCCTTGATGCTGAGTCTCAGCTCATTCTAGGATTCCTGTCCCATGTTGCCAGGAAGGTCTACACCCCTGGGAGTCATGCCCCATGTAGACAGGGGAAGGGCAGTGGGTTTGTTTTTCATATTGGCTGAGAGAGAGAGGCCACATCTGAGCAACAAAAGAGGTTCTCTTGGGGATGACTCTTAGGCCTAATTTTAAGTATGCTTGACCTATCCTTTGTGGGGTTAAGTTTCATATGAACAAACCCCAGATTGGGGGCTCAGCCTATTGCTTTTGTTGTCCGCACTGCTTGTGAGAATATCAAGAATTCAACTTGAGAAGTTGAATTTTCCCCCTTTCTCAGCATTCCCCAAAGGGGACTTTGCAAATACTTTTTTATTCACTGTTCAAATCACTCTGGGATTTATCGGGGCATGACTCTCAATAAACCAACAAAATTTCATGTCCTACTCAAGGTTCCATGTACTTAAGATGTTCAATTAAGCTGTTTACATAAGCTATATTAGGAAATGCACTAGTCAAAATATAAATTTTGTACCAAATAAACATTTTTTGCTTTAGTCTCACACATAAGGTGCATTTTAAAAATATTAATTACCATCTATTTTCAGCACCCTGCAGTAATGATAGTCCTTTGTTCTTCCTCATGCAAAAACATTTTTTAAATTTGTACATTTAGTCACTATTATTATACGCTCTACGCATTCCTAGATTATACCATCTCAGTCTTTATCGTCTATCTTTCTTTCTGGAAATCCTCATTTTTAATCTGATATGAACACTTTGAAACTTTCATGTCTTACTATCCATTACCAATTAAATGTTGCCATTTTAAACATGTCTAGTGGCATATATGTTATTTTGGGAAGTGTGCACTAGTGGTTTAAAACAATTTCTACAAAATTAATTCCCTATTAGTGAAGGTTATTTTACTTCATATTTACTTCTTCTCACTTAGCCTTTATCCTTTTCACATAAATGGGAATTAGAGACTCTCAATTCCAACCAAAACACTTAAAATTAAAAGTGCTACCTACTCCCTAATCCAGATGCTCTGACAGGTACCATTCCTACCCCTCTGATTTCAGGGCTGACCTAAGACAATGCCCTTCCATGGCAGCAAAGGGCCTGGGACATCTCTGGTAAGTCTTCAGACAGAGACCAAATCAAGGCAATAATATTCTAAATGTGTCAAGTTTTCCTGTAATGCATCAGGACTGAGAAGAAAACTGGTATGAAAAAAATTCTATAGATTTACAATTTCAAAAAATTACCATTTTTTAAAATTTAGAGTGAAACACTGGTGATTGGTGAGGGGGAGGGGTGGGGGGTAATGGTATGTATGAATTTTTTTCTGTTTTCTTTTTCTGAATGATGCAAATGTTGCAAGAAATGATCATGATGATGAATATGCAACTATGTGATGATATTGTGAATTACTGATTATATACGTAGAACGGAATGATCAAAAGTTACAAACGTTTGCATTTAGTGTTTTTTGGTATTTCAAAAAAAAATTAAAAAATTAATAATAAAAAAATTACCATTTTTCTTTCAGCTGGTCAATGGACCAAAAAACTACGTGATAATCCCTCCATCAAATGGAATATTAATCAGCCATAACAGGGAACAAACCTAATACGCACAGCATGGATGAATTTCAATTATGTTAAGTGAAAGAAGCCAGACTCAAAAGGCTATATAACATATGATTCCATTTATACAGTGCTCTGGAAGAGGCCAAATAACCAGAACAGAACACAGACAAGTGGTTACCAGGAGTCGGGAAGATGGTGAATACAAAGGGACACAAAGGAATTATTTGAATTGATAGGACTATTCTGTATCTTCATCATGGTAGTTGGTTACCTGACTAAATTTGGTACAAACTGGATTGTAAATTATATGTCAATTACAAAAAAAACTTAACAGACAGAAAGCCTGTCACTTCACAATGAGCCATCCTACCAGCCTTGGGGTGATTTACGTTCACTCTGTACTTTTGTGTTTTGCAATAATAGATAATTAACAGCTTCTGAAAGAGAAGGGATAGAACTTGCAATTCAAATATAGGCAGTAGATATAAAGATGGTCCAATATCAACCTAACCACTCTGTATCAGCAATGCCTGAAAGACTCGAATGAGATGCTGCCTTGTGTTGACAGTAAGCAAATGGCCCTATGTCCAGGCTGACTGAATGTGCAGTTCTCAGAACAGGGAAGTGGGGAACTGACCAAACGTTATCCACAACCATACCACATGGCACAACCTTCAGGGTCCCAGTCTGATCCCTAGTCACTTTCCTTTTTCATATGTCACCTCAGTCCATGCCAACACCCTTCAATAGGGTTAACTCAGAGTAAATTCACTCAGAGGAACAGCTGAAGTCCTCACAATGGCCTGGAGGTACAGCGTGAACCTGGCCCCGTCCACCTCTCAAACAGCCTGGCCTATTGCCCCACCCCAAGTTCTTCCAACCTCTATGCTGCTCCTGGGGCACCCCAGACAGGACCCTAGTTCTCAGAGGGCTGCTTCTCTGCCAACCTGCCTTGCACTTTGCTCAGAAATCCACACAGCCTGCTACTCTAGCTATTCTACATCTTCAGTGTACAACGCCCCTGCCCAGGGCCCCTGGGACCACCACCTCCGGATACACCCAGCCTTCCACTGTACTTTCCATAATGCTGTGAAACACCCTCATGTTGCAGAATTAGTTGTCTCTGTTTGGGTTCCCCTCAAAAGACTGTAAGCACCTCTGGGGCAAACATTTCAATCCTGAATTTCAAATGCCCACCACAGAACAGGTCTTCTTACACTTGCTTAATCAATGATGTTCAATGACAAAATGCATTTTGATCATTTCCTATGAAACTGGTTGGCTATCATTACATTAAAAAGTCTTTGAAGAGAAAGAGTAAGAATCATGAACTACTTCCTTAAACCTCTGCAACAGCAAAAAAAAAAAAAAGCATCTAAATGTTCAAAACAAGCTCATTGCAAGGTGAAGCACAGGAGAAGAGTTAGAAAAAGAAGAGAAATGGTCCTTCTACTGTTGGTAAGAAATCATTGTAACAAAATGATTATGTAAATATCTTTGTGTTAAATCAAGGTGAAGCGCTTGATCTTCAGGCTTGCTCTTGTGAAGCTTATGTACAAAGCAGAGAAGCTTAGCTTACTGTCATGGTTAGGGACACGTGTCAACTTGGCCAAGTTGTGGTAGCTGTTTATCTGATTGGACAAGTACTGGTCTGTCTGTTGCAATGAGGACATTTCATAGGATTAGGTCATGATCACGTCAGCTGCATCCACAGCTGATTCCATTTGTAATCAGCCAAAGGGGAATGTCTTCTACAATTAGTGATGCTAAATCTAATCATGGGAAGCCTTCTAAGGAGGACTCAGAGGAGACAGGCCCCATTCCTGCTTCGGCTGGTGAGCTTCTCCTGCGAACTTCATCCAGACCCTCCATCGGAGTCATCAGCTTCACAGCTTGCCCTGTGGATTTTAGACTCTGCGTTCCTGCGGTCACGTGAGACACTTTTATAAATTTTATATTTGCAAGTGTTCCCTGTTGATTCTGTTTCTCTAGAGAAACCTAACTAATACACTTACCTATAGTTATGCTTAAAGCTACTTCGGGAGAATCTCTTCTGTTTCTCAGATGTGGCCTCACTCTCTCTAAGCCCAATTCTGCAAGTGAAATCATTACCTTCCCCTCTACGTGGGACATGACTTCCAGGGCTGAAAGTCTCCCTGTTGGTATGGAAGATGACTCCCAGGGATGAATCTGGCCCTGGCACCGTAGGATCAACAATGTCATCCTGACCAAAAGGGGGAAAAGAAGTGTAACTAATAAAG
The DNA here is from genome assembly GCF_023851605.1 of Tamandua tetradactyla. Classification (NCBI taxonomy): domain Eukaryota; kingdom Metazoa; phylum Chordata; class Mammalia; order Pilosa; family Myrmecophagidae; genus Tamandua; species Tamandua tetradactyla. The sequence continues at coordinate 3,296,678 of NC_135345.1, read as the reverse complement.
TATCAGTGGCTGAGAGAGTTCAAATAGAGTTGAGAGGCTACTCTGGAGGTTGCTCTTATGCAAGCTTCAGTTGGATCTTGCTACCTATCATAGCCTGCCAACCCCCAACCAGGACCGTTCCAGCCAATCCTAAAGAACACCTAGGGTGTTATATAGGAACCTACAAAGGTTCCATGTACTCGGGTAACTTTTCAGAAACCTACAACCTCCAGATGGGTCCCTGGACCAGTAAGTCCTGAAATACAGAGGGGTCAGCCTCTCCAGAACATCCACTGGTTCCATCCTCCTATTTCATATTATCAACAGTCCCTTTCAGCATGAAAAGGTTAGAATGGGCATAGCCTAAAAACCCCTGAAGAGTGAGAGAAAGATCAAAGGTGATGATGGAGTTATACAGAGAAGGTAGGGTTTAACTAAGAAGCATGACTGCTGAATCATTATATTGGCATTTCTTTTAGTCTTCATACCTTAGAGCAGTTAGCAGTAAAACTTAAAATTGTACAATTGTAATCATACCAAACTTTGAAATCTGTTCTACAACTAATTATTGCTATGTGTTTTGAAATTTATTGCTTTTTTGTATATGTTATTTTTCACTAAAAAGAAAAAGTCAATTGTGATGATTTAAAAAAAACAACAAGTCTTCTAGCCTCCAGTGTTCTGGAGCAGCTAAAAGGAAAAATCAGAGAAGATGGATTGGTAGCCCATGACAAACTCTGGGATCTATTCTATAACTACTTGTTGAAGAGTGCTTTGAAAATTACTGATTTTTTTTCTTTGCTTTGTATATATGTTACATAATACAATAAAAAAAGTTTAAAAAAAATCTTTGCATTTGAAAAATTTTGAAACAAAACCAAACACTGTGAGGTCTCTGTCCTTAAACAGGCTGAGAATAAATGGGCAACTCCCAGTTGTAGACAGTTTATGCCAATGATCCTCAAGGGAGAGTGCCCTGAAGAAGCCTTCTAAGGACACAGAACAGTACCACATGCCAAGTAAAAATGGCTGCAGGCAGTGAGTCCTTCTCTGGTCTGAAAAGTCAGCAGTACAGATGCAAAAGAAAAAGAAAAAGAAAAGGGAGCAGCAGCAGCTGAGAACCACTAGGTCAGGTGCTCACTGGGGTTGCGGAAGTCCTCCACCATTCCCCTTCCCTATGGGAAATGCACCACCATTAATAGCTAATTCAAGTTCTACTCCTCAAAGTGTTGCCATCCAGTATAAATCCACTTTGGGTATCTGTCAGAGTCTCCAGAGAAGACACTAACACCCAGAACCCAGATTCGTAAACTTCCCAGCCTCTAGGTCTGCTGATGGGACATTTTCAACAAGGTCTCCGAGGGGAGGCATGAGGCGCACTCCTCAAGGATTCTGGATGCTGCAGCCCAAAGTGAGCTCCATGGACTAGCACCACTGGTCTCACCTAGGAGCCCGACAGAAAGGCAGGTTTTCAGGGCCCACCAGAGGTCTGCTGAACCAGAATCTGAATTTTAAAAAGATCTCCAGTTGACTTGTATGCACATTTAAGTTTAAGAAGTACTGAGCTTCATTATTGCAGGGTGCTGAAAAAAAAAAAAATAGAAGTACTGAGCTATAATTATTATTTCTAGATTTTGAGAGGCTGTGCTATATATGTGTAACCTGGTATTTCCTTGGAACTTTGGCTACCTGTGAGACATGTAAGGCTTAGGGTAGGAGTTCTGAAGCTCTGAAGGTCAGGATTGCCACAAAAAACAACTGTCAAGGAAACTGAAAAAGAGATCAGGCCTCAATTAGAGATAAGAATGAAGCCAACAGGGTCAGGACTAGGGTAAATCAAAATATAGGGGGTAAGGAGGATACTGGCTGTATTTTAGAACTTCAACTCTATGAGGTCAAAGAAAGAGGGGTTTATTTTGCCCAAACCCTAAATTTTCTGTAGCACATACTCTAACTCAACCTGCCTGGACAGATCATTTAAATAAACCCAAACACATTTAAATAAACCCAGAATGGGAATAAGGGCTTATAATTTGGTATAGGTTAATGTTGGGTAGATAACTAAAAAATATTGGCAAAGTCCCTTGAGGGATGGGAGAAAAAATATGGAACTATTAAACTTTACCACAGGGGAAACCCCTGATACTGTCTCACACATTAGGGCAAGTCAATAGGCCAAGCCCTTGATCTTCAGTCTTGCTCTTGTGAAGCATAATTATGTAGCAGAGAAGCTAAGCCTACCTATAGTTATACCTAAAAGTTACTTCCAGAAAACCTCTTTTGATGCTGAGATGTGACCTCCTCCTCTCTAAACCCAACTCTGCAAGTAAAATCACTACCTTGCCCCCTACATGGGACATAACATTCAGGGGTGAAAATCTTCCTGGCAACATGGGATATAACTTCCAGGAATGAGCCTGGCCCTGGCACCATGGGATCGACAATGCCTTCCTGACCAAAAGGGAGCTAAAGAATTGTAAACAAATGAAGTATCAGTGACTGAGAAAGTACAAATGAAGTTGAAAGGATATTCTTGAGGCTACTCTTACACAAGTTTCAGCTAGATATTGCTATTTACTATGGCTTGTTAAACTCAAACCAAAACCATTCCTGCCAAACTTAAAGAACACTTAGGCCTCTATCTGAGATTCTACAAAGGTTCCATGCACTATGATTACTTTCCAGAAACCTACAAGCTCCAGATGGGCTCCTAGGTCAGATAAGTCCTGAAATCCAGAAGTGCCAGCCTCTCTACCACATCAACTAGTTCTATCCCCCTATCCCATATTATCAATAGCTCCTTCCAACATAAAAAATGTTAGAATGCGCATAGTCCAAATACCCCTAAAGATTGGGAGAAAAGTCAAAAGAGGTATAGTTATAACAGAGAAGATAGGATCTGACAAATGAGTATGACTGCTAAATCATTATATCGATATTTCTTTTAGTCTTAGTGTCATGTAGCAGATAGAAAGAAAGACCTAAAATTGCAGAATTGTATACCATACCCAACTCTGAAATCTTTTCTATAATGAATTGTTGCAGTGTGCTTTGAAATTCATTGTTTTTGTACATGTCATTTTTCACAATAAAAAAAACAACTAAATAAATAAAGAGAAGCACTGAGCTAGAAGACACTGATTTTTCTGTCGCTCAACTCTTAACAGTACTAAGTCAATACTTCACCCTCTATTGAAAATGGGATGATTTATATGAAAAAGTACAATCAATGCAAGCTAAGGTCTTTAGTTAACAGTAACAGTGTAATATGCTTCCACTGAATGTAATAAAGGCATTATGCCAAAAGTAAATGTCAAGAAGTGGAAGAGGGGGGATTGGGGGAGGGGTGTGAATTCTTTGCAAAAGAAAAGGAAATGTTTTCACATAGATTATGGTGGTGAAGGCAAGTCTACTTAGTTAAGTTGGATTGGATGATGTGTGAATAAAACTGTTTATAAATGAACAAAGAGAAACAAGTGCTAGAGAAAATGTGGAGAGAGATGTACCTATTCATTGCTGGTAGGGAAGCTGAGAGGTGCAGCCCCTCCAGAGTGCCGTGTGGTGTTTCAACAAGAGGCTAGGGGTGGGGTTGCCATATGATCCTATAACCCTGTGGCTAGATAAATACCTGGAGGAACCGAGAGTGGGGACATGAATGGTCATTTGCACACTAGTGTTTATGGCAGCAGTGTTCATAATTCATGATACATAGAAGTGGCTAAAGGTACAATGACTGAGGGATGGAAGGGGGAACTGTGGTGTGTACCTATAGTGGACTACTGAGCAGCTCCCAAGAAGGAATAAAGTTGAGAGGTATGCAACCAAGTGAATGAACCTGGAGGAGAATATGTTGAATGAAATGGCAGAAAAAAAACAAAAAACAAATATTATGATGCCTCATTCACATGGGCTAACCATAATATACGAATTCAGAGAACTGAAATCAAGAGCATGGGTTATCAGATTGGAGCCTATTGTAATGGGTCCTAGATTGTAAAGTCTTATAGCAGTCACATATATTTGAGTTTTAAGTGTTATTTTTAAATTCTGAGATACTGAGCTATTTGTGTATAACCTGGTCATTCCCTAAAACTTTGGGTATTTATGTCATACCTGGGACTCAGAGTTAGAGCACTGAAGCTATTAAGTCAGCATTATCCCATTCAGTAACTGTTAAATAAGCTGAAAATATGATCGGACTTCAACTAGATCTATGAATGAAGCTGATGTGGATAGGACTAAAGTAAATCAGAATACAGAGTAAAGGATGATACGATCCATATTTTAAAATGTCAACTTCCGTGTGAGACCAAAGGCAGAGATGTTTATACAGTACAAAATTTTTTATTTTGGGTAGCCCATTATCTAATTTAGCTTGTATGGTCAGTTTATTTCCACACCATAATTACATGGAACCTTGAACAGAGCATGAGATCTTGTTAGTTTGGGCAGGTTAGTATAAACTGATATATCCCCGAGTAATTTTGGCAGAAAATAAAAAGGTATCTGCAAAGTCCTCTTGGGGGACTGGGGAGAAATGAGGAAATATTAAACTTCCCCATCTGGGGAATTCCTGATATTTTCACAAGCAGTGGGCACAACAAATTCAATAGGCTGAGCCATCGATCTTGGGGTTCACCCCTATGAAATTTATTCTTGCAAAGGATAGGCTAAGCTTACTTATACTTATACCTAAGAGTCACCCCTAGAAAACCTGTTCTGTTGCTCAGATGTGGCCTCTCTCTCTAAGCCAACTTGGCAGTGAACTCACTGCCTTCACCCCCTATGTGGGACATGACTCCCAGGGGTGTAAATCTCCCTGGCAACGTGGGATCTGACTTCCGAGGATGAACCAGAACCTGTAATCATGAGATTGAGAAAGACTTCTTGACCAAAGGGAGAAGAGAGAAATGAGACAAAATAAAGTTTCAGTGGCTGAGAGATTTCAAAGAGTCGAGAGGTTATCTTGGAGGTTATTTTCTTATGCATTATATAGATATCCCTTTTTAGTTTATGGTGTATTGGAGTGGCTGGAGGGAAGTACCTGAAACTCTTGAGCTGTGTTTCAATAACCTTGATTCTTGAAGACATCTGTATAACTACATAGCTTTTACAATGTGACCATGTGATTGGGAAACCTTGTGTGTGATGCTGCTTTTATACAGGGCACGGACAGACAAATAAAAAAAAAAGATAAAAAGTAAATAAATAATAGAGGGTGATAAAGTGTAAAAAAAATTGGGTAGATTAAAATACTAGTGGTCAATGAGAGACAGGGGTAAGGGACATAAGATGCATGAGTTTTCACTTTTTATTTCTTTTTCTGGAGTGATGCAAATGTTCTAAAAATGATCATGGTAATGAATACACAACTATGTGATAATATCATGAGCCACTGATGGACTGTATGTGTGTGAAGATTTCTCAACAGAAATATTTAAAAAAATACTTCACCCTCAAAATGTTCTCTAAGTACTGCAAACATTTTCACTGGGCTTGTCTCTTTCAACTAAAGTATAAGCGTACTGAGGAAACAGCTTTTTGTTTCCTCTGCATATCCCACACATATGGCACTGCCCATGTGTTTAGCAATGCCTATTAATAGTGGATTTTCCAGCTAAAGCAATGGATTGGCCAAAATGAGCTCTCTTGACCTCATACAACTTGTCCTGACCACACTGGGAGGGAGGAGCTGACCTCAGCCCTTGAAGACTTTAATTTCAGTAGCTCCCTTTCCTGGACATGGGCTCCTGAGCCTTCCAGAAATGCTGCAGCAAGCACTCACCTGGGGTGTCACAGTTTTTATTTCTATACATGTTCAGATCTGAGCCTGTAAGCATTTAGAAATTGAGGCTTAGCCCTGAAAATTTTTTGGAAAAAGGGTTACAATTAGATAAGTCTTTTTGAAGGTATTTTTTTAAAAAGGAAATTCCAGGCAGTTCTAAAGTTTTGTGAAATCATTTCTTCTTTGCTTAAAAATAAGCAGAACCATATTGAACTCATAATGGAGTTAAGACACTGCAAAAGGCCCAGCTATGGAACCAATTTAAGGACTAGAACCTACCTAGTAGGAGGCACACACGACAAGAATAAGCTGTAAGAGGGAACAGTGTCAAGACTTTCAAAGAAAATCCCACTGAAAAAGCAGCTGCTATTTTAAACGCCTTTAGGCAGAACACATTTTTCCCCTACAATTTAGAGCCCACAAATCAACAATTAATAGGCAGCAGAAATTTTACAAAACCTCATGAAAAATAGAAAATTTAAATGCTCCAAAAGCAGTCAAATCTCAAGGTACTGAAGTCTTAGTGGGTCCTGGGCTGGAGAGGGGCCGCTCGGAGGCTTACCGTGGCGTCTGCTGCACCTCAGACCACCAGCGATAGTCAGTGTGGTTGGCGAGAAGAAGGATCTGGCACCAGAGCAGGACGAGGGATGGGTGGGTGGGCATCATGGAGCGGACCCGCGCATTCAAGCTCTCAAGGGTGTAGAAGGTACCGTCTGAGCCGTCACTGGTGAAGAGTCGAGTGGCGGCGGCTGTGATTCTCCGGAACATTCCTATAAACAAGACAAAAGCCAAACTGACTGAGGGGAGAATGTCTTTGTGGCTCTTTGCAACCCAGTACCACATGCCTACCTGAAGATCTGAAATAAATAGATACTTGCACACCTGCTCCCTATATGTACATATTCAAAGCATTTGGCACTTAGAAATTAACTTTTCTAAGTGAAAAATACCCTGCTCCTTTAATAGATCAAATAAGAAAACTTTCTTGCTCTCTGTGGTAGTTCTAAGCTGAGTGGACCCCAGATCACGTTCTTAAGTTAATCCATTCCTGTAAGTGTGGATTTATTGTGGGTAGGACCTTTTGATTAGGTTATTTCAGCGGAGGTATGCTCCAGGTGGGTCTTAATCCTCTTACTGGAGTCCTTTATAAGAGGATGAAAGTCAGAGAAAGACACAGGAGAAAAGACACAGAAGCTGAAAAAGAAAGAAGAAACCACTGTAGCCAGAAGCTGGAATCAACAAAACCCGCAAGAGTAGAGGGAGTTCAGCAGACACTGTCATGTGCCTTGCCATATGGCAGAGCAGACAAAGTTTGCCAGCAGCCCGTCTTCGGGAAGAAAGCATTGCCTGCTGATGCCCTGATTTGGAAGTTTTCCCAGCCTCAGGACTATTTATTGTAAGGTAATAAATCCCCATTGTTAAAAACCAGCGCATTGGTCTGTCGTGGCTTGGCGGGCAATGGCGCTGGTTGCTGATCCTCAGGGAGCCACGCCAGTCCAAAAAAAAAAAACCAGCACATTCCTAGAATATTGCATTTTGGCAGCTTTAACAGACCAAAACATTCTCCCACTTAGTCTTCCAGAGATGCATGCTCAGGAACCCTTGAGGATGGCCCTGATCTCAAAAGCTCCAGGCAACAGCCCTCATTTTCTGGCTATGAAGGCCAAGATACAACCACCTTCAGGAAGCAGCAGACACTTGACACTGCTCAAGCACATGCCCAGGGCACATAGGTGCTCACTCCATGAGATGACACTACAGCCACACTGCTTGCCGCACCCTTACTTCCTGCCCGAATGAATGGTGCTTCTGCTTGCTAAGAACTGAGGGGCAGAAATATGCCCACGTAGTCCCATGGACCATAATGACAAATGCCTAATTCCCCCCATTTCCCAGCTGAAAGCAATGGACTGGCTACACAAACTCTTGCAAACCAAGAGCCAGGGAGCCTCCATGCCCTGAGCCTCTCTGTGCCTGACATTCAACTGGTCAGCAGCAAGGCCCAGGTAGTATGTTCAGCCCATAAGATGTTCGAGAGGATCCCTCTCTTGGGCTTGGAAGACATTTCCTCCAGGAAGTAATTCTTTCACATTAGTCCCTCCTTGGATAAGACAGACTATACTCAGCATGATTCTCTTTCCACCCTGATGTGGCTTCACCAGGGTGGACCTCAACCCAAGGATACAGAGACACACTCAGGAAAAACACAACTGGGAAAAGCAGAGGTGGTGGGGAGGGCAGATGCCACATGGAAGGAACCGTATCCCTTCCCCAACAGCTTAGGTCTCCTACCATCACTGCAGGAAGGTCAAAACCTTATTTCTGACTTAAATTTCAGCACATCCCAAATGCAGAGTGTCCCAAAACAAACAAAAACATATAAAACTTATGACCTGAGACAAGGGAAGAGTGCCAACAAAAGCATGACAATCAGAAAAAGACATCCCGAAAAGGAAGAGCTCCAAGTGCTCATCCTTGCCTCTGGCCCCTGCTACCCTCAGTCTCCATGTTGTAGCTTCGTCACCAGCACTGCCCACCTCTCCCATATGGCCTGGCTTCACTGCTTCCCGTGGCCCTCCATTACTGCACGGGTTCCTTATGGGGTCCATGGGCAAGGGGAAGAGGCACACTGTGCCATGAAGGAACCCTGGAGCCAGGCCATGGGGGACAGAGAGTGGCTGAACATGGCTGGAGAATTTATCAAACAGGTCAGCGGAGGCCATGGCCTCAGTTGTGCTTTAGATAATTACGTATCAAAGCAGGCTCTGAAATCAGACTACATTGTTCAAATTGAGCCTCTGCCACTTACTGCTTGCCACTTACCTTAAACCTAGATTACCAGGAGATTCAGCCCCAACATTTGTAAAATGGAACTAAGGGTATTACCTGCTTCACAGGATGCAATAAGGATTAAGGGGTAAACCAAGTAAGGCACTTAGTGCCATGTGTGGTCCATAGTGAAAGAGTAATGACAGGGGCTTCCACTGCTGGAACACTTTTAGGAAAAGTTCAGATGAAAGATGAAGGGCTTCAGCGGGGCAGGGCCCAGAAACATGGAGAGGAGTAAGTCACCAAGGAGATTACATGAAGAAAATAGGACATGCACACTGGGACAGGGGAAGCAGTCGAAGATGACCTGGGGTTTTGAATATCCCTAATGGTATATGTTGACCAAATGAATAAGCATAGGAGCCCTGGAGAAGAAACAGCTAGGCTAACGGAGGAATTCTGTTAGGAGTTTAAGTTTGAGGCATTGTCATGGAAATAAGACAGCAGGATGAGAGAGCAGCCAGGACGACGGAGATGATTCTCAGAGTTGCCCATGCTGGCAACAACTGCGGTCACCCGGTCACCCGGGGGATGAGCTGGCCAAGAGACCGAAGAGAGAAGAGGGGGAGGCAGACACACAGAATAACAGAGAGGAGGTCTTAGGATTAAAAACTCAGGGTACATATGCACTTAAGGTTGGAAAGAGTAGACTATAAAAGGGTGGATGAAGAGAGGGTTTCAAAAAGAAAGAGGCAGTTTTACAGAACTAAGCTGGAGGGGTTCGGAAAGATAAGGACTTAGAAAAGAACACAGTTGGTCTTTTTACGAAGGCTTGTTTGTGGTAATGAGAACAAGAGGCAGACTGCGTGAACTGAGAGACAAGAGGAAAATGAAACTCTGTGAAGCAACAAGACTGAGTTTCTAAAACACTTATTTTGAAAAATTGTATAATGAAAAAGAGAGGGAGAGGCCAGTAATTAGAAAAACAGTGAACAAAGGGTTTAGGGTTTATTTGTTTTTTCTAACCTTATTAGGCTATTAGTATAGTTTTAGGCAAAGGAGGAACAACTTCTAGGGAGACGGGAAAAACAAGAAACACATTTTGCTACAACAGGTGTGTAGTGAATATTTGATGAATAAGTACAAATTCAAGACACAAACCAGAAAGATGTGATTATGGGAACAGCAGTTCCAAGAGTGGTGAGAAAGAAAGCAAAAGTATAAGGTTTAGTCTGGGGCAAAAAAGGAAAAGCATAGTTTTATTTCAAGTCAGATGAGTTGTGTGAAGGACAACAGCCCCAAGGGAAAGAGAGGGAAGACCTGGACAAACACTTTGGGGGCCGATTACTGCTGGGAGCCAGGGAAGTTTGAAGTCGGTATAGATACAAGGCAGACTGGTAAAGCTTTAGAGAGAGCCTAGTGAGGGATGAATCACACCCCCACAAAGACACATTCTGCCTTCCTGTGAGTGTGAGTCCATTTGTAAACAGGACCTCTGAAGATGTCATTGTTCATTAAGGTGTGGCCAAACTGAACAAGGGTGAACCTTGGTCCACACGGCTGGAAGCCTTAAAGCAGAGGAAATTCGGACGCAGTGAGTAGAAGCCAAAAGTCAGTACACAACAGGAGGAGCAGACACAAGGAGAGAGAGGTGGCCCTGGGATGGAGGATCGCCAGGACGCCACGAGCGCCAGGAGAAAGCAAGCCCTGCTATAGCTTGAGGTTGGGCTTTTAGCCTTCAAAAATGACATGATAAATTTCTGATGGTGAAGCCAACACACTGTGTGGTATTTGTCACAGCAGGCTGGGAAGCAAAGACAGACCCCCTTCCAGCTTATCTGGTATCCTCTTGGCAGCTTCATTCTGAAGCAACCACGAATTCTGTCACAACACCTACCTCCTCTTCCTCTGTTTTAGTTTGCTAAAGCTGACGAAATGCAACATGCCAGAAATGGGCTGGCTTTTACGATGGGATATTAACTTAAAAGCTTACAGTTCTTAGGCTGTGAATGTGTCCAAATCAAGGCACTGACAGGCGATGCTTTTTCCCTGAAAACTGGCTACCAGTGATCCTCAGCCTCTCTGCTGGTCTCTCCCCTCTCTTACAGGTTTCGTTGCTCCCAGCTTCTGGTTTCAGTGATTTCCTCTCTCAGTTTCTCTGGGGCTTTTTTTTATGTGTGTGTTCTTTCTGTCTTTTATTTTCTTTTTTTCTTTGTCTTTTATTTTCTTACAAAAGATTCCAATAAGAGAATTAAGACCCAGGGACTCTGAAAGTTAAATGTGAGAGCATAGGTTATCAGGAGATAGAACAAGAGCAGATTGGGAAACTGATGCTTAAGGAGTACAGAATGCTTAATAAGGTTCACTGTAAAGTTCAGAAATGGACAGCATGATACTGAGTGACAGTAGCACAATACTGTAAGTGTAATGTACAAAGCTGGGAGTGAGTATGGTTGAAGGAGGAAGGCTAGGGTTGTGTATATCACCAGAAAGAAAGGTAGAGGATAAAAACTGGGACTGTATAAGCTAGCAAAACTTAGAGTACACAATAATGGTAGTTAATTGAACATAAGAAAGTTTTTACATGAACTAGAACAAATGTATGCCACTATTATAAGGTGTTAATAATGGGATGGTAGATGGGAAAAATACAATTAATAAAAACTAAGGTCAATAGTTTTCAGCAATATTGTAATATTTTTTCATTAATTGTTACCAAGGCACTATACCAAAGCTAAATGTCAGTAATAGGGGGATATAAGGGGGGAGTACGGGATTTTTTCTTCTTTTTTTATTTCAGGAGAAATAGGAAGGTTCTCATATAGATTGTGGTGGTGAAGGCTACTGATTATTTACTTAGGATGGATTGTATGGTGTGTGAATAAAACCATCTTTTTTTTTTTTTTTTTTTTAAAAAGACCCACCCTGAGGCACTCCTCAACTGAAATAACCTAATCAGAAGGTGCCACCACAACAGGTCTACAGCTACATGAATGGATTAAAAGAACATGATCTTTTCTGGGATACAGCTTCAAACCATCACATCCCCTTTCAAAGGGTTTCCTGGATTTCTGCTGCCCTGGGATCTCCTGGTTCTCTTCCTTATGGTTCTATCAGAGATGGCAAACCACCCACCAACATTTGTGTCTCCACTCCCCAACCCTTTCACACAGAGTTGTTGCTGGGAAGCAGTTACCCAACTAGGAACTAGTATTTCCCAGTCCCCTTGTGTGGGAGTGTGAGGGCTAGGATAAGTCATACCACAGAAGCATGAGCAGAACCGGCATAGGCACTGTCAGTCCAAGCAGGAAGCATTCTCTATCTTCCCTTTCCTCTCCCTTCACCTGGATACAGCAGAGGCTATGGCCCTGGGGGCAGCAACACCACAAAAAGAAAAGGAGCCTATGGCCTTGAACCCCTGGAAGAGAGCCACTGAGGGCCCAGGACCACTCATACTATACTGTCACAGAAAAAAGAAATAAACTCTTGTGTCAAGCCACTGAAGCTGTGGTATTTGTTACGGCAGCTATATTACCTTTACTGATTCAACAGCAATGCTGAACGCTTGGCTGAGTTAGATGGTTGCTCAGTACAGTGATCAGCTGTCTGGCACACAGAGAATGAAGGCCAGCCTTCTGGATTGTGAAGGTGGCATAGGCAGTATCCAGGAGGTGAGGGAAACCAGAAGAGGTCTGGTAGGCCGGGAGAAGAAGAGACCAAGTGCCCAGAGACCAGTGGTGACAGCAAAGAAGTGAAAGCTCAGGCAGGTGCGGGCTGTGCTCAGAGAAGACAATCTGAAATTCAACTAGGTGCTTCTCTAGCCCTGTCTTTTGGAAACTGAAAAAGGAACTACCAAAGGGATGATGGCAGCAGGCTTTAGAGAAGAAGAGCACCTACTTCAAAAGCAGGCAGGATGAAGGGTGAAGAGCTCAGGCTGTGCGGACAGCCTGCCTGGGTTCTCTGCTGGACTCTACACGGCTGCTTTAGTCTCTCTGTATTCCCGTTTTCTTAGCTATAGCGTGGTTACAAGAGAATCTACTCTCACCCTGGACCACGGCCAGGCCCACGGCTATGTCCTCCCCTCATCACCATCAATTCAAGTAGCACCTGGAACAGCAGAAACAGTAACAGGCAAGAAAAAACTCTTTGGTGTTTTTGTTCTTGGCTGACCACATGACTTTCTGGAGCCTAAAATGCCTCACTGGTAAGAAGAAAACAGTTCACAGAATTGCTCTAAGGATTAATGGGGATAATACAAGTAAAAGGTACCATAAACCGAGAACACCATTACTCCCAGTATAACTGTTAGCTGCTCTCATTCTTGCCCAAGCATAAATCTGGATCAGTAAGGGCAAATTTACTACTGTTAGGAAGGACCATTTTCTCTTTCTTCCAGTATTCCCACTTTTGAACATATTGAGAGAAGAGTATCCCCACCCACCCATCCTTCCATCTCAACCTCTGCTCTCTGTAAGAGAAAGGATGGCTCATCTGATGGGACGTCCCAGAAGGAGGAAGAAGCATGCAGCAGCTTCAGGGCTGCCTTCGAGGGTCGGCATTCCGCCCTGCTCTGCTCCCAAGTGGCAAGTTCACTGGCTCAGGATATGTCTCTGTGGCCCACAACTGGGACCCAAAGAGCAGCAGGCAGTAATTCCTGCTGTACCTGACCCCGGAGGGCGTCTGCTAGTGGGCAGGGAAAGAGTACTAGACACAGATGGGGAAACAGAGAGCAAAGTGGGGAGGGTTCCGAACTCAGCCCCCTAGGTGGAAAACAGGGAATAACAGACGCTCCAAATTTTGTAAGCAGGAGGGCAAGAATCTTTGTTGGCCATTCTTTGACACAGATTAAATCTGATCTAGACACTTTGGGATTCATTCTCTTCCACACAACGAGAGGGGAAGCTGAAAACTAGAAATCAGCCTAGTTACCATTTTATGAAATAATACTGGAAACAGGCATACGACAAATAACTAATTGTATATGCTAAGTGCACCTTATTTATATAAAAGCACAAGATGATCTACTTCAATTCTATCTCAAAACCAATCAAATACAGTAATTCTGCCACCTAGTGTATTTAAAAGAAATGCAGTCAGGACATTTATGCACACACACAATTTATTTGTAAATGTTTAACCAATTAAACAATATCCAAAGATACTAGCAGTAAAATCCACCTGTCCTGATACCAAGCTACATGCTCTTTTCTCAGTATACCTGCACAGCTTAATATGGTAGCCACTAGCCACATGTAGCTGTTTAAATTTGTTTAAATTAATTAAAAGTTAATAAAATTAAAACTTAAGCTCCTTGGGCACAACAGACACATTTCAAGGACTCAAAAGCCACATGTGGCTAGAGGCAAGTGAATTAGCCAGTACAGATCCTGATTATTCCCATTACTGTGGGAAGTGCTAAGAGTTAGCACCACAAGAGACGATAAAAAGACAATTTTCTGATTTTTGAGAAAAGGAAGAAAGGAGACACCTTGAGTGCAGAGATCCCCTTGGACATGCCCGAGGTCACAGCACACACCATTCCCATCCCAAGAAGGCTGAAAGCAGCCTGGAGAGACGGAGTAAACTCCTTCATGTATCAGACCCAAAGCAATCCACAGTAAAATATTTCAGTGACCAATACGCAAAAAACGACATTTCATCAACAAGCTGTAATTAATTCCTCAATTTTAAACTTATTGCAGTGGGTCAGAGAAGCACAAATCAAAAGATCTTAAAAAAGATAAAAAGGAAATTCTTCCAATGTTAGTAAATGACAAAGACTTGAAACTTGAGTCCATTTTCAAAATTAAATTTTGGCTATGTGTCTGTAGCAAGGGGCTACCGATTAGAGGAGCAGGCAGGAGAGACTCTCCATGCCCACCCACAGCCAAGCATGACCTGGCTGCCCCTGCCCCTCCGCCCTAAGTGGTTCTCTCAGCTTGGAACACTTCCCTTGGAAGGGCTAGTCCCTTCTTGCTCTCAGGCTTAGCTTCATGGTCATTCCTCAGAAAACCCATCCCTTCCTATCCACCTGGTTGTCTCTATCACTGGATTATTTGTTTCCTCTTAGGAAATAACAGACACTGTGATCATACACATGATGTTTTCCCAGCAAGACTTGTGGTCCACAGGGGCAGAAATCATGTGGCTTTCCTGCCCAATGTGTGATGGGAGCCAGCACAGTGACTGGGCCAGTAAATCTTGGTCAAATGAATAAAGAATCAAATTTATTGTTTTTTGCTTTAAAGTGTTGTTTTTTGTATTTTTTAAAATTTGTATGAAAGTCCAATAGTAGAAAGGGCTTCAGATGTAGGAATGCCCAGGTCCTTCGCCCTTCAAGGCAGCCACTTTTGATCACTTCCACTTTCAGTTCTTCCAGAGTCATCCTGAAAAGCCTAATCCATATCCCCTTCTTACCTGCAGTAGACTGTCAATTACTGTGCCGGCTCCTCTGCCCTTCCTTTTGGAGAGTAACCCCACCCTGCAAAGTAGTGCTGTCCATCCCCACTCCTTCCCAGCCTAGGGTAGCCACAGCACCCAGGGGTGGGTATATGACTCCTGCCAAGCTGATCAAACGCCTGTTCCTGCCACAGGTCGCCCTGACTGCTGTGTGCAGGGAGTCAGCAGAGAATGCAGCCATGCAGACAGCAGAGCAGGTATGCAGGAACACACAACGCAGAGGGCAGAATTTAAACCTCAAAGTCCAGTCATACTTAAAGAGAGCAACTACCCCTACACTTTTCAGAAGTTCAAACTAATACATCCCTTTTCCTGTTCTAGTTTGGGGTGGAGTTCTATCACTGTTTCTAAAAGACTGTGGAATAACTATCTCATGACTTAGAGACAAGAGACAACTTTAGACATTACTTATTAACTCAAAAATCAGTCTCAGTTTACTAATACTACCTCCAACCAATTCGAGTTGTATTTTTTACTCTACCTAGTTACCTTTATGACCTGTTTTTTGTTTCGTCAACGTTAAACATTATCACGTAACTCCAATGCAAGATGAGTATATTAGCGACCCTTCCATTCCACCACCTCCTTCCTCTACCTTCTCTTTCTAAATTAAGACAGTTTGTTTCTTTTTATATTTCTCAGAGCTGAAAACATTTTCAATCTATTCTGTAACCATAATTCAGTAATTCAGTCTTCTCTGTTTCATCCATATATTGATTCCAAAAGTGAAAAATCTAATAGCATTTCCATTATGACTATGTTAAAACTCCCAACAGAGCCAAGAATCCTAGAAGGATTATTACACCTCTTCTCTATAGGTCTTTGATCTGTGCCACTTAAAGGAGAATATTTTTAAAGTCAAGGTCTTCCATATCAATTGTTGATTATCATGAACATTTTGGTATTTGGACCATGACCAAATGGTCCAAATCCTGTTTGTTTTCTCTAGATATCAGAATTGCTTTTATTTCTCTAACTCTTCCTGCTTCTTCTAAAGAAGGGATTCTTCTTAAAAACCCTCAGTCCTCAAGATGACTCCCAAGGATGAGCCCAGCCCCAGCACTGTGAGATCAACAATGCCATCCTGACCAATTGGGGGAAAAGAAGTATAACAAATAAGGTATAACAAATAAGAGTTCAAATAGAATCGAGAGGCTACCCTGGAGGTCACTCTTACGCAAGCTTCAGTTACACATTGCTACCTATCATAGCTTGCTAAACCCAACCAAAACCATTCCTGCCAATCCTAAAGAACACCTAGGGTATTATATAAGATTTTTCAAAGGTTCCATGCACTAGGGTAACTTCCCAGAAACCTACAACCTCTAGATGGGTCCCTAGACCAGATAAGTACTGAAATACAGAGGAGCCGGCCTCTGTAGAACATCAGCTAGTTCCATCTCCTTACCCCGTATTACTAACAGCCCCTTCCAACAAGAAAACGTTAGAATGGGCATAGCCCAAATACCCCTAAAGAGTGGGAGAAAGATCAAAAGTGATGGAAGAGTTACACAGAGAAGGTAAGGTTTAACAAATGAGTATGATTGCTGAATCATATTGGTAATTCTTTTAGTCTCCAGTACCTCAGAGCAGCTAGCAGTAAAAAACTAACATTGTGGAATTTTAATCTATACCAAACTCTGAAATCTGTTCTTTAACTAATTGTTCCACTGTGTTTTGGAATTTATTGCTTTTTTGTATATATGTTATTTTTCAAAAAAAGAAAAAGTCGATTGTGATGATTAAAAAATGTTTATTTCTTCTAGCCGCCAATGTTCTGACGTAGCTAGAAGGAAAAATCTGAGAGGATGGTATGGCAGCCCATGACAAACTCTGGGATCTGCCCTGTAACTACTTGTTGAAGAGAGATTTGAAAACTATTGTTTTTTGTTTTTTCTTTCTTTGCTTTGTATGTACGTTATAATATACAATAAAAAAAGTTAAACAAAAAACCCTCCGCCCTCAGTTCTCTTGGAGCCTAGTACTACCCTAATGTGGGTATGAGACAGGCTAGAATAGGTCAGTCTAGTCCAGAGGCATCTGTTGGCTCTGCAAGGGAGCCAAACAGTTAAATCAAATGTTAAGCTGCAGCATGCTAGTAAGACAAGATATGTAGGAAACTGCTTAACTGCAAGGCCAGTGTATTAGGTGTGAGGATTTTTTGCCCCAGTTCTCAAAAACGGCAGAGAAAAACACAGAGGAAGAAAGGAGGGGTTTCCTCAGGGGGAATTTTAGACCTCTACCCTAGCTTTAAGCTCGCCAGCATAGTGATAAGTCACATATGCAACCACACCTCATCTCATTGGAGCGCTCCTATTCTCAGGATACCTATGGTGTGTGCTCTCACCATGAAGGCAACTTTCAACAAACTCCTCTGTACACTACTCTCTGCTCTGCTCATCTTCCAATTCCTTTAACAACCAAATATTGGACCTGGCTCGGAGCATGGCCGTGGCCTCAGCTAGTACCGGCTGAGCTCCTATAACAGGTAGTGCTTCCTCTGCCTGCTGCTCAGCCGGCATCCTGTGACCTTTCTCTTAGGTCAACCATCCTTTTTAATTCATCTTCATTTTTAAAGGTAACAAAAATAGCTCTGTTTTCCGAACCTTTAAAACCGGAGGAAATATTCAGGTGTTTTAAACGGGCATTTGCAGTGAGCAAAGCTTGTCCTGGCCCCTACCAGCCCTTGCCTCAGAGAGTCTCCAATGCAGGACAGGGAACATCAAACATTCTCCAGAGACCAAGCAAATCTACCTACCGGACTTGAAGATGTGAATCAGACACATGAGCAGCGTGCCCAGTTCCTGGCAATAGAAAGTATGTTGTTGTTCACTCATGTCCACTTTCAACTGTTTTGTAACAATGTCCTCTAAAAGAATGCCAACCAATTGTAGTAGAAACCTTCAGAGAAAGGGAACAAGATTCAAGTGAATTCAGGGACTATCACAAAGCACTTACTTGAGGTGAAGAGTAAATATAGATGAGGCAAAATCAAGTTAAAGTGGCATTCAGTACTATCTCTCTGGATTAGGTCACTTTGCCTCTCTCAGTATCACTTTCCTTACTTTCTAAGGTCCATCTTCAAAGGACTGGTAGGAGGACAAAAATGACATGTAGCTTTATTTATTTATTTTTTTTGGTAAACAACAAAGCATTACACAGGCAGAGTTAATATTCTACTATAAGAATGTAAGGTATCAACAATTTAAACCATTTGCCTAAATGTGACACAGTCTTCTAAAAGGTGCCATTCAGCCTTACTGGGTTTCCTTCCATAAATGACAGGCCATCTCCATTGGCCACACCCTCTAAGTGGCCACTCAACTGCAGTTAGAGTAGCCTGGCCACAGGAAGCACATTACCAGAGCTCCACTGTAGCAAATGCTTTGACTCCAGCAAAGGTGGATACATATTAGTCTACACAACAAGCATTCAGTCCCTACAGCATGATCACGTCCTCAGGAAGCTTTCCAATAATTTGTGAGGGAAGATAAGATTTAATGACACAGGCATACCAAGAGAAGCTCACCATACCAAGAGAGGCTCACCATGGCAGAGAAAATAATTTTATTATTGAGTGTTCAGAATTGCCAGCACATGGTAAGAATGAAAATAAGACTAATTTTGGTGGATTTTCTTACATTGTAATTCTCTGCAGACAACGCACACACTTGTTGCCTGCACTCAGGAGAGGCTACCACCACCACCTGAGGTGTGCCACCATTGTTAGAGTCTTTACCTAGAATACAAGACAGAAAGTGACAGAGCCACTGGAGAGGTATGACTCAAAGGCTACAGGCAAGGTGGACTAAATAAAGATGAGAGACCCTATGTATACCCTGTTATCTGACACGCAGAGAGAGCTGGAGCCAGACTACAAAGCAAAGGAGTTATTCCAGACTCAGTGATCACAAAACACTACAAGACTTCCTACAAGACAAGGGTTGGATAAAGGTAGAGATAAAAATCACACCTTGAAAACGTTTCTTCTGGCAAATTCTTCATCTGTCTCCCCTCATTGAGTTCTTCTAGTGTTGAATTACTGTCTCCTTCTCTTAACCTATTAATTATCGGGCAAGAGATTAAATATGGAGAGAAGGAGAGCTCCTGAATACGAGAGAGAACGATATCTTCAGTTGACTGGGAAATAAGGACCCTCAAAATGGCTAGGATTCCTGATATCCACAGCTGAACAGTGCTTACAGATGCCTAAAAAGAAGAAAATAAATTACAGCTAAAGAAAGAATATTAATTCTTTTCCTTACTCCAATCTCATGACAGAAAGTTGTCCCTATTTTACCACCCCACCAATAATTCTCTGTGTCACCCAAAGTGGGGTCTACAGACAAGCAGCATCAACATCACCTGGGAATGTCAACGAACGGAATCAGAAATGTGGTGGGCGGACCCAGCAATCTGTGCTTTAACAAGCTCTCAAGGCAATTCTGATAAATCACTGCATTATACATTTTTGATTCTAAGATGCAATTGTGACGCAAGATACTCACCATTGTATTTGGAGTAACAAACATACTTCGCAAAAGCATGTCCACAGGACGGAGGGATGAAGGGGCCAAAATTTCAAACAAAGTATTTAATACTCCAAGGGCTTCATGAGAATCAATATGCATCTGTTGCAATTAAACATCACAAAAGTTTTCATGTAAGCCAACAAAAATGCCAACATTATATAAAGCAGGTTATACATCTCAGGTCAAAAGAGGTAAATCATTCCATCATTACCACCCCTTGTTTAAATACATTTTAATAGTCAACCAAGCTAATACTTTTCAGGACACTTTGTCAGTGATATTTTTCTACAATGAAATCTTTTCATTTAGATTCTTATTACATAAATAATACATACTTTCTGTAGAAGATTCAAACATATAAGAGTATGAAAAATTATGACCAGGACTCACACCACCCTGACATCAACAACATTTTGGGAACCAGTCTTTCACGTTTCTCTCTATACACACGTAATTTTAACTAAACAAGATATCATGAACACTATCGTTTGTTTATTTATTTTTGCTTTACCTACAACACACCATCTCTTCAACTCTGTCCAACCCACCAATCAGTAACAAATGTTAACAAATTGGTGAATATTCCTTTTTAAATTTCTTCCCTGTTCCTATATAAAATTGAAATATTTGTAATGGATGCAAACTATTCCAAGCTAGTTCTATACCACAATTTATTCAATCTACCCTGTTCATGATGGGCATCACCTGTTTCCAATTTTTGTCATTGTAATGTGTATGTATATATGTAGGGAATAATCTTGTAAAGATTCCAATATTTTTCAATGTACAAACCTGAAAACTACAGCACCATGTGCTAAACCCTCCCCAAAAGAAGACAGTTAAAAGAGAACCACCAACCACATCTACCTGTACCCACACTTGCCTGCCTTCTCTGGTAGCCCTGGGAGAAACCACCATGCCCAAGGTAAAGGGTGATAGTGCTATATGTGCAAACAACCCTTGTCCACTGTACCTGCCTGAGGATACCATGATGGCAGTCTCCTCTTTGTCCTGCGTCACCAGATTTTACCTCTATTTGCTTCTGTCCACAGCTGTGGGCAAATGGCAGTGTCGGCTTTTGCCTTGGATCTCTTTCAAGAATGGTCTATACTCCAATTCCTCCCTTCCGGTTCCTTCACAAACACACTGCCATCGGGCGTTTATTCCTCTGCTCCCACTAAAACTGCTTGCCAGTGACCTCCATGGTCCTATATCCATGGGCCAATTCTCAGGGCTCATTTACTTGACCTCTTCGCATCCCACAGCTGGCCAATCACTCTTCTAGGAAAGGGTCTGTACACACTTGCCTACTTTTCCTCTCGGGCTCCTTCTTCAGGGGCCCTCCTTGTCTCTAGGACCTCTGGCTGTGACTGTCCTCAGCTCAGGGTTTGGCCTTCTCCTCCCCTCCTGCAGTACTTACTGCATGACGACCTCATCCAGTCTCACATTTTCCTCCAGACCTTGACATGCATAGGCCTGCCTGACCCTCCATGGGAGGCCTAGTAGACATCTCGACTGAACACATCCAAATGGCTCTGACCTCCTGAAACCTACTCCTCCCAGTCTTTCCAACCTCAATAAATGTCAGTTCCATCACCCTCAGCCCCCACCCCCTGCTGTCTTGCAGCCTACATTTCAACTATTAGCAAATCTCGCTGGTTTCCATCCACACTATTACGGCTCCTTGCCACCAATGCCTGCCCCCAGGCTCCCATCCCTAGCATGTCTCAAGTGGATACTGCAGCAGTCTCTTGAGCCAACTCCTTGCTCTGTGTTACCTACCCTGGAGTCTATTTATTTGCACCTTAGGGCAAGAATGACCCCAGAGTCTAACCATGTCACTCCTTTGTAGAGTCCATCACCTTTTTTGCATTACGGAAATTCTGACTAAATAAAGGATAAGTGTTGAATGATTTTTTAAGAAAAAAACAAACAAACAAACCCAATACTAAAGAGAAAATAAAAATGGTTGATAGACCAGAATGAAAGAGGCAGTATGGCAAAATAGTAAAGAAGGTGGGTTTCGGAGTCAGACCTGGACCCAATGCTAGCCCACCATTTTCCATCTGTGTGACTTCGGGTAAACTCAGTAACACCTCTAACCCTGTTTCCTCACCTGTTAAGTAGCCAGACAATACCAACCTTGGAGGGTCATATGAGAATAAATAAAACTCCATTCGCCACATGCCTGGCAACAGCTAACTACTGTCATAGTCATCTACAGTGTGAATTTATAAAGATCTAATTGATGGGCCACCCACTGCCTTACTCACTTGAATATGTGTAATGACCACCCCAACCTGATAGGCCAAGGCCTTGGTGACAAACCTGCTGTCTGGCCAGCATTGGGAGGATCATGTCAGCGATCTGTCGAGACAACCGCTTCCACTTGTCTTCATTCTCCTTGTGACACTGCTGCAGGACGAGGATAAACATTTCCAACACCTGAAAGAAGCATGTGTGTGCAATCATAAAGGTTCCTGGTCAAGAGCCACTGTTTCACTACTAATATTTCATCTCTCACACTGATTTGGCTCAGCTGGAAGACTCTAAGATGAAAATAAATGCTATCCTCAATGAGGCAGATCAGTTTCAGACCTGATGAGACTGATGCAGTTCCTGTCCTAAGACAAACAAAACGTGGGGAAACCAGAAGGAAATGCAAGGGGGCTCAGTGCCCACTACTTGAGGATATGTACAGGTTGTACACTTTGTTCAGGATAATTCATTGCCATTATCATTCCTATGGCATTTACAAGATTTCACAGGAAGAGAAAAGTCACTAACAGAAAAGCAACATTTACTCACACCTCGCAAAACACACATACAGCCTTGACTAAACTAATCACAGATGCCTTAGTACTTTTGTGTATATTCATTTCAATTCTGTGTTTTTTGAATTGGTAATCTCCTACTAAATGGTACTTAGGTTAAAAAGGGTTATTGTAAGGTCGAGCACCAGGTTATTAGTGATAATGTATTTCTTAACTGAGGCATTGAAAACTTGGCAAAGGCCGGTAACAGGGTTGGCCTACTGCCTGTTTTTGTAAATAAAGTATTATTGGAAAAAAGTCACATCCACTCAAGTATTTTTTTGTTCACAGCTACTTTCATGCTACAATGGCAGAGTTGAAAGGTATGACACAGACCACATGGCATACCACACCCAAAATATTTACCATCTGGCCCTTTACAGAAAAGGTTTGTCAATTCCTGGTCTATAATATCGACTGCTTTCAACAAAAAGATATACACAAATGAAGCCCAATCTCCATGAAGCCTGACCTGACTGTTTCTTTTGAAACCTGCCTTCTCTCTTCAAGGGAGTCATGCAGTGCGTACACTATAGAAGATAATTTCGCATTCAATTCCAGTAAAAGCCCTGTTAACCAACCTCTACTGTTAGACAAGCTGATCCCGTCTATCCTCTCTGTAAAGCATGCTCCGAACTCATTTAATGCATGGGGCTGATAACTGCAGCCACCAACTCAGCTGTGCGTGCCATGAGTTGGTGGGTTGTTCTCAAATTTCTTCACGGCAATTGTATTATTTATTGTAATTATATGATTTAATTAAATATCACATGTATTAATAAAAATATGAATAGACAAAGAAAGTGCTGTTTCTGTGAAAAAAAGTTTATGGCTTTGTAAATACTCAAAGACAAATAGGTAAAAAGGACTGCCAAAATAAGTGAGGGGCAGGCCACTATATACCAGTTAAAAGAGAAGTAATTTAAAAAGCTGGATTTCTGAACTCACATCACCTCAAAGTGCCTATAAATTCCTGCTTCACTTAAAGGAAAACAAAACCAGAACTCAACTCAAAGAAAAAAAAGACTTTCACCCTACATCAAAATAATGGTAAATAAGTGTACAGTTATAATGTTTGGATTATTTCAGAGTCATATCATTTTTAGAATTCCATCATTTTGACAGATTTTATTAATGAATTGATTTAGGGTCTTTGTTTTGGAAAAGAGGTTTTCTACTATCTTTACAATCTTGAGGGACTTCTTGACTGTGAAGTGCAGGTTAGATGGCCTCCCCAAATGACTGTGCACACCTTAAAGATAGATCCCTACTAATCTGCTCTTCTGCCATCTCCTCAGCTCCTGCAACTGGACTGTCTCTACAGCGATAATGGCATCAGTGACCATCATCATCCATTCTTTTTACCTGATGATATGGGATGAGTCTCAATAACATTGACACCACCACTTCTTTTTGGGTTTCCAGCTCTTTTCCTGCATCGGCTTTATTTGTTCCTCTTAGTACGAAGAGGTCATGGACGACAGGCTGCAGAGCCGGAATGGCTGTGGACACAAAGGACACACAACTTTAGAAAAACAATTCTTAACATTTCCAAAATATTGTCAAGAAATAAACAAAACCTCCACCTGTACTTAGTTTATGACAAGGGCTAAATTAATGTTATCAATGAGCAAAAGGAAATATTGTGAAGTTATTATACCGTCACGGAAGGCTAAGGCTCTTCCTCTGAACACTTATTTGTTTGGTGAAGACCTCTTGAAAACAGAAAACTTAGGGCTTCCAAGACATAACATCACTTTTGGAAAAAGGTGACACAAATGCGAAGGGTGATAAAAAAAAAAACAAACAACAAAACTTTCCAACTAACCAAAAATAGCAACAAACCTGATCATGCATAATCTACTTAAAGATTTAGTTGAAAAGACATTAAATGCTTTTTCAACAGAACACATTCAATCATATTAAGCATTAGATTTCTATGCCATTTTAAACAAACTCACGCTCTCATTAGATAAAGGGTTTATCCCCCAAGTCTTTTCCTTATGCAAAATGGCAGTTAAAATCAATTCTTTAGTCTAACAGAACCACAATGAATTAACTGTATAAGAAATACTTTCGCCGAGAGGTGCTGCAGCCCTATACTGTTACCAAGACTTCCTTAAAGTACCATTCTTCAGGCCCAATCTCTGCCTCTCAGTAGAAAATACTGGGGACAGCTGCCTCCTGACCCCCTGTTCAAAGACTATTCTAAGTGCAGGACCCTTAGATGTCCCTATATTCACCATGTGCATTCTCAGTTGTTTCGTGACCCTAAAGTAAGTAATCTGCACTTTTGCCGAGGCATGAATTTGAAGCATTTGTGAGGCCATGGGAAAGACTGACTCACTTTGCTTGTGTGAAAATGTAGATGGCAGCCAAGCACATGCCTTTCAACAAGGCTTAGTTCTCTGCTCTACTGCAGGTATATTCAATGGAGGACACGTGACAGTGTCATTTTCACACCCAGGGATTTGCAAAGGTCTCAGGATATACCCCTATCAAAATTCAAAAGCCTACATGTCACAGCAAAGGAGCCAGAGACAAGCCAGGAGGGAAATGCAGAAAGTCAGTTTAACAAGTTCAAAGACAGATTTCAGCTCAATCTTAAAACTACACAATCTCGTTTCACAAGCTGGAAGAAGGCTGCTTTGGCCCCTAACCATTTTCTATGGTCCACATTTAAGCTTCTACAAGATAATCAAGCAAAGCAGAATATCCTGAGTTAAGGTCAAACTATATCTTTCCCTAACACTGGATAATAAACTGAATGTCCTTAAAATTGATTTATGACAAAATGGATTTTTTACACTTTTGTTTCATATTGATAAACGAGAATATTTATACTCGTAATTTATTTGTATCTTAGACCCTTTTATTGTTTCTTGCATTTTTCCCCCTAAGTAAGTTAGAAATTCTTAAGAGTAAAGAATGTGCTCTCTATTCTCTTTTTTAAGATATCCGACTACTTCATGCACACGCATATGCACACATACACATACACAGAGAACACCTACAAAGCACAGGATAACTGTTTAATCAGTTGGAAGTGGGTGTGAGGAGAGACTAACACTGTCGAGTACACCATGATTACTGAGGGCCACAGTGAAAGGGCTGTCCCGTTACCATGGGTCACGGCTTTCCTCCCACTGGCCATGATGCCATCACAGAGCTGGATGATTTTAGGGATCCCGATGATCTGTTTTGAATGATAGCGTTCATAAGACAGTAATACCAAGAAGAAAAAGATGTTTGGAATAATTGCCTCTGATTCCCTGGAAACAAAACATCTATTTAGACACTTCTTTTAAAATTATGATACTTAATCAATATAAACATAAAATAACTCACAATTCAAAGTTAAAAGAGAGAGAGAGCATGAATATAAGGAATTCTGACCATCTAATTTAATTCCATCAACTTCAACCAGTTCTGGCATCTGCACCCCCCACTTGGAGAGCTGATGGTTTGTAGTCAGAGGGCAGTGGGAAAGCACTCAGACAGCACTGGTGCACGGAAAGTACAAGGTCATCAGCTCTCCCTCAGTTTCTTCAGCTGCAGAAACTGAGACTCCAAGGAGAAAAGGTAACTTGCCCAACATCATACGTGTTAAGCTGTGACATATCAGAAGAAACTGGGTCTCCAGACGCAAGAGACTCTCAGAAAATTTCCTTTTTGCACTTTGTTGCCTTAATTATCGAGTATTTCAGAAACTAAAGATTTTAATTTCAATAAATATATGTATAAGTCTATAACTGGCATAGTAAGAAACATTAAAAGCTTAACATCTAGACAGAAAAAGCTGCAATTAACGTAAGTAAAGTGCACAGTAATCAGCTTTTAATAAAAACAATTTTATCCAAGAAAGAAACTCTGAAGAAGACTGAAAAAAATTAGTGCTCCCTCACATGAAATTTCATTTAGCAATCAACCATTGTAATGAAGTGTTATAAAATATGGAAGGAAAACTGACAACACATGTAATTAATTAGCAGATGCAGGACTACTGCTAAACGAGTCCTGAGATACTTATTCATTAATTTTTGAGAAACAAAAGTGTACATCATGTTAATCACATTTCCATTGAAAAATTATCTAGCAAAAATGCTTAACATTCCTTTGAAGTAGATGTTCACCTTAGTAATCTAAAATTACATACAAGTACATAAATAGGACAAGAAATCTAAAATAGCAAAATACTATTTACCTGAACTGGCCCACTTCGATGTACTCAAACTGTTTTAACACAAATCCAATAAACACCTACAGGCAGGAAAATAAAATTTTCACATCAAGTATTAGGATTAAAATACGCAAACTAAATTACTTAAAAAGACATCATTTTGACATTTTTTCCTTCTTATCTGTGCAAAACTTTAACCAGTTTCCTGACAGCTATAAAATTCTAGTACACAAGAACTCAAATTCATTCTGAAATCAGACTAGGTAACTTTGGAACACTTCCAGAAATCCCTTTAAACAAGTCACTGAACACTATAATTGGAAAAACAAATAATAAACTCCAAGAGCTATCAGGCAGTAGCCAAAAGATACAACAGGGGGACTGATTTGTTCCAGTGAATGGCCAACTGAGGAACACATTTTGTAATACTGATTAAGTAATAAAATGCCCATATTAGTGCATTTTCTTCCTTCTGCCACTACCCACATCCAGAGGACCTGTACTGAGGCAGGTGCTAAAAGGTGGGGGTGACCATGGCCAACAAAGGTGGTGCTTTTGGAGGAGACCAAACCCCTCAGCATGGCAAGGTCAAGCACAGAGCCGCTATCCCTGCTGCCCTCCTTGCAGGTCCTGGGCATAAGTCTAGGCACAACAGCAGGAGCTCAGGAAGTCACTATGCATATGGGGCTCAATGTTCTCTGCCTGTTTGCATTTCCTATTCGTGTTCATAGCCTGACAGACTGTGATAGACTGAAACCTAAAGAACTAGGGGGAGAGGGGACAAAAGGGAACTGAGTGGTGAAAGCAAATAGGAACAAATGTGAGGCTCACGTGCCCAAGCAAAAACTGACTGGGAGCTGGCATTGCTGGAGTAAGCAGAAAGGATGCCGGGACCCATGGAAAACCAATACATATGCATAGAAAAGCTCTCTCAATATTAATGTATCGTATGGAGAGTTTAGAAAGGGAGAAGAAAGCAACAAAAGTTACTCAAGTTTTGAGAAAAGGCTCCATGCACAATGCCTAAAGAATTTAGCCCATCTAACAATGCTATGCTAATAATGGGAACTGTTTATTTTCTTTGTCTACTAAAGTGGACCCACAAAAAGATCATGGTCTGTAATTCTGTATGAGAAAATCAGTTTCTACCTATGATGAGTCAGAATTGGATTTTTGAGGAAAAGGTAGACCTGTGTGTGATGTGTTCTTAGCTGAGAATGGATCACCAGTGCTCTGTTTGCCCATCTGAGCTCCACTCACTGCAGGCCCTAGGCTCTAGCTTTTGCCAGCACCTGTGAGCCCACTTCTTTCTTGGCCACTGCACCCACTGTTGGAGACTAGGACTTTTCTCAGCCCGCCTCCCTGTGTTAAAGGAAGAGATGAAGTTCCCCAATAAGCCTGTTCTCTGAAGAGGGAAAAAGCCTTTTTAGACTAATTTTCTTCTGAAACCTTCAGTGCAAAAAAGGAGCGGTAAAAATGGCAGGCCCCAGAAATGCCTGGAGAAGGACTGAGCACCAGCTCGGCCCCTTGACACCCATTAGAGGATGCTCCTTCCTCCAAAAGCACTGGTGAGGAACTCAGTATCCTAAACATATTTCCTTGTTTTTCCCAGGGAGGGCTGATAAAGTCATGGGCAATATGTCTGGGAAGAAATGGAAGCTGTAATACTTTCATCCCTCCAAAATTTTGACCTCACATAGAAAAGAAGCCCAAGGGCACAGGACAACAATGATAGTCACATTTTAATGACATAAAAGTAATTTTATCTGTAGTAACTCTAATGAAAATGACTTCCCCCCATTGAATTTAATTTTATTTTCAATGAAATTTTGATAAACAAGGTTTCTCAGGAACTAGAATCAATGTTTACATTTAATGTAGTTTTAATACAAGGCTCCTCAGAAATGCAGATTTCAAATTACTGCTGAACAGACTTATCATAGGCCAAGATCTGCAGTTAGGTCTTTCATTTTTATTCTTTTTATTAGAGAAGTTGTGGGTTTACAGAAAATCATAACATAAAATACAGTATTTCCACATACCACCCTATTATTAACACCTTGCACTGGTTGGTATATTTGTTATAATTGAGGAGAAAGCACATTTTTATAACTGTACTATTAACTGTAGTCCGTGGTTTAGCTTAGGGTTCAATGTTCATGACGTACACCTCTCTGGGGTTTTTAAGAACGACTTTCAAAAGAATTTTTATCAAGTGATGTGATCTGCCACCATTTCTCACCTCGAGCCAGAATAACCCCACAGGGAAGGCCAGGCAGGCTATTTCAAGGTGAGACCAGCTCTCACATAGAAACCAAAGAACATGGATTTCCATTGTTCTTATTAGATGTCATCCCTTTTAAAGGGCCAGTTAAGCCTAGACTGCTTGAAATACTATATCATAATTGATAATCTCTATTTAAAATAAATCTCTGAATTCTGCAAAAATGCTACCCTCAAATAAACCTTAATTATATCTATATCTTACCATTTAAATTCAAACTCTGTTTCAAATGGGGAAGGGGCAGGTGAGCAGAGGTGGGGAGAGTGAATTGCTGGGAAAAATCTTCGGCAATGTATTTTTTAAGGCTGAAGCTAATATAGTATAACACACATGCAGAGGAGTTTTGGGGAGAGGGTGCCCACATTTACTCAGGAATTACTCTGCACCAGGCATTTGCATGCAACTAGCTGCATGAAACAGATATCAGGCATAACTGGCGGAAGAAAAATAAGTTTTATATTTCCTTAAGGTAGATTTCAGCGTCTTTTTAAAGTAATTCTTATTAAATTGTAAACCGGTATAGTGGATGAAACATACAGAAGTGACAAACCTGATCTGAATCCAGAAGACAATAGTTAACCCGTAACTGAACCAGCTGTGCCAGCAAGTCCAACACCTGCTTCTGTAACTGCACAGATGTTGTCGTTGTATACTGTTTCAAAGCTTTTATCACAAGAGGCTCAAATAAACGGATGTGATTATGAATAGCATTCTATTGAAGGAAAAAAAAGAATCATTTAAGTGATACTTCAACTAAAAGTTTCAAATAACCGACAGGAAAGCTCCAGCTCTTTTTTTTATTTCTAGCATGAACACCACTAATGTACTTCTGCCTTCTTAAGCCATGGCTCACATTTACCTTGTCTGCACGGTTCTTTGTAACACTCGTGAGATTTGTTTTCAATTGGGTAGACACTTTCTGGAGCACATCAAACCACCTGTAAGTGGGAAAAGAGGGAAGAAAAGAATATCTTTAAAAATACTCTCCTATACTCAGCTATAACTCCAGTTCAAACTAATTTATCCTCAACAAATCCAAGTACTTTTGAGTCAAAAAGAACTTGAAAGGTTCTTGCATGTTCTTCTTTTACTGAAGATAACTGAACTCAGGTTAGAGCTTGTGGTTGACCAACAGCCATCAAATTTTGTCACCTGTACAGGCTAGGTGAAGAGCTTTCCTCTCCTACAGAAAACTCACAACTGGCTGAGTCTTTAAGAGGGGCTAGAGAAAAATGTCATGGTCATTTGAAAAATTTGGTAATTTAGAAGCTATTACTTGACTTCTTTGGGAGAAAAAAACTTACAACATTTACATAAATTGCATCCTTTTCCTTTTATAAGATATATATGAAATTAGAAAACAGTAATATGTGCCCATACATATAACATGCTTGTTTGTTTATATGTACCCCATATTATTACTAAGATTATTTAAAGAGTCTTATTCCAGAGATTTGGGTATATAAGAAGTATGTCACCAATATTAACGCAAAGCCAAGAACAGATATTTCCCTTGGATCCTGACCCTCATATTTCAATTGTAGTTTTGTGAACCCTATTTATCCATAAAAGGAATTCTATTATTGTTACTACACGGAATAGTAATTCAAATATCAGCTAAAAATTATGGTAATTTAAGAAATACCTACTGTATTCAGGACCTCACAAACAAATTAAAGTGAAAAGAAGCTTTTATCCATAAGCTCACAAACCATGGTGATTTAGCCAAGACTCTTCTATATTCTTTAAATGCCTCTAAATGCACACACTACAGTGCCCTGTTAAAGCTGTCCTTACACCTTAGTCATAGATTTGAGAAGTGCTACTGACACATATTGTGCTGGTTTGAAAGGATGTATACACCCTAGAAAAGCCAAGTCTCAATCCTAATCCCATTTTGTAAAGGCAGCCATTTCTTCTAATTCCTATTCAGCACCGTATGTTTGAAACTAATTACATTATCTCCCTGGAGATGTGACTCAATCAAGAACGGTTGATAAACTTTATTAGGTGGAGAAGTGTCTCCACCCATTCTAGGTGGGTCTGGATTACTTTACTGTCATCCTATAAAAGAGGAAACATTTTGGAGAAAGTGGGAGATTTGGAGAGCACAGAGAAGAATGACAGAGCCATGAGAAAGCCACAACAGAGAACTCTGCAGAAGCACGAAGCAGAAAGTCCACCAGCCAGCGACGTTTGGAGATGAAGAAGGAAAAAGCCTTCTGGGGAGCGGAGAGGAAGCTAGCAGATGATGCTGTGTTTGCCCTGTGCCCATCCAGCCAAGAGAGAAACCCTGACCATGTTCGTCACATGCCTTTCCACTTGAGAGAGAAACCCTGAACGTCACTTCGCCAGTCTTCTTAAATCAAGGTGTCTTTCCCTGGATGCCTTAGAATGGACATTTCTATAGACTTGCTTTAATTGGGACATTTCCACAGCCTGAAAACTGTTAAGTTGCAACTTATTAAATTCCCCCTTTTAAAAGCTGTTGAGTTTCTGGTATAATGCATTCCAGCAGCTAGCAAACTAGAACACACTCCATATCACTATAAAGAAAAATACCATTTAATCAGCACTGGAAAATACTGATGTGATTTAACATACAAGGACTTTTTATTTCACCGCAGTTCTGGTGTGCTGACTAACTTGGCTAGTAGAGCTGGCTGCCTCTAGCGGCTCATCTGGTATTCTTCTTCCTCCTCCTGTCACCTCTGAGGTGAGACAGGCTCCCAGACACCAATTTCACTCACTGGATGAAGACAGGATCTATGCCACAATCACAGGTTTTTGAACACAGTTAACTACTAGAACATGTTGCCTAATTTTTTTTTTTTTTTTTTTTTAAATAAACTAGCCACTGCTTCCTCTTTCATGACTCTACAAAGAAGGTATTATTGACAGGTTGAGAAGAGATGCTTACCCGGAAGTGTCGTGTTCCGGCTCTGCCTGCACCATGTTTCTCAGACTGGCATCAGCCAAGGCCTGGGTAAAGTGGGTGTACGGAGCCATGAAGCAGTAATGATACAAGCCTGGCCTCACGCTGGAAGAGCCAAGGCGCTGTGCGCGGCCTTGAGACTTGCTGGGGTTCGAGGATAACCCATCAAACTGTGATGCCAAATTAGTTCCAAAAAGAGTCTTCAACAACTACAATAAAAGAATTGAAGTCATGAATATTTGACTTACTGCAGCAGGAGTGATACTTGAAGAATCTCCCACACAAAAAATAAATCCAGCTACAAATAATTGGGTAAGTTTCCAAAAATTCCAGATTGTGAAATTCTTATTATGATTTGCCAAATACACCTGGTGGGACTGTTGTTAGGAAATGTTGTTTATATCTTAAACATGAAACTAATGGTCTCCAGTAGTTTCAAGTGTCCCTGTGACTCTAGATAAGATTGAGTATCCCAAACAAAAACCTGGAGGGATACTAAGGTAATGATTAAGTTACGACGCTCTAGCAAAGCTAACAGTCTCTGCCCTTTACAAGGTGGATCTTCTCTTTCAGAAGAATGAGACATGGCATAGTGAGGCAAACAGGACTCATTCTCCTAAACAGCCACCATGGCCTGAGTGACGGAGTGACAAAGGAGGGGCAAGTGGGATTGTCAGACTATTCTACCCCTTCCTGGGGATCAAGCCACCAACACTACTTTCTTAATGGAAAGTCATTACATCACCATGCTTGGAGTGAAGGGTTTAAAAAAACAAGTGCAAAAAACTACTTTCTGTCTTACCTGTTGGACACAAACAGTCGCCATCATCGGTTCTCGACTAAAGCAGGATTTCAGGTATCCTAGGATCTCTTCAACACACTATGGAAAGAATAAATAGTAAAACAAGTGGCTCACTGATGATTTATTATTGTTGTGAATCTAGACAGAAATCAAAGACACAAGATTAGCTTCTTATTGCAATTGCATAATTTAGTAAAAAAAAATATATATAATATAAAATTATATATTTTTTATCATCTTGACTAAAGAAAGATAGAACAAAGTACTGAAATCAAAGTAGATATATTTCAACCATTCCTTCATGCATTTATATATTGATTTATTCATTTTATTTGCTCACTCAACAAACATGTATTATTTACTATAGGTTCAGCTCTATATTCAGTGCAGGAATTCACAAGGGTACAAGAGAGTGAAAAAAATCCTATATTTACAGAGGTTACATTCAAGAGAACATGATATGTTTATTACAACAGAACGTTTCATCAATGTGAGTCACGTCAGTTCTAGAAGTGACTCACAACAATCTGCAAAAATGATCAGTTTTCAAGACACAGAATATGAGGCAATAAAGGTCATTAATCCCTGAGACACAGGTAACAAATGAGGTGAGTCCTAGAAGTGCCCCACCTTAATGCCGTAATTAAGTCTTGAGGTTGTAGTATAAGGAAGAGGAGCAAGCAGACCTCCCTCAGTTGAGGAGGAGCCAAGAGTTCACACAATTCACAGGACAAAGCACCAGACAGAAGAGAAACCCTGGAGATCAGCAGAGAGTATTGATGAAGGCATGTGCGTGAGATGACCACCCAAGGTCAGGGAAAGAGCTATCCGAAAGGATGAGAGGCAGCAGTGCTGGATGCTCACACAGGGCTGGGGAGGGTGCTGTCCACCAGCCAGACTAGAAACACTCGTAAGGTATAGGTAATTGTATGGAGTTCTCAAGAAGGTCTTGCCCCAGCAGTGGTGAATAATTAGCCCAACACCAAGCACTGCTCTGACCCGTTTAACAAATCAGAAATGCAAGACCCAAAAGAATCAAACTATTTCCAAGTAACTTAACTGATCTCCCCAAAAAGTTCAAGATTTGTAGGAATATGAAAACAGTACCAAACAAAGCAAAATTCTCAATGTCTGGTATCCAGTCACAGATGATGAGGCATGCAAAGAAACAGGGAAACAGATCCATAATAAGGCAATAATCAACCAATCAGAAAAGATCAAGAACTGATGCGGATGTTTTAGTCAGTAGCAAAAGACATTAAAACAGTTATTATAACTGGAACCCCAGGTTCAAACAGGTAAGTAGACGGATGGAAGATATAAAAAAGATACAAATTGAACTTCTAGAGATGAAAACTGCAATGCCAGTGAATAAAGATACAATGGATAGTATTAAAGGCAGATCAGACATTACAGAGAAAAGATTAGTGAATGTGAAGACATAGTAAAAGAATCTAAACAAGAGGAAACAGGTATAAAAGAATCAAAATCACCAGAAAGAACATCAGTGAGCTATGGGAAACTTCAAAGAACCTATAAACAGGTGACTAGAATCCCGTTAGGAAAGGAAAAAAGGGACTGGGGACAGAAAAAACTACCTGAAGAAATAATGACCACAATTTTTCCAAGCTTGAAGAAAACTATAAAGCCAGAGATCTGATAAGCTTAACAAACCCCAAGTACAAGAAACATGAAGAAAACTAAACACAGGTGCATCGTAATCAAATTATTCAAAAGCAATATAAAGTTTAAAAAGCAGCCAGAGAGAATAATAAAGCCACGAGGAACTATGTGGAAAAAATTGTATAACAACGCAAAAAACAAAACAAAACACATAATATATTACTATTACACAAAAACAGACTATGAACTGCCTTCACTAGTGGTTCTATAAGTAATATTACCATATCGACAGTGCACATGATTGAAAGGGGTTATACAAACTCCTGTGTCCCACCAATCTACAAATAATAATAACAACAACAAAAGCAGACTATGGAATAAACAAGGTCTAGAAAAGAAGAAAAATAAAACAATTTGTCAAAGATATGGAATTACAGGTGATTCTGTTTCATACACAGTGTTGGTATTTAGAAAAAAAAAACAGAATAACTATATATTTTTTAACCCTAAAATCGTTCTTAGCCTGCATGTCTTGTAATCAATTAAGCTCACAGAAACCTGGAAGAAAACTTGCTTGCACATTTTCCCAGGTCCTGCTCCCCTCTGCTGAGATCTGCTTATAACTTAGATCCCTTGTACCTACACCTACCAGGTGCCCAGCCACTGGTACAAGAACAAAATTGCTGCCTAAGGAATGCAGAGGCTCCTGCTTCCTCCACCACAGCAAAAACACAACTATAGCTCTGTAATTGGTCTATCTAAACTTGATCTGATCTCCTAAATAACTTCTCAACTGACCCAGACCTTCAACTGTGCATCAGGAATGGACTTCAAATCCTGCAATGCATTACGAATTCCCTAAGGAGACTCCTCACCCACAATTACTAGTCAAGTACAAAGAAGAAAGACCAAGAAAGCTTCTATCCCACATATTTTCACCTAAAATATCACAAATGAACTCAGTGGGTAACAGGAGCAACTTCTAAAGTAGATATGAGAGGATAATCAGGAAAGTCACAGGTGAGAATTAAAATGGGTCTTTCATGAATCTGCAAAAACGACAAACATAAAACAAATAAGAAAACAGAGATGAAAATATGTACCTTTATCTATAAAGAAACAGGTAAGAGGATAAGATGCTATATTATCCAGAATTTTCAAAGATGAAATTACTATATATGCCTTTAAAAGAAGGAAATCTGATATATCTCTCTGATTTCAGGAATATAAAAAATTAACCAATGTCAACTGTGATTAAATTATGAATTGTGAATTATTAACTTTTTTATATCTAGATGAATGTAATATCTAATAATTAAGTAATTAAGAAACTACAAAACTCACTGACTATTACTGAAAATCATTTCTATATGTGTTTGATATTCAGGATCATTTCAGGAGATGATTGGGGGAAAACTTCCCAATTCTTATAAAAGACCTATATACGCAACTCAAAGAAGTGCAACAAACTCCAAACAGAATAAATCCAAATAGACCCATTCCAAGACACATATAATCAGACTGTCAAATGCTGAAAAGAAGGAGAAAGTCCTAAAAGCAGCAAGACAAAAGTGAATCACCGCATATGAGGAAAGCCACATAAGACTAAGCACTGACTACTCATTGGGCACCAATGAAGCAAGAAGGCAGCAGTAAAATATATTTACGATTCTGAAAGAGAAAATGATGTCAACCAAGAATTCTTTATCCAGCAAAGCTGCATTTCAAAAATGAAGGAGAGTTTAAAATGTTCACAGATAAACAAATGCTGAGAGAATTTGTTAAAGAGACCTGCCCTACAAGAAATACTAAAAACTTTCTATTCACTAGGGGGTAGGGAGGTAAAGACGGGAGAGAGATGTCTGAAAGAGGGAAAAGAAATGAAGGGTATTAGTAAGAGTAACTTAAAGAATGAACAGAGAGAGAAAAAAAAGATCTGACAAATAAAAACCAAAGGATTAGATGGTTGAATCAAGAACAGCCTTTACCATAATAACTTTGATTGTTAATGGATTAAACTCCCCAATTAAAAAGTACAGAATAGACTAAAAAATGATCTATCTATATACTTATTACAAAAGACTCATCTTAGACCCAGGGATACACGTAGATTGAAAGTGTAAGAATAGAAAAAATATTTCACACAAAAAAATAACAAAAGGAAAGCAGGGATAGCTATATTAATATCAGACAAAATAGACTTTAAATGCAAGGACGTCATAAGACACAAGGAAGGACACTATATATTAATTAATGGGACAATTCACTAAGAAGAAATAAATCATAAATATTTATGCTCCCAATCAAGGGGCTCCAAAGTACATGAGACAGACATTGGCAAAAGTGACAGACGTTATAACAATAAGGAATTGGGGGAACAAATGTTAAAATAAATTTAGTTTGAAATGGTAATGATAAATGAAAGTGAGGGGTAAGGGGTACGGTATGTATAATCTTTTTGTTTTTCTGTTATCATTTTATTTCTTTTTCAGCTGTCTTTTTATTTCTTTTTCTGAATGGATGCAAATGCTCTAAGAAATGATGAATATGAGACTATGTGATGGTATTGAGAATTACTGATTATATATGTAGAACGGAATGAAACAATGTTTTTGTTTGTTCTTAATTTCTTTTTAATTAATAAATACATTTTAAAAAATAATTTCTATCCTAGAGAACTGGATATCCATATGCAAAAGAATGAAAGAGGACCCATATCTCACACCCTATACAAAAGTTAACTTAAAATGGATCAAAGACCTAAACATTAGATCTAAGACCATAAAACTGTCAGAAGAAAATGTAGGGAAATATCTTATAAATCTTATACTTGGAGGTGATTTTATAAACTTTACACCCAAAGCAAGAGCACTGAAGAAAGAAAGAAAGAAATGGGAACTCCTCAAAATTAAAAAAAAGAAAATAATTTCTTGAAATTAACTACTCAGTCTTCTCTCACATAGGAAAGTACATAATGCATCATTACTATTTATTGTTTTCCCTGAAGATCGCTTTAAAAATGGATTTAGGCCAAAACCAAGAATATCACCTTCCAGTAAACAAATACTCAGTAATCTTTTTAAAATGAATGAATGTCAAAAAATTTAAACATAATTTACCTAATAAACATACCAGGATTTTCTAAGGAAAAAAAAAGTGACATGTTTCTTCCCGAAAGAAACATCTGGGAGCGACAGATGTTTCAACAGTAACAGTAGGAGACTTTAATACATCACCCTCTTCTAATAGAACAACCAGATAGAGGATCATAAGGAAATAGGGAATCTGAACAATATGATACATTAATTAGACCTACAAATATATACAGATCATTGCATCCCCAAATACCAGGATATATATATATTCCCTCTAGTGCTCATGGAACATTCTTCAGGATACAGCATATGCTAGGGCAGAAAATAGGTCTCACTGTCTCTGACTGTAACAGAATGAAGCTGGAAATCACAACCCCAAGGAAACAGAACTTTCACAATCATATAAAGGTTGAACAACACACTCTTAAAATGTCAGTAGATCAAAGAAGAAATTGAAAGAAAAACTGGCAAATTTCTGGAGATGAATGATAATGAGGATACAACGGAACAAAACCTACAGATGCTGCAAAGGCAGTGCTGAGAAGGAAATGTATAGCTCTAAATGCTAAATGCTTTCTAAAAAGCAAGAAACAGATAAAACCAAAGAACAACTGAACAGCAAAAGAAGCTAGAGAAAAAGAAGCAAACTAACCCTAAAACAAGTAGAAGAAAAGAAATAGCAAATATTAAAGCAGAAATAAATGAACTGGAGAACAAAACAAGAATACAGAGAATCAATAACCAAAACTTGGTTCTTTGATAAGATCAACAAGATTGACAAACCTTTAGCTAGACTGACAAAGTCTAAATGAGAGAAGATGCAAACAAAATCAGAAATGAGAGGGGGATCATTATCGTGGATCCTAAAGAAATGTAAAAAAAATGATACAAGGACATAATGAACAATTGTACGCCAACAAATGAAACAACTTAGAGGAAACAGATGATTTCTTAGAAACACAAGAACAATCTATACTGACTCAGGAAGAAATATAAGACATCAATAAACCAATCACAAGTAAAGAGATTAAATCAGTTATCAAAAACCTTCCTACAAAGATAAAGACACAAACGGACATTTGCACACCGATGCATATAGCAGCATTATTTATGGTTGCCAAGAGATGGAAATAGCCCAAACGTCAATCAACAGACGACTGGCCAAACCAGTTGTGGTACATACAAATGATGGAATACTACACAGCTGTAAAATAGAATCAAGTCATGAAGCATACAACAACATGGATGAACCTTGAGGACATAATGCTGAGTGAAATTAGACAGAAACAAAAGAACAGATACAGTAAGATCTTACTAATGTGAACTAATATTAATGGTGAACTTTGAAAGTTAAAGTTAAGAAAACAGGTTATCAGGAAATAGTAAACAGAGCAGAGACTGGACAGCTGGCGCTGAAGGAATACAGACTGTGCAATAGGACTTATTCATAAAAATTCAGAAATGGATAGCACAATACTACGTGATGGTAGCACAATAATATAAGGACACTGAATGAAGCTGAATGTGAGAATGATTGAGGGAGAAGGGCTGGGGGCATGTATGAAACAAGAAGGAAAGATAGAGGATGAAGAACAAGACAGTATAACTTAGGAATGCCTAGAGTAGACAACGATGGTGATTAAATGTACAAATATAAAATCATTTTTGCATAAGGGAAAACAAATAAACGTCAACATTGCAAGGGGTTGAAAATGGATGGTATACAGGAAAAGGTACAACCAATGTAAGCTAGAGTTCATAGTCAACAGTTAACACTGTAATATGCGTCCACTGACTGTAACAAAGGCATTGTGCCAAAACTAAATGTCAGGAAGGGGGGTCATGGTGGAGAGGTATGGATTCTTTGTGGAAGAAAAGGAAATGTCTTCATATGTAGATTATAGTGGCAAGGGCAACTCTATTTACTTAGGTTTGATTGGGTGACGTGCAAATGAAACTGTTTAAAAATGAACAGAGACTGCTTAAGAGTTACTTCTGGAGGATCTCTTTTGTTGCTCAGATGTGGCCTCACTCTCTCTAAGGCCAACTCTGCACCATGGGATCAACAATTCTATCCTGACCAAAAGGGGGAAAAGAAGTGTTACTAATAAAGTATCAGTGGCAGAGAGAGTTCAAATAGAATCAAGAGGCTACTCTGAAGATTGCTCTTATGCAAGCTTCAGTTAGACCTTGTTACCTATTATAATCTGCCAACCCCCAACCAGGACCATTCCAGCCAATCCTAAAGAACACCTAGGGCAATATATAAGACTTCACAAATGTTCCATGGACTAATGTAACTTTCCAGAAACCTACAATTTCCAGATGGGTTCCTGGGCCAGTTAAGTCCTGAAACCTAGAAAGCCCAGCCTCTCTAGAAAATCAGATAGTTCTATCTCCTTACCCCATATTAGTGACAGAACCTTCCAACATGAAAAAGTTACAATGGGCATAGTCCAAACACCCCTAAGAGAGGGACAGAAAGATCAAAGGTGATGATGGAGTTATACACAGAAGACAGGATTTAACAAATGAATATGACGGCTAAATCATTAAATTGATGTCTCTTTTGGTCTCAAGTATCTTAGAGTAGCTAGAAGTAAAAACCTAAAATTGTAGAACTGTAACCCAGACCAAATTCTGAAATCTGTTCTACAACTAATTGTGGTGCTGTGCTTTGATATAAATTGTTTTATATATATATGTTATTTTTCACAAAAAAAAAAGAAGGAAAAAAAGTCAATGTGATGATAAAGTATTTAAGCCCTCTAGCCTCCTATATTCTGGAGCAGCTAGAAAGAAAAATCTGAGAGGATCGTATGGTAGCATGACAAACTCTGGGATCTGTTCTGTAACTACTTGTTGAAGAATGCTTTGAAAACTATTCCTTTTTTCTTTGCTTTGTATATATGTTATACTATACAACTAAAAAGTTAAAAAAAAAAAAAAAAAAAGAACAGAGAGGGCTTCTGGGAAAATGGTGGAGCGAAGTGGAGGTTAGTTTGCTCCTGCTCTGTGAAACAAGATAAGAGACAGGGAGAAAATGGCCAGGACTGCACGTCCCAGGGTGTGAGTAAACTAGGAGGGTCTTTAGGCCGATTGGGGGAGAGTGAGTGGGTCAGGTAACTGGGATCCCCACCAAGCAGGTTGCAGTGCATCAGGGAGGTGCGATAGGAGGGAACTGACCCGGCTCCAGCTTGCACAGCCGCCGGTTGGGGAAACCTCCCCAAGTGGCTGAAGTAGACAGTGCCCAAGCGGGAGCCCGGAGGCGGGTACTAGTCCACTGCTGGAACCCTGGCCTCGGGCCGCGGGAGGGGAGAGTGACCATCTGGTAGGGTACAGGAATAGCTGGCCCATAGTCTAGGTATCTGACAGGCCCCCCAGCGCTGCGGATCAGCTGATCAGCTGATCTCCCATACACTGGTCGACTCTGCAATCCCCTTGGCAGAGACCTGCTGGTGGGCTGTCCCTGGCAGAGCAGGACCCCTGGTGGAGCAACTGCCCTGCCGAAGTAGACCCCCTGCCAAGCACAGTGACCTTGAGTTGCTTCCGGCAGGGAGGGGCGGGGCTGAGGGAAGAGAAGATACCTGCGCCATCTGCTGGCCAGACACGGTCAGTACAGCACGGCTGCACCAGACAGGGAGGGGAGAGCTTGAGGGATCAGGAGCTGCACAATCACCACCTGCTGGGGAGAAGGCGTAAGTGCAGGCAAGCAAACTCCAGATCTGCCTAGGTCTTTATTTTTATTTTGTCTTTTTTTTCCTTAATATTTTTTTATTTTCCCCCTTTTAGAACACATTCTTTCTATGTTTATAATAACATTTTAATTAATATTATAGGTGATCTTTCATGGTTTTTTAAATTTTATAGGTATTTTATATTTTATTCCTTTTTTTATTTCATTCATTTTTTTATTCCTTTTCATTTATTTTTATTATTACTATAATTTCTCTTAAATTATCGCCCCCTCTGATGGACAAGAGCTTGAG
This sequence comes from Tamandua tetradactyla, assembly GCF_023851605.1. NCBI lineage: Eukaryota > Metazoa > Chordata > Mammalia > Pilosa > Myrmecophagidae > Tamandua > Tamandua tetradactyla. Next base: position 3,255,433 of record NC_135345.1, on the reverse strand, counting down.
TTCACTTCCAGTATATCCTGGGATGTCTCCTTTTGATTCTGGGGTCTACTAGAGTTGAGGTGTATTTTATCGTTCTTGTTTTTATGTTTCATATTTTTATTATATTATTATCTTACTGTATTATTATTATCTGTTATTTCTTTTTGTGTGTGTGCATAGGTTGGGAGCCAGGCCTGGGTCTCCCATGTGGTGGGCAGCCAGCCATTCAAACACTGGAGCACCTGTGCATGCCGGCCTAGCTTCAAATAGACCCTTAAGTTGGACTGCATCCCCTACATGAGATCTGAAGTTTGATTTGGTGGAGAATAACTGACAAAGAGCAACAGGGAACATTCAGCAAAAATAAGGTAAATACAAAACTTTAGAAGACTGAAAGAAATGAACTTACAAAATAACCATATCAAGATAATCAAATGCCCTGAACACAACAGAAAATCACAAAGCACAGGTAGTTCCAAGCAGAAATGGTCCAGCCAAATGACCAAGTCAAAATTTCAGAGGGGACACAGAACATGTAACAACAACTCAAGGGCATTTAGAAAGAAATAAAGGATATTAAGAAGACAGTAGAAGGGCATAAAGAAGAATTTGAGAGGTGAAATTAAAAAATGACAGATCTCACAGAAATGAGAGATACAGCATACCAAATAAAAAATATACTGGAGACATTTGATAGCAGATTCGAAGAAGCATAAGGAAGAATAAATGAGCTAGAAGACAGAACCACAGAACTAGAGTACACAAAAGAACAAAGGGCAAGAAAGATGGGAAAAATGTAACTGGATCTAAGGGAAATAAATGATGGACAACAAGAGGTACACAAATAAAGAATTATTGCTGTCCCAGACAGAAAACAGAAGCGTAAATGGATAGGAAAGTCAATTGAAGATATAATCAGAGAAAACTTCCCAACACTTATAAAAGTTATGAATATGCAAATCAAAGAGGCCCAGAGGACAAACAGAATAAATCTGAACAAGCCCACTCCAAGACACATATTAATCAGACTGTCAGGTGTTAAAGAGAAACAGACAGTCCTAAAAGCAGCACGAGAAAAGCAATCTACTACATACAAGGGGAAAACACATAAGAGTGACTTCAGACTACTCAACAGGCATCATAGAGGCAAGGTGACAGTGTGGTAAAGAAATAAAATAATTCTTTATTTGTGGGCCTCTTTGATTTGCATATTCATGTCTTTTATAAGTGTTGGGAAGTTTTCTCTGATTATATCCTCAACTGACTTTCCTATCCACTTACTCTTCTCTTTTCTGTCTGGCACAGCAATAATTCTTTATTTGTGCACCTCTTGTTGTCCATCATTTATTTCCCTTAGATCCAGTTACATTTTTCCCATCTTTCTTGCCCTTTGTTCTTTTGTGTACTCTAGTTCTGTTGTTCTGAATGAGAAAGGCTTTCAACCAAGAATTCTTTATCCAGCCAAGCTATCCTTCAAAATTACGGGAGAGATTAAAATCTTCAAAGACAAAGAAAGATTGAGAGAACTAGTCAACAAGAGCAGCCCTACTAAGTGAGCCCTCTCAGCTGATAGAAAAGACAGGAGAGGGAGGTCTGGAGAAGGGCATAGAATTGAAGAATATGAGTAAAGGCTATTTAAAGGAAAAGAGAGAGAGAAGGAAAATAATATACAGATCTGACAAATAAAAACTAAAGGATAAGACGGTGGAGTTAAGAACCACTTTTATAGTAATTACTTTGAATGCTAATAGATTAAATTCACCAATTAAAAGATACAGACTGACAGAATAGATCAAAAAACAACCCATCTATATGCTGTTTACAAGAGATGCATCTTCGACTCAAGGACACAACTAGAGTGAAAGTGAAAGGATGGAAAAAGTTCTTCTATGCAAGCTGTAATCAAAAGAAAACAGGAGTAGTTATACTAATAGCAGACAAAATAGACTTTAAATGTAAAGACGTCATAAGAGACAAAGAAGGGCATTACACATTAATAAAAGGGACAATTCATCAGGAAGAAATCACAATTGTAAGTGTATATGCTCCCAATCAAGGATCAACAAAGTACATGGGCACATATTAGAAAAACTGAAAGGAGGTACAGACATATCAACAGTAACAGTGGGAGACTTCAGTATCCCACTCTCCACAACAGATAAAACAACCACACGCAGGATCAACAAGGAAATAGAGAGACTAAACAGTAGCATACATGAATTAGATCTAATAGACATATGTAGATCATTACATCCCAAACACCAGGATATAGAATCTTCTCCAGGGTACACGGAACATTCTCCAGGATAGATCCTATACTAGCACAAAACTGAGTGTCTATAAATTTAACAAGACTGAAATTATTCAAAGTACTTGCCCTGATCACAATGGAATGAAGTTGAAAATTAATAATCACCAAAGAACTAGAGCTTCCACAAATACATGGAGATTAAATAATAAATAATCAGTGGGTCAAGGAAGAAATTGCTAGTGAAATCAGTAAATAACTGGGGACAAATGATAATGAGAACACAACATATTAAAACTTATGGAATACAGCAAAGGCAATGCTGAGAGGAAAATTTAATCCTAAATGCCTATATTAAAAAACAAGAATGAGCAAAACTTGAGGATTTAACTACTCACCTGGAGAATTTAGAGAAAGAATAGCAATCTAACCCCAACCCAAATAAAAGAAGAGAAATAATAAAGACTAAAGCAGAAATAAACAAACGAGAGTAATAAAGACTAAAGCAGAAATAAACAAACTAGAGAAAAATAAAGCAATAAAAAGAATCAATAAAACTAAGAGTTGGTTCTTTGAGAAAATTAATAAAATTGATGGTCCCCTAGCTAGACTAACACAGAAAAAAAGAGAGAGGACACAAATAAATAAAATCAGAAATGAGAGGGGGGTTGTTACCACAGATCATGAAGAAATTTAAAAAGTCATGAGAATATTATGAACTGTATTCCAATAATCTAGATAACTGAGATGAAATAGACAAATTCCTAGAAAGATATGAATTACCTGTACTAACGTGAGAAGAAATAGAAGACCTCAACAAACCAATTACAAGTAAAGAGATCCAATCAGTCATCAAAAATCTTCCCACAAAAAAAGGCCCAGGACCTTGATGGCATCACAGGAGAATTTTATCAAACTTTTCAAAAAGAACTGACACCAATCCTGCTCAAACTCTTCCAAAAAACTGAACAAAAAGGAACACTACCTAATTCATTTTATGATGCTAACATTACTCTAATACCAAAATCGGATGAAGACGATACAAGAAAAGAGGACTACAGACCAACCTCCCTAATGAATATAGATGCAAAAATTCGGAACAAAATACTAGCAAATCATATCCAACACCACATTAAAAGAATTATACATCATGATCAAGTGGGAATCATACAAGGAATGCAAGGGTGGTTCAACACAAGAAAATCAACCAATGTAATACAGCAAATTCACAAATAGAAAGGAAGAAATCACACAATCATATCAACAGATGCTGAAAAAGCATTTGACAAAAACCAGCACCCATTTCTCATAAAAGCACTTCTAAAGTTACGCACTGAGATAAACTTTCTCAATATCATAAAGGGCATATAGTGAAAAATCCATAGCCAGCATCATACTTACTGGTGAGAAACTGAAACCATTCCCCTTTGGTGGATCAAAGACCTAAATGTAAGAGCCAGTACATAAAACTTCCTGAAACAAATATAGGGAAACATTGTCAAGATCTAGTACAGGAGTAGCTTCTTAAACTTTGCACCTAAAGCACAAGCTGTGAAAGAAAAAATAGACAAACATGAACTCCTTAAAATAAAGAGCTTCTGTGCCTCAAAGGACTTTGTTAAAATGGTGAAGAGGCAGCCAACTTAATGGGAGAAAATACTTGGAAAATATTTTTCAATATTTTCTCACAAAGGTGAGAAGGCAGTGGTAGGATATATTTAAGATTCTAAAAGAGAAAAACCAAGAATTCTATACCCAGCACAACTGTCCTCCAAAAATGAGTGGGAGATTAAAATATTTTCAGACAATCACTGAGAGACCAGCTCTGAAAGAAATACTACAGGGAGAACTACAGGCAAACAGGAAAAGGCAGAAGAGAGAGATCTGGAGAACAGTGTAGATATGAAGACTATAAGTATAGGTAAAAAGAGGCAAAAAAAAAAATTAGATATAACATATAAAATCCAAAAGACAAAATGGTAGAAGAAAGTACTGCCTTTGCAGTAATAATATTAAATGTTAATGGATTAAATCCCCTATGCTGGTTTGAAAAGATTTATGAACCCTAGAAAAACCATGCTTTAATCCTCATCAATCTTGTGGGAGCTATGCTTTCTTCTAATCCCTATTCAGTACCATAGGTTGGAAACTTGATTAGTTCATCTCCACAAAGATGTGGCTCAATTAATTGTGGGTATTAAACTTGATTAGATGGAGGCATGGCTTCACCCATTCTGCATGCATCTTGATTAGTTTACTTGGAGCCTATAAAAGAGGAGACATTTTTTTAAAGCATGACCTTTTGAGAATGATGAGAAAGCCATAGCAGAGCCTAGCAGAGCCATGAGGCCAAGAGAACCACAGAGACCACCAGCCAGCAACCTTTGGAGATTCTGAGAGAGCAGAGAAGGATAACAGAATGATGAGAACAACGAGGCAGAGTCCACCAGCCAGCGATCTTTTGAGATGAAGGAGAATGCCCCTGGGAAACTTCATGAACCAAGAGACCGGGAGAAGAAGCTAGCAGACAACGCATGTTTGCCACATGCCCTTCCAGCAGAGAAAGAAACCCTGAACTTCACTGGCCTTCTGAATCACAGTATCTTTCCCTGGATGCCTTAGATTGGACATTTCTATAGACTTGTTTTAACGGGGACAATTTCACAGCCTTAGAACTAGAAACTTGTAACCTATTAAATTCCCATTTTTCAAAGCCGCTCCATTTCTGGTATATTGCATTCCAGCAGCTAGCAAACCAGAACACTCCCCAGTCAAAAGACACAGACTGGGAAAATAGATTATAAAACAGGATCCATCAATATGCTGTCTACAGGAGACTCAATTTAGACCCAGGACAAAGATAGGCTGAAAGTGAAAGACTGGGAAAAGATATTTCATGCAAACAACCAGAAAAGAGCAGAAGTACCTATACTAATATCCAAAAAATTAGATTTCAACAATGAAAACAATTAAAAGAGACAAATATGGACACTATGTATTAATAAAAGGAAGACTGCAGTGAGAAGACATAATAATCATAAATATTCATGCACCAAGCCAGAGCACTCCAAAACACATGAGGCAAACACTGACAACACAGAAGGGGGAAGTAGACACCTCTACCATACTACTTGGAGACTTCAATTCTCCACTCTCATAAATGGATAGGACTAAGGAGGGGCCAAGATGGCGGCTTAGCAATGTGCGCGTTTTAGTTTGTCCTCCAGAACAACTACTAAATAACCAGAAACAGTACAAAACAGCTCCCGGAGCCACGTCAGTGACTGGACGCACAGCGTACCCAAGTCTGAACCAGCTGGACCTCCCCAAAACCGTGAGTTCCCCAAGCCGTGGCGGCTGGCGCCCAGCACCCCTCGCCCACAGGCGGCATCCCAGAGGGAAGGGGAAAAGACTCTAAACCTGGTCATGGTAGAGGTCTCTCATTGGGCTCACAGAAAAAGAAGAAAGGGGAGGAAATGGAGGTTTTGGTGGCTGTGTTTCTACGGAGACTTGGCAGCCTCTGGATTCAGTGGCGGGACTTCTCAGGCTGCAACTGCCCCAGGCACAGGCAGAAACGGGCTACTTTCGGGGCTATCTCCCACCTGTGCCTTACGCAGGGGAGGGGTGAAGCCCAACTCAGGTGGAAACCCTCTCTCAAGGAATTCAGACCCCAGGGCTTGGCAATTTGAAGCCATTAAAACCAGCCTACAACCTCTCCTCCGTCTTCAGCACGCCCCCAGCAAGGAGAATCTTCCAAAGTTAAAAGTGCCACAACATCTTTTGTTGGTGTGACCGGCAGGCAGACGCGCCACATACTGGGCAGGATAAGAAAAACAGAGCCCAGAGACTTCACAGGAAAGTCTTTCAACCTGCTGGGTCTCACCCTCAGGGAAAACTGACACAGGTGACTCCTTCCCCCTGATAGGAGGCCAGTTTAGTCTGGGAAAACCCGGCAGGAGTCTATAATACCAACATAGACCCTCCTAAGGGTGGGGAGGGAAAAGGCACCATACAAGGAGGGCAAGAAACAAGAAAACAAGAACTGAAAAATTATCCTCTGTAAAACAAAACCTAAGCTAGAGGCCCAGAAAAAGCTGAACTGAAGGTCAAAGACCAGATAGACAACAAATTCATCCAGCAAGAAAACCCTAGGTAAGAGAAGTGAAAGCAATCACCAGAATAAACTAATTAAGGTAATTAAATGTCTAGACAACAGCAAAAAATAACAAATCACACCATGAAAATTGAAGATATGGCCCAGTCAAAGGAACAAACCAATAGTTCAAATGAGATACAAGAGCTGAAACAACTAAATCAGAATGTACGAACAGACATGGAAAACCTCATCAAAAACCAAATCAAAGAATTGAGGGAGGATATGAAGAGGGCAAGGAATGAACAAAAAGAAGAAATGGAAAGTCTGAAAAAAACAAATCACGGAACTTATGGGGATGAAAGGTACAGTAGAAGAGATGAAAAAAAACAGCGGAAACCTACAATGGTAGATTTCAAGAGACAGAGGGTAGGATTAGTGAACTGGAGAACAGAACATCTGAAATCCGACAAGATACAGAAACAATAGGGGGACACTTCTGGGTCAAGATGGCGGCTTAACAACATGCGCATTTTAGTTCGTCCTCCAGAACAACTACTAAATAACCAGAAACGGCACAGAACAGCTCCCAGAGCCACGATAGTGACCAGACACACAGAGTACCCCAGTCTGGACCAGCTGGACGGGCTGCGAGCACCCCCCAGAACCGTGAGTTCCCAAAGCTGCGGCGACCAGCACCCCTCCCCCACAGGCCGCTTCCCAGAGGGGAAAGGAAAGGACTTTACCAGCAGCAGGGACTGGGCACAATCAAATGCCAATTGTGGAACTAATTAATAAATTGTGACTATTAAAAATAGGCCCCCAGCTTAGGTGAACTTGATCAAAGCGGAGGTTGCTCATTTTTGCCCCGGAGCCAAGGGGGCAGGACTGACAGAAAAAGGGGGAAAAAAAAAAAGAAGGAAACAGAGGTTTTTGTGGCTGTGTCTCTCTCTACAAAGGCTTGACTGCATCTGGATACAGCGTGTTCTAGTTTGCTAGCTGCTGGAATGCAACACACCAGAGACGGATTGGCTTTTAATAAAAGGGGATTTATTTTGTTGGTTCTTCAGAGGAAAGGCAGCTAACTTTCCACTGAGGTTCTTTCTTACGTGGAAGGCACAGAATGGTCTCTGCTGGTCTTCTCTCCAGGCCCTTGGGTTCCAACAACCTTCCCTGGGGTGACTTCTTTCTGCATCTCCAAAGGCCTGGGCTGAGCTGCAAGTGCTGAGATGAGGAATGCCGAGCTGCTTAGGCTGTGCTACATGGCGTTCTTCCATTTAAGCACCAGCCAATTAAGTCAAACGTCACTCAATGCAGCAGACACGCCTCCTAGTTGACTGCAGATGTAATTGGCAACAGATGAGGTTCACGTACCATTGGCTTATGTCCGCAGCAACAAGATTAGGTATGCTCACCTGGCCAAGTTGACAACTGAATCTAACTAACACACAGCGGCAGGACTTTTCAGGCTGCAACTACCCCAGGAGCTGTTCTGTACTGTTTCTGTTCACCTATTAGTTGATTTGGAGTCGGAGGAACTAAGACGCATGTACCTTACTAAGACGCCATCTTGGATCTCCGGTCAACTGTCTATTGATGGACATTTTGGCTGTTTCCATCTCTTGGTAATTGTTAATAATGCTGCTGTAGACACTGGTGTGTAAATGTCCATTTGTGTCCTTGGCCTCGTGTCCTTTGAGTAGAGACAACATATAGATGGGTCCTGTTTTTTAATCCATTCTGCCAGACTATGTCTTTTGATTGGAGAGTTTAATCCATTAACATTCAGTATTATTACTGCATGGGTAGTACTTTCTTCTACTATTTTGCCTTCTGGATTTTATATGTCATATCTAATTTTCCTTCTTTTTACCTTTACTCATAGTCTTCCTTTCTACACTCTTCTCCACACCTCTCTCTTCTGTCTTCGTATCTGTCTCTAGTGTTCCCTTTAGTATTTCTTGCAGAGTTGGTCTCTTGGTCACAAATCTCTCAGTGATTTTTTTGTCTGAAAATGTTTTAATTTCTCCCTCATTTTTGAAGGACAGTTTTGCTGGATATAGAATTCTTGGTTGGCAGTTTTTCTCTTTTAATAATGTAAATATATTATCCCACTGTCTTCTCACCTCCATGGTTTCTGCTGAGAGATCTGCACATAGTCTTATTGGGCTTCCCTTGTATGTGATGGATTGCTTTTCTCTTGCTGCTTTCAAGATCCTCTCTTTCTCTTTGACCTCTGACATTCTGATTAGTAAATGTCTTGGAGTATGTCTATTTGGATCTATTCTCTTTGGGGTATGCTGCACTTCTTGGATCTGAAATTTTAAGTCTTTCATAAGAGTTGGGAAATTTTCAGTGATAATTTCCTCCATTAGTTTTTCTCCTCCTTTTCCCTTCTCTTCTCTTTCTGGGACACCCACAACACGTATATCCGTGCACTTCATATTGTCTTTCAATTCCCTGAGTCTCTGCTCATATTTTTCCATTTTTTTTCCTATAGTTTCTGTCTCTTTTTGGATTCAGATGTTCTGTCCTCCAGTTTTGAAAAAGCACAAACAACAACAACAACAAAAACAGATGAATAGGAACTCCTCAAAATCAAATACTTCTGTGTCTCAGGACTTTGCCAAAAAAGTTGAAGAAGCAGCCAACTCAGTGGGAGAAATTATTTAGAAACCATATATCAGATAACGGCTTGATATCCATAGAGATAAAGAAATTCTACAACTCAGCAACAAAAGAACAAAGAACCAAATTATAAAATGGCTGAAGATACGAATAGACATTTTTCCAAGGAGGAAATACAAATGACTAAAAAGCACATGAAAAAATCTTCCTCTTCCTTAGTTATCAGGGAAATGCAAATCAGAACCACAATGAAATATCATCTTTAAACCTGTAAGAATGGCTGCCATTAAACAAACAGGAAACTATAAATGTTGGGAAGAATATGGAGAAATTGGAACACTTATTCACTGCTGATGGGAATATAAAATGGTACAGCCGCTGTGGTAGACATATTTCACTAATATGAACCCCCTAGAAAATGTAAACTGAGTCTTAAAATGTAGAATATAGGGGACCTAGAGACAGAGGCTAGGTTGTTGCCCTACGACCCAGCAATTCTGTTACTCAGTATATACAAGAAGGTGTGAAAAGAGGGACACAGACATTTGCACACCAATGTTCACAGTGGCATTATTCACAATTGCCAAAAGCTAGAAGCAATCCATGTGCCCATCAACAGACAAGTGGATCAGCAAAATGTGGTATACACACACGATGGAATATTACGTAGCAGTAAGAAGAAATGAGGTCCTGAAGCATATGACAACATGAAAGAACCTCGAGGACATAAAGCTAAGTGAAATAAGTCAGACACAAAAGGACAGATAACATATGATTTCACTAATATGAACCCCCCAGATAATGTAAACTCAGAGTCTTAAAATGTAGACTATAAGAGACCTAGAGATAGACAGAAGCTAGAGAAGGGGGAGCGGTTACCTAATATATGCAGACTTGCTAATGAGATTGAACTTCAATGTATGGAAATGGAGTAGGTGATGGTGGTTCATTAGTGGGATTATAAGTAACAGTGCCGTAGTGAAGGTGAATATGATTGAAAGTGCTTGTTTAAAGCCATATATCTCACCAATTAGCACTATAAATAAAAAAAGTCCTTCATGAACTACCTCAAAGGTATCACACTTGTATAAAGAGTGAAGAGTAGAGAGGTATATGGGAAAAACTGCCTATTGCATGCTATGACTATGTTCAATAGGAATACTTCACTAGTACCACCACAATATTAGGGGTAAAAAATTGGGGGGGAGGATAAAAGTTATGGGTATTTTGGGTTTCCTTTTTGGTATGGGTGTGTCTATCTGTTATTTTCTCTTTGGAGCAATGAAAATTGTCTAAAATTGAGAGTGATGATTATGCAACTAAATAAGGATACAGTGAGACAATGATGGTTTATTTTAGATAACTGATGCCCCTTTTCAACATGAAGAAGTTAGAATGGTCACTGCCCAAATATCCCTTAAGATTGGGAGAAGGATCGAATGAGAGGGAGGAGTTGTAACAGAAAAGGCAGGATTTAATAAATGATTATGACTACTGAGTCATTATATTGACATTTCCTTTTAGTCTCTAGTGTATTAGAACAGCTAGAAGGAAATACCTAAAATTGTGGAACTGTAACCCATACCATACTCTGAAGTTTGCTCTATAATTGTTAAACTGTGCTCTGAAATTTATCACATTTCTGCATGTATAATTCACAATAAAAACCATTTTAAAAAGTGGAGAGTTATGTGCAACAGACTTTAAAATGTACCAAAATATAAGATGCATATTGGTAGACAGAGATGAATAAACACATAGAGCAATTATAGCAAAATGTTAACCATAGAATCTGAATTGTGGAAATATGGTATGGTTGTTCACCACACAATTCTTTTAACTTTCTTGTATGTATATTTGAACATTTTCATAATAAAATTTTGGTGGGGCAGTCTGGACTCAGAACCAAAGACTGAGTTTCATATACCCTCTTGGAGTCTGTTTTTGTCCTTTTCTCCTTGTAAAGATCAAAAAAGAAAATAAAGGACTCTGTAGGCACATTCAAAACCCACCAATTTTCTAAAATAAACAGGGCCTTATCAAGTTAACATATGATAAACAAACTGAAAAGAGAATACAAAAAGCAACCCCTCCCATCCAATTTCCTGATTAAGACATGGGTCAGATTCCAGATCTAACCTACTGGCGAAGACTCCACAAAGTTGTCACCGGCTCCTAAATGTACCCAAAGGAGCGACCCATCACAAATGCCATCAGCCAGGGGGCAAGCATCAAGTGTGCTCTGATGTCAGCTACAGCTCAATGAGAAGAATTAAATACAAACCTTCCCAATGTCCTGCAGGGTCGCCAATTCAAGAATCTGTGAAAGAACATCCAAAGCAGAGCGCAGAAAACCCCCAAACTTTTCAGTGCTGTTCTGAAGATCCAAGGTGACCTTGAGGGCATGGAAGAAAAGAAAACCATCACTGGCACCGTCCCACTCTAGTGGCCAAGACAGAGACACATCCACAACTCCCTGCTCCACCTGTACCTGCACACTCACCATGACAGACTTGATTGTGTGTTTTTTACACTGCAAAAACACTTAGAAAGGAAGCTATCCTTCCAAACAGCCATATCATCTTTCAAAGGCATCTTATATTGACAGTATTGAAAGAAAAAATACCTACTCTTCAGTCATAATGAGAAATATGTTTAAAATGTTCATCTAAATAAAAAAGTATTTAAGCCCTCTAGCCTCCTATATTCTGGAGCAGCTAGAAGGAAACATATGAGAGGATCGTATGGTAGCCCATGACAAACTCTGGGATCTGTCCTATAACCACTTGTTGAAGAGTGCTTTGAAAACTAATGCTTTTTTATTTCTTTGCTTTGTATATATGTTATACTGTACAATAAAAAAAGTTAAGGAAAAACAATGCCCATCTAAATCAGTGGCTGGCAAGCAGTATATCAAAAGAAATACGAAGTCCTGTTCCAAATACATCAGGATCCCTGGGGAAATCACTATCAAGATCAAACACAGTCACCCTGTCTGGCTTCCACAATGTATTAAATGAATCTTAAGCAGTATTAAATTAAGGTTCTAAAGATTCAGCTTGCTACAACAAACAGAAAAGAATTTGCTCAGTGAAATATAATCGGGCCAGCTATTGATAGGAGAAAGCCACGACGGGAGAAAAAAAGAGAGAAGCAGGGAGAGACAGAGATACAGAAAAGGAATACACAGGCCAATTTGCACAGGACTCACACTCATGCACATGTGCATGTGCACACTCAATCAGAGTGTGCTTTCAACAGGCCAAGGAAAAGACAACAGTGAAGCTACTAAAGATTCAGGAAAGGTAACATGATAGAACGTCTCAGAGGCAGTGGTAGGGACCGAGAGCCTCAGGACTGAAGGGTCACCTCATTGGCACTGGAAAGGGAAGGGGGCCATTCCCTACACTGACATAAAACCTGCCCTAACTGATAAGGGGGTTTCCTGGACCTACGCTGTGTAGGCAAACAACATGGTTTGTGCTGCACATCTACTCTCCTTCTAGGAGTGTGGGATCCTGATATGTGCCAGGCAGAGGTTCCTACATGACAAGCCCCAGTAAAGACCCAGGGCATAGAGTCTCTGATGAGCAACGCTGTGCAAAAACATGACAGGCACAAGGCTGCCTTTCTGTGCTGGGGAAGACTGCTCTCATGGGAGGGAGAAAGCAGAAGAAGCCTGCATGTGGATTTCACCAAACCCCACCTGTGTCTTCTTTTGACCCTTACCATCTGATGCTGTGATAAATACTGGCCCTGTGTTAACTATATGGTGAGATCCATGAGTCCCTTAGAGCAAATCTCCAAACACAGGAGTGGTCTTGCATATTCTCCAATATAACAACTCAAAACCACAAAATAGGTATTTTTCACCAATATGAAAATCAAAAAGTTCTGCATGACGCAAGCCACCAAAAACAGCTGAAAAACAAACTTGAAAAACCTAATAATGACTCGTGTCCCAAAGGGCTAATTTATGTTTAAACACATACAACATAAATTTTTGTTCTCAGCTCCCCTTTAAACTCTCAAAAATTTGCTTGAAAGCTCATATTTTATCACTGGCAAATACCATCAAATATTTTCTTTGATGTAACAGACTCACTTGAATTATGTCTACCAACAATCCACGCCAGAATAACCACATGTTGTCTGACAGCCATTGTCTTCAAATAAAAATGATAATTCATAAAAAAAGTAGTTGGTTCAGCTCATACCACAAACAATTGCACAAGACCATCTTGGTCTACAGCAGCAATGCTTGGTGTCTAGCCAAAACAGCAAGCAAACTCACTGCCCTCCCCTTCTCTACGTAGGACATGGCCCCCGGGGGTATAAACCTCCCTGGCAATGGTGTAAACTCCCTGACATCAAGTGACTGAGAAAAACTTCTCGACCCAAAGGGGAAACAGAGAAATGAGACAAAATAAAGTGTCAGTGGCTGAGAGATTTCAAACAGAGTCGAGAGGTTATCCTGGAGGTTACTCTTATGCATTATATAGATATCACCTTTTAGTTTAAGATGTATTAGAGAGGCTGGAGGGAAGTGCCTGAAACTGTAGAGCTGTGTTCCAGTAGCCAAGTTCCTTTAAGATGTGTGTATAATGATATAGATTTCACAATGTGACTGTGTGATTGTGAAAACCTTGCTTCTGATGCTCCTTTTATCTACAGTATGAACAGATAAGTAAAAAATATGGATTAAAAAAAATAAATAACAGAGGGAACAAATGTTAAAAGGAATTGAGTAGACTGAAATACCAGTGATCAATGAAAGGGAGTGGTAAGGGGTATAGAAAAAAAAAAGGAGGGAACCAAGGTTACAATATATTGAGTAGATGGAAATACTAGCCATCAATGAGAGGGTAGATGGAAATACTAGACATCAATGAGAGGGAGGGGCAAGGGATATAGTATGTACAAGTTTTTTCTTTTTTATTTCTTTTTCTTGAGTGATGCAAATTTCTAAGAAATGATCATGCTGATGAATACACAACTAAGCGATGATATTGTGAGCCACTGATTGCACACCAAGTATGGAATGTCCATATATTAGGAATGTTCGTGTATGTTGTTTTGTTTTGCCAATAAAAATATATATATATAAATAGAAATGCTTGGTGTCTATTTCCTATTTACTAAACACAAAATTAAAACGCTGTACAAGAAGTAATAATTTTTACTGCCTCATCAAGAGTGTTCTTAAGTGGGCCTGGCCTGTTTCAATGCACATGCAAGGCAGTGAAGCAGGGCATCGTTATTTTGTACAGTCTGGGGTCACTGCCTCAATGCATGCTAAGGTGCCCAGATTTTACCACCACTGCAAAGTGAAAATGGCAAGGAAAGCCTTAGGACTACTATGAAGATGTTTTAATATCTCAAACTCCCTGGAAAAGTTCTGAGGCCCCAGGAGTCAGGGGATCACAGATTGCACCTTGAGACCTTGTTCTAAGATAAGTGGTTCTATATAAGGTACCAAAGCACTGACACTGCTGGAAGTGTGTCCTTTACAGAAGTGTAAAAAAGAAGTTATTTTCCCAATCATTTAGTATCCTTTGATAGCATTTTTTGAAAACTATTAATATTCTTGGATAACTAAAGTATGACAACCATTCTTTAAGGGCACATACATTTACAAAAGAAGCAGAGGACCATACCTTGTAGTTAGCATGAGTAGCTTTCAAGACATCATGCAGTTTGAGGTATGAAGGAAGATGATAGAAACTTCCCAATGATGAGGATTTACTTGCTGTAACAGGCCCCGAGGTATCAGATTGTCTAGAAGCTTTTAAAACACATGCAAAAAATAAACTGTTAGATCAAAAGCAGAAATTTGCTAAGCTTAAAACAGATTACTGGCAATAACAATCTTTAAAAGTACTCTAGAATAAGCCAATTCATAGAGACAGAAAGTAGATTAGAGGTTACCAGGGGATGTAGATGGGGAGTTGTCTGCTTAATGGGTAGTTTTTACTTGGGATGATGAAAAAGCTCTGGAAATAGGGGTGATGAGTACACAACACTGTGACTGCAATGTTAAAAATGGTTAAAATGGCAAATTTTATGGTGTGTGAACATAACTGTAATAAAAACATAAATTAAAAAAATTCTAGCAAAATAAAATTCAAATCTTTTTGATAATCAGAAATGAGAACTTGAGTAACAAAAAAAAAAGAGGAAAAGCAGTGTGATATAGTTTATTCACTTGTTTGCTTTGTTTTGCTTGCTTATATTATTTTCAGGTACTGTTTTGAATGGCCGTCAGTCAAACACATAACCCTTAGAGCCTAGGTTCCAATGGCAAATCAGGAATAAGGCTTGGCACTACCAACTTCTGTGAATTTCTCAGGCATCTCTGGCTCAAATGATTTCATTTACAGTTTACCTCCCATTTAGCTTTGCTAAATATAACTTTTTAATTTCCTACTTCAGAATTAACACCTCAAATGAATTATTTTACCCTTCTACATCTCTTCCTGGCCACTGACCACACTGCCCTCTCCATCCCTCTTTTACAGTGGCAGAAAAGACAGCAAGTGCGAGAAGGAGGTGGCAGGTGCTCCTGGCTAAGGCTGGAGGTCTGCTGGTGGCTGTGACCGCAAAGCAGCAGTGACACTCAAAGACACTAAGAGGAGATGAGCCGGTGGACATGCACATAACAGATAATCTCTGCCACACAGCATGGATATGAACTCATCAGGCTAAAATGATAATTTATTTTTAATATCTGAACAGGGAAAACTGTTTCTCAGGCTTCACTAACTGTGTATTTTGTACCTTTAAAATAACAAATTTCGTTAATCGTGATATGAATGTGAATTTAAATATTAAATTTCCATCTTACAGACTAGGTACCACCAAATCCCCTCTCCTTTCCCTTCCCTCCCCCATCATTTCTTTGTACCTGAACTAGCTTCATTGCCTTTTTTAGGGCTTAATGGTACAGATGCCTGCTCTCCTGGTTCTTTCTCCTTTCCCTTTCGTCGGATTGGACTCAGAGAAGGGGGATTTGTTAGAGAAGGCAAGGCTGCCTAAAACAGAAAACAAAAAATGTGAAGGAGGTATAACCAATACAGAAAGAGAAATCCATAGCAGATGGTTAATTTTCATACTTGTTGAAAAGAGCTAACCCAGGCAACTCCTTTTTCCTCTGAACCCCTATTTACAAAGCTCAGAGACTTACGTCCATTACCCACCTTAACCCACCCAACAGCACATGTAGTAAGGACTGTACCAGATCTTCCTAACAAGTACAGTAGGGGTGGTCAGAGATGGAAAAAGCTCCAGAGTCCCTCAGCCCTCAGGGAGACAAGTAGGCCTGAGGTAGCTTGAGCCACAGGCCTGTCACCGCCCAGAGCAAGCAGCCAGGGTACTCTACGTAAGTCATGACACGAAAGAGGGTGCAAAGCAATGCTCTAAACTTCGTATTACAAATAAGGAAACAGGCTCAGGGGTGAAGTGACTTATTCAAGGTCACAGCTGATAAGCAGCATAGCTTAAACTCAGATCAGCCTGTCCGTAAAGCCAATATTCGTTCCAATCCACAACATGCCTCCCATGACAGAATACAGAATGTTCAGGTCCCTGAGCTACAGGAGATGGCCTGGCAGAGGAGACTGAGGGCAGAGTGGGAGACAAGAAGACAAAGAGAGGGGCTCCAGGTCCTCACTCTGCCACTCACTAACTACAAGATCTCAGAAAAGTAAGTTTATGTCTCTGAGCCTTGCCTGTAAAACAGAAATAATGGGGATAAAATGGTTGCAATAAGGAGCATGGACCAAAAGGAGAAAGGAAGCACTACAAAGACCAGTTAAGAGGCTAATGTCCCTTGAAAATAGTATGCTACATGAAAGAAGCCTATCACAAAAGACCCACATACTATTATGACTCCATTTATATGAAATGTCCACGGTAGAAAAATCTAGGCAGACAAAAAGTAAATTAGTGGTTGCTTAGGGCAGGGGGTGAGGGGTAGGGAAGGAGGAATAGGGAGTGGCTACCCCAAATAACACAAAGAGGGGAAGGGAGGACTGGGAATGTATCCACAAGCCTGAAAGACACAATCTTGGCAAGAAGAGTTTCCATGGGGTAGCAATAATAGAAATCAGACCTGCAAGTGTCAAAGAACTGATGGTTGATACATGGACAAGAGTCTGGGCCACACACGGCCAATAGACTTTGTAAAGAAGGACAGTCTTTAGCTTGAGAGGAGTGGGAAGCACTTAAGTTTGAAACTGGGAGACGTAACTTCCCAGAAAAGTCTGCAGTGAAGTGGAGGAAACCGAATGGTAGCTGAAAGAGTAGTGAAACTAAAGAACACCCAAGATGGATGACACAGGAAAGAGAGAAGAATGAGTTATCATTATCAGTTAACTGACATCTTAAATTCATGGCATGAATAGTTTTTAACATTTGTTGTGAAGTTGATCTTACTGATGCTGTACTTCACAGAAAAGCAAAACTGCTTTGCCAACATTTTAGGGGTCAGCAATTGAGTTATTTAAGCCAATTATTTCAATGCTGAGCTTTCTTGGTTAATGCTGAAAACCAAAGAATAAAACTAGGTAAGCTTTAAATTCCAAGTAAAAATGACAATTATTGAATGGCAATATCTAAAAGGCTAAAAATACACTATCACATTTTGATGTTAAATTTAATGCCATGATTTGAGGAATTCTGTTACTTTAGGGCAAAACAGAAGGGAAGGGATGCACGTGTAGTTTAGTGGTTAGAATGCCCGGCTTCCATGCGGGAAACCCGGGTTCAATTCCCGGACCATGCACCCAAAAACAAAACAGAAGAGAGATACAGGTGCTCAAACAAGGTGCCCAAACAAAGGTATGTTTGGATGGATAAGTACTCAGGTACTGCCCCAGGTAAGAAATTACCTTTATTGCTGGTCCAGGAGCCACATCATCCAAGACATGTGCACAGATATTAATCACCTTCAGCAGATGAGAAAAGAGCTGTTCTACCATGGGCACCAGGCTTCGGTCACCCAGAGCTGGCCAGACCTCTTCTTGTTTGGTGGCTGTGGGGTTGGCTTCTTCTTCAGTGGTCCATGAACTTCGCAAAGATTTGGGGGCACTGGCTGTGACATGGGCACACATATTACCTAAGTTGCTTAAAGGGACATAAGTCATTTAGAGCCATCTATGTTGAAATGTTACTGGCATCACCATCTGAGGTCAATGGACAGCTGACACTCAAAAGGAAATTGGTATTTCCCCCCCAAAATCTGTGTTCCCAATTTCCATGAATGTTACCCGCCCAGAAAGAGACAGTCATGTAGGCCCCTTCTTATCCTCAGAACTGAAGTTCAGAGGGTGACCAAGGCCTGTTGATTCTGCCTCCTCAGTCTCTTTCAGTCACTTGATGTCTTAACTACAACATTAATCTCCTGAGTTTCCTTTTCTACTACAACCTACATCCAAGTCAGTGATGTTTCTACAATACTAACCCAACTGCTATAAAACCCTTCAATCACTTCCCAAAGCAAGAAGAGTAAGTTCAGACTAGGAAGGCCCCTCACCCCTGCCCATTTGAATGTGCCCTGCCTTGCTTGCCAGCCACATCTTCCATCCTCACATGGCATCCACAATTATTTAGTCCCCCAAATGTCATGTGACTGTCCACATCTCCATGTATTTGCGCATGCTGTGCCCCACC
Source organism: Tamandua tetradactyla (assembly GCF_023851605.1). NCBI lineage: Eukaryota > Metazoa > Chordata > Mammalia > Pilosa > Myrmecophagidae > Tamandua > Tamandua tetradactyla. The sequence continues at coordinate 3,236,816 of NC_135345.1, read as the reverse complement.
TGGTGTGACTTTTCCTGCCAGCTCATAAATTTTAATTCCTATCCTGTTCCCCAAAGGAAGCTGATGATGGTCATGTTGTGCTGCTATTGTACTAGATATCTCTTTTATTCTACTTTTATTTATACATACAGCCACTAATGTATAAATTGACTTGAGAATGGGGACCAAACATTATACTTTCTTACTGCCTCTTGCCTGAGGCAGTATCAGGCACACAGTGCCCACCGAGGGGCTAAATGGAAAAAGTATTTCAAAAAGTACTTTGAAATACTCACCACAGAAGAACTGCCAATAGCACACATTTATATACACTTATAAGGGACACTGAAAAATTTCACTATGGGAACAAACTGCCATTGGCAATGACCTTCCAGTATTTTTCCTTCCTATGCCCACCATCTCCAACCTCAATAAGAAAATCAAAAGCAAAAGACCTAGAGCTCCTATTTCAATTCAGTCCAGCACCTGCAAGCAAGTTCCCAGCTAGGATCAAAGCATCTTGGTGAGCTGAGAGATCCAACGGAAACCATGCCGAGGAGAGCAGAGTAAGGATCACCGTGGCCATCCCAACTGTGCAGCTCTTCCCAGGCTCATCTGAGGCACTCAGTGGGGGGACTCTGGAAGCAGACATTTTGCAAGTCATAGTGTAGAAATTTTTAAAGTAAACAGCCTTGCTTTCTCTTATGAACCCAGAGGGCAGTTATGTCACTGTACATTTTATACCAGCTCATAAATCAATTTGATTTCAAGCAAAAAAAAAGTTCCTAAATCTTTAATAGTGGATAATTTTGGAGGAAAGCACGCCAATTTAAAAAGTCATTCATCAGCATATGTGAACTCCCTTAAAAGAAAATGCAGATCACACCCTTAAATCCTCAAAAAAACTCTTAAGGGTAAGCATTTGACATTCATTAGAATGACAACTAATTCAGTAGTCCCATTAGCTGTTATCATTAGCTCTCCTACAATAGGGTTAAGCAAGTATTCCCTTCCTAGGCATTTTTTCAAAAAGACCAAATGGATAAAAGACTTAGGAAAGTAAACAAGGATCCCGATGGCTATACTTGCATCCTATAACAGAGGACAGCTGCATACTGAGGAAAATACATACCCACAATGCCAACCCAGGCTCCAGACACAAACTGGAAAGGCAGTTGAAAGAAGACACAAAGCTTCACAGCATCCAAACTAAAGAAGAAGTAATAAAATCACACCCAAATAACAATATGCGTTTATTAAACTAAACCTTCTACCCTTTATAAAAATTACAATGAGAAATAAATTTAGATCTGTTGAGTGATTTCTAACCATAAGTTCTCTGTTCTACAAGTACAAATCCATACTTAGAAAACACGGTAGAACAACTGAAATGCAGCTTAAGGGCAGGGCCAAGGACCTCCCAATGGAAAGATGCAGCAGTGGCGCTGCCCTTCAGCCTGGGCCTGCACTGCCTTGTGCCACCTGCTCTTCCTGGAGTGCAGCTTCCCTTCCCACCCCCCGGTTTGCTCCTGGGAGTCTTAGGATCTCAATTCAAGCTGATTATGTCAAACCCCTTGACCTAAGAGCTACGAGGGCAGGGTTCCTTTTTGTTTATATAATCCTGGTCTGCAATTGTGCCTGGCACATGCAGGCACACAATAAATATTTCATGAACAAATCAAGGGAAAACTAAATCACAGGGATTTTTATTCTCTTCTTTACATATTCCTAAATTTTACATTATTTAGACTTGAAAGATAGTTATATACTTATCAAGACAACATAATCTTAATGGCATTTCTACAGCATACAAGTACTTCTGTCACATAAAATAAATAAAAAGGGTTAACCTTTTAACCAATTAATTTGATTAATTTGCTGATAATCAGCAAATTAACACCACTATATATATTGCATAATATTCGTTTTTTCTGATTCCAAAAGTTACATTTCTCCATTTGGAAAAGTTGTGACTGATTTATATAAAGGAAACAAAAATCATCCACAATCCAAAAATTCAATTAGGCAATTTTCTGCCACTAATAATTCTGAGCATGTGAGGAATATGTGAATATTATTTTTCACAACTGAGGTCCCAATATTAAAGCATATATTCACAGTTTAATATTCTGACTTTTTTCAATCAATACTATAAACCAGATTATCACTCTCTATATCATTAAAATTTCTACAAACAACATACTAAGAGTTACACAATATATTACCATATATATAGAATTTCATCATTCTTGAATCCTTGGCTAGTATGGTTCATTCCAATTTCAGCATCACAAATAATCATAACAGATAATTATGTTATACAAAATTCTCTGTTGGTACTTCTGACTGTTGCTGTTAGTATATACAAAGAGGCCACTGAGTCAAATATTTTACACTCGTGATGTACTTACAATGCCAACTGGTGTAGTGTGGCAATGCCATGTAGTTGGGATTGCAGCCGACTCCTACTCCACACCTTACCAGTTATGTGAGCCTATGTAGTTCATTTAACATCTGCACGTCTTAATTTCCTCATCAGTAAAACGGAGACAATAATACCTCTCCCTCAGGGGCCTGTATGAGACTTGGAGCTTATTTGTGGACATGTTTTACAATGGCCTTTAACTTTTCAAAGACCCACCCCTAGATTGGTTAGTTTGAACCAAATGAATAAGATTCGACTGTTTTTTTGTCCCACAAAAAAGTGGCAATTTCACATGGTACAACTCAATAGTTTATTCTCATTTAATATCTATAGCAACCCTATGATATCTCTTGGACTAGAGGAAATTAACTCCATTTGCTAGAGGCAGAAACAAGTCATAAAGATATCATCTCTCTAGCGCAGAGTCTGTAGTCAGCTCTGAACTAGAATCCAGGGCCCATACAGAACATTCACATGCACAGGATACAAATTAAGGTCAGAATCAAGAAGGCCTTGCAGACAACGTGCTCCCTTTGTCTCTCCTTGCTGAGGATGTCTGCCACCATCTGAATTGCCAATCCAAAGCCATGTCTAACATGCTGCATATCCTGGTTCCCGCAGTAAGTAGGGAGTGTGAGGAAAACATGCAATTGGATCTCTTCAATTAAAGGGCTTTTGGAAAGTCACACCAAAGAGGGGAACTCTGCAGATCTCTCTTGGTAGGATTACGGTAGCGTTTACATACATTTTTATGTTCACCTATACTGCCTGGATTTTTTTCTTATAATGAGCATGTATTTAATAATCAGAAAAATAGCTCCTTTATTCATTCCTGTTGGAATAAACCAACAGTCTACTCACGAATGCACAGTAAGTAAGATAAGTAAGACCATTAGCTCTAACCATATGAACTACTGAAAGCCACTGTTATGGAGCCCACCAGAGACAACTCACTGTTAGCGCCCGCGTAGTGGATGCGATGAGTTCATGAGACACGGCTGCAATCACTCTTGAAAGGTTATTCTCCATAGTGACATCAGTTATGCTTGGCAACAGGTTATAGCCTCTATACATTCTAATAAGAAAAATATGGAGACTTAAAATATACCATTAAAGCTCACAATATTTATAAGACCAAATGGCATTTAAGAGTTTAAGATGAAAGGCTGAGAGATCAAAAGCAGCCTTAACTGTTGAGCTAAAGAGAGACTTGAAATAAATTTGGTCATTATTTGTAAAAATGGTTGGAATAATTACACCCTCTTTCTTCCCATCCTGCCTCAATCATCTTTGCCACAGTACTGGAACAGTCTCCCCTCCCTGCCTCGCCAGCTATCTCAACATGGTAGAAGCCACCCACTTCTCAAAATGCAAGCTAAGATACCTGTTTCATGCAGCTATCCCTGATTCCAAGACCCCACATTCCTTTCCTCACCAACTGCACCTTTTATGTATTTCATTCATGGCACATCGTAGATTTCTATCCCCAGGAGGGTACAGAATATTCTAATTCCTTCACTGTATAAATGAAGCTCAAATGGAATGCAGGTTCAATTCACTTTTTCCAGTGCCTTGTCCACTGGAGGGACTCAACTACAAACCCACAGAGATTATTACACTATTTTTGCATATAAATTTTAATAAAATACGTAGCTAAGCAGCAAATATATCTGCATAATTGGTAAATTCGTTTGCCATGAAATAATCATATAAACATAATTGAATGGTAAGAGGCCACGTAAAGGGTGGAACTGAGAAAATTTTCAAAGTAATAGTTAGTAACTGATTTTAATGAAATATTCTACTCATCTCTGTAGCCATTTAAATATTCTAAAAGCATTTCTATTCTAGTTACTTTTATCGTCTATGCTGTTCATCCAAGAACCAGATAAGAACAGGATATATATATATACAGTCACTTGAAACTGTATTCAAAAGTTTCTCACCACAAATGTGAATAATAACATCTACAAATCACTGAACTAGTAGACAACCCTAAATAACATTAAACAGTAAACCTAAAAATCAAAAGGCATGCTACAAATGCCATGCTTTTCACAGACGATGCAAATGAAGTGAAAAATTTTAAAATACAGTGTATATGAATCACAAGGAACAAATTGAAAGATTTGGGATGTCACAGCTGTGTGACTGCTGCAGTGCTTAAATTAAGGGGTGGCAAATCCTGAAACAGACAAAATTAAAAAAAAAATTTTTTTAAAGCCTATCAAAGGAAGATTACTCTCTCAAACACAATGGCCTTAAAAAAAAATTCTGTTTGCACTTCATTTATACAGTGAAGGAATTAGAAAAATTTTTCTAGAAATTAAGTGACTCAAATTAAAGCCTTAAAGAAAGGCATCAAGAAAGGGCATATTTTTACCAACAATGTCAAGATATGGCTCGATTACTATACCTGGTTATTGTGCTGACCGAGAAGTGGGATGGAGGCTGTGTCTCATGCATGAGAAGTTTCAGGTAAACACTGCTTTGATCTCTTGCCACAGCCACCACTGGATCAGCTTGTCCTTGGTCACATTTATAAAACAGCTTTGGGACAAGCCTAACATAAAAGTAAGGTTTTTAATTTAAGAAAGTATATAAAATTCACTTGTGACTCATTACCCTTTTCCCCACCACCACACCACCCCAAAGGTATTTAAGACTTAAAATCCATCTGCAATCTTTGTCAGTGGCAGCATGGGGCTCTCCAATCACAAGACTACTCCCCCCACCAATACTTCCTCTGAAACAACTTGGTAGTATACTTTCTTCTTACCTGAAATGCGAACTTTCTCTACAAATAATTAAGTGCTTTGACTAAAAAACAACCTTGAAAGTTCTATTTCTATCATTTTGATCAACCTCAGCAAGTACATCAAGCCACAGTCCACAGAAAGTACTGAGCAGGGAGCAGATCTGATCAGCAGTAGCCCCTTGAACAATTCTGCAGTTTTGTCTGCCTAAGCTCTCCTATACCCTCCAAAGAGCAAAGCATTAGCTGACCTCCCTTACAAATTCTAATCTGAACTCAGGGGCAAAATATGGGAAACAGTTTCCTAACTGAACATAAGGGCTCATTTCTGCATCAATACAAATTGTATGTGAGTGCACACAACTTCTTGGAACAATCAACTATTTTATTTCATTGGTTCACAAACTGTCAAGTCCTCCAGGGAGACTGGTCCTAAATACAATCTTTACTAGGGTATAATCATTATTGAGGAAAAAGGCAGAGATCCAAAATCTTTGACTGGGCAAAAGTCATATAAACTCAGCTAAGTAAATAAAAAAGCACACTTCACAAGTAATAAAAGAAAAGCTAACTGTCAATAATGAAAACTAAAGGCATATACACCAAAATCTAACTATGGTTTTCTTTGAGTAATCTCATGACAGGGATTTTTATTTCCTTCTTTACATAATCCTAAATTTTTTTTAACATATATTACTTTTTTTCCATTACTTTTTAAAATTATTTATTTTTTATTGATATATATTACATATTCACATACTATGTAATCCTCCAAAGTGTACAATTAATGGTTTACTATATCATCATATTGTGCATTCTTCATCACCATCAACTATTTTGTATGTGTGAAAAATAACATATATACAGAAAAGCAATAAATTTCAAAGCACATCACAACAATTAGTTGTAGAACAGATTTCAGAGTTGGTATGGGTTACAATTCCACAATTTTAGGTTTTTACTTCCAGATGTTCTAAAGCATATATTACTTTTAAAACCAGGTAAAAGTTATTTAAAAAAGAAATACCAACTTCTGTCAATGTTCTGAAACATATTTAAAACTTTTTGAAGAATGAGGAAGAATCAGACATGATCATATTCTGGTACTGGGAGTATAAACTGGTACATTTCTGGACAGTTGTTTTGCAATAATTATTTAAAAAACCACAAAAAATCCACATCTAGGTATTTACCAACAAGAAATGGAAACAAGTGTCTACACAAAGACTTATAGGTGAGTGTTTACAGAGCATGATTCATAATAGCAAAAAAGTAGGAATGATAATGATATTCATCAGCTGGTGAATGGATAAATAAAATATGATATTATCCATACAAGGAATTATTCAGCAATAACAAGGAATAAACTACTGATATAAGCAACAACATGTATTAACATGTATCAGGATGAACTTCAAAACCTAAGTGAAAGAAGCCAGATGCAAAAGACTACCTACTGTATGATTCCATTTAAACAAAACATCCAGGAAAGGCAAATCTCTAGAGACAGAAGGTAGGTAAGTGGTTGTCTGGGGCTGGACCTGGAACAGGGACTTACTGCAAATGGGCAAAAGAGGTCTTTCTGAAGTGATGGAAATGTTCGAAATTTTGATGGGAGGGATGGTTGCATAATTCTGTAAATTTACTAAAAATCACTGAAGAGTATACTTAAAATGGATGAATTTTAAGGGATGTAAAGTGTACCTCAATAACGCTATTAGAGAAAAAAACGTAAAAATGCTTGGCCCAATAATTCAACTTGCAAGAACACTAAAAAAAAAAAAATTACACAATTTATACACAAAGATTTATATGTAACAATGTTCAGTGGAGTTTTATTCATTATTTAAACCCAACAAAAACTTAACATCCAGCAAAATGATATTTATATAAAAAACTTCTCACAACCATGTGGTAAAAAAATGGCTACTAATTAATGTTCCTGTTTCAGAAGAGTATTTGATAACAGGAAAATGCTAATAATATACTAAGTGAAAAATATCAGATTACAAAGTTGCATGTTTATTTCAATTCCAATTTTGAAAAAGAAACGTATATAAAGGATATAAAGCAAAATGTACAACGTGATTAACTCCAGGGAACAGAACAGAAGGTAGCTTTTATTTTCCTTTTAATGCACTACTTTTACAACTGCAGATTGGTATTTTGTTTGTTGTTCTAATTATTAGACTCATGGTAGTACATTTGTTTTGATAGTTACACAACAGAATGGCTGAAAATGAGCTCAAAAGATTCAGAAATACTACCCTACATCCTTTAAATTCTTCCTCCTCTTGCACACTCTCATACCATTGAGTACTTCAGCCAAAAAAAAAGGTAATAAAGAGGGGAAACATTTAGGTAAGAAAGTTAATGAAGAGAGAAATACCTTATCAGTGACGCCGCAGCCACGTGCCGCACCCGGGGGTCTTCATCCCCCAACAAGTAGATGACCACATTACTGAGCACTCGTTCTTGCAGTTTCAAAAGCTTTAGAGAGAAAGACCATAGAAACAGATGTAAACGCATTTGGCTAAATTTTAAATACTTACACAATCTCCACTCTATCATAAAAAAGGTGATGTCATTAGGAAGACCTCTCTGGCATGAGCCCCAAACACTAAGGCCATGCAGAGCCATCACTTACCCCCGTGTAATGATGAGCCCCTCTGCGTAAGTCTTCCGCTTTTGCCTCCAAGAAGCTCACCAACCTAACAAAAGCAATACGGATAATGAAACAGTTCAGTTATTCAACACTGAGCTCTGAGGCCCCTGCAGGGCCCTGGCACCCCTGGCAGGGGAAAAAGCTGCTTGCTCCAGAGCAGGTTGGTCCACATGCTGAGAAGGCTCCACAAGGGAGACCTTGGTTAAGTTAACATTTTTATGTAAACAGAAGTCACAGTGTTGTTATAATTATAGATATATTAAGATATTGCCCAATAAGTTGTTTTTCTTGAAAATATATAAACATGTACTATTTTTAAATAGTCCAGATGCCTGACAAAATGACATGGGACACATAAGACAGGAGTTAAGTGAGCAGCCTATGAAGTTCCTCCCACTTAAGTCCTACCCCAGCCGCATGCTGACTGGCTTGTGGCCAGGACAAGCTGCTCATATTCCTGCTTAGTTCCTCATCTGTGGTATGGAGGAATGAACAAGACCCAATTCACAGGGATGTTCTGAGGATAAAAAACATGGCCCATGAAGGATATACAGCATAATGCCTGTCATATAGCAAAGACTTTATAAAGGAGGGCCTTAAAAAACCAAAAACTGGGCAGGCCATGGTGGCCCAGTAGGTACAGTTCTTGCCTGCCATGCCTGAGGGCCCAGGTTTGATTTCCGGTGCCTGTCCATGCAAAAAAAAAAAAAAAAAACACCAAAAAAAAACCACCTGAATTATAAAAGCAAAATTTCCCTCCTAAAAGACAGCACTGAAACCATTTCCAGCCAAAACTTATTTTTAGAAAATAAAAGCTGTAACATATTGGGTGTACAGGTAGTTCAGTGGTAGAATGCTCATCTTCCATGTGGGAGACCCAGGTTCAATTTCTGGACCATGCACCAAAAAAACAAAACAAAACAAAACAAAAACCCTGCAACATATCAAAGGCATTTTTTAATTGCAGCAAAATGCAAATCATTCATCTTACCCAAATTCTGTATAATGATGAGAACATTCTTTTAAAACAAGCAGAATTAATATAAAGTACTTTTTTTTTTAAGTTTAAGACGATAGTGGGAAAAATTCATTTAAATGACTAAGAACACTTAATGACTACAACTATCAGGAAAATCCACTCCACTCCTTATAATTTAAAAATCCTAAGTGCAAGACAAAGTGCAGCAAAAAGCCACTGGGAAGGAGACACTACCACTGGTTATCAAAACCACTCAGATTTCTGATGGACTGGTTACTTGATAACCATCACTACTAGCTTGACCCCCAAGACTCAATTACTGGCTCAAACTTCTGAGAAGCTTTAGTTCATTAAATCTAATGAATTTTTCTTGCAAGCAGTGGGGACAACCAAATCAACAGGCCGAGCCATCAATCTTGGGGTGTATTCATATGAAACTCATCCCCTCAAAGGACAGGCTAAGCCTACTTAAAATTGGGCCTAAGAGTCACCCCCAAAGAACCTTTTTTGCTGCTCACATGTGGCCTCTCTCTCAGCCAACACGACAAGCAAACTTGTCACTGCCCTCCCCCTCTCTACATGGGATGTGACTCCCTGGCAACATGGGACAGAAATCCTAGAACAAGGTGGGACTCAGCATCAAGGGATTGAGAAAACCTTCTCAACCAAATGAGGGAAGAGAGAAATGAGACAAAATAAAGTGTCAGTGGATGGGAGATTTCAGAGTCGAGGGGTTGTCCTGGAGGTTATTCTTATGCACTACATATATATCCCTTTTTTTTTTTTTATTAACAGAAAGAAAAAAAATTAACACAACATTTAGAAATCATACCATTCTACATATGCACTCAGTAATTCTTAACATCATCACATAGATGCATGATCATCGTTTCTTAGTACATTTGCATCGGTTTACAGGAACTAGCAACACAACAGAAAAAGATATAAAATTTTAATATAGAGAAAAGAAATAAAAGTAGTAATAATAGTAAAAAAAAAAAACCCTATAGCTCAGATGCAGCTTCATTCAGTGTTTTAACATGATTACTTTACAGTTAAGTATTATTGTGCTGTCCATTTTTGAGTTTTTGTATCTAGTCCTGTTATATCCCTTTTTAATTTATGGTGTATTGGAAAGGCTAGAGGGAAGTGTCTGAAACTATAGAGCTGTATTCTAGTAGCCATGTTTCTTTTTTTTTTAATGATATATTTGCATTTAAAATCTGTTTTGTCAAATTTGAAAATAGTAACAAAGCTCACTACTATAGGAAAGTTGATATTTATAGTAACTTTTTACTTGATATTTTGAGAATGCACACAGTTTTGATAGTTAATTAAATGGTATTTAAAATGCTGTTTAGTATTTAGAATTCAGTTAATTCTTATATCTGTTTTATAGATTATTTTCCTTCCTTGCTTTAATTTTAAGTTGGTTTATGAAACATATTAAACAAACAGGCTTTATGATGATTACTTATTTTTTTTAATTTGCCTATGGATAAACTAAGGTACCCATTTTAGGTGGCTAAGATTTCCATATGCTAATTGTTAAAATATTTGTATTTTCATGTTTTCCTGAAATAGGGAAAATATTTAGTAACAGGTCATTACTATGGCAACACAGATATTTATAAGAATTTTCTACTTGGTATTTTGAGAACATTCGCAGTTTTGACAGCTGATCAAATGGTATCTAAGTTAGTGTTTAATACTTAGAATTTAAGAATTTTGCTTTCTCAATATGTAGACTTTTTTCCTTGTTTCTGTTTTAAATTGGTTTATGAAACTTACTGCGCAAACACAGGCTTTACAACAATTATATAGATACTTTATTTAAATATGCCTATGGTTAAGCTAACTAAGATAACCATTTTTGGTAGTTCTAAGTGTACTGTTTGTTTTCTTAAATAAAAAAATAAAAATAAAAAGTAGTAATTCAGGAAGGAACACTGAAAAAAAAACAGACAGTTTCAATATTGTGTGATGGCGTCTTTCATTGTTAGGAATGACCAGTATCTATAAAAGAAGAGATGAAGGAGCCACTGGAGCAGCTCAGGAATTCTTCCTTATGAGAATGAGCTGAACATAGCCTCGATAAATGTGAGAAATATTATTATTGAGTAGAATAACTTCATGTGAGGATAGCGAATAATGTCTTCTATACATAGACAATAAATAAATGAATTTAAAAAATCTATTTTGTCTGATATTAGTATAGTTACGCCTGCTTTAGTAGCCATGTTTCTTGAAGATGATTGTATAATGATACAGCTTTTGCAATGTGACCATGTGATTGTGAAGACTTTTTGTTTGATGCTTCTTTTATCTCTGGTATGGACAGATGAGTAAAAAATATGGATCAAAAATAATAAGGGGAACAAATGTTAAAATAAATTGAGTAGACTGAAACACTAGTGATCAATGAAAGGTAATGGTAAGGAGTATAGTTAAAAAACAGAAGGAACAAAGGTTAAAATATATTGAGTAGATGGAAATACTAGTGGTCAATGAGAGGGAGGGGTAAGGGATACGGTATGTATGAGTTTTTCCTTCTTTCTTTTTCTGGAGTGATGCAAATGTTCTAAAAAATTATCATGGTGATGAATACACAACTGTGTGATGACATTGTGAGCCACTGATTGTACACCATGTATGGAATGTTTGTATGTTAAGAATGTTGATGTTTGAATGCTGTTTTGGTTTGATAATAAAAAATAAAAATAAATTTAAAAAATAATTATAATCATAAAAAAAATCTAATTAATTTGATTCACTTACCTAAAGTCAATCTCTGCAAGAGTTTCCAAAAGCTCTGTCCTGACCAGCCAATAGGAACTATCCCTCAGGGTCAACACATCAATGATCAACTGTAACCCAAACTCACTGGTGCTGCTGCTGCACAGACTCATGACACAGTGCTGAAAAACAAGGTGTTCACAGTAAGATGGCATCGAGTTTAATCTCACTCAACAGCTGCATCTTGAAGGTTTTAGGACATCATCCATACATCCAATCGTTTTTTGTGTGTGTTTATAACTGCAACAGGGATGTACACTTTTTCAACATTTTTCACAAATATTTATAGCATATACTTTATTTAGGGAAGCACAAATTAAATGTAAATATGCCCCTCTGAAATAACTTTGTTTCCTTTTCCCTCCCATATCTGCCTTTGTCTTGACCTTGACTCCCAAATGGCAATTCCACAGATATCTATCGATGGTGACGAGGGAAACCATACAACATGAATCTAAGGCCCAGATCAAAGACAAGGGTTTCACCGCCTTCCTGAAAAGACAAAGGACGGCCCACTGGATGTTAAGCGGTACTGCAAAACCCTTTGCTGCACATGAGGACAGGACAGGCCTCCTACTGCTATCTGCCTTCCTCTTCACACACATGGTCAAAGCATGTCAGCTCCCGGGCCAGGGACTTAATTATGTTGTCAACACACTTCCTTCTGCTCAAGAAAAGACACAGCTGACAGAGACATGGCAAAAAATTGAAAAAGGGAAAAATTCCTGCTAGGACATGAAAATTTAAAAAGGAAAGGTGTCCTATAAATTTAACAATCATGGGTATTTCTGTTTTGTTATAGACAAAGTTTCACTGTTGTTGACTGGCCAGTTGTGACTTGTGAACCAACTGAGCCAAAAGCTCAACCCTCTGTCACTTAAAATACTGAGGCAATACTACTTCACAAAGTTTAGTCTGAGCATTAAAAATACAGGGTAAAATAAATAACCCCTAAAGTTCACTTTAACTCAACACTCTATGGGTCTAACAGAATTCTCTTCGTCTTTATTAAACAAATTTTATATTTAATGTGGTAAAGTGTACTTCTAAATATACCCCTAGAAAAAGGCACATTTCAAATAAATATTCTGAGAATCAAACCTGTCTATTTCACTACAACTTCACTGGCAACATTTTCTTTCTTAAGTGGTGAAAACATGGATATTTGTTGTTATTTACAGCTTAAGAATGCCTGGAAATATTCAGATTAAGCTCCAACTTTAATTTTAACAGCAGTAAAATTTCCACTAATCAAAGGATTGGTTTTCACAAAGGATTATGCTCACCCTCACGGCTGTACAAGCCAATTTGCACGTAACAGAAGATTCATCTTTCAAAGTTTTCTGCAGCAAAGGAATGCAGTCCACCAGAGAAAATGTACTTCCTGACCAGAAGAGTAAGCAAATAAGACCCTCATGTAAACTTAAATTTGGGAATGATATCTGGAAAAGACACTATGGCAAAAATCAGCTGTTACCTGTCAGATTCCTAATGGTGCTCATCCAATCTCCCACCTGGAAGCGGGACCGAGTGAGGATGGAGTAGACAAGGACCCCACAGAGAATGGCAGTGGCCCCACGGACCTGGGGGTCTCCGTGATCAATATAGTGCAGGATGTCCGAGACGTACTGCTCCTCTGTAGGGAAGAATTGCTCAGCCAGTGTACAACTCTCTACCTTCAACTTTCTGACAAAGTAAAGACTTAATTATCAGGAGGGGGGAAGAGGAGTGCAGATGGTGCCAATGAAACCTAAAAATGACTTGACTATGTTTGGGGACTTAAGGATTTCTAGATTCATCTTACTCCTGACATCACTGCAACACAACAAACTTTCTACATTATAATTCCACATTAACCAGTTAACCTGGTCAGGTCAGATTAAACCAGCAAAATTCCAAGATTTCATTTCAAAAGCTATTTAAAAACAATTCAACTACATCATGCACACACTTACCCCATGTAAATTCAACAACACAAGTTTATCCCCTCAACCAAAGAGAAAAAAGAGAAGGCAGGAGGGTAATTTTTAATGTGTGATTCTTTCCAGCATCCTATTTTATGATGCGCTATATCCCCAAGTGGTTGTGATCAGAGCTGTGGAGCTACTGCTCCCTTGGCTGGACATGGTTCCCACTCATCCCTGGGTGTGAACATCCAGTGTGGCTGCGTGGGATTCAAGGACAAGCTGACTCTATACAATTTGTTTCTTAAGGCATAAATCCAACATGTATGTAAATTTGCTCATAGGTTCCCCAGATTTCTAGCTCTAGTTGTGTGTTTCAATTCCCCACACTGACTATAAGGGGAGTCCAACCACCTAAAAATATTACTATTTATGTGTTTTATGGAGAACTACAACACAGTTCAAACACCACAAATTATCTAAAAAAAAAAAAAAAAACAAAAAACTTGCTGCCGTAACACTGAAATATTTTCAAACAATAATTAACTATGAGGAATGAGGTATGAGTTGTTAACATACCAGGGTACCCCATGGTGTCAAGAGGTACTTTATAAAGTTTGCTGAAGAAAGATTCAGGATGAAGGGCCACAGCTGCTCCGACACAGCTGATGGCCAGTGCCTTCACGCTGACCCTTACATCTCGATCTGGAACCAGTGCTACAAAGAAAATACCTTGGTCACAGATGGCTCAAAGCAGCAAACATTCAGTTTTCAAACAAACAAAACTAGGCCCGCTAAGCCAACTATCCCCACCATTTCCTCCCTTCTCCCATCAGTCAATGGAAACTAAAGCTCACCCTCAATTTTTATTTCTTCTGCTGCAGTAACAAGGCAAAAAGTTGGACACCAAATTGACCTCTGAAACCCAAAGTTTATTTCCTTTAGTTCTGTTCCTGAGCTTCTATACTTACTGTTTTTTTCCCCAGTTAGCAAAAATGAAGCAGATAAAAGGCGGACACAATGGATAAGAGGCGCAGAATCATCATCAGTAGACTGCCCTATGTCACCTTTGATTCTGCAAGGCTAGAACAGAGAAAACTCACACTTTGTCTGTCTTATAATCAAAGAAGTGATACATTCATTCATTAGTTCACCCATCAAATAGTTTCATAACAGCAAGTGTACTGGGTGCTAGGGATGCGGAGATGCAGATCTCTGCAGATACACATGCCAGACCTCACCCTCACCAAAGTCACAATCCAGCAGAAAAGAGACCTGTCAAAGGCAGTCAGAACACAGTACAATGTGTGTTGGGACAGGGATAAGCTCACATGCAGTAATGGTATAGGCAAGAGAAGGAAAGGCTGCTGGAGAAGTAAAGCAGGAAGGATCATCCCTAGAAAAGCAGGAGCACACCAGGCAAAGCCCAAAGGTGAGAGGGAGTAAGTCTGATGGAGAGCAAGAAGGAACTGCTGGAATCTGCAAAACTACTTGAGCATCTACTATGGAACTAACTATAAAACACTACTCCTTACTCTCAAGGAATTCATAATTAACTGGAAAGACAGGACACCTAGCTGTAAAAAGATAAAACAATACAAAGAGATTAAGAGACAAATGCAACAAAAACAAGAAACACTGCAAGGCCAGGTATGACTATCAAATGAATGGTCCAAGAAATCAATGTTATAGGAATTAATCAGGGTAACAATCAGTTCAGGATAGAATTGTTTGGGAAGGATTCTCAAAGGAGGCAAACATTAACAGAAGTCTTAAAACCCTGGGTAATATCTGGCAAGGCAGAAAGAACAGCAGGCCTGAGAAGAGATCAGTATTAAAGGGGAAATAGCTTGATTACAAGACAGAGATGTAGGCTGTGCAGGTGGTTCAATGGTAGGATGCTCACCTTCCATGTGGGAGACTCAGGTTTGATTCCTGGACCATGCACCCCCATCCTCCCTCCCCACCACCGAAAAAAAAAGCACAGAGATGGGAAAGCAATGAGCATGCCAGAGAGCTGGGAACTGGAGTGATTTTAAATGTCATATGTGGTATGTGTCTCAGTGTCTCACCTTATTTTCTTGATCACCTGGTTCAACAGTTTCATCTCTTGACCCAAATTTATCTATACTGCTGTCAGAAGGCTGCCTGCTGTGACCCAGGCTTTTCAATAAATGTGCTTGTTGAAGGGCTTCAAAATAGAGAAATCCAGATTAAGTGACAAATATACTTACCAATGGTTTCCAATTAAAACACAAATACACATATTTACACCAAGAGAACACTGGAAATACAGGAATAAGAACAGGAATAAGTATGGTTCTTCCTTAACCGGTCTTTTTCACTGCTATGTACAACTCAGAAAACAAAGATACCAAGAGATTTCTTCTTAGAAGAAAGAGAAAATTAAAACATCCCAGATTAAAAATGAGGCCATTTTGTGTAAGTGGCCTGGAACCCACATACCCAGGGATGAGTTTCTGAAAGCATCCGAGGCCTCCTCAGGAAGAAGCCCTGTGGCAGCCTCCTCCTCGTCATCCTGCAGCTGTCCAATCGGCATTCCCGGATACTGGCCATCAGCACCGTCCAGCACCTGAGCAAGTCAAGAGGGGCTGTAAGAAGGCCTAAGGGTGGCACCAAGTGACAACTCCATCATGGAAAGACCAAGGAGAAAGGCAGGGATAATGCTGGGGGCTACGCTTTAAATGCAAAAAAAAAAAAAAAAGACCATGTACACAAATGCACGTGTGTGTTTACACATGTACAAATCATCATGAACTTACTGCTCACACACTACTAGGACATTATGGAATGCTTTATAGATCTAAGGCTTCCAAAGAAATCCTATTGGAAATTTCCCTTATATCATGAAAAAAATCAAAACAAAAATATTTGTCTTCACATAAAAGTAAATTTCACAATACGTCAGAAATGAAGAAAATGGTTTTAGACAAAAACCACAGTATAATTGGCTATCTCCCAGGCTGCTACCACTGTGGATTGAGCCCGTTAAATTTGGGGAACAGTGCTTTATGGCTTTAGCCAAAAGCTCGAGTTACGATTCCATAGTGCAAAATGTTTCACATCCTCTTGAATCCCCTACATAATTTATCTGAAAATTGAACTGAGTGAGATGGCAGACTCTCAAACGACTAACAAGTTATTACTGAAATAAATTCTATTTTCTGTATCACTATTAGAAACTCTTTCCAGGTTACTCTCCAATTTAAAAGCAAAAAATCAATTTATATGGTCAAATAGAAGGAAGAAATTATTTCCAGCCCCCAGATTAGTTTACAAAAATATCTTAGCTAAGCTGGACAGCAGGTTAAAATAAGAAGTCATATCATCACAATAATCAGTGTTGACTAAGTACCTTAATATGCAATAGGCAAGAAAGCTTTCCAGATGTTATCTCTAGTCTTCCTAAGATAAAAGAATTGTTCTCACTCTCATTTTATGGGTAAGAAAATTGAGGCAAAGAATGACATATTGCTCAAGGCTACCCTCTAGTAAAGGTCCAAACTGCTCAAGTGGGTGGGCTCCCCCAGGGCCCAGGTACTTAACCCCCACATTGTCTCATGAGGAAAAGTTCGAGGACAACAGCAGAACCAAGGCACATTATGTGTTGGTGCCTGCCCAGCTGCTTAGCTCTTATATCAACTCCAGCAGATAAATACTTGGAGACTCCCTTCTCACTCTCCGACCCTTACCTCCTCTCTCAAATCTGCCTTCAGTCACACCAGCTCCTGCCTCATCTATCTTCTGGGCTAAATTCCAACTCTGATTAAATCCAAGCCCCCACATGCTTTGTGCCTGCACCCACACAACGGAACCTCATGATTTGGTGCTACCTGGAAATCCACTGTACTTCTATGGCTCAGTGGTCCTCAAGTGTCAACACAAAGCAGAAAAACCTGGAGGGCTGGGCTCCAATCCTAGAGGTTTTGACTCAGCGAGTCTGGAGTCCAGCCAGAGTCTGCAGGTCTCACTAGTCCCCAGGAAATGCAGGTGCCGCTGGTCTGGGGGCTGTGCTTTCAGAACCACTACTTTGGTCCTCTCTATCTTCTTAGATGGGTATTTCCTATTTTCTCCTCTTCCCTCAAACTTCCAACTCCTCTTCTACTGTCCTTCCTCTCAGATGATGATGATGACATTTGTCATGGTCAGGTTCATGTGTCAACTTGGTCAAGTGGTGGTACCTGTTTGTCTGGTTGGGCAAGTGCTGGCCTGCCTGTTGCAATGAGGGCATTTCATAGAATTAAATCGTGATCAAGTCAGCTGCATCCACAGCTGAATCCATTTGTAATCAGCCAAGGGGAGTGTCTTCTGCAATGAGTGCTGCTCAACCTAATCACTGGAAGCATTTTAAGGAGGATTCAGAAGAGACAGGTTCTCTTCCTGCTTCGGCTGGCGAGCCTCTCCTGTGGAGTTCGCCCAGACCCTCCAACGGAATCATCAGTTTCACAGCCTGCCCTGTGGATTTTGGACTCTGCATTCCCACAGTCACGTGAGACACTTGTATAAATTTTATATTTGCGAGTGTTCTCTGTTGATTCTGTTTTTCTAGAGAGCCCTAATACAACATTGCTTTCCATTTTAGTGAGAATGTAAAATTGATCAGAAGTGTATTTGCATGTTACCACCACATCTACCCACTAACCGCCTTTGTGTCCTGACAGTCCATGTTCCCTCCTGTTCTGAAACATGAACTGTCAAGGCTGCCGACAAAGGCTCACCCCTGTCTGGAGCACTGAACCTCATTCTCTCTCACCTACTCAAGGACATGGCTCCAGCCCCTCTTTCCCTCTCTCTGGCAGTTAAAGAATCATTCCTAGCAGTACACATTTGTTAAGAGCTCTCTATCTTAAGAGAACCTTCTCTTAGCCTTATATTACCTTCTGTCTCTATTTCTCCCTGAGAACAAAATCCGTCACAGGCATTGTCCATACTCATTGTCTCCAATTCTTCAATCCTTACTCTTTCAACTCACTCCTTTCAGGCTCTTGGGCCCAGAAATCTGCCCAAACAGCTCCTTAACAAGGTGCACAGTGGCTTCCCTGTTGCCAAATGCTTATACCTCAGCTTATTTAACCTGTCAGCAATATGTGATATGGCTAATTGCACCCTCCTCTTTGAAATGCTGTCTTTGTTGGCTCCAGGAGGTGTTATTCTCTTTTGATCATCCTCCTAGGCCACACAGGCTGCTCCTTCTCAATCGTCTTTTCTTCAGCCTCTTACCACTGGAGTGTCCCAGAGCTCAATTCTTGGAGCTCTTCTCTTTCCCAGTTACACTCACACCTTGATGATCTCATCCAGTTCCAAGGCTTCAGTGTTGCCATATCCATACTTTACTACTCCAATGTTGGCTTCTCCCCTGAACTCCAGACTCATCTATTAAACTGTCTACACAACATGTACATACTGATGTCTAATAGACATCTACAACCCGACACGTGTAAAACCCACCTACTGCTCTTCCCTAAGCCACTCCTCCCAGAGTCTTCCCCATCTCAATTAATTACAACTTTTCTCTCTCACGCACACCCTTTATCCAACTTGTTAGTGCATCCCCTGGCATCACACCCAGGCCCCAACACACACTCTAGAACAGAATCATGTAGGCAAACTACAGCCTGTGGACCAAATGGGGTTCACTGCCTAACACTGCAAATAAAGATTTACTGGAACACAGTCACACTCATGCGCTTGTGTCTGCTGTCACACAGCAGAGATGAATAAGAACCAGACACTGCATGACCTGTAAAGTCAAAAATATCTGTGATCTAACCCATTACAGAAAGAGTCTGACGATCCCTGTTCTAGATTATCAGCTCTACGTGAGTAGGAGTTTCGTATGTTGTTCCCTCTAGTTTATCCCCAGCTTTTAGAACAATGCCTAAAATATGGGAGGCACTCAATAAACTTGTTTAATAAATAATGAATGATGAGACAAAGGATATAGAAGCATCTTACAAACTAGAAAGAACTATCCCAATATGAGAACTATCCAGGGAAGGAGCTTAGTTTTCTGTAGGTCAATTACTGGAAAGCTCCATGCTGAAGGCCAAATCACAGATCCTCACCTCTCATTTCATGAACTAAACAGCACTAAGGGGGACAGGCAAGGCGGAGATCAGATCAGGACCCCCAGCCACACCCTCAATGTTCATGTCCTAGTCCCGGGGTTGGGGAGGAACAGCCATATCATTATTCATTATCAGAAACCTGAACATCAGAAACTATACCATAAGCAAGCAAGCATCAAAGTTCAATAAAAAGTCTGGTGTCTATCACTACAGAGAAGTAAAAAGAAGTATTTTACAAAAATAAATATAATAAAATCTGAAAACTAACATCCTGAAAGTGTATTTGCTTTATGAATAAATCAAGAAACACTGACTGTTTCTCTTCTATGCCCAGCAATAGCGTAAATTCTGAGTAAACATGTTGGCTGCCTGTTGGGACATGCCCCCTGCCCCCCTAACCCCATCCCCTCCCTAGAGGCCCGCACGAGTCCCCTTGAGCAATGTTGCACCACCCACACAGCAAACAGCTGCTGGAACATCTATTTCAACCACCTTTACACTCCCCCAAGACAGGAAATTTTCATAATTCCTATGGTAATTCATTTCCATTTCTGACATATTTGCCCAGAAATAATATAAAAAGGCCAGATAGCCCACAAAAGTTGTTAAGAAACAAACAAAATCCCTCCACATACTTAAAACCCTCCCCAACCTTCTCTTCTCCCTTTATATTAATTAGAATTCAATGGCCCTTTCTTTATCTAAAATTTTTTCCTATCTTTAACTATTTGGTCTATCCTCCTCCAGGTCCTCTAGTTAAAAAAAAGAGTAAAATAAATCTCCAGATGTATATTTATAAACTTCACCAAATGAGTAAATATAAATCTCCATTGCCTTTAGAAACTCTATCTAAATGATACCACATCAGTCACCAGTAGGGACATCCAGGTGCCTGATCTCACCATTTGTAATTCAAATATTTCTTATTCATCCCAGCAATTCAACTTCATTTCAGAAAAGCTGGGCATACTTAAAATTTGGAGGCAAGACAAAAAAACATGTTCGTAATATTTTCAATAGGAGCCAAATACTTTACAGTACAAATGTTTAAACTAAAATTGAGGGGTAAAATTCAATATGTATTTGTACTAAACTTTTTGATCAGACTCTTTAAGGTGTTATTTAGCCCGTGTTCAACAAGTTCTTAAAAGCATTTGCAATGCTCTAAATTTCAGCATAATTCACATAAGAAATTATTTAACTCCCTTGTTCTGTACAAGTGAAACTAAGTTGGCACCTTCAGTAAAGTTATCAAATAAGATCAAGCTCTTTAATTAAAGATCTGAGCTGATGACCTCTGCTCTGCTATTAGTGGGGCTAGACAGGAACATAAGAATGACTAGAAGTGTCCAAGTCCAGGCCTCCAGGGAGGAGCTCAGGCCCCTGGAGATACGACAGGCCCCTCTGAAGACCAAGATGTCTCTCTGCCCACTTACAATTTCAGAACTGTCTGAAGGGGTCACCGCTGAGTCAGGCCCTTCGGTGGTAGTCTGGGAGCTGTCACTGATGGGTGAGGAGGCCTGGGTCCCATCGTTCAAGTCCATGGCAGGGTCAGATGGGACGGCACTGATCTGGCTGGAGCTGTGGCTGAGAATATCCTCCTCATCTCCATCGGTAGCAGCACTTGTCAAGTCACAACTGGTTGGATCCACAGAGTCCGACTGCAGAGTGTGCTGTGACCGGGGTTGCTCAGTAATAATATCATGACCTGCGGAGTCAGCAGCTGAACTTGTGGACCCCGGAGTTGAAACCCCTGAAGAAGCAGCCAATTCACCTGTGATCTCACCCTTCATTGAGGCTGAAAGAACAGAAACATTAATTCAACAAACATTTGAAAACAAATGTTTTCAAAGTAACAAAAAAATTCACCATTATTAAATGTTTTAACTGCAAAAGACCCTGAAATACAGTGAAAGTATAAACTAGTAAATTTCAGAGGCAAGTAATAATGCATCCTTCAAACACTACTAAAATTGCCTTTTACTATAGTCCTTGCATAGGGACAAAATAAGGATAACTAACAGATATTTTTTAAATGCTATCAATAGTCTCAAAATGTGTTTCATTGCAAAAACTGGAGAAAGTACAGCTGTAACATTACCACCTCCAGCTCTTAAGTAAGAAGCAACAATAAAGATGTTTACAATTCAGGAGCAGCCTGATATGGAGACCCACTCCCACACTCCAAAACAAGCAGTGGTCAGAAACAATGGTAAATTCATCTTCTCCTTGGGGTGAACCTTCTTCCAAAACCCTGTTTTGATCTCTAAGCCAGGCCTATTCTTCTGCAGGAAAAATTTATACCACATATTCCTCCTCTCGTTTTTTAAATTCCCATTCAAAAACAAAACAACTACATTAAATTCACTGCAGAAAGATAAACACTGAGCTGTGAATAGTGGTCATTCCTGGAGGCAACTGGGTCAGTGAGGACTTCTTTAGAGTTGCAAATGTTTGGTTCTAAAATTTTTTTATTTGCACAATCAGAAAAAAAACTTCTACTTTGTAAAATCAATGAATAAATCACCATCACTAGAACTGTTCAGAGGTTTCCTCCCAAATATTTTAGTCTTATTTTCAGTTATCTAAGAATATTCTTTTGTATAGGATTCAACCAAAACCACCCTCATTTAATACAATTATCAGAATCTTGTTCAATACTCATCTTTTACAAGGTGAACAAAGAATATATAATTAGGTAACTACCTGTAAACAAATGTAGATTCTTTCCAATTAAATTATCCTCAGACAATTTTTAATCCTCTTCTTTCCCCACTACCAACCAATTCATGAGACACTTCTACCAGCTCACCATACCCGACCCCACAAAACTTGGGCTCCGGGAGCATAAGCTTAATTGTAAAACTGCCTTAACCAAGGAAAACAGCAAACATTGGATACAAGAAACATACACCCGTATGTTTCAAAGTAAGCATTATAAAAGAAGCTTGGGCTTTCCCCAACTTTAGCAAACTGAGGGTACTATGATCCTCCAGTAGGACTCTCCATGGAGCAGTGCATGGAGAGAGGAAAAGAGTTAAGTGGGCAGAGGGGTAAATGAAGATCAATACAGACAGCTAAATATAAATAGAGACTACCTGCAAAGGCTGAGCTGCTGACGTCTGATCTTGATTCAGAGTCATCTTCCAAGGCTTCTTCTTCTCCTAAGAGAACTTTACCTATTAAATGATGCAGCAACACTCCTTTTACAATTAAATAAATGTGCATACTAAGTTGAAAATTATAAGCATATTTAATTTACCCTCTCAAACAGTTTATCATCATATATAAATACTTTCAGAACTCCAGGGTACTATGTATAAAGAATGAAGTAGAAACATTCTTTTAGAATGTAATTAAAATCAGTAAACCTATGTGGAAAGAGTTAAAAGCAATGATTCTCATACTATATAGCAGAATATTTTAATAATTAATAAATATTACTTTTGGCTACTATGGATAACAAATAATATATTACTATTTAATCTTGAAACAGTAAGTTTTGGTTGCACAGCCTAAGCTTAGAATATTCATACCAAATCTCCAAAGGCACACCAGAACTTATATATAAAAGTTTATTATTTAAAGGACACTTTTACTTCCTTATATTTTAATTTGCTAGACTTTATGGTTGACAACCAGAATTCAAGCGTGATAAGATCTGGGAGGATGAAATAAAATTTCACCTTTTGTAAAGTTCTAAAAATATATAAATTATATTTATATTTCATGGTTTCCAAATAATATTAATGAGAAAAAAAGAAACTGAAAGTCTTAACAGGATTTAAACATGACTCATTAAATCTTGATGGTTGTATCACATATGAATTTCACAAAATGATGCTATCCAAATAATTACTGATATCCCCACTTTCTAATTTCACTCCTCTTCAAAGAAAAGATCATAGGTGTGATAACTCCTATAAGATAAGCATACACAGATACAACATTAAAAGCAAAGAAATAAAAAGAAAACCCAATTTACATATATAAAACTAATACAACAACTCAGCGTATCTACTAAAAAAATAGGGCTCTTAACTAAGGAACAAGTTGTTTATCTTGGGAAATCAAACAAAATTCCAAAAAGGTAGCTCCAGATCTTAATGACAGAGATTTCTATCCTCCAAATCAGCAGTTTCCAAAAATGTGTCCCGTGCAGCCCTCCCTAGGACAAGTTCTTCAAAGGAGCAAGGGCCAGAGCTAGTGTCAGAGATGGGACTACAGGTCACTCCCCAGTACCCCAACTACTGAATCCTAGCTCCAAACAGAACAATTCTGCTTTCAGCTATCTTATATACTGGCAGATTTCACCTGGGAAAAAGGACTTTGCTTATGATAGAAAAGTTTGAAAACCATGACTATAAACGGAAACAACACTTGAAAAGAGAAAAGGACAGAAAAGGACAAAATAACCCATCCCAACAATGTAAACCAGTCATCTTCTATATCTGTCTCTGGAAAAAAGACTCAGAAACAAATAAGACAAGTTTCAGAATAACTTAGTCATATGCCCAAAACCTCTTCCTTTTTCAAGAATATAGAGATTAATTTTCCCTAGAATTCTTTTGGCCTTTAAACAATCTCAAAGTTTCAGCAAAATCTCAAGCTTGATTAAGTATTCCACACTATAGTGGCCAAAATATTATTGATTCCAGGTTCTTCTGGGAAACATTTACTTAATTCAGTGAAGGCCAAAATATAGGAGTGTGCTGTTAAGATCCAAATCAATACTACAAATAATATTGGGTATTAAACTCTCAGTTAAATACTCAAATCATGATAAGAAAAGGGGATTATTAGGTCTTTATGATTTCAAGATAGAATATGACAGCGATTCTTTCCCATGGAAATTCAGGCTGGAAAAGAAAATAATTGGCACTGCAAAGTAAGGATATAGGTACTCAAACTACCAGAATAAAACAGCAACATTTTGATTAACAAAATTAAGTAAATTCTATCTCAACACTTGGTGTATACAAAGTTAAATATGACTAAAAAATGATAACAAGGCCAAAATTAACAGTAATACTTCTGACTTACATTAAACAAGATAAATTGTGAAGATAAATTATCTTTATAAAGCATAATTCATTTCTGTAAAGCAGGAGTAGACAAACTGCAGTCTTTGTGAATAAAGTTTTACTGGAACAGCCACACCTATTAGTTTACAGATTGTATGTGGCTGCTTTCTTGAAAAGGGCAGAGTTGAACAGCTGCAAAAGAGACAGCATGACCCACAGGCTGAAATATCTATCTCGCCTTTTAAAGAAAAAGTTTGTCCACTCCTACTAACCTGAAGCATTAGAAACATGATAAACAATTCTGATACAAAATTCATGTTTAAGAGCCACTCTACAGACCTATTTAGGCCTAGTTATCAGATTCCAGTAGCATTTAAACATACAACCATTATGTTGAGAAGAGGTATAGATAAGAGTACACTGCATTAGGAATTATAGAAAAAGCAGTAAGATCCAAATACAAGACTCTGATTTCTGAAATAATCACCTTTTTGCTTTCTTGAAAGGACAGGGCTGCATGAAGACCCCCCTCCAGCTGTAAATCACAGAAAGTGACAGATCAAAGTAAGATTAACAAGCTGCATAAATCTAAAAGGAATTTGAGCATCTTCAAAAGGCTTGATTCAATATTAAAATTGAAGAAAATGTGGTGAGCATATTTCCAAAGGAGATGCTTAAACACATTTCAAATTTCTACAACATGAAAATTACATCAACTTAAACATATAGTTCTAAAGGTATGACCTAAATTTTCAAATAAACCAAAATAAACTGCATTTAAAAAGCCAAATTCTATCAGAAATATCAGATTATTTGATCAACTAATTATCAAGTATAAAAAATCATCTGAAATTAGTATTTCTCCCAATTATTTGTAAAGTTTCTATCACATAGAGAAAAGGTAACTTCAGGACAAAGAGTAGTCCACAAGGCATATTAATATTTTCTGCTCACGGCTTAGGCCAACATTTATGCTCCAGTAAGGTGGCAGTTAAGAGTCCCAGTCCTATGCTCTCTGATTTGTCTAAACAGTGGATAAGGACCATGCTAAAAGCTCAGCACAGAGAGTCAACCCCACTCTGACATGGCCTGGTAGAGGCTTGGTAGATCAGCAAATCTGTACTGAAAGCCTATACGGGCCAGACACTGTCCTAGAAAGGGTCTGAGTTTCCATAGGTTCTAGCTCCCAAGGGTCGGGCCAACTAAGGCTGGGCTGCAAATGGGGTCATCCTCTAGGGCAGTTCTCAGGGAGCAGGGGCAGCTTAGATTAGAGCTTGAGTCCCAAGAGCAGAAATAACAGCAGTGACTGGGCAGTGGTAATGGTTACAAGAGCAAGGGATTGGAGGGACTGCCTAAAGTCAGGGGAGCCAGGGGAAAAAAGATCAAAGTGGGAACTCTAAAGTCCCTATGAAAAGGTAAAACTCCCATCTCTGGTCAAATGACACAAATGATTCTGAAAATAGTTTCCCTGAAACTTTTATCTTCATGATGGCTAAAATGACTTTTGTGGAGTCAGCCCAGCCAGAAGGAAAAAGAGTTTAGAGGCCAGGCTTTAAATTCTTGGCCTCCTTTTGCACACTAATCTTTCTAAACTTTAGTTTAGAAATGATACCTGCATGAGCGATTCAATAAAGTATAACTAGGATTACTGTTCTAGTTGATGATAAAGAGTAGGCCTTCCTAATAACTTACCTATAAGTTCCACGATACTCCCACTTCGACTTCTGCAGCTGGGCTCATCTTTAGCCACAGTCAGCTGCCCGAAACCACCAGGGGTGGTCAGAACCTGCAGGAGCTCGGGAGGAGGGGTCCTGAAAAGCTGCTGCAGCAGCTCCAATGCTCCAGTCACAACGTTGTGGTCTTGGTGCTGAGTATAATGCAGAGTCAATTCATAAACCTGGAAAGAAAGATAAACACAAGTATTGTTCCATGTTTTTAAAAATGTGTCCTAGGTTTCCTTTGCTTGTTTCTCTTTAATAGGCCTTTTTTGACAAAAGTTGTGCCTTAATTTTCCCCTTAAAATTTCCAATCAAAAAAAAATTTTTTAATTAAAAAAATTTCCAATCATTTCTACTAGAGTGATAATTAGCTTCCATGTTATTTTGTATTTTCCCAAGTTTTATGCATTCTTACATTAATTCCTTAAAAATAGATAGAGCACTTCAACAAAAGCAGTATTGTGCTAAAAGTAAGATGCCATCTTCCTAAATCAGTGACTAGTAAAGGGCTCAACATATACTTAGAGTGGACTCAGTTTGATACATTTAATAATCAAAAAGAAGCAGTGTTGTAAGTGGCATTGAGAAAGAGTTGACAAAATTTTAAAGGCATTATGTCAAATTTATTTGTACTTTTATTACTATATCAAACATTATAGGAACATAATGGATCTATTCATTTCCTCTGTAATTAGAGATGCCAGATAAAATACAAGGTACCCAGCTAAATTTGAATTTCATATAAACAATGAATACTTTTTTTGGTATAAGTATGTCCCAAACTGCACAGGACACATTTTTACTAAAGAATTATTTGTTGTTTACCTGAAATTCAAATTTAATTGGCATCTTATATTTTCATTTGCTAAGTCTGACAACCCTACCTTTAATATCATAAAATTAATAAATATATAAATTTTAAAATCAGACACTGTAAAAGAGAAAAGATAAAAAGAGAAATGCTCAGAGGTAGCTACTTTTATCATTTGTCTTCTTCTGATGTTAACCTCCATGACTCTAGATCACAGATCAGCAAATTACATATGGCCTACAAGCCAAATCTGGCCTGCTGCCTGTTTACGTAAATACAGTTTTATTAGAATATAGCCATGTTTATGCATTATCTATGGCTGCTTTCACACTATACTGGTAGAGGTGAGTAGCTGGAACAAAGACAATATGGCCCACAAGGTGTAAAATATCTTTATCAGTTCCTGTACAGAAAAAGTTTGCAAACCCATGATGTAGATGATCAGCTTATACCTTTATTTCTTAAACCATGGATTTTGTTTGTTTGTATTTTGTATGCTGTATGGCCGGGGTCACATTTCATTCTTTTTCCATGTGAGTATCCTGTTAATGCAGTACCATTTGTTGAATTTTTGTTTGCTTGTTTGTGGGAAGTGCATGGGCCAGGAATCAAACCTGGGTCTCCTGCATGGCAGGTGAGAATTCTACCACTGAACTACTCTCGCACCCCTAAACCATGGATTTTGAACAAAGAATCCCTTGCTCCTCACTATGTACAACAACAGAATCAGCATTCCATACTTGCTTACCCCATCTGCCCCACTCCCAAATTCTGTTAGCAACACCAATGCTTTCATATTAAGATCAACAATGTGTACATACTATTATGTAATGTTGCTTAAATATTTTGTTTTGCTGAAGTCGAGTCTAAGAACTGAATTTAAAAACTCAGTATTTATCTTAAGTAAAAACTACTAATAGGTAAAAATCCTGTTAATACGAGTGGACTTAAAAACCAAGAAATATTTTATTACTATAATATCTGCGCCACATGAAAGAGAATGTCCCAAGGGTAATGGTAAAATGGAATCTTGTTTATTATAACCTCTTACATGCTTACAATTACTTCATAATTTAATTTGCTCATAATTGGATCATAAATTTCTTACATAAACCTTTCTGGTTTTCCTAAAGTTATTAATTGCCTGTTTCCTCTCCTTGTGACAATATGTATATGCTTTCCCTTTTTTCCCAGCTTTTTTCCTTTTTAATGCAATTTTATTGAGATATATTCACATACTACATAATCATCCAAATTATATAATCAGTGGTTCACAGTATCATATAGTTGTGCATTCATTACAATTGATTTTTGAACATTCTCAATATTTGAAAAACAATAAAAATAAGAAGAATTAAAACCAAAACATCCCATACCCCCATACCCCTCAATACTTATTTTTTGTCTTTATTTTCTTATTCATCTGTCCACATACTGGATAAAGGGATTGTCAGTCACAAGTTTTTCACAATTACATGATCACAGTGTAAAAGCTATATAGTTATACAGTCATCTTCAAGAATCAAGGCTACTGGATTACAGTTCGACAGTTTCACAGCCTCATTTTTTGCAGTGGTTATAGTTCCTGTCTGTGGCACGCTCCCCTCTCTCTAAGCCCTCTGCCTGGTGATACAGTCTTCATCACTCACCACTAGCTCATGCCTCAGGTCCATCCTCCAAGAAGCGTGCCCAGACCTCCCTGATGCAGGGGGCCATGCTACCAGCTCTGACAACACCCTCTACTGTCCACCAAAACATGCTATTTAATATTTGCTTGTCTGCTTCTCCCACTAAACCAATGGTCTTAAAATATTTTTGATCAAAAAAAGTAAATAAATTGAATATGCAGCCCTGATATTTACATAATATTTATTTACAAAAGATTATATATGAACTACTGTACTCAGATATTATGTATATTTGAAGATATAGGCCAAATCTGATTAAATCTCTAGCTACAATGACCAATTTACAACAATTTACAAGAAATTCAGAGAAGAAAGAAATGTAATTTATACAATGGAGAATCAAGCAATAAATCAGACTGAGGGAGATTCCACAGGACAATCTGGTATCTTCAACAAATATATTCTAAAAGGAAAAAATAGAGATAGAAGGTGAACCATTAGGTTAGAAATACTTAAATATTTAACCAGTATTACTTGGATACTGATTTCAAAAGAGTGGAGAAAAAAACTGACCATGGATGAGTGGATATTTGATGCTCATTTTTTAGGTGTGACAATGATGTTTCAATTCTTTTAAAAACAAAGAAGAGGCCCCACACCATGAAGATAGTAGAGTAAAGGATTCAGGGCTCCATCTTCCCACAGAAGCTTTGAACAAACAGCAAAAATAGACAGAGGGGTGGGCCGCGGTGGCTCAGCGGGCAAAGTGCTTGCCTGCTATGCCGGAGGACCTCGGTTCGATTCCCGGCCCCAGCCCATGTAACAAAAACGGAAAAAACAAAATACAATAAAGCAAGAAAATGTTTGGAAATGTTTCCCTTTCTTCCTTCCTTCCTTCCTTCTATCCTTCCTTCCTTCTCTCTGTCTTTCCTTTAAAAAAAAAAAAAAAAAAAAAAAAAAAAAATAGGCAGAAACATCTTTCCCAAAGCTCCAGACAACGGTTAACAGATTGCAGTGACAGGCTAAGTGCAGAAACAAGACAAAGGCCACTAAAAAGCAGTAGGAAATCGTGACACCCTGAATGGCCCCAACCCCACTCAGCAGCTTGACCTGAAGCTGGCCCGGGCTTCCAGAGTAAGTCCCTGGTCCTGGTTCCTATGGGAGCAAAGTAAACCTCGTGCACATTCTGGGAGCATGTATTTCAGGGCCCAATCTGCCTGGTGGTAGCCTGAGGCATTCGCTGTCCCATCCCTGCCCTGTGTGTAGCAGATGGCTCATGAAGCGCTCCTACAGAATGCTGTGAGCGAGCAGTCAGGTACTACCTGGGGCAAGAGACTGCAGACTGGGACAGTGAGTGCAGGAATGCTGAGTGAGGAGTCGGTGTCCTAGGGAAGAGGGGACATTTGTGTCTGTGTAAAGGGTAGAATTCCCAAAACCACACACAGACCCAAGACACATGGTTCAGAAAGGACCAGAGAGGCTCCTAGGTTTTGGCCAGGAGCTATTCTCTTAAACTCACTGTGCTGGTTTGAAAGGATTATGTGCCCTAGAAAAGCCATGTTTTAATCATGACCCAATCTTGTGGAGGAGGCTTCTTCTAATTCCTAGTCAGCACTGTAGACTGGAAACTTGATTAGATTAACTCCACAGAGATGCAGCTCGCCCAATTGTTGGTATTAACTTGGGTTAGAAGGAGATGTGACTCCATCTTATTTTACTGGAATCCTTTAGAAGAAGAAGCATTTTGGAAAAGGCTTGGGATTCTGAGAGAGCAGAGCTACAACAGAACCACAAGAGCCCATGCAGCCAGAGACCTTTGGAGATGAAAAAGGAAAATGCCTCTGGGGGAGCTTCATGAAATAAGAAGCTGGAAAGAAAGCTAGCCTTTATCACCATGTTCACCATGTGTCTTTCTAGTTGAGAGAGAAACAGTGAACTTTATCAGCCTTTCCTGAGTGAAGGTAACCTCTTGTTGGTGTCTTAATTTGGACATTTTTATAGAGTTGCTTTAATTGGGGCATTTTCACGGCCTTAGAACGGTAAACTAGCAACTTAATAAATTCCCCTGTTTAAAAGTCATTCCTATTCTGGTATCTCACATTCCAGCAGCTAGGAAACTAGAACACTCATCATGTGGACAAGTCATGAAGGAGAGTGCTCACACAGGTCAATCTGCAAAAACTGAGAAAGGTGTTTTCTTTTCTTTCTGTTTTTGTTTGTTTGTTTGTTTGTTTTTTGTTTTAGTTTGTTGGCTCCAGGCTTTCAAGGAAAGCTCTGTCATAGCACTAACTGGATACAATTTAATGGAACAATCATCTGAGAGTCTAAATGCCAGTGGTAAGACATTAAAATATGAAAATGCTCATTAAAATGTCAAATCTTTCAACACAGAACTATAAAACATGCAAAGAAATAAGAAGTGATGGCCAGACAAAAGAGAAAATTAAAGCACTGGAATCCATCAATGAGGAGGACGAGACTGGGGCATATCAGAAAAATATATTTTTTTAATGGTCCTAGATGTGTTCTAAGAACTAAAGGAAATTAGGGAAATGACAGATGAACACAGAGAGAAAATCAATAGAAAGATGGAAATTATACAAAGGAACCAAATAAAGTTGAAGACCACAGTAACAGAAATTTTAAGTTCCCTAGAGAGTTTGAACAGTAGACGGGAGTCGGCAGAAGAAAGAATCCATGAACATGAAGATAAGACAGATTAGTCATCTAATCTGAGGGGCAGAAAGAAGAAAAAAATGAATAAAAGTGAACAGAACCTAGGAAAACTGTGGGACACCATCAAGTGGGCCAATGTGCACCGTGGGAGGGCCAGAAGGAGAAAAAAGAGACAAAGGGATGTTATAATCCAACCGTCAAATGCCAAAGACAGAGAGAGAATTCTGAAAGCCACAAGGAAGGAGCAACTGACACATACAAGGGAGCCTGAATGAGCCAATTCTGTCCACTAGACCTGCCTGAAGAACAACTCCATCCTTTCCAGGTGCTCAAGGAGGACATGCTATCCCTGGACACTGGGATGTAAAAGCAAACAACCAAACAAAAGAGAAAAAAAAACTAAAAACAACCACAAGGTAAGGTAAAGATAAAATACATTATTTTTACAAAATTTACTCATAAATACATATAAATGCATATTTATAAATACATATATTATATATATGTAATTTATAAATTTATTTATAAAACCCTTTTTGTTCATCCAGAAAATTAATTTTTGCACAGGCAATGTAATCAGATGCCATACCTCTTGAGACTGTTGCTGCTTTTGTTTTGTAATATGGCTGAGAAGTAGATAGTAGAATAGTCAGCCCTAACATTCTCCTAAGAACCCTCTCCTGCTCAGTCATTTCTCGTGAACCAGGACTCACAGAGCCTTCATATGTGCCAGTAAGGACTGAAAGTACATTACAAATATTACCTAACTTAATGCTTAAATCATCAGCATTCACTTCAATTCATGATTTCTGTGCAAGAACTGCTTTAAGCCACTTACCACTGCGTACCCTACAGAACACAGGTAAATGTCACAACTCATAAATCCAGTTGCCTGGTACTATAAGCTACGTCATCTTATACCAAAAGCAAACAAATGAGTCAAGATTGCCCGAGACACCCCAGCTGTGGACTTCCAACGTTTCCCTCAGGTAGCTTCAGCTGTGACATGCGGCATGTGACCATCTGGCTTCCAGAAAGGAAAATGTACCAAGATCAATAAAAACATCAAATATGGCAAAACACCAAAATAACATTAAGTTCAAAAATCCAATCAGACCTAGCACCTCCACTTTTAGGTATATACACAAAAGGCCTGAAAGCAGGAACTCAAGGAGATACTTATACCCCAGTGTTCATAGCAGCATTATGCACAGTAACCAAAAAGTGAAATAACACAAGTGTCCATCGACAGATGAATGGATAAACAAAACGTGTACATGTCATAACAGGGACTGAAGTGCTGACACAAGCTACAACTCAGATGAACCTTTAAAACACTATGCTGAGGGGGTGCATCAGTGGCTCAGTAGTAGGATGCGTGTCTTCCATGCGGGGGACAGAGGTTTGATTCCTGGGCCATGCACCACCACCCCGCAAAAAAACATTAAGGTGAATTAATTAATCCAGACACAAAAGGACAAAAAATTATTCAACCTACATGAAATATGTAAATTAGGGAAATTCATAGACACAGAAAGTAGATCAGTGGATACCAGAGGCTGAGGGGAAGGGGACTGGGGAGTTTCTGCTTAATGGGTGTAGAGCTTCTGTTTTGCATAACGAAAAGGTTTTGGTAATAGGTGGTGAGCATGATAGCACAACATTGTAAATGTAATTAATGCCACTGTATTGGGCATAAAAAATGGCTAAGATGGCAAATTTTGTGTGTTTTGTATGTTACCACAATAAATTTTTTTTTTTAATTCCAGTCACTTAAAATGTGGGTTACATTGTTACATGTTAATGAAACAACTTAAGTGAGTATGCTGCAAAGATCTGGAGACAACTGCCAAGTGCATTATATTAGAATTCTTGTAAGGTTTCTCTTTATTGGAGAAAGAAGTTTTACTATTTTGCTCTGTTCCCCAGCAAAGCATGTTCCCACTTCCAAGGTTAAGCACACAAGACTCTGTAGATGAGTGCTCAGGACTCTAAGTTTCCTAGGGGCCAAAAGCTTATCAGAGGTGCTCAGCTCGATTCCCAACACCAATCACACACATACATAGTGGGTGCTCAAAAAATATTCATTAAATGGATGGAAGAACACTTTTCCTGACCCCTGGTTTTACAAACATCATCA
Source organism: Tamandua tetradactyla (assembly GCF_023851605.1). NCBI lineage: Eukaryota > Metazoa > Chordata > Mammalia > Pilosa > Myrmecophagidae > Tamandua > Tamandua tetradactyla. Next base: position 3,203,227 of record NC_135345.1, on the reverse strand, counting down.
TCATCACAATAGTAACATTTATTTAGTGATTTCAAGGTGCGAAACAAGAGTTTACATTAATTCGCTTACTTCTCTCTTTTTTTAAGGGACTATTTTGCGTGTGTGGTAACATATATCTAAAATAAAATTTGCCATTTTAACCATTTTTAAGTGTACAATTCAGTAACAACTTATTACTCATTTAATGCTCACAACAACGTTATGTCATCATCTTTGTTTTAGTTATGATGAACTGATGTTCAGAAACAGTAACATGCCAGAGTCGCACAGTTGGAAGTAGTGAACTGAGGATATGGACCAGACTGTCCACTCACAGAGTGGACATCTCAACCCTGTAATGCTGCTTCTCTTCCAAACTGGCCAATTCCTTGAATTCTAACTGCTTATGTTTAAGTTCACACATGAACCAGGTGACTCCTACCTGGATAAGCTGCTCTGTGGAAGGAGAGACTTCCATTTCTTTCCGTGTGACCCCAAAGCTTCCTTTCAGGCTCATGTCCTTGACCTGCTGCTGCAGCAAGGGCACCAAGTATCTTAACGTGAGCAGCACTCCAAGAATCAGCAGGGTGGAATGCTCATCCTCTACAGGAACCAGCAAACCTACAACGGCAGCAACAGCATTCTTTAACACCTGATCCAGAACTTGGAAATTCCTGTTGGATTTGTTAAAAAGAAGAGATCTGTAGCCGAATCCTATTATAAATCTGGTCATGAGGGATAAAGAGGGCAATGTTGTTACTGTGAAAAACATATAACGGTAACACTATATGGTCAGAACTTGCGAATGTCACTGTACTTGGAAATCAGGCAGCTACTTTGTATCATATATTGATGTGCTCACTTCATTATTTGCTAGTGTTGACTTGTAGTTAACAACACTACAGGAGAAACTGTTGGCAGACCTAAACCCTGCGTATATAGAACGTACAAGGACCCTGAGCAGAGTTTGAGACCTCGTGGACGTGCTGGACTCAGAACCACTGCAGATGGCTGTGCAGTTTTGCTGTACAAAAGGTCAGACCTAGGAAGTCAAGTGGGAGTGTAGGGTCTGGCCCATGCCCCCAATGGCTCAGTGAGGCATCCTCTGTGCATGGCTGTGCTGTGACTGCAAGGAGGAGAGTCTTTTCAAACTCTCACAAAAATATCATACAGGTTCAAGGTTCACAATAGCTGCAATGGCAATTTGCATTTACCCATCAGCCAATGATAAATGGCCTGGTCTTAAATTTGTTTTTCAAAATTTGATTTTCAAAAGTCTATCTCAAGTCAACCTTTAAATGGTCTACCATACTCTGGGGGAAAAAAATCACTAATATGTCATCACCTTACCTAAGAGTACATTTAGTAACCAGCTATAAAAATATTGTGTCCTTCTTGAGTGTTGACAGATGCTCACTGCAGATCCAGCTGCCGTCCTCCGAATACTGGGGGAGTTCGACTTCAGATTTGCTATGAAAGCTTTTAACAGAACCTAGGGGAGGGGAGGAAGCCAAGTAGGTAAAAGATGAGCCACTTAGAAGCATATCACATACTTCATAAGATATAACTCAAGTTAGATGCTTCAAATTCTTGCGAAGTACAAATTATAAACAGCTTGATCCTTAATTTAGGATAGCCAAGAGCAAGTAAAGAAGTCTCTTTACTTCTTTACAAACCGTATTTAAGGATCCGTTCAACCTCTATATCCTCTGTGTGAGGGTGGAAGCCTTATTGTCTAGATAAGATGCATTCACGGTATCAGGGGACAAAGGCAGTTCATGATGCTATGGAAAATAAAAGCAGAAAAAAAAATCTACAAATAATGAAGGTGAGAAGAAAAGAGCACTAGTCATCTGCAAAGTGCCCAGTCTATGAGATGGCACTTGAGCATGCTGCTGCCATCACTGTGACATGCTCTCAGAAAGTCTTGTCTGAAAAACACCTGCAACTGAATTGGAATTATGGCTGCATTCTACTCAACATGACTGTTTTAACAACAATGCAGAGAATAAGACTTTGTCACTGGACCTCCAGATAATCAAAGAAAGGGTCTATATGTAAGTTGAAAAATGGCTATTCAAGTCCTAACAGAGGCCCAAAGCACGAAAAGGGGCCACCACCCAACTACAGTAGTTTGGTGACCTTGTTGCCAGAGACCATGCACTTCCCACTATTCCACACTCGGCTCTGAACAGCGACCAGGGCCCAGTCATCACTTCTGCCTTCACTGAGCAGCACACACCAGGAGTGAGAAGCTCTGTTAGGGCCATGACAGCTGAGGTAGGGCCCTGAGCAAGTGAACAGAAAATTAATAAGCTGGCATCTGACTAACAAACAAGGTTCTTCTAAACAGCAGGGTTAGCATAAACTTGTTATCAAAGATTTACCAATTACTGGTAAATTTATGGATTGAATCTCAGGAAACTGAGCTGGAGGACCAGACCCTTGGTCCCAAGATAACAACTGCAGAATATCAGCTGTCTCTGATCAACCTTTCTAGCTACAAATAAAATAAAATAAAATAAAATAAAATAAAAGATATCTGCATCTTAAGGACTACATTGAGTGAAAACACAAACATGCATATCATTGAAAAAGTAGAATAAGAATCATTTCATACTAGTCCAAACTTGTAAGTACAAAGAATGCTAAGAAATAGTATGAAAAGTCAGTCCAAGCAAAACTTGGAATAATAAATAAAAAAACGGAATTTGAGAGTTAGAATGACCTCCCAAGAACCCCTTCTGCAAGGCAGCTGTAGCATCTACACGGACCATATTTAAGCAATTCCCACACTGGGAAGGAAGCATGCTAGATTTAGGGCAGATAGCTCCATTTATCAAAACACAAGCATGACATGTTTATTGACAAAGGGAAAAGATGGGCCCCACTCTCTCAGTGGGCTGGGTAGTCATGTGATGTCCACCTGCATCCCAGGCTGCTGCAAGTTCCAAGGACAAAGAGAAAAGACTGTGAAATGGACATGGACATGGCAGGAGAAATAAAGAATGAACCAGCAATGGAAGAGGAAAAACTGTGAGCTGGCTAACTGTTGGTGAATATGTTTTAATCTTGTGGAAGACATATGTGAGATGTGTAATAGAAATGATAGTTGTCTGTGAATCCTCTTTTAAAGGAAAGAAAGTCCCTTTTAGAGCCACAGATCCACGAGGCCAAGAGCCAGATAGCCAGAGATCTCTGGAAATAAAGAAGGAAAACACCTCTGGGGGAGCTTCATGAAACAAGAAGCCTGGAAATAAAGTTAGCAGACATCACCATGTTAACCATGCCTTTCCAGTTGAGAGAGAAATCCCAAACTTCATCAGTTTTTCTTGAGTGAAGGTAACGTCTTGGTGCCTTAATTTGGACATTATTATAGGCTTGCTTTAATAGGGACATTTTCATGGCCTTAGAATTGTAAACTAGCAACTTAATAAATTCCCCTTTTTAAAAGACATTCACTTATGGTATATCACATTCCAGCAGCAAGCAAACTAGAACAGGCAGCATCTACCAAAGCTGAAGTACACATACCCAATCACCCAGCAAACTGACTCTGAGGTGTCTGCAACAGAAAGAGGGATATGTACTCCAAAACATATGCATAAGCTGTTTACAGCAGTATTACTCATAATAACCCCAAACAAGAACAACTCATCTATTTGGCTATAATAAAATGGATAAATAGTGGCATATTCATGCAACAGAAGGCTACAGAGCTGTGAAAGCCACATGACCTGCGAATATATATGACACCAGGATAGGATCTAACAGGCTTGATGGTAAACATAAGAAACCCAACAAGAATAACACATACTATAAGGTTCTGTGTCTGCAGAATTCACAAGAAGACTTTCTACGGCATTAGAAGCCAGGACAGTGGTTCCCTGTGGGGAATAGGAGGGAGTTGTGAGTGGGAGATAATATGAGTGCAGCATCTCGGGTGCTGGTTAGATTCTCTTCCTTGACTTGGTGGTGTTTACATGAATAAGCACTTTGTGATACACATCAATGGGCATACTTATGATGTATGTATTTCCCTGTATATACATTATAAGTCAATAAAAACTTTTTAAATGTTCTGAGTAGTCTCAACTTAAATAGCTGACACAACCACTACTGTGTAGCTTTTCAAAAATTAATTTTCTGAGGGGGGTTCCAGGAAGATAGCAGAGTGGAGTGGGTTGAATTCAGTCCTGTGACATGGGACAATACAGGGTACAGGGAGAGAATGACCAGTCCCAGGACATAAGTAATCAAAAAGGATCTCCAGTGGATTTGGGGGAAAAAAAGAGGTAGGGATCTGGATGGGGAGAGCAGGGTAGCTCAGATCGACTTGTTATCCCCACTGGAGGCAGACTGCAGCTTGAGGGGAGGTGCAGATCCCTCAGCTTCAGTCTACCCCAACTGCTGGCTGGGGAAACATCCCTGCACACGTCCATAGGTGGAAGTGCCTGTGCAGAGCCCAGTGGTGGACCCAATCCTTCACCACAAAGGCCACAACCCCAGGGCGCCAGGAGCATTCATTCAGAGGGGTGCCAGAATAGCCTTTCCAGCAGACATGATGTGCTGCAGATCTGCCAGGCTTTGGGGGTCAGCTGATTCTCTAGGCGCAACTGGCTCCCACATCACAGGTGCCAGGACCAGCCATCCCGCCAAGCCTGCCATCTTCAAGCTGCCCCTGCAGTCCATAGGGGTAAATGAGAGAAGCGGAGCCTCAGGAGCACCACCTACTGGTGAGAAGTGGTGGCTGCAGACTAGCTATCTCCCCCTAGGTTTTCCTTTATCATTATTCTTTTTAATTTTCCCATTCTTTTTTAATATATTTTCTTCTATATGTATATTTTAGTAGTAGTAGTGGTATCTTTATTTTTTGTTTTTATACATACTTTACATATTTTTGTTTAGTGTGTGTGTGTGTGTATGTATTCTTTAATTTGGGTGCATGGGCCTGGAATCGAGACCAGGTCTCCTACATCCACTGAAGTACCTGTACACGCTGGCCTAGCTTTTAATAGATCCTTAAATTCAACTGTAATCCCAATAGATCTGGGCCTTGGGTAAGCGGGAAATAACTGATGAAGTACAAAAGGAAACCTTCACTGCAAAATCAAGTAAATACAAAACTTTAGACAAACAAAGGAAACCAACTTGCAAAACAATCTTATATGATAATCAAATTCCCCAAACACAACAGAAAATCGCAAAGCATGTGAAGATTCAAGCAGAAATGGCCCAGCAAAACAACCAAATCAAAACTCCAGATGGGTCACAGGATATGGAACAACTACTCAAGGACATTTATAAAGAAACAAAGGATATCAAGAAGACACTGGAAGAACATAAAGGAGAATTTGAAAAATTAAATAGAAAAAAATGGCAGATCTCACAGAGATGAAAGATAAAGTAAATGAAATTAAAAATATGTTAGGGACAGATGATAGTAGATTCAAAGAAGCAGAAGGAAGAATAAGTGAGCTAGAAGACAGAACAATCGAAATAGAGTACACAAAAGAGCAACTGGTCACAAAGATGGAAAAAGTAGAATTGGATCTTGCAGAAACGGTGAAAAACGAAAGGCGGAAAAATATTAGAATCACTAGTGTGCCACAAGGAGAAGAGGGCTGAGGATTACTTGAGGATATAATCAGGGAAAACTCAACCCTTACAAAAGACATAAATATGCAAATCAAAGATGCCCAAGGAACCCCAAACAGAATAAATCCAAATAGACCTACTCCAAGACACATACTAATCAAGTATCCAATGTTGAAGAGAAACAAAGTCCTGAAAGCAGCATGAGAAAAGAGATCTACTGCATACAAGGAAAAACACCTAAGACTGAGTTTGGACTACTCAACAGGCACCACAGAAGCAAAAAGGCAGTGGTATGATACATGTAACATCCTGTACTAGAAAGACATCCAGCCAAGCTGTCATTCAAAATTTAGAGAGACGGCGAGCCACGGTGGCTCTGCAGGCAGAGTTCTCGCCTGCCAAGCTGGAGACCTGGGTTTGATTCCCGGTGTCTGCCCATGCCAAAAGAAAAAAAAAATTGGGGGAGATTAAAATCTTCACAAACAAAGATACAAAGATTGAAAGAACCAGTCAACAAAAGACACGCCCTACAAGAAATATTTGAGGGAATCCTGTCCACTGAGGAAGAAAAAGGAAAGAGAAGGACATGGAATTGAGGAGTACCAGTAATGGTAATTTAAAGGATAAAAGGAGAGAGAAGGAAAAGAATAGACATCTGACAAATAAAAGCTAAAAGGTAAGATGGTAGATTCAAGAACTGCTTTCACAGTAATTACTTTAAATGTTAACAGATTAAACCCACCAATTTAAAAATACAGATTGGCAGAATGGATTAAAAACTATGATCCATCTACATGCAGTTTACGAGAGACACATCTTAGATCTAAGGACACAATTAGATTGAAAGTGAAAGGATGGGAAAAAATGTTTATATACAAACTGTAACCAAAAGAAACTTTTAGGACAGTATGTTGAATAAAATGTCAGAAACAAAAGACAAATACTATCATCCGTCATTCATATGGACTAACTATAATACATAAAACTCGAGGAAGGTCAGCATTGCCACATATAACAACTGTTAAAGAAACTCAAAATGAGATCAGGCGTCAATTAGAGATAAGAACAAAGTTGAACAGGTCAGGATTTATGTCAATCAGAATACAGAGGTAAGGATGACATTGTCGGTATTTTAGAACTTCACCTACTCTATGAGACCAAAGAAAGACAGGCTTATTTTGTTCAGAATCTAAATTTTCTATAGCACATAATTAACTCAATCTATTTGGATAGATCATTTAAACAACCCAAACACAGGGAACACAGAATGGGAATGAGTGCTTGTAATTCTGTATAGCTTAATATAATATCCAGATACATATCAGAGCATGCAGAACAGATAATTAAAAAGTATTGGCAAAGTCCCCTGAGGGAAAAAAAAATATGGAACTATTAAACTTTACCACCAAGGAAACCCCTGATACTCTCTCAAACATCAGGGACCCCAAGTCAATAGGCCAAGCCCTCGATCTTAAGGTTTGTTCTTTTGGATCTTATTTATATAGCAGAGAAGCTAAGCCTATCTATAGTTATGTCTAAGAGTTACTTCCAGAGTACCATTTTTGTGGCTCAGATGTGGCCTCTCTCTCTCTAAACCCAACTCTGTAAGTGAAATCATTGCCCTTCCCTCTATGTGGGACATGACATCCAGCAGTGAAAGTCTTCCTGTCAACGTGGGCCATGACTCCTATGGATGAGCCTGGCCCTGGCACTGTGGGATCAACAACGCCTTCCTGATCAAAAGGGACAAAAGAATTGTAACAAATAAGGTATCAGTGGTAGACAGTTCAAATAGAGACTCTTATGCATGCTTCAACTAGACACTGCTACTTATCATGGTTTGCCAAAATCCAACCAAAACCATTCCTGCTAACCCTAAAGAACACCTAGGCCTTTATCTGAGATTCTACAAAGGTTCCATGCACTATGATCACGTTCCAGAAACCTACAACCTCCAAATGGGTTCCTAGGCCAGATAAGTCCTGAAACCCAGAGAGGCCAGCCTCTCCAGAACATCAAATTGTTCCATCCCTCTATCCCATAGTACTGAAAGCCCTTTTCAACATGAAAAAGTTAGAAAGGGCATAGCCCAAATACTCTTAAATTGGGGAAAAGATCAAAGGAAAAGATAGGATTTAACAAATGTGTATGATTGATGAATTATTATATTGATATTTCTTTTAGTTTCCAGTGTCTTAGAGCAGAAGGAAAAATGTAAAATTTTGGGACTGTAACCCGTACCACACTCTGAAATCTGTTCTACAACTAACTGTTGTGGTGTGTTTTGAAATCTATTGCTTTTTTGTATATATGCTTCTTTTTTTTTTTTTTTAAGTTGACACAAAATTTATTAACACAAAATTAAGCAATGGACAGAACATTTATTGTCTTTTGTTTTGAAGATGATTGGAGTATTTCCTTCTGAGAGAAGTCGAAAAAAATGTACCCCAGGTTGCTTGATATCTTTGTGTGGTTGACCTGAAGACACCTATTGAATCATTTAAAGATCCATTCAGCAATACCTCTAATTTTGGTGATCTGTATGAAGAAGATATGACAAATGGCCAACTCATACTGCAGAAAAGCTGAAATGAAAATTTTACAGTTGACTTTTCAGATGTTTCAGACGAAGTCTTTAGCTTCCCTTCATTATTTTGGATTCTTTATATTTTGTTTTAATAGTAGTAGTATGTGTGTTCCTTTAACTTTCTCTTTCTTGATTTAATTATTCCTACTGAGTAATCTTTTGAGAAATTCATTCTTCATGGTGTCACATCTGTAATGTGTTGTCACTAATTTTGCACTCAAGTTCAAAAGGAATTTGTTTTCGTTTCTTAGCTATTAACAAATACCGTGGATTGACTTAACAAAAGGAATTTATTGGCTTGCAGTTTCGGAGCTTAGAAGGTTTTCTTCTTTCTGGAGTCAGTATCTTCTGGCTGGCCAGCAATCTTTGTGGTTCCTTGGCTTTTCTGTCACATGGTGGCATCTTCCCCTTTCTTTTCTGGGTATATGCTTTTTTATCACAATAAAAAAATTAATAATAATAATGTGCTCACTGAGCAAAAGCCCAAGGTAAGAAAGAGGCCCGGAAAAGACAGGGAAAACCCTGCACACTGCATTCACCACGGGAAGACATTCATGACAGGAAGGCTGAAGCTAAAGAAAAATCTCAGTTTACAAAACCAAGAAGACAGACATCTCAGGAAGTAAGTCCCAGGGCCAGCATTTTAAAATATTAAAATGTAGAGCGTGCAACAAACAGTACCAGACAAACAAACAAACAGAAAATGACGGTCCATTCAAAGGAAGAGGTTAAAAAGCCAGAAAACACCAATGAAGAAGGCGAGGATGTGGGCATACTGAACAAAGCCTTTAAAAAAAAAAAAGCGATCTTAAAAATGCTCAAGGAGGGCGGGCCACGGTGGCTCAGCAGGCAGGAATGCTTGCCTGCGATGCCAGAGGACCCGGGTTCAATTCCCAGTGCCTGCCCACGTAAAAAATTAATTAATTAATTAATTAAAAAAAATGCTCAAGGAGTTGAAAGAAAACACAGAGAAACAGCTAAAGGTTATCAGGAAAACAATGAATGAGCAATATGAGAAAATTAGAACAGACATAGAAATTTTAAAAACGAACCAAACAGAGCTACTGGAGTTGATTACCATGATAACTGATATGAAAAATGTCTGTGAGGGTTTTAACAGCAGATTGGACCTGGCAGAAGAAAGAATCAGTGAATTTTAAGATAAGATACTTGAAATGAGTCAGACTGGAGAGCAGAAAGAAAAAAGAAATATTAAAAGCGAAAACAGTCTAACAACTCTAGGATACCATCAAGTGTACCAATATATGCATTATGGGAGTCCCAGGAAAGAACAAAGAGAGAAAGAGGCAGAAGGAACATTCAAGGAAACAATGAGACAGAACTTTCCAAACTTAACAAAAGACATGAATATGAACATCCAAGAAGCCCAGAGAACATCAAAAAGGATAAAAATGAAAAAATACACCCTGTCCTATGCTGATCACACCATCGAATACAAAGGACATGGAGAGAATTATGAAAGCCTCAAGAAAAAAACAACATTATTAAGTAAAATAACAGACCCACTGAATACTGATATAACTATAGTAAAAGTATGGAGGAAGGGTTAGAACTAAATTCGTATCTTCCACAGTAAAAAAAAGCCCTAATACTTAAAAAAACAAAAAAATTAGCAATATAAGCAGGTTATTTGGAAACATGGAGGTAAACTAAGAGCTCTGTTTGCCTCTCAGATATGGCAATGAAGAAGAGTAGTAGAAAGGTAACTACTCTCTTTGCTCATAGTCCTTTTAGCAATATTGAATGTCATTGATTAAAAAAATTAATTTAAACAAAAATAAATGGACAGAGAGAGGAATAAGTAGATTTTTTAAATGTCAAAGTTTCAGGAAGAAGGTGATTAATGACTGCTATATTCAGAAGAATAGTTAGCATGCTCATATTTACATCTGATCAAACATCAAATGCAATCCACTAGATTGAGACGAGGTAAGACTATGAAAGTAACATCTGTCATCTCACTGACCTACCTTTGACAGCCAGAGATATCACAGGGGCAAGTGCCTTCAATGAACCTCACTAAGCAGGAAGGTGTACTGGGGCAGAGATCCCACATCCCCTCACAGCCAAGGAACTTCTCCCCAGACCAACCCAAGGAGATGATAATTCTAAATTTATTCATTTATTTTTAATTATTTATTTTTTTATTTTTTTATTTTTTTATTAACGGAAAGAAAAAAAAAAGAAATTAACACAACATTTAGAAATCATACCATTCTACATATGCACTCAGTAATTCTTAACATCATCACATAGATGCATGATCATTGTTTCTTAGTACATTTGCATCGGTTTAGAGGAACTAGCAACACAACAGAAAAAGATATAAAATGTTAATATAAAGAAAAGAAATAAAAGTAGTAGTAATAGTAAAAAACAACAACAACAAACAAACCAACAAGCAAACAAAAACAAAAAAAACCCTATAGCTCAGATGCAGCTTCATTCAGTGTTTTAACATGATTACTTTACAATTAGGTATTATTGTGCTGTCCATTTTTGAGTTTTTGTATCTAGTCCTGTTGCACAGTCTGTATCCCTTCAGCTTCAATTACCCATTGTCTTACCCTGTTTCTAACTCCTGCTGAACTCTGTTACCAATGACATATTTCAAGTTTATTCTCGAATGTCCGTTCACATCAGTGGGACCATACAGTATTTGTCCTTTAGTTTTTGGCTGGATTCACTCAGCATAATATTCTCTAGGTCCATCCATGTTATTACATGGTTCATAAGTTTATCTTGTCTTAAAGCTGCATAATATTCCATCGTATGTATATACCACAGTTTGTTTAGCCACTCTTCTGTTGATGGAGATTTTGGCTGTTTCCATCTCTTTGCAATTGTAAATAACGCTGCTATAAACATTGGTGTGCAAATGTCCGTTTGTGTCTTTGCCCTTAAGTCCTTTGAGTAGATACCTAGCAATGGTATTGCTGGGTCGTATGGCAATTCTATATTCAGCTTTTTGAGGAACCGCCAAACTGCCTTCCACAGTGGTTGCACCCTTTGACATTCCCACCAACAGTGAATATGTGTGCCTCTTTCTCCGCATCCTCTCCAGCACTTGTCATTTTCTGTTTTGTTGATAATGGCCATTCTGGTGGGTGTGAGATGATATCTCATTGTGGTTTTGATTTGCATTTCTCTAATGGCCAGGGACATTGAGCATCTCTTCATGTGCCTCTTGGCCATCCGTATTTCTTCTTCTGGTAGGTGTCTGTTTAAGTCTTTTTCCCATTTTGTAATTGGGTTGGCTGTCTTTTTGTTGTTGAGTTGAATAATCTCTTTATAAATTCTGGATACTAGACCTTTATCTGATATGTCATTTCCAAATATTGTCTCCCATTGTGTAGGCTGTCTTTCTACTTTCTTGATGAAGTTCTCTGATGCACAAAAGTGTTTAATTTTGAGGAGCTCCCATTTATTTATTTCCTTCTTCAGTGTTCTTGCTTTAGGTTTAAGGTCCATAAAACCACCTCCAGTTGTAAGATCCATAAGATATCTCCCAACATTTTCCTCTAACTGTTTTATGGTCTTAGACCTAATGTTTAGATCTTTGATCCATTTTGAGTTAACTTTTGTATAGGGTGTGAGAGATGGGTCTTCTTTCATTCTTTTGCATATGGATATCCAGTTCTCTAGGCACCATTTATTGAAGAGACTGTTCTGTCCCAGGTGAGTTGGCTTGACTGCCTTATCAAAGATCAAATGTCCATAGATGAGAGGGTCTATATCTGAGCACTCTATTCGATTCCATTGGTCGATATATCTATCTTTATGCCAATACCATGCTGTTTTGACCACTGTGGCTTCATAATATGCCTTAAAGTCAGGCAGCGCGAGACCTCCAGCTTCGTTTTTTTTCCTCAAGATGTTTTTAGCAATTCGGGGTACCCTGCCCTTCCAGATAAATTTGCTTATTGGTTTTTCTATTTCTGAAAAATAAGTTGTTGGGATTTTGATTGGTATTGCATTGAATCTGTAGATCAATTTAGGTAGGATTGACATCTTAACTATATTTAGTCTTCCAATCCATGAACACGGTATGCCCTTCCATCTATTTAGGTCTTCTGTGATTTCTTTTAACAGTTTTTTGTAGTTTTCTTTATATAGGTTTTTTGTCTCTTTGGTTAAATTTATTCCTAGGTATTTTATTCTTTTAGTTGCGATTGTAAATGGGATTCGTTTCTTGATTTCCGCCTCAGCTTGTTCATTACTAGTGTATAGAAAAGCTACAGATTTTTGAATGTTGATCTTGTAGCCTGCTACTTTGCTGTACTCATTTATTAGCTCTAGTAATTTTGTTGTGGATTTTTCTGGGTTTTCTACGTATAGTATCATATCGTCTGGAAACAGTGATAGTTTTACTTCTTCCTTTCCAATTTTGATGCCTTGTATTTCTTTTTCTTGCCTAATTGCTCTGGCTAGAACTTCCAACACAATGTTGAATAATAGTGGTGATAGTGGACATCCTTGTCTTGTTCCTGATCTTAGGGGGAAAGTTTTCAATTTTTCCCCATTGAAGATGATATTAGCTGTGGGTTTTTCATATATTCCCTCTATCATTTTAAGGAAGTTCCCTTGTATTCCTATCTTTTGAAGTGTTTTCAACAGGAAAGGATGTTGAATCTTGTCAAATGCCTTCTCTGCATCAATTGAGATGATCATGTGATTTTTCTGCTTTGATTTGTTGATGTGGTGTATTACATTAATTGATTTTCTTATGTTGAAGCATCCTTGCATACCTGGGATGAATCCTACTTGGTCATGATGTATAATTCTTTTAATGTGTTGTTGGATACGATTTGCTAGAATTTTATTGAGGATTTTTGCATCTGTATTCATTAGAGAGATTGGTCTGTAGTTTTCTTTTTTTGTAATATCTTTGCCTGGTTTTGGTATGAGGGTGATGTTGGCTTCATAGAATGAATTAGGTAGTTTTCCCTCCACTTCGATTATGTTGAAGAGTTTGAGGAGAGTAGGTACTAATTCTTTCTGGAATGTTTGATAGAATTCACATGTGAAGCCGTCTGGTCCTGGACTTTTCTTTTTAGGGAGCTTTTGAATAACTAATTCAATCTCTTTACTTGTGATTGGTTTGTTGAGGTCGTCTATTTCTTCTTGAGTCAAAGTTGGTTGTTCATGTCTTTCCAGGAACCTGTCCATTTCTTCTAAATTGTTGTATTTATTAGCGTAAAGTTGTTCATAGTATCCTGTTATTACCTCCTTTATTTCTGTGAGGTCAGTAGTTATGTCTCCTCTTTCATTTCTAATCTTATTTATTTGCATCCTCTCTCTTCTTCTTTTTGTCAATCTTGCTAAGGGCCCATCAATCTTGTTGATTTTCTCATAGAACCAACTTCTGGTCTTATTGATTTTCTCTATTGTTTTCATGTTTTCAATTTCATTTATTTCTGCTCTAATCTTTGTTATTTCTTTCCTTTTGCTTGCATTGGGATTAGTTTGCTGTTCTTTCTCCAGTTCTTCCAAGTAGACAGTTAATTCCTGCATTTTTGCCTTTTCTTCTTTTCTGATAAAGGCATTTAGGGCAATAAATTTCCCTCTTAGCACTGCCTTTGCTGCGTCCCATAAGTTTTGATATGTTGTGTCTTCATTTTCATTTGCCTCTAGGTATTTACTAATTTCTCTTGCAATTTCTTCTTTGACCCACTTGTTGTTTAAGAGTGTGTTGTTGAGCCTCCATGTATTTATGAATTTTCTGGCACTCCGCCTATTATTGATTTCCAACTTCATTCCTTTATGATCCGAGAAAGTGTTGTGTATGATTTCAATCTTTTTAAATTTGTTAAGACTTGCTTTGTGACCCAGCATATGGTCTATCTTTGAGAATGATCCATGAGCACTTGAAAAAAAGGTGTATCCTGCTGTTGTGGGATGTAATGTCCTATAAATGTCTGTTAAGTCAAGTTCATTTATAGTAATATTCAGGTTTTCTATTTCTTTATTGATCCTCTGTGTAGATGTTCTGTCCATTGATGAGAGTGGTGAATTGAAGTCTCCAACTATTATGGTATATGTGTCTATTTCCCTTTTCAGTGTTTGCAGTGTATTCCTCACGTATTTTGGGGCATTCTGGTTCAGTGCGTAAATATTTATGATTGTTATGTCTTCTTGCTTAATTGTTCCGTTTAATAGTATATAGTGTCCTTCTTTGTCTCTTTTAACTGTTTTACATTTGAAGTCTAATTTGTTGGATATTAGTATAGCCACTCCAGCTCTTTTCTGGTTGTTATTTGCATGAAATATCTTTTCCCAACCTTTCACTTTCAACCTATATTTATCTTTGGGTCTAAGATGTGTTTCCTGTAGACAGCATATAGAAGGATCCTGTTTTTTAATCCATTCTGCCAGTCTATGTCTTTTAATTGGGGAATTCAGTCCATTGACATTTAGTGTTATTACTGTTTGGATAATATTTTCCTCTACCATTTTGCCTTTCGTATTATATATATCATATCTGACTTTCCTTCTTTCTACACTTTTCTCCATGTCTCTCTCTTCTGTCTTTTTGTATCTGACTCTAGTGCTTCCTTTAGTATTTCTTGCAGAGCTGGTCTCTTGGTCACAAATTCTCTTAGTGACTTTTTGTCTGAGAATGTTTTAATTTCTCCCTCATTTTTGAAGGACAATTTTGCTGGATATAGGAGTCTTGGCTGGCAGTTTTTCTCTTTTAATAACTTAAATATATCATCCCACTGTCTTCTAGCTTCCATGGTTTCTGCTGAGAAATCTACACATAGTCTTATTGGGTTTCCCTTGTATGTGACGGATTGTTTTTCTCTCGCTGCCTTCAAGATCCTCTCTTTCTCTTTGATCTCTGACATTCTAACTAGTAAGTGTCTTGGGGAACGCCTATTTGTGTCTAATCTCTTTGGGGTGCGCTGCACTTCTTGGATCTGTAATTTTAGGTCTTTCATAAGAGTTGGGAAATTTTCAGTGATAATTTCTTCCATTAGTTTTTCTCCTCCTTTTCCCTTCTCTTCTCCTTCTGGGATACCCACTACACGTATATTTGTACGGTTCACATTGTCCTTGAGTTCCCTGATACCCTGTTCAAATTTTTCCATTCTTTTCCGGATAGTTTCTGTTTCTTTTTGGAATTCAGATGTTTCATCCTCCAAATCACTAATTCTATCTTCTGTTTCTTTAAATCTGTCATTGTAGGTATCCATTGTTTTTTCCATCTTTTCTACTTTATCTTTCACTTCCATAAGTTCTGTGATTTGTTTTTTCAGTTTTTCTATTTCTTCTTTATGTTCAGCCCATGTCTTCTTCATGTCCTCCCTCAATTTATCGATTTCGTTTTTGAAGAGGTTTTCCATTTCTGTTCGTATATTTAGCATTAGTTGTTTCAGCTCCTGTATCTCATTTGAACTATTGGTTTCTTCGTTTGACTGGGCCACATGTTCAATTTTCTGAGCGTGATCCGTTATCTTCTGCTGGCGTCTGGGCATTTAGTCAGATTTCCCCGGGTGTTCGACCCCACAGGTTGAAAGATTTTTCTGTGCAATCTCTTGGTTCTGTTTTTCTTATCCTGCCCAGTAGGTGGCGCTCGTGGCACACGTTTGTCTGTGGGTTCCACCAGTGAAAGTTGCTGTAGGTCCTTTAACTCTGGAAAATTCTCTCCGTAGGGGAGGTTCGGCAGCCGTAGCGTCTTGGAAGAATGCCAGCCGGCCTGGGGTTCCGAATGCGGGGAGGGTCGCCGGCCGTCGCAGCACAGGAGAGCGTCTGGCCAAATTAGCTAGTCGGCCCGGGGCACCAAGCGTGGCGGGAGGGCGCCAGCTGTCGCAGCCCGGGAGAGTGCACTGTTCCCAGCCGACGGGGGAGTCACGTGTTTGGAAGGGATCCCCCGGTCACTGTTCTCCGCAGTCTGGGGATTTCCGACCCAACTATCTCAGTTGTTCCGGGGGGCCTCGTGTGGTGGGGGCACCAGCCGCCGCGGCCTAAGGGGACCGCCTGTCCAATTCTACCAGCTGGCCTGGGAAGGTGGAAGGGAGGGACTCCGGTCGCTTGCCGTCCCACCCAGGAAAGCCCGTGCCCCTTGGTGATCTCACCGGAGCTGGTTCTCCCAGATAGTCAGCCGTTCCAGGATGGGGTACGCTGTCCCTTTGATCTCCCTCGTGGCTCCGGGAGCTGCTCTGTATTATCTCCACTCCCCCAGTAGCTGTTCTGGAGGAGGAAAGGTGAGGGCGGCAAGGCTGTGGAGGCTGGTGGCGGAGGAGCACGGTGAAGGCGGGGGAAGAGGGCACCGTGGTGGTTGGAGAGCAGCCGGAGCAGGAGGGGGAGGAGAGGGGGGTAGGAGGTCGGGCGGCTCGGCTGCTGCGGGGCGTGGGCACCGCGCGGCGGGCCGTATTCATTTATTTTTAAATAATTATTTAAAATATTTAAGAACAATGATTTAACTATTACAACAAATTCAAAACCCCACGAAATACATACTGACATCTCCCAATTATTAACAAGAAAACTGCAAAGCTCAGAGAAAAAAAGTGAGAGAAAGAAGCTAAATAATTTATTCAAGGACACACAACTAATAGTAACAGCAGCAACTAATGTCTGAGCACTTTCAATGGGTTAGGCACCATACTAAACTCTTTACATGTGTGAATTTATTTAACTTTCAGAACAACCCTATATGGGCACTGCTATTTCCCATTTGACAGAAAAGGAAGGAAACAAGTTTACAAAGGTTAGGTAATTTGCCCAAGGGCAAAGAGCAAGCAGAGTGGACAGAATTTTAATCCAAAACAATCTGATTTCAGAAAGAGTGCTCTTAACCACTGTACTCCACCACCTCGTAGGTAGGTCTTTAGGATCAGACACTAGACCAACCCCAAAAAAGGAAGAGGCCAAGAATCCTGAACTATTCAGACCATGCAACAGGATCTCAATTTCTGGACATTATAAATAAAACTCTTGAGCAGGTCTGAAGGTTGCTTGCTGGGTATAGAATAGGAAGTCAAATAGGCCCTGAGAGAGAGGCTGCAGGGCACTGACCCCTTGGGCACAAATAGTGGGCTTTCTTCTCCCTGCAGGCCTGGAATGGCCTCCTTTCCCGAACTAGTTTAAGGAGCAAATCAAGTACACAAGAAACCAATCTGCTTTAAAAGCCATCTCCTTATTCAACTCATTCCCCATGTTAAGAAAGTAGAAGTAGGAAGATGCTCTAGTGGGCCTCAAAATAATTCAAATTATTTTCATCTAAGCTACAAAGCAAAACACAGTTCAATAAGTACTCCCAGAATACTGTGTCCAATAACTCCTCACAGGACTCAGTCCTGGTATCATTCTCATGTTTGTGACTTGAAGCAATACTCATACCTTAATTTCATTGTCATTTGCAAAATTGCCAAAAGAAGCCATGATTTTGGGTACAGCTGCCGCCAAGGTCTCTTGCACAGATTCCTCAGGTCTCTTGCTTATTCGAGTCAGGCAAGGCAACAGGTTTACCAAGTAAGGCCTGGATATGTGAAAGGAACATCAATTATTCTTCAGAAATATAAGTAATTATTTTAATACCTGTTAGGGAAAAGCCAAATCTTATATGCAATTAGGTCTTAACAGAAAGAACTCAGCTATAAGAACAGGAGGACTAGATGTAGATGACATTCAAACTTGTTGGGAGATCCATCCTTCATTTCTCCTATAACTAGAGGACTCTAAAATGCTTGGTTTAAAAAAAATTTCCAGTAAATTACAGCAGACATTAAAATACTTGTCATTTTAATTTAAAATAATTGATAATATTACAAAATCATTTTTAGAAGTTTTAAAATGAGAATAAAATTTTCTTGAAAAAGGAGATACAGAAAAAAAAGTTGTTTAAACTTATTAAGACCTTACAGATAAGACTTAGCCCCCTAAAAAGAAAGTGAAAATGGGTAAGACATGAGAGAAGTGAGTGGCAGGGCAGACCATCACACTCATTTGCCAAACAAACACTCCTGGTGCAAATAATGGGGCCATCTCTGCAGCCTCTAGCAGGGACCAGCAATGGGCAGGTCCACAGATTACACAGCAAGAAAAATTCTGACGAGGCAAGAAAACCACAGGGTGACGTCGGAATGTAGACTTGGAGGCCAAGTGGGCTTCTCTAAGAAGGTTAACTCTTTGTTGAGACCCAAAGGAAAAAAGACAGAAAAGCCATCGGAAGGAAAAGAAACCAGGTTTGTGTGAAGAACTGAAATAAGGCCAGCGAGTTGAGAAAGTGCCTGGGGTTCAAAGGGCCAGCAGGGTAAGATCGCTCCAGGCCAGTGAGGCCTTGGTAGGGAGCCTGGATTTTGTCTGAAGGCACTTAGAAACAAGTGAACGATTTTAACTAAGGGAGCAGGTGATCCAATTTATATTTCTTTTGGTCACTTTAGCTGCTGTATGAGAATTTGGGGTATACTGCTTTGAAGCTATAATTTTTTCAAAATAAAGTTAATGAAATAAAACAAGGTTTTATAAAAAGAAATTTCCTTACAGATTATACCTCTGCAGTCACAGCAGATCCATATTAAAACTCAAATTCAATGGAATGAATGTCTGCTTAACATTAACAGTGAGGACTAAGATGAACCAAAGGTCTCTGCAACTCAGCACACATGCTGTGTACGGAGAAAAGGAAGCAGTCTAAACAATGACTTCGCAACTGGCTCTAGGATCCTACTTCTCACTCTCTATCCATTAAGACAGAACTGTTTCAACTAGTCAAAACACCTTTCACAATTAAACACTGATATTTTTAATCTAGGTAGAGAGAGATGCCCATTTTCTATAATCCCTACAATAAGTAATAATGAAGCCAGTACCTCAACCTTCAATTCTTTGACAAGTGTCCTTTAAGCAACTACTACGTGCCACAGTTACGAGTAACAAGACAGATAGGATGCCCACTGTCTGGCATTTTACAGTCTAGTATAGAAAATAAATAATTATACCAACAGCATTCAAGAAAATTCCTGAAAGGGCTAAGTAGTAGGAAGGAAAAATAAAGAGCAGTAGAGCAGAAGTGGTCTTGACAGAGTAGACAAGGAAGACTTTGGAAGAATTAACAACTGAGCTGACAGGCAAAGGCTCAGCAGGAGCCAAAACCTTATTTACAGTAAAAATCCAGAGTACTACCCTTACCTGCATTTCTGAGGCCGAACCAGGTGAGCCAGCTCGGCAAACCTCCACAGGGCAGCACGCAGGCTTCGAGGAGCACCATTCTGAGTTGATTGAAATGGTAAGGTGTTACAATTTAAGAGTCCCATGTACCAGTCAACAAGAGGATTCCATTTAAGTAAAAGCATTTTTTTTACATGTTTATTTCTGGTTTTAGGGAAAAGCACACTTCTACATATGAAACATTTGATTTCTTTACAAATGTTAGGGTCTAGTGGGCTTCAGTTACAAAGATACAAAAAATAAATTTTTACCATTTTTAACTTCTAATTCATCTACTAAAACTGAAAAGAGGAACATTCTAAAGAAAAACTAAACAATAAAAGTCTACTTTCCTTCTAAGTTTTTTTTTTACTTAGTAAATAAAAGACAGAATTTCATACAAGCTGCTTGATAGTGTAAAGCTACCATTTTTTAATAATGTAAAACACGAACCTACCTTTTTAATTTCCTTATAGAGTTCTAACTGTAACCTTGGAAGATTAGAATCCATCAAAGCCTACAATGAAATACAAGAGAATGGTTTGTGGGAGACACATTCCGTTAGCAGTTTCAAAGAAAGTTAAAATTTCAGTTTGGGGAGCAAAGTAAAATATAACAGTATTTAAATAAAGCACTGATTCCTTAAAAATGAAAAGGGTGGGCGGGCCACAGTGGCTCTGCAGGCAAGAATGCTTGCCTGCCATGCCAGAGGACCCGGGTTCAATTTCCGGTGCCTGCCCATGTTAAAAAAAAAAAAAAGAAAAGAAGCATGTACATTCAGGAAGTTGCTGAATAAAGTAGATACAAGTCATTTATCCAAATTAAACATGGAAGGAAAAAGAATTCTACTTCTATGATAAGCAAATACTACATAATATAAAAATTAAAGTGGTAGATGGTTCAAATTAAATCTAAAATTTTATTACTCAATGAGGAAAGAGAAGATCTAAAGGATCTCCCTCTGCTCCCTCCATTCAGCACAACATCAGGCAAAGGCCTGGAAAGCCTGCAGTGCCCAGAGGTAATGGGGGTGAACTTGTAATATCAGAGACCCCTCACTGTGACCCCTCACTGATGCCGAATTCCACATTTCCCCTGAAGGTCCAGCCTTCCCTCACTGGCAAGGATGCCCATGGCCTATGGTTTCAGAACCCACCACCAGATAGGAGCCTCACATTACTCACAGCAAATTTCTTGCTCACCACTTACTCACTGGCCCAATTCAAAAAAAAAAAAGGACATATGGCTGACTTCAACTCAACAGAACGGCTAATGGCAACCATGATCCAGCTGCATAAGGGACACATTACACAAGGGGTTCTCAGGTTGGAAAAAAGGGAGAGAAAGATTTTCATTCACTGCTGTCTCAATAAAAACCCTCTCATCTAAAATGGTATTGCAAATGGCTTGCCCACCAAAAACTGATGTAAGATCCAATCAAGACTCAATAAAAAAGTCCCCTTTTCATTGTGATGTGTAGCACATGATGTCTGAGAACTGAGCTGGTCTTAGTAAAACTTGTGGTTCATCGTATTAGCTCACTGAGCTTGAAATTCTAAAGCAGAGTCACATTTTGGGAGGTTTGGAAGTATAATGCTTTAGAAATATTTAGATCCTAATTCTGTTTTTTCAGTTTGAATGGACTAAAAGTCTTTAAATGGGCAAACCAAATGGGACACACATGGTAAACACAACTTTTCAAATAAAACCAGAAGTCATATCAAAGTTTGATTTCACTTCATAAATGTTCTGCAAAATAGTATCAAACTTCCTTTATAATAAAAGAAAACTAAAGTAAACCCCCTAATAATAGCACAGAATCGGCTCTTAAAATATTCCAAGTATGGAGTAAGACAAACATACCATCTGATCCCTCTTTCCATCCTGAACTCCACTTCCACACTGAGACAAACACTCTCAGCTTCCAAATCCAACGGACGAACAGCCCACCTCTGCCTCCTCCTTCATATGCTCACCATCCTAGTTCAAGATTCCACTCTTTTTTACTATGACTACTGCATCTGCAGAAGGGAACATCTGTACCTCTGGCCTTCCCCACTCCGAGCCACTCTGTATACCATCACAAAGCTATTTCTCCTTAAAAAAGCTCCCTTCTAACACAAAAGTCAAAAATCTTCCAGAGCTCCTCATTCTCTATCAAATGAAGTACAAACACCTTGAACTGACTCTCAGGGCCATCCATTCTCTGCCAGCATGTACCTATCCACCCTACTCTCCCTCTCTGAGCCGCCTCTACAGGAAGGACATTGCAGGGCTCCAGGGGGTCTCTAGATTTCTCTTCCACTTATTGCTAGCTAATGACTCCAGGAAGCTTCTCTGCCTCCCTAAACAGAAATACCCTCAGTCTCTCGAACGCCATCACGATTTGCCCTAACCTTTCAGAACTTCCAGATCATATCATGTACTAAGTTATTTCTATATCTACGTGCATCATCACCTACAGCTGTAAACCACTTGAGGACAAAAGCACACTGGCAGGCACTGTGACAGATCCTCTGTGTGATTACCTGCTTAAATGAAAAGCAAAATGCGCACAATTTCCTTGGGCTAAATAAAGAGAGTCTGGTCCTCACTGTACATATAAAACAAAGCTCACTGAAAGACAAAAGTCCAGAAGGGACTCATAGGGGTTAGTCCTGGTTCCCATCTCTCCCTCATACCATGGCCTCAGGCCATCTACCTTCTTCCAAACCTACACTTTCCTCTGTCGCCAGGAGAACAACTCTAGCTAGAACTGGAAACTTGCTCCCACCCTGCTTAACTTGTTTACTAAAGTATTTGAGGAACAAAAAACCTGAGTATAACCACATCACATCACTCCAAGCTTTAAGCAGAGAAGAGAGGTAAGAGGAATGACCTCATCTTATGGGCAGGAGCATAACAGGAGAAGGTGAAACCCCCACCTTGGAAACTGGAAAGAAAGAGGAAATGGGAAAGAAGTAGGAAGACATCCAGGCAGAGAACCCAGAACCTAAAGCTATGAGCTATGGCCTAGAGAACCCAGGACCCCCAAATACACATCAACAAAAAGGAATGACTCATTGATGCATATAGCCACATGAACGAATCTCAAAATAAGTATTCTGAAAGAAGCAACTGCAAAAAAAACATGAGTACATATTATTTTAATTTCATTTGTACAAAATTCTAGAAAATGTCAACTAATCTATGGTGTCGGAAGTGAAGGAACTTCTGAAAGTAACTGATACCTTTACTATTTTGAATGTAGTGGTGGTTTCACATGCCAAATTATCAAAATATATTATTTTGTCCATCTAAATATGTGTAGCTTACTATGTCAATTATACGCCAATAATATTGTTAGAAAAAGGAAAAAGAGAAAAAAAAAGAGGACAGGCTTGACAATGGATTGATACCTCACCTAAGTATAAAGGGTGCAACATCAGAGAAATTTGGGGACATGCTGTTCTTTCTGTCCTTCTTAATGAAGGCAGCCTATGCTGGACCTCTTTAGGTTTTCTGATTCTGAGGATCAAAGTTCAAGAACTGAAATATCAGAAAATGCCCAGCCTGTTCCTGCCAAAGGGAACAATAAAAGCAAGGATATTCAGGACTGCAGAGAAGCAAGTTTCAGAGAAAACAGACTTTCTGCAAATACAGCAAGGGACCTACCCACCCACAAGCCTCACTAATAGGCCACCTGGCAGTGGAGAACAGGGTAGTGTGGCCCAAGTCATTCTGTAACTGCGGGCAACAAGAGGCAGGAACAGCACAAAATGCAAGAGCAGAAGAAAGGCAAGAAGAAGACAGAACGGTCTTCCCAAGGCACAGGGAGGCCACTTGCCCACTGAGGGGCTAGAGTCCTCGTGGCTATGGAGAAGCCAGCATCCCAACGAAGGCTCACCAAGAAACAGAAACAATCTACTAGAAAGACGGGAAAGATTCCTTGGGGAAATGGAGAACAGTATGCTCTAAGTACCCCTCGATCTCTCTGGGGAGAGAAGTATATGAGAATACTTCTCAACACGTTGAGGATGAGGCATGTGCAAAGGATGATGCCAAGCATTTCACTTATGTGCGCTTAATCCTCAACACATGTGCACGCAGAAAAAACTTGCCTGTTCCCATTTTATAGTTAAGGAAACAAACTCACAGAAATTAAATACATTTCCCAAAGGTGTTCAACTAGTAAGTGGCAGATGCAGGATTCAATCACAGGTCTCCTTATCCCAAACCCTATACGTGCCCATTCTGCGGCAATGATGATGCAACCTCCTCAGACATCTTCCTGGAGAAGAATGGACCCATGAAGAAAAAAGGATGGGCAATTTTTTAGCCAATGTCAAATGTGACCACCGTCCAAAGAAAGACCTTGAGAAGCATCCAAAGATCAGTTTTATCTTCACAATACTAATGATGAAATAATCAAGGAACATGCTTTGGAGTTCTTAGTTCATCCAGTCAAATATGCACTGCCAGGAAGAAAGCCTTTAAGGAAAATTAAGAGATGTGTAACCTCTTCTCAAAACCCTATCTTAGAGTGTACAGGTGGTTCAGTGGTAGAATGCTCGCCTTCCGCATGGGAGACCCAAGTTCGATTCCCAAAACAGACTAAGTACCAAAACAAAAACAAAACAAAACAAAAAAAACACTCCTATCTAACTTTCAGGATTCAGACTCAAAATGGTAGGGGAAAAATAAGAGAAAAAATTTTTTTTAATTTTGAAACAATAAATAAAATAAAAAAGAACTCCTGGAGGGCAGGAATAAGACACATTATCAATAACTTGTTCTTGGAAATAGATGGAGTGGGGAGGAAAGAAGGAAGGAAGATCACATGTGACAAACTATTAGGTTGTCAGGGGAAGTATGTTGGAGTTTTCTGTATGGGTTCTGTATTATTTTTTATTTTAAAATAAAAAGTATATTTAAAAAAGAGAAAAAAATGTCCTTGGAGATGGCATCAAGAACTAAGTCAGAGAACTTTTCTCAGCACTGGTAAGCCTTCAGTGGGAACAATTAGTTTGGGCACCCAACTCAAAAGACCCATTCACAAACTCAGGGGTGGTCTAGAGGGTGACTCAGAGGAGGGAGAGACTCAATCCAGGAGAAAGGAAGAATGATAAACGCAAGGACAGTCCTCTAGTACATTAAGCATTGATAAACAGAAGAAGGACCTTCCATGGCAGCAGAAACCGATGAAGGGCACAATAGGTTAAAATTATAGGCCCGTGACTACAAACTGAAATCAGGAAAAACCTGACCACTACCCCAACTCTCCCTTATGTCACACATTGACACTACCCAAGGAGCTCAGGCATTCCGGCTTCGTCATCCCCTTCTGGTATCTCCTTTCTCTCCACTCACTGCACACTCACTCCACCTAAGCTACTACCTGAAGACATCACATCTTTACCTGCAAGTAGTACTTCCTGGCCCAGATCTTAGGAGAGGATGGGAAAGGAGAGGAAAAAGAGAGGCTACAAATACCAAAGGAGACTTCACCTAGCTCTGCTTCCCCAGGGCTTTTTGGTTTCTCTGAGTTGGAACTGGGCAAAAGACGCCTGTAGTAATATTTTCTCCCCAGAGCACCCAGTGGGTACATGAGCCCCATCACTACCTTGTCAGGCTCAGGGCAAACAAGGCTCTTCAGCTCAGAAGCAGCTTCAGACTCAGCAGTTGCAATAGCACACTGACGATACCAAACTACACACCATAAATTTAAAAAGCGGCTTTTTCATTAAAGGACTTTGCTACCTCAAACAAAAGAACACTAATATGGCTTCTTCTCTTAGTCTAAAAAGATTACAGCTCTAGACGAGGCTCTTACTTTTATAACTTTATTGAGGCATTCGTCAGCCACCATCCTGACATCTGACTCCGCATCATCACTGCATAGAAGAAAAAGTTCCATAGCGATGCCCAGAAGTTTCTGAAATTCTGGAGAATTTCTAAATAAAAACAAAGAGAAACTGTAACAGCCAAGAGGAGCCTAAGGAGACACGATGACTAAATGTAATATGGGATCCTAGATGGGATCCTGGAACACAAAAAAAGGACATTAGGTAAAAACAAAGGAAATCTGAATATACAGTATCAAACGTCACTGAATTTATATATCTGAATGTGGTTAAAGGGGGAAATTTTTGGTTGTATATATGTTATTAAAATAAAAACTTTTAAAAAATGTATCAATATTGGTTTATTGCAACAAATGTACCACACTACTGCAAGAATGTTAATAATAAGGGAAAGTGGGTAGGGGGTAAATGGGAACTCTCCATACAGGCACACCTCAGAGATATTGCAGGTTCAGTTTCAGGTCACCAAAATAAAGCCAATATTGCAATAAAGTGAGTCACACGAATTTTATGGTTTCTAGTCATTTAAAGGACATATTTACACTACAATCTACTCTACTAGGTGTGCAATAACATTATATTTTTAAAAACAATGTATACACCTTTATTAAAATGTGACACAGAGACATGAAGTGAGCACATGCTGCTGGAAAAAGGGCACCAATGAGCTTGCTCGATGCAGGGTAGCTATAGATGTTCAATTTGTAAAACACGCACAATAAAGCTAAGCACAATAAAACAAGGTATAACTACACTAGCTTTGCAGTTTTTCTGTTCTACAATAAAAAGTTTACTAAAAAAAAAAAAAAGAAGAGGGGGTGGTGCAACAGTGGTTCAGTGGCTCAGTGGCAGAATTCTCTCCTGCCATGCCAGAGACCCGGGTTTGGTTCTGAGTTCCTACCCGGGTTAAAAAAAAAAAAATGAAAAGGTTATACTTCCAAGGTACATCTCATTTTTTTGAAGTTTTAATTAAAATGTCTTTTAAAAGACATCTAAACACCACTTTAGATCATTAAAACTGAGAGCCATCTGTTTTCTGCCATCAGGTTATTCTGACCCTTACAATATTCTTGGAATCTTGAATGTCAAGTATAAGACATATTTTACTAAAACATTTACATATTTTATTTACATTGTTCTAGATATAATACCACAGTCTTACAAAAACTGAAATCTATTCAATTTCTACATACTACAAAAAAAAATATTTAGTTGAGTCTATTTAGGCTGTCATGATTCAAATGGTTCAACACAGCCAAGCTAGAGAGAAGCTGACGGGCCATGTTTGTGGAGCTGACTTCACTCTCAAGCATCAAGGACCAGGAACCCCTTGAATAATGCTGCCATTCACTGAAACATTAAAGCAAATGGCTGTTTCAGGATTTCAACTAAAGAAATGTGAAATGGAGTCCCTCCCTCTTTAGCTCTAGGGAATACTTCCTACCAATAGTCAGCAGAGAGCTGTAAGCCTATAGGAAAGCAAAGGGCCACATTACTGATGGGATACAAACATATCAAGGCAAGAAGCAAAGCAGGCCACTCAGGAACATTTCACACCTCACCTATGTTGAATATCCTTGTGGATAAGGAACTAAGGAGGAAAGGTCTCTGAGATGTTAGAACGGCACTCAAACACTGTGCTCTAAAACAACGCTGTCAACGGAAATATAATGCAAGCTACATACGTAATTTTGTATTTTCTACAAGACTCATGAAAATAAAAAGAAATACGTAAAGTTAATTTTAATATATTTTATTTAACCCAATATATCCAATATACTATCATTTCAACATATAATCAACATGGTATTTCATCAATCTATTTTACAGCACATCTCAATTCAGACACTAAATTTTCACTTTATATTTTAATTTAATAGAATGCATACAGGGCTTAAACTTCATATAATTCAGTTGTAAAAGTACATTCACATACCATTTCCAATCATACTTAAAAGTTCTCCAATGACTGAGCTAAGCATTGGTTTTTTAAATTTAACTTTAATAGAACATATACAGGGCTGATCTATTTCTTCTTGAGAGTTTTGGTAATTTGTGCCTTTCAAGGAATTCGTCCATTTCACCTAAATTGTTGACTTTATTAGCATTAAGTGTTTCATAATATACCCTTATAATCCTTTTAATTCTACAGAGCTATACTGATGTCATCCACCTTGTTCCTGATATTGGTAATTTGTAACTTCACTCTTTTTCCAGATAGCTAGAGGTTTATAATTTTACTGATGTTTTCAAAGAACTAGCTTTTAATTTTACTGATTTTCCATAACCAGTTCTGATTTTACTGATTTTCTGTATCTGTTTTTGTTTTCTATTTTATTGACTTCTGCTTTTATCTTCATTATCTCTAGTCTTCTGATCACTATGGGCTTATTTGCTTTTCTTTTCAGGTTCTTAAGATGACAACTGAGATCACTGATTTGAGAGCTTTACTTTCTAAAACAGGCATTTAGTGCTATATGTTTCCCCTTTTTAGTAGTTTTTGAAATGCTGTATTTTTATTGTCAATCAATTCAGAATCTTTTCAAATTTCTCTTTGACTTCTGCTTTGACCCATATATCATGCAGAAAAAGTGTCATTTGTTTTCCAAATATTTGGAAAATTCCAGGTTATCTTTCTGTAATAGATTTCAATTTAACTATACTACGGACAGAGAACATGGCTTGTACGCTCTCAGTCCTCTTAGCACATGGTCTATCTTGGTAAACATTCTATGAGCACTGCGAACATCTACTCCATTGTTGTTGAGTGAAGTGTTCTATGAATGCCAGTTGGCTGATGGTGTGTTC
Organism: Tamandua tetradactyla; assembly: GCF_023851605.1. NCBI lineage: Eukaryota > Metazoa > Chordata > Mammalia > Pilosa > Myrmecophagidae > Tamandua > Tamandua tetradactyla. Next base: position 3,175,237 of record NC_135345.1, on the reverse strand, counting down.
AAATCTTCTAAATCCAGATTTTATATCTATGTATTCTATAAATTATGAGAAACAGCTACTGAAATCTGTTTTTTGTTCATTTTTAAAAATTTTTTATTAATTAAAAAAAATTACAAGAAACACAAACATTCCCAACACATACACTCAGCAATTCACAGTATCATCACATAGTTGCATATTCGGTATCATGATCATTTCCCAGAACATTAGCATCAATTCAGAAAAAGAAATAAAAAGACAACAGAAAAATATAACAAACAGAAAAAAAAAATTTTACAGGCCATACTCCTTACTGATCCCTTTCATTGATCACTAGCATTTCAAACTAAATCTATTTTAACATTTGTTCCCCCTATTATTTATTTTTATTCCATATGTTCCTCTCATCTGTTCACAAGGTAGACAAAAGGAGCATCAGACACAAGGTTTTCACAATCACACAGTCACATTGTGAAAGCTATATCATTATATAATCATCCTCAAGAAACATGGCTACTGGAACACAGCTCTACATTTTCAGGCAGTTCCCTCCAGCCTCTCCATTACATCTTGGATAACAACGTGATATCTACTTAATGCATAAGAATAACCTCCAGGATAACCTCTCGACTCTGTTTGGAATCTCTCAGCCATTGACACTTTGTCTCATTTCACTCTTCCCCCTTTTGGTCGAGAAGGTTTTCTCAATCCCTTGATGCTGGGTCTCAGCTCATTCTAGAGTTTTTCTCAATCCCTTGATGCTGAATCTCAGCTCATTCTGGGATTTCTGTCCCACGCTGCCAGGAAGATCCACACCCCTGGTAGTCATGTCCCACGTAGACAGGGGGAGGGTGGTGAGTCTGCTTGCTGTGTTGGCTGGAGATAGAGGCCACATCTAAGCAACAAAAGAGGTTCTCTTGGGGGTGACTCTTAGGCTTAATTTTAAGTAGGCTTGACCTATCCCCTGTGTGGTTGAGTTTCATATGAACAAAACCCAAGACTGGGGGCTCAGCCTATAGCTTTGGTTGTCCACACTGCTTGTGAGAATATCAAGAATTCAACTTGGGGAAGTTGGGTTTTCCCCCATTCTCACCATTCCCCGAAGGGGACTTTGCAAATACTTTTCCACTCACTCATCAAATCACTCTGGGATTCATCAGGGCATCACCTGGACAAACCAACAAAATCTCATGTCCTATACAAAGTTCCATGTACTTAAGGTGTTCAATCAACTATCTACATAAATTATATTAAGAGATGCACTAGTCAAAGTATAGATTTGTACCAAATAAACATTTTGTGCTTTAGTCTCACACATTAGTTGAAATTTTAAAATATTAGTTACCATCTATTTTCAGCACTCTGCAGTAATGACATTCTTTTGTTCTTCCTCATGCAAAAACATTTTTAAATTTGTACATTTAGTCACTATCATTATACACTCTAGGCATTCTAGATTGCATCATCTCAATCTTTATCAACTATCTTTCTTTGTGATTTCATTTATGTCCCAGCCCTCCTCCCTCTATCATTCTCATATGCAGTTTCATTCAGTGTTTTAACATAATTGTATTACAGTTAAGTAATATTGTGCTGTCAATTTCTGAGTTTTTATATTCAGTCCTGTTGCACAATCTGTATCCCTTCAGCTCCAATTACCCAATATCTTACTCTATTTCTATCTCTTGATGGTCTCTGTTACCAAGGAAATATTCCAAGTTTATTCACTAATATCAGTTCATATCAGTGAGACCATACAGTATTTGTCCTTTTGTTTCTGGCTAATCACACTCTGCATAATGTCCTTAAGATCCATTCATGTTGTTACATATTTCATAACTTTATTCTGTCTTACAGCTGCATAATATTCCATCTTATGTAAATGTCACAGTTGTTTGGTCAACTGTCTATTTTTTTTTTTATTAATTACAAAAAATTAACTAACACAATATTAGAAATCAATCCATTCTACATATGCAATCAGTAATTCTTAATATCATCACATAGGTGTACGGTCATCATTTCTCAGTACATATGCATCGATTTAGAGAAAGAAATAGCACGACAACAGAAAAAGAAATAAAGTGATAACACAGAGAAAACACAAATAAAAATAAAAAGTACAAAAATATATAAGAGAAAGAAAAAAAAAAACAAAAAAAAACTATAGATCAGATGCAGCTTCATTCAGCGTTCCAACATAATTACATTACAGTTAGGCAGTATTGTGCTGACCATTTTTTTTTAAACATCATACCATTCTACATATGCAATCAGTAATTCTTAACATCATCACATAGATGCATGATCATCGTTTCTTAGTACATTTGCATCGGTTTAGCAGAACTAGCAGTATAACAGAAAAAAATATAGAATGTTAATATAGAGAAAAAAAATAAAAGTAATAATAATAAGAACAAAACAAACAAAACAAAACAAAACAAGAACCTATCGCTCGGATGCAGCTTCGTTCAGTATTTTAACATGATTACTTTACAATTAGGTATTATTGTGCTGTCCATTTTTGAGTTTTTGTATCTAGTCCTATTGCACAGTCTGTATTCCATCAGCTCCAATTACCCATTATCTTACCCTGTTTCTAACTCCTGCTGGACTCTGTTACCAATGACATATTCCAAGTTTATTCTCGAGTGTCGATTCACATCATTGGGACCATACAGTATTTGTCTTTTAGTTTTTGGCTAGACTCACTCAGCATAATGTTCTCTAGGTCCATCCATGTTATTACATGCTTCATAAGTTTATCTTGTCTTAAAGATGCATAATATTCCATCATATGTATATACCACAGTTTGTTTAGCCACTCGTCTGTTGATGGACATTTTGGCTGTTTCCATCTCTTTGCAATTGTAAATAACGCTGCTATAAACATTGGTGTGCAAATGTCTGTTTGAGTTTTTGCCTTAATTCCTTTGAGTAGATTCCCAGCAATGGTATTGCTGGGTCGTATGGCAATTCTATATTCAGCTTTTTGAGGAACCGCCAAACTGTTTTCCACAGTGGTTGCACCATTTGGCATTCCCACCAACAGTGGATAAGTGTGCCTCTTTCACCGCATCCTCTCCAGCACTTGTCATTTTCTGTTTTGTTGATAATGGCCATTCTGGTGGGTGTGAGATGATATCTCATTGTGGTTTTGATTTGCATTTCTCTAATGGCCAGGGACATTGAGCATCTCTTCATGTGTCTTTTGGCCATTTGTATTTCCTCCTCTGAGAGGTGTCTATTCAAGTCTTCTTCCCATTTTGTAATTGGGTTGGCTATCTTTTTGTTGTTGAGTTGAACAATCTCATTATAAATTCTGGATACTAGACCTTTATCTGATATGTCGTTTCCAAATATTGATTCCCATTGTGTAGGCTGTCTTTCTACTTTCTTGATGAAGTTCTTTGATGCACAAAAGTGTTTAATTTTGAGGAGCTCCCATTTATTTATTTCCTTCTTCAGTGCTCTTGCTTTAGGTGTAAGGTCCATAAAACCGCCTCCAATTGTAAGATTCATAAGATATCTCCCGACATTTTCCTCTAACTGTTCTATGGTCTTAGACCTAATATTTAGATCTTTGATCCATTTTGAGTTAACTTTTGTATAGGGTGTGAGATATGGGTCTTCTTTCATTCTTTTGCATATGGATATCCAGTTCTCTAGGCACCATTTATTGAAGAGACTGTTCTGTCCCAGGTGAGTTGGCTTGACTGCCTTATCAAAGATCAAATGTCCATAGATGAGAGGGTCTATATCTGAGAACTCTATTCGATTCCATTGGTCGATATATCTATCTTTATGCCAATACCATGCTGTTTTGACCACTGTGGCTTCATAATATGCCTTAAAGTCAGGCAGTGCAAGACCTCCAGCTTCATTTTTTTTCCTCAAGATGTTTTTAGCAATTCGGGGCACCCTGCCCTTCCAGATAAATTTGCTTATTGGTTTTTCTATTTCTGAAAAATACGTTGTTGGGATTTTGATTGGTATTGCATTGAATCTGTAAATCAATTTAGGTAGGATTGACATCTTAACTATATTTAGTCTTCCAATCCATGAACACGGTATGCCCTTCCATCTGTTTAGGTCTTCTGTGATTTCTTTTAGCAGTTTTTTGTAGTTTTCTTTATATAGGTTTTTTGTCTCTTTAGTTAAATTTATTCCTAGGTATTTTATTCTTTTAGTTGCAATTGTAAATGGGATTCGTTTCTTGATTTCCCCCTCCGCTTGTTCATTGCTAGTGTATAGAAATGCTACAGATTTTTGAATGTTGATCTTGTAACCTGCTACATTGCTGTACTCATTTATTAGCTCTAGTAGTTTTGTTGTGGATTTTTCCGGGTTTTCGACGTATAGTATCATATCATCTGCAAACAGTGATAGTTTTACTTCTTCCTTTCCAATTTTGATGCCTTGTATTTCTTTTTCTTGTCTAATTGCTCTGGCTAGAACCTCCAACACAATGTTGAATAATAGTGGTGATAGTGGACATCCTTGTCTTGTTCCTGATCTTAGGGGGAACGTTTTCAATTTTTCCACATTAAGGATGATATTAGCTGTGGGTTTTTCATATATTCCCTCTATCATTTTAAGGAAGTTCCCTTGTATTCCGATTCTTTGAAGTGTTTTCAACAGGAAAGGATGTTGAATCTTGTCAAATGCCTTCTCTGCATCAATTGAGATGATCATGTGATTTTTCTGCTTTGATTTGTTGATATGGTGTATTACATTAATTGATTTTCTTATGTTGAACCATCCTTGCATACCTGGGATGAATCCTACTTGGTCATGATGAATAATTCTTTTAATGTGTTGTTGGATACGATTTGCTAGAATTTTATTGAGGATTTTTGCATCTATATTCATTAGAGAAATCGGCCTGTAGTTTTCTTTTCTTGTAATATCTTTGCCTGGTTTTGGTATGAGGGTAATGTTGGCATCATAGAATGAATTAGGTAGTTTTCCCTCCACTTCGAATTTTTTGAAGAGTTTGAGGAGAGTTGGTACTAATTCTTTCTGGAATGTTTGATAGAATTCACATGTGAAGCCGTCTGGTCCTGGACTTTTCTTTTTAGGAAGCTTTTGAATGACTGCTTCAATTTCTTTACTTGTGATTGGTTTGTTGAGGTCATCTATGTCTTCTTGAGTCAAAGTTGGTTGTTCATGTCTTTCCAGGAACCCGTCCATTTCCTCTAAATTGTTGTATTTATTAGCGTAAAGTTGTTCATAGTATCCTGTTATTACCTCCTTTATTTCTGTGAGGTCAGTAGTTATGTCTCCTCTTCCATTTCTGATCTTATTTATTTGCATCCTCTCTCTTCTTCTTTTTGTCAATCTTGCTAAGGGCCCATCAATCTTATTGATTTTCTCATAGAACCAACTTCTGGCCTTATTGATTTTCTCTATTGTTTTCATGTTTTCAATTTCATTTATTTGTGCTCTAATCTTTGTTATTTCTTTCCTTTTGCTTGCTTTGGGATTCATTTGCTGTTCTTTCTCCAGTTCTTCCAAGTGGACAGTTAATTCCTGCATTTTTGCCTTTTCTTCTTTTCTGATATAGGCATTTAGAGCAATAAATTTCCCTCTTAGCACTGCCTTTGCTGCGTCCCATAAGTTTTGATATGTTGTGTTTTCATTTTCATTCGCCTCGAGGTATTTGCTAATTTCTCTAGAAATTTCTTCTTTGACCCAGTCGTTGTTTAGGAGTGTGTTGTTGAGCCTCCACGTATTTGTGAATTTTCTGGCACTCTGCCTATTATTGATTTCCAACATCATTCCTTTATGGTCCGAGAAAGTGTTGTGTAAGATTTCAATCTTTTTAAATTTGTTAAGACTTGCTTTGTGACCCAGCATATGGTCTATCTTTGAGAATGATCCATGAGCACTTGAGAAAAAGGTGTATCCTGCTGTTGTGGGATGTAATGTCCTATAAATGTCTATTAAGTCTAGTTCATTTATAGTAATATTCAGATTCTCTATTTCTTTGTTGATCCTCTGTCTAGATGTTCTGTCCATTGATGAGAGTGGTGAGTTGAAGTCTCCAACTATTATGGTATATGAGTCTATTTCCCTTTTCAGTGTTTGCAGTATATTCCTCACGTATTTTGGGGCATTCTGATTCAGTGCGTAAATATTTATGATTGTTATGTCTTCTTGTTTAATTGTTCCTTTTATTAATATATAGTGTCCTTCTTTGTCTCTTTTAACTGTTTTACATTTGAAGTCTAATTTGTTGGATATTAGTATAGCCACTCCTGCTCTTTTCTGGTTGTTATTTGCATGAAATATCTTTTCCCAACCTTTCACTTTCAACCTATGTTTATCTTTGGGTCTAAGATGTGTTTCCTGTAGACAGCATATAGAAGGATCCTGTTTTTTAATCCATTCTGCCAATCTATGTCTTTTGATTGGGGAATTCAGTCCATTGACATTTAGTGTTATTACTGTTTGGATAATATTTTCCTCTAACATTTTGCCTTTTGTATTATATATATCATATCTGATTTTCCTTCTTTCTACACTCTTTTCCATATCTCTCTCTTCTGTCTTTTTGTATCTAACTCTAATGCTCCCTTTAGTATTTCTTGCAGAGCTGGTCTCTTGGTCACAAATTCTTTCAGTGACTTTTTGTCTGAGAATGTTTTAATTTCTCCCTCATTTTTGAAGGATAATTTTGCTGGATATAGGAGTCTTGGTTGGTAGTTTTTCTCTTTTAGTATTTTAAATATATCATCCCACTGTCTTCTAGCTTCCATGGTTTCTGCTGAGAAATCTACACAAAGTCTTATTGGGTTTCCCTTGTATGTAATGGATTGTTTTTCTCTCGCTGCTTTCAAGATCTTCTCTTTCTCTTTGACCTCTGACATTCTAACTAGTAAGTGTCTTGGAGAACGCCTATTTGGGTCTAATCTCTTTGGGGTGCGCTGCACTTCTTGGATCTGTAATTTTAGGTCTTTCATAAGAGTTGGGAAATTTTCAGTGAAAATTTCTTCCATTAGTTTTTCTCCTCCTTTTCCCTTCTCTTCTCCTTCTGGGACACCCACAACACGTATATTTGTGCGGTTCATATTGTCCTTGAGTTCCCTGATACCCTGTTCAAATTTTTCCATTCTTTTCCCTATAGTTTCTGTTTCTTTTTGGAATTCAGATGTTCCATCCTCCAATTCACTAATTCTATCTTCTGTCTCTTTAAATCTATCATTGTAGCTATCCATTATTTTTTCTATGTTTGCTACTTTATCCTTCACTTCCATAAGTTCTGCGATTTGTTTTTTCAGTTTTTCTATTTCTTCTTTATGTTCAGCCCATGTCCTCTTCATGTCCTCCCTCAATTTATCGATTTCATTTTTGAAGAGGTTTTCCATTTCTGTTCGTATATTCAGCATTAGTTGTCTCAGCTCTTGTGTCTCATTTGAGCTATTGGTTTGTTCCTTTGACTGAGCCATATTCTCAATCTTTTGAGCGTGGACAGTTATCTTCTGCTGCTGGCGTCTGGGCATTTATTCAGATTTCTCTTGGTGTTGGACCCAGCAAGGTTATAATATTTTTCTGTGAAATCTCTGGGATCTGTTTTTCTTATCTTGCCCAGTATGTGACGCACGTGGCACACGTTTGTCTCAAGTGTTTGGAATGGGTCTCCCCCAGTCACCGATCTCCGTGGCCTGGGGATTTCGGATCCAATTCTCTCCGTTGGTTCAGGGGCCGCGCGTGGTGGGGGCGTCAGCTGCCGCGGCTTGAGGGGACCCTGTGGCTGGTTGCGGGCCGCAGCGGGCCTGGGGGATTCCCCACCGGACCAGGAAGCCTCCCGTGGGGGGGGGCTACCGCTGCTTGGATAGCCCTCCTATCCGAGACTCGTATCCGCGGACTCGAAGCAGAGACTCGAAGCCGCCCGCAAAAGAGGGGTGCCGCCTGCCTCGGCTTGGGAAACTTGATTCTCCAATACTCTCAGCTGGCCCGGAAAGGAGGGAGGGAGTAGCTCGGACCACCGCAGCTGCCGCTGATCGGGAAATCACGCGCCGCTCGGGGGTCTCACCGCAGCCGAGTCTCGCAGTCAGTCTAGCCAGCCCAGACTTTGGATAGCCCTCTGATCTGAGATTCGTAGCCGCGGACTCAAAGCCGAGACTCGAAGCCGCCCGCAGAAGAAGGGCGTCGCCTGCCTCGGCTTGGGAAACTTGCTTCTCCGATACTCTCAGCCGGCCCGGGAAGGAGGGAGGGATTAGCTCGGACCGCCGCAGCTGCGGCTGCTCGGCAAATCACGCGCTGCTTGGGGGTCTCGCCGCAGCCAAGAGTCACAGTCAGACTTGCCAGCCCAGACTTTGTATAGCCCTCTGATCCGAGACTCGTAGCTGCGGACTCGAAGCCGAGACTCGAAGCCGCCCGCAAAAGTGTGGCGCCGGCCGCCTTGGCTGGGAAGCTTGTCTCTCCGAGTCTCTCAGCCAGCCCGGGAAGGAGGGAGGGATTAGCTCGGACCACCGCAGCTGCGGCTGCTCGGGGGTCTCGCCGCAGCCAAGTCTCGCAATCAGACTTGCCAGCCCAGACTTTGGATAGCCCTCTGATGCGAGACTCGTAGTCGCGGACTCGAAGCCGCCCGCAAAAGTGTGGCGCCGGCCGCCTTGGCTGGGAAGCTTGTCTCTCCGCGTCCCTCAGCCAGCCCGGGAAGGAGGGAGGGATTAGCTCGGACCACCGCAGCTGCGGCTGCTCGGGGGTCTCGCCGCAGCCAAGTCTCGCAATCAGACTTGCCAGCCCAGACTTTGGATAGCCCTCTGATGCGAGACTCGTAGTCGCGGACTCGAAGCCGAGACTCGAAGCCGCCCGCAAAAGTGTGGCGCCGGCCGCCTTGGCTGGGAAGCTTGTCTCTCCGCGTCCCTCAGCCAGCCCGGGAAGGAGGGAGGGATTAGCTCGGACCGCCGCAGCTGCGGCTGCTCGGGAAATCGCCCGCCGCTTGGGGATCTCACTCACCGCAGCCGAGTTTCGCAGTCAGACTAACCAGCCCAGACTGGGTTACGCTGTGTGTCCATTCCCTGCTGTAGCCCTGGGAGCTGTTCTGTACTGTTTCTGTTCACCTATTAGTTGATTTGGAGTCGGAGGAACTAAGACGCATGTACCTTACTAAGACGCCATCTTGGATCTCCGGTCAACTGTCTATTGATGGACATTTTGGCTGTTTCCATCTCTTGGTAATTGTTAATAATGCTGCTGTAGACACTGGTGTGTAAATGTCCATTTGTGTCCTTGGCCTCGTGTCCTTTGAGTAGAGACAACATATAGATGGGTCTTGTTTTTTAATCCATTCTGCCAGACTATGTCTTTTGATTGGAGAGTTTAATCCATTAACATTCAGTGTTATTACTGCATGGGTAGTACTTTCTTCTACTATTTTGTCTTCTGGATTTTATATGTCATATCTAATTTTCCTTCTTTTTACCTTTACTCATAGTCTTCCTTTCTACACTATTCTCCACACCTCTCTTTTATGTCTTCGTATCTGTCTCTAGTGCTCCCTTTAGTATTTCTTGAAGAGCTGGTCTCTTGGTCACAAATTCTCTCAGTGATTTTCTGTCTGAAAATGTTTTAATTTCTCCCTCAGTTTTGAAGGACAATTTTGCTGGATATAGAATTCTTGGTTGGCAGTTTTTCACTTTTAATAATTTAAATATATTATCCCACTGTCTTCTCGCCTCCACGGTTTCTGCTGAGAGATCTGCACATAGTCTTATTGGGCTTCCCTTGTATGTGATGGATTGCTTTTCTCTTGCTGCTTTCAAGATCCTCTCTTTCTCTCTGACCTCTGACATTCTGACTAGTAAGTGTCTTGGAGTATGTCTATTTGGATCTGTTCTCTTTGGGGTACGCTGCACTTCTTGGATCTGTAATTTTAAGTCTTTCATAAGAGTTGGGAAATTTTCAGTGATAATTTCCTCCATTAGTTTTTCTCCTCCTTTTCCCTTCTCTTCTCCTTCTGGGACACCCACAACACGTATATCCATGCGCTTCATATTGTCTTTCAATTCCCTGAGTCTCTGCTCATATTTTTCCATTTTTTTCCCTATAGTTTCTGTTTCTTTTTGGATTTCAGATGTTCCGTCCTCCAGTTTTGAAATCCTATGTTCTGTCTCTCGAAATCTACCATTGTAGGTTTCCATTGTTTTTTTCATCTCTTCTACTGTGTCTTTCATTCCCATATTTCTGTGATTTGTTTTTTCAGACTTTCAGTTTCTTCTTTTTGTTCTTTCCTTGCCTTCTTTATATCCTCCCTCAATTCGTTGATTTGGTTTTTGATGAGGTTTTCCATGTCTGTTCATACATTCTGAATTAATTGTTTCAGCTCCTGTATGTCATTTGAATTGTTGGTTTGTTCCTTTGACTGGACCATATCTTCAATTTTCCTAGTGTGATTTATTATTTTTTGCTGGTGTCTAGGCATTTAATTACCTTAATTAGTTTTTTCTGGAGATTGTTTTCACTTCTTTTATCTAGGGTTTTCTTGCTGGATGAATTTGTTGTCTCTCTGTTCTTTGACATTCCATTCAGCTTTATCTGGACCTTTAGCTTAGGTTTTGTTTAACAGAGGAGAATTTTTCAGTTCTTGTTTTCTTGTTTCTTGCCCTGCTTGTGTGGTGCCTTTCTCCCCACACACACTTAGGAGGGTCTACTTAGATATTATAGACCCCAGCCAGATTTTCCCAGACCAAACTGGCCTCCTATCAGGAGGAAAGAGTCACCTGCGTCGGTTTTCCCTGAGGGTGAGACCCAGCAGGTTGAAAGACTTTTCTGTGAAGTCTCTGGACTCTGTTTTTCTTATCCTGCCCTGTGTGTGGCGCTCGTCTGACTGCAGGTCCCAGCAGCATAAGGTGATGTGGTACCTTTAACTTTGGCAGACTCTCCGGTTCTGGGAGGTGCTCACAGCCGGTCCAGCTGGTCCAAACTGGGGTACGCTGTGTGTCTGGTCACTGACGTGGCCGCAGAAGCTGTTCTGTACTGTTTCTGGTTATTTAGTAGTTGGTCTGGAGGATGAACTAAAACGTGCACGTTGTTAAGCCGCCATCTTGACCCAGAAATTGAAATCTGTTTTAGTTTCCCAGTTGCTAAACAAATACTATACAATGGGTGGGCTTAAACAACAGGAATTTATTGGCTCACAGTTTTGAGGCTAGAAGTCCAAAATCTAGGTATCAGCAAAGTGATCTCTCTGCCCAAGGACCTTAGTGTTCAGGGGCTGGCTGCCAGCAATCCCAGCTCTTTGGCTTTTCTGTCCATGGCTATGCATCTTCTTTCTCTTCCAGGCTCCCTGACTTCCAGCTTCTGGCTGCTCCTGTGGCTCTCTCTATGAGGCCTCCAATAATAGAATTAAGACCCATCCTGATTCAGTTAAGCCACATCTAAACTCAAGTAACCTCATCAAAAGATGAGGCTTACAATGGACACTTCAATGTGTTCACACCCACAGGAATGGATTGAGATTAAGAACACACTCTTCTGGTGTACACAGTTCCAAACCACCACAAGGTATTTGACTTCAATTGTGGATTTGTCTATTTCCCCTTATCATCTTATCAGGTTAGCATGGTGAATCTTCTTCTATTCTTTTACTTTTAACCCATTTTCACCTTTACTTTAAAATGGGTTTCTGATAGATAACAAATACTGAGTCTTGCTTTTTCATCCAATCTGAAAAATCTCTGCCTTTTAGATTTAAGGTCATTATTGATATGACTAGGTTAAATGTGCCATCATATTTGTTTCCAATTTTTCCATATGCTTGTTTACCTTTTCTCTCTTTTTAAAGATTATTTTTATAATTCTATTTTAATCTCCATTTTATATTTATTAGCTATAATTTTTTTTATGTTTTTAGTATATATCTTTATTATAACCTACTGTTTTGGTATGCTAAAGATGCCAGAATAGAATCTACCAGAAATGGGAGTTTTTAAATGGGGATTTATTAGCTTGTGAATTTACAGTTCTAAGATTGTGGAAATGTCCCAATTAAGGCATCAATAGGATACCTTCTCAGAAGACAGGCCACTGGCACCTGGGGCACCTCTATCACATGGAAAGGCACATGGGCCAAGTCTGCTGGTTCTTCTCTCCCAGATTTCATTGCTTTCAGCTTCTGGCTTCAGTGGCTCTCCTCTCAGCAACTCTGGGGCCTTTTCCTCTATAAACTTCTCTGTGTGTTTCTCTCTAAGCTCTCTTAGCTTTTTCTGTCCTTTACCCTCTCATAAAGAACTCTAGTAAAAGGATTAAAAGTACCCACCTTGAACAGGGTAAGTTACATCTCAAATTGAAATAACCTAACCAAAAGGTCCCACCCACAACAGTACTACACCCACGGGAATGAACTAAAAGAACATGGCCTTCTCTCTCTCTCTAAGCCCAACTCTGTAAGGAAAATCATTACCCTCCCATTATGTGGGAAATGACATTCAGAGGTGTAAATCTCCCTGGTAATGTGGGATATGACTCCCAGGGATAAGCCTGGTCGTGTCAAAATTGGATTAACAGTGCCTACCTGACCAAAAGGGGGCAAAGAAATGTAATAAAAGAAGGTATCAGTGGCTAAGAGATCGAGAGTCTATTCTGGAGGTTACTCGTATGCAGGCTTCAACTAGATACTGTGAATTACCAAGGTATGCCAAACCCCAACCAACAGTATTTCTGTAAACACAGGATTTACAACAGTATTCCTGAACAACCAGGATTCTAAGTGAGACTCTATAAAAAGTTCACTCACCAAGTTTATTTTTCAGAAACCTAAAGCCTCTAGATGGTTCCTATTCCAGATAAGTCCTGAAACCCAGAGGTGCAGCCTCTCCAAAAGCATCAACCACTTGCATCCCTGGACCCCCTAATGTCAACACCCCTTTTCAACATGAAGATATGAGAATGGTCATTGCCGAAATATTCCTAAAGATTGGGGGAAGGATCAAAGGAGAAGGAAGAGTTGTAATAGAGAAGATAGCATTTAACAAATGAGTATGATTACTGAATTACTATATATTTCTTTTCAGTCTCCAGTGTCCTAGAGCAGCTACAAGGAAATAACTGAAATTGTGGAACTGTAGCCCATACCATACTTTGAGATTTGTTTTATAACTGCTTTTTAGAATGTACTTTGAGATCTATTGTATTTACTTATATATATTTCATAACAAAAAAAGTTGAGGAAAAAAAAAACTTTGGAATTGGGCCAAAAATGCATGCAAATTACCAGTAAATGTTCTGGATGCCACACAGAGGAATATGAAACTGTAACTGAAATGGTGATCCAAATATGCTTTTACAAATTGCTCATAAGCTAATGTTTACACAAACACATACACACAGGGCCCATGAAAAATAAAAGTTAAAAGAAAAATGGAAAAAATTACTGAAGACAGTATTCTCCTTCCTTTCACTTTTTACTAAATGCACATTTTACCTACAATATAAGATACCTTATATAAGATATGCTTTTCTTAAGTTCCAGAACCTAGAGTTACACTTTAACATTAAATTTGTCTTTCCTGTTTACATATAATTTATACCTTATTCATACAATACCAGCAAAGAGACTCACCTGTCCCTATACACTGTAAGTCTCATTGCAAGGCCTTTTGGTACAAAGTAAAATGGAATACAGGCTCCATAATCAGCCCAAGTGTGACTGCGGCGCTCACATCTATATGCGAGGCATGCTGGCTCATCTTAAAGCCCCCCAAAAAGAATAATAAAAATTCTATGCATCATGGAAATTATGCTTATGTCCAAATTCTCAATGATTTTCTGAAAAACATGCAGAATCCCATTTTTTGGGAGGGGGTGGTAAACTAGCCCAGCTGAAAGTCTTCTTGTAAGATTTTTAGCTTATCATTGTAGATGGGTATTGTGGTGGCTAAATGAAACTTTTATTACCTGACTCCGGGGTTTTTCAATCTCCTGACTTTCTGCCACACAGAAAGGACAGACATTAATCATTTCCTGATGATAACTGGTTAAATGCTCAACCGTTTCTCATCCATGGCAATCATCTGTCACTTTAGTACATTCTGATGTGACACAATAAGCACAAACTAAAAGGCATCAAGACAAGTGCAAACTTGACATCAAGCAGGTATCCACACAAAAACATGGTTATGTGAACTATGCTGTGAACAAAGTGTTTAGCTCAAGAACAAAGTAACTTGACATCTCACTAATGAGAAATAAAGGAAAATCTCTTAAAGTAACAACAACAAAAAAGAGCATGGCCTTTTCTGGGGTACATAACAGCTTCAAAGCAGCAAACCTACCTTCGTGATATCACATATAGCACAAGAAACTACCAGCACTGTGCTGGTTCCCTGTGGCTGCTGTAACAAATCACCACCAAGAGGTGGCCTGAAACAGAAGGAATTCTTTCATGGCTCTAGAGCCAAAAGTCCAAAATCAGTGTCACTGAGCTGAAATCAAGGTATGTAGGAATGCGCCCATCTGGAGGTTCCACGGGAGATTCCCTTCCTTGCCTCTTCCAGTTCTGGTAACTGCCAGCATTCCTTGACTTGTGACCATGTCATTTCAAGCTTCAAAGTTAGCACCTTCAAATCTTTCTCTGCTGTCTTCACATACCATCTTCTCTGTGTGTGCATGTCACATGGAGAATCCAGGACAATCCCTCCATCTCAGATCCTTAATTTGATCACATCTACAAAGACCTTTTTCTATATAAGGTAGCATTTATAGCTTCTAGGTATCAGGGATTAGAACCTGTTATCTTTGGGGGGGAGGTGAAGGGGAAGCAGTATACTGCCTACAAGTATATTTCCATTTCCGCTCTTCCAACCTTCATGCTATTTATTGTCATACTTTGTACATCTACATGATTTAACCCCCAAATACATCATAAGAACTCTTGCTATAAACAATTATCTTTTAAAGAGACTAAAATTAAATATATGAATTAAAATCTCACTGGTCTTCTTACCATAAAAATAATAAGGGAGACATATAGCAACTGTTAAAAAAAAGTTGAAAAAGTGATGAGACTTCAACTAGAGATATGAATGAAGCTGATCTGGATAGGACTAAGGTAAATCAGAATATAAGGAAAAGGATGCGATGGTCTATATTTTAAAACTTCAACTTCTGTGTGAAACCAAAGAGAGAGATGTTTATTTAGTAAAATTAATATTTCGGGTAGCATTATCTAATTTAACTTATGATCAGTTTAGTTGAACACCATAATTCATGGAATCTAGAATAGGGCAAGAGATCTTGTTGGTTCGTACAGTTTAGTGTGATGCTGATACATCCCAGAGTAATTTGGGCACAGAATAAACAAAATATTTGCAAAGTCCCTGTGATGGTTAGGTTCTGGCGTCAACTTGGCCACGTGATTATGCCCAGTTGTCTAGTCAGGCAAAGCACTGGTCTGATTGTAGCTACAAGGATATTTTGTGGCTAGTTGATAAACTGGAAGGCTAGTTATTAAATCATCACTCAGCTAATTGCATCTGTGGCTAATTACATCTGCAGTCAACTAAGGTGTATCTCCCACAATGAGATAATCCAATCAGTTGAAAGCTTTTATGGGAGAAGTGAAAATCTTTCACTGCTTCTTCAGCCAACAAGCCTCTCCTGTGGAGTTCATTCAGACCCTTCATCGGAGATGCCAGCTTCACAGCCTGCCCTACAGATTTTGTACTCTTCCATTCCCATGGTTGCTTGAGACACCTTTATAAATCTCATATTTACAGATATCTCCTGTTTTTTTTTTTTCTCTAGACAACCCTGACTAACACAGTCCCCTTGGAGGACTGAGGAGAAAGAATAAAAATATTAAACTTCTCCATCTGGAGAATTCCTGATATTCTCACAAGTAACGGGCACAAACAATTCAACAGGCTGAGCCCTCAATCTTGAGGCTCACCCCTATGAAATTTATTCTTGCAAAAGAGAAGCTAAACCTACTTAATTATGCCAAAGAGTCACCCCCAGAAAACCTCTTCTGTTGCTCAATGCGGCCTCTCTCTCTAAGTCAACTCTGCAGGTGAACTCACTGCCCTCCCAGTGATGTCCTCCCTGGACATCATGCCCAGGGGTGTAAATCTTCCAGGCAACGTGGGACAAAATGAGACAAAATAAAGTTTCAGTGGCTGAGAGATTTCAAACGGAGTTGAGAAGTTATCCTGGAAGTTATTCTTGCGTAATATATAGATAATCCCTTTTTAGTTTGTGGTGTATTGGGGTTTCTGGAGGGAAGTACCTCAAACTGTTGACCTGTATTCCAGCAGCCTTGACTGTGGAAGACAATTGTGTAACTATATAGCCCTTCCAGTGTGACTGTGTGATTGTGAAAACCTAGTGGCTGATGCTCCTTTTATCCAGGGTATGGACAGATAAGTAAAAAAACAAGGACAATAAATTAAATAAATAATGGGGGGGTGGTTAAGAGGTTAAAAAAATTGGAGTAGATTGCAATACTTGTGATCAGAGAAAGGGGTAAGGAGCATGTTATGTATGAGTTTTTCCTTTTTATTTCTTTTTCTGGGGTGATACAAATGTACTAAAAATAATCATGGTGATGACTACAAAATAATAAAAACAGTAATAAGAAGAAGTCTTTTATACTTATCTGCTAGAGTTACCAATCCATTTCTTTGTGCAGATCCAGATTTTCCATCTGGTAATATTTTTCTCACACCTGAAACACTTCTTAGTATTTCTTACATAGGTGTTTTGTTAGACATAAATTATTTCAGCTTTTGTAGGTTTAAAAAAGTATTTTGTTTTAGGGAAATTTTTACCAGGTATAGAAATCTTTCTTTCAATACTTTGGGGATGATGACTCACTGACTTCTGGCAAACGTTGCTTCCACTAAGTCCCCTGTCATGCTTACCATTGTTTAATTTGGCTATTTTCCGTGGCTCTCTAGTTAACATAGTCATTCTTTTCTCTCGTTTTTTGAACATATGATATACAGTTATAGCAGTTATTTAAATGTTTTTATTCACTAATTTAATCACTCACATGATTTCTGGGTCAGTTTTGATATTCGTTACTATAAATCGTATTTTCCTATACTTTGTATTCTTAGTAATTCTGGATTGGATGCCAGACCCTGTGAATTTTATCTTGTTAGATGTATACATTTTGTATTCTTATAAATACTCTTAAACTTTGCTCTGGTATGCAATTAAAAGTTACTTTGAAAGACTTCATCCTATTAGGCTTTGCTTTTAACCTTAATTAGTCAGGGTCAGAGAACAGCTTATTCTAGGGCTAACTTAGTTCTATCATTGAGGCAAAACCCTTCTCAGTGCTCTGTCCGATGCCCCACAGTGAGGAGGTCTTTCCACTCTGGCTGGTATGAATAGGAACTCCTGGTCCTGTGTGAGTTTTAGCAATTGTTCCTTCTATCCTTTCACCTGATTCTACTTCCAGCGTCCGGTATTTTCCTCCCAAGTACGTGCTGATCATTACTCAGCTAAAGACTGGCGGGGACCCTCTGCAGACCTTCAGGGTTCTCCTCTCTGGTATTCTACCCTATGGGCTCTGGTTACCCTGACCACTCCAGGCTAGCAGCTTTGTCTTTACAACCTGGCAAGTTACCGGGCTCTCCCTGGCTTTCCCCTCTTTGGGGAAACTCTGCAGACAGTAAGAGCCTGGAAACTATCTCCAGACAGTAAGCTGGAGAAATCATAGGACCTCTGAAAAATGAAAAACTAATGAGGTGAGACTTATGATTTCCTCAGTTTACTGTCTGGTACAAGCAAAAATCTTCCATAATTTTTTAAAAACATACCGTTAATACGTTTTCTGGTCACAAATATAAATATACATCACTCATCCTTGTATTGTTGACTAGAAAAGTATAGATGTATCTCAACTTTTCAATTCTCCTAATGGTAAGTTATTAAAATAACTTTTAGTTTTCTAATGGAATAACTATCCCAATACTGTTACACTTTCCTAAACATAAACACCTAAAAGTAAAACTGCTAAGTCAAGCACAGATCACATTCTAAAGCTTTACAGGTTGTTAAATTGCCTTCTAGGACAGTTATATTACCTTTGAAAAAATCCTGAGTGTTTTAATGTTTACGCATTTGACAGGTGAAAAATGTTCTTATTTTGACTAATAAAGTCAAACATTTTCCATTTTCCATAGGAAGCACTAAATAAGTGTTAGCTATTATGTTTATAGGCCCATTCAAATTTTTTCCCTTTCTGAATCATTAATTCATCTTCCCTGCCTATTTTCTAATCTGCCTATTTTATTGGTGATTTATATTAATTCTTTATATAGGCTATTAAACCTTTGACAAATATGCTGAAAATATTTTCTCCAAATTGGATTTGCTTTCAATTTTATTTAAGGTGGATTTTAACATATCAAAGTATATTATTTTTAGTAGTCAAAGCAACTTCTTCATTTATATTGCTAGCCTTCCTCAGACTAATATTATATTTCCTTCTTGTAGTAATGATTTCATTATTTTACACTGAAGCAATTAATCTGACACTTATGTTTGTTTATAATATGAGGAGAGACATAGCTATCCCTCAGTCAGTCAGGTGGTTGCCTCAACCAACCACTTATTCATTAATCCTTCACTCCTCACTAATGTTAAATGCTTTCTTTATAGTAAATGTATACACACAGATAAACATATGCACTTTTCTAACTTTCTATTCTATCCCTGTTTAATGTCCAACTTCTATTAGAATGTCACATATACCAGGTCTCACTATTTTACTGACGGTTTCAAAATTTTCTTTACAACATTTATGCATTTACTCTTGCAGATGAACTACAGCATTTCCCAGAGGATGACTGTTACAAACAAATCCCAAGGCTCCACGCAAATAGACGCATATGTGTGTTTAGGAATGAAGGCAATGAGGTATCTTCCTTACTTTATTTTTAACAAGTTTTCCAGATGATTTTGATGTTCATCCATATTTAGGAACAGTAGCTTAGACTAAGAAATTGAGAGCTGAAGTAGACTATATATTTACTGTACAAGTTTTAGATGACCTCCCCTATTAAAAACTTCAAAAGTTGTCATTAAATAACTTCACTGGAAATAAGATCAGTGTACTAGAGAAGCTATAACAAAGTTCTAAATCTTAATTATACTCAAGAAAAGATAACAGGAAATAACCTTCACTAAGATTTCATAAAATACTATATCTATATAAAATATCCATTTCAGCTCTACAAGCAGGAATTTCTGCAATTTGGAGCATCTTCAAAGAAGCTTTTTCTTTGATCCAAAGGGGCCAAGGATGACCTCTCCAGCTCCCAAATTGCCCTCCCAGCATGCTCCCCTGCAGAGCAAGAAGCAGAAAGAACCACCAGCCTCAGCACTGCGCCATAAAAACAAGATGTACTAATGTGACTACTATTAACAGCTATTATTTTGATTTAAGATGGCCAAACAGAAAAACAAATCAACCTTAAGCTCTCTGAACACATTTTACTACTGTGTGGAATCTTAGTCAACATTCCATCAAATCCATTAAGATTTGTCAAGAAACAAAAGACAAGTATAAAACATGAGGCACTCAGGTTGAAAGATACCTCATTTTTTGTTCAGTAAGCTTGTTTCAAAGTGAAATAATGTTCTTTGAGATCAGAACAGTGGAGATCAGATGGTCAAAGTTGTTCTATAGCAGTAGGGCATCAAATGTCTGTCAAATATCTAAAGTCGTTTCACATAAAATTAATGACAATCCATAGCTCCAGATAATGTCTGTGTTAGTTAGATTCAGTTGTCAACTTGGCCAGGTGAGCACACCTAGTCTTGTTGCTGCGGACATAAGCCAATGGTGCATGAACCTCATCTGTTGCCAATTACATCTGCAGTCAGCTAGGAGGCGTGTCTGCTGCAATGAGTGACGTCTGACTTAATTGGCTGGTGCTTAAATGGGAGATTGCAACATAGCACTGCTAGCAGCTTGGCATTCCTCATCTCAGCACTTGCAGCTCAGCCCGGGCCCTTGGAGATAGAGAAAGAAATCACCCCGGGGAAAGTTGTTGGAACCCAGGGGCCTGGAGAGAAGACCAGCAGAGACCATCCTGTGCCTTCCACGTAAGAAAGAACCTCAGTGGAAAGTTAGCTGCCTTTCCTCTGAAGAACCAACAAAATAAATCCCCTTTTATTAAAAGCCAATCCATCTCTGGTGTGTTGCATTCCGGCAGCTAGCAAACTAGAACAATGTCCATCATGGCAGGACTTATTGCCCTCACAAGTGGCTAAAGGATATATCTAGGTAATTCTATACAGTGCTTTCACGTGTTTCATTTTATCCCACAAGAACCCTGCAAACTGGGGTTTACATTTCATAAATGAGGCATAACACCGCAAAGAAGTTAAAACTTATCTAAAATCACTCAACTTACAAGTAGCAGAGATGGAATTCAAAACCGTTTATTTTATTTTTAGCATAGCACAGTAGCATGCTGACTTGGAATTTTAAATTTCATATTTGCAGGACATATTTTCATTTATTTCATTTTCTTTTCACAATAATTCTGTGAGTTAGGTAGAAGCATAAATATTTTACAAATGAGGGAAGGAGATAAGCTAAAATGAAATACTGTGTGTGAAATCATTTTTGATGTATAAAAAGCAAATGCAAGGTGGCATTAAAAATAAGTGAGTAACCTTTTATGTATATATGATTTTTTTCCACAAAAAAGAAAAAAAAGTCAATTATGATGAAAGAAAAATATTTATTCCTTCTAGCATCCTATATTCTGGAGCAGCTGGAAGGGAAAATCTGAGAGTATCATAAGGCAGCCCATGACAAACTCTGGGACCCATCCTACAACCGCTTGTTGAACAGTGCCTTGAAAACTATTGGTTTTTTCTTTCTTTGCTTTGTATATATGCTATCCATTACAATAAAAAATAGTTAAAAAAAAAATAATAATGAGCTACCAAAAGTTCCCATCAGTACTAAAATCAAGATTATTTTTCTGAGTTCTTTCTAACAGATTATAAGGAAACCTTTCCAGCTTCCAGCAGGAGTGTAGCATGAATTATTTATTCCAAGGGAAAGAAAAGCAAGGAGAGAAGCATTTCACACACGCCCATTTGGGTAAGAGAATTCAGAAATCATAGGTACCTATATTCCCACATAAAACAACCACTGGAAACAGGCCTAAAATAGTGAACCAACCACAGCTACCAGGAGCAATAGTCAGAAAGACAGTTAAAAACAAAGGTAATAATGAGAACTAGCAAAGAAGCTATGAAAGAAGGTGCTACTGTTTCACACCAGTAAGAAAGATCAAGAAAGAGCAGTAGACCTACAGTCAACTCCCTAGCTAGCTTGCACAAGTCACCACTGGGAGCACAGGCACTCCTAAACAGGCAGAAAAGCAGCAGAAAACTGCCAAGAAAAGCTAATAAAAGATACCATAAACTGGACAGACTCATACTGGGTCAATTACCATAATGAACGTAAAAATACAAACAAAAGATGATTTTGAAATTATTAAGTTACCAAGAGTACCAAGTAAATATAAACATGCTGCTCAATAACCATAACAGTTACAACTGTTCTGCATGAGATTATAAAAAAGGAACAGTCATTACAGTAGTCTGGATATCCCTCACATATAGCAGAAATATTGGAAAAGGGTCCTTATTGTAAATGGATTTCTTTTAAGGTTTTAAGGTAACTGGGTCACAAAGAATATTCTAACTCATTAGGATTTCAAATATATAAAGTTTCTGTTTTCCCTAGAAAGTTCAAAGTGCAATTACCTGAGAGACTGTGCCACTATGTTTTCACATATTGTCAGACAATGATTCACCCGGTCTTTCTTGGTAGTTAAGAGTTCTTTCTTTCTGGAAAAAGAAAAAACAGGAAGAAAGAAAAGAAAATGAATTATCCACTCCACTTATTTCTACACATCATTCAGTAAGTATGCACTGAGTACTATATACACACCACTCTATTCCATGCTGGGGGGCAGGGAAGGAAGCAGAACTAGGAGGCACAAATGAGCTCAAGCCACAGGGTTAGTAAACTATATCCTAAACCACTGCACAGAAAATTATTGAAGCAGCTTACTTTCTCCACTGTGCTGGTTTGAAAGAATGTATGTCCCCTAGAAAAGTCATGTTTTAATCTAAATCCCATTTCATAAAGGCAGAATAATCCCTATTCAATACCAAATGTTTGAAACTAATGAGATCATCTCCCTGGAGATGTGACTTAATCAAGAGTGGCTGTTAAACTGGATTAGGTGACAACATGTCTCCACCCATTTGGTGGGTCTTGATTCGTTTCTGAAGTCCCATAAAAGAGGTAACATTTTGGAGAATGAGAGATTCGGAGAGAGCAGAGAATGCTGTAGCACCACGAAGCAGAGAGTCCATGAGCTAGCGACCTTTGGAGATGAAGAAGGAAAACGCCTCCCGGGGAGCTTCATGAAACTGGAAGTCAGGAGAGAAGCTAGCAGATGACACCATGCTCTCCATGTGCCCTACCAGATGAGCGAGAAACCCTGACCGTGTTCACCATGTACCTTTTCACTTGAGAGAGAAACCCTGAACTTCATCAGCCTTCTTGAACCAAGGTATCTTTCCCTGGATACCTTAGATTGGACATTTCTATAGACTTAATTGGGACATTTTCTCGGCCTTAGAACTGTAAACTAGCAACTTACTAAATTCCCCTTTTTAAAAGCCATTCTGATTCTGGTATATTGCATTCTGGCAGCTAGCAAACTAGAACACCCAATTTAGGGAAAAGAAAAACTGAAGTACAAACAGGGACTTGTCTGAGGTCACACAGAGATGAAGTGATAGAGCCAGACTTAAATTTATGTTTAAAATGTACCCTGTATTTCGTCAATTCCCATTCAGTTTCACATTTTTTCCACTTGTTAACATCCCCACAGTACCTAGTAGTATATTATGTAAGACAATGATACGGATTACAGTGGCTGGGGTATTCAAGTCAATGAAATAAAATCGCTATTACATATACCAAATTGCCTCCACTTCTCAAACTCACATCATTAATTGATTGCAGTGGGCATACCACATAGATTTCACACTCTCTATTCAGTATAAAATCAGGTACAGACAATGACTAATAGCTTTGATAATCTCAAACAGCAAGAAAAAAAGTCAGCTGCTCAAAGGCTTCCCAAAAACCTCCTGTTAAAACTTCTCAGCCAGAAACAAGTGGTAGGGAGAATGCAGAGAAAGAGAAGTACCTATTCACTGTAAGCAGGGAACTGAAAGAAGGTACAGCCCCTTGGAGGGCAGGGTGGTGGTTCCACAGGAGGCTAGGGGTAGGGCTGCCATAGGATCCTGAGACCCCATTGCTCAGTATATACCTGGAGGAAGTGAGTGTGGGGACATGAACAGACATTTGCACACTGCTGTTTATGGCGGAAGTGTTCATGATTCACATGGATGGAGGTGGAATTGTAGTGTATACATACAATGGAGCAGCTATAAGGAATGAAGTTGTGAGACATATAACCAGGTGAATGAACCTTAAGGACTGAATGTTGAATGAAATGTCAGCAGCAAAAAGACAAATATGATGCTTCACTCATATGGACTAACTATAAAATTAAACCTCAGTGAACTTAAGTCAAGAGCATGGGTTATCAGGTTGGGGCCTATTGTACAGGGCCCTAGACTATAAGCTCTTACAGTAGTCACATACATTCAGGAGTTGTAACTGTTATTTCTAAACAGATAATGAGCTGTTTGTATATAACCTGGTTGTTCCCAGAAACTTCGGGTATTTATGTGAAATAAGACTCAAAGTTAGAGGCTCTGAAACTATGAAAGTCAGCACTATCTCATATAGGAACTGTTTAAAAAGTTGAAAAGGGGATCAGACTTCTAGTAGCGATTTGAATGAAGGTGCTGGAGATAGGACTAAGGTAAATCAGAATATAGGGTAAAGAATGATATTGTCCATATCTTACAACTTCAACTTCTGCGTGAGACTAAACGGAGAGATGTTTATTAGGTGCAAAATTTATATTCTGGGTAGGTCATTATCTAATTTAACTCATATGGTCAGTTTAGTTGAACACCATAAGTACATGGAATCTTGAATAATAGGGTGTGAGATTTTCTTGGTTTGTTCAAGTTAGTGTGATGCCCTGTGATATTTCAGAGTAATTTCGGTAGTGAATAAAGTATTTTCAAAGTCTCCTTGGGGGACTGGGGAGAAAGAAGGAAATATTCAACCTCTCCATTTGGAGAATTTCTGATATTCTTGCAATCAATGGGGACAATCAAATCAATAGGCTAAATCCTTGATCTTGGGTTTGCCCCTATGAAACGTATTCCTGCAAAGGAGAGATTAAGCCTATTTAAGATTATGCCTAAGAGACACCCCCATAAACCTCTTCTGTTGCTCAGATGTAGCCTCTCTCTTTAAACTAACTTGACAGGTGAACTCACTACCCTCCCCCCTACATGGAACATGGCTCCCAGGGGTATAAATCTCCCTGGTATCACGGGACAGGACTCCTGGGATAAACTGGGACCTGGCATCAAGGGATTAAGAAAGCTTTCTTGACCAAAAGGGGAAAGAGAGAAACAAGACAAAATTAAATTTCAGTGGCTGAGAGATTTCAAACAGAGTCAAGAGGTTGCCCTGGAGGTTATTCTTATACAGTATACAGATATCCATTTTTGGTTTACGGTGTTTTAGAGTGGCTGGAGGGAAGTATCTGAAACTGTTGAGCTGTGTTCCAGGAGCCTTGATTCTTGAAGACAATTGTATAAAGAGATAACTTTTACAATGTGACTGTGTGATTATGAAAAACCTATGTCTGATGTTCCTTTTATCCAGGATATGGACAGATGAGTTTAAAAATATGGATAAAAATGAATAAATAATAGGAGGGATAAGGGATAAAACAGATTGTGTAGATGGAAATACTAGTGGTCAATGAGAGGGAGGGGTAAGGGGTATGGTATGTATGAGTTTTCTCTTTTTACTTTTTATTTCATTTTCTGGAGAGATGCAAATGTTCTAAGAAACGATCATGGTGTTGAATACACAACTATGTGATGAGATTGTGAGCCACTGATTGTACAGGATGTATGGAATGTATGTGTGGGAAGATTTGTTACTAAAAATATTTTTTAAAATAACAAATAAATAAATAGGAAGGATAAGAGGTAAAATAAATTGGATAAATTGGAATACCAGTGGTCAATGGCAGGGAGGGGTAAGTGATATGGTATATATGAGTTTTTTCTTTTTTCTTTTTCTGGAGTGCTGTAAATGTTCTGAAAAATGACCATGGTGATGAATACACAACTAAGTGATGATATTGTGAGCCACTGATTGCATACCATGTATGGAATGTATGTGTGTGAAGATTTGTCAATAAAAATAAAAATAAAAATAATAATAATAATAAAACTCAGCGAAACAAAACTCTGGCCAAAAAAATGAGATTAAGGACACTACCTTCCCATCCTATGATTGCCAATGTCTTCAAGACAGGCAATATAAAGCAAAGAGGGAAGGGCCAAAGGGGAAGCCAAAAAACAAAGCAGAACAAGCAGGCTTAAGAACTATCTCCACAAAAGAATTTTGGCCATGGTTACCAAGTACATGGAAACAATTAAACCAGAAAGCTACTAAATTTCTGAGGGAATTCTGCTACCAAAGAAATCAAAAGGCTAACCTACAAACACATTGACTATTTAATCCTCAATGCACTCCTCACGCTCCAAAAAGTATGCTTGAAGGAACAGGCTACTGAAATTGTGCAAATCCAATGAAGGCATACCTTACCCAAAAGGCACTTCAGACACGGCAAGGAAGGAGAATGGTCAAGGAAAAAGCTCTGAAGGGCAAAGTCAGGGGCCAAGAAGAAGAAAAGATGGGGGTTTTAAACATAAAAAACAATCAGAGGGGCGGGCCGCGGTGGCTCAGCGGGCAAAGTGCTTGCCTGCTATGCCGGAGGACCTCGGTTCGATTCCCGGCCCCAGCCCATGTAACAAAAAACGGAAAAACAAAATACAATAAAACAAGAAAATGTTTAAAGATGTTTCCCTTTCTTCCTTCCTTCCTTCTCTCTGTCTTTCCTTTAAAAAAAAAAAAAAAAAAAAAAAAACAATCAGGGTGGGGAGGACTTCTGGGAAGATGGCCGAATAGAGTAGCTCGAGATTAGCCCTGCTCTACAGAAAAGTTAGAAAAGGGACAACTTTTCAGGAGGGCAACTAAGGCGGTGATTCGGGAGTGCTAATTCCCTAGGAGAGCCTTCTGCACCACACAGGGCAGCCCGAGTTGCAGAGACCGAGGAACTGAGAGGCAGAAGGCTAGAGCCTCGCGCAGAGGCGTGGAGCCCACAGGGGTGCACGGACAGGAGCCGGGGTTTAGGAACTAAGCCAGCCTGCATTCCTTGGGTGTACTACCCTCACCAGTACAGCCCCATGACCAGCGACTCACCCCATACCCCATATACCCCAAACTCCGTCACCCACTCCCTTTTCCCATGCTCCAGGCACCCCCACCCCATCATCCCCCAGTACATGTACCTGCCCCACACCCTGACCCCAAGTACAGCCCAACCCACCTCTCCTGCACCCCTCCCCCTCCCTGCTCCCTGCAGGCTGTTGCCAGCGCATAAAGGTTGCAGGCACCAACCTCCACATAACCTATGACCCCCTGCCCATAGTGTCACACAGCCTCACCCACACCCACCCCACCCCAAGCTCTAAGCATCAGTTTACAGCACTCCTAGACCCATGCATGCGCATGGGCCTCCAATCACGCCATTCAGCTCTGGGAACCGCACTTCACAATGAGGATGATGGAAGTTTCCCTGGTGACATGGGAGATGGCTTCCAGGGATGAATCCAGACCTGGCACCATGGGATCAACAATTTCATCTTGACCAAAAGGAGGGAAAGAAGTGTAATTAATAAAGTATTGTGGCAGAGAAAGTTCAAATAGAGTCAAGAGGCTACTCTGGAGGTTGCTCTTATGCAAGCTTCAGTTAGACCTTGCTACCTATCATAACCTGCCAACCTCCAACCAGGAACGTTCCAGCCAATTAGGGTGTTATATAAAATTCTACAAAGGTTCCATGCACTCGGGTAACTTTTCAGAAACCTACAACCTCCAGACATTGCTACCTATTATAAGTTGCCAAACCCCAAACAAAACCATTCCAGCCAATCCAAAAGAACACCTAGGGTAATATATAAGATTCCACAAGGGTTCTATGCACTAGAGTAACTTTCCAGAATCCTACAACCTCCAGATGGGTCCCTGGTTCAGACAAGTCTTGAAACCTAGCCCAGCCTCTCCAGAACATTGGATAGTTCCATCCCCTACCCCATTATTAGTGACAGACCCTTCCAACATGAAAAAGTTAGAATGGCCATAGCCCGAACACTCCTAAAGAGAGGGATGGAAAGATCAAAAGTGATGGTGGAGTTATACAGAGAAGATAGGATTAACAAATAAATATGAACGTTGAACCATTAAATTGATATCTCTTTTAGTATTTTAGAGCAGCCAGAAGTAAAAACCTAAAATTGTGGAATTGTAATCCATGTCAAACTCTGAAATATGTTCTACAACTAATTGTGGTGCTGTGCTTTGAAATTTATAGCTTTTTCGTATATATGTTATTTTTCACCCAAAAAAAAAAGAAAGAAGAAAAAAAGTTGATTATGATGATTAAAAACTAAGCCCTCTTTCCTGCTCTAGAGCAGCTAGAAAGAAAAATATGAGAGGATCATATGGTAGCCCATGACAAATTCTGGGATCCATTCTGTAACTTCCTGTTGAAGAGTACTTTGAAAACTATCACTCTTTTATTTCTTTGCTTTGTGTATATGTTATACTATACAATAAAAAAAGTTAAAATAAAAAAAAATTAAAAATTAAAAACAAAAATCAGGGTCTAACAGAGAACCCTATTTTATAGTAAGTGGAGAGGAGGCTTTCCAATCACTGTCCAGGAAGAAGTTCTTAATTACTACAGATCAATGAATGTGTGTGTCTCTCATTTGTCCCTTCCTTAAAAGGACTTTTACTAAAAAGTTATTGCACACACCAAAACTCCACCAAACTTCATTTTCCCTCCTTCGACACACAGTTTCCCTGTTAGAAGAGACACTTCTTGGCTTCCCTGCAGATAGGATGGACACATGACTCAGTTCTCACCAACAAAGTGGGAACATAAGGGATATATGGAACTTCTGCCTCACTTACTTACCCTGCATTTCTCCCCTTTTGGGAACAAACATGCCTGACACCCAGTTTTGATTATACAGATGAAGACAAGAACTATAATCCAGTAAAGCACAAGATGGAAGGATCTGGGGTCCCTAAAGGACCCTAAGAGCAGAGGGAACCTCTCCTCCACCTCCCATCTGCATGAACCACTCACTTCAAAAGTGCTATGATGAAAATAATCCAAATGTTTTCACCTGGTGAATGGATAAGAAAAATGGTCCAGCCACCTTGCAGAATACCACTCAGCAAAAACATGGGAAAAACCACTACTGACTCTGAAATGCATTACACTAATTGAAAGCAGCAAGATTCAAAACATTACTTACTATATGATTCCATGTATATGTCATGCTGGAATACGCAAAACTATAGTAATAGAACATCAATTAGTAATTTCCAGGGACTAGGGGGAGGGGCTGATAGGAAAAAGGCATGTGGGAATTCTGGAGAGTGATGAAACTGTTCTAAATCTTGATTTACATTCATAAATACTGACACAGCTTTATGCACTTGTCAGAACTCACAGAACATGTATACTAAAAAGGGTGCATTTTACCACAAGTAAATTATACCTCAATTTAAAAAAAAAACAAAGGCAATAAGAATTAAAATGCTTTCTTCTTTAAATCACTATATTAAATTTAGAGTCAATATTCCAATAGCTTAGATTTTACCTTAAGATAGCCATTAAGAAAACTGAAGAACACTAATCATTTTAAGCATCTTAGAGAACAAACTCATCTACCCACTACCCTTTGATTTCCAAAGTGTATACATTTCCAAGGTCTTAAATGGACTGATTCACGCACCAATCTCCTAGCCATTTAAGACACGGCCATCAGCTACACTGTCATCTAAAAAGACTCCTTAGGGAGGTGATAATGAAAGAAAAAAAAAGGCTGAAAACACTGAACTAAGTGGACCTCACAACTTAATGACAGTTGAAACAGAAATACTCATATTCATTTTCAGACAAGTCAGAGTCTAGCAGAATGTTCACTGTGGAGTTGCCTCCTCCATACCTGAAAGGCAGAGAGTTTTCCTGGCAAGACCCTTAGTTCTCTGACTCCAACTTTTCCCAACTGTAGGAGCTCAACTAACTTATGAGTGGTGGGTAGGTATCTTTTGATTGACCAGAATGGAAGAGGATGGAAAATGATACTTTGAGAACTAGGGTTCCAATGAACATATCACTCAGTAGAGCCCCCAAGGGACACCAAGAGAAGTACTAAAAAAAAAAAAAAGAGCCAACAGCTTCAAGCTAATTACCCATATCCCTAGCAAGGCCTACAAAATATTTATCTATCTTCTTAGCAGTGAAAGATATAAATGTTAGTTAAAAAAAAAAAAAAACAACTGTCAGGCAGGCCACAGTGGCTCAGTAGGCAGAGTTCTCGCCTGCAACGCCAGAGAGCTGGGTTTGCTTCCCAGTGCCTGCCCATGCCAAAAAAAAAAAGAAAACAAAACAAAAAATTGTATCTTTCCTCATATATGAGATAAACCAACCAACCAAACAAACAAACAAACAAAAAACGGTTAGCAATGAACAATATGACACCAGGTCTGAAAGTCTGCAACCCTAAACTTAATTCCCAAGATCTACCTGTATTGTTGCCCATGCCAGCACCTGAGGAAAAGTTCATTAATGGTGACTGTTATAGGCAGAATATCCATCTCACCCACCAAACTGCCTTATTCACCAAGATACTCCTCTCCAGGCTTTGTCAGCACCTCTCTCTCACACCATTTGGTAATTATTCCCTTGATTGTACTCCCAAGGGACTAAAGCCTCACCAAGAAGGACAGTTATCGTTTCTCTGTTACTAGTATTTAGGACAACACCTACACCTTACAGGTGTTTCATAATGAGCTAATTAATGGATGGATAAATAATTGAAACTTTTCCATTAACATAATAGGATGTTATGACTCAGAAGTCTAAGACTCAGTCTTAGAAACAGGATTCAAAAGCTATTACCATTCCTTACATCTCACCAAGAGATGAAAGAGATGTAGAAGCAGCAAAGCTTAAAAATGAAAACTAGGAAGCAGCCCAAATCTACTTCAATTTACAGACTACAGAATTCAGGTCAAGAATTGCAGAACTCTGAAATTATGACTAAGATCTAATCCATGGACTTCCTGGAAAATGGTGGAGTAGGGTAGGCTGGTTTCACACCTGTTTCATGGGTAAGGAGAGAGTGAACAGAAAAAAATATCATGGAATGCAGTCCCAAGAGGGTGTGTGATCAAAAAAGGGTATTCAGCATTTTCATGGAGGAGGTCCTGGTAGAAAGAGGCAGGGAGACACGATATAGTGAATCTATTCAGCCATGACGAGGCAGGTGGTAGGGAGCAGCACACCGGGAAGTGTGGATCTGAAGGAACTGACTGCCCCTCCAATCCAACCTACCCCAGCAGCTAGCAGGGAGACCACCCCAAGCAGCACCCATGGGGAGTCCAGAGGCACAACTAGGCACCTGCTGTGAAAGGTTGTACCAGCCAGGCACTACGAAATGTCACTTCACCAGTTACTGTGAGCGGCAGTTCCCAGGCACTACAACCACCTGTCCTGCTAGGCGTGGTGATCAACTGCCCAGCAGGATCTTGTAGTCGGCTGTTCTATTCTGCTGCTGGGACAGGCTGTCCCGCTGCCACCCATGCCATCTTGCCCAGCAGGTCAACCATGGTCAGGGAGAGGCAGGCCTAAGGAGAGGTAGTGGCTCAAGAGCACCATCAGCTGGGAAGAAGCAGTAATTGCAGACTGGCAAACTTCCTAATTGCCTAGTTTTCTGTTCATTGTTTCTCTCTCTCTCTCTTTCTCTATTCTGTGGGCATCAACCTGAGTTCATTTCCAATATATCTTGGGGTGTCTCCCTCTGGCTTCAGGGCCTACTATTGCTGCAGTGTTTTGTTGGGGTTTTTTTCTTAATTTTTTGGGTGCATGGGCCAGGAATTGAGCCCAGGTCTCCAGTGTGGAAGGCAGGCAGGCAGGTAATATAGTATATGGGTCACTATATTACCCATGCACCCCTGCCTAGCATTTAATTCATCATCAATTAGAGTCGCACGCACACACACACACACACACACACACACACACACACACACACATGATATCAGGGCCTTGATTTGGAAGGGAATTAATGACAAATCAAGCACAAAAAGAGACTTTCAATCACTACTTGGCCTTTTGGCTAAGATCAAGTACAGTATCCGTTCTCATCAGTTTATCATCTGACACATCATCTATCTAATGACAAAATATTAAATAGTTTTTGGAGTAAGGAGATAGAGTACGAACTTGTTCCGTCTACTCCACAAATTGACCTAGTATTGCAGTACATAAGGAATGGTGCAACCCCATCGGGACAAAACTTATTAAATGGTCAGACATATTTAGAAAAAAAAAAAAAAAAAAAGGAGGGGGAGTACCAATGCAAAACCAACTAAATACACAACTTTAGATATGTGAAGTAAACCAACTTGCAAAACAATCTTATTAAAATAACCAAATAACCGGAACACATCAGAAAAATAAAAAAGTATGTGATAATCCCAGCAGAAATAGTCCAAGTAATGATCAAATGAAAACAGTGGTGGGGTCACAGAATATGGAACCACAACTCAAGGATACCTATAAAGCAATAAAAGATAACTAGAAAAACATAAAGAAGAATTTGAAAGATTAAACAGAAAACTAGCAGATCACACAGAGATGAAAGATACTGTAGAGCAAATTAGAAACAGATTAGAAACTTCCAATAGCGGATTCAAAGAAGCAGAAGGAAGACTAAGTGAGCAGGAAGACAAAATAACTTGAGTGCACAAAAGTACAAATGGCAGGAAAGATGGAAAAAAATGGAACTGGATCTCAGGGAAATGATGGGCCACAAAAGGCATGTAAATATAAGAATCACTGGTGACCCAGAAGAAGAGAAAAGTAAAGGACTGCGGAGGTTAGCTAAAAATAAAATGGAAAAAAATTCCCAACCCTAATAAAAGACATAAATACACAAATCAAAGAAGTCCAACGAACCTCAAATAGAGTAAATCCAAAAAGGCTTACTCGAAGACACATACTAATCAGACTGCCAAATGTTGAACAGAAGCAGAAAGTCCTGAAAGCAGCACGGGAAAAGTGATCTACTACATACAAGGGAAACCACATAATATGAGTTCAGACTACTCAACAGGCACCATGGAGGTGAGAAGGCAGTGGTATGATATAGTCAAGATTCTGAACTAGTATGACTTCCAGCCAAGAATTCTGTATCCAACCAGGTTGTCCTACAAAATTGAGGGAGAGATCAAAATCTTCAAAGACAAACAAAGATGGAGAGAACTCGTCAACAAAACATCTGCCCAACAAAAATACCAAAGGGAGTTCTGTAATCTGAAAAAAAAAAGACAGGAGAGGAACCTGACAGATAAAAACTAAAGAATAAGATGGTAGATTCAAGAACTGCTTCCACAGTAATAACTTTGAACAATAACTGTGCTGGTTTGAAGGATGTATGTTCCTTAGAAATGCCATGTTTTAATCTAAATCCAATTTCGTAATGGCAGAATAAACCCTATTCAATACTGTACGTTTGAATCTGTAATTAGATCATCTCCCTGGAGATGTAACCCAATCAAGAGTGGTTGTTAAACTGGATTAGGTGAAAAAATGTCTCCATCCACTTGGGTGGGTCTTGATTAGTTTCTGAAGTCCTTCAAAAGAGGAAACATTTTGGAGAAGAGAGAGAGCAGAGCAGAATGGCATAGACTTGAGAAGCAGAGTCCACGAGCCAGTGACCCTTGGAGATGAAGAAGGAAAATGCCTCCCAAGGAGCTTCACGAAACAGGAAGCCAGGAGAAGAAGCTAGCAGATGATGCCATGTCCACCACGTGCCCTTCCAGATGAGAGAGAAACTCTCATCGGCCTTCTTGAATCAAGATATCTTTCCCTGGATGCCTTAGATTGGACATTTCTATAGACTTGTTTTAATTGGGACATCTTCTCAGCCTTAGAACTGTAAACTAGCAACTTATTAAATTTTCCTTTTTAAAAGCCATTTCGTTTCCGGTATATTGCATTCTGGCAGCTAGCAAACTAGAACAAAAACAGACTAAACTCACCAATTAAAATATATAGATTGGCAGAATGGATTAAAAATATATATTACATCTAAATGATGTTTACAAGAAAGGCATCTTAGACCCAAGAATACAAATCGATTGAAAGTGAAAGGATAGAAAAAGAACATGGAATCTTGAATAGGACATGAGACTTTGTTGGTTTGTCCAGGTTGATACGATGCTCCAATATATCCCAGAGTAATTTGGGCAGTGAATAAAG
The DNA here is from genome assembly GCF_023851605.1 of Tamandua tetradactyla. Lineage (NCBI taxonomy): Eukaryota > Metazoa > Chordata > Mammalia > Pilosa > Myrmecophagidae > Tamandua > Tamandua tetradactyla. Next base: position 3,141,683 of record NC_135345.1, on the reverse strand, counting down.
AAGTATTTGCAAGGTCCCCTTGAGATACTGGGGAGAAAGGAAGAAGCGTTCAACTTCTTCATTTGGAGAATTTCTGACATTCTCACAAGCAGCAGAGGCAACCAAGTATATAGGTTGAGCTCTCAATCTTGGGGTTCACCTCTGTGGAAGTTATTCCTGCAAAAGACAAGCTAGGCCTACTTAAAATTGGGCCTAAGAGTAACCTCCCAGAGATGTGGGGTTTTGTTGCTCAGATGTGGTCTCTCTCTCTAAACTAATTCAGCAGGTGAGCTCTCTGCCCTTCCCACCTACCCCGACACATGACTCCCAGGGTTGTAAATCTCCCTGGCAACGTGGGCCAGAAATCCTGGGATGAGCTGGGACCTGGCATCAAGGGATTGGAGAGCCTTCTTGACCAAAAGGGGAACAAAACAAAGTTTTGGTGGCTGAGAGATTTCAGAGATGAGAGATTATCCTGGAGGTTATTCTTACACATTATATAGATATCCTTTTTTTGATTATGGTGTATTAGAGTGGCTGGAGGGAAGGACCTAAAACTATGTTCCAGTAGCCCTGAGTCTCAAAGATGATTGTATAATGATACGGCTTTTACAATGTGACTGTGTGATTGTGAAAACCTTGTGTCTGATACTCCTTTCATCTAGGGTATGGACAGATGAGTAAAAAATATGGATGGAGAATAAATAAATATCAGGGGGACAAAGGTTAAAATAAATTGGGTAAATGGAAATACTAATGATCAATGAGAGGGCAGGGTAAGGGGTATGGGATGTATGAGTTTTTTCCTTTTTTGTTTCTGGAGTTACGCAAAATGTTCTGGAAAATGATCATGGTGATGAATGCACAACTATGTGATGATGTTGTAGTCACTGACTGTAAACCATGTATGGAATGATTGTATGTTAAGATTGATAAATAAATCAATAAATAAGAAAAAAAGACAAATAAACAGCATGGTACTGGCACAAAGACAGAAGTATTGATCAATGGAATCAAATTGAGAGTACAGACAATAGATCATCAAATCTATGGTCAACTGATCTTCAGTAAGGCCCCCAAATGCACTGAACTGCGAGAGAAAAGTCTTTCCAATAAGTGGACATGGGAAAATTGGTTATCACTAGTCAAAAGAGTGAAAAAGATCAAAAAGATATGAAACTTAACCCCACAAAGGATAGGTCAAGCCTACTTAAAATTAGGCCCAAGAGTCACCCCCAAGAGAACCTCTTTTGTTGCTCAGATGTGGCCTCTCTCTCCAGCCAACACAACAAGCAAACTCACCACCGTCCCCCGTCTACGTGAGACATGACTCCCAGGGGTGTGGACCTTCCCGGCAACATGGGACAGAAATCCTAGAATGAGCTGAGACTCAGCATCAAGGGATTGAGAAAACCTTCTAGACCAAAAGGGGGAAGAGTGAAATGAGAACAAAGTGTCAATGACTGAGAGATTTCAAACAGAGTCGAGAGGTTATCCTGGGCACCTTGTTATTCAAGATGTAATGGAGAGGCTGGAGGGAACTGCCTGAAAATGCAGAGCTGTGTTCCAGTAGCCATGTTTCCTGAAGATGATTGTATAATGATATAGCCCCCACAATGCGACTGTGTGATTGTGAAAACCTTGTGTCTGATGCTCCTTTTATCTATCCGCCTTATCAACAGATGAGCAGAACATATGGAATAAAAATAAATAATAGGGGGAACAAATGTTAAAATAAATTTAATTTGAAATGCTAGTGATCAATGAAAGGGAGGGGTAAAGGGTATGGTATGTATAAATTTTTTTTCTGTTTTCATTTTATTTCTTTTTCTGAATAGATGCAAATGTTCCAAGAAATGATCATGATGATGAATATGCAACTATGTGATGATGTTGTGAATTACTGATTTTATATATAGAATGGAATGATCAAAATGGGAATGTTTGCATTTGTTTGGTGTTTTTTGGTATTTAAAAACTAAAATTAAAAAATTTAAAAAAAAAGAATGAAAAAGGACCCCTACCTTACATCTATACAAAATTAATTCAAAATGGATTCAAAACCTAAATATAAGACCCAGTACCATAAAATTCCTAGAGGAAAATATCTTCAAGGAATTGAAGTAATAGGAGATAGCTTCTTAAGCTTTATACCCAAAGCACAAGCAACAAAAGAAAAAAACTGATAAATGGGAACTCCTTAAAATCAAATGCTTTTGGACCTCAAACAACTTTGTCAAAAAGGTAAGAGGCAGCCAACTCAATAGGAGAAAATTTTGGGGAACCACATGTCAATAAAGGTTTGATATCCCGGATACATAAAGAAATTACACAACTGATTCACAAAAGAACAAATAACCCAATAATAAAATGGACCAAGGATATGAATATACCTTTTTCCAAAGAGCAAATACAAATGGCTAGAAAACACATGAAGAGATGCCAATCTTCAATAGCTATAAGTGAAATGCAAATCAAGACTACAATGCGATATTACCTCACACCTGTAAGAATGAGGTATTAAATAAATAGAAAACAACAAATGTTGGAGAGGACGTGGAGATATTGGAACACTTATTCACTGCTGATGGGAATGTATAATGGTACAGCCACTGTGGAAGACAGTTGGCAGTTCTCCAGAAAACTAAATATCAAGTTGCCCTATGACCCAGCAATACCAATATTCGATACATACCAGAAAAGCTGAAACCAGTGACACAGACAATGGCACATCGATGTTCATAGCACCAGTATTTACAATTGCCAAAAGATGGAAACAATCCAAGTGTCCATCAACAGATGAGTGGATAAACAAAATGTGGTATATACATACTATGGAATATTATATAGCACTTAAGATGAAATGAGGTCCTGAAGCATATGACATGGATGAACCATGGACATAATGCTCAGTGAAATATGTCAGACACAAAAGGATAGATACTGTATGATTTTGCTATTATGACTCTGGTAAAGGTCATCTCAAAGATTTATTCTTTAGAATATAGGGGGACCTAGAACACACAGAGCTAGAAACGGGAAAGATTACTCAATGAGGCTGAACATAAATGTAAGGGAACAGATAGAATTAATGGTAGCTATTAGTGGGGTTATAAGTAACATTGCCATATAGAAGATAAATATGAATGAAAGGGGATATATAATGTCATGTATCCTATTGATTAACTCTACAATTATAAATAAGTTCTCACATGAACTCTTTCAAAGGTTTAATCTTGTACAAAGAATCAATAGTAGAGAGTTATAGGGGGAAAACTACTACTACATGCTATGACCTAGAATTAACAGCAGACAGCAACAGTATCACAGCAATATCAGGTATAAATAATTGGGGGTGGGAAGGACAAGAGATAGGGAGATTTTGATTTAATATTTGGTGAGGCTGTATTTATTGGTTCTTTTTGGACCAATGAAAATTGTCTAAAATTGAGAGTACTGATTGTACAACCAAGTAAGGATACATTAAGACACGGTTTGTTTATTTTGAACATTATCCATGATTTCCAATAGATGGAGGGAGGTACAGGGTACAATGACTGAGAAGCCGAAAGGCAAACCGTGATAAAAACAAATGAACAAACAAAACAAAACAAATGAACAAATATGCTATGGTCTCTTTCAGAAGAAAATTGGAGCCTGGACTGTAAGCTCTTACAGCAGCCATACTCAGTCCCTAGTTGTAAGTGTACTTCTATATTCTGAGACACAAAGCTATATGTGTATAAAGTGGTATTTCCCTGGAACTTTGAGTACCTCTGTGACACTTAAGATTCAGAGCTGGAGCTCTACAGCTCTGAGAGTCAGCATTGTTTACATACAGTAACAGTTAAAGTAAACTAAAAAAAGAGATCAGGCTTCAATTAGAGATAAAAGCGAAGCCAATCTGGTTGGGACTAATGTACAACAATATACATAGCAAAAGATGCTAATCTATGTACTCTAGAGCTTTACCTGCAGTATGAGACCAAAAGCAGAGAGGTTTATTGTGTCTAGAATGTAAATGTTCTGTTACACACAATCTAAATCAACCTGTCTGAATAGCTCACTTAAACAATCCAAACACATGGAACCCAGAAGGGGAACAAAGGCCTTGTAATACTTAAGAGCTTAATGTAATACCCAGAGACATCCCAGACTATGATGAGCTACAGAGTCTATTGATAGAGTCCCTTGAGGGACTAGAGAAAAAATATAGAACTGTTAAATTTTTCTATCTGGAAAATTGCTAGTGTACTTTCAAACATCAGTGACTCCCAAGAAAATTAGCCAAGCCCTTGATTGACCTTATGAAACTTATTTCTGTAGTGAAAATGCTAAGATTACCTGTAATCTTACCTGCCTAGGAGTTGTTTCCAGGAAATCTCTTTAGTTACTTAGATGTGGCTTCTCTCTAAGCCCAACTCCACAAGGAAAATCACTACCCTCCTCCCTACAGGGGACCTGATATTCAGGGATGCAAGTCTTCTGACAATGTGGGACGATACCCAGGATGAGCCTGGCCCTGGCACTGTGAGATTGATAATGTCTTCTGGACAAAAATGGGGAAAAGAAACACAACAAAACAAGGTATTAGTGGCTAAGAGAGTCCAAATGGAGTTGAGAGGCTATTCTTATGCAAACTTCAGCTAATTACAAAGTGCTAATTGCCATGTGTTCTAGTTTGCTAGCTGCCAGAGTGCAACATACCAGAAATGGAATGGCTTTTAGAAAGGTGAATTTAATGAGTTGCTGGTTTACAGTTCTAAGGCCCAGAAAATGTCCCAATTAAAACAAGTCTATAGAAATGTCCAATCTAAGGCATCCATCCAGGGAAAGATACCTTGGTTCAAGAAGGCCGATGAAGTTCAGGGTTTCTCTCTCAAGTGAGAAGGCATGCGGCGAGCATAGTCAGGGCTTCTCTCTCGGCTGGAAGGGCACATGGTGGACACGGCGTCATCTGCTAACTTTCTCTCCTGGCTTCCAGTTTCATGAAGGCCCCCGGGAGGCATTTTTCTTCTTCATCTCCAAAGAAGATGGCTGGTGGACTCTGCTTCGTGGTGCTGCAGCACTCTCTGCACTCTCCGAATCTCTCATTCTCCAAAATATTTGCTCTTTTATAGGACTCCAATAAACCAATCAAGACCCACGCAAATGGGTGGAGACATGTCATCCCCTAATCCAGTTTAACAACCATTCTTGACTAAATCACATCACCCAGGGAGATGATCTCATCACAGTTTCAAACATACAGCATTGAATAGAGATTATTCTACCTTTATGAAATGGGATTTATATTAAAACATGGCTTTTCTTAGGGGGCATACTTCTTTTCAAACCAGCACACCATGGCCAAACCCCAACCAACATCATGTCTATTAACCCTAAAGTTAATAGTCTCAGAACCTTGAGCTCTGAGACTCAAGTATAAAATTTTCATGCACTAAGTATAAAAGTTTCACTTTCCTGAAACCCATTTCCTAGGCTAGATAGGCCCTAAAACCCAGAGGGGCCAGCTTCTCCAAGAACATCAACTAATATCCGACCCTTATAGAGTAGGAGAAGGATCAAAGGAAAAGGAGGAGTTATAACAGAGAAGATGGTATTTAACAAATGTGTATGACTCCTGAATCACAATACTGATGTTTCTTTTAGCCTCCAGTGTTTTGGAGCAGATAGAAGGAAAAACCTGAAACTGTGGAATGATAATCCATACCAAACTACGAAATCTGTTCTCTAGCTACTTGTTGGAGTATATGCTGAAAATTGACGCGTTCCCTTTTCACAATAAAAAAACATTTTAGAAAGAGCTAATCAAAAGTCCTTTTTTCCCAACCTTTTAATGACTATCAAAACTCTACTAGCAAAAAGAGGATGGTGTATACAGTATGCGAATAAAAATGTTCAAAAAAAAATTTGACAGAACAGTATATCTTCTATAATGATCAGCAAAGAAGAAAATGTATTTTTAAAATTCCTGTTCTTATCTCATCTCAAATCATTCTTCAGCAATCCAAACCCTTTTGGGGGAAAAACAATCTGGCATAATATGTTTAAATTCTAATCTTTTCCACATCGCAATAGATAGCCCTCAAATCAGATAATTCTGCAGGTAGACAGAAGTTCAAAGCCTTCAATAGTTGCAAGTCTTATTAAAATTCAAACAATACCTATTACAGTCCTATTTTGTACAAGAAGCATAAAAGCAAACCATCTAATTGCTACCAAAATACTCTGACTTCACTCTATTCTTAAGAGTGATTCATAATGTGATTAAATGTATATGTAATCTGACAAATAATACACCCTAAGAATTATACCAATTTATTGTGTTAAAGTCACACTCTAAAAATAACAAAATCATATAAAACAAAATCTCCTATTTTTATCATACTGAAAAATACCCACCAAGACTTTACCTTCAGACACCCCAATGAAAAAAAAATCAGAAAATGAGAATGGACTGAAAAAGTAAAGGCAACAAGGTAAGTAGAATATAGTTCACACCACACAGAGCAAGGTGAACACCTCAGTACCTATTTTAACTAGACCAGGACAATTTGGCCCCAGGCTACCTATCCAACCTCAAGCTTCAGTGACAACCTTCAAGGAACTCTGGTCATTCAGAATAACTCACATTTATTTTGGTCATGCCTCTTGAAACTCTTGAGTTACTGTATATTCTATGGTCCCTGCTTGAAACACCCTCGTTCCTATATCATTCTGTCTATTTTTTCCAAGCAAACTTGGAAGTTCAAGAAAACTTGATTTCACTACTCCACAGAATTTAATTAGACTGATAGATGTTAAGTCAAACTGACTTGTCTACATGAAAAGTATGGAAATTAAAGTGAAAAGGGACCACCTGAGACCAGGAACAGACAAACAGGGTAAGAACAGCCATGGCTCTCCCATCACTTTCGGTAAAAGGAGTCACCTTAACTTCACTTCAAAATTAAAATGTGCAAACCTCACACAAGCTTCTCTAATCGTCTTCCTAAAGACTGTGGCATCCTTGGGTTCAATGCTGGTGATTCTTGTCTTTGGCTTTTTCTCACATTTCAGTGCACATAACACTGTTATCTCCTTACTCTGCCTAGTCCTTCCAGCTTTTGGCTGCTCCTCGTAGTTTTGCTCTCCCTTTCACTTTCACTCACTTATAAAGGACACCAGGAATCTGGATTAAAGTTCAACATGATTCAACTGGGCCACACTTTAACTAAAGGGACATCTTGAAGAGTTCTTATTATAACGGTTCTACACCCAGCAGAATGCAGACCAAGACCAAGAACATATTCCCACGGGGGTACCCAATTCAGTCCTCCACACTGATCTTGCCAACGTTAATCATGGAGAAGCACATAAACACACACACGTGCGCGCGCACACACTATGTTTTTTCTTAAGTGGAGAGGAGGAATACTACATAACAGTGAAGAAAGATCAACAAACTTTCCAAAATTCTGCTGGAAGAATTAGATATTCATTTGGAAAAAAAGCAAACTGGAACCCTATTTTGCAATGTAAGCAAAATAATCAATTCCAAGTAGACAGGACCTAAATGGGAAAGACAGATCAATAAAGCTTCTACCCAGCAAAAAAAAATCTCATGACTTTCGTGTAATGAAAAATTAATTAAGAAAACATAGGGAAATACCTTCAGGACCTTTTAGTAAGCAATGGATTTTTAGATTTCACACCAAAAGCACAAGCAACAACAGAAAAAAATAGATTGAATGGGCTTCATCAAAATTAAAAAAAACTTTTGTGCATCAAAGATTATAATCAAAAAAGTGAAAAGACAACCTAGAATGGGTAAAAATATTTGGAAGCCATATATCTGATAAGGGCTTATTATCCAGGATACAGAGAGAATTCCTACAACAAAAAGAAAACAAACCAATTTAAAAATGGGCCAAAAAAGCAGGGTCAAGAACTTGAAAAGATGCTTCTCCAAAGATATTCAAATGGCCAACAAGTATTAGAAAACATGCTCAACATCATCAACCATTACTGAAATGCAACTTAAAACCACAATGAGATACCACTTCACACCCAAAAGGATGGTTATTATTAGAGAAACTGAGATTAATAAGTATTGACAAGGATGTAGAGAAATAGGAACTATCGTACATTGTTGGTGGGAATGTAAAATGGTGCAGCCATTGTGGAGAGCAGTCTGGTGGTACCTAAGAAAGTTAAACATAGAATTACCATATGACACAAAAATTCCACCCCTAGGAATGTACCTGAAAGAAATGAAGTAGAACGGCCACAGGGATATTAAGGTTACCAAGAATTTTGGAGGTTACCAAGACTTGTTTAAAAGTGTTTTCAAGTCTGACTGAGAACTCTGACATTTAGAAATAAAAAGATGAGAATTTAAAATCATGTTTTCTGTTCAAAAAAAAGGGAAGCAGAGACACAGACAGATATCATTACATCAGTGTTCAAAGCACCATTATTCACAACAGCCAAAATGTGGAAGCAAACCAAGATGAATACATAGATAAAATGTGATATCCAAACAACAGAATAGTATTCAGCCCTAAAAAAGAAGTGAAGTGCAGGCAAATGCTATAACACAGATGAAGCCTTAAGACATCATTTTGAGTGAAATAAACAAGACACAAAAGTACAAATATTATATGATTAATCTTATATGAAATGCTCAGATTAAGCAAATTGATAGAGATGGAAAACAGAATAGCAGTTACAAGGGGTGGGAGGAAAGGGAAATGGGGAGGTATTGCCAAAGGAATAAGAGTTTTCATATACAATGATGAAATCAATCTGGAAATGATGATGAAATTTTGTCAATATACGTAATGTCAAAGAATTGTCCACTTTAAACATTTGAGTGTTATGTATATTTTACCATAATGAAAATTAAATTAATTAATTATGAAAATATTAATCAAATGGGGTAAGAAAAGCACTACACTGATCATAAAGGGAAAATGTGATAAATTGGACTTGATTAAAATTAGGAACTTCTGTTCATCAAAAAAACACCATTTTGCAAGTGAAAAGATAAGCTGAACTGGAAGATATTTGCGCTTGTCATAACTGACAAAAGACCCCTATCCAGACCACGACCTATAAGAACGCATACAAATTCATGAAAAAGACACAAGCTCCAATAGAAAAATGGGCAAAAGACTAACAGAGGTATCACAAGAGAAAATCCTGATAGCAAGTTTATGAAAAACTGCTAGATCTCAACAGTAATCAGCGAACTGCACAATTATTATAAAACCCTGAGATATTACTACATTTCATGAGTCGCCAAAACTCAAAACTCTCACAATATTGCCAATTATCAAGGGGGACAGAGAGAACTCTAACACACCGCCAATGTGAATGCAAATTGATACAACTGCTTGGAAAATAGTTTGGCATCATCTAGTAGAACTGAAGATATACATACTCATGACACAGCAAATCCACCACAAGGTGAAAACGTCCACACCAGAGTTTTCTGGTAGATTTTCTGATACATTCATACCAGAATGTACGAACAAGAATGTCCACAGCAATTTTGGGTATTATACATGATGCCTAATGAATGCACGTAGCTGAAGGATGCACTGACTGAGAGGTAGATTGATGATCAATGGTGTATACATATGATCAAATATTGTGCGGCTACAGAAAGGAACGAAGTTGTGAGGCATGCAACACTGTAAATGAACCTGTGGGACACTGGGTGTTCTAGTTTGCTAGCTGCCGGAATGCAACACACCAGAGACAGATTGGCTTTTAATAAAAGGGGATTTATTTTGTTGGTTCTTCAGAGGAAAGGCAGCTAACTTTCCACTGAGGCTCTTTCTTATGTGGAAGGCACAGGATGGTCTCTGCTGGTCTTCTCTCCAGGTCCCTGGGTTCCAACAACTTTTCCCGGGGTTACTTCTTTCTCCATCTCCAAAAGCCTGGGCTGAGCTGCAAGTGCTGAGAAGAGGAATGCCGAGCTGCTTAGCTGTGCTACATTGTGTTCTCTCACTTAAGCACCAGCCAATTAAGTCAAATGTCACTCATTGCAGCAGACACGCCTCTTAGCCGACTGCAGATGTAATTAGCAACAGATGAGGTTCACGTACCATTGGCTTATGTCCCCAGCAACAAGACTAGGTATGCTCACCTGGCCCAGTTGACAACTGAATCTAACTATCACACTGGGTGTGGCAAAATAAGACAGAAATAAAACAGCAATTATTGTATGATCTCCTTTAGAAAACATTTATAAGAAAACAGGGGCCTAAAACATTTCAAAGGATAAGAACAGAAGGGAACTTCCTTAAAATGATAAAGGGAATATATGGAAAGCCCACAACTAATATCATCCTCAATGGGGAAAAACTGAAAACTTTCCACCTAAGATCAGGAACAAGACAAGGATGTCCACTATCACCACTGTTATTCAACATTGTGTTGGAGGTTCTAGCCAGGGCAATTAGACAAGAAAAACAAATACAAGGCATCAAAATTGGAAAGGAAGAAGTAAAAGTATCACTGTTTGCAGATGATATGATACTATATGTTGAAAACCCCGAAAAATCCTCAGCAAAACTACTAGAGCTAATAAATGAGTACAGCAAAGTGGCAGGTTACAAGATCAACATTCAAAAATCTGTAGTGTTTCTATACACTAGTAATGAACAATCTGAGGGGGGAATCAAGAAATGAATTCCATTTACAATTGCAACCAAAAGAATAAAATATTTAGGAATAAATTTAACTAAAGAGACAAAAGACCTATACAAAGAAAACTACAAAAAACTGTTAAAAGAAATCACAGAAGACCTAAATAGATAGAAGGGCATACCAAGTTCATGGATTGGAAGACTAAATATAGTTAAGATGTCAATTCTACCTAAATTGATTTACAGATTCAATGCAACACCAATCAAAATCCCAACAACTTACTTTTCAGAAATAGAAAAACCAATAACCAAATTCATCTTGAAGGGCAGGGTGCCTCGAATAGCTAAAAGAATCCTGAGAAAGAAAAATGAAGTCGGAGGTCTCATGCTACCTGACTTTAAGGCATATTATGAAGCTACAGTGGTCAAAACAGCATGGTACTGGCATAAAGATAGATATATGGACCAATGCAATCGAAGAGAGTGTTCAGATATAGACCCTCTCATCTATGGACAATCGATCTTTGATAAAGCAGTCAAGCCAACTCACCTGGGACAGAACAGTCTCTTCAATAAATGGTGCCTAAAGAACTGGATATTCATATGCAAAAGAATGAAAGAGGACCTGTATCTCACACCCTATACAAAAGTTAACTCAAAATGGATCAAAGACCTAAACATTACGTCTAAGACCATAAAACTGTTAGAAGAAAATGTAGAGAAACATCTTATAAATCTTATTTATAGGAGGCAGTTTTATAGTCCTTACACCCAAAGCAAGAGCACTGAAGAAAGAAAGAAAGAAAGAAAGGGGAATTCCTCAAAATTAAACACTTTTGCGCATCAAAGAACTTCATCAAGAAAGTAAAAAGACAGCCTAGACAATGGGAGACAATATTTGGAAACGACATATCAGATAAAGGTCTAGTATCCAGAATTTATAAAGAGATTGTCCAACTCAACAACAAAAAGACAGACAATTCAACTACAAAATGGGAAAAAGACTTGAACAGACACTTCTCAGAAGAGGAAATACAAATGGTCAAAAGGCACATGAAGAGAAGATCAACTTCCCTGGCCATTAGAGAAATGCAAATCAAAACCACAATGATACCCCATCCTGGAACGGCTGGCTGGCTGAGAGAACCCGCTCTGGTGAGATCACCGAGGGGCGCGGGCTTCACCGGGCGGGGCGGCAAGCGGCTGGAGTCACTCCCTTCCCCCTCCCCGGGCCGGCTGGGAGAATTGGACAGGCAATCCTCTCAAACCGCGGCGGCTGGCGCCCACACCACGCGCGGCCCCCCGGACCAACTGAGAGAATTGGATCGGAAATCCCCAGGCCACGGAGAACGGCGACGGGGGGGGGCCCTTCCAAACCCGTGACTCCCCGGGAACGTGCACTCTCTCGGGCGGGCCGCTGCGGCTGGCGCCCTCCCGTCAAGTCTGGCGCCCCGGGCCGACTAGGAAATTCAGACGGGCGCTTTCCCGGGCTGCGGAGGCCAGCGACCCTCCCCGCATTCGGACCCCGGGCCGGCTGGCACTCTTCCAAGCCGCTTCGGCTAGCGAACCTCCCGGACGGCGAGAGTTTTCCAAAGTTAAAGGACCCACAGCACCTTTTACTGGGAGGACCGGCAGACAAACGTGTGCCGCGAGCGCCACCCACTGGGCAGGATAAGAAAAACAGAACCCAGAGATTTCACAGAAAAATCTTACAACCTTGTTGTATCCGACACCCAGGGAAATCTGACTAAATGCCCAGACGCCAGCAGCAGAAGATAACTGTCCATGCTCAGAAGATTGAGAATATGGCCCAGTCAAAGGAACAAACCAATAGTTCAAATGAGATACAAGAGCTGAGACAACTAATGCTGAATATACGAACAGAAATGGAAAACCTCTTCAAAAATGAAATCGATAAATTGAGGGAGGACATGAAGAAGACATGGGCTGAACATAAAGAAGAAATAGAAAAACGGAAAAAACAAATCACAGAACTTATGGAAGTGAACGATAAAGTAGAAAAGACGGAAAAAACAATGGATACCTACAACGATAGATTTACAGAGACAGAAGATAGAATTAGTGATTTGGAGGATGGAACATCTGAATTCCAAAAAGAAACAGAAACTATCGGGAAAAGAATGGAAAAATTTGAACAGGGTATCAGGGAACTCAAGGACAATATGAACCGCACAAATATGCGTGTTGTGGGTGTCCCAGAAGGAGAAGAGAAGGGAAAAGGAGGAGAAAAACTAATCGAAGAAATTATCACTGAAAATTTCCCAACTCTTATGAAAGACCTAAAATTACAGATCCAAGAAGTGCAGCGCACCCCAAAGAGATTAGACCCAAAAAGGCATTCTCCAAGACACTTACTAGTTAGAATGTCAGAGGTCAAAGAGAAAGAGAGGATCTTGAAAGCAGCAAGAGAAAAACAATCCATCACATACAAGGGAAACCCAATAAGACTATGTGTAGATTTCTCAGCAGAAACCATGGAAGCTAGAAGACAGTGGGATGATATATTTAAATTACTAAAAGAGAAAAATTGCCAACCAAGACTCCTATATCCAGCAAAATTATCCTTCAAAACTGAGGGAGAAATTAAAACATTCTCAGACAAAAAGTCACTGAGAGAATTTGTGACCAAGACACCAGCTCTGCAAGAAATACTAAAGGGAGCACTAGAGTCAGATACGAAAAGACAGAAGAGAGAGGTATGGAGAAGAGTGTAGAAAGAAGGAAAATCAGATATGATATATATAATACAAAAGGCAAAATGTTAGAGGAAAATATTATCCAAACAGTAATAACACTAAATGTCAATGGACTGAATTCCCCAATCAAAAGACATAGATTGGCAGAATGGATTAAAAAACAGGATCCTTCTATATGCTGTCTACAGGAAACACATCTTAGACCCAAAGATAAACATAGGCTGAAAGTGAAAGGTTGGGAAAAGATATTTCATGCAAATAACAACCAGAAAAGAGCAGGAGTGGCTACACTAATATCCAACAAATTAGACTTCAAATGTAAAACAGTTAAAAGAGACAAAGAAGGACACTATATACTAATAAAAGGAACAATTAAACAAGAAGACATAACAATCATAAATATTTATGCACCGAACCAGAATGCCCCAAAATACGTGAGGAATACACTGCAAACACTGAAAAGGGAAATAGACTCATATACCATAATAGTTGGAGACTTCAATTCACCACTCTCATCAATGGACAGAACATCTAGACAGAGGATCAATAAAGAAATCGAGAATCTGAATATTACTATAAATGAGCTAGACTTAACAGACATTTATAGGACATTACATCCCACAAAAGCAGAATACACCTGTTTCTCAAGTGCTCATGGATCATTCTCAAAGATAGACCATATGCTGGGTCACAAAGCAAGTCTTAACAAATTTAAAAAGATTGAAATCATACACAACACTTTCTCGGACCATAAAGGAATGAAGTTGGAAATCAATAATAGGCAGAGTGCCAGAAAATTCACAAATACGTGGAGGCTCAACAACACACTCCTAAACAACGACTGGGTCAAAGAAGAAATTGCTAGAGAAATTAGCAAATACCTCGAGGCGAATGAAAATGAAAACACAACATATCAAAACTTTTGGGACGCAGCAAAGGCAGTGCTAAGAGGGAAATTTATTGTCCTAAATGCCTATATCAGAAAAGAAGAAAAGGCAAAAATGCAGGAATTAACTGTCCACTTGGAAGAACTGGAGAAAGAACAGCAAATGAATCCCAAAGCAAGCAAAAGGATAGAAATAACAAAGATTAGAGCAGAAATAAATGAAATTGAAAACATGAAAACAATAGAGAAAATCAATAAGGCCAGAAGTTGGTTCTATGAGAAAATCGAAAAGACTGATGGGCCCTTAGCAAGATTGACAAAAAGAAGAAGAGAGAGGATGCAAATAAATAAGATCAGAAATGGAAGAGGAGACATAACTACTGACCTCACAGAAATAAAGGAGGTAATAACAGGATACTATGAACAACTTTACGCTAATAAATACAACAATTTAGATGAAATGGACGGGTTCCTGGAAAGACATGAACAACCAACTTTGACTCAAGAAGACATAGATGACCTCAACAAACCAATCACAAGTAAAGAAATTGAATTAGTCATTCAAAAGTATCCTAAAAAGAAAAGTCCAGGACCAGACGGCTTCACATGTGAATTCTATCAAACATTCCAGAAAGAATTAGTACCAACTCTCCTCAAACTCTTCAAAAAAATCGAAGCAGAGGGAAAACTACCTAATTCATTCTATGAAGCCAACATCACCCTCATACCAAAACCAGGCAAAGATATTACAAAAAAGAAAACTACAGACCAATCTCTCTAATGAATATAGATACAAAAATCCTCAATAAAATTCTAGCAAATCGTATCCAACAACACATTAAACGAATTATACATCATGACCAAGTAGGATTCATCCCAGGTATGCAAGGATGGTTCAACATAAGAAAATCAATTAATGTAATACACCACATCAACAAATCAAAGCAGAAAAATCACATGATCATCTCAATTGATGCAGAGAAGGCATTTGACAAGATTCAACATCCTTTCCTGCTGAAAACACTTCAAAAGATAGGAATACAAGGGAACTTCCTTAAAATGATAGAGGGAATATATGAAAAACCCACAGCTAATATCATCC
The DNA here is from genome assembly GCF_023851605.1 of Tamandua tetradactyla. Taxonomy (NCBI): domain Eukaryota; kingdom Metazoa; phylum Chordata; class Mammalia; order Pilosa; family Myrmecophagidae; genus Tamandua; species Tamandua tetradactyla. The sequence goes on along the minus strand of NC_135345.1, from coordinate 3,126,359 downwards.
TCAATGGGGAAAAATTGAAAACTTTCCCCATAAGATCAGGAACAAGACAAGGATGTCCACTATCACCACTATTATTCAACATTGTGTTGGAGGTTCTAGCCAGAGCAATTAGACAAGAAAAAGAAATACAAGGCATCAAAATTGGAAAGGAAGAAGTAAAACTATCACTGTTTGCAGACGATATGATACTATACGTCGAAAACCCGGAAAAATCCACAACAAAACTACTAGAGCTAATAAATGAGTACAGCAAAGTAGCAGGTTACAAGATCAACATTCAAAAATCTGTAGCATTTTTATACACTAGCAATGAACAAGCAGAGGGGGAAATCAGAAACGAATCCCATTTACAATTGCAACTAAAAGAATAAAATACCTAGGAATAAATTTAACTAAAGAGACAAAAAACCTATATAAAGAAAACTACAAAAAACTCCTAAAAGAAATCACAGAAGACCTGAATAGATGGAAGGGCATACCGTGTTCATGGATTGGAAGACTAAATAAAGTTAAGATGTCAATCCTACCTAAATTGATTTACAGATTCAATGCAATACCAATCAAAATCCCAACAACTTATTTTTCAGAAATAGAAAAACAAATAAGCAAATTTATCTGGAAGGGCAGGGTGCCCCGAATTGCTAAAAACATCTTGAGGAAAAAAAACGATGCTGGAGGTCTTGCACTGCCTGACTTTAAGGCATATTATGAAGCCACAGTGGTCAAAACAGCATGGCATTGGCATAAAGATAGATATATCGACCAATGGAATCGAATAGAGTACTCAGATATAGACCCTCTCATCTATGGACATTTGATCTTTGATAAGGCAGTCAAGCCAACTCACCTGGGACAGAACAGTCTCTTCAACAAATGGTGCCTAGAGAACTGGATATCCATATGCAAAAGAATGAAAGAAGACCCATATCTCACACCCTACACAAAAGTTAACTCAAAATGGATCAAAGATCTAAACATTAGGTCTAAAACCATAAAACACTTAGAAGAAAATGTAGGGAGATATCTTACGAATCTTACAATTGGAGGTAGTTTTATGGACCTTAAACCTAAAGCAAGAGCACTGAAGAAGGAAATAAATAAATGGGAACTCCTCAAAATTAAACACTTTTGTGCATCAAAGAACTTCATCAAGAAAGTAGAAAGACAGCCTACACAATGGGAATCAATATTTGGAAACGACATATCAGATAAAGGTCTAGTATCCAGAATTTATAATGAGATTATAAATTATAACTCAACAACAAAAAGACAGCCAACCCAATTACAAAATGGGAAAAAGACTTGAATAGACACCTACCAGAAGAGGAAATACAAATGGCCAAAAGGCACATGAAGAGATGCTCAATGTCCCTGGCCATTAGAGAAATGCAAATCAAAACCACAATGAGATATCATCTCACACCCACCAGAATGGCCATTATCAACAAAACAGAAAATGACAAGTGCTGGAGAGGATGCGGTGAAAGAGGCACACTTATCCACTGTTGGTGGGAATGTCAAATGGTGCAACCACTGTGGAAGGCAGTTTGGCGGTTCCTCAAAAAGCTGAATATAGAATTGCCATACGACCCAGCAATACCATTGCTGGGAATCTACTCAAAGGAATTAAGGGCAAAAACTCAAACGGACATTTGCACACCATGGTTTATAGCAGCGTTATTTACAATTGCAAAGAGATGGAAACAGCCAAAATGTTCATCAACAGACGAGTGGCTAAACAAACTGTGGTATATACATACGATGGAATATTATGCAGCTTTAAGGCAGGATAAACTTATGAAGCATGTAATAACATGGATGGACCTAGAGAACATTATGCTGAGTGAGCCTAGCCAAAAACTAAAAGACAAATACTGTATGGTCTCAATGATGTGAATCGACACTCGAGAATAAACCTGGAATATGTCATTGGTAACAGCGTTCAGCAGGAGTTAGAAACAGGGTAAGATAATGGGTAATTGGAGCTGTTGGGATACAGACTGTGCAACAGGACTAGATACAAAAACTCAAAAATGGACAGCACAATAATACCTAATTGTAAAGTAATCATGTTAAAACACTGAATGAAGCTGCATCCGAGCTATAGGTTTTTGTTTTGTTTTGTTTTGTTCTTACTATTATTACTTTTATTTTTTTCTCTATATTAACATTCTATATCTTTTTCAGTTATATTGCTAGTTCTTCTAAACCGATGCAAATGTACTAAGAAACGATGATCATGCATCTATGTGATGTTGTTAAGAATTACTGATTGCATATGTAGAATGGTATGATTTCTAAAAAAAAAAAAAAAAAAGGACAGCACAATACTACCTAATTGTAATGTAATTATGTTAAAACACTGAATGAAGCTGCATCTGAGCTATAGTTGTTTTTTTTTCTTATATATTTTTGTATTTTTTATTTTTATTTTTATTTTTTCTCTATATTATCATTTTATTTCTTTTTCTGTTGTCTTGCTATTTCTTTTTCTAAATCGATGCATATGTACTAAGAAATAATGATCATACATCTATGTGATGATATTAAGAATTACTGATTGCATATGTAGAATGGAATGATTTCTATAATTTTTTTAATTAATAATAATAATAAAAAAACTATAAAAAAAAAAAAACCCACAATGAGATATCATCTCACACCCACCAGAAGGGCCATTATTAACAAAACAAAAAATGACAAGTGCTGGAGAGGATGTGGAGAAAGAGGCACACTTATCCACTGTTGGTGGGAATGTCAAATGGTACAACCGCTGTGGAAGGCAGTTTGGCGGTTCCTCAAAAAGTTAAATATAGAATTGCCATATGACCCAGCAATACCATTGCTAGATATCTACTAAAGGACATAAAGGGCAAGGACACAAACGGACATTTGCACACCAATGTTTACAGCAGCATTATTTACAATTGCAAAGAGATGGAAACAGCCAAAATGTCCATCAACAGACGAGTAGCTAAACAAACTGTGGTATATACATACGATGGAATATTATGCAGCTGTAAGACAGAATAAAGTTATGTAGTATGTAACAACATGGATGGACTTTGAGGACATTATGCTGAGTGAGATTAGCCAGAAACAAAAGGACAAATACTGTATGGTCTCACTGATATGAACTGACTTTAGTGAATCAACTTGGAATATTTCGGTGGTAACAGAGAATATCAGGAGATAGAAATAGGGTAAGATATTGGGTAATTGGAGCTGAAGGGATACAGATTGTGCAACAGACTGAACGTAAAAACTCAGAAATGGACAGTACAATATTACCTAACTGTAATACAATTATGTTAAAACACTGAATGAAGCTGCATGTGAGAATGATAGAGGGAGGAGAGCTGGGGACATAAATGAAATCAGAAAGAAAGACAATAAAGACTGAGATCGTATAACCTAGGAATGCCTAGAATGTATAATAAGAGTGACTAAATGTACAAATTTTAAAAATGTTTGTGCATGAGGAAGAACAAAGGAATGTCATTGCTGCAGGGTGCTGAAAATAGATGGTAATTAATATTTTAAAAGTGCACTTTATGTGTGAGACTAAAGCAAAAAATGTTTATTTGTTACAAAATTTATATTTCGACTAGTGCATTTCCTAATATAACTTATGTAGATAGCTTAATTGAACACCATAAGTACTTGGAATCTTGGGTAGGACATGAGGTTTTGTTGGTTTGTCCAGAGTGATGCCCCGATGAATCCCAGAGTGATTTGATCAGTGAGTGGAAAATTATTTGCAAAGTCCCCTTCGGGAAATGGTGAGAACAGGGAGAAATTCAACTTCCCCAACTTCAATTCTTGATATTCTCATAAGCAGTGTGGACAACCAAAGCTATAGCCTGAGCCCCCAGTCTTGGGGGTTGTTCATATGAAACTTAACTTCCCAGAGGATAGGTCAAGCCTACTTAAAATTTAGGCCTAAGAGTCACCCGCAAGAGAACCTCTTTTGTTGCTCAGATGTGGCCTCTCTCTCCAGCCAACACAGCAAGCAAAGTCACCACTCTCCCACTGTCTATGTGGGACATGACTCCCAGGGCTGTAGACCTTCCTGGCAACGTGGGACATAAATCCTAGAATGAGCTGAGACTCAGCATCAAGGGATTGAGAAAAACCCTAGATTGAGCAGACTCAGCATCAAGGGATTGAGAAAACCTTCTTGACCAAAAGGGGAAAGAGTGAAATGAGACAAAGTGTCAATGACTGAGAGATTCTAAGCAGAGTTGAGAAGTTATCCTGGAGGTTATTCTTATGCATTAAGTAGATATCACCTTGTTATTCAAGATGTAATGGTGAGGCTAGAGGGAACTGCCTGAAAATGTAGAGCTGTGTTCCAGTAGCCATGTTTCTTGAGGATGACTGAATAATGATATAGCTGTCACAATGTGACTGTGTGATTGTGAAAACCTTATATCTGATGCTCCTTTTATCTACCTTGTCAACAGACGAGTAGAACATATGGAATAAAAATAAATAATAGGGGGAACAAATGTTAAAATAAATTTAGTTTCACAGGGTAAGATAATGGGTAATTGGAGCTGAAGGGATATAGACTGTGCAACAGGACTAGATACAAAAACTCAAAAATGGACAGCACAATAATACCTAATTGTAATGTAACTACGTTAAAACACTGAATGAAGCTGCATCTGAAAAAAAAATTTTGTTTCAAATGCTAGTGATCATGAAAGTAAGGGGTAAGGGGTACGGTATGTATAATCTTTTTTTTTTTCTGTTTTCATTTTATGTCTTTTTCTGTTGTTTTTTTCTTTTTCTGAATTGATGCAAATGTTCTAAGAAATGATGATATACAACTATGTGATGATATTGTGAATTACTGATTATATACATACAATGGAATGATCATATGTTAATGTTTCTGTTCGTTTGTTGTTAAATTTTTTTAATTAATAAATAAATTTAAAAAAAAGAAAAGAAAACAGGGGCATAGATTGTAAACTCTTATAGCTGTCACACTTAGTCTGGAGTGGTAATTATTATTTCAAGGTTTTGAGGGGCAATTTTATATATGCATAACCTGGTACTTAAAAATAAGAACAAAGCTGCTCAGGCCGGGATCAAATTAATTCAGAACACAGGGGTGAGGAAGACATTGTCAATATCCTAGACCCTCACCTCTCTTTGAGACCAAAGGAAGAAAGGTTTGTTTTGTTCAGGGCCTAAATTTTCTATAGCACATAATCTAACTCAACCTGTCAGGATAGCTCATTTAAACAATTAAAACAATGGGAGCCCAGAATAAGAATGAGGGCTTTCAATCATATATAGCTTAATGTAATGCCTGCATACATCCCAGACTATATTAAGCAGATAATCAAAAAGTATTGGCAAAGTCCCCTGAGGGAAGGGAGAAAGAATATGGAGCTATTAAACTTTATCACCAAGGAAATCCCTGATAATGGGTCAAACATTAGGGAGACCCAAATTAATAGGCCAAGCCTTCAGTCTTGAGGCTTATTCTTGTAAAGCTTACGTATGTAACAGAGAAGCTTAGCTTACCTGTACATATACCTAAGAGTTACTTCTGGAGGACCTCTTTTGTCGCTCAGATGTGGCCTCACTCTCTCTAAGCCCAATTCTGCAAGTAAAATCATTGCCCTACCCTCTACGTGGGACATGACATCCAAGGGTGAAAGTCTCCCTGGCAGTATGGGAGATGACTCCCAGGGATGAATCTGGCCCTGGCACCATAGGATCAACAATGCCATCATGACCAAAAGGGGGAAAAGAAATGGAACAAATAAGTTTATAAGTGTATGAGAGAGTTCAAATAGAGTCGAGAGGCTACTCTGGCGGTCACTCTTAGGCAAGCTTCAGTTAGACATTGCTACCTAGCATAATGTGCCAAACCCTAACCAAAATCAATCCAGCCAATCCTAAAGAACAACCTACAGCAATATGTATGACTCTACAAATGTTCTATGCACTAGGGTAAATTTCCAGAAACCTACAAACTCCAGATGGGTCCCAGGACCAGATAAAAAATCCTGAAACCTAGAGGGGCCATCCTCTCCAGAACATCAGATAGTTCCATCTCCCTACCCCATATTACTGACAACCCCTTTCAACATGAAAAAGTTAGAATGGCCATAGTCCAAATACCCCTAAAGAATGGGACAGAAAGATCAAAGGTGATGGTGGAGTTATACAGAGAAGGTAGGTTTAACAAATGAATATGATAGCTAAATTATTATTGTGATATTTTTTTAGTCTTCAGTATCTTAGAGCAACTTGAAGTAAAAACTTAAAATTATGGAATTGTAACCCATACCAGACTCTGAAATCTGTTCTACAACTAATTGCTGTGCTATACTTTGAAATGTATTGCTTTTTTGTACATATTTTATTTTTCACACACAAAAAAGTTGATTGTAATGATAAAAAATGTTTATTCCTTCTAGTCTCCAAGGTCATGGAGTAGCTAGAAGGAAAAATCTGAGATGATGGTGTGTTAAGCCCATAACAAACTCTTGGGATCTGTCCTTTAACTTGTTGAAGGGTGCTTTGAAAACTACTGTTTTCTTCTTTCTTTGCTTTGTATATATGCTATATTATACAATAGAAAAAGCTAAAAATATATAAGAATATATATATAAAGAATTCTTATTTAAATATAAGATATAAACAAATTTAAATATGATATAAATAAATATAAAATATAAGATACAAATAAAATTAAAAATATATAATATATATATAAAGACTGTCCACAGCAGCATTTAATAATCAGAACACGAAGTCCAAACACACATCAACTAAAGATTAGAAAAAAATTGTGGCATATTCATACAATGGAATAGCAGCAAAAATGTACAAATTGCAACTCCATGGGTAAATCTTAAAGCATAATATTGAACCAAAGAAGCCAGACACATATGCATATTTATTTGTGTAAATACAAGAGTGTGTATAGGGTTGTATCTGCATAGTTCCATTCACACAACATTCAAAACCGGCAAAACCAAATTGTGTAGAGAGGGTTATATGCTTCAACCAGGGTTGAAGAATTATTGGCTTAGACTATTTGGGATTTACCTCTCTAAGCTAAGGATGAAGTATCCTTTCCTGGAGACAAATATCTGAACCAAAGGGGGTCTGTTAGCAATGAGGGAGAGGGGCCTAGGTTTTACATCGGGCCTAGGTTTTACATTGGCAACAACGGTGTCTGCTATGCTACCCCAAAATCCAGATGGGTTAGTACCAGCCAGTCACGTAACTCCAGGAAGATTCTGGGGAAGGAGACTCAAAGAAACAAGCCATTTCGCAGCCTGCAGTGAAGATAGTCCATAAAAGAGGCAGAGCCAAGAAAAACAGAGAAGCAGGGCCAGAGCTTGACCTCCCTCCAGACTTTTTGTAATGCAAGATAGTGGATTTCCTTGCTGTTGGATCTTATTAAATCTGGGTTTTCTGTTATTTCACAACATCCTGAGATGTTATGGCATCTGGCCATAACAGGGAGCCCTGAGGGTTCCAGGGTAGAGTGAGCAATGGGGTGGCCAGAGATTAAGAGTTGACTCTAGGCAATAGTGGGCAGGGGCTCTGGAGGCAGGGAGTCTCAAGGCAGGGGAGGGGAGATTGCCTGAGATGGCAGCAGTTGGGGAAAAAGGGACAAGGAGCCAGTGCAGATTAAGGTGAGATCTCAGGGCTCCAAGACCTTCCATCAGTCAACAACTCAACCGGTTATCTCTAAATGCCAGCAAATTCTTCCTTACCTGTATGGCACTTCCTGTTTTCTGGCATTTTTCTCATCTATTTATTCACCTGTTGAGACATTTGGTGACATCAAGCACCTGTGTGCTGTTTCATGTTCCCCTGCCCATCAGCTGCACGGCCACATGACTGGTCCTGGTTAGTGGGATGTGAATGCAGATGGTCTGCATACAGACCTCCACATCTTCCACCCCAGCTATGGTGGACCCTGAACCCTGCGTTGAGATGGTGGACGCTCCTTCAGCATAAGTCTCTGGTTGAATTATACAGCAGAGCCTGGCCAACCTCCTATAGACATATATATTGTGAGTGAAAAACAGACATTCGTTGAATTTAACACAGACATTGTAAGGTTAACTTGTTACTACAGCATAACCTAAGTCTCTCTTGATTAAGATACTCCAATCAAAATCAAACGTAAGAGAAAAGCACAGATCTGGTCTGTTTTTCCTTTTTTTTCCACCACCATACCCAGAGCAGTCCACTCAAATAAATATTGGTTGAACGAAAAAAAAAAAGAGCTCACTTGTGAGGAAAAGTTATAAAGCAATTAGTATAAAATGAGGATACCTGTCACCATTCCTTGAAAGAGGGTGGTAATCAGGAAGAAGTACTGCATGAGGGAATGCTAGCAGTATTCTAGGACTCAGTTGATGGTGATTATAAGTTTCATAGTTTTCATTATGTAAATTCATAATAAAGGGTTAATGAGGGACAGGCCACGGTGGTTCAGTGGCAGAGTTCTTGCCTGCCATGCCGCAGACCCGGGTTCGATTCCTGGTGCCTGCCCACATATTAACAAAAAAAAGAGTTAATGAATTTCTAAACAATGAAGGCAATAAATAGTACAGAAAAGGTTAATCTTGAAAAAACAAAGTTATACAAAAAATCTTATATTAGGCTTAACAAAATATAGGTTATAATTCCAACTATTCATTCAATAAATAATATTGAGAACTTAACATGAGCTAGACACTCAGGATTCAGCAGTAATTAAAATAAAAACTGTCCTCATATAGCTTACATTCCAGGGGCAAGAATCAGACAAAAAAATAGTGAATATGTCAGGTGGTAAGTTTAACAAAAATAAAGCAGGGGAAAAGGAATGGAATGTGACATCTCATCTGATTTAGTCCTCACAAGAAGCCTAGGGGAACCACTGTTATGTTATTAACCCCATTATTTAAGACTGGGGCTCAGAGAGATGGAGTATCTTGTCTGAAATCACACAGTTGTCAGGTGGCAGAACTGAAAATCAAACATAAGACCATAAAAATGGAAGGAAAAGAAGGATAACTATGAAAATACTATGAAATATTAAAGTTTCATCAGAAAATAAAAGTACCATCTGATCAGGGGAACAAAGGCCTAAGATTCCTCCAATCTAAAGTATGCATCATAGAAAAGGGCCATTAAAATAGAACCTTTCTTACTATTGATATAACTGAAAACAGCAGAAATTACTAAAAAAGGTGAAAGTCAAAACCAATCTGTTATGTTAATTGAAATAAGCCAGACACAAAATTCATATAATTGGGACCATGAAATGTCCAGAATAGACAAATCCATAGATTAGAGAGGTTCCCAGGGACTGAGGCTGGGACATGACTGCTAATGGGTACATGTTTCTATTCAGGGGAATGAAAATGTTCTGGAGAGTGGTGAATATACTAAAAACCACTGAATGTTACAGCTTAAAATGGTGAATTTATGGTCTGTGAATTATATTTCAATTTTTTAAAATCTGCAAATATTTTCAGCTATCCCTCCAAAAGAGACCCAGGATCTCTTAGGAGCACCACCACTGCTGCAGCCAGCCTGCCCAAGCCACCTATATCTCTAGCTTTGCCTATCTCAACAGCCTCCCAACTGTCTCCCTCTTCTGTCTGTGATCCCTGGTGGGGAGAGAAGCCTTTCTTCTTAATTGAAATTTTTATTGAGACTACTAAATTCACATGCAGTTATAAGAAATAACAGAGGTCCTCCCCTCTTTACAGGGGACCACATCGACATCCAGGTTTGGAGAAGATGTGCCCTGCTCATGTATTGTGTGGCCCTTCCACCCACCAGCATCATCACCTTCCACAACGAGGCCCGCTCTGCCCTGATCAGAACCATTCCCAGGGCGGAAACTTTTTATTCAATTATCTCCATGGAGATGTAGCATGCCCAATCGTGGGTGTGCCCTTTTGATTAGATGAAGAAGTGACATCACCCAATCAAGATGGGTCTTGATTAGTTTACTGGAGTCCTTTAAAAAAGGAAACATTTTGAAGAAACCTGAGAGCTGATGCAGAGGCTTGGAGAACAGTTGCTTCAGAGCTGACACGGCCAACAGGAGACAGATGTCTGGAGATGCAGAGTCCAGCAGATGTCACCATGTGCCCTCCCATGAGATGCTCAGCAAGCTAGAACCCAGAGTTGCTTCCCGGAGGAGTTACGTGAAGGCCCACAGATGCCAAGTGAGAAACCTCCCCAGGAAACAGGCTGAAAGCAAGGAAGCCCAGGAGCAAGGAATCAGCAGATGCCAGCCACGTGTCTTCCCAGCTGACAGAGGAGTTCTAGATGGCATCAACCTCTTCTAAGTGCCTTAATTGGACATTTTCTCAGCACTAGAAATGTAAACTTGTAACTTATTAAATTCCCTTTTAAAAAGCCAGAAAAAAAGAAAGAAAGAAATAATAGGGATCCCATGTACAATTTACCCAGTCTATCCCCCAGTAGTAACACTTTGTAAAACTAAAGTATGTCACAACAAGAACCTGATACAATCCACTGACCTTAGATTTTCAGTCTCACTTATACTCATTCTTGGGTGTGTATGTGTGTGTTTATTCTACAGAATTTTATCACATGTGTACGTTCCTGTATCCACCACCACAAAGTCAAAATACTCAGTATTTCCATCACCATAAAGACCCCTCGAGTTCCCTTTTTATAACCATACCTACTTCCCTCCCACTTCCTCCCCTACCCTCATCCCCACCCTGTCCTTAATCCTGGCAACCACTAATCTGTTTTCCATTTCTAAAACTGTGTCATTTCAAAAATGTTACATAAATTGTCATATGGTATCTAACATTTAAGGACTGGCTCCTTTCATTTAGCATCATTTTCCTGAGATTCATCCGAGTTGTTGTACATGTATCAATAGTTCATTCCTTTTCATTGCGGATTAGTATTCCACGGTGTGGGTGTACCACAGTTTGTTCACCTGTTAAAGACGTGGGCAGTTTCCAATTTTGGGCTATTACGAATAAAGCTGCTATAAACTTTTACAGTTTTGAGGTGGACAAAAGTTTTCATATTTCTGAAATAAATGTCAAAGAGTACAACTGCTGGGTCACAAGATAAGTGCATGTTTGTTTTATAAGAAACTGTCAAACTATTTTCCAGAGTGGCCGTACCATTCTACATTGACACCAGCAATGGATGCCTGGTCACTTTCTCCACATTCTCACTAGCATTTGGTGTTGTCAGTCTTTTAAAACCAGAAATTAAAATTTTTTTTTCACCCACAAGCATCCATCTGCTCAGAGCAAAATCCAAAGTTCTTATATTGGTGTGCAAGGTCCCATATGAACAGCCCTTGCCATCCCATCTCTCTCACCTCAACTCCTATTTCTCCCTTCAGTTTGCTTCTCCACTGGCCTCCTTGCTACTCCTCAAGTACAACCAGCCTGTCTCCTCACCTGGACCCCTCTCCTTCCACACAGCTTGCTCCCTCCTAGCCTTCAGGCTTCTGCTCAAGTGATAGCTTCTCAGTGCAGCTTTCAGGTTTCGAGGACCTCTCCCCTTTACCTGTTCTGTTTTTCTCCATAGTATTTATCACTGCTGTAGCCTCAAAGCCCAGAACAGTGCCCAGCACATGGCATGCATTTGGTTGAGAGGGATCACTCCAGGTCATCTAGTCCCCTGTCATGCTCCCATTTCATCCTACCCAGCCCAGTGAAATCGCTAGGACAAGTAAATTCACTGCCACAGGCACACATCTATATACAGCAATACAGGCCTTCCCTCACAAACGCTTAACAGCATTACAGCAGCAACAAAGGTAAGGCCTTAGACCACCTATATGCAGTTCTCAAACATCACTGTACAGCTGAATTGCTACAGATCTGATCTGAAAGTCTAAGGTCAAGCAGAAATTTTGTATTTCTCATAAGTGCCCAAATAATGCCAAACTGCTGGCCCCAAGAGCTACTTTAAATAGTAAGAATCTGACATCTCTTGTCCCTAACATATATTTTATCAAGTAAGCAGTTTTGATTTAACACAATATTAAAAATGCCTTACACAGCATTTTGCTTTTCCTTCTCATTGTCTGAATAAGATTAAGTGCCTTGAAGGTGGATCCATTTAAAGGTACATGGTTCACCAACAAACTATGTAAGGTGGTAGATCCATTCAAGGTAGTTTCCTCAGTGGCTGGCTCACTGGGAGGAACTGGAGGTAACAGGGGTCAGGGAGATATTAAGATGGAAAGAACAAGCGAGAAGCCCATTCAAAAGCCAGGACAATGGAAGACCTTTGCCTTTACCTCTGTAAGAGTACTCTTTAAAAAGGAAATTCTTTACTACCATATAGCAATTAACAAATGTATGTACTGCTGTGGAACAATGTCTATGATATAGTGCTAAGTAAGAAAATATATATATAGTGTGATCTCAGTCCTGCAAAAACAAAAAAGACAGACAGTTAAATGCTTATCTGTGCATTAAAAATATCTAGGAAGAAGAAATAAGAAATTTAATAACTATAAATTTTGGTAGTGAGACTGGGAAGACAAATTATAGGGAAGAGGGTTGTTTTTCATCTTTTGTTCTGTTTGAAGATATCTTCTACCATGTACATGTATAACTTTATAATTTTTTAAACTAGTTAATGAAAAGTAACCAAAAAAAGAAATGTTTGCCAAAAATGGGTCCATATCATAGTTTGATCTAGAAGTCAGCAAACTAAAGCCTGCCATCTGTTTTGGGGCCCCTGCCTGTTTTAGACGGCCCACAGACTAAGAAAGGTTTTTACATTTTTTAACGACTGACAAAAAAAAAGGAATATTCTATGATATGTGAAAATTATATGAAATTCAATGTCAGTTCCTTAATAAAGCTTTACTGGAGCACAGCCATGCCTGATTACATACCATCTATGGCTGCTTTTATGCTACAATGGCAGAGCTGAATAGCTGCCACAGAGACATTAGGGCCCACAAAGTCTAAAATATTTACTATCTGACTCTTTACATAAAGTTTACCTACCCACTTTAACCCATGCCAAGAGGGGCAGACATCAGTTTTCTTTAAGCTGGACTGCCCATGCAACACAATTTTGACTGATGAGATGAAAGTACAAGTCCTTAGAAAGGACATTTCATCTCAGGAAGCCTCTCTAACCACCCCATTTAAAACAGTACCACACCCATCCCCTCCCATACTCTCTCTCTATCCCCATTCCCTGGATCACGCTCCAGGCATATACCACCATTCAACATACTCTGCACTTCACCTTATTCTCTGTTTCCCTTCACTAGAAATGGAAGCTCCAAGAAAGAAGTTTTTTGTGCCTTAATTGCTGGATCCCCAGTGTCTAGAACAGTGCTTATTAGCTAATAGACATTCAGCGAATGTTGACTAAACAAATGATTGAATGAAAAGGTGAAGCTGCCCTAGGAAAAAGTCTTATTGCCTGTCACCTTACCCTTCTTCCTGCCTGGACCCTAGATATGAGACCACTAGGTGCAGCAACCACATTTTATTTATAAAGTAGCAAGAATGAGGTTTGCAAGCTAAGTGAAAGAGCCTGGGTCCCTGATCTTATTGCTGAACCTCTACAAAACAGACTTGTGTTTGTCCTATGATAAACTCTTATTTGTTTAAGCTACTGCTGGAGGGTTTTCTGTTACTTGCAGCTGAATACAATCCTGGTAATGCCAACTATATCTAAATTAAGTTACACTCACCAAAGATCAACAAATCCTGTTGGGTCTACTTTCAGAATCCAGTCACCTGTCAGCTTGCCCACTATTAACACTGACAGAATCCACCATTATCTCTTACCTACGATAGCTTCCTATCTGGTTTCCTGCTTCTTTCTGCCCATGTCCCCCTTCACTCTGTCCTCAGCCAGTACTCATTTTAAAATGGAATATGGACCACACCATTCCTCTGCTCAAACCTTCCACTGGTTTCCTATTTCAGAAAAATGTCAACGTCTTTAAATCCACCAAGAAAAAAGGTCCTGTTGATCTGCTACGGCATTCTGACCTCACTCAATGCTCGCAGCCATACTGACCACCCTGCTCTTTGTTCCCCCGCCTGGAGTGCTCCTCCCCATAAATCCTCACTGAGAGATTCCTGATTCTCTTCAGATTTTTACTCAAAAGTCATCAGCTCATTGACTGTACACCATATACAGAATCTTTATATGTTAAGAATGTTCGTGTTTGGGCAGGCCACAGTGGCTCAGCAGGCAAGAATGCTTGCCTGCCAAGCCAGAGGACCTGGGTTTGATTCCCGGTGCCTTCCCACATAAAAAAAAAAAAAAAAAAAAAAAGTTTGTGTTCGTATGTTGTTTTGGTTTGATAATACGAAATAAATTAAATTAAAAAAAAGAAAGAAAAAAAGTCATCAGCTCAGTCTTTCCTGGACAACCTACCCAAAATGTCCATACCGTAACCCTGTCATTTCCTAGTTTCCATCCCTGCTTTAATATTCCTCCACTTATCATTAACATACTGTATATTTTACTTACATATTTTGTTTATTATCCTTGTCACACGCTAGAATGAAAACCTCACAAGGGCAGATTTGCCTGTTCACTGTAGCCCTGTACCTAGAACCATGCCTGGCACAAAGATGTTGCATAAGTACTGTTGAATGAATAATTAAAGTCAGGAAAATCTAGGTAGGGCTCTGAAGGAGAATGAAAACTGCCGAAGACAAATGTCAACTACCTCATAATTACTGTTAGGGCCTTCTGAGCTCTGCCACTCAGAATGCCATCCCAACCCTGCCCAAGGCAGCCGGTCCCATCAGAACTCCTGTATTCCACACAGAGCAGTGAGCAGGCACTCGGATACTTCAACTGAAGCCCACATGGGCCTGTATGCGACAGCTCCAGAAAACAGAAAGCAGGAGCCATAAAAACAGAATAGATACTTTCTAAATTGTTTTTGGCCAATTTGACTTTGAGAATGGATATTTCAGCTGAAGTATTTGAACAGAAAAAATGCCAAGACTCAAAAATGTGAGCAGGGAATTTGTTACTCAAAAGTAATGACTTCCTTTCTGGTGCCTGTCCATGTTAAAAAAAAAAAAATTAATGACTTCCTGCTTTCTCAACAGCAAAGTACACAGAAATATGCTTATTAATTCTAATTAAAATATTATAATTGAAACCAGTGCAGCTAATTTCAGAGCAAGCTAAAAGCCTTTAAAGGTTACTATTCTATAAAGGATAAATGATGATACTGTTTGTATGTTAGAATTTCACTTACTGCATAAGACCAAAGGAAGAGAAATTTAGCTTGTCCAAAGCTTAAATTTTCTGTAGCACATAATCTAACCCAACCTGTTCGGATAGCTCATTTAAACAACCCAAACACATGGACTCCAGAATGGAAATGAGGGCCTGTAATTCTGAATAGCTTAATATAATATCCAGATACATCACAGAGTAAGCCGGGTAGTAATCAAAAAGTACTGGCAAAGTCCCTTGAGGGGTCGGAGAAAAAATATGGAACTATTAAACTTTCCCACCAGGGAAACGCCTAATACTCTCTCAAACATTAGGTACTCCCAAGTCAATAGGTCAAGCCCTTGACCTCGAGGCTTGCTCTTGTGCAGCATATGTATGTGAGGGAGAAGCTAAGCCTATCTATAATTATGCCTAAGAGTTACTCTGAGAGAACCTCTTCTGTTGCTCAGATGAGGCCTCTAAGCCCAACTTTGCAAGTGAAATCATTACCCTTTCCTCTAGATGGGACATAACATCCAAGGGTGAAAGCCTCCCTGGCAGCATGGGAGATGACTCCCAGGGATGAGTCTGGCATCAACACATTCCTGACCAAAGAGGGAAAAGAAATGTAAGAAAATAAGGTATCAGTGGCTAAGAAAGTTCAAATAGAGTCAAGAGATATTCTGGAGGCTACTCTCTTATGCAATCTTTAGCTAGATATTGCTAATTGTCATGGTTTGCCAACCCCCAACCAAAACCACCCCTGTTAATCCTAAAGAACACCTAGGGTTCTATCTGAGATTCTACAAAAGTTTCATGCACTAAGATTACTTTCCAGAAACCTACAACCTCCAGAGGGTTCCTAGGCCAGATAGGTCCAGAGGAGCCAGCCTCTCCAAGAACATGAGCTAGTTTCATCTCCCTATTCCATACTGTCAACACCCCTTTCCACATGAAAAAGTTAGAATGGGGATAGCCCAAATACCCTAAATTGGGAGAAGGATCAAAGGAGAAGATGGAGTATAACAGAGAAGATAGAATTAAACAAATGAGTATGATTGCTGAATCATTATATTGATATTTCTTTTAGTTTCCAATGCCTTGGAGCAGCTAGGAGGAAAATGCTGATATTATGGAACTGTAACCCATACCAAACTTTAAAGTCTATTCTATAACTACCTGTTACAATGCACTTTGTAATTTATTACTTTTTTGCATATATGTTATATTTCACAATTTAAAAATGTTTTTAAAATGTAACCGAAATAATAGAAGTGAAGAAAAAAGGTTACTATTCTAAAATACTTTTGTTTTGAAGAATTTAAAGTCTATCTTAATTTACACATAGAAGGTCACACAAGAAAGTGGAACAGTGCTTGTGTGTGGGGTCATGTGAGGTACTTAAGAGAAAGGGGTAGGAGAAAAGCATTTCAATCATTACTCTTTAGTAATTTTGAAATTTTTATTGTATTAATATATTACCTGTGCAAAAATAACAGATTAAATGAATCAATTTTAAATGAACCAATCAGGTATTACCTTAAAATAATGAAACTACCTACTTTGACGGCCAGCTTTAGAAGGATACCACTTGATACCCATATTTTGAAAATAAGCAAATTCAGGCTATGTCAAATCAGTGTACAAAACAGAAGGCATACTTTTAGTTTGACCCAGTGTTCGAACAAGACACCAGAGGACAGCAGGAAGGACTTCCTTCCCAACCCCAACCCTGCTTAGTGTTTCCCGATACAAGCAAAGTACAAATTTCCATGATACCTACCTCCTAGAGAAGCAATAAAATAAAAGATGGAAATGGATTTGGTTATAAATTACCTGCTACAGTGATAAGGCAAACTGTTTAAAAGTTTCCTTAGATACCCAAACAAGTTTTCACTCTTCAGAAGAAGGAATAAGTAAATATTCCTGTCCATCCTATTTCCTCAGTTTCTAATGAAACTCTCAGGACACAGAAGGGATCATATCAGAAACAGAAAGTGCAAGAAAACTTTACTAAAAATGAATCAATGAGGTTCTTTAAGGGGCTGCGTCTTGAAAACTGTACCTATTAAATGCCATCATGTGTACACATTCAGGTAAGAAATAAAATGCCTGAAGGGTGCTCCCTAACCTCTGTTAATCGCTAAGAGCAGAAAGACTTCCTGGGTTTTCTTAGAAGGTGTTTCTCTTCTTCTGGTTCAAAAATTCTCCCCACACACAAGCAGCAGAGATCCCTGGCTTACAGATAACACAAGCCTGTCATCAAGGAAGCTCTTTCACCGGCTTGCAAAAGACATCCCTGGAGTCTACAGACACCCCAGGTTCTACAAGCCTGAGGACAATACCAGCGAAATGTACACCTCATTCACCCACCCTCAGCAACGTGTCCTCTTTATTGCCAACAGAAAACAGGTGATAAACTTCAGCCAACTTTTCTTAATATTTAAATCAACTTTATTATTTCTCATTTGTTAATAACCATCATCTAATTACCTCATCACTTACTTGGCAACCACAGTTTAATCAAATGTCTGCAGACCCACACCTGAGCTTAGATTAGCAGGCCTGTTCAGTGACGCTTTAAACCACGTCGCTACCACTAGGACTCAGGAACTAAATGAAATGTCTTGGGAATTTGGGAACAGAGACTCAAGTCGGGCTCTCTCGAGCACCACTTTGAAAAAGGCTCTCCCATTGGACGACGTCCTCAGTCCCCCGCCTTCCCCCAACCACTCCGGCCCATAACAGCATTATGTCATCCACTATCCCCGCATCACCCCCAGCTCCAAGTCCTGGCTCTTCTCGAACGCCTGCACCCACAGCCCTCCTCCTCTCAAAGTCAGAAGAGAGAAGGGAGGAAGCCAAAAGGGTCGCAACCTGCGCTCTTCTAAATTCCCACCATCAAAACACAGCCGCGCAACCCCCCCTCCCCGTTTCGCGCAAAGAAAAACTATTTCATTCCCTAACTCTTGGCATCTGGGACAAGGCGAGAGGACTGGGGCCTTGGCCCCCTCGGTGAATTCGGGAGGAGCCCCAAGAAACCGCTACCTCCCTTCCCAGAATGACGGAGAGCCCAGCGGGGGGACCCGGAGGGGACAGAACATGCTAACCCGAGGCCCGGACTCGGCTCTCCCATCAGGAAAGCGCGAGTTTCTCTCTCCCGGGAGTTACGCGCCCGGGCTCGGGGACAAGGCTGCGCCGCCACCACCGTCGCGGCGGGGTCAGGGGTTGGCCGGCGACACAGATGCTGCTGCCCCCAGGCTGTCACCGGGAGGTCCCGCCCCGGGAGGGGAGGCAGCGGCAGGCCCGCCGCTCCGGGCCCCGACACTCACGGTCGGTGCAGCGGTTCCTCAGCCACCGCCGAGCTGGGCGGCAGCGGCGGCGGCTGCGGCTGCGGTGGCGGCTGGAGCGGCGGCGGCTGAGGAGGCTGGGGCGGCAGCGGCGGCGGCGGCGGCGGCGGCGGCTGCTGCTGCTGCTGCTGCTGCTGGAAGGACTTGAGGGACTCGAAAGCCTTCATCAGCTTTTCCAGGGTCGCCATGGCGGCCTCCCGTCCCGCGGGGCAGCCCCCGGAGCCCTGGGCCCGGCTCGCGGCGGCGGGGCGCCTTTCAGCAGTGAGGTAATGAATGGGGCACTGGGTCGCAAGCTGAGGGAGAACGGAGGATCTCGGCCATCTTAGAGCTGTCCCGGCAGCCCCCGCGGCACGCTACGTCCCGCGACGCTGCCCGGCGGAGGCGGGGACAGGCCGGACGACGTGATTGACGGCCGGGGAATGCAGCCTCTGCCAATGGCGGGTCCCGGCTCGGCCCACCACGCCCGCAGGCGCGCCCCACTCAGCCGCCGCGACGCCTGGCTCCCCCGCGCCCCGCCCCTGGGAAGGCGGGGCCCGGCCTGTGGGGGCGGGGAAAGCGGGAAAGGGGCTGAGCGCGCCAGGAAGGGGCGGTCCGGGGGCAGCGAGAGAAGAGGTGGAGGCGGCCGGAGAAGAGCGGTCGCCGGCAGAGGAGAGAACAGGGCAGGTGGCGACCCGGGACGCGTCGGGAAGAGGCGGAGAGGGGCAGGGCGATGGGAGCGGGCGAGGGGTGAGGTGGGAGGGGGCAGCGACGAGCCGGGGTGGGGCAAGGTGAGGGAGGGAGCGTGGAGGGGGCGGGAAGGGAGGCGGAGGCGTGGAGGAGGGTGGAGGGAGGAGGAGAAGGGGAGATGGGCAGTCCCGGAGGGCGCTAGGCGGAGGGCAGGGGCGCGGCGGGGCGAGGTGGTCCCGCGGCGGGAAGGGGTGCGGGGCCAAGGGGGACGGCGCGCGCGAGGGAGGGTTCAGGCAGCTGGGGTGGGGGAGAGATTGTTGCCCGTTGGGCGGCCGGCCCCGGGGAAGGGCGTTCCTGGGGCTCCCGGACAGGCGCGCGGACACTGTCCGATCTTCCCCGCCAGGCTCCGCGCGGATGGGGTCTGGGGGGTGGCAAGCTAGTAAGAAATGAAGCCTTGAGTAGTAACCAGCTTGACCAGAGCACAGACATTAAAGGTCAACAGACCCACCCCTGAAAGGGTGAAGAATGTATTGTGAAAGCATTAAAACTCCCGTTCCCTAAGCGCTGTAGGTAACCAGCTCTCCGGAGACTGCTGACACCCCTAGGTAACTAAATTTCAGCCAGACTCAGCTGGACTTTGTAAATTGCTCCCTTCCTCTTGTTTGTGCAGGTCACTGATGTGCTCATGGGGAAAAATCTTCTAAGTCCCTAATTAAAATTCATTGGTAACTCTTTGTCTAGTGTGTTCTTTGGTCTTGATGTGGAGTTGGGTTTGAATATTTGGCGAGCCAGCCAGGAAACCAAAAAGCTGCAAGATGAAAGGCAGAAGTACTGGGAAAAGAGACTTCCCAGGATGGCCTGCAACAGGCATGTGGAGGCAGGTGCGTACTGTTCTGGATGAATGGGAGTCGCGGAAGAAGTATGGAGGTGCTTGTAACTCCCCAGCTGGACTAAAAATCCTGCTGTAACAGGCCACAGTACAGTTGGGATTTCATAAGAAAAAGGAAAGCTGCTGGGCTGCTGCAGCTGTGGCCTGGCTGTTCTTGGAGGCCATGCAAACAGCTATGGAAGAGGCCTTGACAGCGGAGGGGTAGTCACCCCCTAGAATAGGAACCTAAATTAGACATGGATGGGAGGGTGGTCCAAGTGGAGAGGAAAGATGCTTTAAATGAGAGGCTATGCCAAGCAGATGAAAATTGGAAATATTAGCATATTGTTGCACTAGGGTAAGGAGGAAGAAGTTACATAAGGTTAAGTCAGAACCCATCTGGGCCAGCAAAAAAATACATGTTACAGTGCAAGATTCTACCAGCTCTGAATTACAAGAGATTGGGACTTAGTATAGACAAAAACCTAAAGAACTTTTATCAAATTGGAAACTGCAATTGTGGGACACTGGTGCCTATGGTTTACTGCTCTCTGGGCATGAGATGAGTAAATTGTCCTCTCTCACCACCTATCTTTCTCTGTGTCGATGCATGTATTCATTTGCCCCCAAAATGGAAACAAATTTGCTATTTAATTGGCTTATATTACAGTACAGAAGGTGTGGCCCATTGAGGGGGATCTGCCCCATTGCAACCCCCACTGGAACACCACTGATGAACTACACGATGTATTAAGGGAGCTTGGGATGAAACATGCAATTTAAATGCTGGGTGCCATTGGACCAGAGAGTGTAATTTATGCTACAGGAATTAACAAGACAATTCTACATACTGATCCCAATAGTGATAGGGGACTTTGGTGCCCACTTATAGGACAGCCCATCTCACAGGCTACCCAAATGATTGCACACTTGGGAGAGACAGATCGCCTAAGGCAGAGGGGAGCTCAAGTCAGAGCTATGGGTCAAATCCCAAGGGGACATGATGGTCTGAACCAGGTGTCAAACAGACAAATGTAGACATACCTAATAGATGCTGAAACTAAATTGAGGATATTGATGGGCAGCCAAATGGAGTATCAGTTGGACTGTGGAGCAAGTGGTCCAAGGAGCAGAGGTTTACTAAGCTTGAAACCAGGTCACTAGAGGAGAACATGGATTCTGGCTCAAAGACTCAGCCAACACCACCTAAAGAACCCTCCGCCCCCTGACCCAGGAGGTCTGGAAGGCCCCCTTCCCCCTTGCATAGGAGATAGGTCAAGATCCCCAAGAAAAATATATGGGGACACTGGGGATCAGAGGCCACATATAGAAATGACTCCCCCACTAATGAGCATAGAGTTTTGGGCTTAGTAGACAATGAAGTGGAATGTACCTTAATATATGGGCAACGGCCACAAACTGGGAGCCCTACACTAACCATTGCTGGATACATGGGCGAAGGCATTGAAGCAACTCAGCAGCAATTATTAATGCAAGCTGGCCAATTACCACCTCAAACATATATGGTATACATATATCTCCTATCCAAGAGTATATATATTAGTAATTGATATCTAGCAAAATATTATCTTGCAAAGTACCATAAGTGAATTCTGCCTCTGGTGCTGTACTGGTTTAAAGCTATTATGTACTCCCAGAAAAGCCATGTTCTTTAATCCTCATTCAGTATTGCTGGGTGGGATCTTTTTTAATGTTTCCCTGGAGATGTGACCCACCCAGTTGTGGGTGGTACCTTTTGATTAGGTGGTTCCCATGGAGATGCATTGCCACCCATTCAAGGTGGAGACACTTACTGGAGACCATTAAGAGGGAACCATTTTGGAAGAAGTTTCAGAGCCAAGAGAATCCACACAGCCAAACCTTTGAAGATGCAGAAGGAAAACACCCCTGAGGAATCCTTATGAAATGAGAAGCCAAAAGAGAAAACTAGCAGACGTTGCTATGTGCCTTCCCAGCTGACAGAGGTGTTCCAGATGGCATCAGCCTTTCTTGACTGAATGTAACCTCTTGTTGGTGCCTTGATTTGGACACTTTCATGACCTTAGAACTGTAAATTTGCAACTTAATAAATTCCCTTTTTAAAAAACCATTCTGGTTTTGGAATATTGATTCTGGCAGTTTTAACAAACTAAAACAGGTACAGAGTGGTCCAAACATCCTGAGAAGATATGTTAAGTAGTCACAGGTGAAAGTACCTTCCCCCAGAAGCACTGTGGCACTGCATTAGTGTAAGTTGCCCAGGGGCCATCAAGAAATCACTGCCACTATTAAGAAATTACAAAGAGTGGGTACTATCATTTCTACTCACAGCCATTTTAATTGCCCTATCTGGCCAGTAAAGAAACCTGATGGAATTTGGTGAATGATAAATGACTATAGACAACTAAATACAGTAGTTCCTCCTTTATTTGCAGGTGTGCCAAACATTGGTATTTTGTTAAAGGTTGTAAGTACTCAGGCCAATTTCATTTTGTATTAACCCTTGTTAATACCTTCTTCAGTGCCTCTTTAGGTCTCTCCAGCCATTTGCATTTGCCTTCATGTGGGAAGGACAACAGTGGACATTTATTGTGTTGCCCCAAGGGTATTTTCATAGTCCTACTATTTGTCATGGTTTAGTTGCTCAAGACCTGAAAACATGGAAATCCCCTGAAAATATAACTTTTTTCCATTACATGAATGATGTTATGCAAACCATTAACTCTTTTTCATAACTAGAAACCTCTGCTAACCTAGTGGTGACCCACTTTGAAAGCTGGGAATGGGTGGTAAGTTGAAATAAGCTACAGGGACCCAGATGCTCTGTCAAATTTTTGGGTATTGCCTGGTCAGGTAAGAATAAAACTATTCTGCTGCTGTTGAAAAAGTACAGAACTACCCCACTCCATACACTGTTAAGCAGTTAATGGCTTTTCTTGGTTTATTGGGATGTTGAAGACCATTTATATTTCATTTGCCACAAATTTTAAAACATTTGTATACTCTGGTTTGCAAGGAAGGTTTGGGGAATTAGATACCCCACAGAAGGCTGCTTTTGAAAAGTCCAAACAAGCTATAGCACAAGCACAAGCTTTAAGGGGGCTGGGCCCAGACATGCCTTGTTAATTGGATGTGGCCAGTATCAATTATTGGCTTTGGGTGGGGTGTGGGGCAAAGGCAACAGACAAAATGCGTACCTGTTGGCTTCTGGTCTCAGCTATGGAAAAAGGGAGCCAGAGATACAGCCCTCCGGAAAAAGCAGTCATGTGTGGCCTATAACGCCCTGTTACAAGTTCAAGTGCTGACTCAGAAGTGTCCCCTGACTTTACGAATGGTCATCCCCATACGGTGGTGGGTACATGGTGCTGCTAACAAGCCCCACTCAAGGAAGTGCTCAGCTTAGCACCCTGAAAAAGGGAAAAGCTTACCTCTTGCAATGCAGCATCTTTAAAAGCAGCCCTGTAAGAGCAGAAATGCATGACACATTAGGACCTGTTTCTTATGTGGAAAGGCAGTCCCTTCCCAGCTGCTCCTCCTGAGGTGGCTACCCCTCTGCACACTGTTGAGGGATGTAGAAGTATACCCAACTCCACAGGGTATACTTATCAGTCAGCACATGGGCAACCCACCAGCTGGATAGCCATGGCCATCCAACCTAGCACTGATACCATCTGGTGGGAAACTGGAACTTCATAGAGCAGTCAGTGGGCTGAACTGAGAATGATATGGATGGTCATTGTCCATGAGCCAGGAAATGCACTAACCATTTGTCCTGATAATTGAGCTATTTACTGATGCTTGATGATGTGGGTGGCCACAAAGAAACAAGAGCAAATGACTATCGTCAGTCACCCCCTTTGGGGGAAGGAGTTGTGGGGAAGACATCTGAACTGCTTGCCACAAGCACAAGGTAAATTTTTTCAGTGTTCCTTCCCATAACACTGACTCTACCTGGCAAAAACTCAGCCTAGAGCCAGTATCACATGAGGCTGCTAAATGGTTACAGGAAAACAGGATACCAAGGTGTGCTGGATGGGATTCTGTTGTGTATCCCAGAAAAGCCATGACCTTGAATCCTTATTCAGTATTGCTAGGTGGTACTTTTTTGTTGTTCCCATGGAGATGTGACCTACCCAGTTGTGAGCGGTAGCTTTTGATTAGATAGTTTCCATGGAGATGCGTCTCCACTCATTCAAGGTGGGGTTGCTTACTGGAGCCCTTTAAGAGGGAACCATTTTGGAAGAAGCTTTACAGCCCCAGAGCCACCAGAGCTCACACAGCCTTTGGAGCAAGAGAAAATGCCCATGGGGAAGCTTCATGAAACAAGAAGTTGTGAGAGAAAGCTAGCAGACTTTGCCATGTGCCCTTCCAGGTGCATGTGAAACCCTGAACATCATCAGCCTTTCTTAAGTGAAGGTAGCCTCTTGTTGGTGCCTTAATTTGGATATTTTCAAGGCCTTAGAATGGTAAACTTGCAATTTAACAAATTCCCCTTTTTAAAAGTCATTCCATTTCTGGTATTTCGCATTCCGACAGCATTCAAACTAAAACACAAGGGTAACAGACTTTGTGGAGGTTGGTGCAGCAGTTTCAGCTGTCCATCACAAGGCTGTAGCTATAGGAATGTGCTGGTTTGAAAAGATGTATATACCCTAGAAAAGGCATGTTTTAATCCTAATCCTATTTGTAAAGGCAGCTGTTTCTTCTAATCCCTATTCAGCATTGTATGTGTGAAATTGTGATTACATCACCTCCCCAGAGATGTGATTTAATCAAGAGTGGTTGTTAAACTAGATTAGGTGACGACATGTCTCCACCCATTTGGGTGGGTCTTGAGAAGTTTCTGGAGTCCTATAAAAGAGGAAACATTTTGGAGAATGAGAGAGATTCGGAAAGAGCAGAGAATGCAGCACCATGAAGCAGAGTCCACCAGCCAGCGACCTTTGGAGATGAAGAAGGGAAACACCTCCCAGGGAGCTTCATGAAACAGGAAGCCAGGAGAGAAAGCTAGCAGATGACACTGTGTTTGCCATGTGCCCTTCCAGCTGAGAGAGTAGCCCTGACCGTGTTCACCATGTGTCTTTTCACTTGAGAGAGAAATCTTGAACTTCATCAGCCTTCTTGAACCAACGTATCTTTCCTTGGATGCCTTTGATTGGACATTTCTATAGACTTGTTTTAATTGGGACATTTTCTTAGGCTTAGAACTGTAAACTAGCAACTTAAATTCTCCTTTTAAAAGCCATTCCACTGCTGGTATATTGCATTCTGGCAGCTAGTAAACTAGAACAAGGAAGTTGTGGAAGCCTGTCCCTCCTACTCACTATGCCATTGAGAATACTCCCTCACCAACTTGGCCACATCAGCCATGAGCAGTTTCCAGCCACCCGGAGGCAAGTAGATTCTATTGAGCACTTTTCCTAATCGAAGGTGCAAAATATGCCTTTACATCCATAGATATGGCCACTGGACTATTGCTGACCTTCCCAGTAGAAAAAGCTAACCAAAGAGCTACAATACATAACTTAGAAAAGCCAAGTGCATTCTTGGGGGTCCTCACATATGGGGACAGTGATAGGGAACTCCCTTTACCAGACAACTGACCCAGGTCTGGGCTACTAACTATGACATCTTATGGACATTTCATTTGCCTTACAACCCCACAGCTGTGGGGTTAATTGAAAGAATGAATGTGCTTTTAAAAGAGCAGTTAAAAAATTATCAATCTCTGCTACAGTGGACACATTAGTTTTATCCAGCCCTCACCAGCCTCAATTCATGGCTTCAAAGAGCTGCTCCCCTTCCCCGCGTTGAACTGGTAACAGTGGGGCCCATGCAGGTGTTGCAAATTCAGGTAAAAAGCCCACAGCGATACTGCCACAATGAGGTAATGAAAATAACTTGCTCTTGCCTGTGCCACAAGCATTAGAAATTGGGGGGAAATAAGGTTGATTGGCTGTGGTCCTGGCCAATGCAGCCATGCTTTTCAGGAATCCTAAGACCATGGGGTATTGGGATTGCCCAAAATTTAAGTATTAGACTACAGTTTATACACAAAATGCCAGAAGTTGTATATGGACTTCCCACCACCACTCCCTGCCCCCACAGCTCAGGGTACAGCATATATGACTGTGGACACTTATTATGCCCATGCTAACTGTGCATTTGACTCCAGAAGGCTCCGTACAATTTCAGGGGGAAAAGGTGTGGTATCTAAATTCCCCGCATAGTGCCCCTTCTCCTGGAACACTTCCACTAATGGAAATTTGGCTTATATTCTGTTAGATCAAAAAGATTTGCCTGAGGGGCCAAGATGGCGGCTTAGCAATGTGCGCATTTTAGTTCGTCCTCCGGAACAACTACTAAATAACCAGAAACAGTACAGAACAGCTCCCGGAGCCACAATAGTGACCAGACACACAGCGTACCCCCGTCTGGACCAGCTGGACCGGCTGCAAGTCTCCAGAACCATAAAGAAACTAGAGCTCAAGAAGGTCACAGAGCTCCAGAAAAGCAACTAAAGAAACAGAAACAATACGAAACAGCTCCCGGAGTCACGACAGAGACCAAAAAGACAGCGTACCCCATTCTGGAACGGCTGAACGGGCAGGGAGAATCCGCTGCGGTGAGATACCCGAGGGGCGCGCATTTTCCCAGCCAGGGCGGCTGGCGACTGGGGTCCCCTCCATGCACGTGGCTCCCCGGTCTGACTGGGAACGTTGGATAGCGGGGCCCTCCCATCACGCTTGGCATCTTGGGCCAGCTGGGCAATTTGGACCGGCACTCCCCCAAGCCGTGGCGGCCGGCGACCTCCCCTCCACGCGCGGTTTCCCGGGCCAACTGTGAGATTCGGATTGGCGAGTTAAAGGAGCCACAGCATCTTTTACTGGTGGGCCCCGCAGACAGACGAGCGCCACCTACTGGGCAGGAAAAGAAAAACAGAGCCCAGAGATTTCACAGAAAAACCTTTCAACCAGCCGGGTCCCACACCCAGGGAAATCTGATCAAATGCCCAGACACCAGCAGAAAATAATGGATGACGCTCGGAAAATTGAAGATATGGCCCAGTCAAAGGAACAAACCAATAGTTCAAATGAGATACAGGAGCTGAGACAACTAATGCTGAATATACAAACAGAAATGGAAAAACTCTTCAAAAACCAAATCAATAAATTGAGGGAGGACATGAAGAAGACATGGGCTGAACAAAAAGAAGAAATAGAAAATCTGAAAAAACAAATCACAGAACTTATGGGAGTGAAGGACAAAGAAGAAAAAATGGAAAAAACAATGGATACCTACAATGGTAGATCTAAAGAGACAGAAGCTACAATTAGTGAACTGCAGGATGGAACATCTGAATTCCAAAAAGAAACAGAAACTATCCGGAAAAGAATGGAAAAACTTGAGCAGGGGATCAGGGAACTGAATGACAATATGAAGCGCACAAATATACGTGTTGTGGGTGTCCCAGAAGGAGAAGAGAAGGGAAAAGAAGAAGAAAAACTAATGGAAGAAATTATCACTGAAAATTTCCCAACTCTTATGAAAGACCTAAATTTACAGATCCAAGAAGTGCAGCGCACCCCAAAGAGAATAGACCCAAATAGGCATTCTCCAAGACACTTACTAGTTAGAATGTCAGAGGTCAAAGAGAAAGAGAGAATCTTGAAAGCAGCAAGAGAAAAACAATCTGTCACATACAAGGGAAACCCAATAAGACTATGTGTAGATTTCTCAGCAGAAACCATGGAAGCTAGAAGACAGTGGGATGATATATTTAAATTACTAAAAGAGAAAAACTGCCAACCAAGACTACTATATCCAGCAAAATTGTCCTTCAAAAATGAAGGAGAAATTAAAACATTTATAGACAAAAAGTCACTGAGAGAATTTGTGACCAAGAGACCAGCTCTGCAAGAAATACTAAAGGGAGCACTAGAGTCAGATACGAAAAGACAGAAGAGAGAGGTATGGAGTAAAGTGTAGAAAGAAGGAAAGTCAGATATGATATATATAATACAAAAGCCAAAATGGTAGAGGAAAATATTATCCAAACAGTAATAACACTAAAAGTTAATGGACTGAATTTCCCAATCAAAAGACATAGAACGGCAGAATGGATTACGACCCAGCAATACCACTGCTAGGTATCTACTCAAAGGACTTAAGGGCAAAGACACAGACGGACATTTGCACACCAGTGTTTATAGCAGCATTATCTACAATTGCAAAGAGATGGAAACAGCCAAAATGCCCATCAACAGACGAGTGGCTAAACAAACTGTGGCGTATACCTACGATGGAATATTATGCAGCTTTAAGACAGACTAAACTTATGAAGCATGTAATAACATGGATGGACCTAGAGAACATTATGCTGAGTGAGTCTAGCCAAAAACTAAAGGACAAATACTGTATGGTCTCACTGATGTGAACCGACATTCGAGAATCAGCTTGGAATATATCATTGGTGACAGAGACCAGCAGGAGTTAGAAACAGGGTAAGATAATGGGTAATTGGAGCTGAAGGGATACAGACTGTGCAACAGGACTAGATACAAAAACTCAAAAATGGACAGCATAATAATACCTAAGTGTAATGTAACTAGGTTGGAACACTGAATGAAGCTGCACCTGAAATATGGTTTTTTGTTTGTTTGTTTGTGTGTTTGTATCTTTTGTTTTTGTTTTTTTTCTTTTTCCTTTATATATATATATTTTTTATTAGTATTATTATTTTAATTCTCTTCTCTATATTAACATTCTATATCTTTTTCTGCTGTTTTGCTAGTTCTTTTCCTAAATCGATGCAAATGTACTAAGAAATGATGATCATACATCTATGTGATGAAACTAAGAATTAGTGAGTGCATGTGTAGAATGGAATGATTTCTAAATGTTGTGTTAATTTCTTTTCTTTTTTTTGATTAATAAAAAATAAAAAAAAATAAAAAAAAGATTTGCCTCTCGTAGTTTTCCACGAACACCTGTCTTTATTCCCTTAGTGTTGTAGCAAATACTTCTCTGCACTAGCCTTCTCTGGTAAACTACATGCACCATAAATCTCAATGCTGAGTGTGCACTGAATTGCCACTGTCACGTGCCACTGGCCTGCCTTGGACTGCGACCCCCGCAGTTGGGCTATGTGGAATCCCCTGGTGACCTGGAATAATTCAGCACATCAAAAAATCTGGAAAAGAATCTTCTCCTTTAAGAACTGAAGTCACAGATTTTGTTAATTATCAGCAGACTGATTTAATTCCCTTTCCTGGCCATGGTGGCATCACTTTGGCGGGGTTATCTCTGGGTGAGGGATGCCCAGTGCTCTGCATGTCTTCGGTCTTGGGACTGGGCTGGGTTGAAACACTGTATTTAAGAACATCAAAATTAACAGAAAATTTTCTAGGATTAGTGGTGATAGTAGCACATTATATACCTAATTCATAGTGCTGAATTATATGTTTGAATTTAGTTAAAAGGGGGAGTCTTACTTGGTATACATGTTACTAGAATAAAATTTTTTTTTAATATGGGACTGTACAACACAAACAGGGAACTCTAATGTAAACTATGGACAATAATTAATAATATAATTGTGTTAAAATTCTTTCATCATTTGTAACAAATGTACCATACTTATACAAGGTGTTAATAATAGGGGGATATATGGAAACTATTTTCTGAATGATTTTTCTATAAATTTATGACTTCTCTGATAAAGGAAAAACTTACATGCTTAATAAAATACCCAAAGTTTACATAGAGTCTGGCTGAGTGTTTCTATTTCTGATTCCTCCTTTTGCCTCAGGCTCCCATGCAACTGCCTTCAGCCCTGCTCCTTGGGCCTAGCTGCCCCCTGGGCCCCCCACCCACAGGCACCTGCCCAGCCCCTTTCCCCCTGCTGCCACCACCCTCTCCCCTGAGCCAACCTCCTTAGGAAGGAGCCACTCACTGACACCAGGGGGCGCAGTGAGCGTGGGGCTCGGCTCGCCCGGCAGCCCGGCTCACGTGACAGTCCGCAGCCCTGGAGGGCTGCATATTGTGGGCGCTCCTGCAGAGGCAGAGAAACATGGGAGCAACACATTGAACACAAAGAGCCCTTGAGGGTCAATGGAGACCCTCGAGGGATTGGTCCTTCCGGGGTAAGGAGCCCGGCACGACCCCCCCCTGGAAGAGAAGATGGCCTGGCCACGGCGGGCACCAGCGGGGCTGGGCCCTTTCCCGGGCCTCCCATTGGACTTGGCCACTGGCTGCCCTGCCAGCCTTTGCCCCAGAGCCTCCCGCTGGGGAGGAACAAGAGCCAGGACAGGGGATGGGCAAGCAGGAGGTGGGCAACACATGCTAGATGAGTCCCTGCTGGTGGGGAGGTGGCAGGAACATCCGGGTCTTGCAGAGACACCCCAGGAAGGGCTCTTCCATGCCCCCCATCCCGCAGGACCTCCGAGGGGTGTCGTCAACAGCAGCTCCACAGAGGTCTGGGGGGCACCTGCTCATGCCACGGGTGGTGCTGCCTGGCTCCTGAAGGGTCCTGGCGCGAGTCACCCCCCTCCTGGGAGGATGGATGAGCAAGCAGAGGGGAGCACTGGAGCACAGTTGGAGCACTGAGGGCCGTTCGTTCCCCCCCCCCCCGCAGCAGGCAGTGGGCTGGCATCAGGGAGTTCAAGATGCATGCAGTAACCAACCGACTAAAGCCCAGTGGGAGACCGGCCATGCCTGCCATTCCGTTGCCCCTGTGCTAACTCCACCTTCTGTCAATTGTCCCAAAGTGGTCAGGTAAATGGACTCCGGCATCACAGCAGGAAGCGTGGTGCCCAAGGGGACAGCAGTGGCTCACCTTCTGGGGGAGACAAGATGCCAGCCTTCAGTTCCCACTCCCTGGTGGTATCCGAAGGCCCTCATCCCCTGTGCCAGGGCATGTGCCAGCTCTCTGCCACAGCAGCAGATGGCGAGATGGCTCAGCACCGCTGCTCCTGGGGTTCTTGGGGCCAAGGGCACGCCTCTAGCCGCGGATCACGGCAGCGGTGATGGGTGTCACCTCCAGGGTTGGGCTCCAGAAGACTGTGATCCTCGTCTTGCAGCGACTTTTTCTGTGTTACCCTCTCGGCTTGCAGGCTTTGCTGAAGCCAGCTGCCGTGGAGTGGGGGTGGGGGCACCTGGCTGGGAACTGAGGGTGGCCTGTGGCCACTGGCCAGTGAGAAACTGACACCCTCGGTCCCAAGCCCCCCGTGAAGAACTGAGGTGGGAAGGCTCCTTCCCCACGTGAGGGGCTGCTGGGTTCTGTGAGACCCCAAAGCCAAGGCCCCACTTAAACCAAGCCCAGATTCCTGACCCAAAGACACAGATACAGTGTGTGTTGGTGAAGTCACCACATTTGTGGGTGCAGCAAAAGACAAGTAAAACAGTCCCCTCCTGACCTTCTGCTTTAGTAATAGGACCTCAGTTTTCAGCACCTACATTAACCTAACTAAAACCTACATTTTCCATCCTTCCATTCAGCTAGCTGTGACCATGTAACTAAATACATTCTGGCAAATAAGATGGAAGCGGAAGTGCTGTGTGTTACTTCTGGGAAGTCTCCTTAAAAGGAACGAGGTTTCACCCACCCTCTTCCTGGGGCAGGGAATGAGGATGTGTGCGTTGGTACTTGGCAGCCCTTTTGGCCCACGAAGATGACTGCTATCCAGGGATGGTGGAGCCGATAGGAGTGGGGGCCGAGATGACTGCGCAAAGCCACCTTCTAGCTTGGCCTGCCTATCTCTGGGCTTCTTTTCTTTATTTTTTAAATTGTAGTAATAAAACCAATCAACATACAATGCAAACATTCTTAACGTATGAACATTCCATACTTGGTGTGCAATCAATGGCTCACAATATCATCACATAGATGTATATTCATCACCATGATCATTTCTCAGAACATTTACATCACTCCAGAAAAAGAAATAAAAAGGGGCGTGCCATGGTGGCTCAGCAGGCAGAGTTCTTGCCTGCCATGCCAGAGACCCAAGTTTGATTCCTCATGCCTGCCCATGCAAAAAAATAAAAAAGAAAAGGAAAGAACTCATACATATGACTTACCCCTCCTCACTGACCACTAGTATTTCCCTCTACCCAATTTATTTTAATATTTGTTCCCCCTATTCTTTATTTTCAATCCCTATGTTTTACTCATCTGTCCATACTGTAGATAAAAGGAACATCAGAACAGGGTTTTCACAATCACACAATCACTTTGTGAAAGCTATATCATTATACAATCATCTTCAAGAAACATGGCTACTGGGACACAGCTCTAGTTTCAGGCACTTCCCTCTAGCCTCTTTAATACACCATAAACTAAAAAGGGGTTATCTATATAATGCATAAGAATAACCTCCAGGACAACTTCTCAATTCTATTTGAAATCTCTTTATTTTGTCTCATTTCTCTCTTCCCCCTTTCAGTCAAGAAGGTTTTCTCAGTCCCTTGATGCTGAGTCCCAGCTCATTCTAGGATTTCTGTCCCATGTTGCCAGGAAGGTCCACACCCCTTGGGAGTCATGTCCCACGTAGACAGGGGAGGGTGGTGAGTTTGCTTGTCATGTTGGCTGAGAGAGAGGCCACATCTGAGCAACAAAAGAGGTTCTCTTGGGGGTGACTCTTAGGCCTAATTTTAAGTAGGCTTAGACTGTCCTTTGTGGGGATAAGTTTCATATGAACAAACCCCAAGATTGTTTGGCCTATTGATTTGGTTGTCCTTGCTGCTTGTGAGAATATCAGGCCTTCTCCAAATGGGGAAGCTGAATTTTCCCTCTTTGTCACCATTTCCCCAAGGGGACTTTTCAAATACATTTTTATTCGCTGTTCAAATCACTCTGGGATTTATCGGGGCATCAGTCTGGACAAACCTATAAAATATCACTGAGATTCTTTTACATGTGAAAAAGACACTTCCGTATTTTAACCACTGTTACTTTGTGCTATTCTGTTATATGCCCCTAAACTGAATTCTAACTAGTCTAGAGACGTTATACATAATTGAGACCTTAAACAGCCAAGACTGGCTGCTTCACACAGGGCTGGAAGAAAGTCAATTGTGCGGAGCTTATGATACTGAGAAAATCTTATAGAAGGGGACTGTTTAAAGTACAGAGAAAAGCTGGGCACGATCCAAAATAAAGATTGCAGTCTGGCACTGTTTCCAAAGCCTTAAACGTGAACACAGTCCTCAACGGCAATTTATCCTAGGAAAATAGTCACAGGTGCAGGGATGTTCAATTACAGTAGACCCCCCACCACCCCCCAAAAGGAGACAACATAGCTGTTGGGCAGGAGAGGAGTGAATGCTGACGTCAGCCAGATCCTAGGTCAGAAGCCGCGTCTCACCCACATCGCGCCCTGGGCCGCACCCGCCCACCTTTTGTTATGAAAGAGAAACACACACATAACAGAGGGTCCTAGGAAATGAGGCGCCAAGTCTTCGACAGTGACTCCTCTGGGCAGGGAAATTAAGGGTGATTGTATCACATTCTTTGCTCTTCTGTATTTTCCAAAATTGTAACAATGAACAGGTACCGTGGGGGCAGGAGGGGGGCATGGTGCTAAAAATGAAGCCCTGGCAGGTTACTTGTAACCAGCGCTGCCAGCAAGAGAGGGGCAGCGCGCCCACCCCGCACTGCGGGGGAGCACACCAGATCTAAGGCCAGATGGGAACTAGTGCCGGCCCAGGCCCCGCGGGGGAGGCAAGAGGTGGGGACCCAAGAGCCCAGGTGAGGCCGAGACCTGATGGGGCGGGGACGGGGGTGGGGGGGGTGAGAGGGCGCTTTGTCAGGGCTGGGGGGCCAGGACAGACCAGGAAGGAAACGTCTTTCTTCCCTCTTTTGAATTGATTATTTTTTAATTATTCTTTTAAAAAATGTTTTATTGTAATAAAATAGCATATATATTTGAGGGGCCAAGATGGCGGCTTAGCAACGTACGAGTTTTAGTTCCTCCTCCAGAACAACTACTAAATAACCATAAACTGTACAGAACAGCTCCCAGAGCCACAATAGTGACGGGACACACAGTGTACCCCAGTCTGGACCAGCTGGACCGGCTGCGAGTCTCCGGAACAGTGAGTTCCCCAAGCTGCGGCGGCCAGCGCCCAGCGCCCCTCCCCCACAGGTGGCTTCCCGGAGGGAAAGGAAAGAAACTCTAACAGTAGCAGGGACTGAGTCCAACCAAACACCAATTGTGGCATTAATAAACAAATTCTGACTACTAAAAATAGGCCCCCAGCTCAGGCGAAATTGGTCAAGGTGGAGGTCGCTTATTGGGCTAACTGAAAAAGGGGAAAGGGGACGAAGCAGGTTTTTGTGGCTGTTTCTACAGAAGCTTGACTGCCTCTGGATTCAGCAGTGGGACTACTCGGGCTGCAACTACTCCAGGAATAGGCAGAAACAGACTGCTTTCAGGGCTATCTCCCACCTGTGCCTTCCCCAGGGGAGGGGTGAAGCCCAACTCAGGTGGAATCCCTCTCTCAAGGAATTCAGACCCCAGGGCTTGGCAATTTGAAGCCATTAAAACCAGCCTACAACCTCTCCTCTGTCTCCACCACACCACCAGCAGGGAGAGCCTTCCAAAGTTAAAGGAGCCACAACATCTTTTGCTGGTGGGACCCGCAGGCAGACAAGCGCCACACACTGGGCAGGATAAGAAACACAGAGCCCAGAGATTTCACAGGAAAGTCTTTCAATCTGCTGGGTCTCACCCTCAGGGAAAACTGACGCAGGCGACTCCTTCCCCCCGATAGGAGGCCAGTTTAGTCTGGGAAAACCCGGCTGGAGCCTGTAATACCTATGTAGACCCTCCTAAGGGTGGGGAGGGAAAAGGCACCTTACAAGCAGGACAAGAAACAAGAAAACAAGAACTGAAAAATTACCCTCCGTTAAACAACACTTAAGCTAGAGGCCCAGAAAAAGCTGAACTGAAGGTCAAAGAACAGATAGACAACAAACTCATCTAGCAAGAAAACCCTAGGTAAGATAAGTGAAAGCAATCTCCAGAATAAACTAATTAAGGTAATTAAATGTCTAGACACCAGCAAAAAATGACAAATCACACCAGGAAAATTGAAGATATGGCCCAGTCAAAGGAACAAACCAATAGTTCAAATGAGATACAGGAGCTGAAACAACTAATTCAGAATATATGAACAGAAATGGAAAACCTCATCAAAAACCAAATCACTGAACTGAGGGAGGATATGAAGAAGGCAAGGAATGAACAAAAAGAAGAAATGGAAGGTGTGAAAAAACAAATCACAGAACTTATGGGAATGAAAGATACAGTAGAAGAGATGAAAAAATAATGGAAACCTACAATGGTAGATTTCAAGAGACAGAGGTTAGGATTTTTGAACTGGAGGATGGAACATCTGAATTCCAAAAAGAAACAGAAACTATATGGAAAAGAATGGAAACATTTGAACAGGGTATCAGGGAACTCAAGGACAATATGAACCACACAAATGTACGTGTTGTGGGTGTCCCAGAAGGAGAAGAGAAGGGAAAACGAGGAGAAAAACTAATGGAAGAAATTATCACTGAAAATTTCCCAACTCTTATGAAAGACCTAAAATTACAGATCCAAGAAGTGCAGCACACCGCAAAGAGAATAGATCCAAATAGACGTTCTCCAAGACACTTACTAGTCAGAATGTCAGAGGTCAAAGAGAAAGAGAAGATCTTGAAAGCAGCAAGAAAAAACAATCCATCATATACAAGGGAAACCCAATAAGACTATGTGTAGATTTCCCAGCAGAAACCATGGAGGCGAGAAGACAGTGGGATGATATATTTAAATTATTAAAGAGAAAAACTGCCAACCAAGAATTCTATATCCAGCAAAATTGTCCTTCAAAAATGAGGGAGAAATTAAAACATTTTCAGACAAAAGTCACTGAGAGAATTTGTGACCAAGAGACCAGCTCTGCAAGAAATATTAAAGGGAGCACTAGAGACAGATATGATAAGACAGAAGAGAGAGATGTGGAGAAGGGTGCAGAAAGAAGGAGAATTAGATATGACATATAAAATACAAAAGGCAAAATGGTAGAGGAAAGTACCACCCAAACAGTAATAACACTAAATGTTAATGGACTGAACTCCCCAATCAAAAGACATAGACTGGCAGAATGGATTAAAAAACAGGATCCTTATATATGCTATCTACAGGAAACACATCTTAGACCCAAAGATAAACATAGGTTGAAAGTGAAAGGTTGGGAAAAGATATTTCATGCAAATAACAACCAGAAAAGAGCAGGAGTAGCTATACTAATATCCAACAAATTAGACTTCAAATGTAAAACAGTTAAAAGAGACAAAGAAGGACACTATCTACTAATAAAAGGAACAATTAAACATGAAGACATAACAATCATAAATATTTATGCACCGAACCAGAATGCCCCAAAATACGTGAGGCAAACATTGCAAATACTGAAAAGGGAAATAGACACATCTACCATAATAGTTGGAGACTTCAATTCCCCACTCTCATCAATGGACAGAACATCTAGACAGAGGATCAATAAAGAAACAGAGAATTTGAATATTACAATAAATGAGCTAGACTTAACAGACATTTATAGGACATTATATCCCACAACAGCAGGATACACCTTTTTCTCAAGTGCTCATGGATCATTCTCAAAGATAGATCATATGCTGGGTCACAAAGCAAGTCTCAACAAATTTAAAAAGAATGAAATCATACACAACACTTTCTCAGATCATAAAGGAATGAAGTTGGAAATCAGTAATGGGCAGAGGACCAGAAAATTCACAAATACGTGGAGGCTGAACAACACACTCTTAAACAACCAGTGGGTCAAGGAAGAAATTACAAGAAATATCTCAAGGCGAATGAAAATGAAAACACAACATATCAAAACTTATGGGATGCAGCAAAGGCAGTGCTAAGAGGGAAATTTATTGCCCTAAATGTCTATATCAAAAAAGAAAAAGGGCAAAAATTCGGGAATTAACTGTCCACTTGGAAGAACTGGAGAAAGAACAGCAAACTAACCCCAAAGCAAGCAAAAGGAAAGAAATAACAAAGATTAGAGCAGAAATAAATGAAATTGAGAACATGAAAACAATAGAGAAAATCAATAAGACCAGAACTTGGTTCTATGAGAAAATCAATAAGATTGATGGGCCCTTAGCAAGACTGACAAAAAGAAGAAGAGAGAGGATGCAAATAAACAAAATCAGAAATGGAAGAGGAGACATAACCACTGACCTCACAGAAATAAAGGAGGTAATAACAGGATACTATGAACAACTTTATGCTAATGAATACAACAATGTAGATGAAATGGACAACTTCCTAGAAAAGCATGAACAACCAACTTTGACTCAAGAAGAAACAGATGACCTAACAAAGCAATCACAAGTAAAGAAATTGAATCAGTCATACAAAAGCTTCCCAAAAAGAAAAGTCCAGGACCAGACGGCTTCACATGTGAATTCTACCAAACATTCCAGAAAGAATTAGTACCAACCCTGCTCAAACTCTTCAAAAACATTGAAGTGGGGGGAAAGCTACCTAATTCATTTTATGAAGCCAACATCACCCTCATACCAAAACCAGGCAAAGATATTACAAAAAAAGAAAACTACAGACCAATCTCTCTAATGAATACAGATACAAAAATCCTCAATAAAATTCTAGCATATCGAATCCAGCAACACATTAAAAGAATTATACATCATGACCAAGTAGGATTCATCCCAGGTATGCAAGGATGGTTCAACATAAGACAACCAATTAATATAATACACCGTATCAACAAATCAAAGCAGAAAAATCACATGATCATCTCAATTGATGCAGAGAAGGCATTTGACAAGATTCAACATTCTTTCCTGTTGAAAACACTTCAAAGGATAGGAATACAAGGGAACTTCCTTAAAATGATAGAGGGAATATATGAAAAACCCACAGCTAATATCATCCTCAATGGGGAAAAATTGAAAACTTTCCCCCTAGGATCAGGAGCAAGACAAGGATGTCCATTATCACCACTGTTATTCAACATCATGTTGGAAGTTCTAGCCAGAGCAATTAGACAAGAAAAAGAAATACAACGCATCAAAATTGGAAAGGAAGAAGAAAAACTATCACTGTTTGGAGATGATATGATACTATATGTCGAAAACCCTGAAAAATCCACAGCAAAACGACTAGAGCTAATAAACGAGTACAGCAAAGTGGCAGGTTACAAGATCAACATTCAAAAATCAGTAGCGTTTCTATACACTAGCAGTGAACAAGCTGAGGGGGAAATCAAGAAACGAATTCCATTTATAATTGCAACTAAAAGAATAAAATACTTAGGAATAAATTTAACTAAAGAGACAAAAGACCTATACAAAGAAAACTACAAAAACTATTAAAAGAAATCACAGAAGACCTAAATAGATGGAAGGGCATACCGTGTTCATGGATTGGAAGACTAAATATAGCTAAGATCTCAATTCTACCTAAATTGATTTACAGATTCAATGCAATACCAATCAAAATCCCAACAACTTACTTTTCAGAAATAGAAAAACCAATAAGCAAATTTATCTGGAAGGGCAGGGTGCCCCGAATTGCTAAAAGTATCTTGAGGAGAAAAAACGAAGCTGGAGGTCTCACGCTGCCTGACTTTAAGGCATATTATGAAGCCACAGTAGTCAAAAGAGCATGGTACTGGCATAAAGATAGATATATCGACCAATGGAATCAAATAGAGTGCTCAGATATAGACCCTCTCATCTATGGACATTTGATCTTTGATAACGCAGTCAAGCCAACTCTTTTGGGATAGAACAGTCTGTTCAATAAATGGTGCCTAGAGAACTGGATATCTATATGCAAAAGTATGAAAGAGGACCTGTATCTCACACCCTATACAAAAGTTAACATAAAATGGATCAAAGATCTAAACATTAGATCTAAGACCATAAAACAGTTAGAGGAAAATGTAGGGAGATAACTTATGAATCTTATAACTGGAGGCAGTTTTATGGACCTTACAACTAAAGCAAGAGCACTGAAGAAAGAAAGAAATAAATGGGAGCTCTCTCTCAAAATTAAACAGTTTCGTGCATCAAAGAACTTCATCAAGAAAGTAAAAAGACAGCCTACACAATGGGAGACAATATTTGGAAACAACACATCAGATAAAGGTCTAGTATCCAGAATTTATAAAGAGATTGTTCAACTCAACAACAAAAAGACAGCCAATCCAATTACAAAATGGGAAAAAGACACTTCTCAGAAGACGAAATACAAATGGCCAAAAGGCACATGAAGAGATGCTCAATGTCCCTGGCCATTAGAGAAATGCAAATCAAAACCACAATGAGATATCATCTCACACCCACCAGAATGGCCATTATCAACAAAACAGAAAATGACAAGTGCTGGAGAGGATGTGGAGACAGAGGCACCCTTTTTCACTGTTGGTGGGAATGTCAAATGGTGCAACCACTGTGGAAGGCAGTTTGGCAGTTCCTCAAAAAAATGAATATAGAATTGCCATATGACCCAGCAATACCATTGCTAGGTATCTACTCAGAGGACTTAAGGGCAAAGACACAAACGGACATTTGCACACCAGTGTT
Organism: Tamandua tetradactyla; assembly: GCF_023851605.1. Classification (NCBI taxonomy): domain Eukaryota; kingdom Metazoa; phylum Chordata; class Mammalia; order Pilosa; family Myrmecophagidae; genus Tamandua; species Tamandua tetradactyla. Next base: position 3,086,623 of record NC_135345.1, on the reverse strand, counting down.
TATAGCAGCATTATTTACAATTGCAAGGAGATGGAAACAGCCAAAATGTCCATCAACAGACGAATGGCTAAACAAACTGTGGTATATACATACGATGGAATATTATGCAGCTCTAAGACAGAATAAATTTATGAAGTATGTAACAACATGGATGGACCTAGAGAACATTATGCTGAGTGAGACTAGCCAAAAACTAAAGGACAAATACTGTACGGTCTCACTGATATGAACTGACATTAGTGAATAAACTTGGAATATATCGTTGGTAACAGAGACCATCAGGAGATAGAAATAGGGTAAGATAGTCGGTATTTGGAGCTGAAGGGATACAGAATGTGCACAGGACTGGATACAAAAACTCAGAAATGGACAGCACAATAATACCTAACTGTAATGTAATTATGTTAAAACACTGAATGAAGCTGCATGTGAGAATGATAGAGGGATGAGGGCTGGGGACATAAATGAAATCAGAAAGAAAGATAAATGTTAAAGACTGAGATGGTATAATCTAGGAATGCCTAGAGTGTATAATAATAGTGAAATGTACAATGTACAAATTTTAAAAATGTTTTTGCATGAGGAAGAACAAAGGAAAGTCATTATTGCAGGGTGCTGAAAATAGATGATATTAATACTTTAAAATGCCACCTTATGTGTGAGACTAAAGCAAAAAATGTTTGTTACAAAATTTAGATTTTGACTAGAGCATTTCCTAATATAACTCATGTAGATAGTTTGATTGAATGTCATAAGTACTTGGAATCTCAGGTAGCACATGAGATTTTGTTGGTTTGTCCAGAGTGATGCCCTGATAAATCCCAGAGTGATTTGATCAGTGACTGGAAAAGTATTTGCAAGCCCCCTTCGGGGAATGGAGAGTGGGGAGAAATTCAACTTCCCCAGTCGAATTCTTGATATTCTCACAAGCAGTGTGGACAACCAAAGCTATAGGCTGAGCCCCCAGTCTTGAGGTTTGTTCATATGAAACTTAACCCCACAAAGGATAGGTCAAGTCTACTTAAAATTGAGGCCTAAGAGTCACCCCCAAGAGAGCCTCTTTTGTTGCTCAGATGTGGCCTCTCTCTCCAGCCAACACGATGAGCAGTCTCACCACCCTCCCCCTCTCTGCATGGGACATGACTCCCAGGGGTGTGGACCTTCCTGGAAACGTGGGACAGAGATCCTGGAATGAGCTGAGACTCAGCATCAAGGGACTGAGAAAAACCCTAGAATGACCTGAGAATTACATCAAGGGATTGAGAGAAACTTCTCGACTAAAAGGGGGAAGAGTGAAATGAGACTAAGTGTCAATGGCTGAGAGATTCCAAACAGAGTCGAGAGGTTATCCTGGAGGTTATTCTTACGCATTAAGTAGATATCACCTTGTTGTTCAAGATATAGTGGAGAGGCTGGAGGGAATTTCCTGAAAATGCAGTGCTGTGTTCCAGTAGCCATGTTTCTTGATGATGATTGAACAATGATAATGCTTTCACAATGAGACCCTGTGAATGTGAAAACCTTATGTCTGATGCTCCTTTTAGCTACTATATCAACAGAAGAGAAGAACATATGGAATAAAAATAAATAATAGGGGGAACAAATGTTAAAATAAATTCAGTTTGAAATAGTGGTAAATGAAAGCGAGGGGTAAGGGGTATGGTATGTATAGTCTTTTTTTCTCTGTTATCATTTTATTTCTTTTTCTGTTGTCTTTTTATTTCTTTTTCTAAATTGATGCAAATGTACTAAGAAATGATGAATATGCAACTATGTGATGGTATTAAGAATTACTGATTGTATATGTAGAATGGAATGATATCTAAATGTTTTGCTTGTTAATTTTTTTAATTAATAAAAAAGTTTAAAAAAAACTAATCTGAACAGAAAAAACAAATAGCTTATATGCAAAGCAAAGAAAGAAAACGGCAATAATTTAAGAACTACTCTTCAGCAAGTAGTTACAGATCCCAGAGTTTGTCATGGGCTAGCATTCCACCATCTCAGAGTTTTCCTTCTAGCTGCTTCAAAACACTGGAGGCTTGTACCAGTTTGAAACTATTATGTACCCCCAGAAAAAGCATGTTTTAATTCTGATCCAATATTGTGGGGCCAGACTTATTGTTTAGGGTGGGAAATTTTGATTGGATTGTTTCCATGGAGATGTAACAGCCAGTTATGAGTGTGACTTTTCTTTTTCATTCAGTGTTTTAACATAATTACATTACAATTAGTCCATTTTTGAGTTTTTGTATCCAGTCCTGCTGCACAGTCTGCATCCCTTCAGCTCCAATCACCCATCATCCTACCCTGTTTCCAACTCCTGCTAGTCTCTGTTACCAATGACACACTCAAGTTTATTCCCAAATGTCGGTTCACATCAGTGGGACCATACAGTATTTGTCCTTTAGTTTTTGGCTAGACTCACTCAGCATAATGTTCTCTAGGTTCATCCATATTATTACATGCTTCATAAGTTTATTGTCTTAAAGCTGCATAATATTCCATCGTATGTATATACCACATTTTGTTTAGCCACTCGTCTGTTGATGGACATTTTGGCTGTTTCCATCTCTTTGCAATTGTAAATAACGCTGCTATAAACATTGGTGTGCAAATGTCCATTTGTGTCTTTGCCCTTAAGTCCTTTGAGTAGATAACTAGCAATGGTATTGCTGGGTCGTATGGCAATTCTATATTCAGTTTTTTGAGGAACTGCCAAACTGCCTTCCACAGTGATTGCACCATTTAACATTCCCACCAACAATGGATAAGTGTGCCTCTTTCTCCGCATCCTCTCCAGCACTTGTCATTTTCTGTTTTGTTGATAATGGCCATTCTGGTGGGTGTGAGATGATATCTCATTGTGGTTTTGATTTGCATTTCTCTAATGGCCAGGGACATTGAGCATCTCTTCATGTGCCTTTTGGCCATTTGTATTTCCTCTTCTGAGAGGTGTCTGTTCAAGTCTTTTTCCCATTTTGTAATTGGATTGGCTGTCTTTTTGTTGTTGAGTTGAACAATCTCTTTATAAATTCTGGATACTAGACCTTTATCTGATATGTCGTTTCCAAATATTGTCTCCCATTGTGTACGCTATCTTTCTACTTTCTTGATGAAGTTCTTTGATGCACAAAAGTGTTTAATTTTGAGGAGCTCCCATTTATTTATTTCTTTCTTCAGTGCTCTTGCTTTAGGTTTAAGGTCCATAAAACCACCTCCAATTATAAGTTTCATAAGATATCTCCCTACATTTTCCCCTAACTGTTTTATGGTCTTAGATCTAATGTTTAGATCTTTGATCTATTTTGAGTTAACTTTTGTATAGGGTGTGAGATACAGGTCCTCTTTCATTCTTTTGCATATGGATGTCCAGTTCTCTAGGCACCATTTATTGAAGAGACTGTTCTGTCCCAGGTGAGTTGGCTTGACTGTGTTATCAAAGATCAAATGTCCATAGATGAGAGGGTCTATATCTGAGCACTCTGTTCAATTCCATTGGTCGATATATCTATCTTTATGCCAATACCATGCTGTTTTGACCACTGTGGCTTCATAATATGCCTTAAAGTCTGGCAGCGTGAGACCTCCAGCTTCGTTTTTTTTCCTCAAGATATTTTTAGCAATTCGGGGCACCCTGCCCTTCCAGATAAATTTGCTTATTGGTTTTTCTATTTCTGAAAAATAAGTTGTTGGGATTTTGATTGGTATTGCATTGAATCTGTAAATCAATTTAGGTAGGATTGACATCTTAACTATATTTAGTCTTCCAATCCATGAACACGGTATGCCCTTCCATCTATTTAGGTCTTCTGTGATTTCTTTTAACAGTTTTTTGTAGTTTTCTTTATATAGGTTTTTTGTCTCTTTAGTTAAATTTATTCCTAGGTATTTTATTCTTTTAGTTGCAATTGTAAATGGGATTCGTTTCTTGATTTCCCCCTCAGCTTGTTCATTACTAGTGTATAGAAATGCTACACATTTTTGAATGTTGATCTTGTAACCTGCTACTTTGCTGTACTTCTTTATTAGCTCTAGTAGTTTCGTTGTGGATTTTTCTGGGTTTTCGACGTATAGTATCATATCATCTGCAAACAGTGATAGTTTTACTTCTTCTTTTTCAATTTTGATGCCTTGTATTTCTTTTTCTTGTCTAATTGCTCTGGCTAGAACCTCCAACACGATGTTGAATAATAGTGGTGATAGTGGACATCCTTGTCTTGTTCCTGATCTTAGGGGGAAAGTTTTCAATTTTTCCCCATTGAGGATGATATTAGCTGTGGGTTTTTCATATATTCCCTCTATCATTTTAAGGAAGTTCCCTTGTATTCCTATCTTTTGAAATGTTTTCAACAGGAAAGGATGGAGTGTGACTTTTTAATTAGATGTAAATGTGACTCCACTCATTTGAAGTGGGTCTTGATTAGTTTACTACAGTCCTTTAAAGGGGAAACATTTTGAAGAAACCTCAGATGTAGATGCTTGGAGAACAGTTGCTTCAGAGCTGACAAAGACATGGATGTTTGGAGATGCTTGGAGTGCCAACAGAGAGAGCAGATGCCTAGACACGGGCAGAGCCCAGCAGTCTCACCATGTGCCTTCCTAGGAAATACGAGTTGTGTCCCAGAGGAGCTGAGTGGAGGCCCACAGATGCTTAGATAGGAAGCCACTGGCATCAACAGCTGGAAGCAACAGAACCAAGAACAAGACCAGCAGACACCAGCCACGTGTCTTCTCACTTGACATGACATCGCCTTTCTTGAGTCAAGGTATCATTTCTGGATGCCTTAGTTTGAACATTTTTCTGGCCTTAGAACTGTAACCTTGTAATAAATTCCCTTTATAAAAGCAGTTCCATTTCTGGTACACTGCTTCCTAGCACCTTAAAAAAGTAGTAAAAGATAGAGGTAATATTAATATAGTGATTCAGCAGTCATACTTGTTTGTTAAATCCTATTTTCTCTATTATACCTCCTCCTCCTTTGATCCTTCTCCCAATCTATAGGGATCTTTAGACAATTCTCATTGTGACATTTTCATGTTGAGAAGGGGTGTCAACATTAAGGGATAGAGGGATGTAATTAATGATAATTTTAGAGAAGCTGGTCCTTCTGGGTTTCAAGATTCATCTGACCTAGGAAGCTGCCAGAAATTATAGATTTCAGGAAAACAAACTCAGTGCATGCAACTTTTACAGAATCTCAGTTTGAGCTCTAGGTAGTCTCAAGAGCCAATAGGAGTAATGTTGATTGGGGGTTTGTAAACCATGGCAGTTAGCACTGTCTTAACTGAAGCTTGCATAAGAATAGCCTCCAGAATAGCCTGTTGACTCCACTGGGCCAGTCTGAAACTGTTGTATACCCCAGAAAAGCCATGTTCTCTAATCCTGCTTCAATATTTCTGGGTGGGATCATTTGTATTAAGTTGTTTCTATGGAGATGTGACACACCCAATTGTGGATGGGACCTTTTGATTAGGTGGTTTCCATGGAGATGTGTCTCTACCCATTCAAAGTGTAGTCGCTTACTGTAATCCTTTAAGAGGGAACCATTTTGAAGAAGCAACAGAGCTCACACAGCCAGAGACTTTTGGAGATGCAGAAAGGAAACGCCTCTGGGGAAGCCATTTGAAACGAAGAGAGAAGCCAGAAGAGAAAGCTAGCAGATGTCATAATGTGCCTTCCCAGCTGATAGAGAAACTCTGAACATCATCAGCCCTTTCTTGAGTCAAATATCTTTCCGTGGATGCCTTAGTTTGGGCATTTCTTATGACCTTAGAACTGTAAACTTGCAACTTACTAAATTCCTTTTTAAAAGACATTCCATTTCTGGTATATAGCATTTGGCAGTTTTAGCCAACCAAATCAGCCACTGATACCTTATTTTATTATACTTGTTTTCCTCTTTTGGTCTGGAAGTTGTTGTCAATCGTCTGCAGACTCATGCCCCATGTTGTCAGGAAGATTTTCACCCCTGAATGTCCCATGTAGAAAGGAAGGTAATGATTTTCCTCACAGAATTGGGCTTAGAGAGAGAGAGAGAGAGACAGAGAGGCCACATCTGAGCAACAAAAGAGGCTTCCTGGCAGCGACTCTTAGGCCTCATTATGGGTAGTCTTAGCTTCTCCCCTACAGAAATAAGATTCATAAGGGCAAGCCTCAAAATCAAGGTCTTGGTTTGAGACAGTCCCTAGTGTTTGAGACAGTATCAGGGGTCTCCCTGGTGGGAAATTTTTTTTTTTTTTTTTTTTTTTTTTTTAAAGGAAAGACAGAGAGAGAAGGAAGGAAGGATAGAAGGAAGGAAGAGAGGAAGAAAGGGAAACATCTTTTAAACATTTTCTTGTTTTATTGTATTTTGTTTCTCCGTTTTCGTTACATGGGCTGGGGCCGGGAATCGAACCGAGGTCCTCCGGCATAGCAGGCAAGCACTTTGCCCGCTGAGCCACCGCGGCCCGCCCTCTGGTGGGAAATTTTTAATATGTCCGTATATGTATATATTTTTTCATTTGGACCCTCAAGGAACTCTACCAATACTTTAAAATTATTAGCCCACCATACTCTGAGATATATCCTGGTATTACATTAGGGTATACAGAATTAAAAGGACTCATTCCTGTTCTGGACTCCAGGAGTTTGGATTGTTTAAATGATCTATCCAGACAAATTGATTTAGATTATGTGTTTCAAAAATTTAGGTTCTAGGCATAATAAACCTTTCTGCTTTTGATCTCATACAGCAGCCGAAGGTCCAGAATACATACACATTTACAGGGTAAAAGATATATTCTGATTTACCTTTGACCCAGCCATATTGGCTTCATTTTTAAATCTAATTGGGGCCTGATATCTTTCTCAGTTACTTTAACTATTACTATATCTAGCTATGCTAATTTTCAGTGCTGTAGCACTCCATTTCCTGGTCTTAGGTCTCACGGGTTACTCAAAGTCCCAGGGAACTACCAGGTGATTCACATATAGCTCAGGGTCTTAGAATGTGGAAATACACTTACAACTTCAGACCCAGTGTGGCTGCTCTCAGGGCTCACAGTTAGGCTCCAGCTTTCTCATGAGTATTTTCTGAGAGAGACTTCAGCATGTCTGTTCTTTTGTTTCTGACTTATTTTGCACAACACATTGTCCCCAGGGTTTATTCAATTTGTTGGATGCCTCTCGATGTCCTTCCTTTTTATAGCTGCACCATATTCCATCATATAAATGTATCACAGTTCACTTTCTGCTTCTCAGTCATTGGATCCTTCGGCTCCCTCTATCTACTGGGCATCATGGATAATGTCCAAATAAACAAACCATGCCTTACAGTATCTTCACTTGGTTGTACAATCAGTAGCACTCTCAATTTTAGACAATTTTCATTGACCTATAGAAACAAAGAACTGACAAACACAGCATCACTAAATATCAAATCAAAACTACCCCTTATCACATGTCCCTTCCTCCCAATTGGTTGCCCCTGGTAGTGCTGTGGTACTGTTGATGTCTTCCTGTTAACTATTGACCCTAGCATGCAATTTTAGTTCCCCCCCCCCTTAGCCCTCTTTTATTGACTCTTAGTCCACTATCGAAACTTTGAGATAGTTCATGCAAGAACTTATTTATAATTGCAGATTTAATCAGTGGGATACATGGCACTACACATTCCCTTTCCATCATATTCACCTTCAATATGGCAATATTACTTATAAACCCATAATTAGTTACCATCACTTCTGTCCATTCCCTTGCATTCAAGTTCAACCTCTTTGGGTAGCATTTCCCCCATCTCTAGCTTCTGTGTACCTCTAGGACTGTTATATCCTATGGTGTAACCTCTGATATTACCTTTACCAGAGTCATAATAATGGAATCAGACAGTATTTGTTCTTGTTTGTCTGACTTACTTCACTCAGCATTATGTCCTCAAGATTTATGCTTGGTGTTATGTGCTTCAGGACTTCATTTTGTCTTACTGCTGCAAAATATTCCATCAGATGTACATACATTTTATTTATCCACTCTGTTGATGGGCACTTGTGAATAGTGCCACTATGAATACTTGTGTGCAAAGGTCTGCTCATGTCACTGCTTTAAACTCTTTTGGATATATACTGAATATTGGTATTGCCAGGTTATAGGGCAACTCAATGTGTAGTTTTCTGAGGAACCATCAAACTGACTTCCACAGTGGCTCCACCATTATACATTCCCACCAAGAGTGAATAAGTGTTCCAATTTTTCCACATTCTCTCCAATATCTGTAGTTTTCTGTTTGTTTAATAGTAGCCATTCTTATAGCTTGAGGTGATACCTCAATGACATCTTAATTTGCATTTCCCTTATAGCTAGTGGAAATGAGCATCTGTTTTAATTTGCCAAAGCTGCTAGAATACAATACACTAGAAATGGATTGGCTTTTTTAAAAAGGGGATTTATTTGGTTAAAAACGTACAGTTCTTCAGAGGAAAGGCAGTTAACTTTCATCTGAGGTTCTCTCTTTCACAAGAAGGCACAAGGCGGGCTCTGCTGGCCTTCTCTTCAGGCTTCTGGGTTCCAACAGCTTCCCCCGCGGTGATTCCTTTCTGCATCTCCAAAGGCCTGGGCTGAGCTGCGAGTACTGCGATGAGGTATGCTTAGCTGCTTGGGCTGTGATGCATTGAGCTCTCTCATTTAAGAACCCAGACAATTAAATCAAACATCATTCATTGCAGCAGAACTCCCCCTAGCCTACCACAGATGTAATATGAGCTTCACATGTCATTAGCTCATATCCACAGCAACAGAACTAGGCACCTTCACCTGGCCAAGTTGACACCTGAACCTAACTACGACAGCATCTCTTCATATACTTTTTTAGCCATATGTATTGCTCTTCAGAAAAGTGTCTATTCATATCCTCTGCCCATTTTGTTTGTTCTTTGGTTGTTGACCTGTATAATTTCTTTATGTACACAGGTTATCAAGCCATTACCTGATATGTGGTTCCAAATATTTTTTCCCATTGAGTTGGCTGCCTCTTTACCTTTTTAGCCAAGTCCTTTGAGACACAGAAGCCTGTGATATTTAGGAGTTCCCATTTGACTTTTTTTTCACTGCTTGTGCTTTGGGTGTAAAGTTTAAGAAGCTACTTCCTATTAGATCTTGAAGATGTTTCTCTGCATTTTCTTCTAGAAGTTTCATGGTACTGGCTCTTACATTTAGGTCTTTAATCCATTTTGAATTAATTTTTGTATAGGGTGTAAGGTAATAGTCCTCTTTCATTCTTTTTGACTTTTGACATACAATTCTCTTATGCCCATTTATGGAAAAGCTATTCTACTCCAATTCAGTGGTTTTGGCAGAATTATCAAAGATCAATTGTCCACAGATTTGGTGGTCTACTGCTGCACTTTTGACATGAATCCGTTGGTCAATAATTCTCTTTGTGTCTGCACCTTGGTGTTTTAACCACTGTTGCTTCATATTAAGCTTTAAAATCAGGAAGTGTTAGTCCTCCCACTTCACTCTACTTTTTTAGGATATCTTTAGCTATTCTACGTCTCCCTCTCTTCCAAGTAAATTTGATACTTAGCTTTTCAAAGTCTTCAAAGTAGTTTGTTGGGATTCTGATTGTGTTGCATTGCATCTGTAGATCAATTGGGTTAGAACTGACATCTTCACGACATTCACCCTTCCTATCTATGAGCATGGACTGTTTTTCCATGTATTTAGGTCATTTTTAATTACTCTTAGCAATATTTCATAGTTTTCTGTGTACAAATCCTTGAAATCCCTGGTTAGGCTAATTTCTAGAAATGTGATTCATTTGATCACTATTTTGAATGGTTTTCTTCCTTAACTGTCTCCTCAGATTGCCCATGTATAGAAACATTACTGGGTTTTGTACATTAATCTTATATCCTACCATTTAGATGAATTCATTAGTTCAAATAGCTTTGTTATAGATTTCTCAGGGTTTTCTAAGTATAGGATCATGTCATCTGTAAATGATGAAAGTTCTACTTCTTCCCTTCCTATTTGGATGCCTTTAATTTCTTTCTCCTGTCTAATCATTCCAGCTAGGACTTTTAGTACAATGTTGAATAATAATGGTGACAATGGACATCCTTGTCTCATTCCTGATCTTAGGGGGAATCCTTTGTTTCTCACCATTAAGTATGATGCTGGCTATGGGTTCTTCATATATGCCCTTTATCATATTGAGGAAGTTTCCTTTGATTCCTACATTTTGAAGTGTTTTTTATCAGAAAAGGATGCTGAATTTTGTTGAGTGTGTTTTCAGCATCAATTGATATGATCATGTGATTTTTCCCTTTGCTTTGTTAATGTATTGACTGATTTTCTTATGTTTAACCACCGTTGCATTCCTGGTATAAACCCCACTTGGTAGTGATGTATACTTCTTTTACTGTGTCATTGGATTCAATTTGCTAGCATTTTGTTGAGAAGTTTTGCATCTCTGTTCATCAGGGAAACCGGTCTGTTTTCTTTCTTGTAGCATCTTTTTTCTAGTTTTGATATTACAGTGATGTTAGCTTCATAAAATGAATTATGTAGCATCCTTTTGTACCCCCTCTGGATGCCTTAATTTGGAAATTTTTGTAGACTTGTTTTAATTGGGATATTTTCTCAACTTTAGAACTAACTGTAAACTAGCAACTTATTAAATTCTCTTTTTAAAAGCCATTCTGTTTCTGGTATGTTGCATTCTGGCAGCTAGCAAACGGGAACATTTTCTTACTCATTTGTCCATACCCTGGATAAAGGGAGTGTCATTCACAAGGTCTTCACAATCACACAGTAACACGTAAAAGCCATATCCCTTACCCCTCTCTCTCATTGACCACTCGTATTGCAATATACCCATTTTTTTTACCCCCATCCCTTCCCCATTATTATTATTTTTTTGTCCTCATTTTTTACTCATCTCTCCCATAGCCTGGATAAAGGGAGCATCAGACAGAAGGTTTTGAAAATCACACATTCACACTATAAGAGCTATAAAGTTATACAATCATCTACACAAATCAAGGCCACTGGAATACAGTCCAACAGCTTCAGGTATTTCCGTCTAGTTGCTCCAATATACCAAAAACTGAACAGAGATATCTACATAATGCTTAAGAATAACCTCCAGAATGACCTCTCAGATCTAGTTAAATTCTCTCAGCCACTGAAACTTTATTTTGTTTCATTTCTCTTCCCCCTTTTAGTCAAGAAGTCTTTCTCAATCCCACAAGGCCAGAGCCGGGCTCATCCCTGAAAGTCAAGTCCCACATAAAGGGGAGAGCAGTGAGTTGGTTTAGAGGGAGAAGCTACATCTGAGCAACAAAAAAGGTTCTCTGGAGGTGAATCCCATGTGCATAAGAAGTTCCAGTTTCTCCTTTGCAGGAATGTGGTTCATAAGAGCGAGCCCCAAGATGGAGGGACTGGCCCACCACATGCACAGTCCCCAGTGCTTGGAAGATGATTTCCACCTTTTCCCCCTTCCCTCAAGGGGACTTTCTGAAATGCTTTTTTATCTTCTGCCCAAATCACTCTGGTATGTATCAGGGCATCACACTAACCTGGAAAACATATAAGATCTCACTCCCTATTCAAGATGGTGTTTGAAAAAACTGATCATAGAAGTTAAATTAGATAGTGTGCAACAGAAAATTAAAATTTTGCACCAAATAAACATATATTCCTTTGTTCTCATACAAAAGTTGAAGTATTAAAACACAGTCAATATCATTCTTTATCCTTTAGTCTGATTTACCTTAGTCCTAACAAGATTGTCTTCATTCATATTTTTAATTGAAGTCTGATCTCTTTTTCAGCTTTTTTTTAACAGTTGCTTTGCTAGTTTGAAGCTATTATGTACCACAGGAAAAGCCGTGTCCTTTAATAATCATCCAATATTGCTGAGAGGGATCTTTTTGTTTGTTTCCATAAAGATGTGACCCACCCAATTGTGGTAATTTTTGAATAGATGGTTTCCATGGAGATGTGTCTCCACCCATTCAAGGTGGGGTTGCTTACTGGAGCATTTTAAGAGGGAACCATTTTGGGAAAAGCTTTAGAGCTACCAGACCCATTAGAGCCCATGCAACCAGAGACCTTTGGGGCTGAAGGAAAATGCCTCTGGGGAAATCTTATGAAATGAGGAGAAAAAGCTAGCAAACGTCATCCATGTGCCCTCCCAGCTGAGAGAGAAACCCCGAACTTCATCAGTTCTTTTTTGGAGTTAAGGTATCATTCCTGTGGTGCCTTAATTTTCATGGCCTTAGAACTGTAAACTTGCAACTTAATAAATTCCCCATTTCAAAAGTCAATCTGGGGCAGGCCACGGTGCCTCAGCGGCAAGACTGCTTGCCTGCCATGCTAGAGGACCCGGGTTCGATTCCTGGTGCCTGCCCATGTAAAAATAAATAAATAAAAAAAACGATTCTCTAAAAAAAAAAAAAAGTCAATCTGTTTCTGATATATCACATTCTGGCAGCTTACTAATTAAAAGAGTTGTTTTATGAGATAATGCTGACTTTCATAGCTGCAGAACTCTAGATCTGAGTCTTAGGTATCACACAGATACCCAACATTCAGGGAATGACCAGGTTATACGCAAAGAGCTCTGCATCTCAGAATTTAGAAATAACAGTTACAACTCAGTGATAGATGTGACTGCTATAAGAGCTTACAATCTAGGAGCCTTTACAATAAGCCTTCCCCTGATAACCTATGCTCTGAAATTCAATTATCATCGCTTCCATATTATAGTTAGTCCATATTAGTGAGACATTATAATATCTGTCTTTTAGTTTCTGGCTTATTTCATTTAGCACATCCTCAAGGTTCATTCACCTATTTGCATGCCTCACAAATTCCTTCCTTCTTGCAACACTCAATATTCAGTTCACCTTTCCATTCACCAGCTGATGTACCCCTTGGCCACCTCCGCCCATTGCAGATCATGAACACTGCCACATAGACACCAGTGTGCAAATGCCCATTTGTGTCCTTGCTTTGAGTTCTCCCAAGTATACACCTAGCAAAGGGGTTGCAGGATCACATGGCAATACTATACTTAGCCTCCTGTGGAGCCAACACACTGCCTTCCAGAGGGGCTGCACCGTTCTACTTCCCTACCAACTGTGACTAGGTACATCTCTCTCCACATTTTCTCCAGCACTCGTACTTTCCTGTTTATTTTTAAAGTTTTATTCACAAACCATAAAATTCATCTGAAGTAAAGAATCAGTGGTTCCCGGTGTAATCACATAGTTATGTATTCACCACTTCAATCTTTATGAGCACATTTCCATTTCTTCTGCAAAGAAAGAAGAGAGAAAAAATGAAGAATAAAAAATAAAATAAATAAAATAAAGGAGAAACACCACCAAGAATACCATCCCCCCTCCCTTATATTCTGCTTTTATTCACATTTAGCTTTTTCTGTATTGTCCTGTTGCATCTAATAGAAGTGTATTACAATGTTACTGAAAACTATAAACCCTAGTTCGCATTGATTGTATTTTTCCATATACCATTTCACTTTCAACATGATGTGCCATTGACGTTCATTTGTTTTCCCTCACGTATAAACATTCTTGTATTTGTATATTTAATCACCATCATTGTCCACTTTAGATTTCACTACATTATACATTCCAATCTTTCTCTTCTTTATTTCTGGTGTCATACATGCCCCTAGCCTTCCTCTTTCAACCATACTCACACTCAGCTTTGTTCAGTGTACTTACAGTATTGTGCTATACATTTCTGGAACTTTACAATCAATCCCGTTGAATATACTGTACTCCTTCCTCATCAAATGCCCATCTCTACCCTCTTACTATCTACTGATAATCTATGTTCTCAACTTTTACTCTCAAAGTTCACTCATTAATATTAGTTCATATTCGTGGACCATATATATGCAAATACATATATAGTATTTGTCCTTTTGTTTCTGGATAATTCACTCAACTTAATGTCCTGAAGCTTCATCCACATTGTTGCATGCATCATGAATTTATCCTAATATATCATATCTTATTTTTTCTCTCATTTTACCCTTACTAATGGTTGTCATTTCTACACTCTTCTCCAGACTGCCCTCTACTGTCTTTTCCTGTCTGCCTGTAGTGCTCCCTTTACTATTTCTTATATAGCAGGTCTCTTGTTTACAAATTCTCTCAGTGTCTGTCTGAAAATATTTAAAATTCTTATTTTTGAAGGACAGTTTTTCTGGGTATGAAATTCTTGGCTGGCAGTTTTTATCTTTCAGTATCTTAAACATATCATAGCACTGCCTTTGCATCTCCATAGTTTCAGTTGAGTAATTCACACAGTCTTACTAAGCTTCTCTTCTATGTGATGGTTTGCCTTTCTCTTGTTGCTTTCAGGATTCTCTCTTTCTCTTCAATGTTTGACAATTTTGTTAACAAGTGTTTTGGAGTAGGTCTATTCAGATCTATTCTGTTTGGGGCACACTCGCTTCTTAGTTCTGTAATTTTATGTCTTTCATAAGAGATGGGAAACTTTCAATGATTATTTCCTCCATTATTCTTTCTGACCCTTTTCCCTTCTCTTCTCTTTCTGAGACAACCATAACACATATATTCACATGCCTTATGTTGGCACTACATTACTGGAGACATGACTCCTATTTTTCCATTCTTTTCCTTGTCTGTTCTTTCGTGTGTAGGATTTCAGATGGTCTGTCCTCTAGCTCACGCACCCTTTCTTCTGCCTCTGCAAATCCACTGTTGTAGGTCTCCACTGTGTTTTTCATCTCTTCTATTGTGCCTTTCATTCCCATAAAGTCTGCCATTTGTTTTTCGGCTTTTGAGTTTTTCTTATGGTCACTCAATGTCTTCTTTATATCCTTCATCTCCTACTATTAAGGTAAAACCATCAATTTCTCCCTTCAAACCTGTCATTATTTGCTTCATATTTTGGGGCTCTACTGTTAGGTGCATATATAATTGTTAATCGTTCTGTTAAATTGTTTCATTTTTCAGTATATAATGATCATCTTTGTCCCTCATGTTTTTTACTTACTTAAATTCCATTTTATTTGATATTAGTATAGCCACCCCAGTTCTTTTTTTCATTGCTACTTGAATGATTTATTTTTTTCTATCCTGTCACCGTCAACTTACTTGTATCTTTGAATTTAAGGTGAGTCTTTTGCAGACAGCAAGTAGTAGGACCATGCTTTTTATACATTTTGACAATCTCTGCCTTTTAACTGGAGAATTTCATCCATTTACATTTAAAGCCACTACCAATAATACAGGACTTTCTTCTGCCATTTTGCTATTTAGCCTTGTGGGCCATATACCTTTGTTCCCCTCACTTCTGTTAATGCCTATTTTATATTTATTTGATTTTTTGTCTTGAACCATACTGACTGCCTTCTAATTTCTATCTGTATCTATTTTTTGTCTATTTTCTATGTGGTTATTTAACATACTAAATATATAACAATCATATTTGGTTTGATGCCATCTTGACATCAATAAACATACACATATGCTTTCCCTACATCCCTGTCTCCCTCCACCATTTATTGTATTTGTTGCCATTTATATCATTGTACTTTCTTTGTCTAAAACACGGATATGTCATTTTTTTATGCATTTGCATTTTAACACTGTAATGTATCTTCTTCCTCCCTGTCTCTTCCTTGGATGACATAGTTTTCTTCTGACCTCCAAAGTTTCAAAATAGATATTTCACACAGTTTCTGCCTGTTTAATAGTTGTTTTGATGCATCTACTCTGCCACTTCTGACAGCCCCCTGCTGCCTCCTCTGGTGTATTCTGCTTTTCATTCTTGCTATTCAGAAGTCAGTTGTGAATTTAATTTCTGCTTATTTAATGGTAATGGTTTCTGTTTTTCCTCTCACTGCTTCAAGATTTTCTCTTTGTCTTTGGGTTTCTGTAGTTTCACTATGTCTCTGTTTGTATAATGAGAGACAAATCTGCTTGTTATCAGGACAGCCCTGGGGATCCATCAGATTCAGTAACCTAGCAATAATTTCATGAAGAATGCTCCAAGACTAGTTGATACCAGTTTTGGAATGCAAATTCCCCTAGATGAAAAATGTCTGAGATAAGGATCTTATTTTCAGCAGCAAGGTCAGTCCCCACATTCCTACATAAAAGGCTAGGTGGTCCTTGTTCCTGTCCATTTCCCCAGTAAATATATACAATGATGAGGAAGGTCCGTCTCTTGGTGCGCTACTCATGGTGTGACCAGCTGGGCCTGATGTTACCATATCTTTCCATGGACAGATAAAAGCTTGGGACACCAGGTGCATTCAAATGAACCTCAGGTTTTAACTTTCCCCATTTAATCTACACCTACACCATCTGTTGTTTATGGTGTTTGTCATTATCTTGGCTTGGTTTAACAACGTCTACTTCTCTTAATTTATTCTGCTTGATATTAAACAGGTTTTGAATTTGTGGCTTGGTATCTGTTTAGGTTTTATAAAGCTGCTGGAATGCAATATATGAGAAATGGAACCACTTCAAAAAAGGGAATTTATTAAGTTGTAAGTTTACAGTTCTAAGGCTATGTAAATGTGTAAACTAAGACATCTAGGGAAAGACACCTTGACTGAACGAAGGGCTGAGGATGTTCAGGGTTACTCTCTCAGCTGGGAAGGCACATGGTGACATCTGCTAGCTTTCTCTCTCAGCTTCTTCAAACAGCTTCCCCAAGGGCATTTCATTCTGCATCTCCAGAGATCTCTGGCTGTGTGGGCTCTGAAGCTTTTTCCAAAATGGTTCCCCTTTAAAGGGTGGAGACATGACTCCATGGAAACCATCTAATCAAATGGACCCACCCACAATTGGGTGAGTCACATCTTCATGGAACCAACTTAATCAAAAAAGATCCCAGCCCACAATACTGAATCAGGATTAAAGAACATGGCTTTTCTGGGGTATACATTAGTTTAAAACCAGCACAGTACCTTTCATCAGTTTTGGAAGTTTCTCATAAATTATCTTTCAGAGTATGGATTCTTCCCCATTCTCCCTTTCTCTCTTCCTGGCACTCCACATAAATGTGCATTAAATTATTCCCCAATCATCCTATTGTAGTGAGTTTGAAAATTTCTGAGCCAATCAAGAAAAATATTTGGCCTCTAGAGGGCAGTATTACACCAACTATTTGGGGGACAGTGCTTTGCCAGGTTGCCTGGGAAATGTGTTCCCTTTCAGTGGAGACCTTCCAAAAAGACCACTAAAAATTGGGAGTAAGGCAAAGGAAACTCCTGGAGAAGAGGGGAATTAGAAGGAGGGTTTATATTTTAGGAGATGTCACTCAGGCAGCATGATAGAGTCTCTAGGTCAGAGAGCGCCAATACAAAAGAGGCTTGCAGTCTTACATAGCCTCCAGGGTCTATGCATAGCAGACGTTGAGTGCACTTTCTTGGGGTGTGAAAAGAGCCGCTCTAAATGATTAGAAATTTCTCTCATTTGGACTATTTCTAAAGCAATTGAATGTGTAAGAACTTGAATTTGACACCAGTGGGCTTTTGGGCTAACGGCCCAACAGTTTGCTGTGAAGAAATAAACTCCTTGGCACCAATACACTTTGACTTTTTGGAATTTATATGGAACCTATACAGTAAATATTTCCTGTTCTTTTGCCTCTCACTGCTTTATTCTGGATAATTTCAACAGACATCTTCAAGTTTCCTAATTCTCTTTTCATCTGTTTCTAGTGTCAAACCCTTATTTAACCATTGTTACAGATTTTTGTAGGTTTCAGTACTAGAAATTATACTTGTCTGTAGAGTATTTGTGTCACTTTTTATAGTTTCTAATTACCTGCCAACATTTTCAAGGCTTGCAGTTTTATCCTTGAACATAGTAAACATCATTGTTTAAGATATTATTCTCATATTTCTATATTTTAGAGCTTCTGAGGGCATGTTGCTAGTGTCTGAAATTTCCGCTTATTCAAGGGCCTAGTCTCATGTTGCTAGTTATCTTTGTAAACTGGACAATGAATTTGAAAAATAATTATAGAACTTCAAGGTTAAGATATTCTCTTCTTCCAAAAAACTATTCACATTGGCAGCACTAGGTCCTCAGCCATCTTAATCCACATTGACCACCCCAACCACATTTATGTGACCTTTTCAACTCCTGGTTCACCCTTATTCCTAGAGAGCAATCCCTCAGGGTACATCCCAGAGTGGAAAATAAATTTCTGCAACCTCAGTATTGGCATGCCCTGGACTTCATATTATTCCTCTGTTCCAAGAGGCTGGGCTCAGCCTCTCAGGTTGTTTATCAATATCAGCAAATACTGAAAGCAGGAGCAGCCCTAGTATTTGGCTTATGAGTTCCCATCCTTTCTTCGCCCGTGAAAGTTGTTAATCTATTAATGATTATATTTTGTCATTTTATTAGTTATTCAGCAGTGAGGTAAATCTGTATTACTTAGCTCAAGATTAATGAATGTGGAAGTTCCTCCAATAAATATTGAACAGAATGTCAAAAGGGGGCTTCCTTGTCTTATTGCTGATTTTTTTGGTATACTGTATGGTAGGGATCACATTTCATTCTTTTTCCATTTGACTATCCTGTTATTGCAGCATCATTTGTTGAATTTTTTTGGAGGGGGTTGTTGGGAGGTGCATGGGCCAAGAATTGAACCTGGGTCTCCCACATGGCAGGAAAGAATTCTACCACTGAACTACCTGTACACCCCTCTTATTTCTCATTTTAATATGAATGCTTCCATTGTATACCCTCAAGTAAAATGGTGGCTTCCAGGCTAATATATTTCTCATACTAAAGAAGTACTCATTGATTTATTTTGCTGACTTCAAGAAAAATGGGTACTGACTTTCTTCAAATATTTTTATAACAGTTGAGAAAATAATCTTAATTTTTACCTCAGTATACTAACTTGATTTAATATATTACTGTATTTCCTAATATAGAACCATCCCTATATTATTGAAATAAACATGACTAGATGTTTTATTGTTATTGAATATGTTCCTAGATTATTTGCTATTTTCATAAGGTGTTTGCATTAATATTTATAAATGAATTTTCTATATAAGGTCTTTCTAAAATTTTGATATAAATTCATACTTGTTTTATAAAGAGGAGAGAGAAGTTTAATTTTTTACTTTTTCTATGTTCTGGAAAGTTTAAAACCTACTGGGTTGATCTGCTCTTCAAATGTCCATTAACACTTCCTTGGTAAACCATGGTCCAGGGTACCTTCCCAGTTTACAGACGTGTTGCAGATGCATCGCCCTTCCTTGAATTAAGGTATCTTTCCCTGGTGCTTGGACAACTGGATATATTCATGAGCAAAAGAATGAGAGAGGATCCCTATCACACTCTATATATAAACATTAACTCAAAATAGGTCAAAGACCTAAATATAAGGACTTAAAACTCCTAGAAGAAAATCAGGGAAACAGTCTTCAAGATCTTGTGGTAGAAGAGAGAAATGGGACAAAATAAAGTTTCAATGGATGAGAGATTTCAGAGCGGAGAGGTTACCCTGCAGGTTATTCTTATGCATAATACAGCTATCCCTTTTTAGTGTGTGGTGTATTGCAGAGGCTAGAGGGAAGTACCTGAAACTGCAGAACTGTGTTCCAGTAGCCATGTTTCTTGAAGATGGTTGTAAAATTATATAGTTTTCACCATGTATGTGATTGTGAAAACCCTGTGTCTGATGCTTTTATCCAGGGTATGGACAGATGAGTAAAAAAAAATGGATAAAAAATAAATAATAGGGGGGACAAATGGTAAAATAAATTGGGTAGATGGAAATACTAGAGGTCAATGAGAGGGAGGGGTAAGGTATATGGTATGTATGAGTTTTTCTTTTTTCTTTTTATTTTTTTCTGGAGTGAAGCAAATATTCTAAAAAATGATTATGGTGATGAATACATAACTATGTGATGTTACTGTGAGCCACTGATTGTATACCATGTACACCATGTCTGTGAAGATTTCTCAATAAAAATATTGAAAAAAAAAAGATCTTGTGGTACGCAATGGTTTCTTAGACTTTACACCCAAAGCAGAAGCAATGAAAGAAAAAATACGTAGGACCTTGTGACTTTGTCACAAAAGTGAAAGGGCAACCCATTCAAAAAGGAGAAATTTGGGGTCGTGTATGTTACTAGAATGAAAGTTAGAGATACCACATGGAACTGTGTAACACACTGAAGCCTGTTGTGAACGTTGGACTGAGTGTAATAACACAAGTGTAAGAATGTTCTTCCATGAATTATAACAATGTGTGACGCTGATACAAGGTTTTAATAATAGGGTGGTATATGGGAAAAATACATCTAATGTAAATTATAAACTACAGTTAATAGTGCTTTTTCAATATTCTTTCATCAACTGTGACAAAGGTACCACACTAATGCAGTGTCAACAATTTAAAAAATTCTAAAACGTGTACACTGCTGCCTGCAGCTGTCTCCCATAATGAAAGCAGCAGGCATGTCTTAAGAGCTTACTATGTAGCTTACACTGGACTAATAAATGCTTCATCTCATTGAAAAAAAACAAAAACCTAAAACCAGTTGCCGAGTCATGAGCCTCAGGAAGGTAGAAGTCTTAGTAAGTAAAGCAAGGTAGGGTCATACCTGTCTCTGGAGACTCACAGGGACTGGCAATGAGCAGACTTTCAAACAATGATGCCCTGGGCAAATGTAAGACCCAAACCAGCCCTCTCCCTTGCCTTGAACTTTGGTCCCCCTGAAGTGTATTTCGAGAAATCCCAGGGGCGAGGGCCCAGCATCCTGACCATCACACATGCCCTGGGCTGATGCTGGCATTCATCCCACATGACCCTGGGAAAAGTTTTCCACCCAGGCCACTTGTGCCCCCTGTCTGGGGCACAGGTGGAGGCAGATCGCAGTGCACAAGTGTCCATTCCTGGGAGCTTCTTGCATCATCTGGTACTTACTCGAGTGGCTTTTCCTTCATTGTGATTTTAGTGAAAAGGTAATTACGTATTAATGTACAAAGATCTGTGAACTCATAAGGCAAGTTTAAAAATATGTAGTACGTGTTTATTACAGTCGGTCCTGATGGAATGTGGAGCCCGTCTCCCCCTGGGCGTTGAGGCTGAACTTTGCAGGTTCCACATAGAATGGCTCAGCATGGCATGGCAACCACGTCCTCACTGGAGCTGGAGCTGACGCAACCCTGCAACACATGCACAACAGTGTCAGGCCTATGCACCACACCAGCAGGTGTGTATTGTGTATTTGGCACAATACTAATGACTCAACCACAGATCTCATATGGGATTCATCAGTTATATATAAATATATGTGTATACACACACACACACATATATATTATACATATATATATCATATATATGCATACATACATATACATATTATATATATGTATGTATGTATACATATATAAATACATTAGAGAAGTTCATTTACAGAAAAGTCATTGCCAGAGTGCAGAGACCAGATATACAAACCCTCAAGCACAGTTTTCTCTATTATTAATACTTTGTGTGCAATTTGTCACAACTGATGAAACAATATTATTATATTAACTACAGTCCGGTTTACATTAGCATTCACTGTTTCTGTTTCACAGTTCTATGTATTTTTTTAAAAATACTATTCTATTTACCTACATATAACCTAAATTTCCCCTTCTAACCACATTCAAATATGTATCTCGGTGGTGTTAATTACATTCACAGTGTTGTGTTACCATCACCACCATCTATTACTAAATTCTTCCATCATTCACAGAGAAACTGTGCACCAATTCAGGTTCTGACTAGGCTTAATTTGATTAAGCCCTTAATAACCTATATTCTGGTTTCTGATTATGAAATATTTTCTTCTAATTATTTCATATCAGTGAGATCACATAATATATTTCCTTTGGTGGCTGGCTTATTTCACTCAACATGATGTCTTCAAGGTTCATCAATGTTGTCACATATATCAGAACTTCATTCCTTTTTATGGCTGAATAATATTTCATTGATGATTATATCACATTTTGCTTAACCATTCCTTTGTTGAATGGACAACTTGGGCTGCTTCTGTCTTTTGGCAACTGTGAAGAATGTTGCTATGAATATTGATGTGCAAATGTCTATTCAAGTACCTGCTTTCAGTTCTTTTGGATATATACCTAGAAGTGGGATTGCTTGGTCATATGACAATTCTATGTTTAACTTTCTGAGGAAATGCCACTCAATTCCACAGCAACTGTACCACTTCACAATTCCATCAACAATGAAAGAGTGTTCCCTATTTCTCCACATCCTTTCCAACACTTGTTATCATTTTTTATAGTAGCCGTTTTAATGGGCTTGAAATATTATCTCATTGAGGTTTTGATTTGCATTTCCCTGAAGGCTAATGATATTGAGCATCTTTGCCTGTGCTTATTGGCCATTTGTATATTTCCTTTGAAGAAATGTTGATTCAAGTCTTTTTCCCATTTTTTTATATTGACTGTCTTTTTCTTGTTGAGTTATTTCAACTTGACATTCTTTATATGTGCTGAAAATTAGACCCTTATTATATATGTGCTTTCTAAATATTTT
Source organism: Tamandua tetradactyla (assembly GCF_023851605.1). Taxonomy (NCBI): domain Eukaryota; kingdom Metazoa; phylum Chordata; class Mammalia; order Pilosa; family Myrmecophagidae; genus Tamandua; species Tamandua tetradactyla. The sequence continues at coordinate 3,064,041 of NC_135345.1, read as the reverse complement.
CTCCCACTCTGTAAGTTGTCTTTTTACTTTCATGATAAAGTCCTTTAATGCATAAAAGTTTTGAATTTTGATCAAATCCCATTTATTTTTTTTGTTTTGTTGCTCATGATTTTGGTAAACTTTCCTATATTTTCTTCTAGGAGTCTTACAGTTTTTGTACCTATATTTAAAGGTCTTTGATCCATTTTGAGTTAAGTTTCGTGTATGGTATAAGGTAGAAGTCCACATTCCTTCTTCTTCATATGGAGATCCAGATTTACCAGCCCCATTTGTTGAAGAGACAATTCTTTCTCAGTTGAGTGGACTTGACACCTTTGCGAAAATCAATTGGCCATACAAGGGTTTATTTATGAACCCTCAGTTCGATTCCACTGGTGTATATGTCTGTCCTTGTGGCAGTATGATGCTGTCTGATTACCAAGCAGTGTAATAAATTTTAAAATTGTGAAGTATGAGTCCTCCAACTTTGGTCTTTTCTTTGGGATGGCTTTGTTACTTGGGTCTCTTACATTTTCATATAAATCTGATGAGTGATATATTAGTTTGTTAATGCTGCCAGAATGCAATATACTAGAAATGGAACAGCTCTTAAAAAGGGAACTTATTGCATTACAGGTTTATAGTACTAAGGCTATGAATACATCCACATTAAGGCACCAACAAGAGGTTAACTTCACACAAGAAAGACTGATGCCATCTGGAACACCTCTGTGCACCCAGATGCATTGGTTCAAATTTTGACACCATCATTTCCTAGGTCTGTGACCTCCAGCAACTACTTCTCTGTTTCAGGCTAATTTATTCCTTCTTGATAAAATGGTTAATACTTGCTTAGAAATGCCTTACTGTCAGCTGGGAAGGCATGTGGCTGGCATCTGCTGGGCCCTATATCTCAAAAAATCTGGGTCTTTTGTGGGCTCTGTCCACTCTGTTGCTTTTGCTCTCCAAGTATCTGCATCTGAGGTTTCTCCAAAATGTTTCTTTTAAAGGACTCTAACAAACTAATCAAGACCCACTTTGAGTGGGTGGAGTCACATCTCCATCTAATCAAAAGGCCCTACCCACAACTGGGTGTGTCACATCTCCATGGAAATAATCTAACCAAAAGGTCACACCCACAACTGGGTGAGTCATATTTTCATGGAAACAATCCAATCAAAGTTTTCTACCCTAAACAACACGTCTGGCCCCACAAGATTGGATCGGGATTAAAACATGGCTTTTCTGGGGTACATGATAGTTTCAAACCAGCAGATTGACTATTCCATTTCTGCAAAGAAGGCTATTAGAAAGTTGAAGGAGAGTGTGTTGAATTTGTAAATTGCTTTGGGTATAACTGACATCCTAACAATATTTAGTATTCTAGTTCATGAACATGGAAATAGTCCTTCCATTTATTTAGATCTTGTTTGACTTATTTTAGCAATGTTTTTCAGTTTTCTGTGTAAAAGTATATCCATGGTTAAATTTATACCTAGATGTTTGATTCTTTTAGTTGCTATTGTAAATGGATTTTTTCCCCTTGTTTCCTCTACAAGATTATTCATCACCAGTGTATGGAAGCATTACTGATTTTTGCATGTTGAGATTGTATCCACCAATTGGATTAAATTGTTTATTAGCTTTAGTGACTTTGCTGTAGATTTTTTTTGGACTTTTTATGTATAGGATCGTGTCATCTCCAAATAGTGAAAGCTTTACTTCTTTCTTTTCAATTTGGGTGTCTTTTATTTATTTTTCTTGCTTAATTGGTCTGGCTAGAAATTCCAGTACAATGTGAATAACAGTGGTGACTGTGGGCACATTTGTCTTAATCCTGATTTTAAAGAGAAAGCTTCCAGTATTTCACCACTGAATATGCTTGCTGTATTTTTTATATATGTCCTTTATCAGGTTAGGAAGGTTCCTTGTATTCCTAGTTTTCTAAATATTTTTATCAAGAATGGGTGCTACTTGCTGGCCCTTCTGTCCCAGGTTTCACTGCTTTCAACTTCTGGCTTCAGTAGCTTCCTCCCTTAGGTTCTCTGTGTGTGTCCTTATCTCTCAGCTTCTCTAGGACTTCTCATAACTCTCTTAGCTTGTTCTGTCTTTTATCCTTTCATAAAGGATCAAGACCCACCTTAAATGGTGTGGGTCACACTGCAATTGAAAAGAACAAAACAAAACAAAACCTAACCAAAAGGTCCCACCTACAACGGGGCTGCACTCAAAGAAATGGATTAAAAGAAGTACCTTTTCTAGGTTATATAACATCTTCAAACCACTCATTTAGTGAAGCTGAGCCTCTTTCCACAGTCTTTTTAGCCATTTTTATTTCTTATTTGGAAAAGAGTCTATCCATGCCTTCTGATCACTTATTAATTGGGTTGTCTTTTTGTTGTTCAGTTGTTAAGAATTCTTTATATATTCTGGATAATAAATCCCTATTGGATATGTGGTTTCCAAATATATTCTTCCCTTGAGTAGGCTGCCTTTTTACTTTCTTAACGAAGTTATTTGACAAGGAAATATTCAGCCTTGAGGAGGTCCCATTGATAGAGTTTTTTCTTTTGCTGCTTGTGCTTTGGTTGAAGTACTGCCTTTACAGTAATAACACTGAATGCTAATGGATTAAGCTCCTCAATCAAAAGATACAGATTGGCAGAACAGATGGAAAAAAAATGTGGTCCATCTCTATGCTGATGGAAAGAGAGTCATTCAAGAACCAAAAATATAAATAGGTTGGAAGTGAAAGATATTCCACACAAGCAGTAAGCAAGAAACAAATAGCTTTAAATGCAAAAATGTTATGAGACAAAGAAGGACATTATATATTAATAAAAGGGACAATTCATGAAGGAGAAATGAAATAATAAATATTTATGTACCTAATTAAGGTTCCCCAAAGCACGTGAGGCAAACACTGGCAAAACTGAAGACAGTAATAGAGATCTCTGCAATGATAGTGGGAGAGTTCAACACATCACTGTCCTCAACAGATGAAACATCAAAGCAGAGGATCATAAGGAAACAGAGAACTTAAATAACATGATAAATGAACTAGATGTGACAGACCTAAATAGAACACTGTACCTCAAAACAGTAGGATATTCCTTCTTCTCAAATGCTCATGGAACATTCTTCAGGATAGACCACATGCTGGGGGACACAAAACCAGTTTTGACAAACTTAAAAAGATTGAAATTATATGAAGCACTTTCTCTGATATAATGAAAGAAATGGAAAAAATCAATACAGATGGAGAAATTGAATATTCACAAATATATGGAAGCTAAACAAAACACTCTCACACAATCAGTGGGTCAAAGAAAAAACTGCAAGAGAAATCAGTAAACATCTTGAAGCAAATGAAAACAGTAACACAACATATCAAAACTTATGGGATTCACCCTAGAATGAGCTGAGACTTAGCATCAAGGGATTGAGAAAACCTTCTCCACCAAAAGCGGGAAGAGTGAAATGAGACAAAGTGTCAGTGGCTGAGAGATTCCAAACAGAGTCAAGAGGTTGTCCTGGGGGTTATTCTTATGCATTAAGTAGATATCATCTTGTTATTCAAGATGTAATGGAGAGGCTGGAGGGAACTGCCTGAAAATGTAGAGCTATGTTCCAGTAGCCATGTTTCTTGAGGATGATTGAATGATATAGCTGTCACAATGTGACTGTGTGACTGTGAAAACCTTGTGTCTGATGCTCCTTTTATCTACCTTGTCAAGAAACGAATAGAACATATGGAATAAAAATAAATAATAAGGGGAAAAAATGTTAAAATAAATTTAGTTTGAAATGCTAGTGATATATAGGGGTGAGGAATGAGGGGTATGGTATGCATAATCTTTTTTTCTATTATTCTTTTATTTCTTTTTTTGTTGTCTTTTTATTTCTTTTTCTGGATTGATGCAAATGTTCTAAGAAATGATGAATATGCAACTATGTGATGATATTGAGAATTACTGAATATATATGTAGAACGGAAAAAAAACAACAAAAACTTATGGGATTCAGTGAAGGTGGTGCTGAGAGGGAAATTTATATCTCTAAATGTCTACATTAAATAGGAAAAAAGAACTAAAACAAAGTTCTAACAGAACAACTGAAAAAAAAAAAAACTAGAGAAAGAGCAGCAAACTAATCCCAAAGCAAGCAGAAGGAAAGAAATAAAGATTAAAGCAGAAATAAATGAAACGGAGAACAACAACAATAACAAAAAAAAAACAGTAAAATCAATAAAGCCAAAACTTGGTTGTTTGAGATCATTAAGATTGTCAAACCCTTAGCTTGAATGACAAAGTCAAAAAGAGAGAAGATGCAAATAAAATCACAAATGAGAAGGGAGGTGTAATTACCACAGACCCTGAAGAAATAAAAAAGATCTTAAGAGGATATTACGAACAACTGTATGCCAATCAATTTTTGACAAGGCAGCCCAGTCCACTCAAATGGGACAGAACAGCCTCTGCAGTAATTGGTGCTGGAGGAACAGGACATCCACATTTAAAAGAATGACAGAGGCTTGGGCACTGGCCTCTTCCTGCTGCGGTTTGCAGAACTCAACTCGTTACAAGTGGAGCAAAGAAAGTCATTTCAGGACCTCGGCTGGGGGCGGGAAGAAAGACTCCTTGCACAGAAAGACTTCTCTGACTGAAGTATAAAATTCCCAGAGGTCATCCTGCAAAGGCTTCACCTTTCCTTTAGAGGCAACTAGAGAATAGCACGGGGAACGCTGAAAACTCAGTGGATTTGAAATCCATTAAAAGTTTGGAAACAAAGATCTTCCATGGAAGCAAATCAATGGACTCTGGAATATCCCTGGACAGCAGTTACAAAATGGATTATCCTGAATGGGTTTATGTATAACAATTAATAATAAAAGCTTTCATGAAAGTACTGGAATGGCATCTCGGTCTGGAACAGATACAGTTGCAGCAAACCTCAGGGAAACATTAAGAAACTTGAAATATGAAGTCAGGAATAAAAATGATCTGACACAAGAAGCAATTATGGAATTGTTGTAAATGTTTCTAAAGAAGATCAGAGCAAAAGGAGCAGTTTTGTGTAATTCTAAGCCATGGTGATGAAGGAATAATTTTTGGAACAAATGGACCTATTGACCTGAAAAAATTAACAAGTTTTTCCAGAGGGGAGGTTATTCTTATGCATTATATAAATATCCCTTTTAAGTTTATGGTATATTGGAGTGGCTGAAGGGAAGTACCTGAAACTGGTGAGCTGTGTTCCACTAGCCCTGATCCTTAAAGATGATTGTATAATGATATAACTTTTACAATGTGACTGTGTGATTGTGGAAACCTATGTCTGATGCTCTTTTTATATGAACAGATGAGTAAAAAAATATGGATAAAAATTATTTAATAATAGGGGGATAAAGGGTAAAATAAATTGGGTAGATTGAACTAGTGGTCAGTGAAAGGGAGGTATAAGGAGTATGGGAAGTATGAGTTTTTTCTTTTTATTTCTTTTTCTGTAGTGATGTAAATTTTCTAAAAATGATCATGGTAATGAATACACAACTATGTAATGATATTGTGAGCCACTGATTGTATATCACGTATGGACTGTGTGTGAAGATTTGTCAATAAAAATATTTATTAAGAAAGGAACAAAGACAGATATATGAGAAAATATTTAAGGATACAGTATTTTGCAACAAATAAATCCACTGAAAATTGGGGAAAAAATGGCTTGACCAAAATATTATTTAAAAAAACACTATAAATAACACCAAGTCCTTGAAAGAAGACTGCCCCAAATGTCATTTCTTGGCATAGGTGATCTTCATGGCATGGAATGGTGTGATCTTAAATCCTTATAGTACATCCCTGGCAGCACCATCCTGCCCATCATTTTCAAATTCAACAAAAGCAATGTCATGTCTTCCAGTTACCAAATGGACTTCCTTAATAAAACCAGGGAACTGATTAAACAGTATGGATAACATCATCTTGTTAGTCTCTTCTAGTAAGCTATTAAGAAATAAAATATAGTTTGGAGGATAATCTAGAACCTGAGGATTTGGTGTTGTATTTCCTTGGGTATTAGTTGAACTTGGCATTCCCAGACCAGTGTTTTTGTTTGCAGTTGTTGCAGTGCAGTCTGTTCCACACTTTTGGCCTTTTTCTTTTCTTGGTCAGCAAATGTGCCATGCATTTTAGATATTATCAGGATCTTTTTTGCATATTGGATTTGCATTGGTTTACCATAACATGTAAATTACATGTTATGTAATTTCCGGTTACATGGAAATTCCTGTAACTGTCTCAAGACGTTGGTGGATGAGCCCAGTTCCTTAAATATAATACAGGTCTGCCCCCTCATCTTCATAGTCTTTAAAGCTACCACATGGCCAAACTGAGAAAACAGGGCATATAGGGATCTCTTCAATTCTTCTTTTTCAATTTTGTCATTCATATTGTTAATATAAATTGTATGATTGGGTCTGATATCCATGGTTTTGTATAAATTGTCTAAATACCCTGAGGCCTATGCTGTCTCTAGGCTTTATTTTTTAACTCTAATTGGGGCCTGATGTCTTTTTCAGTTACTTTAACTGTTATTGTATGTAGCTATACTAACTTTCAGGGCTGCAGGGCTCCATTTCTGGGTCTTAGGTGCCACAGAGTTATTCAGAGCTCCAGGGAAATACCAGCTGATATATATATAGTTCAGTGTCTCAGAATCTAGATATACATTTACAACTTCAGATTAAGTGTGGCTGCTTTAAGGGCTAACAATCTAGGCTTCTATTTTCTTATATGTATTTTCTCAAAGAAACCTTAGCATATTTGTTCTTTTGTTTCTGGCTTATTTTGCACCACACATTGTCCCCAAGGTTTATTCAGTTTGTTGTGTGCCTCTTGATGTCCTTTCATTTTGTAGCTGCACCATATTACATCATAGAAATGTATCACAATTCGCCATTCTGCTTCTTGGTCACTGTACCCTTCGGCTCCCTCCATCTATTGGGCATCACAGATAATGTCCAAAACAAACAAACCATGCCTTAGTTATCTTTACTTGGTTGTACAATCAGTAGCACTCTCAATCAGACAATTTTCATTGGTCCAGAGAGACAAACACAGCCTCACCAACTATTAATCAAAACTACCTCTTATCATTTATTCCTCTCCCGCAATTAGTTGCCCTTGTAGTGCTGTGGTACTGTTGATGTCTTCTTGTTAACTATGGCCATAGAATGCATTTATAGTTGTTTCCCCCCATATCCCTGCCAGAATGCGATATACCAGAATTGGAATGGCTCTTTTTTTTTTTTTTTTGACTTTATACATTTATTGTTCCCCCGAGAGGGGTGCATCATTCCTGGAAACACTGCAATACCAGGTCGATGTATGGAGTGGACGGAGCAAGCTCCTATTCCATCTCCTAACTCCAAAAATCCATTTAATATATTGCCCTCAGATAGAGGACGTATCAGATATTAAACTGATAAGAACAGATACTACACTTGATCTTAGCTAAAAGGCCGAGAAGCGATTGGAACGGCTTTTAAAAAGTGGAATTGAATAGGTTATAAGTTTACAGTTCTAAGAGTGTGAGTGCCCAAATTAAGGCACCAACAGAGGCTACCTTCACTCAAGAAAGGCCGAGGGGTCAGGTACATCTCTCTCAACTGGGAAGGCACGTGGCTGGCATCTGCTGGTCCCCTGCTCTTGGGCTCCACTGCTTTCAACCTCTGTGCTTATGGGGGTTCCTTACTTTGCTTCTCTGAGGTTGGCTTTCATCTCCTGGCTTCCCTTGACTCTCTCCAGGTTCTGGCTTGCTTACCATATCATGGTGACGTCTGCTGGGCTCCTCACATCTCTAAACATCAATTTCTCTGTTCTCTGAAGCAGCTTCTCTCCAAGCATCTACATCTGCTCTCTCTGTCCACTTTGAGGCTTTGGTCATTTCTGATTCTCTCCAGAATTTTTCCTCTTTTAAAGGACTCCAGTAAATTAATAAAAACCCACCTGGAATGGGTAGAGTCACATTTCCATTTAATCAAAAGGTCACACCCACAATTCTATAGAGATAATCTAATCACAAGTTTCCAATGCATCAAAAATCCTCCTACAAAGAAAAGCCCAGGGCCACGTGGATTCACAGCTAACTCATTTTATGAAGCTAACATTACTATAATACCAAAACCAGGTAAAGATGCTATAAGAAAGGAAAAGTAAAGACCCAATCTCCCTAATGAACACAGACGCAAAAATTCTCAACAAAATACTGGCAAATCAAATTCAACAACACATCAAAAGAACTATACACCACGACCAAGTGGGGTTTATACCAGGAGTGCAAGGATGCTTCAACACAAGAAAATCAATTAATGTAACACAGCTTATTAACAAATTGAAAGGAAAAAAACACATGATCATCTTGATGGATGCTGAAAAAGCATCTGACAAAATTCAAAATCCTTTTCTGATAAAAATCCTTCAAAAGGTAGGAATCAAAGATGACTTCCTCAATATGATAAAGGTTATATATGACAAACTCACAGCCAGCATTGTATTCAATGGTGAGAAGTTGAAAGTCTTCCCCCTAAGATCGGGAATGAGACAAGGATGCCCTCTGTCAACAGTATTAATCAACATTGCACTAGAAGTTCTAGTGAGCACAGTCAGGCAGGAAAAAGAAATAAAAGATATACAAATTAGAAAAGAAGAAGTAAAACTTATTATTTGCAGATGACATGATACTATATGTGGAAAATCCAGAAAAATCTGAAGCAAAGTTGTAGATTATACTGGGGTTAATTTGCTGTTCTTTCTCTAAATTCTCCAGGTGAGCAATTTTGTCCTCAATTTCTGCCTGTTCTTGTTTTTTAATATCAGCATTTAGGGCAATAAATTTCCATCTCAGACTGCCTTTGCTGCATCCCATAAATTCTGATACTGTTGCATTCTCATTCTCATTTGTCTCCAGATATCTATCGATTTCTCTAGTAATTTCTTCTTTGATCCACAGATTATTTAACAGTGTGTTGTTTAATGTCCATATATTTGTGAAAGCTCTGGTTCTTTGGTGATTATTAATTTCGAGACGCAAGAGGAATTTAAATAAATAAATAAAATGGAATAATAAAACACGAAATTAAAAACCCATTAAAGGGAATGAGAGAAGATGGCGGCTTAGTAAGGTACGTGCGTCTTAGTTCTTCCTCCAGAGCAACTACTAGGTGAACAGAAACAGTGCAGAACAGCTTCCGGGGCCACGGCAGGAAATGGACACACAGCGTACCCCAGTCTGGGCTGGCTAAACTGACTGCGAGACTCTGCTGCGGTGAGATCCCCGAGCGGTGCACAACTCCCCCAGCAGCTGCAGCTGGCGGCCGGAGTACCTCCCTCCCTCCTTCCTGGGCCAGCTGAGAGTCTCGGAGAGGCAAGTTTCCCAAGCCGCAGCAGCTGGCGCCCCTCTTTTGCGGGCGGCTTCCTGGACCGGCTACGAGTCTCGGATCAGAGGGCTACCCAAGCTGCGGTGGCCGGCAACCGGTGCCCCTCCCCCGCGGGCGGCTTCCTGGTCAGGTGGCGAATACCCCAGGCCGCAGTGGCCGGCGACAGGTGCCCCTCCCAGCGGGTGGCTTCCTGGTCCGGTGGCAAATTCCCCAGGCCGTGGCGGCCGGCGACCAACGCCCCTCCCCCGCGGGTGGCTTCCTGGTCCGGTGGCAAATTCCCCGGGCCGCTGCGGCCGGCGACCGACACCCCTCCAGGGAGAGGAGGGAATTTCCGACAGTGGCAGGGACTGGGTCCAACCAAACACCAATAGGGGAATTAATAAAGGAGTCACAGGGTGCCCTCAAGCCTCGGAGCCTGACGCCCCCACCATGCGCGGCCCCCCGGACCAACTGAGAGAATTGGATCGGAAATCCCCAGGTCGCGGAGAACGGTGACGGGGGGATCCCTTCCAAACACGTGAGACAAACGTGTGCCACGAGCGCCACCTACTGGGCAGGATAAGAAAAACAGAACCCAGAGATTTCACAGAAAAATCTTACAACCTTGTTGGGTCCGACACGCAGGGAAATCTGACTGAATGCCCAGACGCAGGCAGAAGATAACGCTCCACGCTCAGAAGATTGAGAACATGGCCCAGTCAAAGGAACAAACCAATAGTTCAAATGAGATACAGGAGCTGAGACAACTAATGCTGAATATACGAACAGAAATGGAAAACCTCTTAAAAATAAAATCGATAAATTGAGGGAGGACATGAAGAAGACATGGGCTGAACAAAAAGAAGAAATAGAAAAACTGAAAAAACAAATCACAGAACTTATGGGAGTGAAGGATAAGGTAGAAAAGATGGAAAAAACAATGGATACCTACAATGATAGATTTAAAGAGACAGAAGACAGAATTAGTGATTTGGAGGATGGAACATCTGAATTCCAAAAAGAAACAGAAACTATCCGGAAAAGAATGGAAAAATTTGAACAGGGTATCAGGGAACTCAAGGACAATATGAACCACACAAATGTACGTGTTGTGGGTGTCCCAGAAGGAGAAGAGAAGGGAAAAGGAGGAGAAAAACTAATGAAAGAAATTATCACTGAAAATTTCCCAACTCTTATGAAAGACCTAAAATTACAGATCCAAGAAGTGCAGCACACCCCAAAGAGATTAGACCCAAATAGGCGTTCTGCAAGACACTTACTAGTTAGAATGTCAGAGGTCAAAGAGAAAGAGAGGATCTTGAAAGCAGCGAGAGAGAAGCAATCCATCACATACAAGGGAAACCCAATAAGACTATGTGTAGATTTCTCAGCAGAAACCATGGAAGCTAGAAGACAGTGGGATGATATATTTAAGTTACTAAAAGAGAAAAACTGCCAACCAAGACTCCTATATCCAGCAAAATTGTCCTTCAAAAATGAGGGAGAAATTAAAACATTCTCAGACAAAAAGTCACTGAGAGAATTTGTGACCAAGAGACCAGCTCTGCAAGAAATACTAAAGGGAGCACTAGAGTCAGATACAAAAAGACAGAAGAGAGAGGTATGGAGAAGATTGTAGAAAGAAGGAAAATCAGATGTGATATATATAATACAAAAGGCAAAATGGTAGAGGAAAATATTATCCAAACAGTAATAACTCTACATGTTAATGGACTGAATTCCCCAATCAAAAGACATAGATTGGCAGAATGGATTAAAAAACAGGATCCTTCTATTTGCTGTCTACAGGAAACACATCTTAGACCCAAAGATAAACATAGGTTGAAAGTGAAAGGTTGGGAAAAGATATTTCATGCAAATAACAACCAGAAAAGAGCAGGAGTGGCTATACTAATATCCAACAAATTAGACTTCAAATGTAAAACAGTTAAAAGAGACAAAGAAGGACACTATATACTAATAAAAGGAACAATTAAACAAGAAGACATAACAATCATAAATATTTATGCACCGAACCAGAATGCCCCAAAATACGTGAGGAATACACTGCAAACACTGAAAAGGGAAATAGACTCATATACCATAATAGTTGGAGACTTCAATTCACCACTCTCATCAATGGACAGAACATCTAGACAGAGGATCAATAAAGAAATAGAGAATCTGAATATTACTATAAATGAGCTAGACTTAACAGACATTTATAGGACATTACATCCCACAACAGCAGGATACACCTTTTTCTCAAGTGCTCATGGATCATTCTCAAAGATAGACCATATGCTGGGTCACAAAGCAAGTCTTAACAAATTTAAAAAGACTGAAATCATACACAACACTTTCTCAGATCATAAAGGAATGAAGTTGGAAATCAACAATAGGCGGAGTGCCAGAAAATTCACAAATACGTGGAGGCTCAACAACACACTCTTAAACAACGAGTGGGTCAAAGAAGAAATTGCAAGAGAAATTAGCAAATACCTCGAGGCGAATGAAAATGAAAACACAACATATCAAAACTTATGGAACGCAGCAAAGGCAGTGCTAAGAGGGAAATTTATTGCCCTAAATCCCTATATCAGAAAAGAAGAAAAGGCAAAAATTCAGGAATTAACTGTCCACTTGGAAGAACTGGAGAAAGAACAGCAAACGAATCCCAAAGCAAGCAAAAGGAAAGAAATAACAAAGATTAGAGCAGAAATAAATGAAATTGAAAACATGAAAACAATAGAGAAAATCAATAAGACCAGAAGTTGGTTCTATGAGAAAATCAATAAGATTGATGGGCCCTTAGCAAGATTGACAAAAAGGAGAAGAGAGAGAATGCAAATAAATAAGATCAGAAATGGAAGAGGAGACATAACTACTGACCTCACAGAAATAAAGGAGGTAATAACAGGATACTATGAACAACTTTACGCCAATAAATACAACAATTTAGATGAAATGGACGGGTTCCTGGAAAGACATGAACAACCAACTTTGACTCAGGAAGACATAGATGACCTCAACAAACCAATCACAAGTAAAGAAATTGAATTAGTCATTCAAAAGCTTCCTAAAAACAAAAGTCCAGGACCAGACGGCTTCACATGTGAATTCTATCAAACATTCCAGAAAGAATTAGTACCAACTCTCCTCAAACTCTTCAAAAAAATCGAAGCGGAGGGAAAACTACCTAATTCATTCTATGAAGCCAACATCACCCTCATACCAAAACCAGGCAAAGATATTACAAAAAAAGAAAACTACAGGCCAATCTCTCTAATGAATATAGATGCAAAAATCCTCAATAAAATTCTAGCAAATCGTATCCAACAACACATTAAAAGAATTATACATCATGACCAAGTAGGATTCATCCCAGGTATGCAAGGATGATTCAACATAAGACAACCAATTAATATAATACACCGTATCAACAAATCAAAGCAGAAAAATCACATGATCATCTCAATTGATGCAGAGAAGGCATTTGACAAGATTCAACATCCTTTCCTGTTGAAAACACTTCAAAAGATAGGAATACAAGGGAACTTCCTTAAAATGATAGAGGGAATATATGAAAAACCCACAGCTAATATCATCCTCAATGGGGAAAAATTGAAAACTTTCCCCCTAGGATCAGGAACAAGACAAGGATGTCCACTATCACCACTATTATTCAACATTGTGTTGGAGGTTCTAGCCAGAGCAATTAGACAAGAAAAAGAAATACAAGGCATCAAAATTGGAAAGGAAGAAGTAAAACTATCACTGTTTGCAGACGATATGGTACTATACGTCGAAAACCCGGAAAAATCCACAACAAAACTACTAGAGCTAAATGAGTACAGCAAAGTAGCAGGTTACAAGATCAACATTCAAAAATCTGTAGCATTTCTATACACTAGTAATGAACAAGCTGAGGGGGAAATCAAGAAACGAATCCCATTCACAATTGCAACTAAAAGAATGAAATACCTAGGAATAAATTTAACTAAAGAGACAAAAAACATATATAAAGAAAACTACAAAAAACTGTTAAAAGAAATCACAGAAGACCTAAATAGATGGAAGGGCATACCGTGTTCATGGATTGGAAGACTAAATATAGTTAAGATGTCAATCCTACCTAAATTGATTTACAGATTCAATGCAATACCAATCAAAATCCCAACAACTTATTTTTCAGAAATAGAAAAACCAATAAGCAAATTTATCTGGAAGGGCAGGTTGCCCCAAATTGCTAAAAACATCTTGAGGAAAAAAAACGAAGCTGGAGGTCTTGCACTGCCTGACTTTAAGGCATATTATGAAGCCACAGTGGTCAAAACAGCATGGTATTGGCATAAAGATAGATATATCGACCAATGGAATCGAATAGAGTGCTCAGATATAGACCCTCTCATCTATGGACATTTGATCTTTGATAAGGCAGTCAAGCCAACTCACCTGGGACAGAACAGTCTCTTCAATAAATGGTGCCTAGAGAACTGGATATCCATATGTAAAAGAATGAAAGAAGACCCATATCTCACACCCTATACAAAATTAACTCAAAATGGATCAAAGATCTAAACATTAGGTCTAAGACCATAAAACAGTTAGAGGAAAATGTAGGGAGATATCTTATGAATATTACAATTGGAGGTGGTTTTATGGACCTTAAACCTAAAGCAAGAGCACTGAAGAAGGAAATAAATAAATGGGAACTCCTCAAAATTAAACACTTTTGTGCATCAAAGAACTTCATCAAGAAAGTAGAAAGACAGCCTACACAATGGGAGACAATATTTGGAAACAACACATCAGATAAAGGTCTAGTATCCAGAATTTATAAAGAGATTGTTCAACTCAACAACAAAAAGACAGCCAACCCAATTACAAAATGGGAAAAAGACTTGAACAGACACCTCTCAGAAGAGGAAATACAAATGGCCAAAAGGCACATGAAGAGATGCTCAATGTCCCTGGCCATTAGAGAAATGAAAATCAAAACCACAATGAGATATCATCTCACACCCACCAGAATGGCCATTATCAACAAAACAGAAAATGACAAGTGCTAGAGAGGATGCGGTGAAAGAGGCACACTTATCCACTGTTGGTGGGAATGTCAAATGGTGCAACCACTGTGGAAGGCAGTTTGGCGGTTCCTCAAAAAGCTGAATATAGAATTGCCATACAACCCAGCAATACCATTGCTGGGAATCTACTCAAAGGACTTAAGGGAAAGACACAAACGGACATTTGCACACCAATGTTTATAGCAGCGTTATTTACAATTGCAAAGAGATGGAAACAGCCAAAATGTTCATCAACAGAAGAGTGGCTAAACAAACTGTGGTATATACATACGATGGAATATTATGCAGCTTTAAGACAGGATAAACTTATGAAGCATGTAATAACATGGATGGACCTAGAGAACATTATGCTGAGTGAGTCTAGCCAAAAACTAAAAGACAAATACTGTATGGTCCCACTGATGTGAACGGACATTCAAGAATAAACTTGGAATATGTCACTGGTAACAGAGTCCAGCAGGAGTTAGAAACAGGGTAAGATAATGGGTAATTGGAGCTGAAGAGATACAGACTGTGCAACAGGACTAGATACAAAAACTCAAAAATGGACAGCACAATAATACCTAATTGTAAAGTAATCATATTAAAACACTGAATGAAGCTGCATCTGAGCTATAGGTTTTTGTTTTGTTTTTACTATTATTACTTTTATTTTTTTCTCTATATTAACATTCTATATCTTTTTCTGTTGTGTTGCTAGTTCTTTTAAATTGATGCAAATGTACTAAGAAACGATGATCATGCATCTATGTGATGATGTTAAGAATTACTGATTGCATATGTAGAATGGTATGATTTCTAAATGTTGGGTTAATTTCTTTTTTTCCGTTAATTAATAAAAAAATTAATAAATAAATAAAAAAGAATGCCTACTGGGGCGTATCTCTCCCTCAGCCAACAAGGCAAGCAAGCTCACCCCCCTCCCCCTCTCTATGTGGGACATGACTCCCAGGGGTGTAAACCTCTCCAACAACGTGGAACAGAAATACTAGAATGAGCTTTGGGACTCAGCATCAAGGGGTTGAGATAGCCTTCTTGACTGAAACAGGGAAGAGGGAAGTGAGACAAAATAAAGTGTCAGTGGCTGAGAGATTTCAAACAGAGTTGAGAGGTTATCCTGGAGGTTATTCTTATGCATTATATAGATATCCTCTTTTTAGATTAAGGTATATTAGGCTAGAGGGAAGTGTCTGAAACTGTAGAGCTGTGTTCCAGTAGTCATGCTTCTTGAAGATGATTGTATAATGATACAGTTTTTGCAATGTGACTGTGTGATTATGAAAGCCTATGTCTGATGCTCCTTTTATCTACAGTATTGACAGTTGTGTAAAAAATATGGATTAAAATAATTAATAGGGGGAACAAATGTTAAAATTAAAAAATATATATATTGGATAGATGGAAATACTAGGTCAATGAGAGGGAGGAAGACAGGGTATGGTATGTATGAATTTTTTCTTTTTATTCCTTTTTCTGGAGTGATGCAAATGTTCTAAAAAGTGATCATGGTGATGAATATACAACTATGTGATGATATTGTGAGCCATTGATCGTACACCATGTATGGAATGTTTGTATGTTAAGAATGTATGTGCTTGTATGTTGTATCAATAAAAATTAAAAAGAAAAAAAACTCATTAAATATATAAAATATACATAAATAAACATAAAATATAAAAATAATACTAATAATGAAAAAATATATATATATATATATTTGATTCCCGGAGTATGCCCATGCCAACAAAAAAAAAAAGTATGGAAAGAAAAAAGAAGGAAAATAAAAAACCTAGACAGACAGGAAGTTTGCCAGCCTGCACTCACGGCTTCTTCCCAGAAGGTGGCGCTCCCGAGGCACCTCCTCCCTCACGACTGCCCCGCCCGACAGCCTCGGTAAATGGAAGATGATATCTATGGTGGGGTGCTGACCATAGCAGCTGACCCGGAGCGCACGGCAGCTGGCAGATTTACCAAACACCATGCCCGATGGCGCGGCTATTCGCAGCACCTGGCTGGGTGGCTGCTTCCAGCGCCCGGGGGTGTGGCCCCTAGTGGACGGCCAGGTCTTCCTCCAGGCTCCCCACAGGCACTGCCAGCCTCGGAACCACCCAGGGAGGTTTCCCCGGCCAGCATTCCCGGCAGGCTGGCGCGGGGGCGTGGTCAGTTCCCCCTGCTCCGCACCTCCCCGTGCATCATTACCTGCCCCATTTGGGGATGATGGCCAATGTGACCCACCCCACTCTCTCCATCCCGATCCCCTCAGTTTTCTCCTCCCTAAGAAATCCTGGAGACCCTCTTCAACTATTCGCTCCCTTCGACCACAGTCCCCGCCACTCTCTCCCCATCTCCTATCCTGTCCCACAGAGCAGGAGTGAATTCAACCCGCCCCCCCGCCATTGGAGGCTATCATTACTTTTTACGCTTTTGCATTTTAGAAGTAGTAAGGAATGAAAAGTAGAGTTACATGCCAAAAAAGTCACTACACCAGTACTGGTATTTATAATTACTTACCCATGTATTTACCTCCAGTGCAAGTTTTTATTTCTTCATACTGCTTCGATCCACTGGCCAGCGGCCTCTCCTTTCAGTTGGATGCACTGCTTGCAGGGGAGGCCTTGTGGGATGAACTACCTCAGGTTTTGTTTATCTGACACTGTCTTAGTCACTCTCCCACTTTTGAAAGACAGTGTCACCGGATATAGAATTCCTGGTTGGAAACTGTTTTGTTACAACCTTTAAATATTTGTCCCAGTGCCTTCTTGCTTCCAATATTTCTGATGTGAAACTGGCACTTAATCTTATTGGGGCTCCCTTGTGCATAGGATGTTGGTTTTCTCTTGCAGCTTTCAGTGTTATCTCCTTGTCCAGTGCATTCGACAGTTTAATTACTATGTGTCCAGGCGTGTTTTCTTTGAATTTATCCTGTTTGATATTCATCAGGGTGCTCAAGTGAGTTTATTCATGTTTTTCTTTAAATTTGGAACATTTTCTGCCATGATTTCTTTGAATCTTCCTTCCTCCATTTTCTCTTTCTCTTCTCCTTCTGTGATTCTCATAAAGTGTATACCGGTGACCTCCATTGTGCCCCACAGGTCTCTCTGGCTCTGCGCACTGTTTTTCATTCTGTGTTTTCCTGCTCCCTAGCTTGGATCATTTAAATTGTCTTGTCTTTGAGTTCACCGATTCTTTCTTTTGCCACATTCAATCTTCTACGGAGAGCCTCTAGGGAATTTTTCATTTTATTATTATGTTCTTCAAATCTAGTATTTGTTTGATTCCCTTTAAAATTTTCTGTCACTTTATTGAGAATCTTATATTGTTCAGTCTTCATTTTCCTGACATCCTTTAGTTCTTTCTTCATGTTCTCCTTTCTCTCTTTGAGCATGATGTTACACATCATGTTGTACATTTTAATCTTTTAGCGTGTTAATTCTGAGATTTATTCCCTGAGCTGCCACTCAGTCTTATCGGGACTCCCTTGTGGCTAAAATGTTGATTTTCTCTTGCAGCTTTCAGAATTCTCTGTTTCCTCACATTCTCCCCCTCCAGGGTGCTCTGTTATATGTATTAAAGCCAGTAATCCTGTTCCCCAGGAAACTTGGACTTAGGTGTTTCTTACACTGCTCTGGCTGTCTGGAAGCTGTTTCTGCCTACGGGGAAGTTCTGAGAGGGGCAGACACAAAGGAGTGTCCAGGCAGAGTCTTTCTGGCTGCTCCTTGTTAGACTGGGGCTGACACAGAGGCACCAAAGTATGCACCTGGCCATGACTCTGCTCCCTCCAAACAGGGCCTGGACCCACAATGGGAGCACACGCTGCCTCTATGCTGCATCGAGGAGGTAAAGGATGGGGGAGGAAACAGAAAGTGCACCGTGAGCTTCTCCTATAGCTTTTTTTTTTTATTATTAATTAAAGAAAAAAAGAAATTAACACAACATTTAGACATCATTCCATTCTACATATGCAATCAGTAATTCTTAACATCATCACATAGATGCATGATCATCATTTCTTAGTACATTTGCATCGATTTAGGAAAACAACTAGCAAAACAGAAAAAGATATAGAATGTTAATATAGAGAAAAAAATAAAAATAATAATAATAGTAAAAAAAAAAAGACACAAACAAACCAACAGACAAACAAACAAAAAAAACCTATAGCTCAGATGCAGCTTCATTCAGTGTTTTAACATGATTACTTTACAATTAGGTAGTATTGTGCTGTTCATTTTTGAGTTTTTGTATCTAGTCCTGTTGCACAGTCTGTATCCCTTCAGCTCCAATTACCCATTATCTTACCCTGTTTCTAAGTCCTGTTGGTCTCTGTTACCAATGACATATTCCAAGTTTATTCTCGAATGTCGGTTCACATCAGTGGGACCATACAGTATTTGTCCTTTAGTTTTTGGCTAGACTCACTCAGCATAATGTTCTCTAGGTCCATCCATGTTATTACATGCTTCATAAGTTTATTCTGTCTTAAAGCTGCATAATATTCCATCGTATGTATATACCATAGTTTGTTTAGCCACTCGTCTGTTGATGGACATTTGGCTGTTTCCATCTCTTTGCAATTGTAAATAACGCTGCTATAAACATTGGTGTGCACATATCCGTTTGTGTCTTTGCCCTAAAGTCCTTTGAGTAGATACCCAGCAATGGTATTGCTGGGTCGTATGGCAATTCTATATTCAGTTTTTTGAGGAACCGCCAAACTGCCTTCCACAGTGATTGCACCATTTGACATTCCCACCAACAGTGGATAAGTGTGCCTCTTTCTCCGCATCCTCTCCAGCACTTGTCATTTTCTGTTTTGTTGATAATGGCCATTCTGGTGGGTGTGAGATGATATCTCATTGTGGTTTTGATTTTCATTTCTCTAATGGCCAGGGACATTGAGCATCTCTTCATGTGCCTTTTGGCCATTTGTATTTCCTCTTCTGAGAGGTGTCTGTTCAAGTCTTTTTCCCATTTTGCAATTGGGTTGGCTGTCTTTTTGTCGTTGAGTTGGACAATCTCTTTATATATTCTGGATACTAGACCTTTATCTGATATGTCGTTTCCAAATATTGTCTCCCATTGTGTAGGCTGTCTTTCTACTTTCTTGATGAAGTTCTTTGATGCACAGAAGTGTTTAATTTTGAGGAGCTCCCATTTCTTTCTTTCTTTCTTCAGTGCTCTTGCTTTAGGTTTAAGGTCCATAAAACCGCCTCCAATTGTAAGTTTCATAAGATATCTCCCTACATTTTCCTCTAACTGTTTTATGGTCTTAGACCTAATGTTTAGATCTTTGATCCATTTTGAGTTAATTTTGTATAGGGTGTGAGATACGGGTCCTCTTTCATTCTTTTGCATATGGAAATCCAGTTCTCTAGGCACCATTTATTGAAGAGACTGTTCTGTCCCAGGTGAGTCTCCTATAGCTTTTAAATTTCTGTTTTCTTGATTCAGCACTCGCTCACTTACTGCAACCCTTCTACTGTTTTCCAGAGTTTTAAGGAAAAAGGCTCTGCCAGTTTTGGCTAGTTATTCTAAGACTCTGTGGGGGAACAGAATCCAGGAGTTTCTTATACCACTATCTTGGTTGACTGCTAGTGGGAGGAGGATGCTAATTTTAAGAAAGGCAAAAATTTTAAACATTTTCTTCTTATCTATGTCAATATAGAGAGGAAACTTAATTTTCCTCTCTATATTTGAAACTTATAAATTAAGTTTAGGAAACTTATAAATTAAGTTTAGGAAACTTATAAATTAAGTTTAGAAAATTAAGGAAACTTAATTTTCCTGAGACATACATTTAAAATGTCTCAGATACATCTGCCTCTTGCATTTACTGTTGAATACTTAATCAAATTTACATAACCACTAGTGAATAGAGTGTAAGGGAACGAAGGTCCCTGGCTTCTTCACTAAAGAATGGGTGCCATGGGTGAGGGCCTATTTCATTCTAGAATAGACTATTTTATCTCTTGTGCATTTTCCTCTACAGCCCCACCTGGAACGGTGAGGGTATCACAACACAAACCAAATGAAGAGTGTTTCATGCAGGATTGAGAGACACTGGCCAAGTACACTGATTTTGTTAATCCACACATAACTCTTAGTTATTAGAGAAAATGTAATCACTGAAAGGCTGCTGTGAGAGATTTTTACTACATAACCTTGTTTTATATACTAAAAATAGATGTAGTTAGAAGGTTAGAGGACATCCTCTGAATAAACTCCTTGAGGGAAGGCAGGGTTCAAAGCAGGATCATCTGTTATTCCAAGGAGAATAACTTCACTTGGAAAACATAGTTTCTAGATTTCATGCTAGTACAGAAAGTCTCTCTAAACTACACTTTAAAAAAAATTTTTTTTATTGACAAAACAGAACATACAAACACAAACATTCTTAACATATGAACATTTCATACTTGGTGTATAATCAATGTCTAAACTACTCTTTCATTTTCAAAAGGAAATCAACTTTCTTTGTGAAATTGGGTTAATGAGATAATACTTATGAGAATCAGAACAAGCAATGTGGAGATTTAAACAAAATAATTTGTATTGTTTTACGACTGTTATACACAATACGGATGTCTAATCCTCATTTAAAATGCTGTCATTGACGTAAAGTATCTGACTTTTAATGTTGGTAAACTATAACCTCTTTGGGTCAGAACAGTCTTCATGCCAGCAGCAAACAGCCTTGGGATGGTTTTTCTGGCTAGGTTCTAAATAGCACCATATCGCTCTTAAACTATGTGAGATCTCTTATGTAAGAGGCACTGAAAAGAGAGAGCTGAAAAAAGAAAGCACTATGTTTTCACCTTGGCAAAACATTTTTTGTTCTTTTAACACATTACATAAAAAAATTATAAAATGTTTTTTTACCCCTCTTTTTAAGATCCTATGGAAGAGGCTTCTCTTTCGTCTGGCAACTGATAGTCGACACATTTTCTGCTTTTTACTTAACGGCAAATTTTCAGATTCACTTTTATTGATGTCATAGAAACAACGGGATTCGATCATCTGCATGCACAGGAGAGTAGGACAAGAGAGGCTGTGTTAAGGCACCCATGAAGTGGGCTCTGCTAGCTCCCACCTGGCACCCATGCTCCTGGGTCCATCCCAGTTTCCTTTTCTGGACTACTTTCCCTGCTTCCCAACCTCTTCTTGGGGTGAGTAATGTTGTCTCCTCCTCTTTCTCTGAGGGCACCCACAAAGCAGGTAACTGTTGTGGGGCCATGGCTGTCCAGCCAACCCTGCCTAGGAAAGAGGGCTCAGGTGGTGGCAGGCATGCCTCCACTGTGCCCACAATAGCCATCTTCTGTCCACTTCCTGTAAACAGGACCAACAGTACCTTCTGTGCTTCTGGGAAATTGACTTGCTAAATGTGGGCAAGTCAACAATTCTGTGCTCAAAGATCCTGTATAATTTTGCCACACACATGGCTAAAAAGAGATTTTAAACTGTAGCTGATATGTGCACACTCACGCACACACAGACACACACACACGCATAATTTTTCCTTCGGTTGTCTTACCTAGCATAAACCGGTATGTTTAAAAGCATAATACCTCATTCTGCCAGGGGATGGAGACAGAACCCGTAGCAAATTGAGCATAGAAATCATCATCTGTGCTATCCAGGTAGACTCCTTTCACAGCAGAGAACTCCTCGATATCCAGGACATTCTTAAAATAAACCGCGTGAGGCTGCGCACCGAGAGCAGAGCGTCACCACCTAGGTAACACCACTGCATGCACAGTAAGCGCGGTGATTGCTACAAGAACTCTTGGTTTCCTTAATTACAAAGAATGAAATGCATTTAGAATGGATGCACAGACATGACCACTATTCATCTTTCCATATGAAGCATTTTCTTTTCCATACAAAGTGTCCTCTGGAGCAACAGGTCCCTCACTTTGCTCTAAGGAGCCTTTCCACATCACAGATCCTGTGGGTACTACATCTTCTCCAGATCACCACCTGCTCAAGCACACAGACACCTCTTCAGGGCCTGTTTTTATTTCCTGTAGTGGAAAATGATTACAGACAGCCAGGGGATGAAGGGAGTGGGTGGGTGTTGGCTGTGGGTCCAACAGTGACAATTCCCACAGCCGCCTCTGAGTGAAGCACCCTGCGGCAAGTCTATGTCAGGTCTTGCTGCACACTCTCTGTCAGAGCTCACCCAGTGGCCTCAAAGTGGTGGATATGAAGCAGGCAACCAGGCGCCCCATGCCACTCCCACTCCCGCTCCTGCCATGGGGTTGGAAGAGCCCTCCTCCAGGATAGGAGCCATAGGCTTGCAGTTCCCCCACCCCTTGGCACTGTTGTCCAAAGGCACAAGGAGTCAAGGAAGCAGGCAGGCATGCCAGGAACCAAGCTACACCCCCTGCTGTTGCAGCCACTCAGAAAATATTCTAGCAGCGTGCCAGAACTCACGCACTGTAACGAGTCTTATCGAAGCTGTGACATTCTGCAGGTCACTAGTCAGGGCAGTTGTTGCATTAGAAAGTACCAGTCATTCATTCACAACAGACACCAAGGCCCATGTCTCGAAGGTGGGAAAATGGAATTGAATGACAATTTCTGCCTTCGGTTACTTAAAACCCCATGCTGCCCTACATGCCAAAGCAGTTTTAATTCCTCCGACTAAACTATCTGATGAGTTATTGGGCCCTACTGAGAACAGGTGCCACCCAGGCTTATGCTATTAAATGAAGTAGGACCCTTGGAAACATCCACAACGTCCCTAGGCCTCTGCCTGGTGTGCTCTTTCCTGGCTGCTCTCAAGCCCCGGCGCTCTCGCTTCCTCCTCTGCCAGGGCCTTGCCTTCCCTGCTGACTGTGCACTAGCTGCTGTTTAGACCAGACGGCCCATTTGAAGGCCTATCCATGCACTCCTGATAGTCAGATATTCCGCTCACTGTGTTAATTTGTTTGTCTATCACTGTGGACTAGAACGAGCTCCAAAGGGGCAGAGACCTGGTGTGTCATGTTCTCTGATGTGGCCCTAATACCTAGAACTGTGCCTGGCAGGTGGCAGACATTCAATAACTTATAATGTATTAATTAATTAAAAGGAACATATGCTACAGACATAAAATAAACATAAAAAGACCTAAATTATACAACTAAAAACATTTTAATTGTACATCTTAATTCAATCACATCCTGCAAAATGATTCACATTTCTATAACATGTCTGTAACAGATTATTAAAAATAGAGTACAGATTGTTATTTTCAGATTTATTCTTCCCTCAGTAGGAATTCCTCGTCTATTATCACTCCTACCAAGCTTTTACATAACCTTATTTGATCCCAATAGCGGGCTCGTGAGGGAGGCCTAGTGCCACCCCCACTTTAGGGAGAGACCGAGTGGGCACCCTGAGGCCCAGCAGCAGAGCACAGAGTGGGGACCGTGCGCTCCACAGGGCAGGCGTGTGCATGGTGTGCTCTGCCAGTGGCCGAGGCCAACAGACAACAACAAGACTGGAGCCGTGCAGGCCCTAGACAGCATGCAGGAGGTCACGAGAGGTGGTCTGACGGCAGAGGGCAGAGTATAGATTCCTGGCCCCAGAGGCCAGGGGCCCCCTGCAAGGAAGGGCTGTGCAGGGAAGGTGGGGGGAGGGGTTGGGAAGAACCTGGCTGTGCCAGGGAAATCTGAATGGTTTAAAAACATAAATTGTTATTGGATTAATTTTCTTAGATAACCAGCTACCCTTTCGGTAACCTACTTACATCAGGAGAGAAAGGGGCATCGACCATATTTGCTTCCAGCCTCCTGAAGTTAATGTTCTTGAAAACAGGATGGCGTTTTACTTCGGCTGCTCCAGATCCTCGGCAGCCCAATCGTTGCTTTGGATTTTTGTTAAGTAGCTGTCACGAGAAAAAAACAGGGTCAATGTAAACCCATATGATAAAAATTAAAACTCAGAAAACCCCCTAGGTGAAGTTGAGACTCACCCACAGGCGAGCAGCTGATCACAATGCATGGCCCACACTCAGATGCCACTTGCTCTCCCCCAGGCCTCCGCTGGACAAGACTTACATGCTCAGAAAACCCTCAGGCCCTCCTTCCTATCTTACGGCATTTATTAAATTCTGCACCTCCCCTTCTTTTCTTTTTCTTTTTTTTTTACTGCGTTCCATGATTCTTTAAGAACAAAGTGATGAGTGATGTGGGATTAAAATCAAGAGCATCACTGAACTTCACCTTCCCTCCAACCAGTTTCCTCCAAATTTCCCTACCCCCACCCACTGTATTCCCAATTCCTTCCTTCGGCTTTTCTTACTATCACTATTTTTATGTTTGTTTAGGCCTACCCTGTAACTGTGAGCTCCTAAAGGGATAGGTTCTATTTCTAATTCATGTTTTTTAGGTTCCTACAGCCCTAACAGAGTGTCTTATATATAGTAAGCATTCATAAAATATTTATTAAACTGAATATAAACAGTAGCTTTGTCAGAATATTGTTAAATATAGGGAAGCTATTCCCAATTCAAAGCAGAAAGACCTGGCTGGAAGAAAAATCAAGCTGACAAACGAGCTCCAGCCTTGCACTGCTTCCTAGACTGAGACGAAGTAAAAGGGAAACATACTTAGCCTCTGACCACTATCAACTCTGTAGTGACAGATGCGATTCCTGGTGGGTCCAGGATCCGGGCAGAGGCCTGTGCCTGGTCTCGCTCCTGCTTCGCCTATGACCCTGCACATCCCCTTCAGCCACCCTCTCCCCTGGCCACACCCCAGACCTTTCAGGACCAGTAGCTGTGAGCCTTTGGGACATCCAACTTCTACCCAGAAGGACCCTGAGTCCTGCAAACCTTGCATGGTACTGTGCCAACGCCCCATTTGCTTCTGCCGCCTCTCACCGCCTACCCCCTTTCCTCTAGCCAGCTCAGATCCCAACGGCTGCGGTCCAATACTTCAGGAGCCCCAAATTTCCCTACCCCCACCCACTGTATTCCCAATTCCTTCCTTCGGCTTTTCTACTAGTTTCCTCCAAATTTCCCTACCCCCACACATTGTATTCCCAATTCCTTCCTTCGGCTTTTCTTACTATCACTATTTTTATGTTTGTTTAGGCCTACCATGTAACTGTGAGCTCCTAAAGGGAGCACTCGTCCCCTGACAGCCTACACACTCTCCTTTTCCATTGCTTCCATTGCACCCACTCTGCCCCAGGACGGCATCAGGGAGGCAGTTTCTCATTTTACTGCTGTGTCCCCAGTGCCAATGATAGTGCTTGCCACGTAGAAGATGCACAATGAATCCTTGTGGGATGAAAATAGATGTGATAAAACGAGCTAAAAAATAATAAATACTGGTTTAAGATACATGAGTAATGAAGAGAGCGAGACCCTTCCCTTCAGGTCTGGGCAGCTCAGGGCGGTAAAAATGGACCAGATGGTGGCTGCGTGGCCTGGGGCTACCCTGACGATTCTGACCAATTCTGGGCACGGACCAGTGTCTTCTCTCAGGGGAGCCCATCTCCTCATTGTGACATGCAGATAATCATGTCAATCTTATAGGGCTCTCAACAAAATTAAGAAAAATAATATCAGCACCTGCCCAGCGCTGGTGCACGACAGGCCTGTCTGCTCAAGGCATCCATCCTGAGTACAACTCCTGGGAGGGGGTTAAAAAATATACACACAACTGGGCACAAAGAGAAAAAAACTACCTGTTTCAAAAGGACCTATTCTATTTCAGAATATTAAATAGTGATGAAATACTCAGTTTTATGTTTCATTTCATATAATATTGGTTGAAAAAATGAGGCTTGGCTGTTTCCTGAAGAGGATAATTACCTTGATACCACTCTTCCTTTCTATAGCATGTTTTGAGAAAACGAAAATTGAATTTTACTCTGCTTTGCTCTAATTGATCAGAAAATACATGAAATCATTTTCCCAGAACACACCTATAAACTTCTGCCAACCACCCACCTCATCCGACTTGAGATACACGAGTGTCAGGAGGTAAGAGCGCATGTGGCAGCCAAGGGAGCTCAACTGGGCTTCTGTCTCCTCACTGCTATAACTGCAGCAGCCAAGGGAGCTCGACTGGGCTCCTGTCTCCTCACTGCTATAACTGCAGCAGCCAAGGGAGCTCGACTGGGCTCCTGTCTCCTCACTGCTATAACTGCAGCAGCCAAGGGAGCTCGACTGGGCTCCTGTCTCCTCACTGCTATAACTGCAGCAGCCAAGGGAGCTCGACTGGGCTCCTGTCTCCTCACTGCTATAACTGCAGCAGCCAAGGGAGCTCGACTGGGCTCCTGTCTCCTCACTGCTATAACTGCAGCAGCCAAGGGAGCTCGACTGGGCTCCTGTCTCCTCACTGCTATAACTGCAGCAGCCAAGGGAGCTCGACTGGGCTCCTGTCTCCTCACTGCTATAACTGCAGCAGCCAAGGGAGCTCGACTGGGCTCCTGTCTCCTCACTGCTATAACTGCAGCAGCCAAGGGAGCTCGACTGGGCTTCTGTCTCCTCACTGCTATAACTGCAGCAGCCAAGGGAGCTCGACTGGGCTTCTGTCTCCTCACTGCTATAACTGCAGCAGCCAAGGGAGCTCGACTGGGCTCCTGTCTCCTCACTGCTATAACTGCGGCAGCCAACAACACAGAGCAAAGGGACTAACGGGGGAGTGGGTTAGAAGCTGCCTTTCCAAACCTCTATGGAACTTGACCCACCATCCTGCAGATGGATTTAGCATCCTTGGAAAACTTCTGGGAGTATTCCTCAGAGTCCTCCTTCACTCTCCGGTTGACTTCCTCCCGTTTGACTTTCTCTTTGAATTCTTTGAATGGAGAATGTCCCTCAATCATTTCATATATCAGACAGCCAAGTCCCCACCAATCGGGACTAAATGTATAGTTTTCATTATTGACAACTTCTGGAGCTACATAACAAATACAGGAAATTAAATTACATAAAGTCAAATAATGGTTTTAAATTTTCTTGTAATTAGTTTCAAACACCACATTGTAAATTTCATGTGTTATGATGGGGCTGGATCTGGAAAACATGATACCAAGCAAAAGAAGCCAGACACAAAAGGCCACACCCTGAATGGTTCCTTTTTATACGACCCCAGAAGAGGCAAATCCATGGAGAGAGAAAGTAGATAGGTGATTGGGAGTGCTGAGGGGAGCAGGGATGGGGAGTGACTATTAATGGGGCAGGTCTTTTTTTGTGTGTGTGTGTGGGGGTAATCCAAATGTTCCTATTGGAGCCCTGGCCCCATGCCAGGCCAGGAGGCCCAGGAGCTCCAGGTTCCAATTCTGGGGCTGCCTAAGGCCAAGCTCCAGCTTCACGGATGCTCATTTTCCAGGTCAGAGTGGGAGGCCAGCAGGAGGGGCGGCACCACAGTGAGGGGCCTGCCGCCCTATCCTGACCGCCTGTGGGCCTGCTTCTCCTCACCTGGGAGACCCCCAACTGGTTCAAGATGTCAAAACACCATGGTCCTATCGGCAACGGTGGGTGTTAAAGCCCATCTCCAGGCACACTTATATTTTACTTTCTCTATATTCTCAGGCAGTCAGGCAGAGAGAGAGAGCATAAAGATTGCTGAAGGGACCTTACACGTACCCATGTAGCCAACTGTCCCAACTCTTCCGCGGACGGTCCCCCCTTCTGGGATCTCCACAGCTAAACCAAGATCTGAAATCCGGATATGTCCTGTTTAAGTTCAAAGACATTACACAAATCAGAGTGGGAAGTACTGACACTTTAACAGCAATAAAAATTGGGGGAAAAATCATCTTAAAACCATAGGTAGAAGAAATATGACCACTTCACGCTCTGAAACATTTAAATTTAAAATCACATTTAACTTTTCCACATTTAGCAAAATTCATATAGTTCATTCAATTTCACTAAGAGCAGGACATTAGATTTACACCTAGCTATTGGTAAGAAACTCTTTAATCACAGGCAATCACTTGAAAAGATAGAAACATTGTGTTTATCATTTCATTTCCATATAACTAAGACACATCAATAAAAATATAATGAATTCTAAAGCACATATACGCTACCAGTCAAAGTGCCAATGGGCTTATGTACAGGAATAAGAATAGATGAGTAGTATGGACTTTTCCTCTGAAGAACAAATGTTAATAGAGCCAGGGAAATGATAAACAAAATTGAGGCACATCACTTAAAGAAATACATTATGGTTAATGTCTTGTTTATAAGAGGATTTAAAAATCTATCAAATCCCTTACATAATAAATTATAGAAAATGCTCTTTTAAGAGATTAGAAAGATCCACCCGAAGCAGACATCCTGTTCTGCACTTAGGAGATGCTCATTAAATATCTACTGAAGAAATGAATTACCCAGTAAATATCTGCTGAATACCAACAATACCTGTCATGCCCTTCTGCTCTGGAGCAGGCACAGGAGAGCACAGCCTCTGCCTCAGCTTGCACAGAGGGTGGACGGCGCCCAAGTTGGATTTATTTCAGTAATGAAAGGTTAGTTTAACATTTGAAAATTACTTGGTGAATTTTATAAATTAACAGAAGAAAGAAGAACATCATAAGATCACCCTGATAGAAAAAGCATTGGCAAAATTCAACACCCATTCGTTATTTTTTGAAAAAGGAAAATTCCTTAATCTGATAAAGAACTTCTATGAAAATACTACAGCAAATTTCACACTTAATGCCAACATACGGAAAAGTTACCCCTGAGATCAAGGAGAAGAAATGGCTGCCTGGTATTATCACTTCTATTCAGCACTGTCCTGCAAGTCCTATTCAGTGTCATAAGACAAGAACAAGAGATACAAGCCACACGAATTGGAAAGATAGGCATAAAACTGTCATCTGCAGATGGCAAGATGGTAGATGTAGAAAATCCAAAAGAATTTACAAATCTTTAGGCTCATCAACTGAATTTAACAAAGTCACTGGATATAAAGTCAGTACACAAAAATCAATTGTACTTTGAAATACCAGCAATGAATAGAAAATGAAATTTTACCAACACCATAAAAAAAATCAATAACAAAAATGTGTGTGGTAGTTAGATTCAGTTGTCAGCTTGGCCAGGTAAAGGTATCTTGTTCTGTTGCTGTGGACATGAGCCTATGGTATGTGAACCTCATCTGTTGCTGATTACATCTGCAGTCGGCTAGGAGGTGTGTCTGCTGCAATGAATGACGTTTGACTTAACTGGCTGGTGCTTAAATGAGAGACTCAACGTAGCACAGCCCAAGCAGCTCAGCACACCTCATCTCAGCACTCACAGCTCAGCCCAGGCCTTTGGAGATCAGAAAGGAATCACCCTGGGGAAAGTTGTCGGAACCCAGGGGCCTGGAGAGAAGGCCAGCAGAGACCATCCTGTGCCTTCCCACATAAGAAAAAACCTCAGTTGAAAGTTAGCTGCCTTTCCTCTGAAGAACTAATGAAATAAATCCCCTTTTATTAAAAGCCAATCTGTCTCTGGTGTGTTGCATTCCAGCAGCTAGCAAACTAGAACAATGTGTATGACTATTTTAATAAAAATGACAAAGCAATACTGAGAGAAATTAGAAGAGGCTCAAATACATAGAATTAGATATTGTGTTCATAAACTGAAAGACTCAATAACATTAGGGTGTCAATACTCTGCAAATTATATATACATTAACCACAATCCCAATAAAAATCCCAGTAGGTTGGGCTTTGTTTTTGCAGAAACTAACAAGTTAATTATAAAAACTCATTCATTGCTAAGGCAATCTTGAAGAACAATAATTCTGGAGGACTTAACCAACTGAAAGCAGACTGGCTAGACAAAGCTGTAGCCATTAAGAATGTGCCATTGGTGCAAGGATAAGAAAAAGACCAATGAAACAGCACAGAGCACAGAGGGAGAGCCACACACCTAAAGATGGTTGAGTTATGACCAAAGTAACACTCCAGAAACTTGGTGAAATGGAATGATATTGGGTCAACCGGTTACATACTACATAAGGAAAAAAAATTACTTTAACCTCCTTCCACACACACAAATTAATTCCAGATGGATT
The DNA here is from genome assembly GCF_023851605.1 of Tamandua tetradactyla. Classification (NCBI taxonomy): domain Eukaryota; kingdom Metazoa; phylum Chordata; class Mammalia; order Pilosa; family Myrmecophagidae; genus Tamandua; species Tamandua tetradactyla. The sequence goes on along the minus strand of NC_135345.1, from coordinate 3,033,538 downwards.
GTAGAAGTACATGAAATAATGAAAAATGAAATAATGCTTTTAGAAGAAAAAAGAACATTTTTGTGATGTAAGAGTAGACACAGATTTCTTAAGCAAAACATAAACAGCAATAAACTTAATGGAAAACTAATTCATAAATTGGAATGTATGAAAATTAAGAGTATCTATTTTTCTGTAAACCTATAACTTCTCTAATTAAAAGAAGGAAAAAGCAAGAAAAAAAAAAGAATTATCTGGCACATCTGCTTCTAGCCAAGAAGGAATAACTGACACAAAACTTGTCCTTCCACCATAAATTGCCTCCATACAGCAAAGTGGTCTTGCTAACTTTAAGGAGAAAGAAGTCAGAATTTTGGAAACGTGAGTCAGCTCTGAATGTGACTTCTAGAGAGGAGGGAGCTATATATAGTGAAAGATATACAAATATCTGCATAGGGTTTTCCTTGAGTCCTCTTAAAAATGAACAAATAAGCAAACAAACAAATTTGAATATGTTCACATATGCAAAAAATAAAGATATCATTATCAGTATAAAGCCTGCCTCTCTCCACCCCATGAGTAAGAAGAGTTTCTTATGAGTTTTCCTTTACATTTCCTTACGTGTACACAAGCAAACACGAATTTGCATCATTTCCCTTTTTCCCTCACAGTCCACCCACTCCAACAGCCTCACTACTCCCCTGGGAACAGTGTGCCTTGGAGGTGGCTCTGCATTTCTACAGAGTGCTGCTCCCTCTGCTGTCCTCTCTGCTTAGCAGCACACACAGACGTGCTGAGCACAGCTAAGAGCCAGAGGCCCTGAACAAGCTACTTTCTAAATCTTAGTTCCTTCCTTCCTCACAGGATGGATGCTTTATGCCTAAACTAGAGAATAAGCACGAAAGCATTTGGGAAAAGCATAAAAGGAGTCCATGAATTAAAAGTATCCCCTGTTTGAAAAAGTACACCAAATGTAAATTGTGGACTATAGTTAATATGCTATTTTAATATTCTTTCTCAATTGTAACAAGTTTCCCACATTACTGTAAATGTCAATAATGAGGTAAAAAAAAGTGTCTTTTTTACATGATTTTTCTGTAAACCTACAATTTTTCTAATTAAAATAATAATAATAGGCTCTCAACAAATCTTGGCTACTACTGTTAAAAAAAAAAAGGAGTACAATTATAAACATGTGCTATCATCAGCTGAAACAAATGTTCCACACCAATGTAAGATGCTGGTGATGGGGTGGGGTATGGGGATCCTGTATCTTATGCATGATTATTTTTTAAACTCACAACTTCTCTAATAAAAATACTAAAACAAACAAACAAAAAAAAGTCCCCTGTTTGTAATTCTCACCACTTGATGGGCATTTTTCTTTGCTTTGTAACACCTATCCTCTTTGCCTGTGTACCAGTGGCATCTTGTGCTCTTTCTACCAGACTTTAAGACCCTTCTTACACTGTCGAGAAAAATCACTTGAAAAAAGTTTTCTCCCAATCTTGCTCAGACAGTTTACTTCTTATACTCGGTCATAGTGCAGGGGCAGCAGTTACTGCATTTCCCTGGTGCAATTATCACCCAGAGAAAGTCAGAGCTGAGGGTGCACCCATGCTGCTTACAAGAGTCAGCCCCAAGGGCTGGCCACTGCCCTTATCGCATGGGTCCCACAAAGCCCACGCAGCTTTGGCGCTCCTGCCCTGGTCAAGAGCACAACACAGGAGCAGCATGCCAGTATGTGGAGAGCATGAAAATGAAAATGCAAGGAATAAAACAAGATGTGGGCTAATAGTAACAAAAAGGAAAGAGAAAATGCTCTTCACATTTACTCTATTTTTTTTTTTTTTTTAACATGGGTAGGCACCGGGAATCGAACCCAGGTCCTCTGGCATGGCAGGCGAGCATTCTCGCTTGCTAAGCCACAGTGGCCCGCCCACTTCACCTTTACTCTAATATACTTCTCAAACTCAATTATTAACTGAAAATCATGACCACTCTTACTTCTCGCTTAAATATAGGAGAATGACAATGTTCTCTATAGATGATTTTTTTTTTTTTAGAGAACACATCCCATGGCATTTCTCCTTTTTTTTGCTTTAACTGGCTAAGTCCGCCTCAGCTTCCTGCCTCCAAGTCCCTCTTAACAAAGTCTAGGCCTTAGATGCAAAGGGCTGTCTCCCACTTACCACGGTCATCGAGGAGAATGTTCTCAGGCTTTAAGTCTCTACAAAGAAAAAGACAAGAAGCTCAATGACTCAGCACCTGAAAGGATAACCCTGGGGCTCTGGGCAACAGCTAGAAGGGCGAAATAGAAACCATCCTTTGTGGATCAAATGGGAGCCCTTCACGTATGTTATCACAAGGCTTTAACCATCACACAGCTTCAATTCAGCATTACAAGGATTCTACAAAATTCATTTCAGCAAACAAGCTGCATATGTCAATAGTGTAGGCTTGGTAGAGCTATATGGATTTAATTATAGTCACTCAACTGAAGATCCCTCAGTGAGCTGGGTCAGTTTCTCTTGTCGTTAATACATATTTTACAATTTCAACAACTGAAGAGTTCCCATAATAGAACTTAGTTGTAGGGTCAGACAGACATGGCTCTAAATCCTGGCTCTGCCTCTTGGCAGGTGTGTGGCCTTCGCCTCTGCATCCTCACCTGTAAAGCGAAGTGACTGAAACCCTCTCGCTTCCCGGGGTTACTGCAGGGTGTGGCTGGGATCATGTCTTACAGCAGGGAGCACGTAATAAACAGTAAAGGTAGAAGGATGCCACAAATGTCTAACATGTCTAATATATTTTAAATTTACTATATCAAAGCACTTAGGTGTCTTTTCCCCTTAGGGAAAAAAAGTTACTTTCCAAAGGATTTATACTGAATTCTGACTTCAGGTTTGGTTCTATCACCACGCTCCATCTTCACTGAGAAGTACCCCTCAATCTGCAGACACGTCACTAAAACCTACTGAGGAGAACTGGGAAACCAACAAAACAGAATAATCCCTGAAATAATGGGGAGTGGGGAGGACAACGAGATCTTGGAAGTTCCTTAGAGACAGCTGTCTTGAACCACCAAATGCAAACTGACATGAGCACTTGCAGCAGACTCCCAGACTCGAGTTCTTTTATAAACACTTGTGATTAAGTTCATGTGCCCACCTGGCTGTGCGGTGGTGCCCAGTCATTTGGTCAAGCAAGTACTGTTGCTGTGAGGGCACTTTGGGGTTTGGATCACTGGCCAGTTGACTGCACCCGTGGCTGATTTCGTCTGCAGTCTACAAAGGAGACTGCCTTCAGCAATGAGAGAAGTCTTATCTAACCAGCATCTTAAAGGAGAAGTGATAGTTTTGGGGATCAGAAAGAATCCCCAAAACAGAACAGCCAGCCTCTTCTGGGGAATTCAACATTACCTCCATTGAGTTTCCAACTTGAGACCTGCCCTAAAGAATTTGGACTTGCCAGGCCCCACAGTCATGTGAGCCAATCCCTATCACCAATCTCCTACTATATACATTTATACGTCTTATCGGTTCTGTTTCTCTGGAGAACTCTAACCCAACACCCTCCCAGAAACTATAGCCAGAAAGATGACACACCATTCTCTTTAAAACCTCATAAAGATATCCACACAAAAATATCTTCTGGGGAGACGCCAATGCCCCTTTTAATGACGGTCTCCTCTGGGGCCAGGTGGCCGTGGGGCTGGGCCGCAGCCTCCCGCTGTCAGTGCTGTTGCATTTTCAAGCCATGTGCACCCGCCCGGCATTATCTAGTGGGATGAGAATATTTTTTTTCCTTTATTCTTTTTCTGTATTAAAAAATCTTAATAAAACTAAAAACCAAGCAACTCATCTTTTTTTTGAAACGGATGAAGTGAATTCAATCTTTAAAATCAAACAGGTCTGAAAGGGAACACTAGACACAGATACAAAGACAAAAGAGAGAGGTGTGGAGAAGAGTGTAGAAAGGAAGACTATGAGTAAAGGTAAAGAGAAGGAAAATTAGATATGACATATAAAATCCAGAAGGCAAAATAGTAGAAGAAAGTACTACCCATGCAATAATAACACTGAATGTTAATGGATTAAACTCTCCAATCAAAAGACATAGTCTGGCAGAATGGATTAAAAAACAGGACCCATCTATATGCTGTCTCTACTCAAAGGACACGAGACGAGGCCAAGGACACAAATGGACATTTACACACCAATATTTATAGCAGCATTATTAACAACTACCAAGAGATGGAAACAGCCAAAATGTCCATCAACAAACAGTTGACTAAACAAACTGTGACATCTACATAAGATGGAATATTAGGCAGCTGTAAGACAGAATAAAGTTATGAAGTATGTAACAACATGAATGGACCTTGAGGACATTATGCTGAGTGTGATTAGCCAGAAACAAAAGGACAAATACTGTATGGTCTCACTGATATGAATTGACATCAGTGAACAAACTTGGAATATTTCCTTGGTAACAGAGACCATCAGGAGATAGAAATAGGGTGAGATATTGGGTAATTGGAGCTGAAGGGATACAAACCACTCAGAAATGGATAGCACAATACTACCTAACTGTAATGTAATTATGTTAAAACACTGAATGAAGCTGCATGTGAGAATGATAGAGGGAGGAGGGCTGGGGACATAAATGAAATCAGAAAGAAAGATAGATGGTAAAGATTGAGATGGTATAATCTAGGAATGCCTAGAGTGTATAATAATAGTGAAATGTACAATGTACAAATTTTAAAAATGTTTTTGCATGAGGAAGAACAAAGGAATGTCATTATTGCAGGGTGCTGAAAATAGATGGTAATTAATACTTTAAAATGTCACCTTATGTGTGAGACTAAAGCAAAAAATGTTTACTTGTTACAAAATTTATATTTTGACTAGAGCATGTCCTAATATAACTCATGTAGATACTTTGATTGAAAGTCATAAGTACTTGGAACTCAGGAAGGACATGAGATTTTGTTGGTTTGTCCAGAGTGATGCCCCAATGAATCCCAGAGTGATTTGATCAGTGACTGGAAAAGTATTTGCAAGCCCCCTTCGGGGAATGGTGAGAGCGCGGAGAAATTCAACTTCCCCAAGTTGAATTCTTGATATTCTCACAAACAGTGTGGACAACCAAAGCTATAGGCTGAGCCCCCAGTCTTGGGGTTTGTTCATATGAAACTTAACCCCACAAAGGATAGGTCAAGTCTACTTAAAATTGAGGCCTAAGAGTCACCCTCAAGAAAGCCTGTTTTGTTGCTCAGATGTGGCCTCTCTCTCCAGCCAACATGACGAGCAGTCTCACCACCCTCCCTCTCTCTGTGTGGGACATGACTCCCAGGGTGTGGACCTTCCTGGCAACGTGGGACAGAAATCATGGAATGTGCTGAGACTCAGCATCAAAGAACTGAGAAAAACCCTAGAATGAGCTGAGAATTAACATCAAGGGATTGAGAGAACCTTCTCGACCAAAAGGGGAAGAATGAAATGAGACTAAGTGTCAATGGCTGAGAGATTCCAAACAGAGTTGAGAGGTTATCCGGGAGGTTATTCTTATGCATTAAGTAGATATCACCTTGTTGTTCAAGATGCAGCGGAGAGGCTGGAGGGAACTGCCTGAAAATGTAGAGCTGTGTTCCAGTAGCCATGTTTCCTGATGATGACTGAACAATGATATAGCTTTCACAATGAGACTCTGTGAATGTGAAAACCTTGTGTCTGATGCTCCTTTTAGCTACTATATCAACAGAAGAGTAGAACATATGGAATAAAAATAAATAATTGGGGGAACAAATGTTAAAATAAATTTAGTTTGAAATGCTAGTGGTAAATGAAAGCGAGGGGTAAGGGGCATGGTATATATAATCTTTTTTCTCTGTTATCGTTTTATTTCTTTTTCTGTTGTCTTTTTATTTCTTTTTCTAAATCGATGCAAATGTTCTAAGAAATGATGAATATGCAACTATGTGATATATTAAGAATAACTGATTGTATATGTAGAATGGAATGATATCTTAATGTTTTGTTTGTTAATTTTTTTAATTAAAAAAAGAACAACAAAAAAAAATCAAATAGGTCTGGCATCTTGTTCTTTCCATTGCTGCACAACTCCTTAGATCTTATTCATCAGACTACTGAACTGTTCTCTTTTCAGAGACATAGATGCCATTCCCCTATTTTCTTATATCCTTGTTTTGAACTGCGGTGGCTCGCTGAATCAAGCAGCTGAATTTGACACAAATTCAAAGTCATTTCCTTCAATTAACTCATCTTTCTGGGCTTGAGATACTGAACAGGCAACACCTGGCTTCATCTGAACCTGTGCACGTATTTTTCATGCAAAAAATTTCAGATTTTAACCAGAGACCCACTCCCCTGAATAACGTTGCTGGGGAGGTGAGTATATGCAGACCTCATCTTGAAATAGAAGCCCTGTGTCACACCTCAGTCATGTTCTGTACATGGCAGACAGTGCCAATTGCACCCAGCTCCCTTCAATTTCCCTACCATTTGTCAGCCCAAACACTCTCCTTTTTCTTCCCAAGCGGACTGAGTTCTACATTGATATGACTGAAGCAACCCTTAACAGGGATCTTCTACTCCTTCCTTGCCTTGCTATACTCAGCAAAGTCAACAGAACACCTGCCCACCTGTCTTCCTTCCTTTCAATGTCTCGTTGGACTGTTAAAAACCTTGCTGCTCGAGGTGTGGTCCAGATACAGGCAGCACTGGCATGGGTGGGCACCCTTCAGAATAAAAACTGGGGGGCCCACCAGCACCTCAGGATGCAGAATCTGCACCTTAGTCAGGTCCTCAGGGACTCAGAGTCCCAGTGAAGTGTGGGCCACTCTCAATCGTTTCTTTGAGTTCTAGACACTGATGTTCTGGATCACCTATAGACCATCCTGCTCTGAAAGTACAAAATAACATTACCTGCCAACTCTTATGGATGTCACTACTTGTCAAAACTTGTGCTTGAGCACTTTACATGCATTATCTCCTGAAATTCTTAAAAAAAGTCTGTGGAGCACGTATGGATGAGGTACTATTCTTTTTTTAAAATTTTTTATTAATTAAAAAAAATTACAAGAAACAAACATTCCCAACACATACACTCAGCAATTCACAATATCATCACATAGTTGCATATTCATCATCATGATCATTTCCCAGAACATTAGCATCAATTCAGAAAAAGAAATAAAAAGACAACAGAAAAATATAACAAACAGAAAAAAAAATTTTACAGGCCATACCCCTTACTGATCCCTTTCATTGATCACTAGCATTTCAAACTAAATCTATTTTAAGATTTGTTCCCCCTATTATTTATTTTTATTCCATATGTTCCTCTCATCTGTTGACTATGCAGATAAAAGCAGCATCAGACACAAGGCTTTCACACAGTCACATTGTGAAATCTGTATCATTATACAATCATCATCAAGAAACACAGCTACTGGAACACAGCTCTACATTTTCAGGCAGTTCCCTCCAGCCTCTCCATTACATCTTGGATAACAAGGTGATATCTACTTAATGCATAGGAATAACCTCCAGGATAACCTCTCAACTCTGTTTGGAATTTCTCATCCATTGACACTTTGTCTCATTTCACTCTTTCCCCTTTTGGTAGAGGTTTTCAAAATCTCTTGATGCTGGGTCTCAGCTCATTCTAGAGTTTTTCTCAATGCCTTGATGCTGAGTCTCAGCTCATTCTGGGATTTCTGTCCCACGTTGCCAGGAAGATCCACACCCCTGGTAGTCATGTCCCATGTAGACAGGGGGAGGGTGGTGGGTCTGCTTGCTGTGTTGGCTGGAGAGAGAGGCCACATTTGAGCAACAAAAGAGGTTCTCTTGGGGGTGACTCTTAGGCTTAATTTTAAGTAGGCTTGACCTATCCCCTGTGGGGTTAAGTTTCATATGAACAAACCCCAAGACTGGGGGCTCAGCCTATAGCTTTGGTTGTCCACACTGCTTGTGAGAATATCAAGAACTCAATTTGGGGAAGTTGAGTTTTCCCCTGTTCTCACCATTCCCCAAAGGGGACTTTGCAAATACTTTTCCAGTCACTGATCAAATCACTCTGGGATTCATTAGGGCATCACCTGGACAAACCAACAAAATCTCATGTCCTATACAAAGTTCCATGTACTTAAGGTGTTCTTAAGTTCTTATCTACATAAGTTATATTAGGAGATGCACTAGTGAAAGTATAGATTTGTACCAAATAAACATTTTGTGCTTTAGTCTCACACATTAGTTGAAATTTTAAAATATTAAGTACCATCTATTTTCAGCACACTGCAGTAATGACATTGTTTTGTTCTTCCTCATGCAAAAACATTTTTTAAATTTGTACATTTAGTCACTATCATTGTACACTCTAGGCATTCCTAGATTACACCATCTCAATCTTTATCATCTATCTTTCTTTGTGATTTCATTTATGCCCCAGCCCTCCTCCCTCTATCATTCTCATATGCAGCTTCATTCAATGTTTTAACATAATTGTATTACAGTTAGGTAATATTGTGCTGTCCATTTCTGAGTTTTTATATTCAGTCCTGTTGCACAATCTGTTTCCCTTCAGCTCCAATTACCCAATATCTTACCCTATTTCTATCTCCTGATGGTCTCTGTTACCAAGGAAATATTCCAAGTTTATTCACTAATGTCAGTTCATATCAGTGAGACCATACAGTATTTGTCATTTTGTTTCTGACTAATCACACTCAGCATAATGTCCTTAAGGTCCATTCATGTTCTTACATACTTCATAACTTCATTCTGCCTTACAGCTGCATAATATTCCATCTTATGTAAGTGTCACAGTTGCTTAGCCAACTGTGTTGATGGACATTTTGGCTGTTTCCATCTCTTGGTAATTGTTAATAATGCTGCTGTAGACACTGGTGTGTAAATGTCCATTTGTGTCCTTGGCCTCGTGTCCTTTGAGTAGAGACAGCATATAGATGGGTCCTGTTTTTTAATCCATTCTGCCAGACTATGTCTTTTGATTGGAGAGTTTAATCCATTAATATTCAGTGTTATTATTGCATGGGTAGTACTTTCTTCTACTATTTTGCCTTCTGGATTTTATATGTCATATCTAATTTTCCTTCTTTTTACCTTTACTCATAGTCTTCCTTTCTACACTCTTCTCCACACCTCTCTTTTATGTCTTCGTATCTGTCTCTAGTGCTCCCTTTAGTATTTCTTGAAGAGCTGGTCTCTTGGTCACAAATTCTCTCAGTGATTTTCTGTCTGAAAATGTTTTAATTTCTCCCTCAGTTTTGAAGGACAATTTTGCTGGATATAGAATTCTTGGTTGGCAGTTTTTCACTTTTAATAATTTAAATATATTATTCCAATGTTTTCTCGCCTCCATGGTTTCTGCTGAGAGATCTGCACACAGTCTTATTGGGCTTCCCTTGTATGTGATGGATTGCTTTTCTCTTGCTGCTTTCAAGATCCTCTCTTTCTCTTTAACTTCTGACATTCTGACTAGTGTCTTAGAGTATGTCTATTTGGATCTGTTCTCTTTGGGGTACGCTGCACTTCTTGGATCTGTAATTTTAAGTCTTTCATAAGAGTTGGGAAATTTTCAGTGATAATTTCCCCCATTAGTTTTTCTCCTCCTTTTCCCTTCTCTTCTCCTTTTGGGACACCCACAACACATATATTCATGCGCTTCATATTGTCTTTCAATTCCCTGAGTCCCTGCTCACATTTTTCCTTTTTTTTTTCCTATAGTTTCTGTTTCTTGTTGGATTTCAGATGGTCCATCCTCCAGTTCAGAAATTCTATGTTCTGTCTCTCAAAATCTACCATTGTAGGTTTGCATTGTTTTTTTCATCTCTTCTACTGTGTCTTTCATTCCCATAAGTTCTGTGATTTGTTTTTTCAGATTATCAGTTTCTTCTTTTTGTTCTTTCCTTGCCTTCTTTATATCCTCCCTCAATTCATTGATTTGGTTTTTGATGAGGCTTTCCATGTCTGTTCGTACATTCTGAATTGTTTCAGCTCCTGTGTGTCATTTGAATTGTTGGTTTGTTCCTTTGACTGGGCCATATCTTCAATTTTCCTAGTGTGATTTGTTATTTTTTGCTGGTGTCTAGGCATTTAATTACCTTAATTAGTTTATTCTGGAGATTGCTTTCACTTCTTTTATCTAGGGTTTTCTTGCTGGATGAATTTGTCTATTTGTTCTTTGACATTCTGTTCAGCTTTATCTGGACCTTTAGCTTAAGTTTTGTTTACAGAGGAGAATTTTTCAGTTCTTGTTTTCTTGTTTCTTGCCCTGCTTGTGTGGTGCCTTTCCCACACACACACTTAGGAGGGTCTACTTAGATATTATTGACCCCAGCCAGATTTTCCCAGACCAAACTGGCCTCCTATCAGGAGGAAAGAATCACCTGCGTCGGTTTTCCCTGAGGGTGAGACCCAGCAGGTTGAAAGACTTTCCTGTGAAGTCTCTGGACTCTGTTTTTCTTATCCTGCCCAGTATGTGATGCTTGTCTGACTGCAGGTCCCACCAGCATAAGATGATGTGGTACCTTTAACTTTGTCATACTCTCCCTGCTGGGGGCATGGTGGAGGCAGAGGAGAGGTTGTAGGCTGGTTTTAATGGCTTCAAATTACCAAGCCCTGGTGTCTGAATTCCTTGATGGAGCAATTCCACCTGGGTGGCGCTTCACCCCTCCCCTGGGGAAGGCACAGGCTCCAGATAAGCCCCCAAAAGAGCTCGCTTCTGCCTATGACTGGGGCAGTTGCAGCCTGAAAAGTCCTACCGCTGTATCCAGAGGCATCAAGCCTTTGTAGAGACACAGCCACAAAAACCTCTGTTTCCTTCTTTTTTTTTTTTCCCCCTTTTTCTGTCAGTCCTGCCCCCTTGGCACCGGGGCAAAACTGAGCAACCTCTGCTTTGATCAGGTTCACCTAAGCTGGGGGCCTATTTTTAGTAGTCAGAATTTGTTAATTAGTTCCACAATTGGCATTTAATTGTGCCCAGTCCCTGCTGCTGGTAAAGTCCTTTCCTTTCCCCTCTGGGGAGCGGCCTGTGGGGGAGGGGCACTGGCCGCCGTAGCTTTGGGAACTCACAGTTCTGGGGGTTGCTCGCAGCCAGTCCAGCTGGTCCAGACTGGGGTACACTGTGTGTCCAGTCACTATCATGGCTCCGGGAGCTGTTCTGTACTGTTTCTGGTTATTTAGTAGTTGTTCTGGAGGACAAACTGAAATGCGCACGTTGTTAAGCTGCCATCTTGACCCGGAAGTACCGAGGTACTATTTTTGAGGTATAGCGGTCAGACAGATATTAAACGATAAGTCAGGACAAATTCCAAGTAGAGCCCGCTCACAGGTACCACACCATATACTGGATCTTGGATATACATTAGTAAATGACTACCGCCACATTTAGGCCACTATAAAAGTTTCTTGAGATTTCCTTCAAAAATGCTAATTCTTCAAGCTTTGGATCAACTTAATAGCCCTCATTTAACCATCTCCCAGTTTGCATACAGGGTGCTGTACTTGAGGAAACAGGCTTAAAACCAGGTAACAAGGACACTAGTTTCAACACTTAGCAGGTCATTCCACCTTTCTACGGCTCAATCTCCTCAACAGTCAGTGAAGGGGTTTGACTGGATGAACTTTTTAGGTTCCTGTCGGCTTGAAAGGAAATGATCTAATCATAATCTTAAGTCAGGAAGACAAACTAAGCATAGCATAAACATATGAGTGTCTGATCAGTGCTGCAGATAAAGGGAAATGATCTAACTTCTTCCTTTTTTCAATCAAAGAAAACCTCACACTGCTATACTGTTGACTTGGGTTTAACTTGTATTCAATTTGCTGTGCTCTCAGGTAATTTAAAAGTTATCTAACACCTCTAGTGTTCTGGCACTGACTGAAGTTTGTTTTGCTGACTTCATGCTCTTCTCTTCTTGTTCAAAAAGTACTTCTCATCCCGATCCCATTTCCCAACCTGCTAACAGGTGTCAAATCATCACGAGAGGGCAGCTTGCAGGTGTGCCTGCTCCTGCCCTTGCCCCAGGCCATCCCAGGCCAGCCCTGCTGTCCTAGTGCCCCCTCTTCTCCCAGTGTCCCTGTTTTCCACCCTCACCTTATCCCTGCCAGGTAACCAGCCTCTCCTAGGGAGAGAGACTGGCTGCACAGATAAATATGGGTCATGGTCATACTGCATAAAAATGGCTGTCACAGTTTCAACAGCGCTGACCATCTGCGTGCCACACTGCTGGTGTGAGGTGAAGAGAAAGGCATGGGGCTGTACAAGTGGAGTGGAAGGTTTTAAGAATTCTCGTGTACTTGGAAACTTTAATATGGCCTGTATACTTAATATGGTCTTCGACTATAGCTCTGTTTCAATCAAAAAGACATCAAGTGCAATACTTGTAAAAAATCTGACTTTTTGATCCCCCGATGAATCCCAGAATGATTTGATCAGTGACTGGAAAAGTATTTGCAAGCCCCCTTCGGGGAATGGAGAGTGGGGAGAAATTCAACTTCCCCAAGTTGAATTCTTGATATTCTCACAAGCAGTGTGGACAACCAAAGCTATAGGCAGAGCCCCCAGTCTTGGGGTTTGTTCACATGAAACTTAACCCCACAAAGGATAGGTCAAGTCTACTTAAAATTGAGGCCTAAGAGTCACCCCCAAGAGAGCCTCTTTTGTTGCTCAGATGTGGCCTCTCTCTCCAGCCAACACAATGAGCAGTCTCACCCTCCCCCTCTCTGCGTGGGACATGACTCCCAGGGGTGTGGACCTTCCTGGCAACATGGGACAGAGATCCTGGAATGAGCTGAGACTCAGGATCAAGGGACTGAGAAAAACCCTAGAATGAGCTGAGAATTAACATCAAGGGATTGAGAGAAACTTCTCGACTAAAAGGGGGAAGAGTGAAATGAGAACAAAGTGTCAATGACTGAGAGATTCCAAACAGAGTTGAGAGGTTATCCTGGAGGTTATTCTTACGCATTAAGTAGATATCACCTTGTTCTTCAAAATGTAGTGGAGAGGCTGGAGGGAATTTCCTGAAAATGTAGTGCTGTGTTCCAGTAGCCATGTTTCTTGATGATGATTGAACAATGATATAGCTTTCACAATGAGACTCTGTGAATGTGAAAACCTTATGTCTGATGCTCCTTTTAGTTACTGTATCAACAGAAGAGAAGAACATATGGAATAAAAATAAATAATAGGGGGAACAATTGTTAAAATAAATTCAGTTTGAAATAGTGGTAAATGAAAGCAAGGGGTAAGGGGTATGGTATGTATAGTTTTTTTTCTCTATTATCATTTTATTTCTTTTTCTGTTGTCTTTTTATTTCTTTTTCTAAATCGATGCAAATATACTAAGAAATGATGAATATGTAACTATGTGCTGATATTAAGAATTACTGATTGTATATGTAAAAAATAAATAAATAAATAAATAATAGGGGGAACAAATGTTAAATTTAGTCTGAAATGCTAGTGGTAAATGAAAGCGAGGGGTAAGGAGTATGGTATGTACAATCTGTTTTTTCTCTATTATCGTTTTATTTCTTTTTCTGTTGTCTTTTTATTTCTTTTTCTAAATCGATGCAAATGTTCCAAGAAATGATGAATATGCAACTATGTGATGATATTAAGAATTACTGATTGTATATGTAGAACGGAATGATATCTTAATGTTTCGTTTGTTAATTTTTTTTAATTAATAAAAAAAGTTTTTAAAAATCTGACTTTTATGGGGGAAGAGGGTACAATGGAAAAAATGGCAAAATAATAACTTTGGCTCACTCCCAAGTGCTCTCTTAAACAATCTTCAACTAAAGAAATGGGACTTACTAGCCTCAGGGCACAATGCTGCGGCCCCAGTAAACCAGTGGCCCCATTCCCACCACACTGACCTGCCTCAGAGAGCTGCCAAGAAATGTGTTTGTCAGCTACTAATGATTTTTAGAGAACCGGGTTCTAAAAGGCAGAAATTTTAAACCTGAAGAATGTGGTTCATGTACAGACTAACATTAAAATCTACCATTCTTACTTTTAAATTAAGTTCCATGCTTCAAAAAGGGCAGAAAACAAGAGGCTACGGTCAAAGCATTTGTATAAGTGTTTTTATATGTTCTCACTTTTGTGTTCACGTGTCTAGTGTGGATGTGCACACTGGCTGTGCCCTCCACAAGACTGTAGCTCCTGGGTACAGGCGCCAGTTCTTCTAGGTTTCCCATCTATCCCCTGCTGTAGCTCAGTGTGTGTAGACCTCTGGGCTCAATATATATTTCTTGAATGAATGAATGAACCTTTCAGCTACTGCTAAAGCTGATCTGATAGCAATAATCGGGACTGCCTAACGGCCTACACAGCCCAGTTCACTACTGAAAAAGTTATCAGTCCAAACTGTTCCCTTCTCACCATTATTTTCCTGCATACTAACTCCCTTCTCCTTTTTACAGTGAGGAAGATGCCATCTGCTTTTCAATCCACAATTCATTCACTAGAAAGAGAGATCCAATGCATAGCTAAACATCCATTTTCCTTAGTAGAATTTCTAATATTTCCTGAATTATTTCCAACTATAGCATCCCAGATGTTTGAAAAGTTTCATGATTTGCACCTTTATAAAGGAAGAGTCAAGTTTCTTGGGAACTATAACAATCCAATAAAACTGACAGAGTTCAAATGTTTCCTTGTATCATGGAGAAGAGTGTGGTACAAAGAAAAGAGCACTACTAGCCAGTATCCACCACTTAACAGGAATATGAAGTGGCCCAATCACTTAACTAGTCCTTTCTCTGTATAACAGATATGATACTTACCTCACAATATTCTTGAGAAGATGCAACAATTAAATGTATGTTAAAGTGCTCTGAAAATGGTGGCTGCCTTACAAATGAATATGATTAGTGTATATACGGCCCACATCCAGCGGCATCTTTTGTTAGTTTCTTCATAGTGAGTGGTTCTCCTAATTAGATGTGGACCAGCCAGCCAGTCATCACAGGGAAGGGCACACTGTGAGTCAATCTGGGTCCGCAGCAGTCTCCATTTACATGAAATGTGCAGAAACCTGGTGTCAAGAGACATTATGCTCAACTATCTGCTACCCCCAAACCAACGGATTATGTCCTTCCTCCTATAAGTGAACAGGAGGCCGATGGCTTTGGTTTTACAAAATTTTATATTTGAAAAACCCCAAAACTCTTCCCAAGGTCAGCCTAAGCACGCCAATTCACAGAGGTGCATCTCCGTCCATAACATCACTCTGTCAGAAGTAAAAGGTTCTTAATCCTTCACAAAGCCCCCTTCTCTGCTCACTTCTCACTTCTATGAGCAGGGCAAAGCATCCAAATCCACTTCTTCATGAAAGATGCCGTGATTTTCAAGTGTATTGTCAGAACAACTCTGGCCATTGTAAGAGACCATCTAAAGTTACTTAAGTACAAATAAACTATCCTTTAACATTTAATAAATCACAATCATGTGGGTGGGCCACGGTGGCTCAGCAGGCAGAGTTCTTGCCTGCCATGCCAGAGACCCAGGTTCGATTCCTGGTGCTTGCCCATGCCGGGAAAAAAAAAAATCACAATCATGTTATGTTTCTAAATATATCTGGCAAAGAATACACAAAGTTGGCAGTGTGGAGATATGTCTTGATGAGGTTCTGGACTAGACATTTTTTTTAAAGAGAAAGAGTATTTATTTAGGCCACCAACTAGGATCATAATAAATAATGCAATTTACTAATGTCATAACAGATGTTCTCATTCATTTAGTGCATTTGTAAATACACAAGAAAGCTGGCACACCGGTCTGTGGGGGTGGATCTGGAAAAGTGTCTCTGGCAATACAGTGAAAGTTAACAGTGTGAAGGACACCAAAGAGGTTCTCTTTCCTATCAATTAAAAAAAAAGTATTTCCCCTGTGGATCTGTGAATAAATGATAACTTCCCCTCTAATTTCTACTTTTTGTAAAACATGCCAAAAATAAGCCAACTGTCAGAGGATTCAGGCTGATAAAATTTTATCAATATTTCCAATGGAAAACCAATTTTAGAAAAGAAATGACAAAAACACACTCTCTGCGTTTCAACGCTAAGACTTCTATATTGCTGGAATCATTTAAAACAATGAATGAAATGTGCCTGAAGGACATAAAACCTAAGGATACAGATGTCTGTAAATAGTGATTTCAATATTCAATATATCAATGTTACAACAGTATTATGATGTTTGTAATTTGCTAAATAAATGACCAATTATCTGACTGCAAAAGCAATGAACTTTGATTAAAGCTTAATTCTGGTAGTGAATTTCACACAAAGGGTCAAAAGATAATCTTTAACATAAAACTTTAAAAGAAATAATTAAACACATCTTAAACACTAAAAAAGCGTTTTTAATTGATATTTACAGTTCATCAATGATACACGTGTATAGTTAATTTAGCCAATTTGCCAGTCTTGAATCCTCTTCCAACATCTGCTTTTAATAACAGGCAAATCAGTTAATGAAGGAGATCCATTGAATGATCCAGAGTAGTTTGATGTATGGCCATTTGGCTTGGAGACAGCATTTAATGGGAGTGCCATCCATCTATACTATGGGATCTTCAAATACCATAACAATTGCAATCCCTTCTACATACGTCACCTTTTTGTTATGGCTTGATGGCTTCAACCTGTTGTAGTGGTAGACAGTAAATGACTCTGGACTGCTGGAGCCCTGATCAGGAAAAAATTCTTGAAGAAATGGGCCCAATAATACAAGTCATAGTCCTTCTGGATCCATTTATTCTTTTTTTTTTACATGGGCAGGCACCGTGAATCGAACCCGGGTAATCTGGTAAGCAGACAAGCATTCTTGCCTGCTGAGCCACCGTGGCCTGCCCTGGATCCATTTATTCTTGATGAGGTTTATATATTCAGAATCTGAAAGAAGGTCCAACACTTTCGTCACATCTTCTAGAAGTGAATCAGGTATGAACCCATTACTTTCTAGATCATAACTTTGGAAAACTCTTCTTGCTTTTTCTGAAGGAGCCTCAGGGGCAACTAAAGCCATATCCACTGCCAACAATCCAAATGGGGAATTTTGGAGATTTCAAGTAAGAACCAACCTTACAGTATCTAAAAGCTTCCATTAGTGTTAGGAAGTCTACAGCTGCTTGTTCATGTACACCAAGAGGTTACATTCCGGAGCATCCTGTCACCATCCCATACGTTAGACACAGCATGTCCCATCAGCAGGAGGTTAAACTTTGGCTATGTTGTCCATATACAGGATCTATGAGAAGTTCACTTACATTTTTAATTTCATTTTTTAGATTTTTCAAAGCCCTTTGTCAGTAACACAGAATATAGAAAGAGCAATTCTCCAAATTTGTTTCCCTGGCTGGAATACTGGTCCAAGATAGCATCTTTTAATTCTGATAAACTTCCAAACGACATTTTCTGAATTAATGCATGAAATTGCTCAAAGCCAAGCTCTTCAACAGCCAAGAAAGAAGAATGTTTCATTTGACAACTGGACTCTGCAGGATCTCCCAAATGACGAGCTGTTTCCGTGGTAGTCTTTCCTCTTATCCATGATGCCAAGTAAAAGGATCTAGAGTCCAACAAGCATTCTCTAAAATATCACACAAGGTATGAGAAAGAAGTTCCTTCTGCTCTTCCTCTGAGCAATCCCTCCAGGAAGATTTCTCAGAAGAAAACAGGCGCTTTTTCAAAAGAAAGCCTGCACAGGTGCAATAACAGGACAGGCGCCACCTTCAAACTGTTCTAATGCAGATTCATCAGATTCACTAAACACAAACCCTTGTGGCCAGTGGCAGAAGATGGTGTCCGAGAGGCTGGGCTGTCCTGGGCACCCCACACCAGTTCCAGCAGCTCACGGGTCAGCTGGGACATGGCAGGATGGTGGCAAGTGGGCCTACACTTTCAGGACTCCTGGCCCAAATATGGAAAAGGGGCGGTGTGGGAGGCCAGGTCATGGCGGGGCAGACGAGCCTGAAGGTGAGGCAGGCTGTGGGAGCAGGATGTAGCACCAAGGTGCGTGCTGTCAAACCCCGCCAAGCAGCGATGACAGCTCTGGATTAGAAACTTTATTCCCCCCCCCCCAAAAACAAAGCAAAATAATTGATTTAATGGTTAATATACAAGCAAAATTTAACTCCCAGTCTGAGAAGTGACCTTCCAACCTTAAGAAATACACACAAACAGAAACTGTGAAACAATTCCAGAGGGATAAATGAAGGCCTGTTAAGAAATTATGAGCCCCACATTTTTAAAGATAAAAGGATTACAATAATGGGCTTGACCCTTTTTCACACAAACTATAAATTTTGCTTATACTAGTGACATCAAAGACAAAAGACTGAAGAGGGGAGGGACATGTGACACAGATCTCACATTCTCAAATAGCTTTTTCCCTATATTCACACTGTATACACCTACAAACAGCATTTTTCAGGCTGATTTTTTTTTTTCTTTGCATGGGCAGACATTGGAAATCAAACCCGTGTCTCCGGCATGACAGGCTAGAACTCTGCCTGCTGAGCCATTGTGGCCCGCCAATATTAGGCTGATTTTTAACTGCTGATTTTTCTAGTCTGTTTCAGAAGACTAAAAGGGTGCACTTATTAAAGCTTTGAATACTCTACCAAAAATTTCCTTCTCATGAAGTACCAAGAGAAGCAGCATGATTCTAGCTGGGAAAACCAAAGAGAATAAAACTAAATATGAATCTACTGTCTTTATTCATAGATGACATGATCCTTAACAGACAGTATCCTAAATAATCTACAGCCAAACTACTAAAACTAACAAAATATTTCAGCAAGGATGTAAGACTGTGTTTTAGTTTGCTAACTGCCAGAATGCAATATACCAGAAAGAGAATGACATTTAAAAAGGGGAATTTAATAAGTTGCTAGTTTACAGTTCTAAGGCCGAGAAAATGTCCCAATTAAAACAAGTCTATAGAAATGTCCAATCAAAGGCATCCATCCAGGGAAAGATCCATCCAGGTTCAAGAAGGCCAATGAGGACTTCTGGGCCAAGACGGCGGCTTAGCGATGTGCACGTTTTAGTTCATCCTCCAGAACAACTACTAAATAACCAGAAACAGTACTGAGCAGCTCC
Organism: Tamandua tetradactyla; assembly: GCF_023851605.1. Classification (NCBI taxonomy): domain Eukaryota; kingdom Metazoa; phylum Chordata; class Mammalia; order Pilosa; family Myrmecophagidae; genus Tamandua; species Tamandua tetradactyla. The sequence goes on along the minus strand of NC_135345.1, from coordinate 3,014,387 downwards.
TGGGGCCACATTAGTGACTGGACACACAGCGTACCCCAATCTGGACCACCTGGACCGGCTGTGAGCCCCCCCGAGCCATGAGTTCCCCAAGCCGCAGCGGCCCATGCCCCTACCCCAAAGGCTGCTTCCCAGAGGGGAAAGAAAAGAGACTTTACCAGCAGCAGGGGCTGAGCCCAACCAAATGCCAATTGTGGAATTAATTAACAAATTCTGACTACTAAAAATAGGCCCCCAGCTCAGGTGAAACTGGTCAAATGGAGGTCACTGATTTTTACCCTGGCGCCAAGGGGGCAGGGCTGATGGAGAAAGAAAAAAAAAGGAAACAGAGTTTTTTGTGGTTGAGTTTCTACAAAGGCTTGACTGCCTTTGGATACAGAGGCAGGACTTCTCAGGCAGGCTGCAACTGCCCCAGGCACAGGCAGAAACAAGCTCATTTGAGGGCTTGTCTGGAGCCTGTGCAAATCCCAGGGGAGGGGTGAAGCCCAACTCAGATGGAATCCCTGCCTCAAGGAATTCAGACACCAGGGCTTGGTAATTTGAAGCCATTAAAACCAGCCTACAACCTCTCCTCTGTCTCCACCATGCCCCCAGCAGGGAGAGTATGACAAAGTTAAAGGTACCACATCATCTTATGCTGGTGGGACCTGCAGTCAGACAAGCATCACATACTGGGCAGGATAAGAGAAACAGAGTCCAGAGACCTCACAGGAAAGTCTTTCAACCTGCTGGGTCTCACCCTCAGGGAAAACCGACGCAGGTGACTCTTTCCTCCTGATAGGAGGCCAGTTTGGTCTGGGAAAATCCGGCTGGCATCTATAATATCTAAGGAGACCCTCCTAAGGGTGGGGGGAAAAAGGGACCATACAGGTAGGGCAAGAAACAAGAAAACAACTGAAAAATTCTCCTCTGTTAAACAGAACCTAAGCTAGAGGTCCAGATAAAGCTGAACTGAATGTCAAAGAACAGATAGACAACAAATTCATCCAGCAAGAAAACCCTAGGTAAAAGAAGTGAAAGCAATCTCCAGAATAAACTAATTAACGTAATTAAATGCCTAGATGCCAGCAAAAAAAAACAAATCACACTAGGAAAATTGAAGGTATGGCCCAGTCAAAGGAATAAACCAAAAATTCAAATGACATACAGGAGCTGAAGCAATTAATTCAGAATATATGAACAAACATGGAAAACCTCATCAAAAACCAAATCAATGAATTGTGGGAGGATATAAAGAAGGCAAGGAATGAACAAAAAGAAGAAATCGAAAGTCTGAAAAAACAAACCACAGAACTTATGGGAATGAAAGGCACACTAAAAGAGATGAAAAAAACAGTGGAAATCTACAATGGTAGATTTCGAGAGGCAGAACACAGGAGTAGTGAACTGGAGGATGGAACATCTGAAATCTGACAAGAAAAAGAAAATATAGGGAAAAAATGAAAAATATGAGCAGGGACTCAGGTAATTGAATGAAAATATAAAGCACATGAATGTACGTGTTGTGGGTGTCCCAGAAGGAAAAGAGAAGGGAAAAGGAGGAGGAAAACTAATGGAGGAAATTATCACTGAAAATTTCCCAACTCTTATGAAAGATTTAAAATTACAGATCCAAGAAGTGCAGCGTACTCCAAAGAGAATGTATCCAAACAGACATACTCCAAGATATTTACTAATCAGAATGTCAGAGGTCAATGAGAAAGAGAGAATCTTGAAAGCAACAAGAGAAAAGCAATCCATCACATACAAGGGAAACCCAATAAGACTATGCGTAGATTTCTTAGCAGAAACCATGGAGGCGAGAAGACAGTGGGATGACATATTTAAATTAATAAAAGAGAGAAACTGCCAACCAAGAATTCTATATCCAGTAAAACCGTCCTAAAATAATGAGGGAGAAATTAAAACTTTTTCTGACAAAAAATCACTGAGAGAATTTGTGACCAAGAGACTGGCTCTGCAAGAAATACTAAAGGGAACACTAGAGGCAGATATGAAAAGACATGAGGGAGAGAGGTGTGGAGAAGAGTGTAGAAATGAGGACTATGAGTAAAGGTAAAAAGAAGAAAAATTAGATATGACATATAAAATACAAAAGGTAAAATGGTAGAAAAAAGTGCTACCCACACAGTAATAACACTAAATGATAATGGATTAAACTTCCCAATCAAAAGACATAGACTGGCAGAATGGATTAAAAAACAGGACCCATCTCTATGCTGTCTACAGGAAACACATCTTAGACCCAAGGATAAACATAGGTTGAAAGTGAAAGATTGGGAAAAGATATTTCATGCAAATAACAATCAGAAAAGAGCAGGAGTAGCTATACTAATATCCAACAAATTAGACTTCAAATGGAAAACAGCTAAAAGAGACAAAGAAAGACACTATGTTCCTTTTAACAAAAGGAACAATTCAACAAGAAGACATAACAGTCATAAATATTTATGCACCAAGCCAGAATGCTCCAAAACACATGAGGCAAACCTGAAAAGAGAAATAGACACATCTACCATAATAGTTGGAGACTTCAATTCCATACTCTTATCAATGAACAGAACATCTATGATCAGAGGATCAATAAAGAAACAGAATACTACGATAAATGAGCTAAACTTAACAGACACTTAGAGAACATTACACCCCACAACAGCACGATACACTTTTTTCTCAAGTGCTCATGGATCATTCTTAAAGATAGACCACATGCGGGGTCACAAAGCAAGTCTGAATAAATTTAAAAAGATTGAAATCATACAAAACGCTTTCTCAGATCCTGAAGGAATGAAGTTGGAAATCAATAATAGGCAGAGAGCCAGAAAATCCACAAGTATGTGGAGGCTTAAAAACACATTCTTTTTTTTTTTTTTTTTTTAATTAAAGGAAAGAAAAAAAAAGTAACAAAACATTTAGAAATCATACCATTCTACATATGCACTCAGTAATTCTTAACATCATCACATAGATGCATGATCATCGTTTCTTAGTACATTTGCATCAGTTTAGAGGAACTAGCAACACAACAGAAAAAGATATAAAATGTTAATATAGAGAAAAGAAATAAAAGTAGTAATAATAGTAAAAAAAAAAAAACCCTATAGCTCAGATGCAGCTTCATTCAGTGTTTTAACATGATTACTTTACAATTAGGTAGTATTCTGCTGTTCATTTTTGAGTTTTTGTATCTAGTCCTGTTGCACAGTCTGTATCTCTTCAGCTTCAATTACCCATTATCTTACCCTGTTTCTAACTCCTGCTGGACTCTGTTACCAATGACATATTCCAAGTTTATTCTCGAATGTCCGTTCACATCAGTGGGACCATACAGTATTTGTCTTTTAGTTTTTGGCTGGACTCACTCAGCATAATATTCTCTAGGTCCATCCATGTTATTACATGCTTCATAAGTTTATCTTGTCTTAAAGCTGCATAATATTCCATCGTATGTATATAACACAGTTTGTTTAGCCATTCTTCTGTTGATGGACATTTTGGCTGTTTTCATCTCTTTGCAATTGTAAATAACGCTGCTATAAACATTGGTGTCCAAATGTCCGTTTGTGTCTTTGCCTTTAAGTCCTTTGAGTAGATACCTAGCAATGGTATTGCTGGGTCGTATGGCAATTCTATATTCAGCTTTTTGAGGAACCGCCAAACTACCTTGCACAGTGGTTGCACCATTTGACATTCCCACCAACAGTGGATAAGTGTGCCTCTTTCACTGCATCCATTCCAGCACTTGTCATTTTCTGTTTTGTTGATAATGGCCATTCTGGTGGGTGTGAGATGATATCTCATTATGGTTTTGATTTGCATTTCTCTAATGGCCAGGGACATTGAGCATCTCTTCATGTGCCTCTTGGCCATCCGTATTTCCTCTTCTGAGAGGTGTCTGTTCAAGTCTTTTTCCCATTTTGTAATTGGGTTGGCTGTCTTTTTGTTGTTGAGTTGAACAATCTCTTTATAAATTCTGGATACTAGACCTTTATCTGATATGTCATTTCCAAATATTGTCTCCCATTGTGTAGGCTGTCTTTCTACTTTCTTGATGAAGTTCTTTGATGCACAAAAGTGTTTAATTTTGAGGAGCTCCCATTTATTTATTTCCTTCTTCAGTGCTCTTGCTTTAGGTTTAAGGTCCATAAAACCACCTCCAGTTGTAAGATTCATAAGATATCTCCCTACATTTTCCTCTAACTGTTTTATGGTCTTAGACCTAATGTTTAGTCTTTGATCCATTTTGAGTTAACTTTTGTATAAGGTGTGAGATACGGGTCTTCTTTCATTCTTTTACATATGGATATCCAGTTCTCTTGGCACCATTTATTGAAGAGACTGTTCTGTCCCAGGTGAGTTGGCTTGACTGCCTTATCAAAGATCAAATGTCCATAGATGAGAGGGTCTATATCTGAGAACTCTATTCGATTCCATTGGTCGATATATCTATCTTTATGCCAATACCATGCTGTTTTGACCACTGTGGCTTCATAATATGCCTTAAAGTCAGGCAGCGTGAGACCTCCAGCTTCGTTTTTTTTCCTCAAGATGTTTTTAGCAATTCAGGGCACCCTGCCCTTCCAGATAAATTTGCTTATTGGTTTTTCTATTTCTGAAAAATAAGTTGTTGGGATTTTGATTGGTATTGCATTGAATCTGTAAATCAATTTAGGTAGGATTGACATCTTAACTATATTTAGTCTTCCAATCCATGAACACGGTATGCCCTTCCATCTATTTAGGTCTTCTGTGATTTCTTTTAACAGTTTTTTGTAGTTTTCTTTATATAGGTTTTTTGTCTCTTTAGTTAAAATTATTCCTAGGTATTTTATTCTTTAGTTGCAATTGTAAATGGGATTCGTTTCTTGATTTCCCCCTCCGCTTGTTCAGTGCTAGTGTATAGAAATGCTACAGATTTTTGAATGTTGATCTTGTAACCTGCTACTTTGCTGTATTCATTTATTAGCTCTAGTAGTTTTCTTGTGGATTTTTCCGGGTTTTCAATGTATTCTATCATATCGTCTGCAAACAGTGATAGTTTTACTTCTTCCTTTCCAATTTTGATGCCTTGTATTTCTTTTTCTTGTCTAATTGCTCTGGCTAGAACCTCCAACACAATGTTGAATAATAGTGGTGATAGTGGACATCCTTGTCTTGTTCCTGATCTTAGGGGGAAAGTTTTCAATTTTTCCCCATTGAGGATGATATTAGCTGTGGGTTTTTCATATATTCCCTCTATCATTTTAAGGAAGTTCCCTTGTATTCCTATCTTTTGAAGTGTTTTCAACAGGAAAGGATGTTGAATCTTGTCAAATACCTTCTCTGCATCGATTGAGATGATCATGTGATTTTTCTGCTTTGATTTGTTGATGTGGTGTATTACATTAATTGATTTTCTTATGTTGAACCATCCTTACATACCTGGGATGAATCCTACTTGGTCATGATGTATAATTCTTTTAATGTGTTGTTGGATACGATTTGCTATAATTTTATTGAGGATTTTTGCATCTATATTCATTAGAGAGATGGGTCTGTAGTTTTCTTTTTTTGTAATATCTTTGCCTGGTTTTGGTATGAGGGTGATGTTGGCTTCATAGAATGAATTAGGTAGTTTTTCCTCCACTTTGATTATTTTGAAGAGTTTGAGGAGAGTTGGTACTAATTCTTTCTGGAATGTTTGATAGAATTCACATGTGAAGCCGTCTGGTCCTGGACTTTTCTTTTTAGGGAGCTTTTGAATGACTAATTCATTCTCTTTACTTGTGATTGGTTTGTTGAGGTCATCTATTTCTTCTTGAGTCAAAGTTGGTTGTTCATGTCTTTCCAGGAACCTGTCCATTTCCTCTAAATTGTTGTATTTATTGGCGTAAAGTTGTTCATAGTATCCTGTTATTACCTCCTTTATTTCTGTGAGGTCAGTAGTTATGTCTCCTCTTCCATTTCTGATCTTATTTATTTGCATCCTCTCTCTTCTTCTTTTTGTCAGTCTTGCTAAGGGCCCATCAATCTTATTGATTTTCTCATAGAACCAACTTCTGGTCTAATTGATTTTCTCTATTGTTTTCATGTTTTCAATTTCATTTATTTCTGCTCTAATTTTTGTTATTTCTTTCCTTTTGCTTGCTTTGGGATTAGTTTGCTGTTCTTTCTCCAGTTCTTCCAAATGGACAGTTAATTCCTGCATGTTTGCCTTTTCTTCTTTTCTGATAAAGGCATTTAGGGCAATAAATTTCCCTCTTAGCACTGCCTTTGCTGCGTTCCGTAAGTTTTGATATGTTGTGTTTTCATTTTCATTCGCCTCTAGGTATTTACTAATTTCTCTTGCAATTTCTTCTTTGACCCACTCGTTGTTTAAGAGTGTGTTGTTTAGCCTCCATGTATTTGTGAATTTTCTCGCACTCCGCCTATTATTGATTTCCAACTTCATTCCTTTATGATCCGAGAAAGTGTTGTGTATGATTTTAATCTTTTTAAATTTGTTAAGACTTGCTTTGTGACCCAGCATATGGTCTATCTTTGAGAATGATCCATGAGCACTTGAAAAAAAGGTGTATCCTGCTGTTGTGGGATGTAATGTCCTATAAATGTCTGTTAAGTCTAGCTCATTTATAGTAATATTCAGATTCTCTATTTCTTTATTGATCCTCTGTCTAGATGCTCTGTACATTGATGAGAGTGGTGAATTGAAGTCTCCAACTATTATGGTATGTGTCTGTTTTCCTTTTCAGTGTTTGCAGTGCATTCCTCACGTATTTTGGGGCATTCTGGTTCGGTGCGTAAATATTTATGATTGTTATGTCTTCTTGTTTAATTGTTCCTTTTATTAGTATATAGTGTCCTTCTTTGTCTCTTTTAACTGTTTTACATTTGAAGTCTAATTTGTTGGATATTAGTATAGCCACTCCTGCTCTTTTCTGGTTGTTATTTGCATGAAATATATTTTCCCAACCTTTCCTTTCAACCTATATTTATCTTTGGGTCTAAGATATGTTTCCTGTAGACAGCATATAGAAGGATCCTGTTTTTTAATCCATTCTGCCAGTCTATGTCTTTTGATTGGGGAATTCAGTCCATTAACATTTAGAGTTATTACTGTTTGGATAATATTTTCCTCTACCATTTTGCCTTTTGTATTATATATATCACATCTGACTTTCCTTCTTTCTACACTCTTCTCCATACCTCTCTCTTCTGTCTTTTTGTATCTGACTCTAGTGCTCCCTTTAGTATTTCTTGCAGAGCTGGTCTCTTGGTCACAAATTCTCTCAGTGACTTTTTGTCTGAGAATGTTTTAATTTCTCCCTCATTTTTGAAGGACAATTTTGCTGGATATAGGACTCTTGGTTGGCAGTTTTTCTCTTTTAGTAACTTAAATATATCATCCCACTGTCTTCTAGCTTCCATGGTTTCTGCTGAGAAATCTACACATAGTCTTATTGGGTTTCCCTTGTATGTGATGGATTGCTTCTCTCTCGCTGCTTTCAAGATCCTCTCTTTCTCTTTGACCTCTGACATTCTAACTAGTAAGTGTCTTGCAGAACGCCTATTTGGGTCTAATCTCTTTGGGGTGCGCTGCACTTCTTGGATCTGTAATTTTAGGTCTTTCATAAGAGTTGGGAAATTTTCAGTGATAATTTCTTCCATTAGTTTTTCTCCTCCTTTTTCCTTCTCTTCTCCTTCTGGGACACCCACAACACGTATATTTGTGTGGTTCATATTGTCCTTGAGTTCCCTGATACCCTGTTCAAATTTTTCCATTCTTTTCCGGATAGTTTCTGTTTCTTTTTGGAATTCAGATGTTCCATCCTCCAAATCACTAATTCTGTCTTCTGTCTCTTTAAATCTATCATTGTAGGTATCCATTGTTTTTTCAATCTTTTCTACTTTATCCTTCACTTCCATAAGCTCTGTGATTTGTTTTTTCAGTTTTTCTATTTCTTCTTTTTGATCAGCCCATGTCTTCTTCATGTCCTCCCTCAATTTATCGATTTCATTTTTGAAGAGGTTTTCCATTTCTGTTCGTATATTCAGCATTAGTTGTTTCAGCTCCTGTATCTCATTTGAACTATTGGTTTGTTCCTTTGACTGGGCCATATTTTCAATTTTCTGAGCGTGATCCGTTATCTTCTGCTGGCGTCTGGGCATATAGTCAGATTTCCCTGGGTGTTGGACCCCACAGGTTGAAAGATTTTTCTGTGAAATCTCTGGGTTCTATTTTTGTTATCCTGCCCGGTAGGTGGTGCTCGTGGCACACGTTTGTCTACGTTTTCCACCAGAGAAAGTTGCTGTGGGTCCTTTAACTTTGGAAAACTCTCGCCTTTGGGGAGGTTCAGCAGCTGAAGCGACTTGGAAGAGTGCCAGCTGGCCCGGGGTCCGAACGCGGGGAGGGTCGCCAGCCGCCGCAGCACGGGAGAGCGCCCAACCGAATTTCCTAGTCGGCCCGGGGCGCCAAGCATGGCGGGAGGGCGCCAGCTGTCGCAGCCCGTGAGAGTGCACTGTTCCCAGCCAGACCGGGGAGTCACGTGTTTGGAAGGGACCCCCCGGTCACCGTTCTCCGCAGTCTGGGGATTTCCAACCCAACTCTCTCAGTTGGTCCGGGGGGCCTCGCATGGTGGGGGCGCCAGCCGCCGTGGCCCAAGGTGACCGCCTGCCCAATTCTGCCAGCTGGCCTGGGAAGGAGGAAGGGAGGGACTCCGGCCGCTTGCCGTCCCGCCCAGGAAAGGCCACGCCCCTCGGTGATCTCACCGGAGCTGGTTCTCCCAGACAGTCAGCCGTTTCAGGATGGGGTACGCCGTCCCTTTGATCTCCGTCGTGGCTCCGGGAGCTGCTCTGTATTGTCTCCACTCCCCCAGTAACTGTTCTGGAGGAGGAAAGGTGAGGGTGGCAAGGCTGTCGAGGTTGGTGGCGGAGGAGCCGGTGAAGGCGGAAGAGGGCACGGTGGTGGTTGGAGAGCCACCGGGGCTGGCGGACAAAGAGGGGAGAGGAGGGCAGGCGGGCCGGCTGCTTTGGGGCATGGGCGCCGCACGCCGGGCTGGCGGACAAAGAGGGGAGAGGAGGGCGGGCGGGCCGGCTGCTGCGGGGCGTGGGCGCCGCGCACCAGGCCGGCGGACAAAGAGGGGAGAGGAGGGCGGGCGGGCCGGCTGCTGCGGGCCTTGGGCGCTGCGCGCCGGGCCGGTGGACAAAGAGGGGAGAGCAACAACACACTCTTAAACAACCAGTGGGTCAAGGAAGAAATTACAAGAGAAATTAGTGAATATCTCGAGGCAAATGAAAATGAAAACACAACATATCAAAACTTATGGGATGCAGCAAAGGCAGTGCTAAGAGGGAATATATTGCCCTAAATGCCTATATCAAAAAAGAAGAAAGCAAAAATTAAGAAATTAACTGCTCACTTGGAAGAACTAGAGAAAGAACAGCAAACTAACCTCAAAGCAAGCAAAAGGAAAGAAATAACGAAGATTGGAGCAGAAATAAATGAAATTGAGACCATGAAAACAATCAAGAAAATCAACAAAACTGGAAGTTGGTTCTATGAGAAAATCAATAAGATTGATGGACCCTTAGCAAGGCTGACAAAAAGAAGAAGAAAGAGGATGCAAATAAATAAAATCAGAAATGGAAGTGGAGACATAACCACTGACCACACAGAAATAAAGGAGGTAATGAGAAGATACTATGAACAACTTTATACTAATAAACTAGACAACATAGATGTAATGGACAACTTTCTAGAAAGGCATGAACAACCAACAATGGCTTGAGAAGAAACAGACAACCTCAACAAACCAATCACAAGTAAAGAAATTGAATTAGTGTTTAATAAGTTTCCAAAAAACAATAGTCGAGGACCAGATGGCTTCACATGTAAATTCTATCAAGTATTCATGAAAGAATTAGTACCAATCCTGCTCAAACTCTTCAAAAAAACTGAAGAGGAGGGAAGGTTACCTACTCATTCTCTAAAGCCAATATCAGCCTCATACCAAAGCCAGACAAAGATACTACAAGAAAAGAAAATTACAGAACAATCTCTCTAATGAACACAGATTCAAAAATCTTCAACAAAATTCTTGCAAATCGAATCCAGAAGTACGTTAAAAGAATTATACACCATGACCAAGTAGGATTCATCTCAGGTATGCAAGGATGGTTCAACATAAGAAAATCAATTAATGCAATACATCTTCTCAACAAATCAATGCAGAAAAACCACATGGTCATCTTGATCGATACAGAAAAGGCATTTGACAAAACTCAACATCCTTTCTTGTTGAAAACACTTCAAAGGATAGGAATAGAAGGGAACTTCTTCAACACAATGGGGAAAAACTGAAAACTTTCCTCCTAAGATCAGGAACAAGACAAAGATGTCTACTGTTACCATTGTTATTCAACATTGTGTTGGAAGTTCTAGCCAGAGCAATTAGACAAGAAAAAGAAATACAAGGCATCAAAATTGGAAAGGAAGAAGTAAAACTCTCACGGTTTGCAGATGACATGATATATGTTGAAAACCCCAAAAAATCTACAGCAAACTACTAGAGCTAATAAATGAGTACAGCAAAGTGGCAGGTTACAAGATCAACACTCAAAAATCTGTAGTGTTTCTATATACTAATAATGAACAATCTCAGGGGGAAATCAAGAAAAAAATTCCATTTACAATTGCAACCAAAAAAATAAAATATTTAAGAATAAATTTAATGAAGGATACAAAAGACCTGTACAAAGAAAACTACAAGAAATTGCTAAAAGAAATCACAGAAGACCTAAATAAATGGAAGGGCATACCGTGTTCATGGACTGGAAGACTAAATATAGTTAAGATGACAATTCTACCTAAATTGATTTATAGATTCAATGTAATACCAATGAAAATCCCAAAAGCTTACTTCTCAGAAACAGAAAACCCAATAACCAAATTTACCTGGAAAGGCAGGGTGCCCTGAATAGTTAAAAGTATCCTGAGGAAAAAAAAGTGAAGTTGGAGGTCTCACACTACCTGACTTTAAGGCATATTATGAGGCTACAGTGGTCAAAACAGCATGGTACTGGCATAAAGACAGATATATTGACGAGTGGAATCAAAGAGAGTGTTCAGATACAGACCCTCTCATCTACGGACAATTGATCTTTGACAAGGTAGTCAGCCAACTCACCTGGAACACAACAGTCACTTCAATAAATGGTGCTTGGAGAACTGGATATCCACATGCAAAAGAATGAAAGAGGACCCGTATCTCACACCCTATACAAAAATTAACTCAAAGTGGATCAAATACAAATGTTCTAAGAAATGATCATGGTGATGAGTATACAACTGTGATGTTATTGTGAGTTATTGATTATATACCAAGAATGGAATGATCATATAGTAAGAATGTTTGTGTTTGCATGTTGTTATGCTTTTAAAAAATTAAAAAAAAATAGATCAAAGGCCTAAACATTAGATCTAAGACCATAAAACTTTTAGAAGAAAATGCAGGGAAATATCTTATAAATCTTATAATAGGAGGCGGTTTCCTAGATCTTACACCGAAAGTATGAGCATTGAAGAAAGAAATAGATAAATGGAACTCCTCAAAATTAAACACTTTTGTGCATCAAAGAACTTTGTCAAGAAAGTAAAAAGACAGACTACACAATGGGACACAATACTTGGAAACAATGTATCAGATAAGTGTCTAGTATCCAGAATATATAAACAGATTGTTCAACTCAACAATAAAAAGACAAACAACCAATTACAAAATGTACAAAAGACATGAAAACACACTTCTCAGAAGAGGAAATACAAATGGCTAAAAGGCACATGAAAAGATGCTCAGCTCTCCTGGCTATTAGGGTAAATGCAATCAAAACCACAATGAGGTATCATCTCACATCCACCAGAATGGCCATTATCAATAAAATAGAAAACGACAAGTGCTGGAGAGGATGTGGAGAAAGAGGCACACTTATCCACTGTTGGTGGGAATGTAAAATGGTACGACTGCTGTGGAAGGCAGTTTGGTGGTTCCTCAGGAAGCTAGGAATAGAATTGCCATATGATCTGGCAATATCATTGCTAGGAATCTATTCAGAGGACATGAGGGCAAGGACACAAACGGACCTCTGCACACCAATGTCTATAGCAGCATTATTTACAATTGCAAAGAGATGGAAACAGCCCAAATGTCTGTTGATGGCAACAGATGAGTGGCTAAACAAGCTGTGGTATATACATACGATGGAATACTATGCAGCTGTAAGACAGAATCAAGTCATGAAGCATGTCCGAATGTGGATGGACCTTGAGGACATTATGCTGAGTGAGATTAGCCAGAAACACAAAGACAAATACTGAATGGTCTCACTGATATGAACTAACATTAATGAATGAACTTGGAGAGTTTCAGTTAAGAACAGAGACCATCAGGAGATAGAAATAGGGTCGATTTTGGATAAGTGGAGTTGAAATTACCCAATTTCAGCTTTGAGATTGCATAAAGGGACTGACTGTAAAAATTAAGAAATGGATAGCACAATACTACCTAATTGCAGCACAATAATGTTAGTACACTCAATGATGCTGAAGGTGAGAATGACAGAGGGAGGAGGGCAAAGGGCACATATGAAACCAGAAGGAAAAGACGACTGATTTGAACAGAGAATAAAAAAGAATTTGCAAAGTCCCCTTAGGGGAATGGCGAGAAAGGGGGAAAATTCAACTTCCCCATTTGGAGAACTTCTGATATTCTCGCAAGCAGTGGGGACAACCAAATCAATAGACCAAGCCATCAATCTTGGGGTTTGTTCATAAGAAACTTATCCCCACAATGGGTAGACTAAGCCTACTTAAAATTGGGCCTAGGAGTCACTCCCAGAGAACCTCTTTTGTTGCTCAGTTGTGGCCTCTCTCTCTAGCCAACATGGCAAACAAACTAACCGCCCTTCCCCTCTCTACGTGGGTCATGACTCCCAGGTGTGTAAAAAACCTCCCTGGCAACGTGGGACAGAAATCCTAGAATGAGCTGGAATTCAGCATCAAGGGATTGAGAAAATCTTCTTGACTGAAAGGGGGAAGAGCGAAATGAGAGAAAAAAGTGTCAATGGCTGAGAGATTTCAAACAGAGCCGAAAGGTTATCCTTATACATTTTATAGATATCCCCTTTATAATTTAAAGTGTATTAGAGAGACTAGAGGGAAGTGCCTGAGACTGTAGAGCTGTGTTCCTATAGCCATGTTTCTTGAAGATGAATGTATAATGATATAGCTTTCTCAATGTAACTATGTGATTGTGAAAACCTATGTCTGATGCTCCTTTTACCTATGATATTGACAGATGAGTAAAAAAATATGGATTAAAAATAAATAAATAATAGGGGGAACAAAGGTTAAAATATAATGAGTAAATGGAAATACTAGTAGTCAATGAGAGGGCGGGGTAAGGGTTATGGTACATATGAGTTTTTTCTTTTTTCTTTTTATTGCTTTTTCTGGAGTGATGCAAACGTTCTAAAAAATGATCATAGTGATGAATATACAACTATGTGATGATATTATGAACCACTGATTGTACACCATGCATGTTTGTATGTTAAGAGTGATCACGTTTCTATGTTGTTTGGATTGATAATAGAAAATAAATTTTTTTAAAAAAAGAGTACCATAGCAGAGGTTTTTGTTCTGTTTCACTTTTACACATTTACCAGGGTTATGTTAATTAACAGATAAAATATAATTTATCAGATTGAGTAGATGGAAATACGAGTGGTCAAAGAGAGGGAAGGATAAAGGTTTGGTATGTATGAGATTTTTCCCTTTTCTTTTTCTGGAGTGATGCAAATGTTCTGAAAAATGATCATGGTGATGAATACACAACTATGTGATGCTATTGTGAGTCACTGATTGTAAACCATGTATGGAATGTTTGTATGTTAAGATTTATCAATAAAATATTTAAAAGAACAACAAAAAAGAAACTACATCATTTCATCAGCAGGTAGAAGGACTGTTTCTTCCTAGAACTAAATACACTGATTACACTAAAATAATTCTAACTATTAAGTTTTTTTATTTTTGTTATTGAATTCTAAAATGCAAAAATATCCAAATAAATAATATGATTTTACGATTTTAATTGATACACCATTTTGTTGGGACACAGTGGATATCTTCAGCAAAACTGTCGAAATATCTAAAAATCTTGAAAATGGGCTCTTCTTATGCTTGTGTGAATAATACTACTTTTATTTTATCAAATTAACAACAAAAAACAAATTTTTGTTTTAAAAAGACAATTTACAAAAGATTATATAAAAGTTAATGTTAGTAGAGAAACTAAAATAAAAACTAAGGCTTGCCTCTAACAGGCCACATTTCCAATAGTGGAAGTGACTGTGGCCCCAGCCAGGAATGGCTATGAAGTGGCCTCACCAGCTGCCCTCCTACCCAGTCCCTTAAGCAGCTACTGTGAGCGTGCAGAAGCCTCCAGCTCTGTAGGATCAGCCTCCAAGCCTTCGTGTGCACTGTCGGTTAGCCCCATTCTTACCTGTATACAATTCTTTCCCTCTGTAAGTCCTCCAAGCCACAGCACAGCTCTGCAGCGTAGAAAACAGCTCTCTGCTCATCAAAGCCAGGACTGCCCATGTTGTAAATGTGAAACTTCAAATCCCCTCCATTCATAATGGTTAACACCAAGCACAAGGAATCTTTGGTTTCATACGTGTAGGCTAAACTAACCTAAAGACAACATCATAAAAAAATAAATAAAACAAAACCCTGCTGATTCACTTGTAACTTTTCTCTATTTGCTAACAATATTCAACTAATCTGCATTACATTTATAGGTTAGGACACAAATACTATATGCTTCAGGTAAAAGTATATGATGCAGCAGGTGTTTCTTGGGTCTTTACTTATTGGCAGAATCATTTAGGAAAAGCATCAGCTCTACGTATCAAGCGATGATGCACAGCATACGATCTTACAATATAGTAGCTCTGTGTTGAAACGCAAGAATTTTCTATGTTTATTAACATAGAACTTGGAACTTCCTGGGCCCATGATTCAATCTCATGCTCTGATCTCATGATGCCAACATTCCCTCCTGAGGGAGCTCCACATTGGGCAAGCAGAGTGCGACAACACCAGCAGTATAGGAGAGGGCAGGTCCTGCTGCTCCACACACTCATAATTTTAGTTGTTTTTAATTTTAGCCATGTACGTGAAGGTACGGTGTTATCTTATTAGGTTTTAATTTGCATTTTCTACATATGCAAATATTTGGGGGCAGTTCTAATATTTTGTCATATACTTATTAGCCATTTGGATAGCTTCTTTGGTAAAGTGCTTGGTCAAGTTTTTTGCCCATTTTTATATTGGTCTGCATGTCAATTTACACACATATGCACACACATAAAATTTGCTGGGACTGCAATTAATTTGTAGACCAATTCGGGGAGAACTGGCATGTTCACAGCACTGAGTCTCCCAGTCCATGAACATGGTACCCCTTCATTTATTTAGGCCTTCTTCAATTTCTAGCAAAAACATTTTGTAGTTGTCAGTATAGAAGTCTTGCACATTTCAAAGATTTTCCCCCCAATTTTAATGCTTTTGATGCTATTGAAATCGTATAATTAAAATATTTCATTTCATAATTGTGGCTGGTGTTGTATCTAGTTTGGCTAAATTCCCAATCAGCTATCTAGAAAGTGTTGGATTGCCTACATAGACAGTCACATTGTCTGAAAATAATGACCATTTTAACTCTTTTGCTTCCCCCCTTTCCATACTCCATTTATTCTTATTTCCTTGCCTTGTGAACCAGCTAGAACCTCAAAAAAGCATTGATTAGAGATAGTGACAGCAAGTATTGTAGCTTCACCCAGATTTCATGGAGAGAGATTCACATACCTCCCCATTAAGTATGATGTGTGCTAGACATTTAATATGGAGACTCCCTTCTATTTTTAGTTTGCTTAGAGTTTATACTCATGAATGGATGTCGAATTTTATCAAATGCTTTTTCTATTCTTACTGAGATCATTCTGTGGTTTTTGCCCTTTATTCTGCTAATGTGATAAATTATGCAAATTGATTTTTGTCCCTGGAATAAATGATCAACTTGGTCAGGATGTATTAATAAAGCAGGCAGAGACAGGGACTGCTGAGAATGGAGAGAGAGGAAACAGTTAAATTTCCAAGTAATGAAGTATCTAATAGGCTCACTGTGGTAACAGGCTAGGGAGGTACCAGATGATTAATAGCAAGGAATTTTCTTGCTAGTCCTTCCTCACTCTTAATTACGCATGAAGGATCCCCTACTCTCTTCCCTCTAGTGGATACTTCATCCTCCACTCAACAAATACTAGCATAACACTGAGCTCCTTTGCCCACGCCAGGTCCTGCTTGAGGCCCCGGGAGACGGCCATGAAGAAGGCCCAGAGGAGCTCTGCTCGCAGGCAGGGGTGGGGGGTGGGGTCAGAGCAGGTGACAGATGATCAGGGAATGAACACAAGGAACAGATCAGATAGTGATGACTTCAGACAAGTGCCTGAGGAGAGGCTGAGATGGAATAACCAGAGCGTGAGAGGAGAGGATGCTGCAGGCAGAGGGACAGCCAGCTCCCAAGCTCTGGGGCAGGACAAGCTTGGAATGAGACAGGGTGGCAACACCCTATGCTTAGTGTGATGGGAAGCCAGCAGAGAAATATAATCAGGAAAGAGCCATGATCTAATTTATTGTATTACTATTATTTTATAGATATTTTATTGAGAAATCTTTGAGCTGGGTGGTGGATTATATTCATACACATACTATCCAACCATATTATACAATCAATGGCTTACAATATCACATTCATGATCTAATTTAAATTCTCAAGAACCCTTTTATTGCAACCAGAGAACAAACTGTAAGGGGTGTGAGTGAAGCAGGGAGCTCCACCAAAAGGCTTTTGCAGCTCCAGGGAGAGGAGACACTAAGCTACTTTAGGTAAGTAAGATAAATTGTAACTACTACTTTATGTCCCTTTCATAAAACTAGATTATGAATTTCTGTTTCAAGGTAGTTACACAAAAATGTTTAAAGGGACTTCAAAATGGGCCCATTTTATCAAAGATGTTCCTGTAACTGTATGCTAAGCCTGAGATCTCATACACATACACCCATGCTATTAACTTTCAATGATGACTCAGAAGGCAGCACAAAGCAGCTGACCTAAGTACTGAGAAAAAAATAACTTGGAGGAAATAAGTTTAATACTACAAATCATTTACTAAATTATCTTTCATATTCTCACTTTAGCCAGACTTCATATTCCTCCAGATACTATAGGAGATGTATAATTAGATAGAGAGAAACTAGGTCTGGAGAGGAAAATAACAGCACAATATGCAGGCTAAAGCCTAGAAAACTTCTTTGAAAACTTACCCATCCCCGGGATAGTTGGCCCCTACCCGAAACAGTGAAGGGAGAATCTGAGGCTCCATACAGTCAGGATACTTAAAAGAGCCTAGCAGTAAGCCTGCAAGTGTCAGAGAGGAGAGAACAAAGGAAAACACACTGAGGCCAAAAAGAAGGCCCATGTGAGAAGAAGGGCTGGAGGCAGCATCTCCGAACACATCACAGCCAGTGTGCCCACGTGGGCCAGGGCAGCTGAACTGGAGGGACAGCGGTCTCTTGGCACAAGGCGCATGTGGGTACCAGGCTCAGGAAGAGGCTGCCATAAAGGGAGGCCACGTACAGGCAGAGGTCAGGCCGTCACTGAGAAAGGAACAGGAGCATCAACAAGCAGTATCTAGCTGGCAGCGTTCTGTAAGCTTGAAGGTGTGAAACATATTTGACAGAAATGGGCAAGGGTGAATATGTTTTATAACAAATCAGAAGTTGGAAGCAGGCTTACAGTTTTGTTTATATCCAATGAGATTTGAATAAGGAGAAGGCTGTTACCAAAAGCAAAACTTCCCAGCACCCATCACCTGCGCACAGTACAAGGCAGCAAAATCCCATATGAACTTAGAAACAAACATCCATGAATGAAAGTGAGTTTAGCAGTGGGTCTTCTGATAAAAGCACTACTTTTCAAACAACAGGCAGTAAAGATTAAAAGAATCTACTTACTACAAATCTACTATTCACTTTTTCTAAGAGTCTTTTTTCATTTAGAACCATAGCTTCACATTTCCTCTTCTTTATTCTTTTTTTTTCTAGCTTTTTACAGGCATACATTTTTCCTGTAGCTCGTACTTGGCAGGCACATACCTAGTAGAAAAACAAGACAGGTTCCTATACATGTGACATTTCTTTGACTAGATAGAAAGTGTTTCTTCCATGAAAATCCCTCTGGTAAAGACCAGTGAGAACATCTTCAGAGTAAGACCATTTCAGTCTTGGGTGAATTCTAAGTCTCTTTGGCTCTTCCTCTCAGGAAATGGAGATGATGAATAGGGTGGGGGGCGGGGGGTGGAGTAGGCGGAAGTCAGAAGGAACAAGACTGGCCACAGACACACAGGCACATGAAGCCACATGTACACGTGCATCACACACACACGCTGGATCACTTTAAAAGCAAATACAAGACAAGACATAATTTCATCCATCAATAAAATAATTTTAATGGTATAAGTAATATAAAGTTAATTGTGAGAAATCTTGGAAGTATTAATGACAATAATGAAAAGAACTTACCTAGAACACCAAGATAATTATCATTGATATTTCACTGTATATGAGGTATTCAAACAGAGGATGGATTTCTTCCGGAAGTATATATTATAAAAGAATTACAAAATAAGCATTTGGTTGGATTGGGTGACATATTCTAAAAGGCCACTAGAACTGTATAAGAGTTATGATAATGCTAATTTTCCTGCAGTAATGACTAAGCTAACGCACTGCTGACACATGAAGCTGCAAATGCAGTTTCACTTGCAGTGACTCACACTTGCAGTGTCACTATTCTTAGGTCAGCTTTCTAATTAATTTATAAGGTAATGCAGGTAACTTTGGCTTGGGTATTAAATTGGAATTTTGTAGATGTAGGATTTAAATCACACCAGGTACCAAAACCTGTTTCTGACTTTTCCCTAACATACAGTCTTGGCCCTCCAATGACTTTCCTGGCTCTTGGGGGCTTATAAATTCTTGAACTGAATATGAACACTCTAGAAAATTAATGTGGCAACTAATAGCTGTTTAATTCACTAAAAAGAGCTGTATGTAATTCCCCATATAGGAAAGCCATAATATTTAAAGACTATCTCTCTCATGAATTTGTGAGTTGTTTCCTTGACATTTTTCCAAATTCACACATTTTCTAGCTCCTTTTGATAAAGATATTTAATAATGGAATGTGTACTATGTACACTTTTAGGCTAGTCCCAAAAGTTCATCAAATTATGAAAATAGAAGAATGGAAATTCCACAATTTTTCAATAAAATAAACTGATTTAGGACACAGTGTCAGTCCTTGGAGTTTAAACAGTGAACATGGAAAAACACCTTCTACATGAAGTGTGAACTGAAAGGTCAAGTCACAAAAAATAAATAATTTTTTTTTATTGATTGATCAAAGCACCTTTTGTTCAAAGTTTAACCTTAATTCTCACAGTTGGCTATAATTATTCTCAGAATGCACAGTAGGGAAATAACTGTTTTGGTAAAGTTGAAAAATTACCTGTAGGTTAACTTTTCAATTATCTTGCTGTTTAGTTATCTAGAAGTATTACCTACAATGATCACCTCTCCCAATTACTCACCTCTCCAAATCCGCCTTTTCCTAGAACTCTGTAATGTCTAAATGTGTTCTTTGTTACTGGTTGCCTAACGAATTAAAAAAGAAAAATAAAAAACAGTTCAGGTTTCACATGGCACTCTTATTTTAAAACAGAAAAGCCTAGCTCTTGTCTTAGCCCAATTTATTGAACCATTTTCCTCAAACCATAAGCAGGAAAGTGGGTGTCTGCGATCAAAGACTACATAGCTCCGGCTAGTGGGAAAGCTCTCTAAGCCAAAAAGGATTTGCATGAGAGAAAGACCAGCATGCTTCAGCAATGAGCATTCACTGAAAAAATGATTCAATTATCCCTACCAACTAAAGACACGTCTCCAACTAGCCCATACCATGACATGTTCATGTATATAATGCCTCGCATATTCTTAAGAATTCTAGTATCTGTGAACCTGTCAGAAAGCTGTCGAGTAAAATGTCCTTCATAAAACTAACCTCAAAGATGATGGTTAAGCCTAACCCCAAAATCTAAACAAACAAACAAAAAACACATGTATGCGCTAGAACTTGGAATTTCATCCACCAATAACAATTCCAGTAATGATGTTGATGATGATGATGATGATAGCTAACACAGTATGAGCACTTATTTTGTGCTTACTGCATTTAAATGCATTTCTCAGGTGATCCTAGCAATAATCCAACAGGTAGATGCTATAGTTACTTCTATTTTACAGAACAAGGACCTGAAGCTCAGATAAAGGTTAAGTAAACTGTCCAAGGCCACGCAGCGAGTAAGAAGCAATGGCTGGGGTTTAGACTGCATTGTATTATGTTATAATACGTCCAAGATAGGCTTTGTTTTCTAACTACTGTATGAACAGTAGTTAAATGGATAACTGTCATTTTAAAAAGAGAACAGAGTGAACTGGATCAGGAACAAAATGCTATAGTATCTATTGATAATTTCTGTACAAAAATAGCATCTACAACTCAAAATTTCCAACAGTGTTTCTGACAGACGGAAAAGCATAAATCAGTCATCATGCACCACAAGAGGTTACTACTTGCTGTAAGTAGATTTTAATTAGAACATACCTTTCCAGCCATTTCCACTGTAAAAACTGGGAAAAATATGCACTTTTTTTGTATTTTTCAAATGGTTCTCCACTTAAAAACTTATGGACGATTCTAGAAAAAAGTTTTACATAATTATACATTTGCTGCATTACAATTTGAAAACAACTGTGCTTTGTACTTTTAATTAGCACTGGATTTGGGAAAGCCACTCATTATAACACAACTCAGTATATTGAATTCTGCAGTTAAAGAATTTCAAACTAATATCTAATGCTGTCAGTGAAAATCTGAAGGCAAGAATTCAAAAGCAATGAAATCATTTTACCATTTCAAAATCAAAGTTTCTTTCTTTATGTGTATGGCCATCAGAGAAATATGTACCTGATAAAAAGAATCTACCAGTAAAAAGTCAATAGTTTAAAATGCATTCATATGTATATCTGTGTATTTATGGAAGGAATGTAAACATTTTGCAAATAAGAGTATAGTGACTATTAAATAATAGTCATACAGTAGAAAATGTTAATATATGATACACTTTTTGACAGTGAAAGTATAGCACTCAAATTATTTTACACTGTGTACTTCTTGAAGAAGTTTTATGCAATTATCATGACTCTTAGGTTTTATTCATTATCTTATTATACAAGTATTGTACCCCATGGGGAACAGATGAGGGAGAAAATATAGATATTGTTTACAACAGCTTGTTCAATCAATAAACATCTACTGAGTAGATGGCAAGTGCTGTTGGATGCTGGAGAAAAAACGTCAAATTAACCGTATCTTAAAGGATCTGACAGCTTAGTTGGGAAGACTGCTAAATTAGCGCACAATTAAGAGGACAGTGTGACGACAGCTAGCACAGCTAGGCATGGTCTGTTACAGAACACCTGCCCTGGGAAAGGAGGTAGGAGGAAGACTTTCCAAAGAAGGGGACATCTGAGTCCAGGTAGAAGCTACCAACTGAACAAAGAAAGGGTATCTCAAGCAATGGCAAAGTTCCAAATGGGAAAATGCTCTTTCGGGCAATTTCTAGGAAATAAAAGGGCTTTGGAAATTATCCAAATATTTTCACTGATTTTTAGAATTCTGAGTAAGTTACTTGATTTCTATATTTCACTTTATTTTATAAAAAGAAGGTATTCATATATTCCTGGATTAACTAATATTACAAAACAGTGGTTCTCAAATGTAGCCTGGGATTTCCTAGGGGTCCTGAGACCCTTTCGGAGTGTATGCAGTAATCAAACTATATTTATAACAGTAATACTAAGATGCTATATGCCATTTAAAAAATCTCATTGTCTCATGAGTATATAGTGGAGTTTTCCAGAGACCACAAGGTGTGTGATATCACAGCAATGACAAAAAAATAGAATATTTGTGTCTTCTTTTTTAAAAGCATAACCCTCATAAACAAAAGCCCTTTGTGTTCTCAATAATTTTTAAGAGTGGATCAAGGCCCCGAGATCACGAGGTTTTGAACTGCTGCTATATACAATTCGGGAACTGAACACGGCCCTGGCGGCCATCTAGACCACCCCTCCGGGCACAGCTGAGGGGAAAAGCGATAGCTCCCTCCTCTCCGCGTGCTTTTCCAAGTAGCCACCTTTCTCTAAAGAGCGGGTGGACAGCAGCACAACCAGCACTATTTTGAACCAATGTAAAGGGTCTTAGTTGTTGTCTTAGTTATATCATCGTTATAAAGGCATTTAAACTGTTTCTACGAAAAAAAACACAAATACCAACTAATTTTAATTGTATATTTCACAGTCAGTATAAATCCATAAGGTTAGTGACCATAACTGACTTAACTGGTGCTTCTGAATTTCACTTGCCCAAACTCTTTACCTCACAACAACAAACACTGCCCTACTGCTCTAGTCTGGGAAGTGAACCCAATCCAGACACAAGCATTTTGGAAGGGTAAACAGAGAAGGATGAAGAGAGCCAGGAAAGGGATTTTAGGATAAAGGGGTTCAACAACCTCACCTGTTCAGTATGCCATTTAGGTATGTGCTGCCATTATTCTTTATGTGTTTTCAGTGAAAGTGATCAATTTCATTTGGAAAGTACTCTGCTAAGAACTTGTCTGGTGCAGAGAAACCTCCGGTAAACCCTTCTGTTTCAAGTTTAGACATGTATATATGTGTGTGTGTGTGTGTGTATGTGTGTGTGTGTGTGTGTGTGCGCGCGTCCAGGGTCAGGCATGAATTACATACCTAGTGCATTTCTTAAAGATATCTTTGGAAGGAGTCTGCTCCAGGCTCTTTTTACATTCCTTCAAAACGTCTTGAGGTATTTCTGGTAAACGGTCTTCAGATTTACCAGTCTTCTTAATACAGCACGAACCAAACACATAACAATTAGCGATTCTGCAATATACTGATCATTAACACAACCTTATGCTTATTGTAAATATAAAGTACATGTTCAGGATTCATGTCTGTTGTCTATCTTTTCAGACCTTATTCTATGTATATAAAACTACAACAAACCCGTAGAATAGTTTCTTTTTCTTCATATAATGGGATAAAATGTTTGTAGAGTTTTCTGAGTGTGCACTGGCATCTCCAGAGCCACTGCATTTTCTTTAGTGACTGCATGGATCTCCAGAGTGTGGATTTATATGCCCCTACCAAATACTCCAGTTGCCAGTCTTTCTCATTGCAAGAACTGCTGCCGCATACCAATCAAAATCCCAACAACTTACTTTTCAGAAATAGAAAAACCAATAAGTAAACTTATCTGGAAGGGCAGGGTGCCCCGAATTGCTAAAAGTATCTTGAGGAAAAAAAACGAAGTCGGAGGTCTCATGCTGCCTGACTTTAAGTCATATTATGAAGCCACAGTGGTCAAAACAGCATGGTACTGGCATACAGATAGATATATTGACCAATGGAATAGAATAGAGTGTTCAGATATAGACCCTCTCATCTATGGACATTTGATCTTTGATAAGGTAGTCAAGCCAACTCACCTGGGACAGAACAGTCTCTTCAATAAATGGTGCCTAGAGAACTGGATATCCATATGCAAAAGAATGAAAGAGGACCCGTATCTCACATCCTATACAAATGTTAACTCAAAATGGATCAAAGATCTAAACATTAGGTCTAAGACCATAAAACAGTTAGAGGAAAATGTAGGGAGATATCTTATAAATCTTACAATTGGAGGTGGTTTTATAGACCTTACACCTAAAGCAAGAGCACTGAAGAAAGAAAGAAAGAAATGGGAGCTCCTCAAAATTAAACACTTCTGTGCATCAAAGAACTTCATCAAGAAAGTAAAAAGACAGTCTACACAATGGGAGACAACATTTGGAAACAACACATCAGATAAAGGTCTAGTATCCAGAATTTATAAAGAGATTGTTCAACTCAACAACAAAAAGACAACCAATCCAATTACAAAATGGGAAAAAGACTTGAACAGACACTTCTCAGAAGAGGAAATACAAATGGCCAAAAGGCATATGAAGAGATGCTCAATGTCCCTGGCCATTAGAGAAATGCAAATCAAAACCACAATGAGATATCATCTCACACCCACCAGAATGGCCATTATCAACAAAACAGAAAATGACAAGTGCTAGAGAGGATGCGGTGAAAGAGGCACACTTATCCACTGTTGGTGGGAATGTCAAATGGTGTAACCACTGTGGAATGCAGTTTGGCGGTTCCTCAAAAAGCTGAATATAGAATTGCCATATGACCCAGCAATACCATTGCTAGGTATCTACTCAGAGGACTTAAGGGCAAAGACACAAACAGACATTTGCACACCAGTGTTTATAGCAGCATTATTTACAATTGCAAAGAGATGGAAACAGCCAAACTGTCCATCAACAGACGAGTGGCTAAACAAACTGTGGTATATACATACGATGGAATATTATGCAGCTTTAAGATAGAATAAACTTATGAAGTATGTAACAACATGGATGGACCTTGAGAACATTATGCTGAGTGAGACTAGCCAAAATCTAAAGGACAAATACTGTATGGTCTCACTGATATGAACTGACATTAGTGAATAAACTTGGAATATTTTGTTGATAACAGAGACCATCAGGAGATAGAAAAAGGGTAAGATATTGGGTAATTGGAGCTGAAGGGATACAGACCATGCAACAGGACTGGATACAAAAACTCAGAAACGGACAGCACAATACTACCTAACTATAATATAATTATGTTAAAACACTGAAAGAAGCTGCATGTGAGAATGATAGAGGGAGGAGGGCTGGGGACATAAAGGAAATCAGAAAGAAAGATGTTAAAGATTGAGATGGTATAACCTAGGAATGCCTAGAGTGTACAATAACAGTGAAATGTACAATGTACAAATTTAAAAAATTTTTTTGCATGAGGAAGAACAAAGGAATGTCATTATTGCAGTGTGCTGAACATAGATGGTAATTAATATTTTAAAATGTCACCTTCTGTGTGAGACTAAAGCAAAAAATGTTTATTTGTTACAAAATTTATATTTTGACTAGTGCATTTCCTAATATAACTTATGTAGATAGTTTGATTGAACACCATAAGTGCTTGGAATCTCAGGTAGGACATGAGATTTTGTTGGTTTGTCCAGAGTGATCCCCCAATGAATCCCAGATTCGATCAGTGTGGAAAACTATTTGCAAAGCCCCCTTCGGGGAATGGTGAGAATGGAGAGAAATTCAACTTCCCCAAGTTGAATTCTTGATATTCTCACAAGCAGTGTGGACAACCAAAGCTATAGGCTGAGCCCCCAGTCTTGGGGGTTGTTCATATGAAACTTAACCCCACAAAGGATAGGTCAAGTCTACTTAGAATCTAGGCCTAAGAGTCACCCCCAAGAGAGCCTCTTTTTTTGCTCAGATGTGGCCTCTCTCTCCAGCCAACATGACGAGTAGTCTCACCACCCTACCCCTCTCTGCGTGGGACATGACTCCCAGGGTGTGGACATTTCTGGCAACGCAGGACATAGTCCTGGAATGAGCTGAGACTCAGCATCAAGGGATTGAGAAAAACCCTAGAATGAGCTGAGAATTAACATGAAGGGATTGAGAAAACCTTCTTGACCAAAAGGGGGAAGAGTGAAATGAGACAAAGTGTCAATGGCTGAGAGATTCCAAACAGAGTCGAGAAGTTATCCTGGAGGTTATTCTTACAAGTAGATATCACCTTGTTGTTCAAGATGTAGTGGAGAGGCTGGAGGGAACTGCCTGAAAATGCAGAGCTGTGTTCCAGTAGCCATGTTTCTTGATGATGATTGAACAATGATACAGCTTTCACAATGTGACTCTGTGACTGTGAAAACCTTGTGTCTGATGCTCCTTTTATCTACCTTGTCAACAGACGAGTAGAACATATGGAATAAAAATAAATAATAGGGGGAACAAATGTTAAAATAAATTGTTTGAAATGCTAGTGATAAATGAAAGCGAGGGGTATGGGGTATGGTATGTATAATCTTTTTTTTCTGTTATCGTTTTATTTCTTTTTCTGTTGTCTTTTTCTTTCTTTTTCTAAATCGATGCAAATGTCTAAGAAATGATGAATATGCAACTATGTGATGATATTGAGAATTGCTAATTGTATATGTTGAATGAAATGATATATTAATATTTTTGTTTGTTAATTTTTTAAATTAATAAATAAAATTAAATTTAAAAAAAATGCTGCCACGACCATCTTTGTATGCTTGTGTTTCTATACAACAGATTCCTAGAAGTAAAATCTCTACCTCAAAGGACACTTGTGCTTTAAATGTTAACACATACAGTACTGCAAACCTGCCCTCCAAAAAGGCTCTTGTGCCTTCATTCCCATCTGCAGAGTCCCCAGGTACAGTTGCCCATTTTCTTTAACCCTCATCCAGAGGATTCAGGGAAAAGGAAACACAGGCTAAAACTGTTTTGCAGATTCACTGACAAAAATACTCAGATCACGTCTAGTTTTACACATAATTTTTTAAATTTATTATTGATATATATTATATATTCCCATACCGTATAATCATCCAAAGTGTACAATCAAAGGACTGCAATTAGTTTTACATACAATTTATAATTAGAAATTTGGAATGTATTCCAGATCAATTTCTGAATGTGGTAGAACTATGCTGTCATACCCAAACTTTGTGTTTTCCATAAATCACAGCACAAGCAACTATTTAATCAAAGACGCTGCACTACTGATAAAAATATATAAAAATGAGAACACAAGCATTTTCAAAAAATTAATATTACTATAATGAATAGTGATTAATAACTGCCATTTGAGTTATTTAATACAT
Source organism: Tamandua tetradactyla (assembly GCF_023851605.1). Lineage (NCBI taxonomy): Eukaryota > Metazoa > Chordata > Mammalia > Pilosa > Myrmecophagidae > Tamandua > Tamandua tetradactyla. Next base: position 2,987,295 of record NC_135345.1, on the reverse strand, counting down.
CAAAGGCATTTTTACTTATATTATCTCATTTAGTCTCACAACCCTAATAGATAAGGAAAGAGATTTAGAAAAGCTACAAAAAAAATCCCAAAGCAATGGCTGGGAGCCAAGTCCTAGGCAAGGTCACAGTAAGGACAAGATGGGTCCTTAAATTCATAATCTTTCGGCTACAACTTTCAAAAGTTTATCCATTTGTAGTATTTAATACCCAAACAGGTTAAATTTAATTCTCATTCATTCCCTCATCATCAGCTATAATTTCAAAAGCCCTTCCAATGGTTCTTCACAAAATTTTACAACAAGGTATTTGAATTTAAGAAAAAAAATTTAACTTATTGATGTGACATAATAAAGTTCAACACGTTAAAGCAAATTTACCTGCTAATGATCTTTTGGTTCCAGGTGGTCTGAGTACAACAAACTTAACCATAAGAAAATATATAAGCTGGTACTTCATAAAAAAATGAAAAAAAAACCTGGGTTTCTCAAATGCTTATAAGAAACCCTTTCAGCTTAATAGGATTTCTACTGAGAAAATTCTTTTAAATTTCCAATAACATTTGTGCAAATAGGACATCAAATAAAATGTGGCAATGCTCATCAAATTCAGATCTCTACCTTCCTAAACCATTGCTTATCACTGCTTTAGTGTCTGTCTCATTAAAATGACAATATACACAAGACTCCAAACAGGAATGTGAGTCTTTGTTCAGCTCTGAAGAAAGTCAAGTGTCTTTACTGCTTTCCCTTCCTGTGGTAGTTAGGTTCAGGTGTCAGCTTGGCCAGGTGTAGGTGCCTAGTTCTGTTGCTGTGGACATGAGCCAATGGTATGTGAAGCGCATCTGTTGCTAATTACATCTGCAGTAGGCTAGGAGGCATGCCTGCTGCAATTAATGACGTTTGATTTAATTGGCTGGTGCTTAAATGAGAGAGCTCAACATAGCCCAGCCCAAGCAGCTCAGCATACCTCATCTCAGCACTCACAGCTCAGCCCAGGCCTTTGGAGATGCCCAAAGGAATTACCCCAGGGAAAGCTGCTGTAACCCAGAGACCTGGAGAGAAGGCCAGCAAAGATCGCCCTGTGCCTTCCCGCTTAAGAAGGAACCTCAGTTGAAAGTTAGTCTACCTTTCTTCTGAAGAACTACATGTTTTTTAACGAAATAAATCCCCTTTTATTAAAAGCTAATCCATCTCTGGTGTGTTGCATTCCGACAGCTAGCAAACTAGAACACTTCTCTTCCCCGCCTGTCTCTACATCTACAGGCTTTGGGTGCTGGGTCAGGGTCCTGGTGACAGGCTGCCCCACACTGCAGGGCCCCTTGAGCTCTGGGGCACCCTAGGCAGGCACACTGCTGCCGTGGGTCCTTGGGAGCCCCTCTGAATAAGGATTGTGGAAATGCAAGCCCTTGCTCAGCTGGACGGCTTTCCAGGCTCAGGAGCCAAGGCAGGTAGGGAAGCCTGGTGGTTAAGAGCCCTTTCCATGCCTCTGGCACTTAACTCTGGCCTTGAACAAATTACCAAATCTCTCTACAGTTGTTTCTTCTGTGAAATGGGGATAAAGGGCTGTCTACTCCAAAGGGCGCTGAGTGGGAGATGAGTACATGGTACTTGCTACCATCGCTATGATTCATCCCCCATTTGTGCAAGGGCCAAGCTCTGTTCTGGGTGCTTAGGCTCTCCTGGTGAATAAAACCACCCTAAATCCTGGCCCTCATAGAACTTACATTTTATTGAAGAAGAGAACAGAACAGACATTATAAATGCTGGCTGTGGTTGAATATGTTGGAGGGTGGTCAGCGTTATAAAAAAATTAAGCAAAGTACAGAAACTCTGTATCTGCCCCCCAACCCCCACCTCTCCTTGATGCCTTCAGGATCTCCTTCTTGCCTTAGTTATTCTGAAATTTCACAACGACGTGCCTTCGGGTGGTTCTACCTTCAGCCACTGTGTTGGGTACTCTTCGGCCTCCAATCTGGAAGCTCATATCCTTCCATTCTGGGAAAAATATTTCTGTGTTCTTTGACAATTCCTCTTAAATTCTCCATTCTCTCTTTCTGAAATGCCTGTTAAATGAATACTCCTGGATTATCTTTTCCTACTCTTTCTTTCCTTATTTTCCACTTCTTTGTCTTTTCATTCTTCTATCTGGAGAGGTCTTCATTGTTTTCTTCAAACCAGTCCCTGGCTTTCCCTCTCTTGACAGTTTCTCTTGGTAGCTTCCTGCTCTTCCAAGTCAGGCCATCTCAATCCTATGAACAGCATGATGCAATGGACGTTTTTGCCTCTCTGCATAGTCTTTTTCTTCCATGTTTCCTTTTTTACCCCTTAGCTTTTGTTATCAGCACTGATGATCTGCTCATATTTAAGATGGTGAGAATTCCACAGCGATGGGCAGGGCTCATCAATACAGTGAGCGTTCCCACATGGCCACGTGACTGGGCACTGAGTTTCTCCCTTAGATAGTTGGACTGGAGGAGGGGCAGACTTCTCATTACCTGCTATTTTAGTTTGCTAGCTGCCAGAATGCAATATACCAGAAATAGAATACCTTTTAAAAAGGGGAATTTAATAAGTTGCTAGTTTACAGTTCTAAGGCTGAGAAAATGTTCCAATTAAAACAGGTCTATAGAAATGTCCAATCAAAGGCATCCAGGGAAAGATACCTTGGTTCAAGAAGGCCAATGAAGTTCAGCGTTTCTCTCTCAAGCAAGAGCGCACATGGCGAACATGGTCAGAATTTCTCTCTCATCTGGAAGGGCACATGGTGAACATGGTGTCATCTGCTAGCTTCTTCTCCTGGCTTCCTGTTTCATGCAGCTCCCCAGGAGGTATTTTCCTTTTTCATCTCCAAAGGTCGCTGGCTGGTGGACTCTGCTTCTCATGGCCATGTCGTTCTGCTCTGCTCTCTCTGAATCTCTCTCTCAATCTCCCAAAATGTTTCCTCTTTTTATAGGACTTCAGAAATCAATCAAGACCCACCCAAATGGGTGGAGACACATCTCCCCTAATCCAGTTTAACAACTACTCTTGATTGGGTTACATCTCCAGGGAGATGATCTAATTACCTACAGTACTGAATAGGGGTTATTCTGCCTTTATGAAACGGGATTCAGAATAAAAATGGCTTTTCTAGGGGACATACATCCTTTCAAACCAGCACACCTGCCTAAAGGATAGAAGCCTGACAGAGGTCTGGGAGGCGAACAGGGAAGGTGAAGAGGTCCTATCGATCCACCTAGAGAAGCTTCACAGCACCCTTCCCTTTTCCTTGTTAAGGTCCTGCCCTCCACTGTTACCTATGACCTGTAGCCTAGGGACCCTGGATTTCACCATCTCTAGAAAATACAATTCTTCAACTCAAGTCTGGAAGGGAAAGGGGCAAGGAGAGGCAGAGACCTGACTATAGGGAAGAAAGGCTCCTCGGGGGAGGCCTGGCACCTATCCCATCATTTATACCTTTTGAGGCAATTTATTAGGCAAGTTCAGACCTCCATATTCTGATAAATGGAGCCTTTCTTCATTATGAATTAATAATACTATCTTTTAAAAGTTATTTTCTGTAATATTAGAGATACTCCAAATTTCTTTTGACATCTGCCTATTTTTTCTTTTTGAAGTTCAACATATTTAAATTCAAGGAATTAACAGGGGTAGGGTGAGGGGTGATGGAAACAGGTCCAGGATTTTTGGCTCCTGGAGGCAGGTTCAGCTATAGCAAACAGTTAAAATGGGGAGGGGTGGTGGTGGAAGATGATTATCAGATTTGGTCTTAAACTCATGGGTGGGAAAGTGACAACCCTTGGGGGTGGGGAGCAGCAGGAAGAAAGCTGTCTGAGGAGGACAAGAGACTTCCAAGGGGCAGTAGCCCCTACTCCTAGGCCTCACTGTTGGAAGGGAAGGGAAGCCAGGCCTCTACCCTCAGTGCTAAGGAAAAGGTACTTGGCTCAGTCTCTTCCTGCCCAGGGTTGGGCTCTAAACCTCCTGGCTGCTTTAAGGGCCCCGAGGCCACTCCCTGTGAGCCTCTGGAAGAAGCTTTAGCTGAGTTTCTAAGTGCTTATCATGATGGCACACAAGGGCACAGCCTGCCAATCCTCAGGCAACAGCCTGCAAAGAGGCTCCTGGCATCCCACTCAGCCCAGCTCCTCCACAGCAGCAGTCAGGTAGGGTCGGTACATGTAGGAGTCACTTATACGGCTTCTACCTTTCCCAGTGCCACCTAGTACTGTCGTCACCACATTAAAAGAGACTCAGGATGGCTGCCACCATTCCTGAGATGCCACCAGCCAGCCAAAAAGCTGATGCCCACTCACCTAGCTCATAGCTGAACCAGTATGGAGCTGAAAAGGGCACATCCCACAGGGCAGTGGGCCCCCAGCCCAGCCAGGGGCCCTGAGCCATCGCAGCCAGGACACAGGTGCCCAGCTCACAGTGCGACCCATGCCAAGCTGGCAGCTTTGTTCACACCAGCTCCAGGGGGCTGATCACAGTCACAGTGCTCAGGTAGGCCAGCAGGACACGGGTGAGCAAAGATCAGAGGTCAGTGTTCATTTACACAGGAAGGCCTTGAGTTGGTCATATGCAGTGAAGTAGATGGCGGTGGCTGGCACGGTCATTACCAGGGTGGCCAGGATGCGACTCCACAGGGTCTGAAGACCCTCCTGCCTCATAATCACATGGCAGGCAGGGTCCTGAAACCAGGTGGCACAGTGGGCACTGTTTGGGCACAGGTACAGGGGGCACTTCCATTTGGTGCAGAGAGGTTTCAGAGCCTAGAGAGAGATGTCAGGTCACTGGCTACTGAGGCACACTGAGATTACAGGCATACCTTCACAACGTCCAGAGCTGTTATGAAGAGGGAGATGACCACAGTCCCTGTGCCCTTGTATCAGGAAACTGCAATCTGAAGAATTTCTTCAAATCTTCCTTACAGTTTACGAATTATCTCTTTAGCTATGCTTAATCTATTTACCTTTCTATTGATTTTTTTTTCTTTTTTTTAACATGGGCAGGCACAGGAATCGAACCCGGGTCTCTGGCATGGCAGGGCAAGAACTCTACCTGCTGAGCCACCGTGGCCCACCCTCTATTGAATTTTAAAAAACATTTTCATTATGTTATATATATATATATATATATATGGAAAAGCAGTAATTTTCAAAGTACATTTTAGTGGTTACAGAAGGTATTTCAAAGTTTTGTAGAGTTACCATTCCACAATTTCAGGTTATTCCTTCTAGTTGCTCCAAAACACTGGAGGCTAAAAGAAATATCAACACAGCAGTCATACTCATTTGTTAACTCCTATCATCTTTGTTAAAACTCCCCCTTCTCCTCTGATCTTTCTTCCATTCTATGGGATCTTTCAGTTATGCCCACTAAAGCTCTTCATTGTTGAAAAGGGTATCAACAATATAGGATAGAGGGATGGAACTAGTTGATATTCTTGGAGAGGTACCCCTGTGTTTTTTAGAACTTATCTGACCTAAGAGCCCTCTGGAGGTTATAGGTTTTAGGAAAATAAATTTAGTGCATGAAACCTTTGTAGTGTCTTGGTTAGAGCCCTAGATGTTCTTTAGGGTTAACAGGTATGATGTTGGTTGTGGTTTTAGCAAACCATGGCAATTAGCAATATCTAGCTGAAGTTTGTATAACGGTAGCTTCCAGAATGACCACTCAACTCTATCTGAATGCTCTTAGCCACCGCTGTCCGGTTTTGTTATATTTATTTCCCCCCTTTTGGTACAGAAGGCAAAATTAATCTCATGATGCCAGGGCCAGGCTCATCCCAGGGAATCATATTGCCTGTTGTCAGGAAGATTTTCACACCTGAATGTCATATCCATATAAGAGGGGGGAGGGGTATTGATTTTCCTTGCAGAGTTGGGCTTAGAAAAAGACAGGCCACATCTGAGCAACAAAAGAGATGTCCTGGAAGCAACTCTTAGGCCTAATTATGGTAGTCTTAGCTTCTCCATAACAAATATAGGTTTCATAAGGGCAAGCCTCAAAATCAAGCACTTGGTCTATTTTCTTGCAAGTCCCTAATGTTTGAGAGATTACCAGGGGTTCCCAGATGGGAAAGTTTAATAGTTCCATACTTCTTCTCCAGTCCCTAAAGGGACTCTACCAGTACTTTTAAATTATAATCCCACCATAGTCGGGGATGTATCAGGGTATTACATTAAGCTACACTGAATTACAAGGCCTTATTCCCATTCTGGGTTCCAAGTATTTGGGTTGTTTAAATGAGCTATCTAGATAGTTGTTACAGAAAACGTATGTTCTAGACACAACAAACCTCTCTGCCTTTGGTCTCTTATAGTAGGTGAAGCTCCAGAGTACATACACTATGATCTTTTATCCTATATTCTGATATACCTTAGTTCCAAACAGATCTACTTCTTTTTTTTTTTTGGCTTGGGCAGGCATCGGGAATCAACCTAGGTCTCCAGCATGGCAGGCAAGAACTCTGCCTGCTGAGCCAGTGTGGCCCGCCCAGATCTGCTTCATTTTTATCTCTAATTGAAGCCTGATCTCTTTTTCAGTTACTTTAGCAGTTGTGGTATATAGCAATGCTGATTTTCAGAGCTTCAAAAATCCAGCTCTGAGTCTTAAAGTATTTTCTAAAAGAGACGTATGAGACAATACCATATATAGTCTTTTGTTTCTACCTTATTCTGTACAATTCTGTGAACCTAATCCAAGAAGTATTTCTAAGTGTTTTGGGGTGGGGGTTATTCTGTAATCCAAGTCTAATTAATGTCCTGAAGGCAGACTCACTTCACTGCATGCTTCACAGCTTGAATTCCTTTTGTGGTCACACGATATTGCATTATCACAGTTCCCCTTTCTTCTTCTCAGTCACTGTACCCTTTGGCCCTTTCTATCTATTGGGCAACATGGAAAATGTCCAAAATAAACAATCCATGTCTTACAGTGTTCTCACTTCTTTGTGCAATCATTAGCACTCTCAATTTCAGACTATTTTCACTGGTCAATAAACACAGCCTCACCAAATACCCTATCTACATCTTCCCCTATCTTCTGTCCCGCTTCCTCAATTATTTACTCCCTGGCATTGCTGTGGCACTGTTTATCTCTTCTTGTTAACTACAGGCCATAGCATGCAATATCAGTTTTCCCCCAAAACCTGTTATTGAATCTTTCTACAAGATCAAACCTTCGAAGTTCATGCAAGAACTGTAAAGTTAAGTAGTGGGTTAGATGGCTCTATACAACACCATTTCAATCATATTCACCTTCAACATGGCAATTTTACTTATAACCTCACTAATGAACTACCATCACTTCTGTCCACTCCCTTACATTTAAGTTCAACTTCATTGGGTAACCATCCACCCATCTTTAGCTTCTGTGTACCTCCAGGTCCCTATGTTCTACATCATAAGCCTCTGAGTTTCCCTTTGCCAGAGTCAAAACAGTGAACTTATACAGTATCTATCCTTTTGTGTCTGGCTTATTTCACTTGGCATTATCCTCAAGGTTCATCCATGTTGTCATTTCATCTTACTGCTGCAAAGTATTCCATCATATGTATATACCATATTTTGTTTATCCACTCGTCTGTTGATGGGCAATTGGATTGTTTCCTGCTCTTGGCAATTGTGAATAGAGCCACTATGAATATCGATATACAAATGTCTGTTTATGTCATCTTTCAACTTTTCTGGGTACACATTAAGTATTGGTATCACCAGGTCATAAGACAACTCGATATTTAGTTTACTGAGGATCTATGAAACTGTCTTTCACAGCAGCTGTACCATTATACATTCCCACCAGCAGTGAGTAAGTCTTCCAATATCTCCACATCTTCTCCAACATTTATAGTTTTCTGTTTATTTAATAGCAGCCATTCTTATAGGTATGAGGTGATATCTCATTGTAGTCTTGATTTGCATTTCTCTTATAGCTAATGAAGATGAGCATCTCATCATGTACTCTTTAGCTGTATTTGCTCTTCCGAAAAATGTCTATATCCTTTGCCCATTTTATAATTCAGTTGCTTGTTCTTTTGTTGTTGAGTTATATAATTTTTATCTGCACAGGACATCAAAACTTTATTTGATATGTGATTTCTAAATAGTTCCTCCCCTTACGCTGTTTGCCTGTTCACCTTTTTAACAGCCATTTGAGGTGCAGAAACTTTTGATTTTAAGGAGTTCCCATTTATCTAATTTTGCTTTTGTTGCTTGTGCTTTGGGTGAAAAATTTAAGAAGCATCCTCCTATTTTAAGGCCTTGAAGATATTTGCTAGATTCTAGGAATTTTATGGTACTGGCTCATATACTTAGGTCTTTGATACATTTTGAATTAATTTTTGTACAGGGTATAAGGTAGAGGTTCTCTTTCCCTCTTTTGGCTATTGATAATCAGTTCTCCCATGCCCATTTTAATTTATTTACTTTATTTCTATTGATATATATTATATATTCACATACTGTGTAATCATCCAAAGCATACAATCAATGGTCCACAATATAATCATATAGCTGTGCATTTACCACCACAATAGACTTTTTTTGTGCATGTGAAAAATAACATATATAAAGCACACCACAACAATTAGTTGCAGAACAGAGTTCAGAGTTTGGTGTGGGTTACAATTCCATAATTTTAGGTTTTTACTTCTAGCCATTTAAAGATCCTGGGAACTAAAAGAAATATTAATATAATGATTCAGCAATTATACGCATTTGTTAAACCCCACCTTCTCTGTATAGTTCCACCATCACCTTCAATCTTTTCCCCACTCTTTAGGGATATATGGGCTATGCCCATTCTAACTTTTTCATGTTGGAAAGGGCTATCAATAATATGGGATAAGGGGATGAAACTAGTTGATATTCTGGAGAGGCTAGCCCCTCTGTCCCATGCCCATTTTTTATAACATTTTTTATTGTAAAATATACAAAGCAAAGAAAGAAAAAGACATAATTTTCAAAGAACACTTCAACAAGTAGTTACAGAACAGATTTAAGAGTTTGTGTTATCATTGCACTGTTTCAGATTTTTCCTTCTAGCTGCTTTTAAACACTGGAGGCCAGATGGAGTATTAATACAGTGATTCAGCAGTCACACTCATTTGTTAAATTTTCTTTTCTCTCTTATAATGCCTTCTTCTCCTCTGATCCTTCTCTCAATCTTTAGGCAATGCCCATTCTGAATTTTTCATATTGAGAAGGGGTGTCGACACTAAAGGATAGAGGGATGTGATTAATTGATAATCATAGAGAGGCTGGTCGCTCTGGGTTTCAAGATTTATAAGACTTAGGAACCCTCTGGGAATTACAGATTCGAAGAAGGCAAACTTAGTGCATGAATTTTTTACAGTGTCTCAGTTCAAGTCCTAGGTATTCTTAAGAATGAACAGGAGTGATATTGGTTGGGGTTTAGTAAACCATGGCAATGAGCACTATATAAACTGAAACTTGCATAAGAGCAGCCTCCAGAACAGCCTCTTGACTTTATCTGATCTCTCTTGGCCACTGATGCCTTGTTTTATTACACTTCTTTTTCACCCTTTTGGTTTGGAAAGCTTTGCTGATCCCACATAATCAGGACCAGACTTATCCCCCAGAGTCACACCCCACATTGTCAGGGATATTTTCACCTGTGAGTGTCATGTCCCACACAGTGGGGAGGATATTGGTTTTTCTTGCAGATTTGGGCTTAGAGGGAGCCATGCCCATTTATTGAAATAATTCTTTCTCAGTTCAGTGGATTTGGGAGCCTTGCTGAAGATCAATTCACCTTGAATTTGGTGGTCTAGCTCCATACTCTCGATTCAATACTGTTCGTCAGTACTTCTATCTTTGTGCCAGTAGTGTGCTATTTTGATCACTGTGGCTTTAGAGTAAGCTTTAAATTCAGGAAGTGACAGACCTCCCAGTTCACACTTCTTTTTTAGAGTATCTTTAGTTAATCAAGATCTCTTTCCCTTCCAAGTAAATTTGATAACTAGCTTTCCCAAGTACTCAGAGTAGGTTGTTGGAATTTTGATATGTATTGCATTGCATCTGTAGATCAGTTTGGGGAGAAGTGACATCTTAACAACATTCAACCTTCCAATCCACAAGCATGGAATATCTTTCCACCTATTTAGGTTTTCACTGATTTCTTTCAGCAATGTTTTATAGTTTTCTGTATACAGGCCCTTAATATCCCTGGTTAAACTTATTCCTAGGTACTTGATTCTTTCAGTTCCTATTTTTTTTTTTAACATGGGAAGGCACCAGGAATCGAACCCAGGTCCTCTGGCATGGCAGGCAAGCATTCTTGCCTGCTGAGCCACCGTGGCCTGCCCTCAGTTCCTATTTTGAATGTAAATTTTTCCTTAATCGTCTCCTCATATAGATCATTACTTGTGTATAGAAATATTACTGACCGCTGTATACTAATCTTTTATCCCACCACTTTACTGAATTTGTTCATTAGCTCAAGTAGCTTCATCATAGAGTGTTCAGGGTTATCCAAGTATAGGGCTCATGTAAACAGCAAATAATGAAAGTTTTATCTCTTCCTTTCTTATTTGGATACCTTTTATTTTTTTCTCCTGCTTGTACACTCCAGTGTTAAATAATAGTAGTGACAATGGACATCCTTGTCTTATTCCCAATCTTAAAGAGAATACTCTCACCATTAAGTAGAATGCTGGCTTTGGGTTTTTCATATATGCCCCTTATGATATATATATATTTTTATTTTTATTGACCAAACAAAACAACATACAAACACGAACATTTTTAACATATGAACAGTCCATACTTGGTGTATAATCAATGGCACACAATATTATCACATAGTTGTATATTCATCACCACGATCATTTCTTAGAACATTTGCATCACTCCAGAAAAAGAAATAAAAAGAAAAAGTCATACATACCATACCCCTTACCCCTCCCTCTCATTGACCACTACTATTTTCATCTACCCGATATATTTTAACTTTTGACCCCTATTTTTTTCTACACCCCTTACCATTCCCTTTCATTGATCATTAGTATTTCAAACTACTCAATTTATTTTACCATTTGTTCCCCCTATTATTTATATATTTTTAATCCATATTTTTTTACTCATCTGTCCATACTGTAGACAAAAGGAGCATCAGACACAAGATTTTCACAGTCACACAGTCACATTGCAAAAGCTCTATGATTAGACAATCATCTTCAAGAAACACGGCTACTGGAACACAGCTCTACAGTTTCAGGCATTTCCCTCTAGTCTCTTTAATACACCTTAAACTAAAAAGGGGATATCTATATAATGCATAAGAATAACTTCCAGGATAGCCTCTTGACTCTGTTTGAAATCTCTCAGCCAAATGACACTTCATTTTGTCTCATTTCTCTCTTTCCCCTTTTGGTTGAGAAGGTTTTCTCAATCCCTTGATGCTGAGTCCCAGCTTATTCTAGGATTTCTGTCCCATGCTGTCAGGGAGGTTTATATCCCTGGGAGTCATGTCCAACGTAGAGAGGGAAGTGAAGTGAGTTTGCTTGCCATGTTGGCTGAGAGAGAGAGGCCATATCTGAGAACAAAAGAGGTTCTCTGGAGGTAACTCTTAGGCCAAATTTTAAGAATTTAGCCTATCCCTTGTGGGGATGTTTCATAGGAACAAACCCCAAGATTGAGGGCTTGGTCTATTGATTTGGTTATCCCCACTGCTTGTGAGAATATCAGGAATTCTTCAAATGGGGAAGCTGAATTTTTCCCCTTTCTCCCCATTTCCTCAAGGGGACTCTGCAAATACTTCTTCATTCACTGTTCAAATTACTCTGGAGTTTATCAGGGCATCACACTGGAAAAACCTACAAAATCTCATGCCCTATTCAAGGTTCCATGAACACTTATGGTGTTCAATTAATTTGTCCATATAAGTTATATTACGAAATGCACTAGTCAAAATATAAATTTTGTATCAAATAAACATTTTTTACTTTAGTCTCATACACAAGTTGAAGTTTTAAAATATGAATGACCATCTATTTTCGACACCCTGCAATGCTGACATTCCTTTGTTCTTCCTCATGCTAAAAAAATTTTAAATTTGTACTTTTAGTCACTATCATTGTACACTCTAAGCATTCCTAGATTATACCACCTTGGTTTTTATCATCTATCTTTCCTTCTGGTTTCATATGTGCCCCCAACCGTTCTCCCTCTATCATTCTCACTTTCAGCTTCATTGAGTGTACTTACATCATTGTGCTACAATCAGGTAGTAATGTGCTATTCATTTCTGAATTTTTGCAATCAGACCTGTTGCACAATCTGTATTCCTTCAGCTCCAACTGCCCAATATCTACTCTATTTCTATCTCAGAAGAGGAAATACAAACGGCCAAAAGGCAAATGAAAAGATGCTGGAGAATGTGGAGAAAGAGGCACACTTATTCACTGTGGGTGGGTATGTAAAATGGTACAACAGCTGTGAAAAGCAGTTTAAGAACAGAGCTTCTTAACTAAAATTCTCCAAGTTCATAATGTTCATTCATATCAGTGAGACCATACAGTATTTGTCCGTTAGTTTCTGGCTAATCTCACTCAGCATAATGTCCTCAAGGTCCATCCACGTTGGTACATGCTTCATTACTATTCTGTCTTACAGCTGCGAAATATTCCATCATATGTATATACCATAGCTTGTTTAGCCATTTATCTGTTGATAGACATTTGGACTGTTTCCCTCTCTTGGCAATTGTAAATAATGCTGCTATAAATACCAGTGCAAATGTCCGTTTGCATCCTTGCTCATGTCCTCTGAACAGATACCGAGCATGGTATACCAGATCATATGGCAATTCTATACCTAGCTTCCTGAGGAACTGCCAAACTGCTTTCTACAGTGGCTTACTACTTTACATTCCCACCAACAGTAGATAAGTGATCATGTGGTTTTTCTGCTTTGATTTGTTGATATGATGTATTGCATTAATTGATTTCCTATGTTGAACCATCCTTGCATACCTGAGATGAAGCCTACTTAGTCATGGTGTATAATTCTTTTGATGTGCTTCTGGATTCAATTTGCAAGAATTTTGTTGAGGATTTTTGCATCTATAGTCATTAGAGAGATTGGTCTGTAAATATTTCTTTTCTTGTAGTATCTGTCTGTCTTTGGTATGAGGGTGTTGTTGGCTTCATAGAATGAGTTAAGTAGCCTTCCCTCATCTTCAATTTTTTTGAAGTGTTTGAGCAGGATTGGCACTAATTCTTTCATAAATGTTTGGTCGAATTCACATATGAAGTCATCTAGTCCTGGACTATTCTTTTTTCGGAGCTTCTTAATGACTGATTCAATTTCTTTACTTGTGATTGGTTTGGTGAGGTTGTCTATTTCTTCTCGAATCAATGTTGGTTGTTTATGCCTTTGCAGGAAGTTTTCCATTTCATCTACATTGTCTAGTTTATTAGCATAAAGTTGTTCATATTATCCTCTCCTTTCCTCCTTTATTTCTGTGGGGTCAGTGGTTATGTCTCCTTTTTCATTTCTGATTTTATTTATTTGCATCCTATCTCTACTTCTTTTCGTCTACCTTGCTAAGAGTCCATCAATCTTACCGATTTACTCATAGAACCAACTTCTGGTTTTGCTGATTTTCTCGATTATTTTCATGTTCTCAATTTCATTTATTTCTGCTCTAATCTTCGTTATTCCTTTCCTTTTTCTTGCTTTGAGATTAGTTTGAACAGTTAACTTCTTGATTTTTGCTCTTTCTTCTTTTTTGATATAGGCATTAGGGCAATAAATTTCCCTCTAAGCACTGCCTTTGCTGCATCCCATAAATTTCCTATGGGGCAGGTGTCTTGTTGACAAAGTCCTCACCCTTTTGTTTGTCTGAGAATATTTTAATTTCTCCCTCAGTTTTTGAAGGACAACTTCGCTGGATACAGAATTCTTGGCTGGATGTCTTTCTTGTTCAGAATCTTAAACATGTCATAGACTGACTTGCTTCCATGGTGCCTTTTGAGTAGTCTGAATACAGTTTCACATGGTTACTCTTGTACATAGTGAATCACTTTTCTCTTGCTGCTTTCAGTATTTTCTGCTTCTCTTCATCATTTGACAATTTGATTAGTATCTGTCTTGGAGTAAGACTATTTGGATTTATTTGGGGTTTATTTGGCTTCTTTGGTTTGCATATTTATGTCTTTTATAAGGGTTGAGAAGTTTTCTCCCATTATCTCTTCAAGTAACCTTCCTAGCCCTTTACTCTTTTTTCCTTCTGGGACACTGAAGACTCTCATATTTGCGTGCTTCATATTGTCCATCATTTCTCTGAAATTCAGTTCCATTTTTTTCCATCGTTCTTGCTTTTTTTGTTTTTTTGTGTTCTAGTTCAATTGTCTTGTCTTCTGGCTCCCTTATTCTTTCTTACACCTCTTCAAATCTGTTGTTGTGTGCCTCTAGTATATTTTTAATTTGGTCTACAGTATATTTCATCTCTGCGAGATCAGCTATTTTTCTACTTATTCTTTCAAATTCTTCTTTATGCTTTTCCAGTGTCTTCTTGATGTTCTTTATGTCATTATGAACATCCTTGATTAGTTGTTTCAAATTCTGCATCCCCTCTGGTATCACAATTTGGTCATTTGGCGGGGCCATTTCATCCTGAGTCTTCATGTGCTTTTGTGATTTTCTGTTATGTTCAGAGCATTAGATTATCTTGATAAGTTTATTTCACAAGTTTATTTCCTTCCTTCATCTAAATTTTTGTATTTGCTTGGGTTTACACTGATGGTCTTTTGGACTTGGTTTGTCAGCAATTCCCCTTCTACTTGAAGGTCTGTTAAAAGTTAGGCAATAGTCCAGAATAAGAATGAGGGATGTTAATCCTGTATAGCTTAAATGTAATGCCTGGATACATCCCAGAGTATATTAAGCAGATGGCCAAAAACTATTGACAAAACATGATAAGCGAACTCACTGCTCATGTGGGACATGACTCCCAGGGGTGTACACCTTCCTGGCAACGTGGGACAGAACTCTTAGAATGAGTTGGGACTCAGCATTAAGGAATTGGGAAAACCTTCTCGACCAAAAGGGGGAAGAGAGAATGAGACAAAATAAAGTGTCAATGGCTGAGAGATTCCAAACAGAGTCGAGAGGTTATCCTGGAGGTTATTCTTACGCATTATATAGATATCACCTTTTCAGTTAAGGTATATTGGAGAGGCTGGAGGGAAGTGCCTAAAAATGTAGAGCTGTGTTCCAGTAGCCATGTTTCTTCAAGATGATTGTATAATGATATAGCTTTCGCAATGTGACTGTGAAAACTTTGTGTCTGATGCTCATTTTGCCTACAGTATGGACAGATGAGTAAAACATATGGATTAAAAATAAATAAATAATAGGGTGAACAAATGTTAAAATAAATTTAGTAGATTGAAATGCTGGTGATCAATGAAAGGGAGGGGTAAAGAGTATGGTATGTATGAATTTTTTCTGTTGTCTTTTTATTTCTTTTTCTGAATTGATGCAAATGTTCTAAGAAATGATCATGATGATGAATATTCAACTATGTGATGATATTGTGAGCTATTGATTATATAACAAGAATGGAATGATAAGGTAAGAATGCTTGTGTTTGTATGTGGTTATGTTTCATTAATAAATTAAAAAAAAAAAGCTAGGCAGATATGTAATTTGCCAGACTGTACTTTCTGCTTCTTTCCAGCAGGTGGCGACCCTGACCCACCCCTTCCCTTGAAGCCTGCCCCTCCCCAGCTGTGGTGGTCAGCTGAGCAAGATGGAGACCCCAGGTAATTCCAGTAAGGACTGCGGGTCTCAGGGCATGCTGATAGCCACCAACCCCAGGACTGGGGGCTGAGCAGTGTGCACCTCAGCAGAGACTCTGCTTATGGGTCCAACAGGTCTGGTGGTCCCAGGCTCCTGCTCAGGATGACCTTGGGGCATAGGGCTGGGTTTTTCGGCTGCCCTTCTCCACAGCCAGCACAGAAATGCCTGGAGGCTGATCCTGGTACAGGGTGGGCATACAGGGCGGGGCGGCTGGTGGCAGCAGGAGGCTGGGTGGGATTCTGGGTTCTCCACAGGAGCTCAGGGCTGCAGATCTGCAGGGAGATCTCCCAAGCTAGCCGTGGGGTTAGGCTGGACTGGAGGGACACTTCACTCCTTCAGACTTGCATTTCCCTGCATGCTGCCACCTGTTCCTGGTGGGGTCACAGACGAACACGCTCACCCTGTTCTCTCCATTTCAATTTCTGTTTTTCATCCAGGAACCTCCCTATGTAGTGTAGAAAGACTTTCTCTGATCACTTGCCCTCTGGAATTGTAGTCCTGGTTGTTTCTGTCCCTTCTCTCATTGTTCCATGGAGCAGCAGTAAATTCAGCCTATCCTATTCTGCCATCTTCTTTATTCTCTATTTCTCGTTTTTTAGTATCTTTAATTTCTTAAATACTTTACACATAGTTGTTTTATATTCTGTATCCAGATATTCTAGCATCTAAAAACTTTGGGAGTCTAAATCTGCTTTGTTTCTGCTGACTCTTGGTGGTGATGGCTTGTTTACCTGCGCATTTCATATTTTCTTTGAGATATAATTCTCATACCACAAAATTCACCCTTTTAAAGTGTACAAATCAGTAATTTTAGTGTATTCAAAGTTGTGCAACCATCATCACTACCTAGTTTCTGAACATTTTCATCACTGCTACAAGAGACCCTTACCCATTATCAGTCCTTGACCTCACCTCCCTTAACTCCTGGTAACCACCAGTCCACTTTTTGTTTCTATAGATTTGCCTATACAGGACATTTTACGTAAAAAGGGTCACATATATGGCCTCTTGTATCTGGCTTCATTCACTTAGCATGATATTTTCAAGATATATCTGTGTTATAGCATGAATCAGTTCTTCATTTCTTTTATCGTCTGAATGATATTCTACTGTATGGGTATACTACATTTTATATATCCATGCTGGACTGCTGATGGACTTTTGGATTGTTTGGGTATTGCGAATAATGCTTGTGTGAATATTAATGTAACAACTTCTGGTTTGAAAACCTGTTTTAAACTTTCCTGGGTCTATACCAAGGAGTGGAACTGCTGAGTAACTTTAGGTTTAACTTGAAATTTGTGTAAGTGATGTCAAGGGAGTTTTTCAGTATGCAAAAGCAAGAGCTTTTTGTTGTTTTTGCTGGGGAAAAAAAAGACAAGATACAAGGACAACGTGAACCGTTGGCGGGTTTTTTTTTTTTTTTTTTTTTTTTCCAGTAGCACACAGGGCAGGCAACCTGCATGGAAAAGAGGAAGGGTGTGGTAGTGGCAGTTTCCCTAGCTGACGGTAAGAAAAGAAAAGAGCTTTGAAGCTGTACCATCTTCAAGCAGCCTCTAAGCACTTCTGTTAGCAAGCACAGATGGGTAACTGCCCCACTTTTCCTCTTCTACATTTACTTCACCCACTATACCCAAGATTATTTTTAGAATTATTTCTTTCTTTTTGATGACCTCCCCCGCTAGGTGTATATTTTTTCTGAAGGGGTAAAAAGGAAAAAGGAATTGAAAAAAAAAAGACAAGAAAACTATATAAAGGAGACTTCTCCATTCCTCCCAATTACAGTCCTGGGGGTACCATGCCTTAGGTTATAGGTGTGCTTAAAAAGAATACTCGATGAGGCATGGTATTGAGGCTGGGATTGGAAGGGAAACAAGTTCGGGGTTAAAATGCATTTGAGTCTTAATCACATCCACTGGCTGTGTACATCTTTGTACCTACTGGATATTTCCATTGGCCTTTCCCTCTGTCAGTTACTTTACCTTTTGCACCAAAGAGGGTCCTCTACCTTTATATTTCCAGCTGGGTAAACTCTATATCTGCATATTTCTAACTTATTCTCATTACAGGTGAGAACACTCTCACCTGGATCTCTACACATGCCAGTCTTCATACATTTGAATCTTGGCTCTATCACTCACTAGCTGTGTAACCTTGGTAAACCACTCTGTTTTTCTGTCTTATACGAAAACAGACATAATTATACTCCCCGACCCATGGATTCGTTGTGAGGATGAAATGATTGATTACATGCACAGGGTTTAGAGCAACATTCACTACGTGGGCTGCCCCTGCTGCTATTGCTCCGTTCAAGCCCCTCAAGACAGTGCCCCACCCAGAGCAGGTCCTCAGCACTCACTACTGCTGTTCAGGAATTTTATCAGCCTACAAATAGGAAGTCATGAGAAAGGAAGCAGGTTACAGCTCGGATTTCAGGGACAAACTAAAAACCACTAGAACCTGTAGTCAAAAAACATAAAACTTAAGACCAGTCAGAATGTGAAGGAAAAATGCTACTTTTAGTCCAAGATGCAAATAAAATTCTCTAATTCTATGATCTATTAGATACTGTTAGAAACTTTTTTTTTCAAACTAAATTTAACATTTGTTCCCCCTATTATTTATTTTTATTCCGTATGTTCTACATCTGTTTTCTGTTAGAAACTTTTAAATTCTTAGATCAGTTTTCTAACAGATTTAACTGTTCACTTCCTTATCAATCAAGGCAAAGGCAGAAGAAGAATATTTACATAAAACTAGTTTTTGACATATTATTCACATCTTATCCCACAAAGGAAAAATGGCTAGGCACCCTATTTAATTAAGTTATTTACAAATATCTATATCTAAAGAAGAAAACATACTCCATTACTGGACAATGTTTTTAAGATGATCAATCCATAATTTCTTCGGTCTTCATCAGCTGCTACTTCATATTCTGCCTGATTAAAGAGATGGGAGAAAAAAAAATTAGTTTAGTTTCTTCACTGACTTCATCATGTTTTAAATTCTCTGACTTACAGATTTAATTTGGTACCTCAGAGCCAGAGAGCAGATAAACTGATGAAGTATCTCTTCATTGGGAAATAAAGGACATGAGGAAAAAAAGGTAGACATTTTTTAAAAAAGAAAATAAAATAACATACACACACACAAAAGGAGGTTAATAAGGTAGTAAATCAATGCCTTCCACAATACTATTATTTTCAGTCATTAAAGGTAGCTAAATAAAATAGAATAAAATGAACAACTTTAACTGTTCTAAGCAATAACATTTTAGAGTGAACATAGCAAAGAGTTTAGTTGTGCTTATTTTTATTTTCCAAGTCTCATTTTATTAGCGGAAAATACTAAGAATGATTTTACAGGCAAGGTTAAGCCAGTATTTTTCAATGAATACTTTGTGAACCAGCACTAGTCCTGAGAAATCAAAGAAAAAGGGAAAGAAGACGCCCGCCCCAACAACTTACAGAACTTTGTTTTTTGTATGCTTGTTGCTGCTGCTTCGAGCAAACTAGGTTTTTTGTCTCTTAACCTAAAACTATACCTGGAGAAAGTGAGCAGCCAAGGAACTGGAAACAAGGCTGCTGTTGCAGTGCCTTTAAGGAAAAAACGTGGAACCCATCCTAAGTGTTTAACAATTCTGCAATTAACAAATGAATGACAGCATAGGTGAAAGACCAACCCCCAACAGAATATTCTGACAAAGTCACAAAAGCCTAGATAAGACAATTTCAAGAACAGGTTAGTCATTTATTAGCTCTAGTAGCATTGCTGTGGATTTTTAAAGACTTTCTATATATAGGATCATGTCATCTGCAAATAGTGAAAGTTTAACGTCTTCCTTTATAGTATGAAGGCTTTTTATTTCTTTTACTTGCCTAACTGCTCTGGCTAGAACTTCCAGTACAATGTGGAATAACAGTGCTGGCAGTGGGCATCCTTGTCTTGTCCGTGATTTTAAGAGGGAAAGTCTTTCAGCACTGAGTATGATGTTAATTGTGGGTTTTTCATAAACGCCCTTTATCATATTGAGGAAGTTTCCTTCTATTCCTATTTTTTCTAAGTTTTTTTGAAATAAAAAACAGATGCTGGATTTTGGCAACTGTCTTTTCTGCATCAACTGAGATGATCATGTGGTTTTCTTCCCTTCATTTTGTTAATGTGGTATAGGACATTAACTGATTTTCTTATGCTGAATCATCCTTGCATACCTGGGATAAAACCTACCTAATAATCATATGTAATTTATTGAAGATTTTGCGTCTACATTCATAGGAGGAATTGGTCTGTGATTTTCTATTCTTGTAATATCTTTATCTGGCTTTGATGTTAGTGAGATGTTGGCCTCACAGAATTAGGTAGGTTGTGTTCCCACTTCTTCAGTTTTTTTGGAAGTGTTTGAGCAGGACTGATATTAATTCTTCTTGGAATGTCTGGTAGAATTCACCTGTGAAACCATCTGGTCCTGGGCTTTTTTTGATGGTAAGTTTTTGATGATTGATTTAATCTCTTTATTTGTGATTGGTCTGCTGATATCTTCTATTTGTTCTATACAGCCAGTATAGGGTATTCATGTGTTTCTAGGAATTCGTCCATTCCATCTAGTTGTCTAACCTGTTGGCAAGCAGTTTTCATAGTATCCTCTTATGATCCTTTTTATTTCCGTAGGGTCAGGAGTAATGTCCCCTCTCATTTCTGATTTTACTTATTTGCATTGTCTTTTGTTCCTTTTTCAATTTAATTAAAGATTAGTCAATTTTATTGATCTTTTCAAAGAACCAACTTTTGGTTTTGTTAATGCTTTTTTTTTTCAATTTCTTTTATTTCCGCTCTAATCTTTGTTATTTCTTTTCTTCTTCTTGTTTCAGGTTTAGTTTGCTGTTCTTTTTCTTTTTCCTCCAGGTGTGCAGTTAGGTCTTTGATTTTCAGGTCTTTCTTCTTTTTAAATAAAAGCATTCAGGACTACAAATTTCCCTCTCAGCAGCACCTACCACACTGCTTGTACCTGCTTCATGCTGTCCCCACCATTGCTGTGGCTGCCACTGGCTGTAGGGGGGTGTTCTCGTTTGCTAGCTGCCGGAATGCAACACACCAGAGAAGGATTGGCTTTCAATCAAAGGGGGTTTATTTTGTTAGTTCTTCAGAGGAAAGGCAGCTAAGCAGCTAACTTTCAACTGAGGTTCTTTCTTACATGGGAAGGCACAGGGCGATCTCTGCTGGCCTTTTCTCCAGGCCTCTGGGTTCCAACACCTTTCCCCCGAGGTGATTTCTTTCTGCTTCTCCAAAGGCCTGGGCTGAGCTGTGAGTGCTGAGATGAGGTGTGCTGAGCTGCTTGGGCTGTGCTACATTGAGCTCTCTCATTTAAGCACCAACCAATTAAGTCAAATGTCATTCACTGCAGCAGGCATACCTCCTAGCTGACTGCAGATGTAATCAGCGACAGATGAGGTTCACTACCATTGGCTCATGTCCACAGCAACAGAACTAGATGACTTCACCCGGCCAAGCTGACAACTGAATCTAACAACAGGGATGAAATGCTGGTTTCCCACTGTGTGAATGAAATCTGACATGGCTCCACCACGAAGATGGAAGGGCCTTTGGCCATGTTCTCAGAACTGGGGAGGCATTCTAATTTCAGAACATTATGGCTGCAGCTTCTACTGCCAACATCATAAAAAGTTCCTGTGGTCCAGTTGGCTTGGATGAAATGTTGGTGATGTAACCATTACTGATGATGGTGCAACCATCCTGAAGTTTTTAGTGGTTGTATGGCTAGTTTTTCGTGAGCTGGCTGATCTGCATGATGAAGAAGTTGGAGATGAAACTACCTCAGTGATTATTAATGCAGCAGAACTTCTAAAAAATGCAGATGACCTAGTCAAACAGAAAACTCAACCCAAATCAGTTATTAGTGGCTCTGAACTTGCTTGAAAGGTAGCAGTGTGTTATATCAGGAAAAATCTAATTAACACAGATTGTCTGATTAATGCTGCTAAGCTTCTATGTTTTCCAAAAGCAGTGGAATTGATGGTGATGTTGTTGCTAACATGGTAGCAAATGCAGTACCTACCATTCAGTATACAGATATGAGAGGCCAGCATTGCTATCTAATCAATTCTGTGAATGTTCTAAAAGCCCATGGGAGAAGTCAGATGGAGACTATGCTGACCAATAGCTATGCACTCAAATGCCTGGTGAGACTGAAAGGGTATGCCGACGAGAACAATTAATGCAAAAATTGCTGGCCTTGACTTCAGCATGCAAAAAACAGAAATGAACCTTTGTGCACAGGGGGTTAGTACAGACCCTGAAAAACTAGGCCAAATTAGACAGCTGGGTATCAGATAGTACCAACAGAAAACACAGAAGATCCTGGCAGCTGGTGCCAATGTTATTCTAACCACTGGTCGAACTGATGCTGTGTCTGAAGTATTTTGTGGAGTCTGTTGCTACGGCAATTAGAAGAGTTTTAAAAAGTGACCTTAAACGCATTTCTAAAGCTTCTGAAGCAACTAGTCTATCAACCCTAGCCAATTTGGAAGGTGAAGAAACTTCTGAAGCTGCAATGCTGGGAAAAGCAGAAGGGATGGTGCAGGAGAGGATTTGCAATGGCGAACTAATTTTAATCAAATACTAAGCCTCATACATCTGCATCAATTATTTTATGCAAGACAAATGATTTCACGTGTAAAAAGATGGGGTACTTTATATGACGCTCTTTTTTGTGTGATGAAGAGAGTTGTAGAATTGAAATCTATGGTTCTAGGTGGAGGTGCTGTGGAAGCAGCCCTTTCCATATACCCTGTTCTAGTTTGCTAGCTGCTGGAATGCAATATACCAGAAATGGAATGGCTTTTTAAAAGGGGAATTTAATCAGTTGCTAGTTTACAGTGCTAATGCCGAGAAAATGTCCCAATTACAACAAGTTTACAGAAATGTCCAATCAAAGGCATCCAGGGAAAGATACGTTGATTCAAGAAGGCCGATGAAGTTCAGGGTCTCTCTCTCAAGTGAGAAGGCACATGGTGAACATGGCGTCATTTGCTAGCGTCTTCCCTCCTGGCTTCCTGTTTCGTGAAGCTCCCTGGGAGGCATTTTCCTTCTTCATCTCCAAAGGTCGCTGGCTGGTGGACTCTGCTTCTCGTGGCTATGTCATTCTGCTCTCTCTGAATCTCTCATTCTCCAAAATGTTTCCCCTTTTATAGGACTCTAGTAAACCAATCAAGACACACTCAAATGGGTGGAGACCTTTCATCCCCTAATCCAGTTTAGCAACCACTCTTGACTAAATCACATCAACCAGGGAGATGATCTCATTACAGTTTCAAATATATGTTATTGAATAGGGATTATTCTACCTTTAAGAAATGGGATTTATATTAAAACATGGCTTTTCTTAGAGGGCATATATCCTTTCAAACCAGCACATACCCTGAAAACTGCATGACTAGCATGAGTCTCAAGAACAGCTTTTTGCAGATTCTACAAGATCTCTTCTTTTTATACCTAATACAATGGCAGTTAATGCTACCCAAAATTCCAGAGAATTTGGTTGCAAGGCTAAAACATTTCATAACAAGGTGCAAGCCAATCCAGAATGTAAAAACCTAAAATGGATTGGTGTGATTTGGTCAATGATAAATCTCAAGATAAAAAACAAGCAGGGGTATCTGAATCTACCATAACTGAAGTAGAGTCTGAAGTCTGCAATGGAAGGTAGAATTACTATCTTTTGAATTGATGATGTTATTAAATTACACCCAGAAAATAAGATGATAAACATGGAATTTATGAAGATACTATTCATTCAGGAGCCCTTAATGACTGATATGATTTTTCTTTTATTATAACAACATTAGAAGTAATTGCCATCTACTTTGAGTATATACATTAAAGTACAAGCTGTACCCCCCAATCTTCCCATCAGCACTGCCTTCACTGTACCTCTTTTTTTTTGTTTTTTTCCTTTAAGCCTGCATAGATTAGATTTATTCAATAATTCTTCTTTGCCATTCTAAATATTAATATTTTTCCCTGTAAAGAGAAGAGAGATCAGGAAGAGAGAAAATGCTGAGTCCTTTTTGAAATTTACCCCCAGGTCCATTTAGGCCAACCCACTTGCGCCTCCTCTGTATAACTAGAAGAGTCATACGCATTCTGCTTTCCTCACTCTCCTTGTTTTAATACCTACAGGATCAAGGAAAGCACAATTTGGTGGAAACAGTCAACTTTGGAAAGCTCTCCTAAGATGAAGATACAACTATGACCACATTTCCTTACTTTATAATTGAAAGACAAAATGGCTTTTTTAAAAAATAAAAATCATTGGAAAAAAGACAAAAGGTAGAATCTGTGCAATGTTAACAGTCTGGTAGAACGTGTGCTGGAGTGACAGTGCTCTGTTATGGTAATACTCTGCATGAGCACATATATTTTCTGCCATGGGACTGTAGTAAAGCAGTTTAAGAAGGAAATATAGAAAAAAATTTAAAAAGTCTTGTTCATCAGGTATATTTTCAGTCATGATTAAGCAGGCCTGCTACTTAGCGTTCAGCAAGAAGATGAGTTCAAAGGCAGACACCGATCACATTTTTGTTCAAAAAGCAATCTTAATCTTAAAGGAGTCCATTGTAAGAAAATCATGTGTAAAATAAATTCTGTGTGGACTTCAAAACTGATCATACAAAACCTTTTTTATAAATAAATTAGGTGATTAGAAGTGTCTTTTCCAGCTGAGTTGGACATTAGGCTGTCTTCGCTGAGCCATTATTATTGGTGCTCTTATTGTTCACTTGGATTGTTTTTTTCCAGCCACATTTCAGACAACTACTGTGTGGACCCACAGGTGGCTGATTTGGACCTCAAGCACATTTTGTACTACTTGGGGGTCAAGATTGGGGTTACAGAAGACAGGATGGTAGACGTGGATTACTCCTATTTCTTGGTTTCTCAATGTCTTCAAACCAACCTCAATGACTTTGTTGAAAAGGTCCACATCCTCAAGCCCTAGCCTTGGATGGAAACATTGATGCCACCTACTTGGACAAGATCTCCCTTATAAATATAAGTGATGCCAAACCCATAGTTTCTCCAGAAGCCATTTTTTGAATAAAGGTAAAATGGTTGTCACTGGGAACCTTCCCACTATAAACAATCTTGGAATCACTCTGGCTAAAGATAACTGGAAAACGTATTTGCTGACCCAGAACTGTATTTGCTTGACAATGCTGAAGGAATTCTGTAGTAAACACGAGGTCAATGCAACATACCAGAGATAGATCAGCTTCTAATAAGGGGATTTATTTAGTTAAAAATTTACAGTTCTTCAGAGGAAAGGCAGCTGACTGTCATCTGAGTTTCTCTGTTACACGGAAGGAACACAGCAACCTATGTTGGCCTTCTCTCTTGGCTTCCAATGGCTTTCCCCAGGACAATTCCTTTCTGCAGCTCCATACATCTGGGCTGAGCTTAGAGTGCTTAGATGAGGTATGCTGAGCTTCTTGGGCTGTGGTGCATTGAGCTCTCTTCTGACATTTTTCTTTTAAGCCTCCAGCTAATTGAATTAAACATCACTTATTACGGAAGGCACTCCCCTTATCTGACTGCAGATGTAATCATCCATAGTTGAATTTCACATGTTGATAATTCAAGTCCTCAGTAACAGAACTAGGCACCATCACCTAGCCAAGTTGACACTTGAACCTAACTAGCAGATACTTAATGCAATATTCTCTCATTACTTCAATGTGCTCAGCCTTGACAGGGTTGGAGTCAGAACTGAAAAGCAGAACAAGACTGACATTCTAATTTGGAATAAGTCATCTTTTCAAAGTTTCCCATGAATCTCACAAACATAACAAATGTTCAGACAGAAATCAATAAATTTATCTTTTGATCTTTGGGTTCTTTGTGCTCGTTTTTGATCCTGGGAGCTGAAATCAAACAAATTTCTTCAGGAAATTTGAGAGAAAGGATGAGGATCCAGATTCTTGGTTAATTTTGTTGGCCAACTCCTTGGCATCCAGCTTCTCTGCTCCATAAACTGGATCTTGTTGAAGGTCTGCTACAGATAAGTATGCCTCCTCACTGTATTCTTCTTGCTTTTGTGCTTTTGACAAAGGAGCAGCAGGAAAAGGGTATATTCACCCTTGTACTTAGGGCTAACATGACACAGCCACACTATATGTCCCTTCAAAAGGGAACCTTGCCTACTAGCATGGGCCCCTGGCAGCTTTTCCTGCTCAAGCACAGGGTCACGGAACCAGTATCGTGGAAATGGCAAAGGAAGCCAAGTCCAGACCTCTGCACTGGTTCCACTTGGCCACTACCCCTGCCCCTGCCCTCTTCCCAGCCAGCACAACCACTGAAGCTGCCTATATATATGACTGTCTGCATGATTTTGGCTGTTTTGTCTTCTAGTTTGCTGATTCCTTCTTCTGTTGGTTCAAATATGCTGTTGTGTGCCTCCAGTGTATTTTTTTGTTTGTTTTTAACATGGGCAGGCACCGGGAATCAAACCCAGGTCTCGGGCATGGCAGGCGAGAACTCTGCCACTGCGCCACTGTGGCCCACCCCTCCAGTATATTTTTAATCTCTTCTATTGTGCCCTTCATCCCTGTAATTTCTGTTATATTTCTTTTAATACCTGCAAATTCTTCTTTATGCTCACACATTTTCTTAATATCCTTTAGCTCTTCATCCATATTTTCCTTCATCTCCTTGAAGTGATTCAGGAGATTTATTTGAACTTCTTTGATTAGTTATTCCAAATTCTCTTGTCTCCTCTGAAATTTTAACTTGTTCCCTTGATGAGCCATAGTTTTCTGTTTCTTAATATGGTTTGTTATGTTTTGCTGCTGTTTGGGCATCCGATAGTCTTGATGAATTAACTTTGAAGGTGAATTTATCTCTCTTGTCTGGAGTTTAGTTGCTGATTGTGTTAAGGCTCTTCTTTGACACTTAGTCCACCTTATTATAGACCTTTATAGTAGCCCATGTTTAACCGTTTTGATTTTCTCAGGTCTTCTCCATCTGATTCTTGCCCTGGATATGTGGTACAATTTTTAAGACTGCACTTTTTGTGCACTTATTTCACCTCCAGGAGAAAGTTTCCTTTCCTCTGCTCCTTCTTTGGGAATCTAGCTCTGTATGTGTCTGTGCAGAATTTTCTCCCCAGTTCCTGTGATTTGTTTAAATTCTCCCCCTCACTCAGTATCCCCCTTTCCTTCTACTTTTCAGTTCTGGGACCCTTCTATCTTGCAGCAGTTCGCTTTAACTCCCCTTCCCCACCACTTTTTCTTTCTTGAGGTTTCTCTGTCCCGGTAGACTATCCTGACACAGGGAGCCAGACAGGGTCAACCCAGAAAAGGCAGTCCAGACAACAGAAATTGGATTTAACAAGCACACCTCTTATCAACGGTTCTGCTGCATTCTCTTCTTCCACACCCCCACCCCAAGGGTCCTTTTGTCTGCAGCACAAATTGGGGGTTATGTTCCACCTTGGGTCTCTGTGACCTTGGATCCCTGTGCCCAGATATGCATGGGTTCTATCTTGCTACTGTGAGTAGCTCTATTGGCTGCATCTGCAGCAGGAAGGACCCTGGCCATGATGTCTCTGCACAACTCCATGCTGCACAGGGCTAAGTGGGGTAATGCCCAAACCGATGAGTCTTGAATGGAAATTTCTTACCTGCTTTTGTAGATTATTTTTCTTATTTTTTCATTCAGCATTCATGGAGACCTTCTCCAGTCTCTATCATCCTCCAAAGTTCTATGAAAATAAGATTTGTCCTTTTATTAGCTGATTGTAAGGAAAGACTTTTCTGGGGGATTTGTTCTGTTGCCCTGTTGCTGCTGTCACTCTGCTGTGATGGCCTTCTCATATGACAACGCAGCAGACTTCAATCCCCAGTCATTCAATCAAACACTAATCTAGGTGTCATTGCGAAGGTATGTGATTAAAGTGCATAATCAGTTGAATTTAAGGAAGGGAAATTATCCCAGATAATCTGGGTGGGGCTGATCCAGTCAGTTGAAAGCTTTTATAAGCAGAGCTGAGACTTTCATGAAGAAGAAATTGTACCTGTAGACAGCAGCTTCAACTTGTGCCTGAGAATTCTAGACTGCCCTTTCTGACAGCCTGCCGGAGGGCTGATGGACTTGCCTAGTGTTCTAGTTTGCTAGCTGCCAGAATGCAATATACCAGAAACAGAATGGCTTTTAAAAAGGGGAATTCAATAAGTTGCTAGTTTATAGTTTGAGGCTGAGAAAATGTCCCAATTAAAGCAAGTCTATAAAAATGTCCAAAATGTCCAAATAAAGGCATCTAGGGAGAGATACCTTGGTTCAAGAAGGCTGATGAAGTACAGGGTTTCTCTCTCCAGTGGGAAGGCACGTGGCAAACATGGCAACATCTACTAGTTTCCTCTCTAGGTCTCTTGTTTCATGAAGCTCCCCAGCGGCATTCTCCTTCATCTCCAAAGGTTGCCGGCTGTAGGAGTCTGTGCTTCTCTCATTATTCTCCTGTGGTTCTGCTGCTCTTTCCTCATTCTCAAAAGGAACTCTCTCCAAAATGTCTTCTCTTTTACATGATTCAGTAAACTAATCAAGACCCACGTAGAAAAGGTGGAGACATATTTCCATCTAATCAGGCTTAATACCCACAATTGATTGAGTCACACCTCTGTGGAGATAACCTAATCAAGCTTCCAACCTATAGCGCTGAATAAAGATGAGAAGAAACTGTTGCTCCCACAAGATTTGATTAGGATTAAAACATGGCCTTTCTAGGGTACACAAATCCTTTCAAACCAGCACACCTGGTCAGCCAGAACAATCTTGAAAGCCAATCCTGATAATAAACTGCTGTGCTTGGTTCTGCTTCTCTGGTTGACCCAAGACTGGTACAGATGCTATTAAATGGGTCAACAAACACTAAGCAGGGCACAGTGTCTACAACTATGCCAGGTGCTTCCAGGGGGGATGGGTGAAATGCAGTCTCTCCACTCCAGAAGCTCTACGAATGTGGAATTGCCTATCACAAGTAGAGTCAGAGTATCAAGTGCTATATAGGCATGGCCAGGTGTTGTTTAGGAATCCACACCACCACTGTCAAAATAACAAAAACCAAATGTGTCATTGCAGTAATTTTATTGCCATCCAATAATTTATGGTATAAAGACTGTATCACAAGATTTAAATCCAAAACAGAGTTTCAACATTTCAGTTTAGCCACTCTAAAATAAAAAGAATTGTTCAAAATTTTAAAATGTAGCGGCTTGGCAAATATAACCTACTAAATTAAAATTTATATCTACGTCTGCCTCCTAGAGCTGGGTAGGCATGCCCCACTGAGTCAGAATACTATCTTCAAAAAGAATAGTATGGTTCGCTCCTGGGTTTTGCACCCCCCCCCAAAAAAAAAAGAATAGTGGCCCAACAGAAGCCTTGCTCAAGTCTAATAAGAGTACCAGACAGGAAAGAACCTGGGGATGCCAGGGAATGGGATGCAAACAACAGCATAGCCAAGAGTCTCAACAGGTTTTCTTAAAAGGATAAATAACGGATTTTTTAAAACATGGTTTTAAAAAACATGGTTGCAGAGGCCGAAGAATATGGTTTTAAAAAAAGCTATGTCAGTAAAAAAATGAATAAAAGACTTGATACACACTTACTGATCTGGGCATATAATAAGTACTTGATTACATATTTGCTGGTTTAACTAGTCTAGACCTAAGCACAGAGGGTAAGCTTCAAAACCTTGGTATAAAAAAAACGAAATGAGCTCTTCCATTAAACCCCATCCGTTTTCTATTGCTAGTCTCTCTCTGAATTTCATAGTTTTGAAACTTCTAGGCTTGCTGGGGGTATCTATAGAGGTTTAGAAAAGCAAAATTTCTTTACCTATAAGGGAATCATAGTAAATCTCAAACAGGATACATAAGAAAGCTGGAAAATTCATAAAATACAGTAAGTTCTATTCAACATGATCATCCTTCTAACTCCAACTTTTTATTCTATAAACATCTGGCTTCAAGTGTTTTAAGTATTGTATTTGCCAACTGAGCACAGGAAGGATACTTTTCAAGTGGTTGAACAAGCATATTGTCTCCATCACTCAATCAAAAGTTAAGGCAGTGCTTTTCAAAGTTATTTAGTAAATACATGTAATTCTGCAACACTTCAGATCTAATTCTAGGTGAAGCACCGCCTTACACTGAAGGGATTTCTGTATCAAGAAGGTAATATGACACCAAGCCAACTAGTTCATCTTACATTATTGCCAAGGTCTAGCTTTTTGTTGTTGTTGTTTGTTTGTTTTGTTTTTGGCATGTGAAGGTTCTGGGAATCGAACTTGGGTCTTCTGCATTGCAGGTGAGAATTCTACCCCTGAGCTACCCTTGTACTGCCCCAAGGTCTAGTTTTTAAGTTTTCAAAATAATGATACTGACTTCCAGGAAGATGGCTGATTAGAGCAGCTCGAGCTTAGCCCTGCTCCATGGAAAAGTTAGAGAAGGGACAAGAGGGCGACTGAGGCAGCAATTCAGGAGTGCAAATGACCTGGGAGAGAGCCTTCTGTACCATATACAGTGGCTCTGGTTGCAGAGGCCGAAGAACCGATGGAGCCTGGAATGGAGGCACGGAGCCAAGGAGCCCGCAGGAGTGCTCAGACGGCATCAGTGACTAGGAAGTGAAACAGGCCGCATTCCTTGGGCGCACTACCCTCACCAGCACAGCCCCATGATCAGTGACTCACCCCACACCCCA
This sequence comes from Tamandua tetradactyla, assembly GCF_023851605.1. NCBI lineage: Eukaryota > Metazoa > Chordata > Mammalia > Pilosa > Myrmecophagidae > Tamandua > Tamandua tetradactyla. Next base: position 2,956,696 of record NC_135345.1, on the reverse strand, counting down.
CGCACCTGAACCCCATCACCCACTCCCATTCTCCACGCTCCAGGTGTCCCCACACCACTAGCCCCCAGTGCATGTACCTGCCCCACCTCCCCCACCCCAAATGTAGTCCAACCCACCTCTTCTGCACCCCTCCAGAGCACTATCTCCCCCTCTGTGCCCTGAACACTGTTGCCAGTGCATAAAGGCTGCCGGCACTAACCTCCATACCTAGGGTACCCCTGCCCACCCACCCCCACCTCCCATCCCACACCCATAGTGTCGCACAGACTCACTTTGCCTTGACCGAGCTAAGCCTGTACATGCACACGGGACCCCAATCACGACATTCAGCTCTGGGAACCACACGTTACAGGAGTCCTAGAATCGTGCATGCCCACCGCCTCAGCCACACTTCCCAGCTCTGAGAAAGTGCTGACCTGTGCAGCCAAGTCACATCTGCCCCCAATCCACAAAGGCATGATGCCAACCTGCTACCACACCTCTGCGCATGTGCACAAAGAGCCCAATGCCTTAGATGAGTGCACACCAGGGTTATGCAACACAGACCGGTGCACCCACACAGCTACATCCTCCCTGGTGGATGGGCGCCCACGTTCACAAGCATCAGCATAACATCCCCAACCTGCACCTAGACTGCCCTGAAACAAATCACCGCACTGAGTGCCCACCCCAGGCCTTGCTCCCTGCTGTACAAACATCCCACAAACACAGGCTTTAGACTACTGAAAGAAATCAACTCCCAAGGAAATCAATCAAGATATTTACATGCCATGAAGACAGCAGAATATCATGAAGTATATCACAATGCAGACATATATACCCTGCCTAATGACCAAATTAAAACACCAGAGGAGGAGACACAGACATTGGAACAGCTAATCAAAGATGTTCATACAACTCTACTTAATAAAATAAGTGGGATAGCAAATGAAATAAAGGAGATCAAGAAGACACTAGAAGAGCATAAAGAGGAAATTTGGAAGAATGAGTAGAAAAATAGCTGAAATCACGGAGAGTAAAGACCCTGCTCTGCTGACCAAATAAAAAACATACTAGAGGCACACAACACCAGATCTGAAGAGGAAGAAGAAAGAATAAGTGATATAGAGGACAGGATAATTAACTTTGAAGACTCAAAACAGCAAATGGCAAAAAGAAGGAAAAAACTGAATGGAACTCAGGGAAATGATAGAGAAAACAAAGCAAATGTAAGAATCATTGGTGTCCCAGAAAGAGAAAAGAGTAGTAAAGGGCTAGGAAGAGTTGCTGAAGATATAATGGGGGAAAACTTCCTAACCATCATAAAGGAGATAAATACACAAGTCAAAGAAGATTAAAGAACTCCAAACAGAATAAATCCAAATCAGCCTTCCCCAAGGCATATACTAATCATTCTGTCAAATGAAGTAGAAAACCTAAAAGCGGGAAGAGAAAAACAATCTACTACATACAAGGGAAATCAATAAGATTGAGTCCAGACTACTCAACTAGCATCCTGGAGGTGAAAAGGCAGTGATATATATTCAAGACCCTGAAAGAGAAAGTCTTCCAGCCAAGAATTCTGTACCCAGCTGTATTAGTCAGGGTTCTCTAGAGAAACAGAATCAACAAGGAACACTCACAAATATAAATTTATAAAAGTGTCTCACACAACTGTGGGAACACAAAGTCTGAAATCCACAGGGCAGGCTGTGAAGCCAACGATTCTGATGGAGGGTCTGGAAGACCTCCAGAGGAAGGGCTTGCTGGCCAAAGCAGAAAGAGACCCTGTCTCTTCTGAATCCTCCTTAAATGGCTTCCAGTGATTAGACTGAGCATCACTCATTGCAGAAGACACTCCCCTTGGCTGATTACAAATGGAATCAGCTGTGGATCCAGCTGACGTGATCATGATCTAATTCTATGAAATGTCCTCATTGCAACAGACAGGCCAGCACTTGTCCAACCAGACAAACAGGTACCACCACTTAGTGGCCAAGTTGACACATGAAGCTGACCATGACAGTCCATCCCTTGTCAACTATATATATCACCTTAAACCATAAAACACACATTTTTTTCTTTCACCTAACAATACTCAACTGTTCTGCACATAATTGGAAACACAGTAACTCTCCAGAATAGGGTGCAAGTCTTTGGGTAATATTCATTCTTAAACTTGGTATCTTACAACTTAAATAGTATAACAGAAACAAAACAGCATCACAGTCCTCGTTCCTGTAAGTGATCATGTGGGCGTAGTTCATATTTATCACTACCTTCTTCCACTACCCATTCCACTGTCCCTTCACCCTCAGCAAGCACTTCAGCTGGCCATGGTTCTTTGCTTGGTGGGGTGACCCAAACATTCATTCCTGAAGTTTCAGACCCACTGTTAGTCCTGCCTTGCTTGGTTTTTGCAGTTTTCCATTGATTTTAATCACAGGGCATGGTAGTGATAAAAGACGCCCTAGGGGATCTCCTATATTCGAAGAAAACTCTTCCTTACATCCATTGTATAGTTGCAGTCCTACTTCCTGCTGATAGTAAGGATCAATCACCAGAGACAATAATGCAATCCCCTTCTTGGCTTGTTGATCCAGGGGCATGAGTAGCCCAAAGTGACCAGGTGGCAGTTCAGATTCCAGTTCAATGGGATCATTGTTGTCTCTCCTGGTGGAAGCACTCCCTCTTTTGGAACTAAAACCTGTAGACCAGCAGAGCTCAGGGTGGCAGGGACAGGAAGCAGAAATTTTCCTAATGGATCACTAGGGGTAATAGTGAGTGGTACCACTTCCATTTCCACCCCTTGGTTCCTGGACTCATGGATCCTGGCTATGGGAGAAACAGTACCATACAGTGGATGCTGATTCAGAGCATACACAGCTACCTGGAGAACACTACCCTAGCCTTTCAAGGTATTGCCACCTAGTTGGCACTGTAATTGAGTTTTCAAAAGGCCATTCCACCTTTCTATCAATCCAGCTGCTTCTGGATGATGGGGAACATGGTAAGACCAGAGAATTCATGAGCATGTGCCCATTCCTGCACTATCCTGAAGTATGTGGATAGACCTTTCTTAGTGAGCTAAAAAAATGAACATATTTGTGTCCCATGTGAATGTGCACCAGAGGGTGACTTCAGCAGAGGATGATTTTAATAATCAAGTAGATAAGCTGACCCGTTCTGTGGATACTAGTCAGCCTCTTTCCCCAGCAACTCCTGTCATTGCCCAATGGGCTCATGAACAAAGTGGTCATGGTGGTAGGGGTGAAGGTTATACATGGGCTCAGCAACATGGACTTACACTCAGCAAGGCTGACTTGGCTACAGCCACTGCTGAGTGCCCAATCTGCCAGCAGCGGAGACATACAATCAGCCCCCGATATGGCACCATTCCCTGAGGTGACCAACCAACTACATGGTGGCAGGTTGATTACATTGGACCACTCCCTTCATGGAAGGGGCAGCAATTTGTTCTAAGTGGAATAGACACATACTCTGGATATGGGTTTGCTTTCCTGCATACAATGCTTCTGCTAAAACTACCATCCATGAGCTTACAGAATGCCTTATCCATCATCATGGTATCCCATATAGCATTACTTCTGATCAAGTAACACACTTCACAGAGGAGGCTAGTGGGTAAACCACTAGCTAATGAGGTTGAACTCCAATGTTAAGGGAATAGATAGGAGTGAAAGCAATTCTCTAGTGGGTCTAGAAGTAATACTACCATACTGAAGATGGACAAGATTGAAAGGGGTTGTATAGACTTACGTGTCCCACTGATTCACAGTAGAAATATGAATGAGTTCTCAGAAGAATTACTTCAAAGATATGATTCTTGTATAAAGAGGGTTTGGGTGCAGGGTGCAGGGGGAAAACTGCTATTGCATGCTATAAGCTTTGTTTAAAAGGAAACCATCAGCACTACCACAGCAACAGCAGAGGTGGATGATGGAGTGAGGGACAGGAATTAAGGGGAGGTTTGGATTTCCTATTTGCTGAGGGTGTGTTTGTTGGTTTTCTTTCTCTTAGGAACAGTGAAATTATCTGGAATTAAGGGTGTTGACGGACTGTGGACTTTGGGCCCTCTACATGATGCCCGATGAATGCAGGTGGCTGACAGATGCACAGACGGAGAAGATTGGTGAATGATGGTGTATACTTACGAATGAAGGTTGTGCTGCTACAAAAAGGAACAAAGTCATGAGGTATGCAACAATGTGAATGAACATGTAGGACATTTGATGAGACAAAATAAGCCAGAAACAAAAGAACAACAATGGTATGGTCACCTTTAGAAAATGCTTATAAGAAAACAGGGGCCTAGATTATAAGCTTTTAGAGCAGACACATTAAGTTCAGAGTGGTGATTATTATTTTTGGATTTTGAGAGGCTATTTTATATATATAAAACCTGATATTTAGAGATAAGAATGAAGCCGAAAAGGTTGGGGTAAAAGTAATTCAGAACACAGGGGAAGGAAGACAGTGTCTATATTTTAGAACCACACATACTCTTTGAGACCAACAGAAGAATGGTTTATTTGGCCTGGTTCTGAAATTTTCTGTAGTACATAATCTCATTCAACCTATCTGTATAGCTCATTTGAACAAATGAAACACAGGAAGCACAGAATAAGAAAGAGGTCATTTAATCCTGTATAGATTATTATAATGCCTGGAAAAGTTATAGAGTATATTAAGCAGATAATCAAAAAGTATTGGTAAAGTCCGCTGAGGGAGGGGAGAGAGACTATGGCACTATTAAACCTTACTATCAGGGAATCCCCTGATACTGTGTTAAACCTCAGGGACACACAAATCAATAGGCCATGCCCTCGATCATGAGGCTTGCTCTTGTGAAGCTTATGTAGGTAGCAGAGAAGCTTAGCCTACCTATAGTTATGCCTAAGAGTCACTTCTGGAGGACGACCTCTTTAGTTGCTCAGATGATGTGGCCTCAGTCTCTCCTAAGCCCAACTCCGCAAGTGAAATCATTGCCCTCCCCACTACGTGGGACATGATGTCCAGGGGTGAAAGTCTCCTTGGCGACGCAGGAGAGGACTCCCAGGGCTGAATCCAGACCTGGCACAGTGGGATCAACAATTATACCCTGACCAAAAGGGGGAAAAGAAGTGTGATTAATAAAGTATCAGTGGCAGAGAGAGTTCAAATAGGGTCAAGAGACTACTCTGGAGGTTGCTCTTACGCAAGCTTCAGTTAGACCTTGTTACCTATCATAGCCTGCCAAACCCCAACCAGGACCATTCCAGCCAATCCTAAAGAACACCTAGGGCAATATATAAGATTCCACTAGGGTTCCAGGCACTAGAGTAACTTTCCAGAATCCTACAACCTCCAAATGGGTCCCTAGTCCAGATAAGTCCTGAAACCTAGACTAGCCTCTCCAGAACATCAGATAGTTCCATCTCCCTACCCCATATTATAGACAGACACTTCCAATATCAGAAATTAAGAACTGCCATAGCCCAAACAACCCCAAGCAGAGGTATGAAAAGATCAAAGGTGATGGTGGAATTATACATAGAAAATAGGACTTAACAAATGAATATGGATGCTTTGAATCATTAAATTGATAACTCTTTTAGTCTCTAGCATTTTAGACCAACTAGAAGTAAAAATCTAAAAATGTGAAATTGTAAGCCATGTCAAAGTGTGAAATATGTTCCACAACTAATTGTGGTGCTGTGCTTGGAAAATTATAGCTTTTTTTGTTTATATGTCATTTTTCATAAAAAAAAGAAGGAAAAAAGTTGATTGTGATGATAAAAAAATATTTAAGCTCTCTAGCCTCCTATATTCTGGAGCAACTAGAAGGAAAAATATGAGAGGACTGTATGGTAGCCCATGACAAACTATGGGATCTGTCCTATCACCATTTGTTGGAGTGGTTTGAAAACGAATGCTTTTTTATTTCTTTGCTTTGTATATATATTATACTACACAATTAAAAAGTTAAAAAAAATTAAAAATAATCATACTGAATATTTCAATATGAAGATAAACTGCTTACCACTGCATCCAAGAATTCAATGCACCATTTTAGATTAACTTTTGTATCACAGAATTGTCTGAAAAGAAGTCTTCCTATTGGCTGCTTTTCACAAAGACTGTTGTAATCTTTTTCTGGGAGAAGAAAGGGGACAAGAAGTAAATATTATTTTTATAATCCAAAACAAACCTTTTCTGAACCTTACTGTTTACATTTCATAGAATAAAAGTAAACAATATATTTGCCGTATTATTATTTTACTGCTTTGTTTGCTAATTTAGACTATATTATTATGAACATTTAATATACACAGACAGAATCAAAGAAACCTGAAAAGAAGTGATAAATGAAGATGATTGAAGCTTGACTTAAAATGGCCCCCTGCTCTCTCCAAGAGATACATAGGGGGCCAGCATTCTCTGTGGAACTAAACACCTAAAATCATAAAAAAAGGAAGAGAACAGGCAGAAGACAGATTTGAGTTCAACCTCTGATTCATATGCACCACCAACCTACGTGCTTGGCACAAACTGCACATGTAGGAAATAGTCTGAAGGAATACATTCATTAGATTTTTAAAATTCTTTCCCATTTTGCTAGCTTTCTATACTTCATCAAAGTTTTAATATTGAACATGTTTAATGATTTTTCCTACTGCTTTTATTTCTTTTCATCAGGAGAATATGTTTCCATACTGTTTCAAGAACTGTTTTTGTTTTGAGAACAAGACACTAATATGTGGTCAATATGTCACGAGGGATATAAAACAAAGATTGTATGCCCCAAATAGGTTAGTTTAAACTTCAGCAAGAAGATCAGTTGCTCTCTTTGCTCTAAACCTAAATTTGAAATGAATATAACTATTTTCAGGCTCCTCAGGAATGAATATAAAACTGAGAATTAAAATAAAACCCTTGAAAAGGAAGCAAGCCATATCTAATTCCTTGATTAAAGGTTTATTAACGACATATCAATTCTAGGAAACTAAACAGGATTGTTTGGGATCATTGAGTTTACACATGGAAAAGTATAGGCAAGATTATAAATATTGTGGATGGCCAGTACACAATTACTCGTTTAAACAAACATCAGGAAAAATTTGGCAAAAATTCTACAACCCACTTTGTCTAATTCTGCTAGCATGCTGGTTTGAAAGGATGTATGACCCCTAGAAATGCCATGTTTTAATCTAAATCCCATTTCATAAAGGCAGAATAATCCCTATTCAATACTGTATGTTTGAAACTGTAATCAGATCATTTCCCTGGAGATGTGATTTAATCAAGAGTGGTTGTTAAACTGGATTAGGTGATGACATGTCTCCATGCATTTGGATGGGTCTTGATTGCTTTACTGGAGTCGTATAAAAGAGGAAACATTTTGGAAAATGAAAGCGATTCAGAGAGAGCAGAGCAGAATGACACAGCCATGCGAAGCAGAGTCCACCAGCCAATGACCTTTGGAAATGAAGAAGGAAAATGTCTCCTGGGGTGCTTCATGAAACAGGAAGCCAGGAGAAGAAGCTAGCAGATGATGCTGTGTTCACCATGTGCTTTTCCAGTTAAGAGAGAAATTGTGATTCTGTTTGCCATGTGCCTCCCACTTCTTGAGAAAGAAGCCCTGAACTTCATCGGCCTTCTTGAACCAAGGTATCTTTCTCTGGATGCCTTTGACTGGACATTTCCATAGACTTGTTTTAATTGGGACATTTTCTCGGCCTTAGAACTATAAACTAGCAACTCATTAAATTCCCCCTTTTAAAAGCCATTCCATTTCTGGTATATTGCATTCCAGCAGCAAGCAAACTAGAACAGCTAGTATATTTTATTTTAGGAATACTCATTAACTATATTTATAAAACAAGTGACACAAACTTCCAGGAAGATGGCAGAGTGGGGTGGACTGAATTCACCCCTGATCTGAGAGATAAGATAGGGGATGGGGAGAGAATGACCAGGACTGTAGTCCCAGGGGGTGGGGTAATGGTGGTGTTGAGTGATAGTAGAGGGTCTTCACTGTTTCTTGGGGAAGAGAGAAGCAGGAGAATGGGGGAATTGGGATGGGGAGAGCATAGTGGGTCGGATCAACTGTGATCCACACTGGTGGTGGATGGCAGCGTGCAAGGAGGTGTGAATCAGAGGGAATTGACCGTCCCTCCAGCCTGCTCCAGCTGCTGGCTGGTGAGAGGTCCCCAAGCAGCTCCGCAGACATCAGCGCCTGTGGGGAGCCCGGAGGTGGGCACAGCCATCCACCGTGAAGAACTGTTTTTACAGTAATAACTTTGAACATTAATGGACTAAACTTACCAATTAAAAAAATAACAGATTTTCAGAACGGATTTAAAAATATAATCCAATCCATCTATATACTGTTTAAAGAGACTTATCTTAGACCCAAGGACAGAATTAGATAGAAAGTAAAAGAACGGAAAAACATGTTCTATGCAAGCTGTAACCAAATGAAAGCAGGAGTACTTATGCTAATCTCAGATAAAATAGATTTTAAATGTAAAGATGTCATAAGAGACAAAGAAGGGCACTACATACTAATAAAAGGGATAATTCACCAAGAAGAAATAAATATCATAAATGTTTACACTTCCAATCAAGGAGCTCCAAAGTACATGTGGCAAACATTGGCAAAACTGAAGGGTGCTAGAGGTTTCAACAGTAATACTAGGAGACTTCAATACACCACTCTCCACTAGACAAAAACAGTCAGAGAGACGATAAACAAGGACACAGAGAACTTACACAATGGGATAAATGAATTAGACCCAATAGACATTACACCTCAAAACCCCAAGATATACTTTCTTCTCTAGTGCACATGTAATGTTCTCCAGGATAGACTATATGCTGGGACATAAACTGAGTCTTTATAAATTTAATAAGATTGAAATTATCCAAAGCACTTTCTCTGACAATAGAATGAAGTTAGAAATTAATAAACACCAGAGAACCAGAGCTTTCACAAATACATGGAGATAATTTAACACACTCTTTTAATAACATTAAATAATCAGTGGGTCAAAGAAGAAATTACTATAGAAATTGGTAAATATCTGGAGACAAATGATCATGAGAATACAACCTATCATAACTTATGGGATGTGGCAAAGGTAGTGATGAGATGGAAATTTATTGCACTAAATGCCTATCTTAAAAAAAAAAAAAAGAGCAAGTTGAGGACTTAACTGCTCACCTGGAGAACTTAAAAGAAAGAACAGCAAAATAACCCCAAAGCAAATAAAGGAAGAGAGATAACAAAGACTAAAGCAGAAATAAACAAACTGGAGTTCAAAAAAATAGAAACAAATCAACAAAACCAAAAATTTGGTCTTTGATAAAATCGATGAACCCCAAGATAGACTAGCAAAGAAAAAAGGAGAGAGCATGCAAATAAAGTTAGAAATGAGGAGAGGGATCATTACCATGGATCCTGATGAAATAAAAAAAAAATCATAAAGAGGATACTATGAACAATTATACACCAAAAAACTAGACAAATTAGATTAAACAGACAAATTCCTAGAAACACACAAACTACCTACACTGACTCGGATCGCAACAAACCAATTTCAAGTAAGAGATTCAATTAGTCATCAAAAATCTTTCCACAAAGAAAAGTCCAGGACCAGATGGCTTTTCAGGGGAATTTTATTAAACATTCCAAAAAGAACTAACACCAATCCTGCGCAAACTCTTCCAAAAACTTGAGGAAAAAAGAGTACTCCCTAACTCATTTTATAAAGTGAACATCACTTTAATACCAAAACCGGATGAAGATGTTACAAGAAAGGAAAACTACAGACCCATCTCCCTAATGAACACAGATGCAAAAATTCTCAAGAAAATACTAGCAAATTGAATGTAACGACACATTAAAAGAATTATACATTAGAATAAAATGTAGGGAAATATCTTATAAATCTTATAATAGCAGGCGGTTTCCTAGACCTTACAGCCAAAGTATGAGCACTGAAGAAATAAATAAATAAATGGGAACTCCTCAAAATTAAACACTTTTGCGCATCAAAGAACTTCGTCAAGAAAGTAAAAAGACAGCCTACATAATGAGAGACAATATCTGGAAATGATATATCAGATAAACGTCTAGTATCCAGAATATACAAAGAGATTTTTCAACCCAACAACAAAAAGACAACCCAATTACAAAATGGGCAAAAGACTTGAATAGTTCTTTGAAGAGGAAATACAAATGGTCAAAAGGCACATGAAAAGATGCTCAACTTCCCTGGCTATTAGGAAAATGCAAATCAAAGCAACAATGAGATATCATCTCACACCCACCAGAATGGCCATTATTAATAAAACAGAAAATGACAAATGCTGGAGAGGATGTGGAGAAAGAGGCACCCTTATCCACTGTTGGTGGGAATGTCAAATGGTACAACCGCTATGGAAGGCAGTTTGGCAGTTTCTCAGGAAGCTAAGTATAGAATTGCCATGTGAACCGGCAACACCATTGCTAGGTATCTACTCAGAGGACATGAGGGCAAGGACACAAACGGACATTTGCACAGCAATGTCTATAGCAGCATTATTTACAATTGCAAGGAGATGGAAAACAGCCAAATGTCCATCAGCAGACGAGTGGCTAAACAAGCTGTGGTATATACATACGATGGAATATTATGCAGCTATAAGACAGAATAAAGTTATGAAGTATGTAACGACATGGATGGACCTTAACGACATTATGCTGAGTGAGATTAGCCAGAAACAAAAGGAAAAATACAAATACAAATACTGTATGGTCTCACTAATATGAACTAACATTAATGAATGAACTTGGAGAATTTCAGTTAAGAACAGAGGTCATCAGGAGATAGAAATAGGGTAGCTATTGGGTAACTGGAACTGAAGGGATACTGATTGTACAACAGGACTGATTGTAAAAATTCAGAAATGGACAGCACAATACTACCTAACTGTAATACAATAATATTAGAACACTGAATGAAGCTGAATGTGAGAATGATAGAGGGAGGAGGCCTGGGGGCACAAAGGAAATCAGAAGAAAAGATATATGATAAAGACTGAGATGGTATAATCTAGGAATGCCTAGAGTGTACAATGATAGTGACTAAATGTACAAATGTAAAAATGTTTTGCATGAGGAATAACAAAGGAATGGCAATAATGCAGGGTGTTGAAAACAGATGGTAATTAATATTTTAAAACTTTATGTGTGAGACTAAAGCAAAAAATGTTTATTTGCTATAAAATTTTTATTTCAACTAGTGCATTTCCTAATATAACTTATATGGACAGCTTAATTGAACACCATAAGTACATGGAACCTTGAGTAGAGCATGAGATTTTGTAGGTTTGTCCAGATTGATGCCTCGATTAATCCCAGAAGGATTTGAACAGGGAATAAAAAAGTATTTGCAAAGTCCCCTTGGGGGAATGGTGAGAAATGGGGAAAATTCAACTTCCCCAAGTGGAGAATTTTTTATATTCTCACAAGCAGTGGGGACAACCAAAGCAATAGGCTAAGCCCTCAATCTTGGGGTGTGTTCATCTGAAACTTAACCCCGCAAAGGATAGGCTAATTCTACTTAAAATTAGGACTAAGAGTCAACCCCAAGAGAATCTCTTTTGTTGCTCAGATGTGGCCTCTCTCTCTCAGCCAACATGACAAGAAACTCACTACCCTTCCCCTGTCTACATGGGACATGACTCCCAGGGGTGTAAACCTTCCTGGCAACGTGGGACAGAAATCCTAGAATGAGCTGGGACTCAGCACCAAGGGATTGAGAAAACTTTCTCGACCAAAAGGGAGAAAAGAGAAATGAGACCAAATAAAGTGTCAGTGGTTGAGAGATTCCAAACAGAGTCAAGAGATTATCCTGGAGGTTATTCTTACGCATTATATAGATATCACCTTTTTAGTTAAGGCATAACAGAGAGGTTGGAGGGAACTGCCTGAAAATGTAGAGCTGTATTCCAGTAGCCATGTTTCTTGAAGATGATGTATAATAACATAGCTTCCACAATGTGACGGTGTGATTGTGAAAACCTTGTGTCTGATGCTTCTTTTATCTACCTTATGGACAGATGAGTAAAACATATGGATTAAAAATAAATAACTAATAAGGGGAACAAATGTTAAAATAAATTAAGTAGATTGAAATGCTAGTGATCAATGAAAGGGGAGGTAAGGGGTATGGCATGTATAGGCTTTTTTCCTGTTTTCTTTATATTTCTTTTACTGAATTGATGCATATGTTCTAAGAAATGATCATAATAATGAATATACAACTATGTGATGAAAAAAAAAGAATGTTCATATTGTATGTCGACTGGTTTTCTTAATAAAAATTTAAAAAAATTATCCGTAAAAAAAAAAAAAAAGAATTATACAACACAACCAAGTGGGTTTTATACCAAGAATGCAAGGGTGGTTCAAACATAAGAAAACCAATCAACATAATACAGCACATTAACAAATCAAAAGGGAAACCACACGATCAAATTGATTGATGCTAAAAAAAATTATTTGACAAAATTCAGCAACTTTCTGATAAAAACACTTCAAAATGTAGGAACTGAAGGACACTTCCTCAATATCATAAAGGGCATATATGAAAAACCCATAGCCAGCCTCATACTTAACAGTTAGAGACTGAAAGCATTCCCCTAAAGATGGGGAACGAAATAAGGATGCCCACTGTCACTACTGTCATTCAACATTGTATTAGATATCCTAGCTATAGCAATTAGACGGAGAAAGAAATAAAAGGCATCCAAATAGGAAAGGAAGAGGTATTAGCAGATCACATGAGTCTATACTTAGAAAACCCTGAGAAATACATGACAAAGCTACTTGAGCTAATAAACAAATTCAATAAAGAGGCAGAATACAAGATTAATATAGAAAAATCAGTAATGACCTATGGGAGGAGACAAGGAAAAAATTCCATTCAAAGTAGTGAACAAAAGAATCAGGTGTCTAGTAATAAGCCTAACCAAGGATGTCAAGGACTTACACAGAAAACTAAAAACATTGCTAAAAGAAATTTAAAATGACCTACATAGGTGGAAAGACATCCCATGCTCATGGATAGGAAGGTTAAATGTCACTAAGATGTCAATTCGATCCAAACTGATCTACAGATTCAATGTAATACCAATAAAAATCCCAACAACCTATCAGAATAGCTTGGAAAAGCTAGTAGTAAAATTTATTTGGAAAGGAAAAAGACCTTGAATAGCTAAAGATATTCTAAAAATTAAGAGTAAAGCAGAAGGACTAACACTTCCTGACTTTAAAGCTTACTATAAACCACAATGGTCAAAATAGCATGGTACTAGCACAAAAAACAGAAGTACTGACCTATAGAATCAAATCAAGAGTGTGGAGCTACAACACCAAATCTATGGCCAATTGATCCCCCAAATCCACTGAACTAATCTTTTCAATAAATGGGAATGGGAGAACTGGATATCAACAGCCAAAACAATGACTGAGGACCCCTACCTTATACCCTACACAAAAGTTAATTCAAATGGATTAAAGACCTAAATGCAAGAACCAGTACCACAAAACTAGATCTTTAAGATCCAGTAATAGAAGGTAGCTTCTTAAACTTTACACCTAAAGTACAAGCAGCAAACGGAAAAATAGATAAATGGGAACTCCTTAAGACCAAGAGCTTCTGTGCCTCAAAAGACTCTGTCAAAAAGGTAAAGAGGTAGCTACCTCAATGGGAGAAGATATGTGGAAACGATACTTTAGATAATGGTTTGATATCCTGTGTGCATAAAGAAATCATACAGCTCAACAACAAAAGAACAACTCAATTATAAAACGGGCAGAGGATATGAATAGACACTTCTGAAAAGCAAATACAGATAGCTAAAGAGCACATGAAGCAATGTTCATTTTCACTAGCTATAAGGGAAATAGAACTCAAGGCGGCAATGAGATATCACCTCACACTTATAAGAATGGCTGCTATTAAACAAAAAGAAAACCACAAATGTTGGAGAGGATGTGGAGAAACTGGAACACTTATTCACTGTTGGTGGGAATATAAAATGGTACAGCCACTGTGGGAAAACAGTTTGGCGATTCCTTAGAAAACCTAATATTGAGTCGTCCAATCACCCGGCAATATCACTACTCGGTATATAGCCAGAAGAGCTGAAAGCAGTGACACATACAACATTCACATACCAATATTTATAGCAGCACTATAAACTGTCAAAAGATAGAAACAATCCAAGTGCCCATTAACAGATGAGTGGAAAAACAAAATGTGGTATTTACACACGATGGAATATTATGCAGCAGTAAGACAAGATGAGCTACTGAAGCATATGACATTGTGGCTAAACCCTGAGGAACTAATGCTGAGTGAAATAAATCAGACAGAAAAGGACAGATAATGTATGATTTTGCTTTTTATGACTCTGAAAAATGTAATCTCAGAGGTTATACTATAGAATACAGCAGACCTAGAGGTAGACAAAAGCTAGAGATGGGGGAAAGGCTATTCAATGAGGTTGAACCTAAATGCATGGGAATGGATAGAACTGATGGTAACTAATTAGTGGAGTTATAAGTAACATTGCCATATTGAAGGTGTCTATGATTGAAAGGAGATGTATACTGCCATGTATCGCACTGATTAAATGCATAGTAATAAATAAGTTCTCACATGAACTATTTCAAAGGTTCTATATTGGACAAAGAGTTAATGGTAGAAGGATATGGGGAGATACTAAAATTGCATACTATGGTGAATAGTTAACAGAACGACATCAACAGAACCACAGCACTTCAAGGGCAATTGTGTGTGTGTGTGTGTGTGTGTGTGTGTGTGTGTGTGTACAAGTGATAAGAGGTAATTTTTTATTTGATAGATGGTGACACGGTGTTTGTTGGTTCTTTGTCTCTATGGACCAATGAAAATTGTCTAAAATTGAGAGTCAAATTATCTTTTTGAGTTACGGAGGAAGTGGCCAGATAAAGGTGAAGAATATCTCTTATTAAAACACTTTCTCAGGCCAGAGACTTAAAGGCCCCAGCAAGTGCTAAACATAATTAATAAAGAAAGCTCCAAAGCTAGAGACATGTCTCAACAGCAAGGAGAAACAAGAAATCCTGACATGTCGAAGAAAGAAAAAGAGTTAGCTACAAAATATAATTAATCAGAGGGGCATCTGTACTAGCAAAATTGAAGGTAAGGAAATCAATGTTTTCAAAGTTTGGGTGGAAGGGCATCAGGAATCTAATTCAATTTCATAACGAGCGAATGAAAAGGCAAAAAAATGGACATGTTCTGAAATTTAAGAACTCAGAAATTTTATATCCCATGCACCCTATATAAAAAAAGAACTATGTGAGGAGCTAAATCAATAAAATGGGGTAAAAACCTAAGAAAGAGGATAAGATGGAAAGTAAGAAGGATGAACCACTGGTGTAGTTCAGAAAAAGCAAAGAAAACTAGAAAAAAATATGAAATAAGACATTTAAAAGATTATCTTTGGCAAAGTCAAGTACAAACTCAAAATACAATGCAAACCAATACTTGGCTCCAGTTATATTCTTATTTAGATTACGTGCTATTTACATAATTCTAATATTGTACTACTGCTATTGGATTTCAATTTTGATTTACCTAGTAACCAGATTAGAGTGGCTGAAAAGGGGGACATACAGAGAGGGAAACGAAGCTTTTTTACAAAAAGAAGACGGGGGTCAGATTTTCAAAAGCTTCGATAATCTACAAAGCAGTCAATTTGTATCTTAGAACCAACAGGAATAAAAATAATGTGGTATTTCTTTTTTGTGTGTGCTTTCTTTCCAGGCTTCTTGTTTTGCTTTTTTTTTTATTAATTAAAACAATTAACAACAAACAAAAATATTAACATATCGTTCCATTCTACATACACAATCAGCAATTCTCAATATCATCACATAGCTGCATATTCATCATTTCTTAGAACATTTGCATTGATTTAGAAAAAGAAAAAAGGCACTAGAAAAAGAAATAAAACGATAACAGAAAAAAAAGACTGTACATACCATACCCCTTACCCCTTGCTTTCATTTATCACTAGCATTTCAAACTAAATTTATTTTAACATTTCTTCCCCCTATTATTTATTTTTATTCCATATGTTCTACTCGTCTGTTGATATGGTAGATAAAAGGAGCATCAGACACAAGGTTTTCACATTCACAGAGTCTCATTGTGAAAGCTATATCACTGTTCAGTCATTATCAAGAAACATGGCTACTGGAACAGCTCTACATTTTCAGGCAGTTCCCTCCAGCCTCTCCACTACATCTTGAACAACAAGGTGATATCTACTTAATGTGTAAGAATAACCTCCAGGATGACCTCTTCGACTCTGTTTGAAATCTCTCAGTCATTGACACTTTGTCTCATTTCACTCTTCCCCCTTTAAGTCAAGATGGTTCTCTCAATCCCTTGATGTTAATTCTCAGCTCATTCTAGGGTTTTTCTCAATCCCTTGATCCTGAGTCTCAGTTCATTCCAGGATCTCTGTCCCACGTTGCCAGGAAGGTACACACCCCTGGAAGTCATGTCCCACGTAGAGAGGGGGAGGGTATGAGACTGCTCGTCGTGTTGGCTGGAGAGAGAGGCCACATCTGAGCAACAAAACAGGCTTTGTTGGGGGTGACTCTTAGGCCTAAATTTAAGTAGACTTGACCTACCCTTTGCAGGGTTCAGTTTCATATGAACAAACCCCAAGACTGGGGGCTCAGCCTATAGCTTTGGATGTCCACACTGTTTGTGAGAAAATCAAGAATTCAATTTGGGGAAGTTGAATTTCTCTCCATTCTCACGATTCCCCGAAGGGGCTTTGCAAATACTTTTTCACTCACTGATCGAATCACTCTGGGATTCATCGGGGCATCACTCTGGGCAAACCAACAAAATCTCATGTCCTACCTGAGATTCCAAGTACTTATGCGTTCAATCAAACTATCTACATAAGTTATATTAGGAAATGCACCAGTCAAACTGTAAATTTTGTACCAAATAAATATTTTTTGCTTTAGTCTCACACAGAAGGTGACATTTTAAAATATTAATTACCACCTATTTTCAGCATCCTGCAACAATGACATTTCTTTGTTCTTCCTCATGCAAAAACATTTTCAAAATTGTACCTTGTACATTTACTATTATTATACACTCCAGGCATTCCTAGATTATACCATCTCAATCATTAACATCTATGTTTCTTTCTAATTTCAATATGTCCCCAGCTTCCTCCCTCTATCATTTTCACATGCAGCTTCATTCAGTGTTTTAACATAATTATATTACAGTTAGGCAGTATTGTGCTGTCCATTTCTGAGTTTTTGTATCCAGTCCGGTGCACATTCTGTATCCCTTCAGCTCCAATTACCGACTATCTTACCCTATTTCTATCTCCTGATGGTCTCTGTTACCAACGATATATTCCAAGTTTATTCACTAATGTCAGTGAGACCATACAGTATTTGTCCTTTAGTTTTTGGCTAGTCTCACTCAGCATAATGTTCTCTAGGTCCATCCATGTTGTTACATACTTCATAAGTTTATTCTGTCTTAGAGCTGCATAATATTCCATCGCATGTATATACCACAGTTTGTTTAGCCACTCGTCTGTTGATGGACAGTTTGGCTGTTTCCATCTCCTTGCAATTGTAAATAATGCTGCTATAAACATTGGTGTGCAAATGTCCGTTTGTGTCTTTGCCGTTATGTCCTCAGAGTAGATACCCAGCAATACCATTGCTGGGTCAAATGGCAATTCTATATTCAGCTTTTTGAGGAAACGCCAAACTGCATTCCACAGTGGTTACACCATTTGACATTCCCACCAACAGTGAATAAGGGTGTCTCTTTCTCCACATCCTCTCCAGCACTTTTCATTTTCTGTTTTGTTGATAATGGCCATTCTGGTGAGTGTGAGATGATATCTCATTGTGGGTTTGATTTGCATTTCTCTAATGGCCAGGGATGTTGAGCATCTCTTCATGTGCTTTTTGGTCATTTGTATTTCCTCTTCTGAGAAGTGTCTGTTCAAGTCTTTTTCCCATTTTGTAATTGGATTGGCTGTCTTTTTGTTGTTGAGTTGAACAATCTCTTTATAAATTCTGGATACTAGACCTTTATCTGATATGTGGTTTCCAAATATTGTCTCCCATTGTGTAGGCTGTCTTTTTACTTTCTTGATGAAGTTCTTTGATGCACGAAAGTGTTTAATTTTGAGGCATTTCCATTTCTTTCTTTCTTTCTTCAGTGCTCTTGCTTTAGCGGTAAGGTCTATAAAACTGCCTCCAATTATAAGATTTATAAGATATTTCCCTACATTTATCTCTAACTGTTTTATGGTCTTAGACCTGATGTTTAGATATTTGATCCATTTTGAGTTAACTTTTGTACAGGGTGTGAGAAAGAGGTCCTCTTTCATTCTTTTGCATATGGATATCCAGTTCTCTAGGCACCATTTATTGAAGAGACTGTACTGTCCCAGGTGAGTAGGCTTGACTGCCTTATCAAAGATCAAATGTCCATAGATGAGAGGGTCTATATCTGAGCACTCTATTCGATTTCATTGGTCAATATATCTATCTTTATGCCAAGTACCATGCTGTTTTGACCAATGTGGCTTCATAATATGCCTTAAACTCAGGCAGTGTGAGACCTCCACCTTCGTTTTTTTCCCTCAGGATACTTTTAGCCATTTGGGGTACCCTGCCCTTCCAGATAAATTTGCTTATTGGTTTTTCTATTTCTGAAAAATAAGTTGTTGGGATTTTGATTGGTATTGCGTTGAATCTGTAAATCAATTTAGGTAGAACTGACATCTTAAATATATTTAGTCTTTCAATCCATGAACACAGTATGCCCTTCCATCTATTTAGGTCTTCTTTGATTTCTTTTAATAGTTTCTTGTAGTTTTCATGTATAGGTCTTTTGTCTCCTTAGTTAAATTTATTCCTAAATATTTTATTCTTCTAGTTGCAATTTTAAATGGAATTCGTTTCTCGATTTCCCTCTCAGATTGTTCATTACTAGTGTACAGAAACAATACAGATTTTTGAATGTGGATCTTGTAACCTGCCACTTTGCTGTACTTGTTTATTAGCTCTAGTAGTTTTGCTGTGGATTTTTCTGGGTTTTCGACATACAGTATAATATCATCTGCAAACAGTGATAGTTTTACTTCTTCCTTTCCAATTTTGATGCCTTGTATTTCTTTTTCTTGTCTAATTGCTCTGGCTAGAACTTCCAACATGATGTTGAATAACAGTGGAGATAATGGACATCCTTGTCTTCTTCCTGATCTTAGGTGGAAAGTTTTCAGTTTTTCCCCATTGAGGATATTAGCTGTGGGTTTTTCATATATTCCCTTTATCACATTAAGGAAATTCCCTTGTATTCCTATCCTTTGAAGTGTTTTCAACAGGAAAGGATGTTGAATTTTGTCAAATGCCTTCTCTGCATCAATTGAGATGATCATGTGATTTTTCTGCTTTGATTTGTTGATATGGTGCATTATATTAATTGGTTGTCTTATGTTGAACCATCCTTGCATACCTGGGATGAATCCTACTTGGCCATGATGTATAATTCCTTTAATGTGTTGCTAGACTCGACTTCCTAGAATTTTGTTGAGAATTTTCGCATCTGTATTCATTAGAGAGATTGGTCTGTAGTTTTCTTCTTTTGTAATATCTTTGCCTGGTTTTGGTATGAGGGTGATGTTGGCTTCATAGAATGAATTAGGTAGCTTTCCCTCTACTTCAATTTTTTTTTATTAATTAAAGAAAAAAAAAGAAATTAACCCAACATTTAGAAATCATTCCATTATACATATGCAATCAGTAATGCTTAACATCATCACATAGATGCATGATCATCATTTCTTAGCACATTTGCATCGATTTAGAAGAAGAACTAGCAACACAACAGAAAAAGATATAGAGTGTTAATATAGAGAAAAAAATAAAAGTAATAATAATAGTACACACACAAAAAGACAAACAAACAACCAGACAGACAAAAAAGAAAAACCTATAGCTCAGATGCAGCTTCATTCAGTGTTTTAACATGATTACTTTACAACTAGGTATTATTATGCTGTCCATTTTTGAGTTTTTGTATCTAGTCCTGGTGCACAGTCTGTATCCCTTCAGCTCCAATTACCCATTATCTTACCCTGTTTCTAACTCCTCCTGGACTCTGTTACCAATGACATATTCCAAGTTTATTCTTGAATGTCAGTTCACATCAGTGGGACCATACAGTATTTGTCCTTTAGTTTTTGGCTAGACTCACTCAGCATAATGTTCTCTAGGTCCATCCATGTTATTACATGCTTCATAAGTTTATTCTGTCTTAAAGCTGCATAATATTCCATCGTATGTATATACCACATTTTCTTTAGCCACTCGTCTGTTGATGGACATTTTGGCTGTTTCCATCTCTTTGCAATTGTAAATAACGCTGCTATAAACACTGGTGTGCAAATGTCCGTTTGTGTCTTTGTCCTTAAGTCCTTTGAGTAGATTCCCAGCAATGGTATTGCTGGGTCGTATGGCAATTCTATATTCAGCTTTTTGAGGAACCGCCAAACTGCCTTCCACAGTGGTTGCACCATTTGACATTCCCACCAACAGTGGATAAGTGTTCCTCTTTCTCCGCATCCTCTTCAGCACTTGTCTTTTTCTGTTTTGTTGTTAATGGCCATTCTGGTGGGTGTGAGATGATATCTCATTGTGGTTTTGATTTGCATTTCTCTAATGGCCATCTACTTCAATTATTTGGAAGAGTTTGAGCAGGATGGGTACTAATTCTTTCTGGAATATTTGGTAGAATTCACATGTGAAGCCGTCTGTACCTGGATTTTTATTTTTGGGAAGCTTTTTAATGACTGATTCAATTTCTTTACTTGTGACTGGTTTGTTGAGGTCATCTATTTCTTCTTGAGTCAAAGTTGGTTGTTCATGCTTTTCTAGGAATTGTCCATTTCATCTACATTGTTGTATTTATTAGCATAAAGTTGTTCATACTATCCTGTTATTACCTCCTTTATTTCTGTGAGGTCAGTGATTATGTCTCCTCTTCCATATCTGATCTTATTTATTTGCGTCCTCTCTCTTCTTCTTTTGTCAATCTTGCTAAGGGCCCATCAATCATATTGATTTTCTCACAGAACCAACTTCTGGTTTTATTGATTTTCTCAATTGTTTTCATACTCTCAATTTCATTTATTTCTGCTCTCATTTTGTTATTTCTTTCCTTTTGCTTGCTTTCGGGTTAGGTTGCTGTTCTTTCTTCAGTTCTTCCAAGTGGACAGTTAATTCCTGTATTTTTGCTCTTTCTTCTTTATTGATATAGCCATTTAGGACAATATATTTCCCTCTTAGCACTGCCTTTACTGCATCCCATAAGTTTTGGTATGCTGTGTTTTCATTTTCATTCATCTCGAAGTATTTACTGATTTCTCTTGTAATTTCTTCCTTGACCCACTGGTTGTTTAAGAGTGTGTTGTTGAGCCTCCACATATTTGTGAATTTTCTGGTGCTCTGCGTATTCTTAATTTCCAACCTCATTACCTTATGACCTGAGAAAGTGTTGTGTATGATTTCAATCTTTTTAAATTTGTTGAGACTTGCTTTGTGACCCAGCATATGGTCTATCTTTCAGAATGATCCATGAGCACGTGAGAAAAAGGTGTATCCTGCTGTTGTGGGGTGCAATGTCCTATAAATGTCTGTTAAATCTAGCTCATTTATTGTAATATTCAAATTCTGTTTCTTTATTGATCCTCAGTCTAGGCGTTCTGTCAATTCATGAGAGTGGGGAATTGAAGTCTCCAACTATTATGGTAGATGTGTCTATTTCCCTTTTCAGTATTTGCAGTGTTTGCCTCACGTATTTTGGGACATTCCGGTTCGGTGCATAAATATTTATGATTCTTATGTCTTCATGTTGAATTGTTCCTTTTATTAGTACATAGTATCCTTCTTTGTCTCTTTTAACTGTTTTACATTTGAAGTCTAATTTGTTGGATATTAGTATAGCTACTCCTGCTCTTTTCTGGTTGTAATTTGCATGAAATATCTTTTCCCAACCTTTCACTTTCAACCTATGTTTATCTTTGGGTCTAAAATGTGTTTCCTGTAGACAGCATATAGAAGGATCCTGTTTTTTAATCCATTCCGCCAGTCTATGTCTTTTGATTGGGGAGTTCAGTCCATTAACATTTAGTGTTCTTACTGTTTGGGTAGTACTTTCCCATACCATTTTGCCTTTTGTATTTTATATGTCATATCTAATTTTCCTTCTTTCTATACTCTTCTCCACACCTTTTTCTTCTGTCTTTTCGTATCTGTCTCTAGTGCTCCCTTTAGTATTTCTTGCAGAGCTGGTCTCTTGGTCACAAATTCTCTCAGTGACTTTTTTTTTTTTATTAATTAACGGAAAAAAAAGAAATTACCCAACATTTAGAAATCATACCATCCTACATATGCAATCAGTAATTCTTAACATCATCACATAGATGCATGATCATCGTTTCTTAGTACATTTGCACTGATTTAGAAGAAGAACAAGCAACACAACAGAAAAAGATATAGAATGTTAATATAGAGAAAAAAATAAAAGTAATAATAATAATAAAAACAAAACAAAACAAAACAAAAACCTATAGCTCAGATGCAGCTTCATTCAGTGTTTTCACATGATTACTTTACAATTAGGTATTATTGTGCTGTCCATTTTTGAGTTTTTGTATCTAGTCCTGTTGCACAGTCTGTATCTCTTCAGCTCCAATTACCCATTATCTTACCCTGTTTGGAACTCCTGCTGGACTCTGTTACCAATGGCATATTCCAAGTTTATTCTTGAATGTCCGTTCACATCAGTGGGACCATACAGTATTTGTCTTTTAGTTTTCGGCTAGACTCACTCAGCATAATGTTCTCTAGGTCCATCCATGTTATTACATGCTTCATAAGTCTATCCTGTCTTAAAGCTGCATAATATTCCATCATATGTATATACCACAGTTTGTTTAGCCACTCGTCTGTTGATGGACATTTTGGCTGTTTCCATCTCTTTGCAATTGTAAATAACGCTGCTATAAACATTGGTGTGCAAATGTCCGTTTGTGTCTTTGCCCTTAAGTCCTTTGAGTAGATTCCCAGCAATGGTATTGCTGGGTCGTATGGCAATTCTATATTCAGCTTTTTGAGGAACCGCCAAACTGCCTTCCACAGTGGTTGCACCATTTGACATTCCCACCAACAGTGGATAAGTGTGCCTCTTTCACCGCATCCTCTCTAGCACTTGTCATTTTCTGTTTTGTTGATAATGGCCATTCTGGTGGATGTGAGATGATATCTCATTGTGGTTTTCATTTGCATTTCTCTAATGGCCAGGGACATTGAGCATCTCTTCATGTGCCTTTTGGCTATTTGTATTTCCTCTTCTGAGAGGTGTCTGTTCAAGTGTTTTTCCCATTTTGTAATTGCATTGTCTGTCTTTTTGTTGTTGAGTTGAACAATCTCTTTATAAATTCTGGATACTAGACATTTATCTGATATGTCATTTCCAAATATTGTCTCCCATTGTATAGGCTGTCTTTCTACTTTCTTCATGAAGTTCTTTGATGCACAAAAGTGTTTAATTTTGAGGAGCTCCCATTAATTAATTTCCTTCTTCAGTGCTCTTGTTTTAGCTTTAAGTTCCATAAAACCGCCTCCAATTGTAAGTTTCATAAGATATCTCCCTACATTTTCCTCTAACTGTTTTATGGTCTTAGACCTAATGTTTAGATCTTTGATCCATTTTGAGTTAATTTTTGTATAGGGTGTGAGATATGGGTCTTCGTTCATTCTATTGCATATGGATATCCAGTTCTCTAGGCACCATTTATTGAAGAGACTGTTCTGTCCTAGGTGAGTTGGGTTGACTGCCTTATCAAAGATGAAATGTCCATAGATGAGAGGTTCTATATCTGAGCACTCTATTCGATTCCATTGGTCGATATATCTATGTTTATGCCAATACCATGCTGTTTTGACCACTGTGGCTTCATCATATGCCTTAAAGTCAGGCAGCGCGAGACCTCCACCTTCGTTTTTTTTTCCTCAAGATGTTTTTAGCAATTCGGGGCACCCTCCCCTTCCAGATAAATTTGCTTATTGGTTTTTCCATTTCTGAAAAATAAGTGGTTGGGATTTTGATTGGTATTGCATTGAATCTGTAAATCAATTTAGGTAGGACTGACATCTTAACTATATTTAGTCTTCCAATCCATGAACATGGTATGACCTTCCATCTATTTAGGTCTTCTGTGATTTCTTTTAACAGTTTTTTTAGTTTTCTTTATATATGTTTTTTGTCTCTTTAGTTAAATTTATTCCTAGGTATTTTATTCTTTGAGTTGGAATTGTAAATGGGATTCGTTTCTTGATTTCCCCCTCAGCTTGTTCATTGCTCGTGTATAGAAATGCTACAGATTTTTGAATGTTGATCTTGTAACCTGCTACTTTGCTGTACTCATTTATTAGCTCTAGTAGTTTTGTTGTGGATTTTTCCAGGTTTTCGACGTATAGTGTCATATCGTCTGTGAACAGTGATAGTTTTACTTCTTCCTTTCCAATTTTGATGCCTTGTATTTCTTTTTCTTGTCTAATTGCTCTGGCTAGAACCTCCAATACAATGTTGAATAACAGTGGTGATAGTGGACATCCTTGTCTTGTTCCTGATCCTAGGGGTAAAGTTTTCAATTTTTCCCCATTGAGGATGATATTAGCTGTGGGTTTTTCATATATTCCCTCTATCATTTTAAGGAAGTTCCCTTGTATTCCTATCTTTTGAAGTGTTTTCAACAGGAAAGGATGTTGAATCTTGTCAAATGCCTTCTCTGCATCAATTGAGATGATCATGTGATTTCGCTGCTTTGATTTGTTGATATGGTGTATTACATTAATTGATTTTCTTATGTTGAACCATCCTTGCATACCTGGGATGAATCCTACTTGGTCATGATGTATAATTCTTTTAATGTGTTGTTGGATACGATTTGCTAGAATTTTGTTGAGGATTTTTGCATCTATATTCATTAGAGAGATTGGTCTGTAGTTTTCTTCTTTTGTAATATCTTTGTCTGGTTTTGGTATGAGTGTGATGTTGGATTCATAGAATGCATTAGGTAGCTTTACCTCCACTTCAATTTTTTTGAAGAGTTTGAGGAGAGTTGGTACTAATTCTTTCTGGAATGTTTGATAGAATTCACATGTGAAGCTGTCTGGCCCTGGACTTTTCTTTTTAGGAAGCTTTTGAATGACCAATTCAATTTCTTTACTTGTGATTGGTTTGTTGAGGTCATCTATTTCTTCTTGAGTCAAAGTTGGTTGTTCATGTCTTTCCAGGAACCCGTCCCTTTCCTCTAAATTGTTGTATTTATTAGCGTAAAGTTGTTCATAGTATCGTGTTATTACCTCCTTTATTTCTGTGAGGTCAGTGGTTATGTCTCCTCCTCCATTTCTGATCTTATTTATTTGCATCCTCTCTCTTCTTCTTTTTGTCAATCTTGATAAGGGCCCATCAATCCTGTTGATTTTCTCATAGAACCAACTTCTGGTCTTATTGATTTTCTCTATTGTTTTCATGTTTTCAATTTCATTTATTTCTGCTCTCATCTTTTTTATTTCTTTCCTTTTGCTTGCTTCGGAATTCGTTTGCTGTTCTTTCTCTAGTTCTTCCAAGTGGACAGTTAATTCCTGCATTTTTGCCTTTTCTCCTTTTCTGATATAGGCATTTAGGGCAATAAATTTCCCTCTTAGCACTGCCTTTGCTGTGTCCCATAAGTTTTGATATGTTGTATTTTTTTTCATTCGCCTCGAGGTATTTGCTAATTTCTCTTGCAATTTCTTCTTTGACCCACTCGTTGTTTAGGAGTGTGTTGTTGAGCCTCCATGTATTTGTGAATATTCTGGCACTCAGCCTATTATTGATTTTCAACTTCATTCCTTCATGATCCGAGAAAGTGTTGTGTATGATTTCAATCTTTTGAAATTTGTTAAGACTTGCTTTGTGACCCAGCATATGGTCTGTCTTTGAGAATGATCCATGAGCACTTCAGAAAAAGGTGTATCCTGCTGTTGTGGGATATAATGTCCTATAAATGTCTGTTAATCTAGCTCATTTATAGTAATATTCAAATTCTCTATTTCTTTATTGATCCTCTGTTTAGATGTTCTGTCCATTGATGAGAGTGGTGAATTGAAGTCTCCAACTATTATGGTATATGTGTCTATTTTCCTTTTCAGTGTCTGCAGTGTATTCCTCACATATTTTGCGGCATTCTGGTTCGTTGCGTAAATATTTATGATTTTTATGTCTTCTTGTTGAATTGTTCCTTTTTTTAGTATATAGTGTCCTTCTTTGTCTCTTTTAATTGTTTTACATTTGAAGTCTAACTTGTTGAATATTAGTATAGCTACTCCTGCTCTTTTCTGGTTGTTATTTGCATGAAATATCTTTTCCCAACCTTTCACTTTCAACCTATGTTTATCTTTGGGTCTAAGATGTGTTTCCTGTAGACAGCATATAAAAGGATCCTGTTTTTAATCCATTCTGCCAATCTATGTCTTTTGATTGGAGAATTCAGTCCATTAACATTTAGTGTTATTACTGTTTGGATAATATTTTCCTCTAACATTTTGCCTTTTGTATTATATATATCATATCTGATTTTCCTTCTTTCTACACTCTTCTCCATACCTCTCTCTTCTGTCTTTTTGTATCTGACTCTAGTGCTCCCTTTAGTATTTCTTGCAGAGCTGGTCTCTTGGTCAAAAATTCTCTCAGTGACTTTTTGTCTGAGAATGTTTTAATTTCTCCCTCATTTTTGAAGTACAATTTTGCTGGATATAGAAGTATTCATTGGCAGTTTTTCTCTTTTGTAATTTAAATATATCATCCCACTGTCTTCTAGCTTCCATGGTTTCTACACATAATCTTATTGGGTTTCCCTTGTATGTGATGGATTGTTTTTTTCTTGCTGCTTTCAAGATCCTTTCTTTCTCTTTGACCTCTGACATTCTAACTAGTAAGTGTCTTAGAGAACGCCTATTTGGGTCTAATCTCTTTGGGGTGCGCTGCACTTATTGGATCTGTAATTTTAGGTCTTTCATAAGAGTTGGGAAATTTTCAGTGATAATTTCTTCCATTAGTTTTTCTCCTCCTTTTCCCTTCTCTTCTCCCTCTGGGACACCCACAACATGTATATTTGTGAAGTTCATATTGTCCTTGAGTTCCCTGATAGCCTGTTCAAATTTTTCCATTCTTTTCCCGATAGTTTCTGTTTGTTTTTCGAATTCAGATGTTCCATCCTCCAAATCACTAATTCTATCTTCTGTCTCTTTATATCTATCACTGTAGGTATCCATTGTTTTTTCCATCTTTTGTACTTTATCCTTCACTTCCGTAAGTTCCGTGATTTGTTTTTTCAGTTTTTCTATTTCTTCTTTTTGATCAGCCCATGTCTTCTTCATGTCCTCCCTCAATTTATCGATTTCGTTTTTGAAGAGGTTTTCCATTTCTGTTCGTATATTCATCATTAGTTGTCTCAGCTCCTGCATCTCATTTGAACTATTGGTTTGTTCCTTTGACTGGGCCATATTTCAATCTTCTTTGTGTGGTCCGTTATCTTCTGCTGGCGACTGGGCATTTAGTCAGATTTCCCTGGGTGTTGGACCCAACAGGTTGGAAGATTTTTCTGTGAAATCTCTGGGTTCTGTTTTTCTTATCGTGCCCAGTAGGTGGCGCTCGTGGCACACGTTTATCTCACGTGTTTGGAAGGGATCCCCCCAGTCACCATTCTCCGCGGCCTGGGGATTTCCGATCCAATTCTCTCAGTTGGTCCGGCGGGCCGCGCTTGGTGGGGGCGCCAGCTGCCGCGGCTTGAGGGGACCCTGGCTCCTTTATTAATACCCCTATTGGTGTTTGGTTGGACCCAGTCCCTGCCACTGTCGGAAATTCCCTCCTCTCCCTGGAGGGGTGCTGGTCACCAGCCGCCGCGGCCTGGGGAAGTTGCCACCGGACCAGGCAGCCACCCGTGGGGGAGGGGCGCCGTTTGCCGGCTGCCGCGGCCTGGGGAACTCGCCACCGGACCAGGAAGCCACCCGTGTGGGAGGGGCACCGGTTGCCTGCCGCCGCAGCCTGGGGAACTTGCCACCAGACCAGGAAGCCGCCCGCGGTGGAGGGGCGCTGGTTGCCGGCCACCGCGGCTTGGTTAGCCCTCTGATCCGAGACTCGTAGCCGGTCCAGGAAGCCGACCGCAAAAGAGGGGCGCCGGCCGCAGTGGCTTGGGAAACTTGCCTCTCCGAGACTCTCAGCCAGCCCCGGAAGGAGGGAAGGAGGAGCTCCGGCCGCCAGCTGCCGCGGCTCGGGGAAGCGCGCGCCGCTCGGGGATCTCACCGCAGCAGAGTCTCGCAGTCAGTCTAGCCAGTCCAGACTGGGGTACGCTGTGTGTCCATTCCCTGCCGTGGCCCCGGGAGCTGTTCTGCACTGTTTCTGTTCACCTAGTAGTTGCTCTTAGGATCTGGCTGGCCTAAGGCAGTAAGTTTCTGCACTGCCATTCCACAGAACACCTGCCCCCTCTTCTCAGTGACCTTTTGTCTGAAAATGTTTTAATTTCTCCCTCATTTTTGAAGGACAATTTTGTTGGGTATAGAATTCTTGGTTGGCAGTTTTTCTCTTTCAGTAGTTTAAATATATCATCCCACTGTCTTCTCGCTTCCATGGTTTCTGCTGGGAAAATCTACACATAGTCTTATTGGGTTTCCCTTGTATGTGATGGATTGCTTTTCTCTTGCTGCTTTCAAGATCCTCTCTTTCTCTTTGACCTCTGACATTCTGACTAATAAGTGTCTTGGAGAACGTCTATTTGGATCTATTCTCTTTGGGGTACGCTGCATTTCTTGGATCTGTAATTTCAGGTCTTTCATAAGAGTTGGGAAATTTTCAGTGATAATTTCTTCCATTAGTTTTTTTCCTCCTTTTCCCTTCTCTTCTCCTTCTGAGACACCAACAACGCATATATTTGTGCAATTCATATTATTCGGTTCCCTGAGTCCCTGCTTATATTTTTCCATTTTTTTTACCCTATAGTTTCTGTTTCTTGTCAGATTTCAGATGTTCCGTCCTTCAGTTCACTAATCCTAACCTCTGTCTCTTGAAATCTACCATTGTAGGTTTCCATTGTTTTTTCCATCTCTTTTACTGTACCTTTCATTCCCATAATTTCTGTGATTTGTTTTTTCAGACTTTTCATTTCTTCTTTTTGTTCATTCCTTGCCTTCTTCATATCCTCCCTCAATTCATCGATTTGGTTTTTGATGAGGTTTTCCATGTCTGTTTGTATATTCTGAATTAGTTGTTTCAGCTCTTCTATCTCATTTGAACTATTGGTTTGTCCCTTTGACTGGGCCATATCTTCAATTTTCCTGGTGTGATGTGTTATTTTTTTATGGCGTCTAGACATTTAATTACCTTAATTAGTTTATTCTGGAGATTGCTTTCACTTCTCTTACCTAGGATTTTCTTGCTGGATGAGTTTGTTGTCTATCTGTTCTTTGACCTTCAGTTCAGCTCTTTCTGGTCCTCTAGCTTAGGTTTTGTTTACCAGAGGATAATTTTTCAGTTCTTGTTTCTTGCCCTGCTTGTATGGTGCTTTTTCCCTCCCCACCCTTAGGAGAGTCTACGTAGGTATTATAGATTGGAGCTGGGTTTTCCGGGACTAAACTGGCCTCCTATCAGGGGCAAGGAGTTTTCCCTGAGGGTGAGACCCAGCAGGTTAAAAGACTTTCCTGTGAAGTCTCTGGTCTCTGTTTTTCTTATCCTGCCCAGTATGTGGCGCCTGTCTGCCTGCGGGTTGCAACAGCAAAAGATGTTGTGGCACTTTTAACTTTAGAAGACTCTCCCTGCTGGGGGCGTGGAGGAGACAGAGGAGAGGTTGTAGGCTGGCTTTAATTGCTTCAAAGTGCCAAGCCCTGGGGTCTGAATTCCTTGATGGAGGGATTCCACCTGAGTTGGGCTTCACCCCTCCCCTGGGGAAGGCACAGGTGGGAGACAGCCCTGAAAGCAGCCCGTTTCTGCCTATGCCTGGGGCAGTTGCAGCATGAGAAGTCCCACTGCTGAATCCAGAGGCAGTCAAGTCTCTGTAGAGACACAGCCACTAAAGCCTCCATTTCCTCCCCATTCCTCTTTTTTCCATGAGCCCAATGAGTGACCTCTGCCTTGACCAGGTTTAGAGTCTCTTTCCTTTCCCTCTGGGAAGCCACCTATGGGGGAGGGGCGCTAGGCGCCGGCTCCCACGGCTTGGGGAACTCACGGGGAGAAATTCAACTTCCCCAAGTTGAATTCTTGATATTCTCACAAACAGTGTGGACAACCAAAGCTATAGGCTGAGCCCCCAGTCTTGGGGTTTGTTCATATGAAACTTAACCCCGCAAAGGATAGGTCAAGTCTACTTAAAATCTGGGCCTAAGAGTCACTCCCAAGAGAGCCTCTTTTGTTGCTCAGATGTGGCCCCTCTCTCCTGCTAACACAATGAACAGTCTCACCACCCTCCCCTTGCCTACGTGGGACATGACTCCCAGGGGTGTGGACCTTCCTGGCAATGTGGGACAGAGATGTTGGAATGAGCAGAGATTCAGCATCAAGGGACTGAGAAAAACCCTAGAATGAGCTCAGACTTAGAATCAAGGGATTGAGAAAACCTTCTCCACCAAAAGGGGGAAGAGGGAAATAAGACAAAGTGTCAATGGCTGAGAGATTCCAAACAGAGTCGAGAGGTTATCCTGGAGGTTATTCTTATGCATCAAGTAGATATTATCTTGTTATTCAAGATGTAATGGAGAGGCTGGAGGGAACTGCCTGAAAATGTAGAGCTGTGTTCCAGTAGCCATGTTTCTTGAGGATGACTGAATAATGATACAGCTGTAACAATGTGACTGTGTGATTGTGAAAACCTTGTGTCTGATGCTCCTTTTATCTACCTTGTCAACAGACGAGTAGAACATATGGAATAAAAATAAATAATAGGGGGAACAAATGTTGAAATAAATTTAGTTTGAAATGCTGGTGATCAATGAAGGCAAGGGGTAAGGGGTATGATAGGTATAATCTTTTTTTTTTTTTCTTTCCTGTGTTCATTTTGTTTCTTTTTCTATTGTCTTTTTGTTTTCTTTTCTGAATTGATGCAAATATTCTAAGAAATGATGAATATGAACTAAGTGATGATATTGTGAATTACTGATTATGTATGTTCTTTTATTTTTTCTTATTTTTTAAATAAATAAATAAATAAAAAGAAGGCTTTCTCAATCCCTTGATGCCAGGTCCCAGCTCATCCTGGGATTTCTGTCCCACATTGCCAGAGAGGTTTATACCTCTAGGAGCCATGTCCCACACAGGCAGGGAGGACAGCGGGTTCACTTGTTGTGTTGGCTTAGAGAGAGTGGTCTAGCTTTCTTTTAAAAGTCTCTTTTTGCTGAAGATGAATTTCTGATTTGTAGTTTACTGCCATGTCTAGAGATACCCAGGGCTCTGCGATACCGATATTCTTTGGTGAGATCCAGGGACCCACTGGCCTCAGGCCCCTTCAGTACTGGTTAGGGTGGCCAATAGGGCTTTTGGAGAGGGTTCACTCCCCCTTGGGGGCTCAGCACATTCTTGGGCACAGTGTCCACCCTTCCTGCATCATAGACAGGGCCCTGGAAGCTCTCTCCATCTTTGGGGCTCCATTGATCTTTGGATGCACTCCTTCTTCCAGTATCATCAATGTCCACATCAGTGACAGGTTTCTCATGGTGTCTGCCCTGAGTGGCCCTGAAGTGGCTGAGTACCATCCATAGCCAAAACTATGAGTCATGCCTTATTCTGATCTCTCCTTGCTTTCTCTTCCTTTGTAACCAAGATGCAGGTCTCGAAGGCTGGTGCCTTATGTGGAAGATACTGTTCTCCTGAGATGTTTTGAAATCACTCCTGCCTGGCTTACCAGAATATATAATGGGTGCCCTGCTGGCAATGGTGTCAGCTGAATCCCAACCCAGATTTGATAGTCTTGAAACTAAAAGAATTTAGAGACATTAGGGCCAGCGCAGTAAGAAGCAAAGTTTATTAAAAGGGAGAGTACATGCTCCTCAGTATATAACAATTTCACACTTATTTGCCACCCCAAACCTCTAAGAATTCAAGGGTCACAGCATTCATTTTACCTTGCCACTGAGGGTTACACTGAGAGCTTAGAGGGCCATTACTAGCATTTCCTGGACTTTGCCTTTTATATCTTTTACTCTGAGTATGAAAGGCTCTCATACTCTTTGTGGCAATCTAATTATGATGTTGGCTTTCCCTTTTTTTTTTATCCACCTTGGCCTTAGTATCTTCAAATGGCATCTTTTATTTCCTTGGTCAGTAAGAGTGAACATATTTTCCTGAAAACAGGCTAGTACACCTTAATGAAGGGAAAATTTGTCCATTAGTATCCTTATCAGTTTCTGAAAATAAGACCTAACACTTTCTTTAAGACAGAAGTTAAAACAACCAGTCTACAATTTTCTGAATCTAGAGCATCCCGTGGCCTTTATTGCATTACCTAATTTCAATTCCTCAAGAGTTACTCCTAACTTCTTGGCTGATGTTACTCCAATTAAAATGAGTTAAACTCATTTTAACTTTTTTACTTTTCTCTTCTTCAGGGATCTTTGAAGTTATTAGAATATGTGGCACTCTACTTCTCTTGAAACTGCCTTACTATCTTCTTGTACGTTAAGTGAAAAATCATTTAATTTCTTATATGATAAAAAAAGGAAAAGCCAACATCATAATTAGATTGCCACAAAGAGTATGAGAGCCTTTCACATTCAGAGTAAAAGATATAAAAGGCAAAGTCCAGGAAATGCTAGTAATGGCCCTCTAAGCTCTCAGTGTAACCCTCAGTGGCAAGGTAAAATGAATGCTGTGACCCTTGAATTCTTAGAGGTTTGGGGTGGCAAATAAGTGTGAAATTGTTATATACTGAGGAGCATGTACTCTCCCTTTTAATAAACTTTGCTTACTGCGCTGGCCCTAATGTCTCTAAATTCTTGGTGTTGAAATGTTGTGCTAAGAATTTGTCCAATTAGGATTTTTTGAAATGGTAACACTAATTTTGACAACGTGGTCAGTAAGCATTAATGCAGAAGCCTTGTTTGTTTTTCGTTTCATGAGCAAATGAGCCTAGGAGGGGACACGAAGCCAGGTTCCACTGCTCACTTGCAGAAGATGATGTACTTCTTATGACCTAAAGAGCAGTTTGAAATAAAATTAGGCAGAGTACATTGAAAATAGCTAGCTTGTTTGTGTCTTTCATTTTGAGTTAAATTTGTTTTTCTTTTTCTTTCCTATCTTTAGCCTAATGGTCCATCCCCAAACTGTAGTTAAGTACTATGTGATGTCTTCACAGGCATAATCCTCCCATCTGTTCCTTGTCTATTCTCCATTAGTTTTCCCAAACAATTCGGTTTCCACCTCATTTAAATACATTCAATCAGCTGTGAAGTACTATCCTCAAAGTCTTCCCAACTACTGAATTCACCTGCCATTAAAGAAATATATTTATTTTTTTCTCATTTTAACTTTTTTACTTTTCTCTTCTTCAAGGATCTTTGAAGTTATTAGAATATGTGGCACTCTACTTCTCTTGAACCTGCCTTACTATCTACTTGTACATTAAGTGAAAAATCATTTAATTTCTTATATCTTGCCTAAGCTCTGAGTTTTTCCAAAATTGTTTTAACCAGATTGATTAAAGTGGGTAATTTTTCTGGTATGTACCTTTATAGAATATGAAAATAAAATTAAAATGTAAGCTTGAAAAAAAAAAAAAAGGGAGGGTACACCTCCTCAGATGTGCCCAGGAAGGAACACGTCCATCATTGTATTTTGGAAGCAGATAACTTATCTTTTAGTTTCAAAGGTCCACAGATAGAAAGTAAATTTATACCAGAATGGATCACGGCCAGTCAGAGTTTCACCCATACAAGACTTGGATGATTTACAAGAAGAGATTTGGGGCTTTTGAGCTGGTATTTAGGTGAGATTTTGGACAATGCGTTGATGCTGTAATGGGCTGAGACTTTTGGGTTGAATGGGGTGACTGTATTTTGCACATGGGAACAACATAAACTTTGGGGTGCTAGAGGGCAGACTGTAATGGCCTCAATGATTACACCCAAAAAAAACATATGCCTACTTCTTAATCCCTGGATCATGTGGATAATACCATATTTGGAAAAACAGTCTCTGTAGATGCAATTAAGTTAAGGAACTTGAAACGAGGTGATGATCTGGATTTACCCATGAAGGCACTAAATCCAACAAGTGTCCTTGTGAGAAGTACAAAAAGAAGACAGTCAGAGAAGAGGAGAAGGCAGTGCAACCATGCAGACAGTGACTGTGTCAGGGAATGCTGGCAGCCACCAGAAACTGGTAACAGGAAAGAAAAGATTTTCCTCTAGAGCCTCTAGAGAAACACAGCCCTTCTGACACCCTGATTTTGGCCTTCTGGCTACCAAAACTGTGAGATAATATATTTTTTCTGTTTAAAGCCACCTAGGTTTGTGGTAATTTGTTATGGCAACCCTAGAAAACTAATACGAGTACAAACAACTTGAAGTAAAAGGTAGAAAAAAGGTATATCACACAAACAGCAACCATAAGAAAGCTGGAGTAGCTCTACTAATCTCAGATAAAACAGACTTTAAAGTAGAAAGTTACTGTAGATAAAGAGAAATCCTTTATAACGATAAGAGGATCAAGCCTCCAGGAAGCTATAACAATTATAAACATGTATCTACCTAAGAACAGAGCCCCAAAATACATGAGCTGGCAGAATTGAAAGGAAAAATACAATAATAGCTAGAAACTTCAAATACCACTTTTTTTTTTTTAACCAGGAGAAACAGTTTTATTTGAACAGAAAGCTAGAGAATGAGAGCAGGGCCTGAGATAGCACACTGAGCTAAGGAGTAGAGCTGAGCTTACAAAATGGCAATTTAGAGGTCACCAACCAAATGAACTCCATTTCCCAGCAGGCTGGCAGTTGAGGCAAACAATAAAAGGCCTGTTGGGAAATGTATCTGCCACCCAAGTGTGCCACAATTACAAAAGAGGTACCGGTTTTTTTCCCATAATTAAATTTCCACAATATCCCCCAACTGCTGTTATAAAAGAAAGTGAAAAATCAACTTTTACAGATCTTAATCTTTTCTTCAGCCTTAAGCTTAAAGTGCTCACCATTTTCAAAAAACAGTTTCCTTGTGAAACTCATCAGCTACAAGTTCTATCCAAGAAGTGAAAATGTGGCCTTTGCTAGCCCAGGACAATTCTCTTCCCACTTTCCCTAGCCAGTAGGACTGAGCAGTAGGGTGAGGCTTGGGCAGGAGGCACATGGGCTAATTTCACCAGTACAACATGGCATCTGAGGCTTGATGGGAGAGCAGAACTGGTGAGACTTGAGGGAAGGGTCCAGACCCTGTATTTAGTCAGAGTCACTGCTGGAAGAGGAGGAGGAAGGATGCTTGCTGTGACTGAGGATCTTTTTATGAGCTTTCTTCATCTTCTGAATCTTCTTGTCCATCACCATTCCAGGTTCTACCATGCCAGGTGCCAAGGGATTGACAGGAGGCATGCCAGGGACAGTTGGTGGGTGTGGAGGGGGACAGGTACCAGGAGGTGGGTAGGGAACTGGGGGTTGGCATCCTGGATACCCTGGTTGAGACACAGGATGAGGGAGCACACCTTGGGGGCGGGGGGGGGGGGGAAGCTGGATTCGCCTGGGGAACTCCAGAAGTGGGAAAGGGGCCCTGGGGAAAGGCAGGATTGACAGGTGGTGGGTAGACAGGATTAGAACCTCTAGGGTTCCCGATGTTGGTGGGGGGAGGGTATGGATTTGGCCCTGGCTGTCTAGCATTGGATTCCACATGTCCAAGTGTTTGTTCCAGTCTTTATACTACCGCCTGTGCTTGATGAGTACCAAACTCCACTTTTAATATTAGAACAACTAGTCAGAAAATCAATAAGGAGAGAGAGGACTTGAAAACAATATAAACCAGCTAGACCTAAGAGCAAATACAGAACAATCCATCTAACAACAGAACACACATTCTTCTCAATCGTACATGGAACATTCTCCTGAACAGACCATGTGCTAAGCCATAAAATCAGTCTCGATAAATTATTTAAATCATATTACAAATGCTCTCTGATGATGATGCAATTTTATTAGAAATAATAACAAATAGATTTGGGAAATCACAACTATGTGGAAGTTAAACAAGATACTATTAAACAACCAATGAAACTGAGCACTGCTTATAAGGAAATATATAGCTATAAATGCCTCAATTAAAAAAAGATCTCAAATCAACAACCTAACCTTCTACCTTAAGACACTAGAAAAAGAAGAGGAAAGAAATAAAGATTCATGTGGAATTAATGAAACAGAGAAAAGAAAAAAAATCAAAGAAAAAATCAATAAAACTTAGGATACACTGAGCAAGTAAGAAAGAGAGAAGATTCAAATTACTAAAATCTATAATGAAAAAGGGATATTACTACTGACCTTATAGAAATAAAAAGGATTTAGATAACTGGACTGGTTTGAAATTGTTATATACCCCAGAAAAAGTCTTGTTCTTCTAATCCTGATTCAATATTTTAGGGTGGGACCCTTTGATTAGATTGTTTCCATGGAGTTATAATCTACTCAATTGTGGTGGGACATTTTGATTGGATGGAGCTGTGACTCTGCCCATGATTAGCTTACTGGAGTTCTTTAAAAGGAGAGATATTTTGAAGAGAGTTCAGATGTGACAACAGCCAACAGGAGACCCAGATGTTTGAAGATGCAGAAAAAAAACACCCCCTCAGGGAAGCTGCTTGAAACCAGAAGCCAAAGACCCCAGCAGACACCAGCCACAGGTCTTCCCAGCTGACTGAGGTGTTCTGGACCCTTGGCTTTTCTTGAGGTCAAGATAACTTTTATTGGATGCCTTAGTTTGGACATTTTTATGGCCTTAGAACTGTAAACTTATAACTTAATAAATTCCCTTTTTTAAAAGCCATTCCATTTCTGGTATATTGAATTTCGGCAGCATTTAGCAAACTAATACAATAACTTTGATGAAACAGGCAAATTCCTACAACAACAAAAACACCTTAAACTGTCTCAAGAAAAACAGATGAATGTAATACAATATTTAATAAAAAATTTTCTTCTTTAGTATAAAAATAATAGAAATTTTTCATTTACCTATAATGAATGAAAAGCTTAAATTAGTAATCTAAAAACTATGTACAAAGAAAAGCTTAGGCTTAGAGAGTTGCACTGCTGAATTTTATCAAACAATTAAAGAAAAATTAAAACCAATTCTTCAGCACCTCTTCCAAAATACAGAAGAGTAGGGAATAGATCTCAATTCATTGTACAAGGCCAGTATTACCCTGACTCAAAAGCAAACAAAGATATTACAGAAAAAAGAAAGGTACAGATCAGATCCCTTCTGAAAGCAGGCGAAAAAAGTCCAACAAAATATTAACAGACCAGATCTATAAATATACAAACAAGATTCTACTACGATTTAGCCCAGATCATATGGATCTGAAAATCAATTCATGTGATACACCACACCAGAGGGTCATTAATATGCGACAAAAACTCATGATCCTCATAACAGATGCAGAAAAAAATTTGACAAAATCCAACACAGTTTCATGATAAAAAAAAAACACTCAAAAAACTAGGAAGAGAAAGGAACTTGCTCATTCTGATAAAGGACAGTTATGAAAAACTCACAGTCAAATAATGCTCAATGGTAAAAAACTGAATCTTCCCCCCTAAGTTAGGAATGAGGCAAAGATATCTTCTCTTGTCACTTCTGTTCAGTGCTGTGCTTGCAGGTTTTGGCCAGGGCATTTAGTTATGACAATGAAATGAAAGGTACCCATGTAAGAAAGGAAGAAGAAAAATCATCTGTATTTGAAGATGTTAATAAACAAGTTCAGCAAAGTTGCAGGTTACAAGTTCAATATACAAAAATCAGTTATATTTCTATACACTTGGAATGAACATTAGAAAATGAATTTAGAAAAAACCCCACTTACAACAGCATCAAAATTAATAAAATAGGAATACATTTAACACAAGACATGTTCAGGTGCACAGGTGGTTCAGGGGTAGAATGTTTGCTTCCATGCAGGAGACCTGGGTGCAATTTCCAGCCCATGCACCCAAAACAAAACAAAAAGAGAAGTACAAATCTTCTTTGTAGAAAAAAGTACAAAAAATCATCAAAATAAATTAAAGAAGACCAAAATAAATGGGAAGACAACCATGGCCATGGATTGAAAAACTTTTTTTTCCTTTGGGGAAAAAGGAAATTATTCCTCTCTTTATATCACCTGAAACTAATTTTGATAGTTAAAATATTTAAACTTTCTTAAAAAGGAACTATAATAGTATTAACAGAAAAACTGGATTGAGTTTTTTTTCTTTTCTGTGAAAAATAAAGTATATACATATTTAAAAAAGCAATAAATTGCAAAGCACATCACAACAATTAGCTGTAGAACAGATTTCAGAGTTTGGTATAGATTACAATTCCACAACTTTTTTTGTTTTCACTTCTAGCTGCTCTAAGATATGGAGACTAAAAGAAATATCAATATAACGATTCAGCAATCATACTTGTTTGTTAAACCCTACTGTTCTAGTTTGCTAGCTGTTGGAATGCAATATACCGGGAACAGAAAGGCCTTTAAAATGAGGAATTTAATAAGTTACAAGTTTACATTCTAAGGCCGCAAAAATGTCCCATTTAGAGCAAGGATACAGAAATGGCCAATCTAAGGCATCCATGGAAAGATACCTTGGTTCAAGAAGGCTGATGACATTCAGCATTTCTCTCAGCTGGAAAGGCACATAGTGAACACAGCGACATCTGCTAGCTTTCTCTCCAGGCCTCTTGCTTCATGAAGCTCCCCAAGAAGGCGTTTTCCTTCTTCATCTCCAAAGGTTGCTGGCTGTTGGACTCTGTGATTTTCTGGTCCTTCTTTTGTGGTTCTGTGGCTCTCTCCTCATTCTCAAAAAGTGAATCTCTCCAAAATGTTTCCTCTTTTATATGATTCCAGTAAACTAATCAAGACCATGTAGAATGGGTAGAGACACGTCTCCATTTAATCAAGCTTAATACACAGAATTGATTGAGTTATATCTCCATGGAGATAACCTAATCAAGCTTCCGACCTAAAGTGCTGAATAGGGATTAGAAGAAACCGTTGCTCTCATAAAATTGATTAGGATTAAAACATGGCTTTTCTGGGGTAGATAAATCCTTTTAAACCAGCACACCTACCTTCTCTGTATAACACCACCATCACCTTTGATCTTTCTCCCACTCTTTAGGGGTAGCTGGGCTTTGCCCATTCTAGCTTTTTCATGTTAGAAAGAGATGTCTGTAATAATGGGTAGGGAGATGGAACTAGCTGATGTTCTGGATAGGCTGGCCCTCTAAAGTTTCAGGACTTATCTTGTACAGGGACCCATCTAGAAGTTGTAGGTTTCTGGAAAGTTACCCTAGTGCATGGAACCTTTGTAGAATCTTATATATTGCCCTGGGTGTTCTTTAGGATTGGTTGGAATGGCTTTGGTTGGAGTTGGATTGAGTTTTAAAAATCACCTTGGAGTAACGGCACTCTACGTAAGATCAACACAAAGTTCACATGTCAAGGAAAAAATGAGTGGTACATTTATCTATATAAAAAATTAAAGCCTCTCCATAGAAAAAGATTCATAAGACAAAAAGCAAAAAGCAGAATTATAAAATACATTCACATTAGATATAAAAAATTACTCCCTTAATCTACAAAGAGATTTTATGCAAGAATTAGAAAAAGGCAATTTAACCCTTAATTAAATCAGGAGATTACTCTTCAAATTATGCATAGCAAACTAAAAATCTTAATGATAACCAATGTTAGTAAGGACTGTGATATATAGCTAGCAGGAGGGCAAGCCAGCACAACCTTTCGGAAAGTAATTTGGCAACATCAAAATTTCAATGCACATACCCTTTGGATAGGAAATACCACCTTTAAAAATATACAATTATGACAATACTATAGACATGGTTCTAAATCTGACTTTTTGTGTTCAGGTGCATCCTTCTTAATAGCTGTAGAATATTCTATTTCATTATGGTATAAGCCAAAAGGATTTTGACTAATCCTTTCCTGGAGTTATTATCAATAATCCTTGTAAATAAGCATATAAAACTGTCTGGAAGGTTAAGAGTGTTAACTTCTAGAGAGGATGACTGGCTGAGTTGTGGGGAGAGGTACAGAACAATGTTCTGTATAGAACAATGAGCATATACTACTTCCTTTAAGTGCTTTTAATTAAAAAAATAAATAAAATCAACAGTCACATACTTCATAACTGCAGGTTAGCAAATCTAAAGGTTTTCCCCCCTTGGGAAGAATCATGAAAGATATAAGGAAAATCCATTATATAATTTCTGAAACAAATACAGAAAGCAAGAAAGAATACCCACTAAGAAGGGGCCCATCCAATGCCAGATGTCCCTCCAGACAGGAAGGAGGCACAGTTTACTCACCAATGGAATGTCTAAGTTCACGGCACTGGCTGACAGGGGGCAGCTTCAGCATCTCCCTCCATTTTTTACTACGACCTCTTATGCCAAATTCTCCTAGATTAAAAAAAAATGGCATTTTTAAATTTTATAAAAAGATTAGAGCAGTGCAAAGGTGGCTCAGTGGCAGAATTTTTGCCTACATGCCCTAACCCAGTGTCATGGTCAGGTTCATGTGTCAACTTGGCCAGGTGGTGGTACCTGTTTGTCTGGTTGGGCAAATACTGGCCTGTCTTTGCTATGAGGACATTTCATAGAATTAAATCATGATCACATCGGCTGTATCCACAGCTGATTCCATTTGTAATCAGCCAAAGGGGAGTGTCTTCTGCAATGAGTGATGCTTAATCTAATCACTGGAAGCCTTTTAAGGAGGATTCAGAAGAGACAGGCCTTCTTTCTGCTTCGGCCGGCGAGCCTCTCCTGTGGAGTTCGTCCAGACCCTCCATCGGAACTGTCAGCGTCACAGCCTGCCCTACGGATTGCGGACTCTACATCCCCACAGTTATGTGATAATTTTATAAATTTTATATTACAAATATTTCCTGTTGATTCTGTTTCTCTAGAGAACCCTAACTAATACACCCAGGTTTGAGTCCCGGTGCCTGCCCACACACACAAAAAATAAGATTAGGAGAAGTACCCAATAATGACAGCAATGGCTTCATGAATGCATCTTTCTAATTCCATTTGGGTAGTCTGGGCACCTACTCTGAATAAAAATATAAGCCTATGATAATTTTTCTTATCTAGAAGGCAGCCTGAAGAAGAATAAAAATCCCAAGTGATGCAGTCAATCACTGGCATGTCACTTAGAAACCATGTGACCTTCACGTCCTGTAAGCTGCCCTGCTGGGCCTCAGTTCCTAAATTTTTAACCTAGATCTAATATCACCAGATATTTATTAGGACTACTTAGAAGTATTATTTGTACCACAAATTTTTTTTGAGCACATACTAAAATGCTGGGAATACAAAGGTGTAAAGACAAAATTCCCTTCCCTACATTCTAGTAAGAGAGAGAGAAAAACAAATAACGCAGATAGTAAGTGTTAAGAAAATAAATTAAATCAATCTTAAGTGATAAATAAACTAAAACATGCAAAATAGACAGGGATGTTGTTAGAGATGAAATTATCAGGGCAAAGAAGAGGAGAAAAAGTAAGAGTTAAGATTTATTGCCTATTTATTGGGTACCAGGCAACTTCCAGGAACTTTACACATCTCAACTCATTAAAACACTACTATTACTCCCTTTCATTCAGACAAGGGAGTGAAGCAAAGAGGTTATTAAATAACTTGCCTGATGTCACGCAACTAGTGAGAGCAGAACCAAGATCCAAACTCAGGTCTGCCTAATACCAGGAGTACTGCTTTTGACCATTACGGTCATTAAGGAGCAGGATGGCACAATCAAACTGTTTTAAAAAGTAAAAAATTATCTAAAATAAATATCGTCATAAACATGTTTACAAATTGACATACGCTGGGAAACGAAAATAACAGTAAACCAAAAACTCCCAAAATGCTGGCAATGATTACAGCAACAGCAATACTAACAAGTCAACCCAATAAGCCTGATACTTTTCTAGAGGTTTCACAATTCTACTTTCACTACATACTTCCATTAACCTGCTGAGGTGAATATTGTTGCTATTTCTTGTTATATCCCTGATTTTACAGATGAGGTAACTAAGGCACAGACAGGTATATTAATCTGCCCTAAATTTAACAACCAGTAACTGGAGAAGCTGGAATTTGAATCCAAGTAGTTCAGTTTTTCCATCAATAAAAAATCAGGACCACCAGGATAAAGGTATGATGTGAGAAAGAATTGGACTGAGTGCCTTTCTGGTTTACAAATACTGCTGGATATTGAGGGCTTTGTGACTCAGTTTTCTAGCATGGGTACAATAATTATTTTGTAACATATTTTACGATATTGTTCACAAAATTCCTAGTCCTAAACCAATAGCACCAACCACTCTCATGGATTTTGTGTGTATTATATAAACAATTTTCAAGTACTTTTGCATGTGTGCATGTAGGTGTGTGCAGTCAGGAACAATAAATATATAGTTGATCCTAATTATTCACAGTTCCATATCTGCAAATTCACGTGCTCACTAAAATTTATTGGTAACTGTTATTAGTTTGTAAGCTGTCAGAATGTGATATACCAAAACTGGAAATGACTTCTAAAGAGGGGAATTTAATAAGTTATAAGTTTACAGTTCCAAGCCTATGAAAATGTCCAAACTAAGGTATCCAGGGATAGATATCTTAATTCAAGGGAGGCCAATGGGTCTGGAACACCTCTGTCAGCTGGGTAGTCATGGGGCCGGCATCTTCCAGTCCTTGGCTCCTGGGCTCTGCTGCTTTCAGCCTCTGTGCCTGTGGGGGTTCTTCACTGCACTTCTTCAGGACTGGCTTTCATCTCTTGGATTCCCTTGGCTCTCTCTAGTTTCTGGTTTGCTTAACATTTCATGGCAATGTCTGCTGTGTTCCAAGCATCTCTAAACATCTGTGTTTCTGTTCTCCAAGTGTCGGAATCTGCTCTCTGTGTGAGTTCTGAAATTTCTGTCAGTTCTCTGTCCAAAATGTTTCCTCTTTTAAAGAATTCCAGTAAACTAATCAAGACCCACCTGAAATGGGTAGAGTCACATCTCCATCTAATCAAAGGTCACTCCCACTACTGGGTGTGTTACATCTTTGTGGAAATAGCCTAATCAAAAGTTTCCAACCTAAAGTATTAAATCAGGATTAAAAGAAATGGCTACTCCCACAAGACTGGGTCAGGATTAAAACAAGATTTTTCTGGGAATACATAATAGATTCAAACCAGCATAGTAACCCTAAAATCAAT
The DNA here is from genome assembly GCF_023851605.1 of Tamandua tetradactyla. Taxonomy (NCBI): domain Eukaryota; kingdom Metazoa; phylum Chordata; class Mammalia; order Pilosa; family Myrmecophagidae; genus Tamandua; species Tamandua tetradactyla. Next base: position 2,913,053 of record NC_135345.1, on the reverse strand, counting down.
ACTTGTGGCACTTTTGTGGTCATTTGTGGACACACGCAGAACAGCAAAAAAATTTGTGTCACCCTATGCATGTGTTTCCAGCTGGAGTTGAATAGAGCCATGCTCTGCTTTCCTGTTTTGGCTTTCATACTGCAGACAAGTGTCCTTTTCACGGCATATTTATGCATTGTTTTTACATTTTCTGTGCATTCTGGGGTGATTTTGCCATGTAAAATGGTCCCCAGTAATAGTGCTGTCCAGTGTTCCTAAGTGCAAGAAGGCTGTGATGTGCTTTACAGAGAAAACTCACGTCAGGCATGAATCAGAATGCTGTTGACCACTGAGTTCAATGTTAATAAATCGATAATATACTGTAAATAAAGTGTTTTTAAACAGAATCACATAAAACAAGGCTATATAATGATTAGTTGAGGAAAATGTGACCAAAAGCTAAGAGGAACCCAACCCTGGGAGTAATGGCTCAGTATTTGCTAATTTAGTGTTTGTGGTAAATTTATAGAATATAACTACCACAAATAACGAGAATCAAATGCATTACAGTTCTAGAATAAGGTTCTTAACCTGAGACCCATAGACAGGTGTGCTGGTTTGAAAGGATGTATGTACCCTAGAAAAGTCATGTTTTAATCCTAATCCCATTTTGTATAGGCAGCTGTTTCTTCTAATCCCTATTTAGTATTATATGTCTGAAAATGTAATTAGATCATTTCCCTGAAGGTGTGATTTAATCAAGAGTGGTTGTTAAACTGGATTAGGTTGAGGCATGTCTCCACCCATTTGGGCGGGTCTTGATTAGTTTCTGGAGTCCTATAAAAGAGGAAACATTTTGGAGAATGAGAGATTCATAGAGAGCAGAGCAGAATGACATAGCCACAAGAAGCTGGGTCCACCAGCCAGCGACATTTGGAGATGAAGAACGAAAATGCCTTCCAGGGAGCTTTATGAAACAGGAAGCCAGGAGAAGAAGCTAGCAGAAAATGCCATGTTCGCTGTGTGCCCTTCCAAATGAGAGAGGAACCCTGACCATATTCACCATGTGCTTAGATTGGGCATTTCTATAGCCTTGCTCTCATATTGGACATTTTCATGGCCTTAGAACTGTAAACATGCAATGTAATAAATTCCCCTTTTAAAAGCCGTTCCATTTCTTATATATCGCATTCTGGTAGCTTGCAAACTAGAGCAGCATCTGATTATCTTGATGAGTTTCTGAATATCTGACCATATTCACCATGTGCCTTTTCAGATGAGAGAGATACTCTGACTGTGTTTGCCATGTGCCCTTCCGCCTGAGAGAGAGAAACCCTGAACTTTATCAGCCTTCTTGAACCAAGGTATCTTTCCCTGGATGGATGCCTCTGACTGGACATCTCTATAGCCTTGTTTTAATTGGGACATTTTCTCAGCTGTAGAACTGTAAACTAGTGACTTACTAAATTCCCCTTTTAAAAAGCCATTCTGTCCCTAGTAGATTGCATTCCAGCAGCTAGCAAACTAGAACAATAGGTATCAGGAGATGCGTGAATTTGGTTGGGGAAAAAAACCCAAAGCATTATTTTCACTAACTTCTAATTAAAATATGGCATTTCCTTCATGGCTGTATATAAATTCATGGTATTTCCTTCAGCCATAAAAGTAAGCAAAACTACAATACTATTAGCAAAACCTATAACTTCAAAACCAAGGGAACTCAGAGATTTTCATATCACATTACAGTTGTTGGAAAGATCTCAAAATATCATTTATGAAGAATGTTAGGTGAAGATGGTAAATAGGCAAAAACAACTGCAACGACTATGCTGGGACTCTGAAAGCCAAGAGAGCACTGTATAGCATTTAAGGAAGAGTGGAATGAAAAGACTGAGAAACCATGGTAAATAAACTGTAACTGGTTCCACCTGGCAGCCAGCCTGTCCCCTTTTGAGGCAGGCCACCTTGGGAACCAGTCCCTGGCTGGCTGCTGAGGATGGAGGGGGACATGGAAGTCCTTCTCCCCAAGAACAGGGATGATGGGGATGAGGGGACATGGCCAAGTACTGATCACAGCTTTAGAATGCCGAGTTCCAGCTCTGAACCACTGTTCTAGCCCACCCAGTGCAGGGATGCCTACAGCATCGTTTCACTCTGCCCAGAGATGGGTGAAGGAGGCATAAGTTCAAAACCACAGGGTCTCCCTAGGGCTGTGGAAAAGAATTTGCTGAAAGACACCATATCTGCACAGTCCAGGAAAGTGCAGCTTAGGGGAGCTGACAGAAGGCTTTTTGGAGTCTTTCCTAACTGTCTCCCTAGGGCTCTACAGAACTTGTCTGTACTCGCTTCAGGGTCCCTGACCCTGTTCTGGTTGGGAAATGCTGACTTGGGGAAAGTCCTCTCAGGGTGAACCACCTCCCAGATTAGCCCGGAAGGCAAAAGCAGCTACAGGCAACAAAAGGAAAGTTTAAAGAAAACAACAATCACCAAAAAACCATTGAGGCCAAACAAAACAAATAGAACAGATCAAGATTGTTGGAGAAGGACAAAGGAAAGGAAGCTTTCTCCTGGGGGTGAAACAATTGCACAAACTGAGTAATCTTAAAAACTGTATTGCATATCCAGGTGAAGAATCAGATGTATTAGTATTAAATAAAGCTGGTCAGTTACACACGGGGACTTCTAAAGATCCAGAATAAACTGAATGAACCAAGTATCAAGACACTTAGCACGAAGCCGATCAATAAGAAAACTCTAGACAAGAAAGAAACTGACCTTCAGAGTAAACTCATCAAGATAATCAGATGCTGCTCTAGTTCGCAAGCTACCAGAATGCGATATATAAGAAATGGAACGGCTTTTAAAAGGGGAATTTATTACATTGCATGTTTACAGTTCTAAGGCCATGAAAATGTCCAATATGAGAGCAAGGCTATAGAAATGCCCAATCTAAGGCATCTGCGGAAAGATACCTTGGTTCAAGAAGGCCGATGACGTTCAGCGTTTCTCTCTCAACCAGAAGGGCACATAGCTAACATGGCGATGTCTGCTAGCTTTCTCTCCTGCTTACTGTTTCATGAAACTCCCACAGGGCCATTTTCCTTCTTCTTCTCCAAAGGTTTCAGGTTGTGCAGGCCCTCCTGGCTCTTTCAAAAAGGGTTCCCTCTTAAAGGGCTCCAGTAAGCAACCCCACCTTGAATGGGTAGAAAGACATCTCCATGGAACCCGATCTAATCAAAAGTTATCACCCACAATTGGACAGGTCAACTCTCCATAGGAATAATCAAAAAGCTCTCACCCAGCAATACTGAATGAGTATTAAAGAACATGGCTTTTCTGGGGTCTACAAGAGACACGAACGGGCACAGATGCCTATATTCCAAAGAAAATAACAAATCATACTAAGAAGAGGAAGATATGGCATGAAGGATCCAATGAAAAACTCAGTGGAGATGCAGAATTTGGAACAACTCTAATCAAAGATCCTCTAACAAATATCCTAAATCAATTCAAGGAGATGAAGAAAATATGGCTAAAGAGATAAATGATAATAAGAAGACATTTCCCAAGTTGATTTACAGATTCAACATAATCCCCATCAAAATTCCAACAGCTTATTTTACAGAAATGGAAAAAAAAATCACAAAATGTATTTGGAAGAACAAGGTGCCGAGACTTCCGGAGAAGATGGTGGCTTAGTAAGACGCGCAGGTCTTAGTTCCTTCTCCAGAACAGCTACTAGGGAAGTAGAAACGGTACAGAACAGCTCCCGGAGCCACGAGAGAGACCAAGAAGACAGCGTACCCCATTCTGGAACGGCTGACTGGCTGGGAGTACCCGCTGGGGTGAGTTCACCGAGGGGTGTGTGCTTCCCCGGGGCGGCAGGCGGCTGTAGTCCCTCCCTCCCTCCTTCCCGGGCCAGCTGGGAGAATTGGACAGGCGATCCCCTCAAGTCGCGGCGGCTGGCGACACCCCCAACGCGCGGCCCGCCGGACCAGCTGGGAGAATTGGATCGGAGATCCCCTAAGCCGCGGAGACCGGTGACCGGGGTCCTTTCCAAACGCGTGACTTCCCGGTCCGGCTGGGAATGGTGGATAGGCACTCCCCCAAGCCACAGCAGCCGGCGCCCCACCACCACGCTTGGCGCCCCGGGCCGGCTGGGAGATTCGGATTGGCACTCCCCCAAGCTGCTTCAGCTGGCGACCCTCCCCTACAGCGAGAGTTTTCCAAAGTTAAAGGAGCCACAGCATCTTTTACTGGTGGGACCCGCAGACAGACGAGCGCCACGAGTGCCACCTACTGGGCAGGATAAGAAAAACAGAGCCCAGAGATTTCACAGAAAAATCTTTCAACCTGCTGGGTCCCACACTCAGGGAAATCTGATTAAATGCCCAGACACCAGCAGAAGAAAACGGATCAAGCTCGGAAAATTGAAGATATGGCCCAGTCAAAGGAACAAACCAATAGTTCAAATGAGATACAGGAGCTGAGACAACTAATGCTGAATATACAAACAGAAATGGAAAACCTCTTCAAAAACCAAATCAATAAATTGAGGGAGGACATGAAGAAGATATGGGCTGAACAAAAAAAAGAAATAGAAAAATTGAAAAAACAAATCACAGAACTTATGGGAGTGAAGGACAGAGTAGAAAAGATGGAAAAAACAATGGATACCTACAATGGTAGATTTAAAGAGACAGAAGCTAGGATTAGTGATTTGGAGGATGGAACATCTGAATTCCAAAAACAAACAGAAACTATCGGGAAAAGAATGGAAAAATTTGAACAGGGGATCAGGGAACTGAATGACAATATGAAGCGCACAAATATACGTGTTGTGGGTGTCACAGAAGGAGAAGAGAAGGGAAAAGGAGGAGAAAAAGTAATCGAAGAAATTATCACTGAAAATTTCCGAACTCTTATGAAAGAGCTAAAATTACATATCCAAGAAGTGCAGTGCAACCCAAAGAGAATAGACGCAAATAGGCGTTCTCCAAGACACTTACTAGTTAGAATGTCAGAGGTCAAAGAGAAAGAGAGGATCTTGAAAGCAGCGAGAGAGAAGCAATCCATCACATACAAGGGAAACCCAATAAGACTATGTGTAGATTTCTCAGCAGAAACCATGGAAGCTAGAAGACAGTGGGATGATATATTTAAATTACTAAAAGAGAAAAACTGCCAATGAATACTTCTATATCCAGCAAAACTGTCCTTCAAAAATGAGGGAGAAATTAAAACATTCTCAGACAAAACGTCACTGAGAGAATTTATGACCAAGAGACCAGCTCTGCAAGAAATACTAAAGGAAGCACTAGAGTCAGATATGAAAAGACAGAAGAGAGAGGTATGGAGAAGATTGTAGAAAGAAGGAAAATCAGATATGATATATATAATACAAAAGGCAAAATGGTAGAGGAAAATATTATCCAAACAGTAATAACACTAAATGTTAGTGGACTGAATTCCCCAATCAAAAGGCATAGAATGGCAGAATGGATTAAAAAACAGGATCCTTCTATATGCTGTCTACAGAAAACACATCTTAGACCCAAAGATAAACATAGGTTGAAAGTGAAAGGTTGGGAAAAGATATTTCATGCAAATAACAACCAGAAAAGAGCAGGAGTAGCTATACTAATACTCAACAAATTAGACTTCAAATGTAAAACAGTTAAAAGAGACAAAGAAGGACACTATCTACTAATAAAAGGGACAATTCAACATGAAGACATAACAATCAGAAATATTTATGCATCGAACCAGAATGCCCCAAAATACGTGAGGCAAACATTGCAAATACTGAAAAGGGAAATAGACACATCTACCATAATAGTTGGAGACTTCAATTCACCACTCTCATCAATGGACAGAACATCTAGACAGAGGATCAATAAAGAAATAGAGAATTTGAATATTACTATAAATGAGCTAGACTTAACAGACATTTATAGGACATTACATCCCACAACAGCAGGATACAACTTTTTCTCAAGTGCTCATGGATCATTCTCAAAGATAGACCATATCCTGGGTCATAAAGCAAGTCTTAACAAATTTTAAAAGATTGAAATCATACACAACACTTTCTCGGATCATAAAGGAATGAAGTTGGAAATCAATAATAGGTGAAGCGCCAGAAAATACACAAATACATGGAGGCTCAACAACACACTCTTAAACAACGAGTGGGTCAAGGAAGAAATTGCAAGAGAAATTAGTAAATACCTCGAGGTGAATGAAAATGAAAACACAACATATCCAAACCTATGGGACACAGCAAAGGCAGTGTTAAGAGGGAAATTTATTGCCCTAAATGCCTAAATCAGAAAAGAAGAAAAGGCAAAAATTGAGGAATTATCTGTCCGCTTGGAAGAACTGGAGAAAGAACAGCAAACTAACCCCAAAGCAAGCAAAAGGAAAGAAATAACAAAGATTAGAGCAGAAATAAATGAAATTGAAAACATGAAAACAACAGAGAAAATCAATAAGACCAGAAGTTGGTTCTATGAGAAAATCAATAAGATTGATGGGCCCTTAGCAAGATTGACAAAAAGAAGAAGAGAGAGGATGCAAATAAATAAGATCAGAAATGGAGGAGGAGACATAACCACTGACCTCACAGAAATAAAGGAGGTAATAACAGGATACTATGAACAACTTTACGCTAATAAATACAACAATTTAGAGGAAAGGGACGGGTTCCTGGAAAGACATGAACAACCAACTTTGACTCAAGAAGAAATAGATGACCTCAACAAACCAATCACAAGTAAAGAAATTGAATCAGTCATTCAAAAGCTTCCTAAAAAGAAAAGTCCAGGACCAGACGGCTTCACATGTGAATTCTATCAAACATTCCAGAAAGAATTAGCATCAACTCTCCTCAAACTCTTCAAAAAAATTGAAGTGGAGGAAAAGCTACCTAACTCATTCTATGAAGCCAACATCACCCTCATACCAAAACCAGGCAAAGATATTACAAAAGAAGAAAACTACAGACCAATCTCTCTAATGAATATAGATGCAAAAATCGTCAACAAAATTCTAGCAAATCGAATCCAACAACATATTAAAAGAATTATACATCATGACCAAGTAGGATTCATCCCAGGTATGCAAGGATGGTTCAACATAAGAAAATCAATTAATGTAATACACCATATCAACAAATCAAAGCAGAAAAATCACATGATCATCTCAATTGATGCAGAGAAGGCATTTGACAAGATTCAACATCCTTTCCTGTTGAAAACACTTCAAAAGATAGGAATACAAGGGAACTTCCTTAAAATGATAGAGGGAATATATGAACAACCCACAGCTAATATCATCCTCAATGGGGAAAAATTGAAAACTTTCCCCCTAAGATCAGGAACAAGACAAGGATGTCCATTATCACCACTATTATTCAACATCGTGTTGGAGGTTCTAGCCAGAGCAATTAGACAAGAAAAAGAAATACAAGGCATCAAAATTGGAAAGGAAGAAGTAAAACTATCACTGTTTGCAGACGATATGATACTATACGTCGAAAACCCAGAAAAATCCACAACAAAACTACTAGAGCTAATAAATGAGTACAGCAAAGTAGCAGGTTACAAGATCAACATTCAAAAATCTGTAGCATTTCTATACGCTAGTAATGAACAAGCTGAGGGGGAAATCAAGAAACGAATCCCATTTACAATTGCAACTAAAAGAATAAAATACCTAGGAATAAATTTAACTAAAGAGACAAAAAACCTATATAAAGAAAACTACAAAAAAACTGTTAAAAGAAATCACAGAAGACCTAAATAGATGGAAGGGCATACCGTGTTCATGGATTGGAAGACTAAATATAGTTAAGATGTCAATCCTATCTAAATTGATTTACAGATTCAATGCAATACCAATCAAAATCCCAACAACTTATTTTTCAGAAATAGAAAAACCAATAAGCAAATTTATCTGGAAGGGCAGGGTGCCCCGAATTGCTAAAAGTTTCTTGAGGAAAAAAAACGAAGCTGGAGGTTTCACGCTGCCGGACTATAAGGCATATTATGAAGCCACAGTGGTCCAAACAGTATGGTATTGGCATAAAGATAGATATATCGACCAATGGAATCGAATAGAGTGCTCAGATATAGACCCTCTCATCTATGGACATTTGATCTTTGATAAGGCAGTCAAGCCAACTCACCTGGGACAGAACAGTCTCTTCAATAAATGGTGCCTAGAGAACTGGATATCCATATGCAAAAGAATGAAAGAGGACCCGTATCTCACACCCTATACAAAAGTTAACTCAAAATGGATCAAAGATCTAAACATTAGGTCTAAGACCATAAAACAGTTAGAGGAAAATGTAGGGAGATATCTTATGAAACTTACAATTGGAGGCGGTTTTATGGACCTTAAACCTAAAGCAAGAGCACTGAAGAAAGAAAGAAATAAATGGGAGCTCCTCAAAATTAAACACTTCTGTGCATCAAAGAACTTCATCAAGAAAGTAGAAAGATAGCGTACACAATGGGAGACAATATTTGGAAACGACACATCAGATAAAGGTCTAGTATCCAGAATTTATAAAGAGATTGTTCAACTCAACAACAAAAAGACAGCCAACCCAATTACAAAATGGGAAAAAGACTTGAACAGACACCTACCAGAAGAGGAAATACAAATGGCCAAAAGGCACATGAAGAGATGCTCAATGTCCCTGGCCATTAGAGAATTGCAAATCAAAACCACAATGAGATATCATCTCACACCCACCAGAATGGCCATTATCAACAAAACAGAAAATGACAAGTGCTGGAGAGGATGCGGAGAAAGAGGCACACTTATCCACTGTTGGTGGGAATGTCAAATGGTGCAACCACTGTGGAAGGCAGTTTGGCAGTTCCTCAGAAAACTGAATATAGAATTGTCATATGACCCAGCAATACCATTGCTAGGTATCTACTCAAAGGACTTAAGGGCAAAGACACAAACGGACATTTGCACACCAATGTTTATAGCAGCGTTATTTACAATTGCAAAGAGATGGAAACAGCCAAAATGTCCATCAACAGAAGAGTGGCTAAACAAACTGTGGTATATACATACGATGGAATACTATGCAGCTTTAAGACAGAATAAACTTATGAAGCATGTAATAACATGGATGGACCTGAGAACATTATGCTGAGTGAGTCTAGCCAAAAACTAAAGGACAAATACTGTATGGTCCCACTGATGTGAACCGACATTCGAGAATAAACTTGGAATATGTCATTGGTAAAAGAGACTAGCAGGAGTTAGAAACAGTGTAAGATAATGGGTAATTGGAGCTGAAGGGATACAGACTGTGCAACAGGACTAGATACAAAAACTCAAAAATGGACAGCACAATAATACCTAATTGTAATGTAATTATGTTAAAACACTGAATGAAGCTGCATCTGAGCTACAGTTTTTGTTTGTTTGTTTGTGTCTTTTTTTTCTTTTTCCTTTTCTTTTTTTTATTATTATTATTTGTTTTATATTTTCTCTATACTAACATTCTATATCTTTTTCTGTTGTTTTGCTAGTTCTTTTCCTAAATCGATGCAAATGTACAAAGAAATGATGATCATGCATCTATGTGATGATGTTAAGAATTACTGATTGCATATGTAGAATGGAATGATTTCTAAATGTTGTGTTAATTTTTTTTCTTCAATTAATAATAATAATAAAAAAAAAGAACTAGGTGCCCCAAACAGCCAACAACATCTTGAAAAAGAAAAACGAAGTTGGAGGACTCACACTCCTGACTGTCATAGTCAGGTTCATGTGTCAACTTGGCCAAGTGGTGGTACATGTTAGTCTGGTTGGGCAAGTGCTGGCCTGTCTGTTGTGATGAGGACATTTTATAGAACTAAATCATGATCACATCAGCTGCATCCACAGCTGATTCCATTTGTAATCAGCCAAGGGGTGTGTCTTCTGTTAAATATCAACTTCTCTGCTTTTAAAATCTGCCTTCCAGCCAAAGCTACTAGTCAATTTGCCAGATTATCTGCAATTTTAAAAGAAGGCTCACCTTTCTTCCAGTCTGCAACAACACAATGCCTCATTTCTACCTAAGGGCTTATCAGACATATCTTTAGAGTCCACATTTCTACCAACAGTCTCTTCAAAGTATTTTAGGCCTTCTATCAAGCTCCTCACAACTCCTCCAAAATCTTCCCCTTAGCCATTCAAAAAAAACCATTCCAACATATCTGGTATTTGCAAAGTGCAGCAGCACCCCACTCTCCAGTACCAAATCTGTTCTAGTTTGCTAGCTGTTTGGAATGCAACACACCAGAGACGGACTGGCTTTTAATAAAAGGGGATTTATTTAGTTAACATATAGTTCTTCAGAGAAAAGGCAGCTAACTTTCAACTGAGATTCTCTCTTACATGGGAAGGCACAGGGCGATCTCTGCTGGCCTTCTCTCCAGGCCTCTGGGTTCCAACAACTTTCCCCAGGGTGATTCCTTTCTGCATCTCCAAAGGCCTGGGCTGAGCTGCAAGTGCTGAGATGAGGCATGCTGAGCTGCTTGGGCTGTGCTACGTTGAGCTCTCTCATTTAAGCACCAGCCAATTAAGTCAAACATCCTACATTGCAGCAGGCACGTCTCCTACCCGACTGCAGATGTAATCAGCGACAGATGAAGTTCACTACCATTGGCTCATGTCCACAACAACAGACCTAGGTACCTTTACCTGGCCAAGTTGACACCTGAACCTAACTACCACACTGACTTTAAAGCATATTACAAACGTTAGTGGTCAAAACAGCATGGTACTGGCATAAGGAAGACACATTGATCAATGGAATTGAATTGAGAATTCAGAATTAGATGGTGACATCTTTGGTCAATTGATTTTTTTTTTAATTTTTTTAAATTAAAAAATTTTTTTCTATTATCGTTTTATTTCTTTTTCTGTTGTCTTTCTATTTCTTTTTCTAAATCGATGCAAATGTACTAAGAAATGATGAATATGCATCTATGTGATGATATTAAGAATTACTGATTGTATATGTACAATTGATTTTTTTTTTAATATTTTTAGTGACAAAACATACAAACACAAACATTCTTAATATACAAACATTCCATACATGGTGTTTAAACAATGGTTCACAATATCATCATTCATCACCATGATCATTTTTTAGAACATTTGCATCACTCCAGAAAAAGAGATAAAAAGAAAAAATAAAAAATTCATACATACCATACCCCTTACACCTTCCTCCCACTGACCACTAGTATTTCCATCTACCCAATATATTTTGACCTTTTTCCCCCTATTACTTTTTTTTTAATTCATAATTTTTTTTTACTCATCTGTCCACACCCTAGATAAAGGGAACATCAGACACAAGGTTTTCACATCACACAGTCACCCTGTAAACACTGTATCTTTATACAATCATCTTCAAGAAACAAGGCTACTGGAGAATAGCTCTACAGTTTCAGGTACTTCCCTTTAGCCCCTAAATACACTATAAACTGAAAAAGGATATCTATATAATGTGTAAGAATAACGCCCAGGATAACCTCTCAATTCTGTTTGAAATCTCTCAGCCACTGACACTTTATTTTGGCTCATTTCTCTCTTCCCCCTTCAGTTAAGGTTTTCTCAATCCCTTGATGCTAAGTCTCAGCTCATTCTAGGATTTCTGTCCGATGTTGCCAGGGAGGTTTACACTCTTGGGAGTCATGTCCCATGTAGAGAAGGGGGAGGGCAGTGAATCTACTTGTCTTGTTGGCTGAGAGAGACAAAGGCCACAACTGAGCAACAAAAGAGGTTCTCTGGGGGTGACTCTGTGGCCTAACTTTAAGTAGGCTTAGCCTATCCTTTGCGGGGATAAGATTCATAGGAACAAACCCCAAAATTGAGGGCTCAGCCTATTGATTTGGTTATCCCCACTGCTTGCGAGAATATCAGGAATTCTCCAAATGGGGAAGTTGAATTTTTCCCCTTTTTCCCCATTCCCCCAAGGGGACTTTGCAAATACTTCTTTATTCACCATTCCAATCACTCTGGGATTTATCAGGGTATCACACTAACCTGGACAAACCTACAAAATCTCACGCCCTATTCAAGGTTCCATGTACTTATGGTGTTCATTAAATGGTCCATATAAGTTAAATTAGGAAATGCACAAGTCAAAATATAAAGTTTTGTATATGGTCAATTGATTTTTGATATGGCAGTCAAGTCCACTCAATTGGGAAAGCACAGACTCTTCAACAAATAGTGCTACAAAAATTGGATCTCCATATCCCAAAGAATAAAAGTGGGCCCATATCTCATACCTTGTACAAAAATTAACTCAAAATGGATCAAAGACCTAAACATAAGAGCCAGGACCATAAAATTCCTAGAAGAAAATGTAGGGAAGCATCTTCAAGATCTTGTGGTAGGCAGTGATTTCTTATACCTTACACCCAAAGCACAAGCAAGAACAGGAAAAAACTGATAAATGGGACACCTTCTAAAAACTGAATACTTTTGTGCCTCAAAGGACTTTATCAAGAAAGTGAAAAAGAAGCCTACTCAATGGTAAAAAAATCTTTGGAAACCACATATCTAATAAGGGTTTATTATTCAGAATATGTAAATAAATCCTAAGATCAACAATAAAAAGAAGAACAGCGCCCTCCTCTTCCTCTTTCTCCGCCGGCGGTGCTCCTGCCGCCATCTAGCCCTCCTCTTCCTCTTTCTCCGCCAGCGCTCCTGCTGCCATCCAGCCCTCCTCTTCCTCTTTCTCCGCCGGCGGTGCTCCCGCCGCCACCCAGCCCTCCTCTTCCTCTTTCTCCGCCGGAGGCACTCCCGCCGCCATCTAGCCCTCCTCTTCCTCTTTCTCCGCCAGCGCTCCCGCCACCATCCAGCCCTCCTCTTCCTCTTTCTCCGCCGGCAGTGCTCCCGCTGCCATCTAGGCCTCCTCTTCCTCTTTCTCCGCCAGCACTCCCGCCGCCATCTAGCCCTCCTCTTCCTCTTTCTCCGCCGGCGGTGCTCCCGCCGCCATTCAGCCCTCCTCTTCCTCTTTCTCCGCCTGTGGCGCTCCCGCCGCCATTCAGCCCTCCTCTTCCTCTTTCTCCGCCTGCGCTCCCGCCGCCATCTAGCCCTCCTCTTCCTCTTTCTCCGCTGGCGGTGCTCCCGCCGCCATCTTGCCCTTCTCTTTCCCCTTCTGCTCCAGCGGCGCTCCATCCGCCATCTTATCCTTCCCTTTCTCCTCCTACTCCAGCGGCTCTCCAACCACCACCGTGGTGGTGGGAATGTCAAATGGTGCAACCACTGTGGAAGGCAGTTTGGCGGTTCCTCAAAAAGCTGAATATAGAATTGCCATACAACCCAGCAATACCATTGCTGGGTATCTACTCAAACGACTTAAGGGCAAAGACACAAACGGACATTTGCACACCAATGTTTATAGCAGCGTTATTTACAATTGCAAAGAGATGGAAACAGCCAAAATCTCCATCAACAGAAGAATGGGTAAACAAACTGTGGTATATACATACGATGGAATATTATGTAGCTTTAAGACAGGATAAACTTATGAAGCATGTAATAACATGGATGGACCTAGAGAACATTATGCTAAGTGAGTCTAGCCAAAAACTAAAGGACAAATACTGTATGGTCCCACTGATGTGAACCGACATTCGAGAATAAACTCGGAATATGTCATTGGTAACAGAGTCCAGCAGGAGTTAGAAACAGGGTAAGATAATGGGTAATTGGAGCTGAAGGGATACAGACTGTGCAACAGGACTAGATACAAAAACTCAAAAATGGACAGCACAATAATACCTAATTGTAAAGTAATCATGTTAAAACACTGAATGAAGCTGCATCTGAGCTATAGTTTTTTTTTACTATTATTATTACTTTTATTTCTTTTCTCTATATTAACATTCTATATCTTTTTCTGTTGTGTTGCTAGTTCTTCTAAACCGATGCAAATGTACTAAGAAATGATGATCATGCATCTATGTGATGATGTTAAGAATTACTGATTGCATATGTAGAATCGTATGATTTCTAAATGTTGGGTTAATTTCTTTTTTTCCATTAATTAATAAAAATAAATAAATAAATAAATAACCAAAAAAAAAAAAAGAACAACAACTCAATCTAAAAATGGGCAAAAGACTTGACATCTTTCCAAAGAAGAAATACCAGTGGCCATAAAGCACATGAAACGCTACTCAACATCATTAGCTATTAGAGAAATGCAAATCAAAATCACAGCGAGAGAAGCACATGGGTGGTTCAGTGGTAGAATGCTCACCTTCCATGCAGGAGACCCAGGTTTGATTTCTGGGTCATGCACCCTGTTCTAGTCTGCAAGCTGTTGGAATGCAATATAAACAGAAAGAGAACGGCTTTTAAAAAGGGTAATTTATTAAGTTGCAAGTTTACACTTCTAAGGCTGTGAAAACGTCTAAATTAAGGCATCAACAAGAGGTTACCTTCACTTAAGGAAGGCAATGAGGTACAGGGTTTCTCTCTCAGCTGGAAGGGCTTATGGCAAAGTCTGTTAGCTTTCTCTCCCTGCTTCCTGTTTCATGAAGCTCCCCCAGGGGTGTCTTCTTTCTTCATCTCCAGAGGTCTCTAGCTGCATGAGTTCTAAAACTTTTTTCAAAATGGTTCCCTTTTAAAGGGTCCCAGTAAGCAACCTCACCTTGAATGGGTGGCATCACATCTCCATGTAAACCATCTAATCAAAAGTTACCACCCACAACTGGGTGGGTCACATCTCCATGGATAATCAAAAAGCTCCCACCCAGCAATTCTGAATGAGGATTAAAGAACAGCTTTTCTGGGATGCACCACAGATTCAAACTGGCACACTGTTCACCACAGATTCAAACCAGCACACCTCCCTGCCCCAAAACACAATACACATACACACACACATTGAATACCATTTCAAACCCATTAGAATGGCCACTATTCAAAAAACAGAAAACACCAAGTGCTAGAAAGGATGTGGAGAAATAGGAAACTCATTCACTGTTGGTGGGAATGTAAAAAGATGCAGGTGTAACCTCTGTGGAAGATAGTTCGGTGGTTCCTTAGGAAGCTAAGCACAGAATTGCCATATGATCTGGCAATCTTGTTACTAGGTATATATACCCAGAAAAACTGAAAGTAGGGATGCAAACATATTTGCACACTGCTGTTCATAATGGCATTATTTATAATTGTCAAATGATGGAAGCTACCCAAGTATCTGTCAACCAATGAACGTATAAACAAAATGTGGTTTATACCTATAACGAATATTTTCAGCTGTAAGAAGAAATGAAGTCCTGAAGCATGCAACAACATGCATGAAACTTGAGGAACCTTGAGTGAAATAAGGCAGAAACAGAAGGACAAATATTGTGTGATCTCACTAATATGAAGTAATAATAATAAGCAAAGTCAGAGTTAGACTCCATAATAGGTTACCAGGAGATAGAATGAGGGTAGAAAATGAGGAGCTGTAGCTTAATTTTTACAGAGTTTTTAATTAGGTCAATTGTCGATGTTTGGAAGTGGATAGTGATGGTAGCACATTATTTGTGAGAGTATTAACAACACTGAATTAAGCATGTGATTGTGGTTAAATGAAGTTTAGGGTCATGTATGTCGCTAGAAGGAATGCTAGAGGAGAAAACACAGGACTGTATAACACAGTGAACCCTGTGCAGACAATGACTGTCGTTAGTAGTGGAAACAGAAGAATGTTTTCTCATGAACTAGAACAAATGTACATCACTAGTAAAAGGTATTAATAATAGGGTGGTATATAGGAAAAATGAACCTAATGCAAACTATGGACTATAGTTAAACATAATATTTTAATATTCTGTCATCAAAGGCACCATACCAACACTAAGTGTCAAAAATAGGGGTGTATAAGGGGCATGGGGTTTTTCTTTGGGGGATAATGAAAATGCCAAAAAATTGATTGTGGTGATGAATACACAATTCTGTGACTATACTGAAAGCCATTGATTATACATTTTGGATACATTCTATGGTTGTGAATATATCACAATAAAATTGCTTAAAATGTAAATATCATTTACACCACTCACCTATTGTGTGAAATTATAATACAGTTCCTGGACCAATAACCAGTCTGTCTACAAATGCCTGTGCAATACAGAGCTGCTCAGCTCGTGCCTGGTAGTTAATAGTTCAGTCTCCAAACGGCCAAGTCTCATGTTCTTACATGGGTGACTCAAATATCTTGACTCTCTCAGATGCCCCACCACTGTGCACATGGAAGCGGGTGAGTCCAAGAGTTTAAAATCCTTGTTCTAACGAAGCAACAAGGGCCTTCACACTGATCTTTATGAGAAAACTAAAATTAACTGCCTATATTTTAAACCTTTTGCCTTGTTATTTAATGCTCTAATAACAAAGCATATATCATAAACTCATTTAAAAATGTTTGATAACTATTTTAATGTAATAGGCTTCCTTTACAATCATACGTATTTGATGTGGTTTAGGTTAAGGACTCCGTGGAAGAGACTATTAAATTGACGTGATGGTGAATTCTTGCATATATCATTCTGCAACTTCACTGGTTTCACACCACTCCATCCTTTTTGACACAATTGCTCTCTCTGCCCAGGAGGCCTCCCTATTGTTCCCAAGGACCATGCCCTCCTCATGGCCTGGGCACGTCTCCTTCCTTCAGCCGGGAAAGCCTCTCCTCTGTAAGGTTGCTCCCTCACTTCTTCATATTTTTATTCTTGGTCATCCAGCCTAAATGTCCATCCTCTTCCCCACCATCCAACCCTTAATATCTCATCTCCTTGGGCTGCTTTCACATTTCTTCTTTGCACTCATCTCTCATCATCTATTTACTATTCTTGTTGAGGACCAGTCTCCCAACTAGACTGTAAATTCCTCAAAGACTATGCCATTTTGCTGTATCCCCAATACCAGATGAGTGTCTGCCAATTAATAGGCCCTCAATAATTATCTGGTGAATGAATATGTCTGTTTTAATTGCTATATATGCTATTTAGGGTATAAATATTATTTTTTCTTAATTCATCCTTGATGGACACTTAAGAGGCTTCCAGATAATGTTACAGCAAACATTCTTGTAAACTTTTCCTTTAGCATCATTTCTGTAAGGCACAGGCCTAGAAGCAGAATCCTTGAGTCTTGGGTATGTGATATTTCAATGTTAACTGATATCATCAAATTCTCTCCACAGTGATGGTAATCTATCGTAATTGCTTACAACACGGCATACACAACCATGTGACTCTCTCGATGACAGCTGCTCAGAGTTCCTTTTTCATGTCAAATCAGTTCGTAAACTCAAAAAGGAGAAACAATTGTTTTTCCTTCTGTGTTTCCAACTAATCTGAAGAAGAGTTTCAGAGGAACGAGAGGCTGTTACTTTGCTAAGTGGGCTTAGTGCACTTTCCTCCTAAAGCTACAAATCAGCTGCAACCACAGGGTTTCACACAGTCTTTATTCTTCTCCTCCAAAATTCTTATCATATGTATCCAGAGAGCTGCAGATACAAATGCGATAGTGAGAATTAGACCACACAGACAAAGGCCATACAGGATGTCTGTTTCAAAGAGACCTCTTAAGGCACACTGTGGTTACTCAAAGTCCACATCTGCAGTCCTTCCCACTGCACTTCTGGATATAGGAGGGCCAGTCTGGGACGTTAGGAGAAAGGTGCAGGGAAAGATAAGTGCAGAGCCATGTATGCTGGAGAGAGTTCTTGTTTGCCAAAATCTCCTCTTCCTTTCCCCAGAGCCCCCAGGCCTAATGGTGGGCCAACTACACTGTATTCCCAGCCTCCTTGCAGGTGTGGCCATGGGACAAAGCCCTTGCCAAGTGGGTTAGTTAGATTCAGCTGTCAACTTGGCCAGGTGAGCATACCTAGTTTTGTTGCTGTGGACATAAGCCAATGGTACGTGAACCTCATCTGCTGCTAATTACATCTGCAGTCAGCTAGGAGGCGTGTCTGCTGCAATAAGTGATGTTTGACTTAATTGGCTGGTGCTTAAATGAGACAGCACAACGCAGCACAGCCTAAACCGCTCAGCATTCCTCATCTCAGCACTTGCAGCTCAGCCCAGGCCTTTGGAGATGCAGAAAGAAGTTACCCCAGGGAAAGTTGTTGGAACCCAGGGGCCTGGAGAGAAGACCAGCAGAGACCATCCTGTGCCTTCCACGTAAGAAAGAGCCTCAGTGGAAAGTTAGCTGCCCTTTCTCTGAAGAACTAACAAAATAAATCCCCTCTTATTAAAAGCCAATCTGTTTCTGGTGTGTTGCATTCCAGCAGCTAGGAAACTAGAACACCAAGACAATGTGTGTGGAAAGGACACTTGTCCCTTCCAAACCTGGTGGAGATAGCATAGCTTCCCATCTGCACTCTTCTCTAACCTCTTTCCCTTTTCCTGTGGGCTGGAACAGTCCTAACTAGAGCTGTCCCCAGCCTCGGTTCTGCATGGCTGAACAGCCATCACTGCCACCACTGTTACCAACTGAACCAGCTGCCCTGAATTGTTAGAGGAGCAAAGGAAACCCTGACTGTGTTTAAGCCATTAGACTGGGGTCTCGGTAATACAGGAGGTTGATCGACCATAAATAATAAGCTTTGATAATAACAGAGAGTTCTAGCATGGAACTTGTAATTTTGTAAGACAAAAATAAACACAGCTTGATTTATCTGAAAATAAAATTTTTGTAACACTGTAGCGCTGTGACTCATCAACTCAAAAGACAGTGAAGAACTAGAGAGAAAAAGGACCTCTGCAAAGCAAAAGTTGGGTCACAGAGTTAGTGCACTAAAACTCATACATCATAATTAAAGAATTTCTTAGGCATCATTGCTTTCTGTTATTTTTACATGCAGTTCTAATGAGTTGGTTTTGATTTCCAATTCTACAACAAATTAAAAGCAGAAAATTACTAGGGAGGAAAAAAAAAAGACTTATAATAGGTAATTAACAAACAGATCTATGTGTGACAGCATATTGAAAGAATGGCCAAAATGCTGCAAAAAGGAAACACAGATGAGACAACCTGGAGTTGGGGCAGAGACACCTACCACAGGCCCTGAGAACAGCATAGAACACACAGATGTCATACCATGGCCCAAAGTCTTCCACTAGAGGGTAATTTAGCCTCTAATCGATAAAGCCAGAAAGGGCACATTTTATAAATGGCCAACATTTTGAAAGTGCTAATGATCAAAGAAGTAAATCTTAAATGATCCAGACATTTCAGAGTATAGAATAATTTATTTCCTAGCTTCAGAAAGCAAAGGTTTCAATGTTTTCCATAAAATGCACACCTTTTATTTAACAGACAAAAAAGTTAATTTAAATGAGATTCCTATATCCTTTGGGGACATGGGATATGCCAGTTTCAGCCCTGCATAGAACTCAGGGACTGAAGACTAACAGGTCCAAGCGCCAAGTCACACGTACCAGAAGCCTTACTGGACTATATCCAACTTTTTAAATACATCTACTTAATAGAAAATTATTAGGTTTGGCCTCAATGAAAAAGAATTGAAGTTCAACAAACTTCACAAAAGTGTATCTCCAAAGCACAAGTATTTCTATCATTATTAACTTTCTCATCATTTCCACTTTCTTGCAGAGTAAGGAAAGAGAATGTCCTTAAACACTTCTCAGTAATGTAACAAAAATTCAGTTTCTTTTATCTAACCAAATGTACTAATTTTATGCAGAACAAGTTTTTTCTCAAATTCTATTTTGCCAACAACATATATACCAACATATTGCCAATGATATGCAGACAGAAGTAGCTCAAGATGAATAAATGAAAAGAATCTAAAAATGTGGACCAATTACCCACAAGACTGTCTGCCACCCTGGGTAGAGAAGAGAGTAAGGGAGTCACCCACTGTAACTTAATGAGAAAGGAAGTGACAAGAAATATACACTCAGAACGTCTAACATGAACATACCTTTAACATGTTTAGAATAGATTAAAATTTCCAGGTTTGATACCAATCCTCCAAAAATAAGTCAATATATAGAATCAGATTATCTCAATTATACAGCATCTCATCAATTAGCTTAATATGTGAAATTGCTATCTATGAGACAAACCAAGAAGAACTCTACATAACAATCATTTTAAAGGCTGGGTCCCTCCACCTCCCTTTTATTCCCATTCAAAAAATAGATTTTTAGAACAAGTTAGCACAGCAACTATTTTTAAGACTCTCTATAAAACCTAGTCTATTCTCAATTCTTTCCTTAATTTCCACATTCAACACAAGTATAGCAAAATCAGCAGCAGAAAGAGCTGTGGGGACTCTCTGACCATTCTCATCTCACAATCTGAGACTTCTGGGTTCCACCAAACAGAAAAATATACAAGGGTGGGAGTGGGGAGGAGGATACCTTAGGTTCCCTGTAAGTACCTTACTTGTGCCATGTGAGAAAATTTTAAAAGGAAAAAAAAAGTTTACTCTTTCATCACCAGCAGGTCACACTAAAAAGGCTATCAGAAGGCAAAAGAAGTAGGGTATGGGGTCTTAGAATAAAGGATGGTCCCTCCATAGCATAAAGATATCCTCATTTAAAAGTACACTGCATTATTTCTACTATTCCCATGTGACCACAGCCAGGAAATACTCTACCCCTGCCTTTCTGTTCCTGGGGAAATCTCACACTGCTAGATATACTGCTGTTTATAAGCCATTGTGCTTCCATGCTATTAACCAAAGTGTCAATAACAAGACAGTATTTATTTATTTGAGTGCTACCATCTCATCTTGCTAACTAACAACTCATTTCCGTTATTTCTCGCAATAAACATTCCTTTTCCAAGCGTTTCTCTAAATGCCCAAGAGGAAGGCAGGTACCAGCAGACCAAGTCCCAGCCCTCCTGAGGCAGAAAAGCCAGAAGGATAGAGGCTCTCAGGAGGCCAGGGAGGAGGTTGTGGAACCTCAGGTGCCCTGACCAGCACTCAAAGCTCCATGTGCAACTATAGGTGATTTCCCAGCTCCACAATCTCAGGGGGAGCAGGAGAGGTCTGTTCAGGCCATCCAGGCTCTCTCTGTGGGCAAAGACACAGCAGCTTGGGGGGTGGGGACTGTCAATAATTATTAGGAGCAGAGCAGTGACAGAAAGGGGCAGGCACAGAGGAAAAGTATCTCATTTTGTCATTTTCTTAGAAAAAGTCCCTAACTCAGACTTTGATTCATACTGGCTCACAAATTCATATGAGCTCAAATTAAGAAATTTCAGTGCACTTGATTTATCTTGAAGTCTTCAGAAGAAAATAAAATTTTGGTTCAATGAAAAACAAACTACATATTGTCTAGATACAGCACACCCATCCAGGTTATCTGGTTCCAGCCCTCCCTTGTTTTTGTAAATTGTAGGTGACTGAGAAGCTGCGAAGACACATGGTGAGATCTGCTAGCTTTCTTTTCAACAGCTTCCCCAGGGTTCTGTTGGTTCTATGCTTCTGTCGGTTCTGGTGACTCTCTCAGCTTTAAAGCTTTTTCCAAAATGGTTCCCTCTTAAAGGGCTCCAGTAAGCAATCCCACCTTCAACGGATGGAAACACATTTCCATGGAAACCATTTGTGCCAGTTTGAATCTACAGTGGACCCCAGAAAAGCCATGTCCTTTAATCCTCATTCAATATTGCTGGCTGAGAGCTGTTTAATTGTTCCCATGGAGATGTGACTCACCCTATTGTGGGTATTAACTTTTGATTGGAGGGAGATGTGACTCCACCCATTCCAGGTGGGCCTTCACTGGAATTCTTTAAAAGAGGAAACATTTTGGAGAGAGCCCCTTTTTAGAGCCATGACAGAGCCACGAGAACGGCTGAGTCTACCAGCCAGTGACCTTTGGAGATGAAGAAGAATGCTCCCCGGGGAGCTTCATGAAACAAGAAGCCTGGGGAAAAAGCTAGCAGAGGTCTCCATGTTCACCATGTGCCTTTCCAGTTGACAGAGAAACCCTGAACATCAATGGCCTTTCTTGAGTGAAGGTAACCTCTTGTTGTTGCCTTAATTTGGACATTTTTATAGACTTGCTTAAATTGGTACATTTTCATGACCTTAGAACTGTAAATTAGCAACTTAAATTCTCCTTTTTAAAAAGCCATTCAATTTCTGGTATATCTCATTCCAGCAGCTAGCAAACTAGAACACCATCTAATCAAAAGTTACCATCCACAATTGGATGGGTCACATCTCCATGGGAACAATCAAAAAGGTTCCACCCAGCAATACTGAATGAGGATTAAAGGACACAGTTTTTCTGGGTACATAACTTCAAACCGGCATACCTCACCTCTGTGAAAAATCAGTTTTGCCTCTATTTGCAGTTCTATTCCTTTACTACATATAAATTTGTGCTTTTTTACTTTTCCTTTGAACTGGTTTAACATCTGCCTGGTTCCTTCAAATACTTGTAAAATAAAGCAGTTCATTTTAGTATTATCTGTATGAGAGTCATGATCTGACCTTTTTCTGAAAATTGTCTTTTAACACTTCTTGCTCCTAATAAAGATGACTGAGCATGCTTACATGTTCCAGTGGCAAATACAGATCCCTAAATTTTGAACCACAGACCATGAACCCAAGAACTGAAACAATGTTATTGGTTAGAATAACTTAGAAAATGAAAATACAGACATGCTCCAGACTAAATAAATATTTTACTTATTTAACATTACAGTATATTCTCCATCTCAAACCAAAAGATAAGGCTTCTCTTTCTCTTCCTATTTTACAAGCATAACTTTTTTATTAAATTCAATTATTCTTCCTGTCTATATGTTCCCACACATCCTTCAGCAGTGATGTCAAACACTGAATGTTTAAGACTCAAGTTTTCACCTTAATACCATGAATTTTATGATTTTATTCCCTGAACATTCATAAGTCTCATGCCCCAGTATATTCAAGTTGTACCTCAATAAAACTAACCGAATCTTGTCTTCCTAGACTGCATTGTTAATTTTAGAAGTGTCCATTCTAAGTTCACAAAACTTATTGTAGTGCCAAATAAAGATTTGCAGAAAAGACTTTGTGTGTCTGTTCTGACCCCGCCCACCAGCCCACCACAATCCTGCAGGGGCTGTCCAGGCTCCCCGAAGGAGTTCAGGTATCCCGCTGTGCCCAGGAGACCTTGCCTTGGCCCTGGCTTCCCTCTGCACTTGCCCCCAACCACTTGAGCCTCTGCTCTGGGATAAAAAAAGCACAGTCCTGGCTTGGGGCCTTGCACTCACTGCTCCCTTTGTCTGGAACACATGTCCCAGATTCTTTAGGCCCTCCTGACTTTCCCACACACTACAGATATCTCAAAAGTAAAATACAAATACAACACTCTCTCACCTCTCCTCCCGCTCATGGGCCTCAGCAGCCTGTGCAGGGCACTTTCTCCTTCTGGAGCCGCAGTGTGGCAGGGGCTTGCCGGTACTGGCCCCAGGGCACATGTCAGTCGGCTCCTAGATCCCCCCAGTCCTGACAAGCTAGGTGAATATAAGTTATTTAACTTCTCTGTGCCTCATTGGTTACATCGTCAGAACTAGGACGGTGCCTGGCAAATAGTAGGTGCTTAATAAATAACCGCTGAAAGAATTAACAAACTCAGTAAATACATACTGAATCAATGAATGCAGAAACTTGTAGCTCATCACATTAATCTGCCATTTTTAACACCTGGAACCCAGTCACTGAATTCCAGTCAAATGTCTAGAGTTTCAGTTCCCTCACCTGTGAAATGTGGGTAATTTCCATACTTCACAGGTTGTTGTAAAGATTTTATGAACTGGTTACCTACTGTGCAATACCTAGCACACATAACAATCAACAAGTGGCACCAATTAATATTCCAACAGAAAAATACAAAAGTCAAAATTGAGGTCAAGGAAACCAGAGACCTGGAAGCATCCAAAAAACATCCCTTTGGCAAGCTATGAATAAACTCTCCTGAAGGAGTTTAGTGTGGCCAAGATGCTTGGTTTCTAAGGTAGAGATCTAGTGACTTTAAATAGTATAGGGGCCCATGTCTTGCTCAAAAAAATGTGTTAGTGCCCAGCAGTCCCCTACTGTATCCTACCAACTGTCCAGAGGTCTTACAGCCTTGCTGCCTCCTAGCGCATCTAGTACTGTCCCATGTGCTTACCCAGCTGCCCCCACTGCAACCTACCAACCGCCCCATGCGCTGTAGCCCAGCGGTCTCCTACTTCTATCCTACCAATCGTCCAAAGGTCTTAGAGCCTCACTGTCTCCTAGTATATCCTACCAACCATCCCACGTGCCTTAGAGCCCAGCTTCTCCTACTGTATTCTACCAACCATCCCTAGTGCCTTGCCAATCACCCATTCACCAGTTTCCAACACTTGTGCTAAGAAAAAGATAAACATGAGGCTGAGTCTCTGAGCTAAATATTTAGCAATCTCCTTCCATGCAGTTTTTGTTCTAGTAGTACCAAAACGTGACCTGCCTCCTGATTACATCCAGGTCCACTGTATCCTATCAACTATACCTCCTACTCCTACTGTATCCAACCAAGTTTTTTGCTACACTTTGTTCTACCCTGGTGGCACATATCCCAATGGAAATTACTGCATAAATGTTTATTTAATGTCTGTCTCTCCTTTTAGATTGAAGACTTGCATTCTTTTTAGCTGAATATGTGGAAAAGGGGGCTTTGCTTGTTGCTATATTCCCAGGGTCTTGATTAGCAGTATCTGAGTCATAGCAGGCAAGCATATTTACAGAATGAATAGCAAATACAGGAAATCCACTCTTAGAAATGAGCTTTTGCTTAAAAAACAAGTATGAGTGGGTTATTTGGCACTCCAAATAATGCCCGCACTTATCAGGCATTAGGTTAGGCCTTAGGTTAAATACCTTATAGCTATTAATGACCCTGCTGAACTTCCCTGTGCCACTGTGAGGTAGGTATTACTATTCTTGCTTTACAGATGAAGAAGCTAGGGCTCAAAGAGGCACATCCAATTGCCAATTTTACGTTTCTTCTTGAATATCTCATAAGCACCTCCATCTCAACACATCTATAACCAAATGCATAATCTCAAGCAGTCTGGTCTTCCTTCTATGGTTCTATTTTACTTATGAAAGCCATAAACCTAGAAATATTTGGATACCTCCTTCTTCTTCTTGAATAAACTTCCAAAATCTAACCCTATACCAAGTCTTATCAGCTTCATATTTTAACTTCTCTCAAACCCTTAAACGTCTTACCATCTTTAGGGCTACCCACTAGGGAATGTCATGAGTTCAATTTTGATTGTGTTAGATTTGAAGTGCCTTTGCAACACCTGAGAAAAGCTGTCAACCCAAGTCACCTCTGTTTCCCACGAGGACAACAGAACTCTTGCCATTGTCTGTCAGGCAGCCATTCCTACCACTCTTCCTCCTAACACAATCCGTAGTTTCCTCTGCAGTTTGAGTGATCCTTCCAAATCTGATCACCCCCAACGCCATGCTTAAAACCATTTAATGGCTTCCCACCACTCCTCAAGCTAAAGACAGAAATCATGAGCATACCCTACAGGGTCTGGCCCCACCTCTCATCAGGCAACTCAGCATTCTTTTGGCAGCCTCTATGGACCCATGGGCCTTCCAACCCTGTACAATGTGGTCCTCATAGCCAGAAAGTGCTGTTTCGTCTTTCTCCACCTAATTAATCCCTTCCTGCTGTTCTTATGTCAGCTGAATTTTCACACCTACAAGGAGCAGCTATGTCCAGATGCCCTACATGCTTTCATACACATACTTTTCCTGAAAGTACAGAGTTGTAAACTGACACTGGTTTGATTTATCATACAGTCAATGCTGTATCTCAGGGCAGGGATGGCTCGCTGTCTACCTTAGATCATGTTCCCTGTGTATTGTGTGGAGTTGTTACTGGGAAGTGGCTGCCCAACAAGGGACTACAATTTCTAGTCTCTCTGGGAGCACAGGGGGCCAAGTGACTGAAAGCTGACCCACAAGATGTGGGCTGGCTGATGAGCCTCTATACTCTCTCACTTCTCTGACTGCTAGATGGATATAGAGACACAGTAAGATCTGGAAGCCACGTGTTGAAGGTGACAGAGCTTGGGAACCCTGAATGGGTGTACAGACTACAGTCCACCCTCTCAGCTCCTCTCCCAACCAACTCCACAGTGGCCTTTATGGAAATGAAAAAGAAACTTCTATTGTATTAATAAACAACAGAGATTTTAAGATTTCACTGCAGCAAATGTCAATTTAATTAATACAGAAAGTGGTACCTCGAACAAATGCTGACCTAACATGTAAGCTGAGTAAATGGAAGGGCCTAGCAGCAGTCAGGGCTCTGGGTTACTCATCAGCAACAACACCTCTGGTGAAATACTTTTGTAAGAATAACTTGGAAAGCAGAACCCATAGAACACAATCTCACAGAGCCTTGAGTTCTAATGAAAGAGGCTGGCAAATGTTAGTAGTATGTGCTGATGCTGGCCACATTTAGAAAAGTATTTAAAAAGATAAGATGAGCTCATGCACAAGTTGGTTGCTTTGCAAGCAGCAAGGAAAAGGATCAGAAATAAACCAGAAGTCTGGGCCTTTAAAAGGTTTGAAAGGCCGATTGCTATTGGGTCCCAAACAGTATAAATTAAGACTGAAAAAACCTTGGAAAGACAAAAAACAACTAAAACTCAGTCCTGCACAAAGATCAGATTAAGTGTGTGGTTTTCCTGCTCAAGTCTGATGGCCTCAAATAGCCACCATTAATTTGGGGAAGGGGGGCAGGACAGAGTAGAAAGGAAAGAAGGAAAATTCAGGACATGAGAATCACATCTAGTAAAGAAAGGAAGGTATGGATACTGGTGCATGGAACTGACTGGAAGCAAACAGATCAAAAGCCTAATATGTCTCTGAGAGCATTATATTGCTAAAAAACACTGAGATCCCAGACCAGAAAGACTTGGATGGCCTCAACAACAGAAGTGGGCTGCAAAAGCTCTACAGCCTCTGTGGAGGAGAAGAAGTTCTCCCTCTGCCTACCTTAGACAGGGCCCTTCCAGAATATGAACAAGGAAGAACCACCCAGGGGTCAGAACCAAGGGTCATGGTGAACAATGGACAAGGGAAATCGGGGCTCTTTTTACAGGGCAGAATTAGGTTCTAATCAAGGAAGATCCACTATCTTTAGGGTAAGGGTTCCTTTATCTTTTCTATAAAGGTTATTTGTCTCTGCTCCACTGTTGTATATTAGGTACAAGGAATGAAAATGATTTGGCTCTTCATTTACAGGTCAGGAGGAAACATATCTGGCACTGTTGGAGAAACACAAGTGCGACCCAGTTAGTATGGACTTTAAAGGGGAGTTTATGTTTTTTGGGGGGTATCTTAAGGCTGTGCACGGCTATCTGGTGATGAGCTGGGCAGCACACACATGGCAGAGACAGCTGGCTAACTATATTGTAGAGCTGTGGCCTGGCTCAGCATGCTGCAGTTAAAAGGGGCCATGGGACTGAGTTCTGGCCCGTGAAATGTAGCATCAGTGATGCAGGCCACTCCTAGGTCAAACCATACATGCCTCCAGCACAATCCTTTTACCTTCACAAAATGCTCTCCTCCATAACTGTCAGCTCCCTGAGGGAGAGACTCACCCTTATGTTCCAGGGGTCAACCTTAGTGTCTGACACATAGTAGGCACACAATAAATATCTTCTGAATGAAAGGATGAGGTGAAGTAAGCTGTAGCAAGTCATACAGCTAGTATGAAATGAGGGTGGTGGGGTTAAATGTTAATCTGGCTGGCTCTAAAGTCCATGCTCCTAAATGCTTTTCATCCATCCATGCATGCAACCATTCCCTAACAAATATTTACTGAGCAGCTCTATGTGACAGGAACTTCTCTAGACACTAAAGATAGAGCAGTAAACAAAAGAGACAAACTTTCTTCCCTCAGAAGCCTTACCTTTTAGAGAGGAGGACCAATAAAATTTTTAAGTAAAATACAGAGCACGCAAGTAATTAAGTAACTACAGAGAGAAATAAAACAAGGGAGGAAAATAGGGAGTGGAAAGGGTAGGGCTGAGATTTTAAATCAAGTAGTCAGAGCACACATCACTGAGAAGTCACCATCTGGGCCAAGGAGATGAGACAGGAAGCCTTGTGATGGAAGAACACTCCAGTCCAAGGCCCTGAAAGCAGGAGCCTGCCTAGATTACGAAAAATCCTGCAAGGAGGACACTGGCCAGAGCAGAGTAAGACAAAGAAGATGAGGTCAAAGAAGTGGCAAGGGGCCAAACTGGGGGTGGACTTTTGGCCAATGTAAGGACAGTGGTTCTTACTCCAAGTGCTCTGGGAAGCCAAGAAGAGGTTGGGAGCAGAGACCTGACACCACCTGACTTAAATTTTAACAGGGTCTCTTCTCTGGCTGGCGTGTTGAAAACAGACTGTCAGGTGGCAAAGACTGAGCAGGGAACAAGTGGCAGCCAATTGTGGTCTTTCAGGTGAGAGGTACTGATGACTTGAGCCAGGTCACAGTAGTGGAGGTGGTAAGAAAAGATCAGAGTCTATTATATTTTAAAGGGAGATCTGAAAATATTTGCCCAAAGGTGACTACAAGATTTCTGATCTGAGCATTAACTGAGATGCGGAAGGAAAACATGTGGGCAGAGGGAGGGAGTGGGACTCTTCCTGGTCCTATCAGGGATCCCAGTGGTACCACCAAGTAGGGAGGCAGCCATGTGAGTCTGCAGTTCAGTAGTGAGGCCCAAACTCCAGACAGAAGGGTGAGAGATAGTAGTGTGTTTCAAGCCCTAATGCCGGACGAGATCACAAAGGAGTAAGTATGGACAGAAAAGGAAGATAGCCATTAGGGCATTTAAATATCAAGAGGTCTAGAGGGTGTGGGGAAACCAGCCAAGAAGTCTGAGAAGGGCAAGCAGTGAAACCGCAGAAAAACAGAAGATGGAGGTGTCCTAGAAAATGTATTTCAAGGAGGGAAGCCTGAGTATCCGTGTGAAATGTAGCCCTTAGGCAAAGTAAGCTGAGACCTAAGAGCTGACCAAAGGGTTTTGGTAGAGTGGTGGGGGCACAAGCTCAGCTTCTGGTACATAATGCATGCAATACTTATTTGCCTAGAGTTAACGGACAAACACACCGAGTAACACATACCCCATGCACTTCTAAACACCAGGTCTCACAGAGAGCATGAAGCACAGTAGCGCACACAGCAGACACCACACACTGTGTGAATAAGCTACTGCTACAAGAGATTCTCCCAGAGAGGTTTCCCCAGCTCGTTGTGCAGAACAGAGTGCCACAAGATAAAAAGAAGAGAGAAGAATGGGCCAGCTCTAGAGGCTTGGAACATACCTGCTGTGAACTCCTAGCAGCTACCGCGCCCCTCAAATGGCTGACCCCAGATCCAAAAGTTTTCACTGACATATCACAGCAAAGTCTGGTTCTTTTTCCCCAAGACGTTCTGCCCAGGCTCAGTCAGACTCAAGGTGGGGCTGGCCTGAACTGTCAATGCCATGTCAAGACTGGCAGGCCAGAAGGTGAGAAACCCAAGCGAGAAAAGGCAGAGCAACATAAATTTAGTCATGGGGTCACAGCCAAGGTCAAATGAACTTGGCTCAGCCCCATGCCATTTAGAAGGAGGATTACAGAGAGATACTAAAGTTTGAGTGAGG
The DNA here is from genome assembly GCF_023851605.1 of Tamandua tetradactyla. Classification (NCBI taxonomy): domain Eukaryota; kingdom Metazoa; phylum Chordata; class Mammalia; order Pilosa; family Myrmecophagidae; genus Tamandua; species Tamandua tetradactyla. Next base: position 2,883,377 of record NC_135345.1, on the reverse strand, counting down.
AAAAAACAAGAGGCATAACCCACTAGGGCAGCATATGGGTCAAAAACTGTCAAGGAAGGTGTGCTGGTTTGAAAGGATATTTGCCCCCTAAGAAAGCCATGTTTTAATATAAATCCCATTTCATAAAGGTAGAATCATCCCTATTCAATACTGTATATTTGAAACTGTAATGAGATCATCTCCCTGGTTGATGTGGTTTAGTCAAGAATGGTTGTTAAACTGGATTAAGGGATGACATGTCTCCACCCATTTGGGTGGGTATTGATTGGTTTACTGGAGTCCTATAAAAGAGGAAACATTTTGGAGAATGAGAGACTCAGAGAGAGCAGAGAATGCTGCAGCACCACGATGCAGAGTCCACGAGCCAGCAACCTTTGGAGTTGAAGAAGGAAAGTGCCTCCCGGGGAGCTTCATGAAATAGGAAGCCAGGAGAGAAAGCTAGCAGATGATGCTGTATTTGCCATGTGCCCTTCCAGCTGAGAGAGGAGCCCTGACCATGTTCACCATGTGCCTTTCCAGATGAGAGAGAAACCCTGAACTTCATCGGCCTTCTTGAACCAAGGTATCTTTCCCTGGATGCCTTTGATTGGACATTACTATAGACTTGTTGTAATGGGGACATTTTCTCGGCCTTAGAACTGTAAACTAGCAACTCATTAAATCACCCCTGTTAAAAGCCATTCCGTTTCTGGTATATTGCATTCCAGCAGCTAGCAAACTAGAACAGAAGGTTTTCTTGTTTCTGAAAAATAGGCAGTGAAGTGGGGCCACAGCTTTTGAAGGCCAAGGTTCCCCTTCACATTCAAGACAAATAAAAGAGCTATGCCCTGCCTTCAAGAGATTATCATTTAGCTGGAGAGAGATCCATTAGCTACTTTGGGTTAGGAAGCCCAAATTCCAGATTCCCAAAGGGCAAAGAGAGCTTGAAGAATTAGAAAAAGCAACAAAGAAGAGGATGAAGTTAAATTGAACCATGGTGCATGGCTAAGAACTGAACAATGGCCCATCATGTGAAAGCTAGAATAGTAACCACACAAGAATCTGAATAAATGAACACACAAGTTACTTACTTATTTATTAAGTACCTTCAATGAAAGAAACTTCTGGAACCAAAGTATATACAAACAGTAAGAAAGGACATTCTCTTGGTCTCCTAAACCAGGAATTTTGAAGGCAACTTGGCAGATTCTCTCCAGTCATTTCTTCGCTCTGTACTTTCCTCTGCATTCTCCCAGCAGCCCTATGCTCTTGCACATAAGGCACATGGCTTGCCATGACCCTTTATTGGTTCTTCACCTTCAGCCCTCCCTTCCTTGTGTCATCTGTACCCCAAATCTCCCCCACTGTGTGTGGTCTTGGTGGGTTACCAGTGCAGGTTCCTGGTTTCCCCTAGTTGGGGGAGAGGGAACATGAACAGAGCTAGACAATCTGGTACTCTCTCCCAGGACAATAACTCTTGAAAGGGATGAGGCAAAATCAGAAAGAAATGGGGAATCTGCTCTGTCCCAGCAGCAGTGGCAGCTGAGACCTGACTACCAGTTAGCAGCCCCCTGTCTAAACACACTTTCAGTACCCCTGCTTCAGTTTCTCATTCGGCACTTACCACTCTCTGACATACCAAAGAGTTTCTTTCTTTCACACCATGAGAGCAGGAATTTCTGACCATGGCACTTCCTGCAGGAGCTCCAGAACCCAGAAACTGAGCTAGGCACACAATAGGAATTCATAAAATATAATGGAATGAAGGAATGAATGAACAAATGAATGAATGAATGAATGAATGGGTTGGCCCTGGTCCAGTCCTTCTCCAGCCTAGTTTTTAGGTTCTGGCTTTGATTCTCCGCTCACTCCATATCCTCTCAATACATTTCTCTTTTGTTTAAATTAGCTACTAGAAACCAAAAACCCTGGGGTGGGGGTTAGTGGGGACCTCAGCCAGAGAGAGCATTAAGGATAAAGGTATGCCCAGCTGAGCTTCAGGAGTCGAACTGCAAGATAATACCATAACAGAGCTGCTTAGCTGAGATCAAAACCCACACTAAATGTATGTATCATATATCCTTTCCTCTGCGTTTATGCTGTCAGTTTCTCAAAGCGATAAACTAAAGTTAAAGTCTCCTTAGAAGTACGAAGTGAAACAATCTAAACTTAAATTTAAAGTGACTAAAGGCCATAAGTTGTGTAATAAATTTATCACACAGTGGAAAAGTTGTAAATTTAAAAAGGCAGTGATTTTTTTGTTTTATTTTATTAACAACATGATCATTTCATGCTTCCTTAAAGTGCACCTGGCAGAGTAGCACACAGAGAATGATGCAGCAGTATCTGCTGACCTTCCTGAAAAAGAGGAAAGGTTTTCTAAATCTTCTCCTTCAAATCAAAAACGAAAAAGGAAAGGGAAAAAAGAGAGAGAGAAATTATATTTGAAATATATGCAGGAAATGACTAAACTCACTAATATTACAGCAATATTCTACTTCCCAGGGGAAGGTATAACTGCTGTGCTAGGTCCACTCATTTCAGAAGTTAGTTTTCTAATTCACGAGCCAGAGAAACTAAAAGAGAAGCTATTCATGAACAGCCATTGTGGTCAGGAAAATATTTTCTGGGAAATATTCTATGTGCTTCTAAAGCAAACCAGTACCCACCGTTATCAACTTGGGGGGAAGCCCCAAATCATCACCAGGACTCAGTGTATATTCATAGATTACTGATACTTCAAATTCAATTTAAGAATAACCACACCACACATAATGACTTCGACCATAGGATTAAGCACTCTGCCCCTGGGGACAGACCTCATGAGAATCACAAAAGCATGGAGTTAAGTCAGTTATCAGGTACCAAGAATTCAGGGAACAAGAATAAAAACTTTTATTTAAAGAAACTATCCCTGTAGTCTTAGGCTTTCTGCAGTAGAAAATACTGATTTCATGTTATTTGGCATTTATACAGCATCTATACTAAGTGTTCTTCAAAGTAAGTCTGCTTGGTACAATATTCCCTTTTTTAATATTGCACCCAGATATGAAGGTGAGACAACTAGGTAGAGCGGAAAAAACAAAACAAAACAAACAAAAAAAAACAACAGATTCAGCCTGCCTCAGACCTGACTTCCTCTGAGGACGACTCACTTCCACGACCAAAATACACTAGAGCAAAGGACACAGGACTGTCAAGTATGTTACTAAAAGAGGCCAGAGTGCCAGCTGCCCCAAGGACACTCTGATGCTTCAAAAAACAACAACAACAAAAAAAAAAAACAAAAAAAAACTTGGTTTTCTTCTCACCCAGCCAGCCTTGGTCCCTCTCTTTCAAAACATCTTAGCAGGCAAAAAAATATTGACAAGGGGAGGTCTCTGTTTTCAGTTACTAGTAAAGGCACTTCACAAAAGTTCAAAATTTCTTATTCCCAGATCCTTAATTTCAGTATTCAAATATCTACACTGAACTTCAGTAATTGTGCTGTCACTTCAATATTTCCTACATATTTTTTATGATACAACACTCAAATGTGCTGAGAAACCATGCATTTTCAAATCAAGATCTGCATTACTGAAAGCGCTTAGGACATCAATAGGAAAAGGGAAAGGGGAGAGAACAAAGACTAAGGATCTGAAACATCTCTGTTTCTGATTAACTTCGCTCACAGCAGGTGATTCAATACCCCAACTGCAAGATGCGTTATCAACCAGCAGCCCCCATCCCCGGGGTCACCACCTTCCTGACATCCTGCCTGGGGTCGGACCCTGGAACCCCGGGAAACTGGATATTATGACTCCTTCCAGATCGTCTTTACACACGCGGCGCCGCGGCTCTAACTGCAGCTGGTATTCGTTGCTCCATCGCTCAGGGAGGTGAGCAGAAATCACCACCCCCGCCAACCTCTTGGGAGGCAAGACAGGGGGACACGCGGTAGAAAGAAGACTCGGACGGACCCCCAGGGTTTCCAAGCAGAACAGGTGACTACCTCCTGACGTCCAGTAAACTACCAACTCGTTAACTACACCGCCTCGTCGCACCAAAACCCAATTTAAACACCATCAAGCCTAAGTCGAACCACAAAAATCAAGACGCTTCCCCCAAATCACAGGGTGTGAGAACAGTCAACGAAGGTTCTTAGCCGTCTTGGGCACGTGCATGGCCTTGGGGCGCCCAGGGGCGCTGCCCTTTGCTGGAAGCTTCAGCTCGCTGTCCCCGGCCCCCGACAGCCGGCTCGCACGACACCAACAGCCCCGCGCGCGAAGCAACGCTCGTGGGGCCCGAGATCGCAGGACCAGGAACAGATCCGAATCAGCGCGCCCCCGGCTCCCCCCCCACCCCCCGGCCCTCAGGCGTCCGCGCCGTCACCCACCTTCGCGCGCCTTGACCAGCTGCGTGTTGGCCACGAGGTTCTCGATCTCCCTGGCCCGCCGCAGTCCCCGGACGGGTCCCGGGGAGACTCCCCGCGGCTGCGGCCGTGACGGCGGCCGCCGCAACCACAGCCACCACCACGCCGAGCTCCGTGGCTGCCGCTGCCGTTGAGGCCTCGGGGACTGCTGGGCGCGCTGCTGCCGTGGGGTCTGCAGCCGCTGGCGGCGCGGGGGTGGGCGCGGGGAAGCCCGGATGGCTTCAGCGGGGGAGCGGGCGGGCCGCCGGGAGCGTGCGGGCTTCGAGGAGCCGGCGGGCCTCGAGGAGCGGGCGGGTCTGCGGGAGTGGGCGAGGCTGTGAGGGCCGGTCTCCGCTGTCACCGACGCCGCGTCGTCGCTGCCGCCGCCGCTGTCGCTCGGCCTCCTCTTGGCCCCATCGCCCTTGCCGAGCGCGCGCAATTCTCCGCTCAGGGCCCTGGGCCGCTCGGCGTCTCTGCCGAGGCCCACGCCACGGAGGCCCTCACTGGCAGGGGCGCCGCCGCCGCGTGCCGCTCCCTCACCGGCCGACACCCCGCTAACCGCTGCCCAAAGGAGGGAGCCCGAGCGCTCCTCTCGCCTCCGAGCCCTGAGGCGGGCGCGGGACACTACAGCTCCCAGGGGCCACCGCGCAGGGAGGAAGCGGCCAGGCGGGGGGCGCGTGGCCTGCCGGGAGTTGTAGTCGCTTACAACGAAGCGCTGGGGATACTCCCGGAAGTGCCTTTTTCTCGCGATAGCTGGGCAGGCGGCCCTGTTCCAGGAAGAGGTTGGGAAGTACTGCCGTTGGTGGCTCGCACGTGTTTTCTCCGGCGGTCTGAGTCGCCGTGTCCCTCAGGCCGACTTTTCTCCCGGTCTGCTTTGTCTCCTCCCTCTGTCTCCGAGGTCTGAGAGAAATTGAGCCCCTGGCGGTGTGAACGGCCTGTAGGCCATGGGCAAGGCCAAGTCGGCCGGGGCCAAAAGGAACACCTTCGCGGCCCAGGTCAGAGCGAAGCCTAACCCCAACCCCTTCGAAGTGAAAGTCAACAGGCAGAAGTTCCAGATCCTGGGCAGAAAGACGCGCCATGACGTGGGGCTCCCAGGGGTGTCCCGCGCACGGGCCATCAAGAAGGTAAGCGGAGCAGCCTCCTCGGCTAGCCTGGGTAAGGCCCTCCGACCCTCCCTCCTCTCTGGAGCACGGACCTGCCCTGGGCCCTTTCTCTTCGCTGGGTTAAGGACCCTGCCCCCGAGCTGGGTTGTGTCCCCATCCCCTCAGCACATAGTCTCCACCGCCACTCTGCTCTATGCCATCACAGCACATACCTCCCTGCATTATGGTTATTTGTTTGGGGTCCACCGCCTCCCCTAGACCTAGTGTCTTGGGACCAGGATGATTCCTTCAGCGTTCTACGTCATGTAGAATTAGCATTAGCATTCATGAAAGCATCTTGCCCGCCTACTCTTTAAAGCCCCCTAATCCTCCCTGATTGCTTTCTCTGTGGCTTCTGACTCCACCTCCAGTCAGTCCATCCTCTCTGCAGCCGGGTGGTTGTCATTATCCAGACTGGACCACCACGTCTTTCTGCTTCTTGGCGCACTCAGGAGCCAGAGTTTTGTCCAGCACCCACATGCTAGCCAGCAAGTTGCATACTTCTCTGTGCCTCAGTTTCCTTGTCTGTAAACGGGGGATAATGACATATCCTAGGGCTGTTTTAACGGGATTCCATGCTTAGGACAGTGCCTGGGTAGTTTGGCGTACCCCTCATTAACTGCTTTTATCCTTCACGATTGTGTGCTTTTGAACTGGCTAGAAAGATCTGGAAAATGCCTCACCCCCTTCAAGACCCTGTGTACACTTGTGTTTCTTTGTGACTCCTCCGTCAGGCAGAGTTTTCACTTCCTTGCTGCCCTTGCATCCTGTACATTCCTGTTATGACCCTTCTTCTTTCAGACCTTAAACTCTGCTAGTTGATAGACCATGTATCAATTCATCTTTTTATCCCCAGGGTCCTTGTATAGGATGCTCAGTGGATGTTTGAAAAATGAAAACATCTGTCCCTGAAGCGCATTACCTTGTCATTTGGGTAATAACTCAAATGTTACCTCCTGTGGAAAGTGTGGCTATAGCTTCCATTTTCCCTGTGCTTACTGTCACAGAGTTCCCTGTATACTTTTTTCAGATTCAGTTCAACAAATGCTGTTCTCTGTGCAGCTTCTGAGACATGATCATTGCCTTGCTTAACAGTATTTAGTGTTACTCTGAGGGAGGAACAGTAGAGTGGTGCACTCCTACAGTCATGTTATGCCCTGGCCCACCTGGCCTGTCCCTTCCACCCCTGTGCACACATCATGCCTTGACCCACCTCGCCCACCCCATGAGCTCCTAGGTACACGTCATGCCCTGACCCACCTGCCTGTCCCATGCACCCCTATGCACCCATCGTGCCCTGACCCACCTGGCCCGCTCCGTGCATCGTACATTCATGGGTGAAAAGTAACTTGCAAACGCATTGGGACAGCACTTCAAGGTAGTAGTGAGAAGGTGGCAGCTTTTGTGTTTAACCTGCCTGGGTTCGAATCCTGGCAGCATCACTTCTTAGCCATGTCCCAATTTCCTCATTTCTAAAATAATTTGTAAATTAATAGTAGTTACTATTTGCATTGATCCCTTACAGTGGGCCAGGCATTGTGCTCAGCATTTTATATTAATTCTCATAGTAATCTTATGAGGTGAGGAAACCAAGAACATGAAACAGGTTTCCCAGCTTTCTTGGGTCACAAGTGGTGGTGCTGATGGTCAAATTCAGGCTCGAGTGCTTGCTGATAGCAGGCATGCAGACAGCAATTAGTCTGAGCTAGGCATGGTTCTAAATGACCCTCGTATATTGATGACTGCCCGAGATGGGTACCCCATCACCTCCCTTTCACAGAGAGGTTAAGTACCTTCCAGAGTCCCCCGTGAGGAAGCAGTGGGGCAGGATTCAGTGTCCACACTCTTGGGCCACTCCCATAAGGCATTGGAGGAGCACAGGGACGGATATTTGGGAAGTTCCTGCTGCAGAAAAGTACAAGAGCTGGTGCTTTTTAACAATTTTTATTATTTTTTCCTCATTACAAAAGAATGCAGGCTAATAATATATCTTGTATGTGTGTGTGTGCGCGCCCATAAAACAAATCCCTTAATCCCATCATGTGTTTTGGGAGAAAGATACAAAATAGGGTCATTCCTGGCATTTGTTTTTGCTGTTAAAATTTTTTCTTTTTTCAATCACATCACTTTTTTATCCTTAATTAGAAAAGTTGTAGGCTTACAGAAGAATCACACAGAAAATACACAGTTCCCATCTACCCCGCCTCTCATTGTAAACCCTTTATGAGGACATATGAATACGCCATTCATGTAACTAGTTTGCTCTTTGTTGGAATGTCAGGCTGTTTTTGTTTATCCCTGTTGGAAAGAACATGCTGTGTCACAACTAAGTCGTTACAGCTAAGACTCTGCTTACATGCAGAGTCTTAGAATAAATAAACTGCTTTAGAATAAATTCTTGGGAATGAAATTACTGGGTAAAGTGTGCGTGCAATTTTAACAATCCACCAGTGTTTAAGTTTGTGAGGGAAGGGATCATATGCAGCATTCACCATCTCAGCATCGAAGTTACACATGCTGATCAGTTTACCTGGCTCAAGACAATGATTCTGGCTACTTTGGGTTAACTCAAGCCCTTTAAACCAAAATCTTGTGAAAATGAGCTTTTCTTCATCTGCTTTCCTGTTTGCGTAGTTAACAAGATTAACCAAGAACCATTCTGAGCCTTGATGGTAGAGGTTATGCCTTGAATCTGAAATATTTGCAACAGAGTTTGTGTTTCAAAGAAAAGCCTAGACTTTTTTTCTCCCCACTGGGTAAGGAACAAAAGAATTAAAATGGAGAGGACTTTCTCCCTCATTTTTGGGGAGAGAAAAATATGGAAGTGAGATTGCTTTATTCTATTCTGGAACTCTAGAATTTGCAACTTTCAGTGCAGCCTCAGCCTTCTGGAATATTGTCCATTTATCATAATAAATTATTGACCAGATAAAGCATACTACCTGCAAGACCAGCTAAGAAACCACTTTGGGCGTATTCCCATCTGTGTGAACTTAGGGTGGAGTGCAGACAATTGCATTCTGAGTATCCCCAATTTTCTCTAAGGCTAAGGTAAGTGTCATATTTAGTATGCAGAACACTTGCATAATCGTTTATATTATTTTGAGAGAAATAAATAATATGACCCTAGGGCACAACCCTCATTGAAGTTGCTAAGTGCGATTTGTCTGAAATCATAATGAATGTGTGAAAAAGCCTACCGTGGAGACCGTAGAAAGGACCTTTAGTGATGAGACACCCTTAAATAAAAAAGGAAGGAAAATCACGATGGGAAGGATAAAGTTGTTGGGTACCCTCGGGTGGTCCCCGCAGCCAGGGCCACGGTGCCAGAGCCTGTGGCCACATGAGTGCCTCGCAGGCTGTGTCTTCTGTCCTGAGAATCCGGTCTGTCTGACCATCCCAGGTGAGTCCTGATCTCAGTTTGTTAGCTGCCTCTGTTCAGAAAGGAGCATGGTTGAAAAGTAACTGACCATTTGAAAGGAAGTTTACGTGTGTGAGTGTGAGGCCGAATTGGTAGCTGCAGCACTCTTAGTTCTGAGGCCATCCTAAAGTATCCTCTTCCTTTTCTTTCCTGAAACAACAAAAGATGCTGTCACATCATGCTGAATTAACAGATTGATTGTCTAGGGGATGTGCATGTTCTCCACTAGATTCTCCTGAGAACACAGCCCAGGTAACCAGAACCAGGGTGTTTAAGGCCACAGAAAGGTATGCTGCTGGCCTCCACCCCGTCCCCCAAGACACGTGTCAGTGATGAGTGACAGTTCTGCCTGCACACTGGGAAGGCCTTAGAAGTCTTGTCGCCATCTCATTCTAAGCAGCCTCTGGCCACACGCGGTGCTCATTGAGCCTGGGAATATAAGTCAGCACACACAGTGACTCCAGGCCATCTTCCATTAAGATGTATCTGCTTCCAGGCCTTAGGGCCCTGCGGGCCTGGGTTGAAGCCCTCTGCCGTCCCTGATGCTGAGCCCCGCCTGTGTCCTCTGGCTTGCTTTCCACACCAAACCTTGTGCTTTAAATAGTGGGTTATCCATTTAGATAGCATTGGCAAAGAAGAAGCTTTTAGGCCTGAGAGAGCTTAAGAAGACATGTGTAAGTCCATAGCAGATGGTACCTTTCTTTACTCCTGGTCAACCAGCAGGGTCTCGCTCTGCCTTATTCCAGCCCATTACCACTACTGTGCACTGTTCACAGCAAAAACAAGGGGTGGAAGATAAGGTCATCTGGGATAAGAGAGAGCCATGGTGGTGGGTAAAGATGTCTTGGGCTCTGGTCCAGAATGCAACAGGAAATTAGACATAGCAGGTATTTAAGAAGCTTTGTCCAGGACCTCCACTAAGCACCAGGCTGTGACGTTTAGGGGACTCGTAACTCACATTGCTTGCAAAAGTATTGGTTCCTGAAACATTCTTGAAGAAAGTGACGAAAATTGCCTTGAAAAAATTTATTGAACTAATTGATAGCTTCCCACCCTTTAGGCGGCAGAGGGAATTTTCTGTGCATACTAATATTCAGTATTCACAGTATGAAGTGAAATCAAGAAAATGGTTTTCCTCACATCAGTTTCTTCTTCCACATTGAGTATTTTGAATGACCACTTTAAATGGAATGCATCCTGTCTAAAAAAAAAAGGCCGAGTTAAAGGAGCAGTCAGTGCTTGCGTTTGTCTGGAAAAACTAATTCGCTCTTACCTGCTACTACAGTCTTTTCACTCTCTTCTGGCTTCTATTTTAGACCTTAAGCGGATTTGTTAATTTCTTTGCCTTTAGGCTACCTCTAATCCTAGGGAAGTGATATATGCCTGGAGCAAAAATCTGATCTTTCTCCTTCTGGTAGTTCAGGTCCAAACCTCGATACCAGAGTGGCAAATAGGAAGTCACACATATCCTTTCCCTACCCTCTCTTCCTCTCCCCAACATGTGTGTATTCTTTCAAAGTGACTTTTCACAAATTAACGAATTCCTGAAGAAATGTTGGAGGGCTGAATCAGGACTTTAGAATACAGGTTGCGATGACGTCTGTAAAGCCGCTGGGCCGGGCTGTGCTCCTTGTTATGTCTTCAGTGTCTGTGGTAACCGCCCCCCCCACCCATTTCTGATTTTGTTTATTTGCATCCTCTCCCTTTTTTCTTTTTGTCAGCCGTGCTAGTGGACCATCGATTTTATTGATTTTCTCAAAGAACCAACTTTTGGTTTTATTGATTCTCTCTGTTCTTTTATTCTCCCATTCATTTAACTCTGCTTTGATCTTTGTTATTTCTCTTCTGTTTGCTTTGGAGTTAATTTGCTGTTCTTTCTCAAGTTCCTCCGAGTGAGCAGTCAAGTCCTTGATTTTTGCTTTTGTTTTATAATATAGGGATTTAGGGCAATAAATTTCCTTCTCAGCACAGCCTTTGCTGCATCCCATAAGTTCTGATATGTTGTATTCTTATTTTCTTTCATCTCCAGTTAGCTACGGATTTCTCTAGCAATTTCTTCTTTGACCCACTGGTTGTTTAAGAGTGTGTTATTTAATCTTCATGTATTTGTGAATGTTCTCATTCTTTGGTCGTTGTTGAGATCCAGCTTCATCCCATTGTGATCAGAGAAGGTGCTTTGAATAATTTTGATGTTTTTAAATTTATAAAGACCTGTTTTGTGCCCCAGCATATGATCTATCCTGGAGACTGTTCCATGAGCACTAGAGAAGTATATATTGTGGTGTTTTGGGCAGTCTTTACATTTAAAGTCTATTTTGACTGATATAGTATAGCTATCTAGTGTATAGCAGTATATAGCTGGATTATATTTCTTAATCCATTCTGCCAATCTGTATACCGATCTTTTAATTGGTAAATTTAGTCCATTATCATACAGAGTTATTACTGAAAAGGCATTTCTTAAATCTACCATCTTTTTCTACTGGTAGAACTTCCTTTAATGTTTCTTGTAGGGGTAGTCTCTTGTTGAAAGATTCTTTCAGGACTTACTTGTCTATGAAAATTTTAATATTTCCCTCAGTTTTGAAGGACAGTTTGGCCGGGTACGGAATTCTTGACTGGAAGTCTTTCTCTTTCAGGATCTTAAATATATCATACCACTGCCTTCTTGCCTCCATAGTGCCAGTTGTATAGTCTGAACACAGTCTTATGTGGTTTCCCTTGTGTGTAGTAGATTGTTTTTCTCTTGCTGCTTTCAGGATTTTCTGCTTTTCTTCAACATTTGACAGATTGATTAGTATGTGTCTTGGGGAAGGCCTATTTGGATTTATTCTATTTGGAGTTTGTTGTGCTTCTTTGGTGTGCATATTCAAGTCCTTTATAAGAGTTGGGAAGTTTTCCCCCGTTATATCCTCAACTCCTCTTCCCATCCCTTTACCCCTCTCTTCTCCTTCTGGGACACCATTGAGTCTTGTATTTGTGTGCTTTGTTTTGTCCTTTCCCTGAGATCCAGTTCAGATTTTTCCATCTTTTTTGCCATTTGCTGTTTTGAGTGTTCAAAATCAGTTGCCCTATCCTCTAGTTCACTTATTCTTTATTCTGTCTCCTCAAATCTGCTGTTGTGTGTCTCTAGTATGTGTTTTATTTGGTCTGCAACATCTTTAATTTCTGTGATATCTATTTTTCTATTTATTCTTTCAAATTCCTCTTTATGCTCTTCTAGTGTTTTCTTGATCTCCTTTATGTCATTAGCCATCCCGTTTATTTTGTTTAGTAGTGTTGTATGAATGTCTGTGATTAGTTGTTCGAACGTCTGTGTCTCCTCTGGTGTTTTAGTTTGGTTGTTAGGCAGGGCTGTATCTGTCTGCATCGTGATATCCTTGGTGCTCTTCTGTTGTCTTCATGGCATATAAATATCTTGATTGGTTTACTTTGGAACTTGATTTCCTCCTTTCGTCTGAAGCTTTCTGTGTGCAGGATGGATGTGGAGCAGGATGCCGGGCGCGGCAGTGTGGTGATGTTCTGTAGTGCAGGTGCTAGCACAGGCTGGGGACTCGACGCTGGTGCCTTCAAGCATGGGGTGCAGGTTGCAGAGTTGTAGAGGTACGGTGCAGGATCCGTGGGTATGTGGTGTGGCGTGAGGGACGCAGAGGTAGAACATTCCTAGTTCCACTATCCCCGTCCATGTACTCCTGAGGGCTCTGGGCTCCCATCTAGAAAGGGACATGCTAGGCTGTCTGCACCAGCCAGGCAGACTCCAGTTCTCTGCATCTCAGTTCTTCAGCTTTTCCAACTAGGGCCTCCCTGTGTGGTATAGAAGACCCTCCCAGGTCACTACACCCTGGAATCGCCATCCCAATTGTCCTCCGGTCCCTTCTCTGGCTGTTCCTTGGAGCAGGGGTGAACTTGACCTATCCTATTCCACAGTGTTCCTGGAACCCTGAGTCCAATGCTTTTGCAGTATTTTGTGCTGTCTGACTCAAAAAACTTTTGGGTTTTTTTTTTTAGGCAGCCCTATCCTCTCTCTGCTGGGGCAAAAGCTCCCAGTTCCTTTAATGCTTATTCCAGATTTTATCTGAGCTGGGGACCTATTTTCAGTGGTCAGAAAGTGTTAATTAATTCCGCAAGCGGAACTTGGCTGAGCTAAGCCCTTGCTGGGAGTAAAATCTGTTTTCTTCCCCTTGGGGAACTAAGCTGCTGTGCCCATGGCAGGGTGGGGGGGATGCTGGCCTCTGTGGCTTGGGGAACTCAGGTTCTGTGCGGGGTCTCAGCCGACCCACTTTGTCCAGACTGGTGTGCACTGTGTGTCCGGTCACTGTTATGGCCCCAGCAGTTGGTCTGTACTGTTCCTGGCTGTTTACTAGCTGCTCTGGTGGACAAACTAAATCCCACACCTTGCTAAGCCACCGTCTTGGCCCTGTCTCCTCTGTTGCTTCCTGAGTAGTCTGCCCTGGCACCTTCCACTGTGAGCTGCTATCAAGAACCTGGCTACGTGATACATTTATTATGTAAGAACATCTGCAGTGGCTAAAGTTCCTAACACAGCCTAGAGGCCCAAATCCTCCTTCAGCCCCAACCCTCCCCCTACTTACTTTATGGAATTCGATCTCAAGGACACTCAACCTTGAGTAAATTGAATAAATTGAAATTGCTTATTGGTTTGCTGCTGGCACAATACCAAATTATTTGATACTTGCTATGGGTTATTAAATTCTATATTTGAAATGTTCTGTGTTGATATTCCAAAGTGAAAACTCTAAACCATAACCCCCAGATAATAAAATTCTTTTTATAGTCTTGTATCATATACAAAGGCGTAACTGTAAGTTTTCTTGAAATACCTTCTGTGGAAAATAAACCACCTCTCCACAGAATGAATATAAATGTATTCTACTTTTCCAAATGAGCCAGGTCTACAGTAAACACTTTCTTAGATTATGATATAGCTGCTACAGCTGAAGAAGCCCTTGAGTGCCTGTTTAGCGTGGCTCGTTTTCACCCTTCCTTTCCCCAGCATTGACTCTGGAGGGAAATAAATGAAGTACTCACGCCGCTTCCATTGAGGGTGACTTGGGTCTCTGTTTTCAGAATTCTGCCCCGATCCGAAAGGCCTGGCTTGGCTCAAAGCCGAGTCTTCTTGAACACTGGGGTCCCAGTGAACGGCTCTGAGCGTAAATATGCTCCGTTCTGATGCCCCCTTTCGTAGAAACCGCAGGAATTTCCTTTGAGATTGTTTTGTGATCTGTTTTTCAGCGTACCCAGACTTTGTTAAAGGAGTACAAAGAAAGGGATAAGTCCAATGTATTTACAGATAAACGCTTTGCAGAATATGATAAGAACATAAGCCCAGAGGAAAAGATGATGAAGAGGTTTGCTCTGGAACAGCAGGTATGGAAAGACAGGGGATGGGGTCTTTTCACAGAAGTCGCCCTCAGGAAGGCTGTCTTTCCTGTTGTTCGTTTATTCTTTGACGGGCACTCGCCCAGGAGGTCCTGGAACCTGCAACTTGTCTGGTGGGGCCGGAGGGGAGGCGGTCTTCAGCAAATTTTAGTAGCATGGATAAATATCTTAACCAGAGTAAATGCAACATGGGCTGGGGTTCTGGACTGAACTGTTCTCTGGAGCTCTGTGGGGTGGAGGGCCCACGAATTGAGGAGCGGTCCTAGTGGGCAAGCCTGTGCGGTCCGCCTGGAGCTCAGCCTGGCCCTTCGAGCCGTTCGAGAGTGTCCCTCTGTGCATCCTGTTTATTTCTGAGTCTTTGCTTAGATGACCCAAAATCATCCAGAGGCTGCTCAGGATGTATTGTCAAATTTTACATGCAGTGGAAAGAAAATCGTTTTTTGCTAATAAATGAATGTGAAAATTTTAGGCAACTGATTTTTTTTTTCCTTTTCTATAAGCGACATCATGAGAAAAAAAACATTTACAATCTAAATGAAGATGAAGAATTGACACATTATGGCCAGTCTTTGGCAGATATTGAAAAGCTGAATGACATTGTCAATAGTGACAGTGATAATGAAGAAAGAGGGACATTGTCAGGTAAGGCCAGGGGACGTGCCGTACAGGCCCTCTGAGGGGTGCAGGGAGGTGGGCAGTTTGCTCAGCGCTACGTCTCCTTCCTGCTCTTGGAGACGTAAAAAATAACGTTGGATAAAAGCATCACTGAACATTATCCTCTTGAAAGATTCTGATGTTTCTTTTTTTTAATATCACGACTTTTAAGAAGGTGTATGTGTATAGAAATAGGCTAGTTGTAAATCTTTCTGGGTGAGAAAGTACTTTAATATTATTATAACGTACACCTGAACTGGGTGGGGTTTGGTTCAAGCCTGACCTTCTTGAGCCCTGTTTAGAAAGTTTCATTCTTTCTAAGTTCAGAATAAAACCACACAAACTGAAGCCACGTTACTCACTCGTGTCTATAGCATGTAGAACACTGAGGCAGGTAAAGCCTGTGGTTGCCTTCTAGTATCTGGATGAGCCAGTAGAAAAAAGCTTTGAGAACTAAAGCAGCTCGTGGTTTAAAACCAACTGTTGTGTTTTGGGCCTGCCAGGTGCTTGGTGACTGTTGCGGCCATGCCCGGGGCTCTTTCTCAGCATGTCTGACCACGCATGTCTTCCCCTGGGGGTCACGACTCGCCCCGCCACGTCCCAGCTTTGGTGCCGCCCTGTCTTTCCTCCCATGACGGCTCGTCCTCATGGGCATGGAGGTGCTGACATGCAGGAAGGGTCCAGATAGCAGACCCGTGGGAGGGCAGTGATTTTGCATTCCTTGTTATCCTTTGATTGTGATTATGAGGTAAATCTCACATACTTTATAAAAGAAGAACAACCTCTTATATTGAAAATATACGTGGTATAGCTATTGTTGTTTTTGAAATGAATCATTAATAGACAAATTCTGTTTTGTCCAGCCACATAACATAGTATGATCTAGATTAGAAGAATTTGATCTTAGAAGTCACTGTATTTAGTCTTCCCAGCAACCCCGGAGGTGGATGTTACCCCAGGGGACACTGAGCCTGGGGGCAAGGTTTGGTGTCTTATCCCAAGACAGCATATCCAGGTAGCTGGGCTCATCCCGTGCTGTCCAGTCCTAAACCAAAGCTACTGCCTCACTTTACAAATATGAGTATTTAGTGTTCTGTAACATTTACTGTAATCTGATTTCAAAATAAATAGATATCTCACTTCTGGAGAAGATGGCGGCTTAGTAAGACACGCGGATCTTAGTTCCTCCTCCAGAACAGCTACTAGGGGAGTAGAAACGATACAGAACACCTCCCGGAGCCAGGACAGAGATAAAAAAGACAGCGTACCCGATCCTGAAACGGCTGACTGGCTGAGAGAACCCGCTCCGGTGAGATCGCCAAGGGCCGCGGGCTTCCCCGGGCGGGGCGGCAAGAGGCCGGAGTCCCTCCCTCCCTCCTTCCCGGGCCAGCGGGCAGAATTGGGCAGGCGGTCCCCTCAAGCCGCGGCAGCGGGCGCCCCCACCACGCGTGGCCCCCCGGACCAACTGAGAGATTGGATTGGAAATCCCCAGGCCGCGGAGAATGGTGACCGGGGGGGTCCCTTCCAAAAACGGGACACCCCGGTCCGGCTGGGAACAGTGCACTCTCCTGGGCCGCGGCGGCTGGCACCCTCCCGCCACGCTTGGCGCCCCGAGCTGACTAGGAAATTCGGACAGGCGCTTTCCCGGACTGCGGCGGCCGGCGACCCTCCCCGCATTCGGACCCCCGGGCAGGCTGGCACTCCTCCAAGCCGCTTTGGCTGGCAAACCTCCCACACGGCGAGAGTTTTCCAAAGTTAAAGGACCCACAACACCTTCTACTGGTGGGACCCGCAGACAAACGTGTGTCACGAGCACCACCTACTGGGCAGGATAAGAAAAACAGAACCCAGAGATTTCACAGAAAAAGCTTTCAACCTGTTGGGTCCAACACCCAGGGAAATCTGACCAAATGCCCAGACGCCAGCAGAAGATAACGGATCACGCTCAGAAAATTGAAAATATGGCCCAGTCAAAGGAACAAACCAATAGTTCAAATGAGATACAGGAGCTGAGACAACTAATGCTGAATATACGAACAGAAATGGAAAACCTCTTCAAAAACGAAATCGATAAATTGAGGGAGGACATGAAGAAGACATGGGCTGAACAAAAAGAAGAAATAGAAAAACTGAAAAAACAAATCACAGAACTCATGGAAGTGAAGGATAAATTCGAAAAGATGGAAAAAACAATGGATATCTACAATGATAGATTTAAAGAGACAGAAGGTAGAATTAGTGATTTGGAGGATGGAACATCTGAATTCCAAAAACAAACAGAAACTATCCGGAAAAGAATGGAAAAATTTGAACAGGGTATCAGGGAACTCAAGGACAATATGAACCGCACAAATATATGTGTTGTGGGTGTCCCAGAAGGAGAAGAGAAGGGAAAAGGAGGAGAAAAACTAATCGAAGAAATTATCACTGAAAATTTCCCAACTCTTATGAAAGACCTAAAATTACAGATCCAAGAAGTGCAGCGCACCCCAAAGAGATTAGACCCAAATAGGCATTCTCCAAGACACTTACTAGTTAGAATGTCAGAGGTCAAAGAGAAAGAGAGGATCTTGAAAGCAGCAAGAGAAAAACAATCCATCACATACAAGGGAAACCCAATAAGACTATGTGTAGATTTCTCAGCAGAAACCATGGAAGCTAGAAGACAGTGGGATGATATATTTAAATTACTAAAAGAGAAAAACTGACAACCAAGACTCCTATATCCAGCAAAATTGCCCTTCAAAACTGAGGGAGAAATTAAAACATTCTCAGATAAAAAGTCACTGAGAGAATTTGTGATCAAGAGACCAGCTCTGCAAGAAATACTAAAGGGAGCACTAGAGTCAGATATGAAAAGATAAGAGACAGGTATAGAGAAGAGTATAGAAAGAAGGAAAGTCAGATATGATAGATATAATACAAAAGGCAAAATGGTAGAGGAAAATATTATCCAAACAGTAATAACACTAAATGTTAATGGACTGAATTCCCCAATCAGAAGACATAGGCTGGCAGAATGGATTAAAAAACAGGATCCTTCTATATGCTGTGTACAGGAAACACATCTTAGACCCAAAGATAAACATAGGTTGAAAGTGAAAGGTTGGGAAAAGATATTTCATGCAAATAACAACCCGAAAATAGCAGGAGTCGCTATACTAATATTCAACAAATTAGACTTCAAATATAAAACAGTTAAAAGAGACAAAGAAGGACACTATCTACTAATAAAAGGAACAATTAAACAAGAAGACATAACAATCAAATATTTATGCACCGAACCAGAATGCCCCAAAATACGTGAGGAATACACTGCAAACACTGAAAAGGGAAACAGACACATATACCATAATAGTTGGAGACTTCAATTCCCCACTCTCATCAATGGACAGAACATCTGGACAGAGGATCAATAAAGAAATAGAGAATCTGAATATTACAATAAATGAGCTAGACTTAACAGACATTTATAGGACATTACATCCCACAACAGCAGGATACACCTTTTTCTCAAGTGCTCATGGATCATTCTCAAGGACAGACTATATGCTGGGTCCCAGAGCAAGTCTTAACAAATTTAAAAAGATTGAAATCATACACAACACTTTCTCGGATCATAAAGGAATGAAGTTGGAAATCAATAATAGGCGGAGTGCCAGAAAATTCACAAATACGTGGAGGCTCAACAACACACTCTTAAACAACGAGTGGGTCGAAGAAGAAATTGCAAGAGAAATTAGTAAATACCTCGAGGCGAATGAAAATGAAAACACAACATATCAAAACTTATGGGACGCAGCAAAGGCAGTGCTAAGAGGGAAATTTATTGCCCTAAATGCCTATATCAGAAAAGAAGAAAAGGCAAAAATTCAGGAATTAACTGTCCACTTGGAAGAACTGGAGAAAGAACAGCAAACGAATCCCAAAGTAAGCAAAAGGAAAGAAATAACAAAGATTAGAGCAGAAATAAATGAAATTGAAAACAATAGAGAAAATCATAAGACCGGAAGTTGGTTCTCTGAGAAAATCAATAAGATTGATGGGCCCTTATCAAGATTGACAAAAAGAAGAAGAGAGAGGATGCAAATAAATAAGATCAGAAATGGAAGAGGAGACATAACTACTGACCTCACAGAAATAAAGGAGGTAATAACAGGATACTATGAACAACTTTATGCTAATAAATACAACAATGTAGATGAAATGGACAATTCCTAGAAAGGCATGAACAACCAACTTTGACTCAAGAAGAAATAGATGACCTCAACAAACCAATCACAAGTAAAGAAATTGAATTAGTCATTCAAAAGCTTCCTAAAAAAAAAATCCAGGACCAGATGGCTTCACATGTGAATTCTATCAAACATTCCAGAAAGAATTAGTACCAACTCTCCTCAAACTCTTCAAAAAAATCGAAGTGGAGGGAAAACTACCTAATTCATTCTACGAAGCCAACATCACCCTCATACCAAAACCAGGCAAAGATATTACAAAAAAAGAAAACTACAGACCAATCTCTCTAATGAATATAGATGCAAAAATCCTCAATAAAATTCTAGCAAATTGTATCCAACAACACATTAAAAGAATTATACATCATGACCAAGTAGGATTCATCCCAGGTATGCAAGGATGGTTCAACATAAGAAAATCAATTAATGTAATACACCATATCAACAAATCAAAGCAGAAAAATCACATGATCATCTCAATTGATACAGAGAAGGCATTTGACAAGATTCAACATCCTTTCCTGTTGAAAACACTTCAAAAGATAGGAATACAAGGGAATTTCCTTAAAATGATAGAGGGAATATATGAACAACCCACAGCTAATATCCTCGATGGGGAAAAATTGAAAACTTTCCCCCTAAGATCAGGAACAAGACAAGGATGTCCATTATCACCACTATTATTCAACATCGTGTTGGAGGTTCTAGCCAGAGCAATTAGACAAGAAAAAGAAATACAAGGCATCAAAATTGGAAAGGAAGAAGTAAAACTATCACTGTTTGCAGACGATATGATACTATACGTCGAAAACGTGGAAAAATCCACAACAAAACTACTAGAGCTAATAAATGAGTACAGCAAAGTAGCAGGTTACAAGGTCAACATTCAAAAATCTGTAGCATTTCTATACACTAGTAATGAATAAGCTGAGGGCGAAATCAAGAAACGAATCCCATTTATAATTCCAACTAAAAGAATGAAATACCTAGGAATAAATTTAACTAAAGAGACAAAAAACATATATAAAGAAAACTACAAAAAACTGTTAAAAGAAATTACAGAAGACCTAAATAGATGGAAGGACATACCATGTTCATGGATTGGAAGACTAAATATAGTTAAGATGTCAATCCTACCTAAATTGATTTACACATTCAATGCAGTACCAATCAAAATCCCAACAACTTATTTTTCAGAAATAGAAAAACCAATAAGCAAATTTATCTGGAAGGGCAGTGTGCCCCGAATTGCTAAAAGTATCTTGAGGGAAAAAAACGAAGCTGGAGGTTTCACGCTGCCGGACTATAAGGCATATTATGAAGCCACAGTGGTCAAAACAGCATGGTATTGGCATAAAGATAGATATATCGACCAATGGAATCGAATAGAGTGCTCAGATATAGACCCTCTCATCTATGGACATTTGATCTTTGATAAGGCAGTCAAGCCAACTCACCTGGGACAGAACAGTCTCTTCAATAAATGGTGCCTAGAGAACTGGATATCCATATGCCAAAGAATGAAAGAAGACCCATATCTCATACCCTATACAAAAGTTAAATCAAAATGGATCAAAGATCTAAACATTAGGCCTAAGACCATAAAACAGTTAGAGGAACATGTAGGGAGATATCTTATGAAACTTACAATTGGAGGCGGTTTTATGGACCTTAAACCTAAAGCAAGAGCACTGAAGAAGGAAATAAATAAATGGGAGCTCCTCAAAATTAAACACTTTTGTGCATCAAAGAACTTCATCAAGAAAGTAGAAAGACAGCCTACACAATGGGAGACAATATTTGGAAATGACATATCAGATAAATGTCTAGTATCCAGAATTTATAAAGAGATTGTTCAACTCAACAACAACAAAAAGACAGCCAACCCAATTACAAAATGGGAAAAAGACTTGAACAGAAACACCTACCAGAAGAGGAAATACAAATGGCCAAAAGGCACATGAAGAGATGCTCAATGGCCCTGGCCATTAGAGAAATGCAAATCAAAACCACAATGAGATATTATCTCACTCCCACCAGAATAGCCATTATCAACAAAACAGAAAATGACAAGTGCTGGAGAGATGCGGAGAAACAGGAACACTTATCCACTGTTGGTGGGAATGTCAGATGGTGCAACCACTGTGGAAGGCAGTTTGGCGGTTCCTCAAAAAGCTGAATATAGAATTGCCATACGACCCAGCAATACCATTGCTGGGTATCTACTCAAAGGACTTAAGGGCAAAGACACAAACGGACATTTGCACACCAATGTTTATAGAGCGTTATTTACAATTGCAAAGAGATGGAAACAGCCAAAATGTCCATCAACAGACGAGTGGCTAAATAAACTGTGGTATATACATACGATGGAATATTATGCAGCTTTAAGACAGGATAAACTTATGAAGCATGTAATAAACATGGATGGACCTAGAGAACATTATGCTGAGTGAGTCCAGCCAAAAACTAAAGGACAAATACTGTATGGTCCCACTGATGTGAACCGACATTCGAGAATAAACTTGGAATATGTCATTGGTAACAGAGTCCAGCGGGAGTTAGAATCAGTGTAAGATAATGGGTAATTGGAGCTGAAGGAATACAGACTGTGCAACAGGACTAGATACAAAAACTCAAAAATGGACAGCACAATAATACCTAATTGTAAAGTAATCATGTTAAAACACTGAATGAAGCTACATCTGAGCTATAGGTTTTGTTTTTTTTTTTTGCTATTATTATTACTTTTATTTTTTTCTCTATGTTAACATTCTATATGTTTTTCTGTTGTGTTCTAGTTCTTCTAAACCGATGCAAATGTACTAAGAAACGATGATCATGCATCTATGTGATGATGTTAAGAATTACTGATTGCATATGTAGAATGGTATGATTTCTAAACGTTGGTTAATTTCTCTTTTTCCGTTAATTAATAAAAAAAATATAAATAAATAAATAAATAGATTTCTCAAAGGCTTTTCGCTTGACTCCTAACACACTGAGGAAGGTTTTTTTTTTAAGAATCCTTTTCTGAATCTTTATCTTAAAAATTATTAAACATTACTAATTTTTATAGATTTTTATCTCCAGAAACAACCTCAGATTATTAGCGAATAGTGTGTTCTGACATTCTGCATTCTCTGAGAAGCAGAAGAATGGTTTACTTACTCGTTCAGCAGATTCAGTTCAGGTACCAGGTGGTGTTCCCGGGTCCCCTGCCCCAGGCGGTCACAGCCTGATGCCCTCTGTTAGGGGTGAACAGTTTGTGGCCTGAAAACACAGCAAGACGAGGCTGGGATGTGCTTGTGTGCTCGTGACTCACATCCTGGTGGAGGTCGTGCTGGGGGGGGCCTGATGGGGAGACCCTGGGGTGTCTGAGTAGCGAGCACCCAGTGGGGAGGCTGGTGGGCAGCAAGAGCTGAGGTGGGAGGAGCATGTCCGGAGCACATGGGTTGTGGTCAGGAGACTGGTGGCTGGAGTGGACTATCAAGGGGGACATAAGTGTCCAGGGATGGGTTCCAGGGGGCCATGAGAAGGGGAGCCATGGTAGGGGGGTGGTTTGAGCAGCTGGACCAATGACTTGGCCTAATGAGATAGGGCAAGCAGGATGCCCTGGTGAATGAGAGAACTCGGGGATGACTCCAGGGAGTTGAGCCTGAGCAGCTGGAGAGATGAAACTGCCATTCCTTGAGATGGCAGATGTGCATGCCCACAGTGTTGGAAAGAAAGGCAGCTGGTGGCGGGGGTGCAGGTTAGAGATGCAAAGTAGAAGCTGCAGCATGGTAACAGACAAGGCCACCCCGGAGAAAGTGCGTCCTGCAAAGGAGAGAACCAGAAAGGAGGTAGAGGCTGCAGGCGAGGTGGAGAGCAGGTGGAGCGCCTTCCAGAAGGATGTAGTCACAGGAGGGGAATCCACCTTGGGTTGAGCAGCATTCAGCCTCAGAGGAGGGGTGAGGGTGGAGCCTGCCTTCCTGCAGGGCTGTGGGCTGCTCTGAAGCCCACGGGTGGAGAGAATTCTCTTGGTTTCTTTGAACATGGAAGAAATAATGATCCAGAAAGGGAAGGCCAGGTGGGAGCAGGGGTCCGCAGGCCGGTGGGCAGCTGAGGAGGG
Organism: Tamandua tetradactyla; assembly: GCF_023851605.1. NCBI lineage: Eukaryota > Metazoa > Chordata > Mammalia > Pilosa > Myrmecophagidae > Tamandua > Tamandua tetradactyla. The sequence continues at coordinate 2,860,042 of NC_135345.1, read as the reverse complement.
GTGCAGCCCTGGGAGTAAAGCAGGGCGCGCAGAGCAAGGCCCCCAGCTGCTCGGTGGCCGATGGGGTGGGCAAACCCTCATGGTTTTCTCTTCTGGGGTCTGTTTTGCTGTGAAACAGGAAGTATGATCATCAGCTGAAAGTGAAGATGAGAGCACATTTGGTGGGGTGCGAGGAGAGGAGTTGTAGAAGGGTCTCAGGAAGGGAGAGTGTGTAGAGGCTGCAACAGGACCGGCTGGCGGTTTGGGCCGCAAGGGTGATAGTCCACTAAGGCAGGGAGGATGGGGATGAGGGCAGGGGCCCAGTGGGTCCCATGCTGCGGCTCTGCAGGACTGTAGCAGGAGAACAGAAGACATGGGGCTGGAAGAATCATCCAGGATCGTTTGTTTCCATTATTGATACAGGGTTTGGGATAAATTGCCTGACTGTCTGAGCTTTGGATTTGTTGTCTGAGAAGTTAAGTTTTTTTAGAGTTTCTTCCCACTCCACATCTGATGATCTCCAAGGTGTTTTATTTCTCACCTGCTTTGGTGCAGGAACTGGAGACCAGAGCCTCTTGTGGGTGACCCACCCCTTGTGGTTCAGAGTTCTTTAAGGGTTATTCCCTTTCTAAGCCCACGACCGAGAAGGCGTGAGGAATTGGGGTGAGCTCTGTGACAGCACTCATCCTGGAATCTTCTCCCCGCGAAGCCCTGGGCCCAGCTGTCTGCACTGATCGCTGACCTGCCACAAGAACCAAGCGCACTCTAGAAAAAAGGCACTCGGTGTTCCAGCCGCTGGATTATGGTCGGGTGGAGATTTCACACCCCTGGGATTTCCAGAGCAGGCTTGTCTTTGGGCTTCTCAAGTGTGTTGTGTGTTAGGGTTTCTCCTTGAGAGAGAGCTTAGCAGTTCTCAGGACTGGAGGCTGGAAAAAAGGCCAGCAGGGACCACCGAAACCGCCACAAGCAGGGCCTGCACTTTACCACCGCCTTGTCTGCTCTGTCCCTAGCTGAGCTGACTGCTGCCCATTTCGGAGGTGGTGGGGGTCTCCTGCAGAAGAAGTCCACCTCCCAGCCGAGTGAGGAGTCAGGACTGCCAAAGTCACGCAAGGAACTGATTGAAGAGCTCATTGCCAGGTCAAAACAGGAGAAGGTAGGGTGCTGGTCTCATGGGCATAGATGACGTGCGTCAAGGTGTTCTTGAGTTTTTCTCCCCTGTCAGAGGCTGTTTAATGTTTTATATGCACTTAATAAAAGCATTCCTTTTGCCTGGGAATAATTTCAGTTTGACCAAGCATGCACTTCTGAATTTTCTTGTTGATTTTAGTATTTGATAGGTATCAAGATTTATAAAATATCAATATTTTTTACTAACTTAAGTCAAACTTTTCTGACAATCTAGATGAATAGTTTATAGCAGCAGATGATTTTTGTCTGATGAGCTTTTGTAGCTTGGCATTTAAGGTACTAATTTCAAGTGGTTCCCTTTTTCTGTTGTCATGTTCAGTGCTAAGGGTCACTGGTGCTCCTGGCACTGAGTCTGGGCCGCTCTCTGGAGTCCAGCAGTAACAGCGTGTGTTGGTATTTCTGTTGTCTTTTCCCCAGAGGGAGAGGCAAGCACAGCGAGAGAGCGCCCTTGAGCTCACAGAGAAGCTGGACCAAGACTGGAAAGAGATCCAGGCTCTCTTGTCACACAAAACACCCAAGTCAGCGAACAGAAGTGAAAAGGAGAAACCCAAGGTGGGCTTGCAGCTACGTAAACAAACACCCTACCAGCTTCTGCGAACTGACTCTTGAGATGGTCCCACTGCCTCTTCTTGCCTGTTTCCTGGGCATTAACAGCTTCTGTTCTCCATTTTGGTTAGGACTTGTTTTCTGTGGAAGGTTTATATCAAGTTATGTGGCTTGTATCATGTCAGGGAGGAGACAGACTGAAAATGATACTTCAGTGTATCTATTGCAGATGAATTAAGTTAAAGAAAGTATTTGTTTTTTGGTATGAGAAATACTTCAGGGTGGAGATAAAGTGTTAGAATTTTTCTGTGCACTTTTGTGTATTGCTGTATTGCATGTACACTTAATATACACTTGTTTATTTTCCCTCTAAATAGTACTTGGTTCCTACTGTGTTTTTCTTAATCTGAATTATTCGAAGATGCTGCATTCATTTGAGTAGCTTGTTTTTAGGACAGATCTGTGTCCTCACCAGGTTGCATTGCCACCAGGTAGCTGTAATCTTTGTGTGTCACCCTGATTGTGGCTTTTGCCATAGTTTACCCAATTTCCCGTGTTTGGGGCTTAACACCTAGGTGAGTGATGTTTCTTTTTGTTAAAGCAGATCTTGAGAGGAATTTTCTAGAAGCGAGAACATCCTGTGTCACCCAAATGTCTTTTGCTTTCTCAGTCCTGGAGACCTATTTGCACAGCTCTCCCTCTAAAAGGAGACTTCAGTGTGGTTGTCCAGGGCGACAGTCAGCCAGCCCTGGGATGCGCCAGGTAACTTAGCTGCCAGGTCCTTCTGTAAAAATAAATGTTAAAAGATGAAAAATGCCTTCTTCCCGGTCCTAGCCCGATGCATATGACATGACGGTCCGTGCGCTTGGCTTTGAGATGAAGGCCCAGCCATCCAGCAGGGTGAAAGCAGAAGAGGAGCTAGCAAAGGAGGAGCACGAGCGGCTCAGGAAGCTGGAGGTATGGGCGGTACGGCTGCTCTCGGGCAGCCCTCTTAGCTGACAGCCTCAGTAACAGCCATGTTTTGGAAACCTTCAGCTCTGTTTTATAAAAGTGTGCTATCTTCTCTTTAAAGTCCTTTCTCCTTCATTTCATACAACAGATAGAAGATATATTGTGTTTTATCAGTGGGAACTTTCTAGTCTATTTAAAGTTTTTATTTCAGTTACAGATATCTTGTGTCTGATTATAAAAGCATGAATGTAAAATGAAATGCAAATAATATACAAGTAAACCAAATAAAAAAATGGATGTTTTTCCTAACCCTCCACCCTGAGGCAGTTGTCAGCGGTAGAATACATTACCTTCTGAGCCTTTTTCTATGCCTTAAATACTTTTTAAAAATTTCATTGCATTAAAACAAAAATGAAATAGAAGCATATTGTTCTCCGTCTGACTTTTGTAATATAACCACATCATGGCTCTCTTCCCACATATCCTGTATATTTTCAAGTGGTGAAGTTCAGTGGGCTCCTTGTGCAGTGAAAGGTGGGCATGGCGAGAGGCTTCCTCAGCTCCTCTTCTACAGGTGTAAAGTTAAGATCAGGGTTGGCCAAGATAATTTGGTCCAAAAGACCTCAAAGTAACAGGTTTTCTTCACTTGTGACCAGAGAGTATATCTGCCACAAAGTTCTAACATTTTATTTCTGATAAATAAGAGGGACTTTGTGGAATGCCCATGTTTGCTCATCTCACTTAAGCCTAAAAGCAGAAAGCATGAACGGCCTGTGCCAGAGCAGAGGGCGTCGTGGGCTGGGGCTGCACGTCCCGCCTGCGTCCTGCACCTCTCACAAATGCTGCGCTGTGCAGGGCGCGGCAGCAGGCTTCCCAGTCCCGGTGCATGAGCCCTCCATGTGACTTTCCATCTTTCTTGCTCAGGCTGAGAGACTTCGAAGAATGCTTGGAAAGGAGGAAGATGAAAAGGTTAAGAAACCAAAGCATATGTCGGCAGATGATCTAAGTGATGGGTTCATACTTGAAAAAGATGACAGGCGTCTCCTTTCTTACAGAGTAAGATGCTCGCCTTCGTTTGTTTTCTTTCTTTTCAAACTTAAAAGCACCTGTTTTGCGGTGTGTCCTTGAATGGGTTTACCCTAGATGGCTCGCTGTCACTCAGTTGTCAGCACCCAGCATCTTTGTTTGTAAGTGAAGGGTTGTGTGGAAGACGTGGTTGGCACTGACGTGGAGAGCACTAAGAGTTCGACATCTGAATATTTTTTAGTGAAACAGTTGATTTAAGATTAGTGCAGTTTTAAATTCCTGAACCTTTTTAGGGCCCGTACCCATAGAGTGCATCAGTCAGGGCTCAGGACAGGAAAGTGGGAAGTGGTCAAGTATTTCAAGCAGGAAAAAATACAAGACAAAGTTGTGTGCTTGCAAAAGCATTGGGCTGCTCGAGGAGCAGAAGTCAGGGGTCACCTACAGGTGTTTCTGGTCTCACCCCTCAAGGTGCAGGCCAGATGCCTGGAAGCACTGCCATCCTAGCTGTCCCAGCCCCAGAGCCAGTGTCGGGGACAGGGGTGTGGGGGTGGGACACCCACTGCAGCCACAGCCACTGTCGGCTCCTAAGCCTTGGACCCGTGCCACCCACTGACAGAACCCATGCCTTGCCTGGTCCTGGTGGCAGGGCTCTCTGGGACTCTGGTTCCCAGGCTCTTGGCCCCTGAGGGACAGGATGGCAGTGCAGCAGGGGGGCGACGCCAGGGACAGGTGCAGCATATAAGGTCTATGCTCCTTGTTGGAAGCAAGTCGCAGTCGCTGTGCTGTGTGAGCTGTTCCTGAGGCTCTTGCAGCTGCCTCTGCACCATGCGGTGATACCCTCAGTCTTCTGTTTTCCATTTCCAGGATGGAAAGATAAACATAGAGGAGGGTGTCCAGGATGAGGAAAGCAGGGGGGCTCATGACGATGGGAGTGAGGAGGAGGAAGGTGAAGATTTGAGTGGAGAGGACCCAGAGGAGGGCTCCGAGAGCGATGGGCCAGATAGCCACGCGGACCTGGAGTCTGATGTGGAGAGCGAGGAAGAACATGAGAAGCCAGAGAAAGAGCCACCTCAGACTTCTGGGAAAAGACCCAAAAGTGATGATCAGAAGGCTAGAAGCGCTGCCAGAGCTGAGCTCCCTTACACGTTTGCAGGTAAACGCACCACTGGGTTTCCGGAAAAGCTCTGTGGCCTGGGGAGAAAGTGCATGTGGGGCCAGCCTGCCTCCGTGAGTGTTGCTCGTGCATGGGGTCGGCAGGGGGTGTGTCCCGAATGCCCAGGCACAGCCCTGTTGCTGAGGCCTGCAGTGAGTGTCTTGGGCTGGTGCAGGACACGGTTCCATTGGGCCAGGAGCCCGTTAGGGCAGGCCCACGCCTGTCTGTAGAAGGTTCTCATGCTCAGTTCATTGTCAGTCTTGGGGTGTGCAAGCAGCTGTCAGCCACACAGGGTACAGCCTGGAGATAAAGGAGTTGTCCTCAGCAGGCTGTTCGGACCTGGACACTTTTTTTTTTTTTAACATTTTATTTTGAAATGCATTCAACTGTAAAAAAAATAACCAAACCCCATACAGAGGACTCTTGACATACCCCTTCCTGCGAGATACCACATCCGCCAATATTAACAGTTTGCCACTTTTGCTGTATCATTCTGTCCACCCATCTCTGTATCCGCCATTTCCCTGAACACTTGAGTATAGGTCGTGTGTATCATGCTCCTTGAACATTTAATGCTGCCATGCACGTTTCCTGAGACCAAGGGTATTCACTGTGTAACCACTGGAAGTGCAGTTGTGAAGTTCAAGATATTGAACATTGATATAAAGTTTAGTTTATCTTCTGATTTTTTCATCTGTCCCAATGATTGTCCCTTTGAGGCCTTTTCTCCCCCCTTGCTAGATCCCATCCAGCATCATGTATTGCCTTTAATTGTCATTGTCTCCTTAGTTGCTCTTTTTTTTCCAATTGTGGAAGCATTAACAACATAAAATTTCCCATCTCACCCTTCAGAGGGACTGATCGTAGTCACAGTGTCCAGTGCCTGCACCACCATCCGGTACTAGAGTTTCCCTCTCCCTGGACCGAAACCGTGCACCGTTACACACAAACACCCACTCCCTTTGCCTCCACCCCTGGCAACCTGCACTCTAATTTCTATCTCTCTGAGCTGGCATGTTCTCTGATATTTTCTTTATAGTTACCAAACTTAAGTGGCTAAAATTTAACATTCTAAATCTACAACAACCTCATTTGTTTGTTAGTAACATAACTTCGCTAGCATTTACAAGCTGTGTTCCTGTACTCCTCTGTCCCCCAACCTAGCTCTCGTCACACATCCCACGTTTATACGCTATGAATCCAGACCACTAATTTCTCATTTCTTTTGTGCATTTGCCTTCTAGATCCTATACGAGGTAAAAAGTTGACTGGGGCTCTCTCAATGAAGACAGTGCCTAGTGTAGAGCAGAGTATAGTGTTATGTCTATACACAAAGACCATCCAGTTATAGTGAGCTTTTCTAAACCGCCGTGTGACTCAGGATGCTTTCCAGAGAGAATGAACTCACGGTGCGGCTGGCCTTTGGGAGTGGCCCTCACTGGGGTACAGCTGCGAGAGGGGATGTTGTGCAGCTTCCCGTGGCTTTTATTGCTGAGTTCATTCAAACTCAAAAATCTTTAGGACAAGCCAGAACAAACAATAAGTATATTTGTGTTCATTATAATATTGCATAAAGGAATTCACACATGGACCCGAAATCCCAAAACAAATTTAATAAGGTAGTAAGGTACAAGATCAGTGTACATTATGAAAACCAAAAGCTAAATGAAGAAAATTACATTTAAAATAACATTAAAAAGAATAAACCTAGGAGATAAATTACCTTTTTGAATGAAAGAAGTTGTTTTACTTATAGTGCTTTTAGTTTTTACCGCGTTATCAGAAATGTGATTACTTTTCATTTTCAATTTCTTGTTTTCTATTTTTGATAGTTCCTGAATCCTATGAGGACCTGAAATCTTTATTATCAGGAAGATCGATGGAGGATCAGCTTTTGGTGGTGGAGAGAATTCAGAAATGCAACCATCCAAGTCTCTCAGCGGGAAACAAAGCAAAACTGGAAGTATGCTGGCGTGAAATGTGTGAAGGATTAGCCATGTTGGATCCCATCCTCGTCCACGGCCACCTCAGGCCTCATCAGCAGGATCACTGTCTCCTTGGGTGTCACGGAGGGTGACTGAGCGGGCACATAGCTTAGGGCAGGCAGAGAGCCTTGACATGCATGTGGCCTCATGCCAGCCTAGGGGGAGCGGGCTCTCAGGGAGACACTGACCTGGGTGGGTTTAAGTCACGTAGCGCTCAAGGGGCAAAGCACTCTCTTTCAGTAGAGAACGCACATTTATTGCATCCGGGGCAGTGCCAGTGCTTCCTTGGGTCTGTGTGGTCGCCCACTGTGTAGCAGTAGACCCCTGGGCCCAGGCTTTCCTGTCCCCTACCCACCCCCCAACTGCTTGGCAGGGCTGAAGCGGTGACTGCACAGCGTGCAGAGACTCCCACCCTGGCTGTGTCCCCCAACATTCCTCAGAGAGCAGGTGGGACGTGAGTTGAGTGCCTGTGAGTGGTTCTTGGTGCTTGCCACTGAGCTCTGCTTTTCCAATTCTTGTGCCTGCAGAGGCTGTTTGGCTTCCTGTTGGAATATGTTGGCGATTTGGCCACAAATGACCCACCAGATCTCAGAGTCATTGATAAGTTGGTTGTGTAAGTAAAGATCATGGGTTGTGGGGCTGTTTGACCATCGTTATCCTATTTTAGAGTCATAAAAATACATTCCAAGTGATAAGCTGAACAGAGCAGCCAGGCTCAGGGGCCCGACCACCACCTGGTGAGCAGGCTGCTCTGCCACTCGCAGTGTTGACGTGTGCTGCTCCATAGAGATCGATCCCCGTTTCACCACAAACAAGCCGTTATAGGACTAGACAGCTAATTTAATTTTTTTTCATTTATTATTTATTTATTTTAAAAATTTAACAAACTAAAACATTAACATGTTATCATTCCATTCGACACATATAATCAGTAATTCACAATATCATCACTTAGTTGCATATTCATTATTTCTTAGAACATTTGCATCAATTCAGAAAAAGAAATAAAAAGACAGCAGAAAAAGAAAACGAAAACAGAAAAAAAAATTATATATACCATACCCCTTACCCCTCGCTTTCATTGATCACTTGCATTTCAAACTAAATTTATTTTAACATTTGTTCCCCCTATTATTTATTTTTATTCCATATGTTCTACTCGTCTGTTGATAAAGTACATAAAAGGAGCATCAGACACAAGGTTTTCACAATCACACAGTCACATTGTGAAAGCTGTATCATTATTCAATGATCATAAAGAAACATGGCTACTAGAGCACAGCTCTACATTTTGAGGCAGTTCCCTCCAGCCTCTCCATTACATCTTTTTTTTTTTATTTCATATTTTAAAAATTTATTAAACATACCAACATACCAACACAAACATTCTTACCACATAATCATTCCATTTTACATATGTAATCAGTAATTCACAATATCATATAGTTGTATATTCATCATCATGATCATTTCTTACATTTGCATCAATTCAGAAAAAGAAAACAAAAAAAATTTCATACATATACCCCTTACCCCTCCCTTTCATTGATCACTAGCATTTCAATCTACTAAATTTATTTTAAAATTTGTTTTGTGTGTTAATTTATTTTTAATCCGTATATTTTACTCATCTGTCCATAAGGTAGATAAAAGAAGCATCAGACACAAGGTTTTCACAATCACACAGTCACATTGTGAAAGCTACATCATTATACAATCATCTTCAAGAAACATGGCTACTGGAACACAGCTCTACATTTTCAGGCAGTTCCCTCCAGCCTCTCTGTTAGTCTTAACTAAAAAGGTGATATCTATTTAATGGATAAGAATCTCTCAATTCTGTTTGAAATCTCTCAGCCATTGACACTTTATTTTGTCTCATTTCACTCTTCCCCCTTTTGGTCGAGAAGGTTTTGTTAATCCCTTGATGATGAGTCTCACCTCATGCTAGGGTTTTTCTCAGTTCGTTGATGCTGAATCTCAGCTCATTCTAGGATTTCTGTCCCATGTTGCCAGGAGGTCCACACCCCTGGGAGTCATATCCCACATGGACAGGGGGAGAGTAGTGAGTTTGCTTGTTGTGTTGGCTAGAGAGAGAGAGGCCACATCTGAGTTACAGAAGAGGTTCTCTTGGGGGTGACTGTTAGGTCTTACACCTAATTTTAATTAAGCTTTGCCTATCCTTTGCCCCAAGATTGAGGGCTCAGCCTATTGCTTTAGTTGTCCCCACTGCTTGTGAGAATATCAGGAATTCTCCACTTGGGGAAGTTGAACTTTCCCCCTTTCTCACCATTCCCCCAAGGGGACTTTGCAAATACTTTTTTACTCACTGTTCTAATCATTCTGGGATTTATTGGGGCATCACTCTGGACAAACCTACAAAATCTCATGCCTACTCAAGATATTTCGTAATTTTAAATTCTATTGCCCGAAGTAATTTTGTATCACTCTTACCCCATTTATATGCATTCTTTTTTTTATTAATTAAAAAAATTAACAAAACATTTAGAAATCATTCCATTCTACATGTACAATCAGTAATTCTTAATATCACATAGTTGCATATTCATCATTTCTTAGTACATTTGCATCGATTTAGAAAAAGAAATAAAAAGACAACAGAATAAGAATTAAAACGATAATAGATAGAAAAAAAAACCTATACCTCACATGCAGCTTCATTCAGTTTTTTAACATAATTGCATTACAATCAGGTAGTATTGTGCTGTCCATTTCTGAGTTTTTATATCCAGTCCTGTTGCACATTCTGTATCCCTTCAGCTCCAATTACCCCTTCTCTTTTTTTTTTTTATTTTATTAACGGAAAAAAAGAAATTAACCCAAAATTTAGAAATCATACCGTTCTACATATGTAATCAGTAATTCTTAACATCATCACATAGATGCATGATCATCGTTTCTTAGTACATTTGCATCGGTTTAGAAGAACTAGCAACACAACCGAAAAAGAAATAAATGTTAATATAGAGAAAAAAATAAAAGTAATAATAGTAAAAACAAAACAAAACAAAAACCTATAGCTCAGATGCAGCTTCATTCAGTGTTTTAACATGATTACTTTACAATTAGGTATTATTGTGCTGTCCATTTTTGAGTTTTTGTATCTAGTCCTGTTGCGCAGTCTGTATCCCTTCAGATCCAATTGCCCATTGTCTTACCCTGTTTCTACCTCCTGCTGGACTCTGTTACCAATGAGATATTCCAAATTTATTCTCGAATGTCCGTTCACATCAGTGGGACCATACAGTATTTGTCCTTTAGTTTTTGGCTAGACTCACTCAGCATAATGTTCTCTAGGTCCATCCATGTTATTACATGCTTCATAAGTTTATCCTGTCATAAAGCTGCATAATATTCCATCGTATGTATATACCACAGTTTGTTTAGCCACTCTTCTGTTGATGGACATTTTGGCTGTTTCCATCTCTTTGCAATTGTAAATAACGCTGCTATAAACATTGGTGTGCAAATGTCCGTTTGTGTCTTTGCCCTCAAGTCCTTTGAGTAGATTCCCAGCAATGGTATTGCTGGGTCATATGGCAATTCTATATTCAGCTTTTTGAGGAACCGCCAAACTGCCTTCCACAGTGGTTGCCCCATTTGACATTCCCACCAACAGTGGATAAGTGTGCCTCTTTCTCCGCATCCTCTCCAGCACTTGTCATTTTCTGTTTTGTTGATAATGGCCATTCTGGTGGGTGTGAGATGATATCTCATTGTGGTTTTGATTTGCATTTCTCTAATGGCCAGGAACATTGAGCATCTCTTCATGTGCCTTTTGGCCATTTGTATTTCCTCTTCTGATAGGTGTCTGTTCAAGTCTTTTTCCCATTTTGTAATTGGGTTGGCTGTCTTTTTGTTGTTGAGTTGGACAATCTCTTTATAAATTCTGGATACTAGACCTTTATCTGATATGTCATTTCCAAATATTGTCTCCCATTGTGTAGACTGTCTTTTTACTTTCTTGATGAAGTTCTTTGATGCACAAAAGTGTTTAATTTTGAGAGGCTCCCATTTATTTATTTCCTTCTTCAGTGTTCTTGCTTTATGTTTAAGGTCCATAAAACCGCCTCCAGTTCTAAGATTCATAAGATATCTCCCAATATTTTCCTCTAACCGTTTTATGGTCTTAGACCTAATGTTTAGATCTTTGATCCATTTTGAGTTAACTTTTGTATAGGGTGTGAGACATGGGTCTTCTTTCATTCTTTTGCATATGGATATCCAGTTCTCTAGGCACCATTTATTGAAGAGACTGTTCTGTCCCAGGTGAGTTGGCTTGACTGCCTTATCAAAGATCAAATGTCCATAGATGAGAGGGTCTATATCTGAGCACTCTATTCGATTCCATTGGTTGATATATCTATCTTTATGCCAATACCATGCTGTTTTGACCACTGTGGCTTCATAATATGCCTTAAAATCAGGCAGCGCGAGACCTCCAGCTTTGTTTTTTTTCCTCAAGATGTTTTTAGCAATTAAGGGCACCCTGCCCTTCCAGATAAATTTGCTTATTGGTTTTTCTATTTCTGAAAAATAAGTTGTTGGGATTTTGATTGGTATTGCATTGAATCTGTAAATCAATTTAGATAGGATTGACATCTTAACTATATTTAGTCTTCCAATCCATGAACACGGTATGCCCTTCCATCTATTTAGGTCTTCTGTGATTTCTTTTAACAGTTTTTTGTAGTTTTGTTTATATAGGTTTTTTGTCTCTTTAGTTAAATTTATTCCTAGGTATTTTATTCTTTTAGTTGCAATTGTAAATGGGATTCGTTTCTTGATTTCCCCCTCAGCTTGTTCATTACTAGTGTATAGAAATGCTACAGATTTTTGAATGTTGATCTTGTAACCTGCTACTTTGCTGAATTCATTTATTAGCTCTAGTAGTTTTCTTGTGGATTTTTCCGGGTTGTCAACGTGTTCTATCATATCGTCTGCAGACAGTGATAGTTTTACTTCTTCCTTTCCAATTTTGATGCCTTGTATTTCTTTTTCTTGTCTAATTGCTCTGGCTAGAACTTCCAACACAATGTTGAATAATAGTGGTGATAATGGAAATCCTTGTCTTGTTCCTGATCTTAGGGGGAAAGTTTTCAATTTTTCCCCATCGAGGATGATATTAGCTGTGGTTTTTTCATATATTCCCTCTATCATTTTAAGGAAATTCCCTTGTATTCCTATCTTTTGAAGTGTTTTCAACAGGAAAGGATGTTGAATCTTTTCAAATGCCTTCTCTGCATCAATTGAGATGATCATGTGATTTTTCTGCTTTGATTTGTTGATATGGTGTATTACATTAATTGATTTTCTTATGTTGAACCATCCTTGCACACCTGGGATGAATCCTACTTGGTCATGATGTATAATTCTTTTAATGTGTTGTTGGATACGATTTGCTAGCATTTTATTGAGGATTTTTGCATCTATATTCATTAGAGAGATTGGTCTGTAGTTTTCTTTTATGTAATATCTTTGCCTGGTTTTGGTATGAGGGTGATGTTGGCTTCGTAGAATGAATTAGGTAGTTTTCCCTCCCCTTCAATTTTTTTGAAGAGTTTTAGGAGAGTTGGTACTAATTCTTTCTGGAATGTTTGGTAGAATTCACATGTGAAGCCGTCTGGTCCTGGACTTTTCTTTTTAGGAAGCTTTTGAATGACTAATTCAATTTCTTTACTTGTGATTGGTTTGTTGAGGTCATCTGTTTCTTCTTGAGTCAAAGTTGGTTGTTCATGTCTTTCCAGGAACCCGTCCATTTCATCTAAATTGTTGTATTTATTAGTGTAAAGTTGTTCATAGTATCCTGTTATTACCTCCTTTATTTCTGTGATGTCAGTAGTTATGTCTCCTCTTCCATTTCTGATCTTATTTATTTGCATCCTCTCTCTTCTTCTTTTTGTCAATCTTGATAAGGGCCCATCAATCTTATTGATTTTCTCATAGAACCAACTTCTGGTCTTACTGATTTTCTCTATTGTTTTCATGTTTTCAATTTCATTTATTTCTGCTCTGATCTTTGTTATTTCTTTCCTTTTGCTTGCTTTGGGATTAGTTTGCCGTTCTTTCTCCAGTTCTTCCAAGTGGACAGTTAATTCCTGCATTTTTGCCTTTTCTTCTTTTCTGATATAGGCATTTAGGGCAATAAATTTCCCTGTTAGCACTGCCTTTGCTGCGTCCCATAAGTTTTGGTATGTTGTGTTTTCATTTTCATTCGCCTCAAGGTATTTGCTAATTTCTCTTGCAATTTATTCTTTGACCCACTTGTTGTTTAAGAGTGTGTTGTTGAGCCTCCACGTATTTGTGAATTTTCTGGCACTCTGCCTATTATTGATTTCCAACTTCATTCCTTTATGATCCGAGAAAGTGTTGTGCATGATTTCAATCTTTTTAAATTTGTTAAGACTTGCTTTGTGACCCAGCATATGGTCTATCTTTGAGAATGATCCATGAGCACTTGAGAAAAAGGTGTATCCTGCTGTTGTGGGATGTAATGTCCTATAAATGTCTGTTAAGTCTAGCTCATTTATTGTAATATTCAGATTCTCTATTTCTTTATTGATCCTCTGTCTAGATGAGAGTGGGGAATTGAAGTCTCCAACTATTATGGTATTTGAGTCTATTTCCCTTTTCAGTGTTTGCAGTGTATTCCTCACGTATTTTGGGGCATTCTGGTTCAGTGCGTAAATATTTATGATTGTTATGTCTTCTTGTTTTATTGTTCCTTTTATTGGTAGATAGTGTCCTTCTTTGTCTCTTTTAACTGTTTTGCATTTGAAGTCCTACTTGTTGGATATTAGTATAGCCAGTCCTGCTATTTTCTGGTTGTTATTTGCATGAAATATCTTTTCCCAACCTTTCACTTTCAACCTATGTTTATCTTTGGGTCTAAGATGTGTTTCCTGTAGACAGCATAAAGAAGGATCCTGTTTTTTTAATCCATTCTGCCAGTCTATGTCTTTTGATTGGGGAATTCAGTCCATTAACATTTAGTTTTATTACTGTTTGGATAGTGTTTTCCTCTACCATTTTGCCTTTTGTATTATATCTATCATATCTGACTTTCCTTCTTTCTACACTCTTCTCCATACCTCTGTCTTCTGTCTTTTCGTTTCTGACTCTAGTGCTCCCTTTAGTATTTCTTGCAGAGCTGGTCTCTTGGTCACAAATTCTCTCAGTGACTTTTTTCTGAGAATGTTTTAATTTCTCCCTCATTTTTGAAGGACAATTTTGCTGGATATAGGAGTCTTGGTTGGCAGTTTTTCTCTTTTAGTAATTTAAATATATCATCCCACTGTCTTCTAGCTTCCTTGGTTTCTGCTGAGAAATCTACACATTGTCTTATTGGGTTTCCCTTGTATGTGATGGATTGCTTTTCTCTTGCTGCTTTCAAGATCCTCTCTTTCTCTTTGACCTCTGACATTCTAACTAGTAAGTGTTTTGGAGAACGCCTATTTGGGTCTAATCTCTTTGGGGTGCACTGCACTTCTTGGATCTGTAATTTTAGGTCTTTCATAAGAGTTGGGAAATTTTCTGTGATAATTTGCTCCATTAGTTTTTCTCCTCCTTTTCCCTTCTCTTCTCCTTCTGGGACACCCACAACACGTATATTTGTGCGGTTCATATTGTCCTTGAGTTCCCTGATACCCTGTTCAAATTTTTCCATTCTTTTCCCGATAGTTTCTGTTTGTTTTTGGAATTCAGATGTTCCATCCTCCAAATCACTAATTCTATCTTCTGTCTCTTTGAATCTATCATTGTAAGTATCCATTATTTTTTCCATCTTTTCTACTTTGTCCTTCACTTCCATAAGTTCTGTGATTTGTTTTTTCAGTTTTTCTATTTCTTCTTTATGTTCAGCCCATGTCTTCTTCATGTCCTCCCTCAATTTATCGATTTCGTTTTTGAACAGGTTTTCCATTTCTGTTCGTATATTCAGCATTAGTTGTTTCAGCTCCTGTATCTCATTTGAACTATTGGTTTGTTCCTTTGACTGGGCCATATTTTCAATTTTCTGAGCGTGATCCGTTATCTTCTGCTGGTGTCGGGGCATTTAGTCAGATTTCCCTGGGTGTTGGACCCAACAGGTTGAAAGATTTTTCTGTGAAATCTCTGGGTTCTGTTTTTCTTATCCTGCCCAGTAGGTGGCGCTTGTGGCACTCGTTTGTCTGTGGGTCCCACCAGTAACAGGTGCTGTGGGTCCTTTAACTTTGGAAAACTCTCGCCATCCGGGAGGTTCGCTAGCCGAAGCTGCTTGGAAGTGTGCCAGCTGGCCCGGGGTCCGAACGCGGGGAGGGTCGCTGGCCGCTGCAGCCCGGGAAAGCGCCTGTCCAAATTTCCTAGTCGGCCCGGGGCGCCGAGTGTGGCGGGAGGGCGCCCGCCGCAGCGGCCCGCCTGGGAGAGTGCACCGTTCCCGGGGAGTCACGGGTTTGGAAGGGGCCCCCCCCCGTCACCGTTCTCCACGGCCTGGGGATTTCCGATCCAATTCTCTCAGTTGGTCTGGCGGGCTGCGCGTGGTGTCCGCGCCAGCCGCCACGGTTCAAGGGACCGCCTGTCCAATTCTCCCAGCCGGCCCGGGAAGGGGGAAGGGAGTGACTCCGGCCGCTTGCCGCCCCGCCCGGTGAAGCCCGCGCCCCTCGGCGATCTCACCAGAGTGGGTTCTCTCAGCCACCCAGCCGCTCCAGGATGGGGTACACTGTCTTTTTTATCTCTGTCGTGGCTTTGGGGGCTGTTCTGTATCGTTTCTACTCCCCTAGTAGCTGTTCTGGAGGAGAAACTAAGATCCGCGCGTCTTACTAAGTCGCCATCTTCTCCGGAAGTCTCTCTCCATTACATCTTGAATAACAAGGTAATATCTACTTAATGTGTAAGAATAACCTCTAGAATAACCTCTCGACTCTGTTTGGAATCTCTCAGCCATTGACACTTTGTCTCATTTCACTCTTCCCCCTTTTGGTTGAGAAGGTTTCCTCAATCCCTTGATGTTAATTCTCAGCTCATTCTAGGGATTTTCTCAATCCCTTGATGCTGAGTCTCTGCTCAATCTAGAGTTTTTCTCAATCCCTTGATGCTGAGTCTCAGCTCATTCTAGGATTTCTGTCCCACGTTGCCAGGAAGATCCACACTCCTGGGAGTCATGTCCCATGTAGACATGGGGAGGGTGGTGTGTTTGCTTGTTTAGTTGGCTGGAGAGAGAGGCCACATCTGAGCAACAGAAGAGGTTCTCTTGGGGGTGACTCTTAGGCCTAAATTTTAAGTAGACTTGACCTAACCTTTGTGGGGTTAAGTTTCATGTGAATAAACCCCAAGACTAGGGGCTCAGCCTATAGCTTTGGTTGTCCCCACTGCTTGTGAGAATATCAAGAATTCAACTTGGGAAAGTTGAATTTCTCCCCACTCTCACCATTCCCCGAAGGGGACTTTGCAGATACTTTTCTACTCACTGATCAAATCACTCTGGGATTCATTGGGGCATCACCTGGACAAGCCAACAAAATCTCATGTCCTACCTGAGATTCCAAGTACTTACGGTGTCAGTCGAGTTATCTACATAAGTTGTATTCGGAAATGCACTAGTCAAAACATAAATTTTGTACCAAATAAACATGTTTTGCTTTAGTCTCACACATAAGGTGAAATTTTAAAATATTAATTGCCATCTATATTCTAGACAGCTAATTTTATTTTGCTTCATTTGCCACCAAAATGTTGTGCTCAGCTTGGGAGGATTTAGAGGGGTTGCTCCAGGAACCTGCTCCCCAGGTCCACAGCAGTGAGCTGGAGGGCTCGCTGCATGTGAGGAGAAGAGCCTGGCAGGCCTGCGTTTCCCTCCATGCCAGGGGGGCTGGGATGCTGCCCAGAGGCTCCAGGACTGTGTGGCCGTGGAGTGGCCCTGGTAGGTAGTGCTGCTGTCCAAGGAAGTGTGAGGGGGCAGCCGTGAGTCAGGGGCTCGTGGCTGGAGTCAAGGTAGCTGGAGTGAGAGAATGGCACGCCGGGGGGCCCTCTGAGCTTCCTGCTCCTTACTGGGACCATAGACAGGGTCCTTGTTTTAGTTTCCTTGTTGCTAAAGCAGATACCAATGGGTTGGCTAAACAAAGGGGATTTATTGGATAAGTTTCGAGCCTAAGAGAAGTCCAGAATCGAGGCATTAGCCAGGTGGTGCTTTTTCTCTGAAGACTGGAGCTGCCTGGGATCCTTCCTGGCTTTTCCATCATGTGGCAGTGCACATGGCGACATCTTCTCATTTCTTCCCCAGGCTCCCCTTTCCCTCTGCCGTAATGGATTCTGGGAATCTGGTTTAAAGCCCAGCTTGGTTCAGCGAGGCCATAGCTCACCTCAAATAGCATCTTGAAGAGATCCAGTGTGATCTGATGGGATCAGCCCACAGCAGATTAGGTTAAAGAGCACGTGTTTCTTGGGTGCACCACTCCAAGGCGCGTGGTCCTGAGCCCCCGTGCCCGCTGCTGTCAGGTCGTGAGCAGGCTCGAGGCCCATGTTGCCTTCTCTGAGCCCCTAGGGGATCCTGGCCCCCCTCTTGCCTTCTGCGTATACAAAGCAATGCTGTAATGAAAATACTTCCTCTTAGTCTTGTGAGGAATGAAGGAGTTAATGGGAGCTCCGGCCACTCCTGGCAGGTAGAACATGCTCCGGTAGCCTCTTTACAAGTGTAGCTGCTCCTACCACTGCCACTCCAGCCGAGAGGCTGTGGTCACATGTGTAGGAAAGGGAGAAAAACGAGTACAGATTATTACAAAACGCTATTAGAAAAACCCCTGAGGTACCTGGGAAGGCCGGCCAGATTCCAGTCTGCTGACCTCAGGAGCGTGGTGTGGGTAGGGAAGGGGATGGGTTTTTGTTTTCTTTTTAACTTACGTTTTTCTTATCAACAGTCATTCTCTCCTGACTTAATGTTTCTCATAAACAGGCATTTATATAATCTTTGCCAGATGTTTCCTGAATCTGCAAGCAACTCCATGAAATTTGTTCTCAGAGACGCCATGCACGAGATGGAGGAGATGGTGGAGACCCGGGGCCGCGCGGCGTTTCCAGGCCTGGATGTGGTAAGCAGCAGGCTGCGTCCCCTCAGGCCGGCCACCCCGTCCACTGCACACCTGGAGGTGGGGTTCCTGGTACCACAAAGGGCCCGGGGTTGGGGCGCAGTACACACGGGCCCTCCAGGTCAGCTGTGCCCTGGCTTCCTGGGGAATCCGGAGACGGCGTGAGCAGGGCCTGGGGGGAGCTCCCTCGCTGACGGGTGGCAGGAGGTGCTCAGTGAGGAGGGAGGTTCCACCCGGAGTCCTCGCGAGTGGACTGTGCTGTCTCTGGGCAGGGGTGTTGAGGCAAGCACGCCAGTGACGTCCTCAGTGGCGTGGCCTGTGGGCTACTTGGGGTTGGTCTTGACTGCTGTTTATTCACTGAGACATCCGATGCACTCAGAGTTTTAGCAGTTCTGCAACAGCCATTGCGTATTTTTCAGTTTAATAACATCAGGAAGAAGAAATACTTGCTCAAAAACATTCTCTAATCCATTTTAAGCTCTTTGTGTTGAAACCTTTTAACCATTTGCAGAAGCTGAAAATTGGAGGATTTGTGTTAATGGTTTCAATGGACTCGAAAAACGTGACGTGAGCTAGTTTCTGTAAAGCACTACTGACCCCCTTGATGCCTCTGTGAGCCTCAGCCCATCTTCCTTGTTGCGGGCTGGGCCCGTTATGTGCCAGATGATCCTCTAGACTCCAGGCCCAGAGCAGGGGACCATAGAGGCAAAGCTCTTTGCTGAGCAGATTCTCTTCAGGGTTTATGGACCCGTGGAAGCGCTGGGAGCACAGTGGGTTGTCAGGGTCCACACCCCAGCCCCTTCCTACTAACCGTGCCACCCTGGGGGGCTCTGTCTCCCGAGGCTTGTTCCTTCTCTGCGAAACGGGGCTGGAAATTGTCACGATGGCCCAGACCTTGCCCAGCTGCCATGAGGACTGGAGCATGAGCCTGCCCGGAGCTGTGCCGCGGGCCGGGCCAGCACGGCCGGGAGCCGTGGCCACCATGGTCACCGTTACCCACTCCATGGCTCCCTTGCTGAGAAGCAGAAAGTGACTGGGCATGGTATCGAGCGCGGGCCTCAGGTGGACTCAGGCTGCATCTGGTCCCTCTGTGACTCAGGAAAGCAGCTCTCTCCCTGTGCCTCATTATCCTTGGTACTGCAGTCAGGGTGGGCTCGGGGCACTTTAGAAGGCCTCTGGGGTCTGTGTTGATGCTGGGGTCTGCTACAGCGCCAGAAAGGAGGAAGGTGGGTCCCCTGGGTGTGTGCCATTCGCTGCTAAACCCAGGTGGACCGAAGTCCTCGTTCCAGTGCCTCAGAGGACCCCTTGGTGTCTGGCGGGGGGTGAGGATGGAGACCCCACCGGGCTCTGGCCGTGGTCCAGCCTTGAGGGGTACGCCGTCTCCCTAAGAGACCGCTGCACCTTGCCATCACCTGTGACAACGGAACCTTGTTCGTGTGTTTCGAAGTGATCTGGGGGAAATGTGGAGGCAGCTCTGAGTGGCCGAGGTGACAGCGCCCAGTGGCTGCTCTGACCCCTGGCCCTCTGGGGCTCTATATCTTGTGTGTAAATAGCAGCCCCAGGAGCTGTGGACCTCTGAGGAGCCTTCCGTGGGCAGCACAGCCTGGTCCAGGAAAGCTCCATGTCCAGACCTGTCCCCTTGAGTGGCCTGTCAGCTGCCTGCTGGCACATGGCTCAGCTGGGCAGCTTGGCCCACAGCCCTGTTCCCAGCTGCCCACTGTGCTGGGTGACGCCGCGCCCCTCCCCTCCCACGGGCCAGCGTCAGCCCCTCTGTAGAGAAAATGCACTGCGCTTTACTGTGAGGGAGGTGCCATTTCTAACCTAAATCGCTGGAAGCCACCCTCTGCCAAGACGAGGAGGGCTGCTTCTGGTAGAGCGTGTGTGCAGCAGGGCAGCTCTGCCTGCGGCTCCCATTTGAGAGGCAGGTGGGGTGTGCAGAGCTGGGTCCTGGTGGGGTAGACTCGGTCCCGGTGGCCGACTGCCCTTCTCCCCAACCATGTGTAGGGGAAACGGGGAGCGGGCGTTTCTTCCCTTCAGGCTTGCAGCTCAGAGCGGAGCTGTAGCATAGGACCCTGAGGGCTTCCGTCTGCTTTCTCCCGAGCTGGGGCAGAAAAGGCAGGCAGGGGCGCCGTGCGGGCCAATGACCTTTGTACCACCCCCCCCCGGCCCCCGTGAGTTGGTGCCACAGGGCTGCAGACAGCAGCGAGGCCTGTAAGCCTGTGAGTGCAGGCAGCGGCGCTGTCCCGTTGCTGGTGGGAGCCCACCAGACACGCTGCACGCTCCCGGGGTGCCTGGCTGTGCGTGTGTGTGTGCATGTGTGTGTGCGTGTGCGTGTGCGTGCGCATGTGTGTGTGCCCAGGGCGGGTGACAGAGACCACCGGAAAACCCGTGAGACATGGAGTCCACATGCTTCTCTCGCATCCCAGAGACCTTCACAGACTTGTCTGCTTTTGGGCTTTTCCTCCAGGCACATTTTAAGCTTCAGTTTACCTCTGTTTTTTGTTTTTTTTTTAAATCGAACCAGAACAACATATAAACATGAACATTCTTTTTTGTTTGTTTTTTTTTAATTTTTTATTAAATAAAAAAAATTTACAAGAAACACAAACATTCCCAACACATACACTCAGCAATTCACAGTATCATCACATAGTTGCATATTCATCATCCTGATCATTTCCCAGAACAATAGCATCAATTCAGAAAAAGAAATAAAAGGACAACAGAAAAATAAAACAAACAGAAAAAAAAAACTTTACATACCATACCCCTTTACCCCTCCCTTTCACTGATCACTAGCATTTCAAACTAAATTTATTTTAACATTTGTTCCCCATTATTTATTTTTATTCCATACGTTCTACTCATCTGTTGACAAGGTAGATAAAAGGAACATTAGACACAAGGGTTAAACACTGGTGTGTAAGTGTCCATTTGCGTCCTTGGCCTGGTGTCCTTTGAGTAGAGACAGCATATAGATGGGTCCTGTTTTTTAATCCATTCTACCAGACTATGTCTTTTGATTGGAGAGTTTAATCCATTAACATTCAGTGTTATTACTGCATGGGTAATACTTTCTTCTACTATTTTGCCTTCTGGGTTTTATATGTCATATCTAATTTTCCTTCTTTTTACCTTTACTCATAGTCTTCCTTTCTACACTCTTCTCCACACCTCTCTCTTCTGTCTTCATATCTGTCTCTAGTGTTCCCTTTAGTATTTCTTGCAGAGCTGGTCTCTTGGTCACAAATTCTCTCAGTGATTTTTTTGTCTGAAAATGTTTTAATTTCTCCCTCATTTTTGAAGGACAGTTTTGCTGGATACAGAATTCTTGGTTGGCAGTTTTTCTCTTTTAATAATTTAAATATATTATCCCACTGTCTTCTCGCCTCCATGGTTTCTGCTGAGAGATCTGCACATAGTCTTATTGGGCTCCCCTTGTATGTGATGGATTGCTTTTCTCTTGCTGCTTTTAAGGTCCTCTCTTTCTCTTTCACCTCTGACATTCTGATTAGTAAATGTCTTGGAGTGTGTCTATTTGGATCTATTCTCTTTGGGGTACACTGCACTTCTTGGATCTGTAATTTTAAGTCTTTCATAAGAGTTGGGAAATTTTCAGTGATAATTTCCTCCATTAGTTTTTCTCCTCCTTTTCCCTTCTCTTCTCCTTCTGGGACACCCACAACACGTATATTCGTGTGCTTCATATTGTCTTTCAGTTCCCTGAGTCCCTGCTCATATTTTTCCATTTTTTTTTCTATAGTTTCTGTTTCTTGTCAGATTTCAGATGTTCCGTCCTCCAGTTTTGAAATCCTATGTTCTGTCTCTCGAAATCTACCATTGTAGGTTTCCATTGTTTTTTTCATCTCTTCTACTGTGTCTTTCATTCCCATAAGTTCTGTGATTTGTTTTTTCAGACTTTCAGTTTCTTCTTTTTGTTCTTTCCTTGCCTTCTTTATATCCTCCCTCAATTCATTGATTTGGTTTTTGATGAGGTTTCCCATGTCTGTTCGTATAATCTGAATTAATTGTTTCAGCTCCTGTATGTCATTTGAATTGTTGGTTTGTTCCTTTGACTGGGCCATATCTTTAATTTTCCTAGTGTGAATTGTTATTTTTTGCTGGCATCTAGGCATTTAATTACCTTAATTAGTTTATTCTGGAGATTGCTTTCACTTCTTTTATCTAGGGTTTTCTTGCTGGATGAATTTGTTGTCTATCTGTTCTTTGACATTCCGTTCAGCTTTATCTGGACCTTTAGCTTAAGTTTTGTTTAACAGAGGAGAATTTTTCAGTTCTTGTTTTCTTGTTTCTTGCCCTGCTTGTGTGGTGCCTTCCCCCCGACACACACACTTAGGAGGGTCTACTTAGATATTATTGACCCCAGCCAGATTTTCCCAGACCAAACTGGCCTCCTATCAGGAGGAAAGAGTCGCCTGTGTTGCCTGGGGGTGAGACCCAGCAGGTTGAAAGACTTTCCTGTGAAGTCTCTGGGCTCTGTTTTTCTTATCCTGCCCAGTATGTGGTGCCTGTGTGCCTGCAGGTCCCACCAGCATAAGATGATGCAGTACCTTTAACTTTAGCAGACTCTCCCTGCTGGGGGTGTGGTGAAGACAGAGGAGAAGTTGTAGGCTGGTTTTAATGGCTTCAAATTACCAAACCCTGGTGCCTGAATTCCTTGATGGAGGGATTCCACCTGGGTGGGGCTTCACCCCTCCCCTGGGGAAGGCACAGGCTCCAGATAAGCCCCCAATAGAGCTCACTTCTGCCTATGCCTGGGGCAGTTGCAGCCTGAGAAGTCATCCTGCTGCTATATCCAAAGGCAGTCAAGCCTTTGTAGAAACACAGCCACAAAAACCTCTGTTTCCTTCTTTTTTTCCCCCCTTTTTCTGTCAGTCCTGCCCCCTTGTTGCCAGGGCAAAAATGAGCAACCTCTGCTTTGATCAGGTTCACCTAAGCTGGGGGCCTATTTTTAGTAGTCAGAATTTGTTAATTAATTCCACAATTGGCGTTTGATTGTGCCCAGTCACTGCTGCTGGTAAAGTCCTTTCCTTTCCCCTCTGGGAAGCGGCCTGTGGGGAAGGGGCGCTGGCTGCCGCAGCTTCGGAAACTCACGTTTCTGGGGATGCTCGCATCTGGTCCAGCTGGTCCAAACTGGGGTGCGCTGTGTGTCTGGTCACTGACGTGGCTCCAGGAGCTGTTCTGTACTGTTTCTGGTTAGTTAGTAGTTCTTCTGGAGGACGAACTAGAACGCGCACGTTGTTAAGCCACCATCTTGGCCTGGAAGAACATGAACTGTTACCATACAACCATTCTGTGCGTGGTGTACAGTAAGTGGCTCACAGTATCATCACACAGGGTTTATTCTTTACCATGATCATTTTTTAGAACATTTGCATCACTCCAGAGAAAAAAATAGAAAAGAAAAATCTCACACGCCCCATACCCCTTACCCTTCCATCTCGTTGACCACTAGTGTTTCCATCTACGCCGTTTACCTTTTGATCTGTGAGTGACTATCTCTCCAGCTCCTCTACTTGAAACTCACGGGGATGTTGTTTGCGACCTCCGACTTCCGGCACCCCGTTGTGACTCCCGCACTGCTGTGCATGAGCCAGCTGCTCACCAAGGTGAGGCCCTGCCCCCCAGCTGCTCACCAAGGTGAGGCCCTGCTCCCCAGCGCAACTGGCGCCCACTGCAGTGGCCCCTCCTGCTGCTCACCTCAGGGCGTGGTGCTGGCCGCGGGAGCTGGCACCCCTGAGTGCACGGCACCCCTCTTCCGGGCCCAGGCAGGCCTGGCTCAGCAGCTCGAGACGGCAGGCGAGGCCCCAGCAAACAGCTTTTGGGTTAGTGCCACGGGGGTCTGTCCTGCTTTGGGTTTCCCCTTTGTTAAGTGTATAGTCGGTGCCATGTGTGGCAGCCCCACCCCCTACGTGCAAGTGGAACTCTGCCATCCACAAAGCGCTGTATAGACCCTGAAACTCATGTCACTCCCTCCATGCACCTAGGGGTGAGCGTGGTTTTCCCTGGGCGAGGACCCAGCTTCCTGCAGAGCTGCCTCCCGCCTCAAAGGCTGACTTTCCCCGTGTGCTCCTTTGCCAGTGCCCAGTCCTGTCCCTCCAAGACGTGCTGAAAGGGCTGTTTGTCTGCTGCTTGTTCCTGGAGTACGTGTCTCTCTCGCAGAGATTTATACCTGAGCTTATCAATTTTCTTCTTGGAATTCTTTACATAGCAACTCCAAACAAGCAGAGTGATGGTGAGTTCATTTCAGAGAGGTTTGTTCAAATATAGTATACTTTAGAATTTTCTGAAGGACCTTTTAAAAAATTAATTCATATTCATTATAGAAAATCTGGAATGTAGTAAGTTAAAAATAAAAGAAAAAAACCTGAGGTCCTACCCTTGGGGTAGCATTTCTTTCCCCTGTGTAAATGTGTGTGCACACCCACATTTGGAAAAGTCGGGGTCACACTTGCCACACTGCCTGGTGCAGCACCCTGCATGGCTCTGGGGACTGGGTGTGGGGCTGGCCGGGCGCACCGCAGAGCAGGGCTTCCCGGGAGACGGGGGGCCGTGAATGCTCTCAGCAGCTGTTGATATTGCTGATGGGTTCATGTAATAATATATTTATATTTGGGGTTAAATAAAATGTACATCTTTTTTTACTCTTTAATGTGGCAAGAACATTTTAAATTCCACATGTGGCTTGCATTATGTTTCTAGTGGGCAGCACTGCTCTGTCTAGTTAAGCATAACACCAGGAATTTTGGAAGGCAAGACTGGTGGCGTGAGGAGAGTGGGTTTCTGCTGCTGCTCGAGGGTCGCCCTCCCTGACCCCCACCAGTCCTCCAGGCAGCTCCCCGGATGGCCTCCTACTTGCTGGAGGTCACGCGGTGCCAGGCGCCCACATGGGCCAGCGAGGGCCGACCACTAGATGGGCAGTGGTCTGCTCCCAACCTTAAAGGGTGCCCTGCCCTGCCCTGCCTGCAGTCAGGACTCCCTGGGCTGCTTACCATCTGCTTTCTCCTCATCCCACCCCTACGTGTCGCCCCCTTACTTCTGGCCGCCCCCAGCACTGAGCACTTCCCACAGGCGATCCTGTAGTCCACAGTGCTCCCTGTCCCAGTGAGCGCAGAGCCTGGTGCACGACCAGCACAGGTCTGTTCCCATGCAGGCTTCGTAGAAATTGAGTGCCATGTGTCCACCTCCGGAGCGTAGGAATGCTCACAGGTTGCCTCTGTCCCTGTCACACTCGACACTCAGGTTATACGCTGGTGCAGCCCTTCCGGGCACGTGGAAAGAACTCGCAGCTGCTCTGGGTTTCTGATGAGGAGGACATGGACACCTGGCAGAGAACAGGCCTCCCTCTCCAGCTGGTGAACGGACTGAGGACCCTAACCAAGACAGAGGCAAACCACCTCAGGTACGGCAGGTGGCAGCAAGGGGGCCTGGACAGCATACCCATACCTGGGGGTCTGGGGGCTAGGGGTTGGGAGGGGGCTGGGGAAGGCTGGGGGTAGGGGAGCTATCCTGCTGTGAGGGGATGGACGCAGGCCCTGCCCCGTGCCCCATCTGGCCCAAATCAGAAAAAAAAAGCTGGTTTTTTTATTTACTGTTAGAAATGTCCTTGTTTTTGGCTCATTTGCCACCATGACCCTTCGGTTTTATGTCTGGTTAAAGCCTTTCCAAGGCTGGTTGGTCTGGTGGCCGTTACTTCCTGTGGAAAAAGAACACCAAATTTCCCAATAACGTGTCTGTTATTTGCGAAATGCAGCGGCTCAGCTTTGCAGACAGCACTCTGGACACTCGACTGAGGCCCCTTGGCAGTGAGACTGCACTTTCCCGGGGGGCGCTGGAAGCGTGGGCTTGTGGGCCTCAGGGTCCGGCCCTTCACTCCCCGAGTTGTGTGTTGGAGAGGGCAGCTTCCGTGACAGTGACTCGCCCCCCCACAGGCTGTCGTGCCTGGCCGTGGCTCTGGACCTGGCACGGCGCTGCGTGCGCATGTACAGCCCCCTGCCGGCCTTCCACGCCGTGGTGCGGCCCCTCCGAGCCCTCCTGAGCGCGCGCTGGGTGCCCTGCGGGCTCCCCCAGGAGCTGCAGGTAAGGCCCACCCGTGGCGGGCAGGGGCAGGGCCTGGCACAACGGCTGTGTCTAGGAGTTGAGGGACCACCTGGGGAGAGTCAACCTGAGCGGGAAGTAAAATCATAATAATGAGAAAGCTGACAAGTGTGTGCCGTGGGGCTTCCGGACTGAATCACGAACACCGGCTCCGGCTCCCCGCTTTTACCGAAGATGTTGTTGAATGCCCTCGGGGGGCTCCCGGAAGAGGCCACTGCCCTCCTCCTACGGGCGCACCCCCTGCTGAGCCTTTGGCTCCAGCCCGGGCCGCAGGGAGGCCATGCCACAGGGGGAGCGGGTTGGAGCTGCCTCTGGGGACAGGTGCGGCATGCTGCAGGAGCACGCGGGAAGATGGTGTCAGGCACAGGTGTTCCCACGTGTGCATCTGAAAGGAGCATTCTCCTGGACTCCTCTCTCCTGTCCCCATAACCTTTCACTTCTCACCCTGCAGCACTTCACTGCTGTCATCCTCTCACACCTTGTCTCCCTGCTGTGCCCCTAAAGCCTGCAGCCATCAAGTCCCAGTAAAGCAGACAGCAGAGTTGCTTCTGCGCCCCAAACCTTCCAGCCCCTCACTTCTCACCAGCTCCCTCTGTGGGATCCCTACCCCTCACCACAGCCTCTCCAGCCTCCTTGCTCAGCCTCATGTGCACAAGCGCACCCCTCTGCCCAGAACATTCTTTCAGAGATGCTGAGGCTCCCACCTCCCTGTCTGCCTGGCTGGGCTGTGGCTGCAGCTCGTTCATGGTTTGGAAAGTGGAGAGCAGTGCTCCTTCTGCAGACGCGCGGTGGCAGCGGGCATGGTGGGACCCTTTGGTTTCAGGGTGGCCCCTTATCTCCAGGTACCCCAACTGTTTGGCAACTCTGAAAGGAAAGGGTCAACAGGTCCGGCGCCTTGGTCATCGAATTATCGAGCAGGGTGGCTGCTGGACACTACCTGGGTTCTGGAATGAGGCAGGACCACGGGCAGTGGCCAGTGTCTAGAAGCTTCCTTAGGAGCCCTGGAAGTGTCCACCCATCTCTAGTCTGTTGTGGTGAAAATGAGGCTGGAATCCCAAAGAGAGCTGCCAGGGTGGCGGACGGTGGAGCATTCTGTCTCACTCACTGAGCTCAAAGTCCCCACACAGCCCAGGTACCGTGTGAGGTGTGTGGGTGCCTCACCCCTGTGCTGAAGAAGCTCTCTCTCCCTGCCTTTCCCATCACAGCGGAGCTTCTGGGAAAGTGACTCCATGCACACTTCCCAGATGCTAAGAGCAGAGGCCATCACGGCTAGCCATGTCAAATGCTCTAAACCCAATCACGTGCTGCCTTGCTGAGCATGGTAGCAAGAGGGAAGAGACCCTAGAACTTGTCCCTTCTGCTCCCATGCCCTTTCCTTTAGCATGTGAGGGTGCCAGGGGCAGCAGGCTGTGGAAGGGCTGGTGCCCGCTGTCCTTGGCTCATCCTTCAGGCTGGCAGCTGATGGGCACACCATGTGTCCACTTTGTCCACATCTCTCAGGAGCTGCATCAGAGTATATTGTCAGACATAGACAGCCAGAAGCACCGCTACCAGCCACTGATCTGTGAGAAGAGCAGGCCAACCCCCCTGAAACTCTTCACCCCCAGACTGGTCAAAGTGTGAGCAGAGGTGCTCCCCAGGAAGGGTGGGTGCTCTGCCGAGGACTGGTGGGGTCAGGATGTGGGTCCCAGGAGTGGAGCGGAACGGACTCTTGGCCGGGGGCTTGCGGAAGGGGCTCTGCTTGCTCCAGGGCCTTCCAGGGACCCCCAGAAGAGAGCAGGCTGTGCACCGCAGGCAGCCATGGGTGTCCTCTGCATACGTTCAGAGCCCCTGGGCCTCCTGGGGGTGCTGAGCATGGGACCACCTGGCCTCCTTCATTCTGGCTTCCCTGCTTTAGCCTCGAGTTTGGAAGGAAACAAGGAAGCACCAGGGAGGAGCAGGAAAGGAAAAGGCTGATCCACAAACATAAGCGTGAATTTAAAGGGGCAGTTCGTGAGATCCGTAAGGATAATCAGTTCCTGGCCAGGATGCAGCTCTCGGAGATCATGGAACGGTGAGCAGGGCACGGGCACCTGGCCAGGGGGACACCATGGACTGGCCGGGCCTCGGCACTCGCTGTGTGAGCGAGTTCTGGCTAACGCGTGAGGGTGGGGGACCGCCGGGAGCTGGTGCTGTGCCCCCACACCTTTCTCCTGTCTGGCATGGTGTGGTTTTGAGCTGCCCAGGGTGCGGGGCCGGCCTCGGCTGTGGGACCTGGGCAGCTGGATCCACATCCCAACATTTGCTTTCCCTGCTTCAGGGATGCAGAGAGAAAGCGAAAAGTGAAGCAGCTCTTCAACAGCCTGGCCTCGCAGGAAGGGGAATGGAAGGCCCTGAGCAGGAAGAAGTTCAAGAGGTGAATGCTGTTCAGCACAGGAGTCAAGAAGATGACCACACGGAAAGTGCAGTGAGGGTGCAGGTCATCGGTGGGAGTTTTCTTGAACCTTGTTTCCTGTTTGGAGCCAGACGCCTCTCCTGATTCCATAGAAGGAACCCAAGCCTTGGCAGATGGCCGCAGGCGCCATGCCGGCCCGTGCGCACAACCCCGGAGCGCACCGCGTCTCTGCCTCACCAGAATAAAGCAGGACGTGTGCCTTCACATATAGAGCTGAGGGTTACCCAATCTTGTATAAATTATATTTTCAATTAAAAACAAAGCAAGCTTTTATACAGTTTGGAAACAGAAAAAAAGCCGTATAATTCCTCCCTAGTGGAGCACAAGGCCCACCCTGTGGCCCACCCGACCCTTCTCGGCCCAGCCCCTGGGGACTGTGAGGGGGACCTGAGCCAGCCCGCACCCTCCATGCTGCTACCACCTGGTCCTGCTCACCTGTGCTGATCCAAACTGGCGGGGACACGGAGGTCCCTGCTGAACACACCTACCCTGAAAACCCCCCAGGTAATGTCTGGTCACCACAAGAAAAAGCTTGAGACCCTCAGACCTCCCAGCCGCCCACAGGAGGTGGCTCTCAAGGACAATGGGTGCTCGCTCGGCCACAGGTGGGGCTGCTGCCTCACCCATGCAACTTCCTGGTGCTGGGGGAGGGGAGGTCTCATACCAGGAAGGCCCTGCTGTGCCCCCCACCTGGGGGACCTTGCTGACCCCCAGAGAAAGGGAGTTGTGGAGTGTCCTGTGCCTAGTTCACGTTCCAGCCCAGTGCCCATCTCCAGGGTGGTGCCAGTCTGGGTGACGGCCTCAGGCGGCCCTGCCCTGAGCCACTGTGGCAAGACCAGCATTGGGAGGGGCGGCCAGAGAATGCCAGAGCTCTCTTGACCTTGAAACTCCCCTGGGGGTACTTGGGGCTGCTCGGAGACAGCGATGGGGGTAGGGTGAGGGGAGGAGGACAGGATGGCCCTAAAGGCAAGAGCCATTCATGGGCACAGCCTCCATCTGCGGAAAGGAAGCCCTCAGCTGCGGTTTTGACCCAACCGCTATGCTATCGGGGAACCTCTACTCCTCAGCTTCTCACCGCTTGCTAGACGACACTGCCGCACGCAGAAAAGGGGCTCGAGCCGGGGGTCTGGGTCCAAGGGGCGCGCGCAGGAGACCTCGCTGCGGGTCTAAAGGACTGGAGGCCGAGTCAATTAAGGCACGAAGCGAGGTAGCTTTATTGTTGGTAGACACTTATGCCAGGGCCGCCAGTAGCTAAAGACCTCGAGGCTCGGCGAGCTCTGGATTATATACAGTTTGAGGAGAGGCGGAGTTAGGGCGTGGCCTCCAGGGGAGGGTAGCCAATCACACAGGGAGGACGGATGAGTGACTGTGACGTCTGTAGGCACCATAGAGATGCTGTTCCAGAGTGTGCCCGTAGCAGCGGATGTTGGGCAGGTGGAGGACTAAGGAGAAGGCCAATAGGGTTAGAGAGAAAAGGCTGCATCATCACTAGTCACCAGTGAGGCTTGTAATTCAGAGGTCTAGAAGAACCGGACGTGCCAAAATGGCGAGGGAGGGAATGAAAGAGACTAAGGTACCAGGCCAAGAATAAAATTATGCCACAATTCCTCTCTTTTTCCTTTTTAAAGAGCACACTTGTGTGACAAGTGGCAGGCATGAACCTTAGCTGGGAGGGGTAGGGATGAGATTCCCCTTGTGCATGAGGCTCAGAATTTCAGGGGAAGGGTATGTGCTGAGCCGACCCTTATGCAAATCTCATGTGCCCCAGAAGAGCCAGAGGAGGTCTGTTAGAGTGACCCTCTTATGCGATTCTTGCGTCGCACCCAGCGGTGCCCATCTGGTGGACCCAGATGCACGTACTCTGGTAACATGCAGCCCCCGTGGGGGAGTGTGAGGAATGTGGGCAGGCGATGACTGTTATAGCCTAGGGGAAGCAGGAGAGACCGGTCCTCATCTGTCCCCAGCCCGAGGGTGATCAGTCCTCAGGCGAGGCTAGGCCTGCGAGTCAAACCTGGGCTTGTCTGCGTTCCTCCACAGAACAGTCCGGACGATTAGGCCGAGCATAACAGCAGCCAGAACTTGGGCCTCAGCCCGAGACTGGTGGCGGAGAGTGAGCAGCTTAGAAGGAGGAGTTTGAAGAGTAAGAGGACGAGGATAAAGAGGAACGCGAGAACCTCGTAGAACATTATATTGGAGGGCTGGAAGAGAGAACTGAATTTAGCAGTTAGGTCAGAGAGAATAAAAGTGGGGAAATAAAGGGACTAAGGTATATTTATGATGAGGATGGTAGGTAGTAGCTAAGTATGAGATGGTTGCTGTTTTTTTGCGTCTCCTGGACTGGAGGGGTCATCCGGGTCACGATGAGGAGGGTGTCCACAACCTCTGGAGAAGGATGGCGGGAATTATTGTCCCCTCAACGCACAATTGGGGTATTAACACGCCAGGGCAGGACCACGCTGTTGGATTCCTAGAAACAAGACTTAAAAGAAAAATTTATATTTTTTGCAATCATGGGGGACTTAAACGAGCTCCCCTTTTAAACGCATGTAATGGATGTGAGCGATCTCCCTGTCTACCCTATGTATTTGCTGCTTTACAAATTTTATCATTCTGGATAAAATGCATGGCCCAAAAGTTAATATTAACAAAAGTATCAGCAGAGGCCCTGCTATAGTAGAGATTAAGGTGGTTAGCCATGGCGACTGGGCAAACAAATTTTCAAACCAACTTCGGTGCTCCCTTAATTTTTTCTCCCTGGCCTCTAGTCTTTCTCCCAATTTCTTCATGGAGTCTCTGACTACTCCTGTGTGATCTGCATAAAAACAACACTCTTCCTTCAAGGCTGCGCATAGCCCTCCTTCCTTTAAAAATAACAAGTCTAGGCCCCTTCTATTTTGTAGCACAACTTCTGATAGGGAGGTTAAAGATTTTTCCAGAGCTTCCATGGCTTGCTTTATAGTTTCTAGGTCTTCATTGACAGCAGACTCTAAAAGAGCCATTTGTTGATTCCCCTGGACTATGGCTGCAGTGCCTGTGCCCACCCCGGCCATCACTCCGGCAGCTAGCAGCGTCGCCAAGGTTACAGAGACCACTGCTCTTTTGTGTCGGTGTTTCATTTCCATGGCTTCCTCAAAATCATCGGCAGACTGGTAGATAACTCTCGGCAAAACCTGTACTAGGATGCAAAACTGCGCGTTGTTGAAAACCTTAGTACTGACACAGGGCGTTAGACCCGTGCTACATGCCCATTTAAAACCTGGCGAAGGAATTAGGTAGGCGTCTTCTGCGGAACCGATCTCATTGGATGCATTTCTGCTACATAACCCTTGGAAGCCTACCGGTGGCGTGCCAATGCAAGTGCCCCTACCCGATACTTCAGGGAGGGCAAGTCCTAGGCCACTATGCCAATCACAAGAATTTGAGAACTTGCTAACATTAAAGGTGCCATTGACAGCGATCCCCTCATAATATGGAGGACTAGACTGCAGGCATAACCAACATTCTTAGTAAAATTCGGATTGGTGTTATTTAATGCTTCATAACTTCCCAGGATTAACTTAAACATTCTGTTGTCTAAGGGGGTTCTGGTACCAGCGGGAGGAGAAGCACTAGAACTCGAGGATAAAGTAGAGATACGGGATACCACGGTAGTTTGAACACGGTTTGAGGGTGACTTTACGGAGTCAGCTGTAGAAGGGGTAGTGGGACGACTATATTTTGACTTACGAGGGGTAGAGACCTGAGGCGTGCGGACAAGCACCTTATTTGGTCCCACGGGTAATGCTTGCTGAACAGCCTCTTTTTTTATTGCAAGGAGGCCTCCAGGGTCAGTCCCTTCTAGATAGATTCTGATACCCCAAGTTCTACCTATTAACCATGAGGGGTCATTAGGAAGCTGTACGGTAAAGTTTAGCTTTTCACAGTTTGATTTATCGTATATATGATTGATGGAGTAGTCACGAGGTTTGCATCCAAAAGGGGACCAAGTTAGCCCTAGGTATTTATCAACGAGGGAGGGTGTCCAACTGGAGGCTAACGTTACACAGTCCCAGTATGCACAGTAATATTGGTTGGGGGTGTTACAGTATTGCTTTCCAGGGTTTGAGGCTGGGCACAAGTAGTATTGAGCCTTGTTAAAACATGGTGTGCCGGTTGGAAACAGAAATAGATCGCAAGCATAAACTACAAAGGAGGGGCTACCCGCTGTAACTTGGGTCTGCACGATTGTGGAATCCTCCCAACGTATTAAGGTCCATTTCCAAGGCCGGTGGGGGTTGGAATCAGAGGCAGGGTAAACAACACTTGCATTTTGTAAAAGAAGATATAAAGTGACAACTCTGAGTGGTAGAGGGTTCCATAAGGCCATAGTGATAGATGTTATAAACCTGTAGGCGGGGGGAGCACGGTTAGAAAAGGACATTTTAAGGGAGAAAAACTAGCAGGTTAATGCACGCTATGATACACAGAAATGTTATGGCAAGTAAAATTCTTTCTAATAGATTCCAGTCTTTTGGGGCAATTGTTGCTAATATTATTGCCCACACTAGGGCTAGAGGACAAATTAGTAAGAGCCAATAATAGTTCACGAGGCGTCAGCGATGGGGTAAACCTGTAAGCAGGAGCTCTCCTGGCTCCCGGTCTTCTGCTTTATTCGTAGAGGCCGTCGCTGGTCGGACGCAACGTGAAGGGATCCAGAGGGGTTGTGGTTCACTTTCTTGGACGAGGTCCTAGGGTGCCGTGGGAGTTCGCCGGGTGAGGAGAGAGGTGCCCCACGCTGGGCGCCACTTGCGGTTTTGACCCAACCGCTATGCTATCGGGGAACCTCTACTCCTCAGCTTCTCACCGCTTGCTAGACACTGCCGCACGCAGAAAAGGGGCTCGAGCCGGGGGTCTGGGTCCAAGGGGCGCGCGCAGGAGACCTCGCTGCGGGTCCAAAGGACTGGAGGCCGAGTCAATTAAGGCATGAAGCGAGGTAGCTTTATTGTTGGTAGATGCTTATGAAGCGAGGTAGCTTTATTGTTGGTAGATGCTTATGAAGCGAGGTAGCTTTATTGTTGGTAGATGCTTATGCCAGGGCCGCCAGTAGCTAAAGACCTCGAGGCTCCGCGAGCCCTGGATTATATACCGTTTGAGGAGAGGCGGAGTCGGGGCGTGGACTCCAGGGGAAGGTAGCCAATCACACAGGGAGAACGAATGAGTGACTGTGACGTCTGTAGGCACCATAGAGATGCTGTTCCAGAGTGTGCCCGTAGCAGTGGATGTTGGGCAGGTGGAGGACTAAGGAGAAGGCCAATAGGGTTAGAGAGACAAGACTGCATCATCACTAGTCACCAGTGAGGCTTGTAATTCAGAGGTCTAAAAGAACCGGAAGTGCCAAAATGGCGAGGGAGGGAATGAAAGAGACTAAGCCATCAGGCCAAGAATGAAATTATGCCACACTCAGCCCTGCTGGGTCCGCAAGGCCCCAGGCTCCACAGCCCTGCCCCGGG
Organism: Tamandua tetradactyla; assembly: GCF_023851605.1. NCBI lineage: Eukaryota > Metazoa > Chordata > Mammalia > Pilosa > Myrmecophagidae > Tamandua > Tamandua tetradactyla. Next base: position 2,826,095 of record NC_135345.1, on the reverse strand, counting down.
CTTTTTCCCCTCCATGGTGGTCCTCGGTTCCTGCCCGTCCGCGCCACAGGCAGGGTCCAGACTAGGCTCCTGTCACCCTCTCCTGACACGTGGCTGATGCTATGGTAACATCAGGCGCCCTCCTCGTCCTCTTCCTGGGTCCTGGCCCCACCCCAGGAAAGAGAACGGAGAGAACGGGACAAATGAGGTGCAGGCTCTCCCGGGGACCTCCCTGCCGACCTCTGGGGGTGGGATGTGCCGGTGACCAGCGCTGAGTCTGGGGTCTTCCGCATGCAGGCGGTTCCTAAGCGAGGACTGTGTCCTTTGGGGCGCCCCTCCCCGGACCGAGCTGCCGGCCTGCCCCTGGGAGGGAAGCGCCCGCCCATGCCTCCCTCGGAGGACGGAACGCAGGGACTCTGCGGACGCCCGGCTCGGGTCCCTCCGGCCCCGCCGCTACCCCTTGCAGGCCCGTCCCGCGTCGTGGCGCGGCGCCCCTTTCACAGCCGAGGGTGCGGGGAAGGGCCCCTCCAAGGCCTGCGGGCGGCGCCGGGAGAACAGGCCTCCCACTGCGAGGGCTGCGCGATAACCCGAGAGACCAGCCAGCCCGGGACCCACCCGGCACCGGCTGGGCCTAAAGCGGAAGTGCGGGCTGCTTCCTGGGCGGGGTCACACAGATGGGGCGTGATCCCGCCCCGCCCTCCGGGTGTGCTTGGCGGGCCTTTCCGCAGCCGCTGGCCAGTCTGTCCGTCGGTCGATTCTGAGCGCGCTGCTGCGGCAGGTGCAGGTGGGGTCAGGGGTCGGGGTTCTGTCGGGTCAGGGGTCAGGTCCGGGCGGGATTTGGGGTTCCGGGCCCGGGCGGGGTGTTGGGTTTCCCGCAGCTCAGGGCGTCCGCTGCGAACCCCGAATCTGCCCAGGCCCCGCCCCTCTCGGCCTCAGTTTCCCCGTTGGGATGTGGGGCCCGCGGCGGCGGTCGTCCCTTTGCGGAACCCCGGCCGCCCCCGTCTCCCGCCGCCCGCCGCAGGGGTGGGGCTGGAGCGCGTCTTGGTGGCCGGAGGCGCCCTCACTGCCCCCGCTCCTCTGCAGGCCGGAGGCGGAGCGCCCACCATGGGCCGCGGAGGGGGCGAAGGCTGCACGCCGCGCCCCCCCATCCGCGTGCAGCCCGCGTCCGAGCGGCGCGTGGTGGCCGTGGTCTTCCTGGGCCTCCTGCTGGACCTGCTGGCCTTCGCGCTGCTGCTGCCCCTGCTGCCCCGGCTGCTCGAGAGCTACGGCCGCGCCCACGTGAGCCCCTGCCCGACCCCCGACCCCCGGCCCTCGGTCAGGCCCCCCCCGCGGCCCTCACGCGCCCCTGTCCCCCAGGACCCCTTGTACGGCTCGTGGCAGCGCGGGGTGGACTGGTTGGCCACGGCCATCGGCATGCCGACCGAGCAGCGGTACAACAGCGTCCTGTTCGGAGGTACGGTCCCTTCTCCGCGCGCCCCCGGGGCCGGCGCTGGCGTCCAGGGAGCGCGGGGTGCAGCTGATGGCCACCGCCTGGCCCCTGGCCCTGACCCGCACGCCTTTTCTCGCAGGCGTCATCGGCTCGGGCTTCTCCCTGCTGCAGTTCCTTGCGGCGCCGCTCACCGGGGCCGCCTCCGACCGTCTGGGGAGGCGCCCGCTCATGCTGCTGGCCCTGGTACGCTGGCGCCCCCCGGCCCCCGGGGCGTGAAGGGGGGCCCACCAGGCTGGCCCGAGCTTCAGGCCCGGGAGCGGGAGGACAGGCTCGAGGGGCCGCCTGCTTTGCCTGCCCCACTCCGTCCCACGGCCTCGAGTGACCGCGACCGCCTCCGCCCGCCGGCAGGGGGGCCTGCTCGCCTCGTACGCCGTGTGGGCTGCCTCGCGGAGTTTCGCCGCTTTCCTGGCCTCCAGGGCGATCGGGGGCATCAGCAAGGGCAACGTGAGCCTGTCCACGGCCATCGTGGCCGACCTGGGCTCGCCTCCAGCCCGCAGCCGCGGCATGGTGAGTGTCCCCAGGTAGGGGCGAGGGCCGGGGCCCGGGGCCCGGGGCCCCCGCAGCGGCTCAGGTGGCCCCTCCGCAGGCCATCATCGGTGTGGCCTTCTCGCTGGGCTTCACCCTGGGGCCCCTGCTCGGCGCCTCCCTACCGGTGGACACCGCGCCCTGGTTCGCCCTGCTGTTTGCTGCCTCTGACCTGCTCTTCATCTTCTGCTTCCTGCCGGAGACGCTGCCTCCAGAGAAGCGGGTAGGGCTGGGCTCGGATCCCATTGACCAGGGGCTTGACCCGGGGCCACCCCTCTTGCTCTGAGGCTCCTGGGCCACTGCACTCCTCAGGGCCCAGAATCAGGCCTGGGAGCTGGACTCAAGGTGGGGCCGGCTGGGGCCCACTGACTGCAGGGGCTGAGCAGGTTGGGGTCCCTCCGGCCCCTGGGCTGCCAGGCCATGCCTGTGTGGTTCTACCCCCGTCCCCCCAGGCACCCTCCATCACCCTGGGGGTCCAAGGTGCCAGAGACTTGCTCAGCCCCCTGGCTCTACTCCGCTTCTCAGCTGTCGCCCGTGGCGAGGATGCACCCACTGGAGATAGTAAGGAGCACCCCCAGCCACCCAACCGACTAATGGGTCCAGCCTTAGTCCAAGAGCAGGTCCAGCCCTGCTACTGGAGGGGTTCCTGACCACTGGCTCGCCCTCCCTGCTTCCTTCTCATGTCTGCTCCCCACCCCCACCTGCCTGCCTGGTTGCTTGCACCCCCACCGCCTGTCTGCTTGCACCCCCACCGCCTGCCTGCCCCCAGGGCTCCGCAGCCTACGCAGCCTGGGCCTGGTCTACTTCCTCTACCTCTTCCTGTTCTCTGGCCTGGAGTATACGCTGAGCTTCCTCGCCCACCAGCGCTTCCAGTTTAGCAGGTGAGTGTGGGTTGCTCCTGGTGGGGGCAGGAGGGGGGGCCGGACATGCAGCTGTGTCTGTCCTGGCTGCCCTACCTGGGGCGGGGGGCAGGGGGCAGCAGCACTCCCCACTCCCCCACAGCCTGCAGCAGGGGAAGATGTTTTTCTTCATCGGCCTCACCATGGCCACCATCCAGGGCACCTACGCCCGCCGCCTCAGCCCCGGCCAGGAGCTCCTAGCTGCCAAACGGGTAGGGGCTCGCCCCGGGGCAGAGGGTGGGGGGCACAGGTGGGGACGGGGCAGGGGCTGAGCTCTGCTGTGTTCCCCAGGCCATCGTGCTGCTGGTCCCCGCCTTCCTCCTCATCGGCTGGGGGCACTCGCTGCCCGTGCTGGGCCTAGGGCTGCTGCTCTACTCCTTTGGTGAGCGCCACGGGGCTGGGGCCAGGGCTGGGTGGGGAACTTCAGGCTGCCCCCCTGGGGCTGACCCTGCTGCCTGACTGTCCCCCCAGCGGCCGCCGTCGTGGTGCCTTGCCTGTCGTCTGTGGTCGCCAGTTATGGTGAGACCCTTTCCCTGCCGGGGTCCCCGGGAAGGAGGAGTGGGCCCTGACCTGCCACCTCCTCATAGGCTCATCCGCGCAGAAGGGCATCGTCATGGGCACACTGCGCAGCCTCGGCGCCCTGGCCAGGGCCCTGGGGCCCATCGCGGCCGCCTCAGGTGAGGGCTGGGCAGGGGCCAGCCCCAGGGTCCCCCCTGTCCCCCCAAGGCCCCTGGTCAGCCCACTGTCTCTTGGCAGTGTACTGGCTGGCGGGAGCCCGCGTCTGCTTCTCCCTGTGCTCCGGCCTCTTCCTGCTCCCCTTCCTGCTCCTGCACAGACTGAGGCCACTGGCACCCAAAACCGAGTAGCCGGAGCCCCGAGGGACCTGCGGCAGGAGGGGTGGCTAGGCCAAGACCACCCCCACTGCCCGTCCACTGCCTCCCTCAGGACCCAGGACGGAGCAGGCCCCTCCCCCGGCACCCAGCGCTGGAGAAGCCTCCCCTCCGGGCCCCTGTCTCTGGGCATGCCCACCCCCCCCGGGACTCTCCCCTGGAGAACCCTCTCCTCGTGGGCTGCTCACCCCCTCCCGCCCCAGAACGCAGCAGCCCCCCGCACTACACTGTTTTTCACTCCAAACAGGGCTAGTAGCACCACGGCCTTCCAGGCTGTTTTTTTAATTGTGGCCTGAGACCCGCCAGTTCCAAATGAGAAATAAAGCTGCAGTTTCGTGCCTAGTGCCCTTGCCATGCACGGTGTGGCCTCACCCGCTCTCCGCCCAGGAGACCCCTGGGTGCCAGGAGCAGCTGCCTCACCCGAAGAGTGCAAAGCTCTTCTCATGCCATTTCTTCTACAAGGTGATGGGAAATTAGGCTCTGAGGACCCAGCGTCCTCAGCTTCCCCCCATTCCCTGGAGTTGTTGGGGCAGCTCAACCAGCCATGCTGTTCCCTCTCTGGTCTTGGAAACGAGGAGCTGGGACAGGCACAGGCTGGTGGGGGTGGGACTTGTCTTTTCACAGGGGTACGTTTGGGGTAAGGAAAAGGTTGTTTCCAGGCCAAAGTTACAAAATCTGTACTTTGGTGATCTTTTCTTGGAGCAAAACACAAACTTCTGAAAATCTGTTTTAACGGGTAAAGAATAAGGAATTAGGGTAAAACTACTTCCCAGACTTAGATAAGGAAACTGCTTAAAGAATTTTATTTGTGAGTTAAACAATGTTACAATGAAGAAAGGAAGTACAGGACATGCCCTCCAAGTCTGTGTCCATATATGCAACTATATTTCATACTGTGAGACAAAGAAACTACAAGGATGAAAAGGAGAAGCCACTGCACCTGTGGGATGGGGGGTAGGCTGCTGCAACAGAAATCATGATCTTTAACACCGCCATGGCAACGGAAAAGCAGGGGGGGCAGGGCCATGCAGCAGTTCACCTCAGGTGGTCCAGGGATCGCAGGTGGTTCAGCCCCCCTCCCCGGAGCCTCAGACTCCATGTAACTGACAGCTCACAGGTGTGGATGGAGGAAGGCAAGTTTATCAGCCCCGCCAATGGCAGATGCAAGCTGTTAGATTACCTTCTCTCAGAACAGTAAGAATATAGATCCCCTCTCGGTGCCAGAAACCTCCCCAAATAAGGGTGAGTAGTGCTCCTGCTGCAGCCTGAGGCAGGTTCTAGAGAAGAAAAGCAAAAACCGGCCTATTCATATTCACAAAAATGGAGGTTGAATTGCAAACCTGCTGAAACTAGTACAAAAGAGCCTGCCCCTTCGCTATGACACAAATCTTAGAGACCCCAGTGAGTAAAGGACGCTGAGCCCTGAGCCTGAGGCCAGCTCAGCCTGCCCGCCTGCCAACACGGAACCAAAACTTCCTCCAGCCCCTGGGCCTGTGCTGCCACAGGAAGCCAGGAGTTGGCCTTGGTCCCCTGCAAGCCTCGGAGAGACTAGACGTGTGTGTCACAACAGGAAAGACAACAAGAAAGGTCAAGGTGCAGGAGGGTGAAGCCTCCAGTACCTTCCCACCAGGATGGTGACTCAGAGCCCACTGCTGGGGAAGGTGGCAGCGGGGTGGCAGGGGGAGCACGGGGTCTGCGTGGGGGACTCGGTCACGCCCTGGGAGGCGAGTGTGGGCTGCAGCAGGCCTGGCTCTCTGCATTCCATAACACAAGCTGGGACAGGAGATGTCAGGACAGTGGTGGTGGCAAGGGAAAGCGACAGACAGGACGGCGCGTGAGGTGGGCCTTCAGGAGTCGCTCTTTTTCTTGCTCTTCTTGAGAAAGGAAGGGGTGCGGAACTTCTTCTTCTTCTTGGAGGGGGACTTGCCCGGAGACCCGTCGCTGCCAGGATCTGCGGGCGCCCCCTCCTCAGCAGCCGAGGCCGCCTCTTCAGCTGCTGGGGCTGCGGCCGGCTCGGGGTGGGCTGTGGTGGGGGGCAGAGTGGGGCTCGGAGGACCCCGGGCCTCACAGAGACCCTCTTCCTCCTCGTGGGCGGGGGTCACAGAGCCCAGTGCTCCTGAAGGCTCATCAGGGGAGAGGTCAGGGGGTGTTGGCTCACGGGCGGCAGCATCGCTGTCCTCAGAGGGGGCCTGCCCCGGCTGCAGGTCTGTGGAAGGCAAGACGTTACCGTGCTGTACCTCACTTCCCGGGGAGCGCCCCCCCTTTCCCCGACCCAGTAAGACACCTTAAGTCAGCTCCACCCTACTTCACCGCCTAAGAATACTCAAACTTGGGGTGATTTTTAAGTCCTTGTGAACAGCTCGCTGACAAAACTGGACTCAGTCACATCTCAGCCCTTGAGACAGAAAGCCGTAAGGCTCCATGGCAGGCTGAGGACATTTCCAGCAGCAGACATTTTGTATTATTACCATTTGGAAAGGGGTTTAGGCTCTAAACTTAAGGGTTACAAGTCAGCAGTCCTTAAATTAAGCTTAAATTTAGGTCTACAACACCTGGTCTCCTCCAAGTAGCCAGGAAGAGGGCCAGGAGGGGACACCCAGGACCCATAAGCAATGTCAGCATCAAACGGAATGAGCCACTGAGGCTGGGGAGTGTAGCTGAAGGGACGAGACCGCGAGCAAACTGGGTGGGAGGTTCAGGTGCCTGGCCCCAAGAGCCCATTCAACCCACCAGAACCCTGCTGCCGTGCGTCAGGCCCAGCCCTGGCATCCCCCGCGGGCATCTTCTGAACTGACCAGGTGGGAACCAGTTTTGTAGAATTAAAAAAAATGCCTGAAAGTTACAATGCTCGCTGACACCCAATGTTTAGTCATGAAGCCCAAGCCAGGCATGAGACGTCAGGGGGGTGCTGGGCTGACTGGGTGAAGGGACTCCAGGAGAACGGGGGACAGAGGCCCAGGCCTGGACAGGGAGCGCTCACTCTGCAGAGCAAGCTGCCAGGGCGTGCTTAGAACATAGCACATGACCAGATGTCCCATGAATAATTAATAACGATGACAAATATCACTTATCTACCCCAATTCAAATGACCAGTCCCAGCTTAAGGAGTGGTCCAAACAAATCCAATCCCCATGAACCAGGTGGCAAACTCCATCCCTGCTGGAACTGAGTCTAGATATCCGTCTGACAGCCTATGGTGCTGTACGCCCAGGCCCCGGGGTGCTCTGAGCAGGCCTGGCCTCGGACAGCCAGGAGCATGGACGGGAGGAACCAAGGGGCCAGGGCCACCTTCAGGAATGAAGGGGCGGACACAGGAAAAAAGGGCCTCACCTTTTGTTTTAAATAAACAGAAAACAAAACTTAAGCAACAGAGAAGCAAGAGGATGAGGCAAAGCACAGGGCCATCTGGCCGACAGGGTGAGGCGGGCGGGTACTTACTATGGTAACAGGTACTCTTTAGCACATCCGCCTCCTGCTGCAGCCACAAGAAGAGAAAAGCACAAAGAGAGATCTACGCATTCAGTCACAGCCACTGGGCACACACGGAGAATGGGCAGGGCATTTGTGGAGGACACAGGATGGGGTGCAGAGGGAGCCACAGGCTTCACAACACATGGGGGGAGGCACCCAAAGTTCAAGACTGGGACGGAGACATGTGAGATTACACCAGTCACAGACTCAGGGGTCTGAGATGCAAACGAACATAGCACCCTCGTTGGACTGAGTCAATACCGCAAGACAAATCGAAGTCCTGTAGCCCAAACACAAGGGAATTTCTGAAGTGTCATCTCAACACAGTAAGGTTTAAGAAATGCACAAGCAATGGGCAACACTGGCACGGGACAACGGTGATGGGCCCCTACCCAGGCACCAGGCCCGCCCCGCCCTCCCAGGGCGCTGGGGTCTGCGGGCCTCCCGGGGCCAGTGCAGCAGCAGCACAGGGGCAGGCAGGCTCACACGCTGGTTCCCAGGACAGAGCCCACTCCTGCCACCGGCTTCACAAAAACACACACTAACCCCGTCCTGCTGTGGTGGCCACATACTACCCCAGGTACGGCCATGCCCGCCTCGCCTACCACTCACCTTCTCCAAGCTTGACGGGGGTGCTGGGGGGAGTGTGGGGGGCTGTGGGCTGGTCAGGGGGGTTCTCTTCTTTCTGGTCTTTCATCTCGTCCAGATGTTCTGCAGACACAGAAATGAAGAACATGGTGAAGAGCAGCGGAAGCCATGAGCCATGAGCCTTGGCTGGCCCACCCCTGCCCAGCCCCATACTCTAAGCTCCTGGGCCCTCAGGCAGCACCCACCTGCTGCGGGGCTCCTAGCAAGTGAAGGGAGCCATCCCCCAGGTACCCGTGGGGGCTGGGCAGGGCTGTCAGCCTCAGCCTGCTTTCTCCTCCTGGGCCCCCTCAGAGAGTGAGGGAAGCTTCGGCGACCAGGGTGTTGAAGAGAGACTCAGAGAAATCTAACCAACTGGTCTCCACTCACATCTGTCAGAGACCCTCCGTGTCCCTGCCTGCACAGCCCGGCCCACCCCCACCCCACCCCCTGCTGAGCCCAGTGCCCCACCCTCCCTGCCCACTCTCAGTACTCTCTCGTTTCAGTTTTTTACACAGGACATTTCCTACCAACAGTTTGAACTTGGCAAATGTAATGTATATTTTTATTTTCTAAAGTAAAATATGCTGATGAGGACCAGAGGCAAAACTGCAGGAACTAGGACCCAAGATACTGAAAATTCCAAGTTTACTTCTCATTTAGAGAAAAAAAATAATAATGTTTTCCTAATTCTTTAAATCTCTCACTTTCATTTAAAATTCTTACTTTATAGCTTACAATCACTGATTTTAAATTACCATCACCAATCTAAGCTAAGTAGGGCCTCTGAGCTCCTGGAGAACCAGCTCTGCAGTGACCTGCCTCCAGACACCAGGGCCAGCAGCCCCATTTCTAGAGCCGGCACTGAGCAAGAAAAGTGCCAGAAACAAGAGGCTTCTCTCCTCTCACCTGAGGGGCCGAGCTTTGACAGGAAGTTTGAGATTGTACCTGTGGCACACACCCCAGCCCCCAGCCCCCCACCCCCACCAAGGGCGGGCCGTCAGACACAGGCAGGGTCTCTTGACAGTACTCTCATTGGCATTCCCATTCCTGCCAAGTCCATGACCCCACAACATCATCCACTCACATGCCCTAATGGGCCTGCACACACGGGGGAAACTGTTGTCTTACTAGACCATGGGAGAGTCCCAAAAGCAGACGTACTTGTACCTGCACACAGCCTGGGGCTAAGCCTCAAGGGCCCATGGCTCCAGCACATGAGCCCCACAGTTCTCACTCTGGGGGAGAGAACCATGGCTCTGGCTTCCAAGCCTTCTGCAGCAGTATGTGGTAGGAGGGGAAGGCTCCACTAGAGACAACTGGAATCCGAGCCCGATGTGGTACCATAAAGATCTAGCACAAACTGAGTCAATGTGCAATGTGCTCTAATTTTAACGAACACCCAAAGGGACTGGCAGCAGCAGCTCGTCACACCAAAAAACAAGTGGCAGCAGTTTTCTGTACAACTCAAAGTGCAACAGCAGATACACACTGCATTGGTTGATCTAAAACAGGACTCAAAAATAAAGCAGGCTATATTGGAGCAAATCAGAGATTGTCTTAGGAGCAGTACAAGTTCCGAGGACAACCCCAAATCAAGAATCTTGACCACCGGTGGTCATGTGTCCATCATGTGTCCATGCCACTGTGACTATTCTAGAAAGGGTGGAAATGGAGCGGGTCCCTGGAGAGCAAATGAGAAGTGGTAGGATGTACACTGAGGCCTGTAGGGTTCAGTCAAATATCAGGATGGGAGCTCAAGGCTCTGAAGACAGCAGGGAGAACCTCCTGGAGGGGACTTTTGTGCCCCAGGGCATTTCAGCACCAGCCAGGTGGGCTTCGAGGCAGCTGGACAGAGAGCCACGTGGCAGGAAAGCCAATTTTTCTCTTTGGTTGTCAAAATGTTTTTGGAATGGCTTTTCAAAATCAGAAGTTTAAAATAACCTGCTCCATAAAATTCTGACTCTTAGAGCCACTTATTTTCTATTGTTTTAAAATAGTCCCATTATGCCTTAAAAAAATAATAAAAATATGAGCTCCTTTTCAGTGGGCTACGAAGAGTGGTCAAGGCTAGACTGCCCCGCGGCAGTGCACTTCACACCAGCCGAGAGCAGCCAGGGCAGGTACACCGAGCCCTGCCGCTGGGCGAACTCTTACTAGTGAGCTGCCGCTGGGCGATGGAAAAAAGGATGTGTCGGGGTAAGTGTGAACACAACCACAAGGATGGTGACGGCATCCGTCCGACCGCAGAGGAGACTGAGCTCAGGGTGGGGAACTTGGGCTGTGGCCCACTCGCCACGGACGGCCTTGTTCTCGGGAAACCACTTGGTCTCTCTGGGCCTCAGACTCCTCTGTTTTCAGGGTTCGGTCTCAGGACCACTCGGAGAATTGAATGAAGCGCATGTGTGCACAGGCCCCAGCAGGTCTGTGGGAGGTAAAGGCAGCACGTCGGGAAGAGGAGGAACGGGACTGCCACCTTCCCTGCGTCTTTCCAGGGCCAGTGACGGCTGTCAAGCTCTCTACGGCAGTCTGCGAGCAGGTGTCTCTGGGTTCCTCCAAACCAGGGTTACTCGCCAATGCGTTTAACTTTGCGATTCCTTCAGCTCTAGCCCAAAAGAACAGGTCAGGACTGTGCAGGAATGTTTGGGCTGTCTTTTGTGCAAGCGGCTGTCCCAGTCACTATATAAGCCAACACCTGGACAATGGAGACGCATGCAAGGGAGTGGCCTTCCCACACCTTCTGGACGGCACCCTCCTGCCCGCCGAGCTGCCCACTCACCTTCAGGGCCCTTCTGCTTCCGCTCTACCTCCTTGCGGTACTCCTCCAGCTCTTGGTCAGTGAGGGTGTTGAAGGGGTTGGGGCCCGTGGTGCTTACGACGACATGGGGCTGATACTCCTTCTCAATGATGGCCTTGGAGGCCGTCACCAGCTCCCCCTGTGGACACAAGGGCACGGCCCATCTGTGGGAAGCCCGGCCTGGCCAGGACTCTCCCCTCCTCCGAGGGCAAGGCTGCAGGCAGGGAGAGGCAGGGAGGGGTTCCCTGGGATGCTGCATGCACACTGCCTTAGGCCCTGAGGCTTACTTAAAGGAACTGCAGGTTTCAGTACAGAAGGTGGAAAAGCACAATTTCCATGCTACAAAATCAATACATCAGGAGAAAAAAATACTATGACAGCCCTTCAGGTTCCAGAAACAACGACACAGAAGTACAGGCCCAGAGCAGAGACCACCTCAGTGGGTGACGTCCCCTCCACACTGCCAAATGGGGACAGGCAAGGGCCCTCCCCGCTGCTTCTGACATGATGTCCGAGAGTGTCCTGAGTTAACAACACCAGGGGAGGGAGGCATGGAGACACTTGTGTTCTAGCAGCACAGGTAAGAGGTAAATTCTTTTCTTCTGATTACACATTAGGATAGTTTATAACTAGCTCCCAAAACTTATCTCAAAACATTCAGCAATAACAAAATGTCCCAAAACACTAGTGTTTAAAGAGTTAGAAAAACTATGAGAATTGAATAAAAGAAAAAACAGAGAGAGAAAGCCAGCAGAAAGGGCAAAGCACAAAAGGCAACACCCCCAGATCACTGCCAAGCTTAAAGGGAGGGCAGCACACAGGAGAGCCGGTGGCCAGGCAGGACAGGGGAGGGTGTGAGGAGCAGGCATGCTGTACAGCACAACTCAGCTGGGGAGGGGAGGGGGCAGGAGAGTGGCCTCCAGATGGCCTGGAGTCAGTTTTGAGAAAATTCATTAGACCTCATATGCAGGCATGTTACTTAATGAGAGATCCCCAAAATAAATGGAAACAGGAAAATCCAAATGCGTGCTGATGTCAGGCCCATCCCTTAGTGTTCCTCTTGACGAAAGGCAAACCCCAGAAGTGGAGTGCTTCCGGCTGACGCACAGGCAGTGGCAGAGGCAGACCGACTGCTGGGGAGAGGAGGGCCCTGGGGCTGGCTGGCCTGGGCAGTCCAGGGTTGGCCAGCAGATGGATCCCAAAGGGTGAGGGGAAAAGAGCCTGCTGGGACACACAGCCTTGGGATTCAAGATGACCAGGGCTAATCTCCATGGTCAAGGGAGCTGTATTTGTGAACAAGTCCAATCCAGGGTCGAGATTTGGCTTTGTATCAGAAGCAGCCCTGGCTCACCAAGGCAGGAAACTGAATGCTCATCTGCCATGGGTTAGTTCTGTGGCCCTGGCAGGCCCCTTCTTGCCCATAGGCCCCCTTTTAGTATCTGTGAGATGAGCCCACTGGGCTAGACACTGCTATGAGCACTTTGAGCAATGACAGTCTATAAATCCATGGAATCTGCCCAGGGGCATCTCAGTGCTGGTGTCACTGCCAGTAAAATGAGGTAATATGAGGCTTGAGAGAAATGTTTGAAATGATTCACATCAAATGTTCAAAATTAACAGAGGAAATCAACTGTCACAGAGACATCAAAGCCCTTGTAACAAGTTCTGGCATTTTCCAGAAGATAAGCAGGGCCCTCCCAGTGCAGGACACCTGGCCTCCATGCAGCTGGAAGCATGGCTGCTTCCCGCCTCCACTGCAGGCCAAGGTTCCAGCTGCCATCAAGACCAGCCAGGGACAGAGTGACCCCATTACTCAGGCAGAAGAAAACAGCAATGCACGAGACACAGGAGAACAGGCTACCCGCACAGCTGCTTGAGGAAGTGCTGTGCCCTCAGACCACTGCCTGCTAGTCACCCTCACCTCACGTCTCCAAACAAAACAGATGCTACAGACACCGAAATCTACATTTTTATACTTGACCGAAGCACACCATCTCTGAAGCTAATGACCTAAGGCCTCTGAGCTTCAAGGTTTTCACCCATCAACAGACAGATCCTACTGAGAACTAGAATCAGAGTGAGCCCATAGGCGAGCCCCTGGCCCCACAGCATCTCCACCTACAGCAGGGGGATTGACAGGCAAGGGGAGGGGGTGCCTCACGACCTCAACTGCCCAGCAGAGTTGGCTCCCTACAGGGTGGCTGTCAGCACCTACCACCACACGCTAGCCTCTTGACTCAATTCACAGCAGTGACGCCCAGAAGGAACCCAGAACTGTTCAGCCAAGAGAGCCTTAGGCTGGGCTGCTTCAATTTTTTGAAACAGAGTAGTACCCCAGTAAGGCTGATAACACCCTACCCCCCTGTTAAAAAGGGGGCAAAAGGGTAGTACAAGGTCACTCAGGGGGAGAATTCTCAACTGACATGCCAGAGATCTGGGTTCGATTCCCGGAGACTACACATGCCAAAAAAAACAAAAAAGAGAGAGAGAGAGAGAGAGAGAAATTTAGCCTGCTCATGCCAAAGGAAAAAAAAGGGGGTGGGGCAGGAGGTACTTTCTATCAGAATATGAGAACGAGCAGCCACCATGAGGGAGAAACGCACTGTACAAAAGTCGTTCTGAAAAACTCCAAACTGAAGTAAGTGCCTATGCCTTCTGCTTTCGTGGGAAGAGCACATTATTTAGGACACTGAACAAGTACAGTCTTCCATGAGCAATGCCACTTTCTCAGAGGAGCAATAGTATGTACACTTGGAGGCCACAAAAAAGGAAGTGGGAAAACAAGCTCAGTAAAGAACACTGGTGGAGTCAGAGCACACTCTCACCATAAAAATGAAATATTCCTGGTCAGCGGGGCGGGGTAAGGGTCAAAGGCGTGAATGCCAGAAAGACAGAGGCACAGAGACCAGGCACTGGAGGAACTGATGTACTGGGGTCAATTTAAAAGAACATCTCATTAATGGGGTCAGCAAGTGCATCTATTTGTCATAAAGCACCCCAAGTGACATGCAGTAGCCTCAAGTCCAAAACAACACTGCACTTGGATGATGAACCAGTCAAAAGATGTCCTTTACAAAGAGTCTATAAACAAAACAACATAAATACCTGAAACAACTGAATAATGTCTTAATATCCTCTACTAGCAGCTGTACTAAAAACATATTCAGGTTTCTCTAGTATTATGTCTGTTTGAATCAGGATCCAAATAAGTTCCATCTATTGCATTTGGTTGAAAGTGTATCTTTTAATGTATAATTTTAATGTCACTAATTTGTTGATGAAACCAGACTGTTGGGGCTTGAATCATGTCCCCCACAAAAGGCATATTCAGGTCCCGATCCCTGCTCCTGGAGGCGTGGCCCCATTTGTCAGCAGGACACCCGTAGATGTGATTAGTTCATGGTGCCCACTCTGATGGGGGTGGCCCTAACTCCAGTACAGCTGAGTCCACAGAAGAGAAGCCATGGGGAGCCACCAGAAGCTGGAAATCAACAGAACCCGGGAGGGAAACAGAGAAGATGCTGCCATGTGCATCACCAACAACAGAAAAGCCAAGGACCGAGAACTGCTGGCAGTCAGCCCCAAAACGCCAGGCTTTGAGAAGACAGCATTGCCTTGCTGATGCCGTGATTTTGGACTGATTATCTCAAAACCATAAGCCAGTAAATTCCCGTTGTTTAAGCCAGGGAAAAAAAACAGTAACAAAAACAAACAAACAAAAATAAGGTTGCTTTCTGGATAATCCTGACAAGGTACAAAAAACCTCTGACTGAAAATAATGGCAGAAAGCCTGTAGACAGCGACTCTAACTACGGACCTGCTCTAGCCACGACAAGGATAAGGGTGTATCTGCTTCCTCTGCTCTGAGAAGTTCCTCCAAGAATGGTAGCATGAAGTAAATGCTAAGGACAGGGAAAAGTCTGACAAATTGAATAAATACATAAATATGCAAAATAATGTGAGAAAAGGGGATTTCAGACAGGAAAACATCATCTTTGTTACAAACCCAAGTCTTTCTGGCAGTCAACATCATCATAAAGTGAGACTTGCATCTCCTTGGAGGTATATTAGTTAAAAGAGAGAGCCCCTGGAAATTCTGGGCAAAGGGTAAAAATAATACAATCGAGACTCTGAGTGGAGCAGCCAGCCCACTGCCCTCTGCACGGTGCCTGCACTGTGTCTGCACATGAGCTGGCAGACATCCAGCCATCCACAGGCCAGCACAGATGCAAAATGACCCAGTTCAGATGCTAGGGAAGGTTTTCTTCTACCTGGGCAAGTTATGACAAACACATCTTCCAACCATTGTCACATTAGGTATACATATACAGAGAGAAATTAAATCTGGGGTTTCAGAGAAGTACTTTGAGAAGTATTCCTCCTTGACCCTGCACATTTTCTTTTTAGGGTTTATATTAAAGGTAAAAACATATCCATTTTTTCAACAAGGGCTGACAAAGACTGTCCTGTTTTATTTCCTATTCTTCTTCAATGATTTCATTCAACGACACAGCTTCAGATGACCACATTCATCACATCTAGGGGTCAGCAGCTGAAAAAGCAAGGGGCAAGAGGTCCTGGGGAGAGTGCTGCACAGCCAGCATCGTCATTTAAGAGGCAAATGCTGAAATCCCCAAAACATGCACTCACCAAGATCACATGCAGACCTTCAGAAATGGACCCTATACTTAAGAGTGGCTATTTCTCAGCAACATCACAAGACACTAAAAATCATAATAACCTCATGCCAAATGTTTTACCTAAAGAATAGATGAGGCAGAATAGAACTTTCTATACACTCTCACTGGTAAATTAGAGATGCATTTAAACTACTTCACACTAAGACAATGCCTGGAAGAGTAGACAGGCAAGGGAAGGGACGGGCAGAATGCAGCACAAACTGAAAGGTGGTTAGGAACAGGGCAGTGAGTACCTTTCTAAAAGAGAGAGACTTAGCGGGACTAAAGGTCTGCTCTGTAAGCTCGAGCCCTTCGATAGTTTCCGTACAGTCAGAGAGGGGTGCATCCTGCAACAGTAAACTCAGTCATCAGAGCAAACTAGGCCCAGTCTTTGCACTATCACCCAAGAGCACAGGGAGGCGGCAAAGAGCATGCAGCAGCAGCAGGCCCCAGGGGCAGCGGCTAGGACAGCGAGGGTGCGGGCGTGCAAGTGAACACAAAGCCAGGCCTGAGGAGGCAGCTAATCTGACTGCAAAGAAATGCAACAAAAATCACTGACTCCTACAGAGCCGTGTTTCAAAGCGTATTAGACTGCACACGAATTTTCAGACAGAACTAATTATACAATTTTTCCTCTGAGCCATTAGCACAGTCTTTGTAGATGTGCATGTAAATGTGGATTCCATTTATAACTGACCTTCTGAAACCGCTTTTTCTTAAGAAGCAAGTTGAGACAGGCAATGCGTACAAGAACAAGAGTCCATGAAACCCACCCTCCCTAGCATTTCACAAGGTACACTGCAAAAACAAGGTGAAGGCTAGATTCCAGAGCTGGCGCTGATGCCCCCCTCAAATGCTGCATGCATCAAGGAAACCAGAGGGATCCACAAGGCCTCAGGCATGCTTGGTTTGCTCTAGAGCTAAAAGGAAAAGGGTCTAGGTTACTTCTTACCACAAACACTTCTAACAGAGATAACTGGTTGTCTGGAATACATACCTCATGATCACTCCCTCCCAATTTAGGAATAGCTTTGCAGCAGACAGTGGTTAAAGCCACCACCCACTAATGTCGGAGATCTCCTGGGCTCTCACCTGGACAAGGCTCCTGTCCATCACTACACCACACAAAACCTGGGACTGAGGGCCAGCCGTTTTAATGTCCTGTAAGTTCTGCTCTCGGATCTAAGGATAGGAAGAAAGAGAAACACATATGAATAGTACTGAAAAGTCACACAGTGACTGAAGACCGTGACGGCTTGCAGCACTTGAGCCCCACAGCAGGTTATGAGCCTATACTTCCCTTCTTTGCCACCTTATGGTGGAGTAGACGGACAGATGGCTGTGCATCCTGAGTGATGACTCCATCTACCTGCTCATGCTGGTCCAACTCACCAAGTCACGTGATAAGGCTGCTGAGTATTAAAAACGTATTCCTTTCCTCCCCTCTAGCCAGCGCTGCTGGGGCATGGGCTTGTCACCGTAGCTCATTAACTTGGGGAGAACTTTCTCCCATGTGACCATCATGTAGTAAGACTGTGCACAGAGATGGGCCTCAGGAATGCAAGCAGACCTCCCTTAAGACCTCGTGTTCTCCTGCATCACATGCTGCTCACACCTCTTCAAATGAACCCTGAAAAGCAGGAGCTGTCTGTCTTTGCCAGGAAGACACTTAAAAACTTCCATTCCAAAAATGTCTACTGCTTTCACTCCCACTGTTAGCAGCTGAACCGCAGGGTAGTGCAAAGGAACCACCGCAGGTGCCACATAGGTGACAGAAGTCCCCTGCTAGGGCCTGCACATTCTCTGCCCTGTGAAAGCAGGCACCCACTCAAACCCTTTGCGGCCACCTCCCTGCGCCCGTGTTCCCACTGAGTGGCAATGGCAGTACATACCTTGTTCCTCATTTCTTGGACCTCTTTTGGGTTAGTGTTCAACGGGACAAACAGGTTAGGGACAGCAGAGGTGGAAGTCCTAGGTCCATCCTCTTTAGTCCACTGTAATATCAAAAACAGGTGACAAGTCAGGGTGGTGACAATGATAAGCTACGCCCTAGCATCCAATTTGTATCACATCTGGTCATGCACTGAACATCACAGAGAGAGAACTGAACCAATGACTGGGCCCACATGTCACTGCAGCAGTCGAGACAGGAGAGAGTGGGAAGTGTCTATGTAAAAACCCACCAAAGGCAGAAGTCAGAGCAGTGACTGGACAGAAGGCACAATTTAAAAAGCCTAGCTGGACGCTAAGGCCCCACGCAGGCTGACAACAGAGTGATGCCATGTGATTCCGGACAGACCCTCTGCAGAGGCCATTGGTTCACTGCTCTGAGAGTTATCCAATAGCAAAGCAAACTGAAAGCATGAGATGACAGATCGTGAAAAGCCATGGGATGCTTCTACCCAGGTGTAGTGAAAAGTTCTGTACCTGAAGCGAGTGGGCATCACCAAAGTTTTGCATTAAAATGAACTAAAGCATCAAAAAGCACTGCTTGCAGAACTGCTTCAACCCAAGAAAAGTACTGCATGACCACTCAGATGGTAGCTATCTGTAGAAGAGTTTGGTGATGTCGAATATTTTATATAACTTAATAATTTTAAGTGTTACAAAAATATCCCAAACAAACAAGAAGCGCTGCATGAGCCAGCACTGGGGGCCGTTTCAGATGCCAGTGCACACAGCATCAGCACACGAGTGCCCCTTGGGACACCTGGATGGCGCGTTTGGATCTCCAATCAAATACGAGACTTTGAATCAAATTCTAATTCTTAGGCATGAATAGGCACTGCACCTTAAAACAAGCCCATCTTGGAGAGCAAATGTTATGTCTTTCGGAATATTTTCAAGAGGTAATAAGATAGCCATAGACCATAAGACTTGAAAGCAGCACAACTGTAAAATGCTTAGCCACCGTGAAGGAAAACATGGAATGGACATGGAGCTGTGGGATACTCACTGAGGATTATCTTCTCAGATAAAAATAATTCCAGCTTTTTATTAAAGATAATTTTTAGTCAACCTCAGAAAAACGACAACCTCAGAAGCTTGAACACATTGGAAAAATTAAGAACAATTATTATAACTTAATATACCAACCTGGAAATATGCATGGGATTTATATGACTCCAAAACAACAAAAAACAAATTTAAATGCAAAGCAGGGTCCTCCTTTAATGTATACGTTGACTAGAATATCTAGAGAGATTTATTTACTTTTTTCTCAAACTAACAGTAAATAAAACGCGAAGCTGCTGCTGCACGTGCCCTTTGGAAAAATCCACCACAGCAATTCAGCAGAATGCATTTATATCATCAGTGGAAAACTGTGTGGAATTTTTTTTTTTTTTTTTTTAAGTTTTGCTCCCTTTAAAATAAGTAAAAACTAAACAAACAAAATAAAAAAGAAGAAGAAGAAGAAAAAAGGATGGGAGAGAAAGAGGAGGAGGAAAAACCCGCCGAGCCACACTCCAGGGCCCGGCAGCCTCAGGCACAGAGGCCCGCTCACCAAGGCTGGGCCTCAGGAACACAGCAGAGCCACCTGTACAAGCAGAACCTTTTTTTTTTTTTTTAATCAATCTACAAACCTACAAAGCAAAGGAGCTGTTAAATAAGAGAACAGAAAACCCAGAAAGCCCCGTGTTCCTTCTTTGGTACCCACTGTCTCAGGAAGCTCTAACCTCATTTCTACTGAACCCCCATAGAAACAGCCAGGCCCAGGATTCTGTCCCAGTCTTGTCTCTGCCCACAAGACCCCATTCTCAGGGCTCACAGAGACTGGCCTGTCCTACATTTTAACGCAGGAGCATAATAGATGGCAAAGGCTGGGTTCCATGAGGAGTGAGGCCAATTCTGCGATGCACACCACTCCATCAGAGTATCTGTGGGACAGACAGGAACTCTGAGCAGCATTACCCTCAAACAAAGCCCCTCCTGCAGCATCTGTCGCTGGTGCCGGCTGATGGCCTTGGTTGCACTTGGGTCATGCCGCACCCAGCAGGAGTCAGAGGAGGACTCACCACTTATGGCCGTCTACTCACATGCAACAGTCCATGCAGAGGGCAGCTGGCCATGAGCGTTCGGAGGCTTTGGGATGGGAAGCAGGGGAATGAAGCTCACGAGAGACGGACAGAGGGTCAGCTAAGGACACGCTGGTAAGCCACTAGGAAAAACTGCTTAAGAAAACACCAAAGGCTTCACAGAAGAGATTCTGGCAACTTAATGAAATCACCAGACGTATTTACAACACTCAAATAACAGGTTTGTAACGCAACTTTTCTCGCGCATTAAATATTCAGATTCCTTGAATACAATATGAATTAAATGGCCACTTCTACTTTTAGGTTAATGCATATGGGTTACTTAGTATTTTTGCTATGTACTGAGTTAGGCTATGTTAGGAATGACTGAAGAGGTCCATTATTATCTTAAGCAGTTTCAAGCAGAAAGTATTACTCAAGTTTTAGCTAAGGCATAAAGTGGATCTTGGCTCAGACTACAAAAGGTGAATGCGAAAGGTTCAATCTGAGTCAGAAGGGCTGCATTCCCAAAGCCTCCGAAGCCCCAGCTACCCAACTTGCTCTACATCATCTAACTATGAACAGTAAGGTAGGCACAGACCAAGCAGTTGGTAATACAGCTTGGCACGCAGACACCGGACGAGAGAGACTGCAGCAAGGGTTTCACGTGATCGTGTGCAATGTCCGTCCACACCTTAGTCTTCGCCTTGGGACTGCTTCCGTCCTGCCCTTCCTCAGAGGCATCGCCGCCCCGGCCAGAGCTCAGCCATCTTGTCTTCTCTCGCTGCTGCTTCTGAAAACTGTGTCTGAGAGGGGAGCAAGTGCCCGAGTCACCATCACTAGCAAAGGAGTAACCGGTGACGCTAGCAGGAACCTCCACATCACTGTACTTTTTCGATTTCTCCCTCAGAGCAGGGTATCGGTAAGGGTAGCCAGTTCTGTAACCCTAGAGTCCAAAGAAAGGGAAAGACAGTTAAATTCCATTTCTCAAAAGCAGTCTTCACTTCAGAAAACTGTGTGGAAATATCTACAAAAGCTGAACCTAGGTATCCAGCGTGACCCAGCAACTCTACCCCTAAGCATAAGCCCGCACAGGTGGTCACAGGACAGGTTCCAGAACATGCACTGCAGCTCTGGGCCCATTAGCCCCAAAGGAGAAACCACTCAAATGTCCATCAAGAGAAGAACAGGCAGGCTGTGGTATACCCATATCCAGGAATATGATGCAGCCAGGAGAACAAAGCTAAATGCAACAGTGGGTGAAAGCTCACTGAGGACAATGTTGAAAGCACCAAATGCAAAAGGACGTATACTGTGTGATTCCTTGTATAGACGGAGGCAAAACCAATTCTTTTGGCTGAAAAAAAAGGATGAAGGTTACCGTTGGGACAGGGTAAGCATCTAAATGGGGCCTGGGGAGCTTCTGAGATGCTGCCATCGATCTGGGTGCAGATCAGTGTATTCAGTTCATAACATCAATGTGCAGCTTAATGAAAACATTATTTTTTGGCAAAAAGTTAAAACAAAAAGCAAGCAAACAGGGTGGGCCAAGGTGACCCAGCAAGCAGAGTTCTCATCTGCCATGCCGGGGACCCGGATTCGATTCCCAGTGTCTGCCCATGCAAAAAAAGAAAGAAAGAAAGAAAAAAAGCAAGCAAACAGATTCTTTAACTACTCTGTTTAAAATTATACACCCTTTCATCCCCAGGGTTGGATTCAGTGAGCGGAGTGAAGCATTTGCCTCAAGCTCGAAATTTAAGGGGATACCAAAGCACTTAGTATTCAAGATAAATAATATTTTAATGAACTATTTTTAAAAATCAAAATTAATGCAAATAAACATGATGAACAAAATATCAACATTTTAAATAAAGACAGGATTGACCCTGCACTTGCATGAGCCTGAGAGGGAATGCCTCAGCCACCTCACCCTAATGCCGGCCTGCAGACTCCTCTAAGGCTGTGGCAGCAAGCATGTTCCCAGTGTTCGTGGCAATGCTCCTAGTGGAGTGCTCAGTTTAAGATAAATCTTCCTTGAGTTAGGACGTACCTGACAAAGGCAACTGAATTTCATTAAATACCTGCTTAATATATACTGAGATGATTATTTGGTTTTCAACACATCAACCAAGGTGAAAAGTTAGAATATCTCTCCTCATACTAGTCTTCCCTTATATATCTGTTATGAGTCATCAAGGTCATGGGATATTTTAACTGAATGTTGAAATTTTCAATTTTTTAAATTTGGGTTTTTGCATCTATTTTCCTAAGTGACATTCATTTGTAAAGTTCTTCAAAGCACTAGGTTCTATCAAAGTTTCTCTGTCTTTATAAACCGAATTGTGAAAAAAAAAAAAAAATCAAACAGCTTACTTGCTGCTGGCTACATATAATACAGGTTATATTAATCAACCTATCATGGACTTGATATATTTTACCTTTTCAATCAGTCTTAAACACTCTGGTCATCTTTTGATGAGAACAAGCAAGTGTACCTCATGACAAGCAATGCCTAGTCAAGACTACGTTGAAATCTAACAATGTTCAAGGTGGGTCTTCACCTGGCCGTTTGCTAAGCTCTAAAAGCTACGCCCCACTTGATCCACACCCCCATGACAGCTCAGGCTCTGTGCTGGACCAACCTGCCTGTTCATGTCTCCACACAGGCAAAGACCACACCATACACCACCCGTTCCTGCCAGCATGCAACATGCAGCGTGGGGCGGGGGGTAGGGGATGCAGGCATGCAGCCAGAACTGGCAGTGCCTCCCCATCCCCACAACATGGTGTTCATGCCTGGATGTTGTCCCTCCCCCATGGGTGGGGGGCTTATGTCCTGGGGAGAAGGTTGTGGGATGTATTACAGAAGAGTGGAGTGCCCGACTCGTGAGGGTCTCTCTTGCTCCATGGTGACTGCAGACACGCATTGCAATGGACCTTACAGCTGAAAGAGGATGGATTCTGCCCATGCCCTGAGGGGGCCTGGAGGCAGACCCTTCCCTGCTCCAGCCCTCTAATAAGAACCCAGCCCTAACCAACACCCTCCCTGCACCCTTGTGAGATCCTAAGTAGGGGATCTCTGCCCACTAGCTGTGTCTGGACTCTCGATCCACAGAAACTGAAATAAAAACAGTATATGGCTTTAAGCTGCAAAGTGTGTGCTAATTTTGGGTTTTAAGCTGCAACGTTTTAAGCTACAGTGCATGTTCACAGATGTCTGCTAAATTAACTACCAGGTTCATTTTTGGGCCCAGTCCCCCACAGGACCCTTACTTAAAAGGACCGCACAGTGCTCAACACATGAGGAGGGCTGGTGGCCAGCATCCCACTTGCTGAGGCTCTCTAGAAACTTCACCCTCCTCTCACTTCAGGAACTCGCTCTGCCATTCTGAGTTCTGCTCCTTTTTCCAGACTGGTCTCTTGGTAGCTGCGTTCATTACCAATTGTTCCTTTACACGGTGAAAAAATGGCATTCTTGATTTATCTCTTTTGTTCCTCACTTGACTTTTAGACAGAAGAGCAGTGAAATGTCAAATTAAGAGAAGGGAAAAAGGAGGGTGGGCTGTATGGCTGTGCCCCCTAGTCACTCCTCACTGTGCTGGGGCATCCTGGTTAGGGCTCCTGGGCCACCATGGCTCCACTTTCAAACCTTCTCAGTTGTGACTCTCCTGCCCTGCCAGCTAACTTTATGGACCCTTCCGTCTTTGTGCAAACTGCTGTTCCTCCTGCTGCCATCCTAACCAAAACTGGCCCTGGCCACGAAGGGAGGTACACCGACACCCACATCTCTGCCCCACAACTCACCACACCTCTGGCATGGCACACTTCCCTGCTGCTTGGCTGTATTTGAATTTCTCTGCCTGTTTGCCCCACTAGACTATGAATTCCTTGAGGGCAAGGATGGTGTGTCTCTTTCATGGCTGTACTCTCAGCCATGAATTAATTTAATAAATGCAACAAATCTTCACTGAGCAAATGAACTGACATTAATCTAAGACTCTGCTTTCACTGCTTCTCCCTCCCTCCCTGATGAAATCTAGTCCCAATATTAAGGACCACCTACCTCCAGGCAGGTTAACACTCAGTTCTGTCTTTCTAGCAGCCAGCACTCCCCCCAAGTGTAAAATCAGAAGAGCCCCTGAGGACTCACGAATTCTTTTCATTAAAAAATCTCCAGGAAAGTTAAATTCACACCTCCTGTGGTCATTCGTTCCCTTTCATAGGGCACTACATGCACCCCCACTGGTCCCAGCTCTACCATCCAGAGCACCCTGATGACCCTGTCAAGGCATGAGGACACAGCCCTTTTGTTAAAGCTGCTCTCTCCACATAGCATTTAACACCAATAAAGGTATTAAAATGGGCTCTCCTGAACACCATTGCAGAGGTTTTGACACTAAATTATGAAAAGAGCCCTATATAAAAGTTTCTTTTACAATGTGGTTTCATGACTTAGACCCCAAGGCCACTGTTCCAGCAGTGGTAAATTCTAACAGTGGCTCTAATGTGGTAAATTTAACACCTAAAGAACAGGATCACGTCAGAAACAGTTCCGTAAGGTACACCTCCAGCCCATGTCCCAGTCTGCCCACTGCTGTGTCCCTTAGTCACAGCAATGCCTCTGCCAGAGATACCTTCTGTCTCTCACATCTGCCTTTTGAGATTCCACCTCTTCTTTGAGGTCATGTTCATGTGCTACCTTGTCTATAAACCTTTTCCCCAATCCTTGCAAAAGAACGAAATCCTCACTGAAAACCCATAAAACAGACTACAGTGCCTCATCTTACCATCACTTGTATACAGCCTTATTCTCCCCACAAGGCTGAAAGCCCCATAATCCCACTTTCATGTGTCTTGCCAAGCTTTGTGTCCTGGCAATAACAAACATAGTGTCTCTCTGGAGTACACACACGTGGCAAGTAATCTGGAACACAATAAGAGAATGAGCAGCCCACCCCTAAACTAGAACTTACTACAGAAAAAAAGCAACAAAAAGGAAAATACATGACTGATATTTCAAAACACCTTCTTCTATAGGTTGCTTGTAAGATGATGGGGAAGAAGATGATTCTACTAGAAGTTATTCAGACTACCTAGTAATTAGTTATCCAGCAGGCTACTGCAGAGTAAAGCATTCTTTGGCCTCTTGTCCTTACAAAGTCCAAACAAGTGATTATTTTCACAAAACAAGAAACCCTTACCTCTGTATTTTATTGTGTCTTAGCCTAGAAGTTAAATAAGACTGGTACTTCTTCATAATTTTTGAGGGTGAATGCATTCAGATACTGCATGAAGACAGCAATTTCATGACACTATTTCACTTGCTATGAAAACACCAACATTTGTGCTTTTAGAACGAAAGATTTATCATCATGTGGCGCAACATTCTTACCAGATTATCAAGCATCCGCATGAGGGCTTCAAACTCCTGCTCCCCAATCTGCCACTTGGGAGGCAATCCGGTCCCCTCCCCTGCAGGAGACTCTGGGATACGGGACTTGGCTTTGTACTTGCCAGGATCCAGCAGGACTAAGTTGTCTGGCCCTCCCGCGCTGGCCAGAGTGCGAACCTTTCCCAAAACAGACAAATATCATGGCTTTAGTGCCTTACCAGGACCAAGAGCATCATATGACTAGAAAACATTTCTTAAACAGAAATGTGGGTTTCAGTAGAAATCAAATTACTGGAGTAGAACACAAAATGTAGATGGGTAGACTAATAAAAGGTGATTTTCAAAAGCTATTCTTTAGCCTGACTAAAATACTGGGCACTCAGACTTGGAGGGAGATACGAGAAAGGAGAGCACATTTCAAGAACATATGAAGGACAGATGTGAGACTTCACTACCCCACAGACAGGGAAGGAACAGTGGGAGGAACACAGACTGGGGAGCCAGGGGGCCCGGCTGAAGTGGCACTTCCAGGCAGTGAGACAGTGAGCCAGTTCGCCCCCACCCTGTGCCTGGGCTGCTGTGAGGACCCAACAAAATGGCATATAGAATAACAGGCAGAGCTCCTGAGACAGGTCCTGGCACATAGCAGGTACTCAGTACATAGTAGTGGTTTATAGACTGGAAAAATAAAATATTAGAAACAGAAAGCCTGGTAATCTTTTGCCAATTGAAATTGGTGAAATGACATTTGTCCTGTTTAATTTCTAAATCTATGAGGTCAATTTTGGTAAACAGATTACAGAAAGACTCATCCCTGCAAGAGGAGGATCAAATGGATGGGAACCCCAGAAACATCTAGACAAGCTACAGGCTGCCTGGCGTGGCCCCCACCTACCTGGATCTCACACGCAACCACAAGGTTATGAATGTAATAGAAAGCCTCCTCGATGGTCTCCCCAACTGATACGAGTCCATGATTTCGGAGAATAAGAACCTGGGGGGTGGGATTGGGGATTTGAAAGTTCTATGGAGTGAGGTGAGACGACCAAACTTCACTTTTTTCTTCTTCCCTCTATAATTTAAATGGCAGATTAGATACCTACTGACCTTACTTTTAGGTCCCAAATTTTTCTGAATCAAAACTTTTTCCTCCTCATCAACCAGAATCCCATGATAGTCATGATAAGCCAATTCTCCCAGGGAAAGTGCCTCCGGTGAGATGGGCAAGAGGCCACACTTCATTGCAGAGACCTGGAGACCAAGTGGTCACATTAGTGAAGGCAAAACATGATTTACCCATTGACTGAAGAAATGATAAATGCTTATCTTACAGAAATTAAAAAGGGAAACTTTTATTTTGTGCTCTTCTTGGAGATAAATGAAACCAACCATGAACTTAGGAAAACTGGACTCCTGTGACTGACTACCAGCCTACACTTAAAAATCGAAGCTACCACTAAACTGGGAGAGCTTTAAGAGAACATCTACCTCTTCTTGGATTTTTCTCACATTAATCAGAAACTCTATTAGCTTAGATTGAATAAGATGTGCTATAAGCTCTATTGCGAGGAGTAGATGCCAATAATGGGCTCTATTGTGGTTATTCAGGACATGTCAGAAGAGTCTCCTGCAAGGTCCTGGTATACTTTTCATCTTAGGTTTTAGGTAAGATCAGAACACTTAAAAATTAGATAACAGAAAATTTATACAAGTTTACAATAATTATACTGTGTAACTTCTCTACACTGAAGTGTAACTGAGCCTCAAAACCGAAAAAAATCTAAGTGTTCACAGAACCCATAAGTTTCCTAAAATTCCCCAAGCTGGCCTTAGACAGTAATTATGACCCTAGTCTAAAGGCTCCAAAGACTCACATATCCATGGGCACATGAATTCCAGATACAAAGTTGGTCTAAAAAGACAGTACCATATTCAACCCCTCTCAGAGTATCAGCTTTCATATAATACAGAGAATGATACATCTAATAAAACTCTGAGGTTGACATTAAGAACCACATGTTCAAAGTAAAATAAACCAGAGCCCACATTCACCCAAACAGTTTGATATGTACATTTTATTAAAACACTAAGATAGATTAAAATAAAGCATACTCAATCTATGAGGCCACCCATCATACAAATAAGCCCAGAGCTATTAAAGGATAAAATTGGCAATGAAAAGCATAGTTCTAGTGCTTCATTTTCCCATGACTTTGTACCAACAACCGGAATCTGCATTTTCACACCCAGAGGCCTGGGGATTGTTAGGGTGGTTTGTTTGCACCAGAAGGGACCAGGTTTGGTGATCAGAGTGGCAGAGGCTCCTGGGAAGCTCTGGGCTTGAAGGCGAGGCCTTCTATGGGCCCTGTACTGTCTGTTTTCTCTCTCTCAACCTGCCCTTCTTTTTGTTCTCCCCCATCACGATCCAGCCCGGGTTCTACTAGTTCTGGAGGATCCGTGGGGATGCTCAGTGATTTGCTGCTGTGTGAATTCTGGGCCTCAACCTCTCCCTCTCTTTCCTGGCTCCTCCCCACCCCCACCCTGGCCTAACAATATGTTCCAATCACTTGCTTCCTACAAAGCCCTCTCTGAGCCCACAGAATCCTCTACCTACCACCCCACCTGGCACATTCTACTCCCAATCCTCTTCTCAAACAAAGAATCTGTATTTGCTGTTGTCATTTTGTCATTTTCCAGCCTTCAACACACTGAAATCTGGCTTCTACCCTCAGCACTCTACTGATTTTCTGTTTAAGTATAATGAATGCTTTCAGTCTTATTACAGATATTTTAAAATTACCGAGTAGACCCCTTAAAGGAAAAGAAAAAAATTTCTTCAGAAAGTCTAAAAATTATTATTATTTTTTTAAGTCCAATAAGGTTAGCTTTATTGACTTGTTGCAACAAAAGGAAGGACCTTCAAAGGAAAGGGGAAACATCTCTCACTAAAAAGTTAAAAATGTGGGCGGTGTGACAGTGGCTCAGTGGCAGATTTCTCAGCTGCCATGCCAGAGACCCAGGTTTGATACCTGGTGCCTGCCTATGCCAAAAAAAGCTTAAAATTTAATACACTAAAAGGGCATCAAACTCACCGCGGCACCTGCTGGCGTGTGAATATGAACAATACATTTAACGTCCGGTCGCGCAGCATAAATTGCAGAATGCAATGTGAAGCCAGCTTGATTTACTCCTAGATTAGTACTTCCACGATCTACAACATCTCCTTGCAGATTGATTTTGACCTTAAAATAAGAAAAATATTTTAAATACCAAGAGGATTTCAGGTAGCCTTAAGCAGAAAATATTTAAACCAAACTTTAAAATATTTCCAACTCCTCTCGAAGGTTTTCCTTTAACTGAATTAATCACAAAATGCAGAATCTTTCATTTTTCTTGGGTTTTATATTTCTAAGTGAAACTGAAGTTTAATTATCTAACAGGATCTGCACATACATGATGCAAAAAAAGAGAGGTCTATTCTTACCAAACTGGATGCAGTCACTTCACTATAAAGAAGTCCAAAAGGTACAATGAGGAAGTGCTCCTGCTCAGAGTTCACTCGGGCCTGTGGGGAAAATGAGTGAGTATGCTAAAAAATCCAACTAAAATTATCTGCACTTCTTTCAATAAACACAAAAACCCCAAAGTGTGTACTTACTTCACAGGTTTGTTGTAAGCATTAAGTGACCCGCATAGGAAAGCACCTCAACACAATACCTGTCATAAAGCTAAGGGAAGATTTCAATTGTATTTAGTAATTTTACCAGGTACATACAGTACATCTTGGCCTCATTCATAAAAAGTGACTTGGTAGAGAGAAAAACAGTCCTGTATTAGCCTTCTGAGAATAGGTCAGTGAATTATTACTAGGTTACTCTATCAAACCTTCTGGGCTATTGAACAATAGTGTGGGAAAAAAAGAGGCCATTCCTCAGGTGTATATTTTTGAGCATGTCTAAAGTTTATTAAAAATCAAAGAATATCACCTTCTCGACCAAAAGGGGGAAGAGAGAAATGAGACAAAATAAAGTGTCCATGGTTGAGAGATTTCAAACAGAAATCTTTCAGAGTCAAGAGGTTATCCTGGAGGTTATTCTTTCACATTATACAGATATCCCCTTTTTAGTTTAAGGTGTATTTAAGAGGCTAGAGGAAGTGCCTGAAACTGTAGAGCTGTGTTCCAGTAGCCAAGTTTCTTGAAGATGAATGCATAATGATAAAGCTTTTGTAATGTGACGACATGATTGTGAAAACCTTGTGTCTGATGCTCCTTTTATCTATGGTATGGACAGATGAGTAAAAATATGGATTAAAAATAAATAATAGGGGAACAAATGTTAAAACAAATTGAGTATATTGAAATACTAATGATCTATGAAAGGGAGCGGTAAGCAGTATAGAAAAAAAAAATAAGGGAAACAAAGGTTAAAATATATAGGGTAGATGGAAATATTAGTGGTTAATGAGAGGAGCGGTAAGGGGTATGGTATGTACGAGTTTTTTCTTTTTCTTTTTTATTTCTTTTTCTGGAGTGATGCAAAGGTTCTGAAAAATGATCATGGTGATGAATATACTACTATGTGATGATACTGTAAGCCACTGATTGTACACCAGGTATGGAATGTTTGTGTTTCTGGCTAATCTCACTCAGCATAATGTTCTTAAGATCCATCCATGTTGTTACATACTTCATAACTTTACTCTGTCTTACAGCTGCATTGTAAGAAATGATCATGATGATGAATATACAACTATGTGACAATATTGTGAATTACTGATTATATACCAAGAATGGAATGATTATATGGTAAGAATGTTCGTGTTTGTATGTTGTTATGTTTAAAAAAAATTAAAAGAAAAAAAGAATGTTTGTGTTGTATGTTATCAATAAAAATATTTTTTTAATTCAAATAGAAAACTTTATATAAAAATGTCAGTTTTAGCTTCCACACTGTTGTCTAAATGCAAAAAAATCAAAACATGATCTCTTTTATTAATTCTGTAGCCTGTGACCACAGCAGTGGCTAGGCCAATTCATTTGGTTCACCCTGATGGAAATAAAAGACATCTCGAGTGCTACAACTAAAGCTTTCAACCACAAACCCCAGGGTTAAGCTCTGCAGTGGTTTCCTTAATGTAGATTTATAGTCGAAATCCTAATAGTAGAGATTAGTACAGGCCTACATATCAGTTTTTATAAATATTTCTTTATCGATAGGTTCACAATTTAAATATTTAAAAATATTTTTGTTATTTTTCAATCATCAAGACTTGCAGACAAAATATGTGCTACTCTATTGTGGAATACTTCCTAGAAACGCTGCAGTTGCAGCTAACAGCTCTCAATGGCCACACAGGCCAGTCCTGCTCTGAAAGCAGACAAAGCTTTCCCTTGACGGTAGCCATCATGTTTGGACACCAACTCTAAAAGTCTCTACTTCCGCATATCAGTTAGACGTCATGAGAATAAGCTTTTCATCTCAACATTCTCCACTAGTGCACTTCAAATGACAGATCTACCTGCAGTACTCAGCAGGCCCCACACGCCTTGCTTAAAAACAGGAAGTCAGATGACTTACGTATGAGATGCAGCCATAAAATGGATTTTTCTTTATATTCAAAATCTGGATGATAGATAGTCATAAAAATGACAAGACAGAGCCCTTCCTCACTGCTTGATCAGCTTAAAAAATCTCTATTACATCAGATCATTCCTTACTTTGTCTGCTCCTTCCACAACAAATTTTTCTTTCCACAACAATCCATTCAACACAGATTTGGCACATACTATGTCCCAAACACCACGTTACATGCTAGTAATAATGCTAGCAGTGAAATCAAAAGTCCTGCCCTCAAAAAAGGCAGTACAGTTTTCATAAGCATTCAGGGACAGAATCACAGTACTTGTAAAGATTCAATTGGAATACGTTTACTACTGGTTTAAGGAAGCCAGACTCCCAACTAGGATTGGGTACCTGAAATTTAATGTTTGTTAAAAGAGACCTTAAGGTGTTTCATCTAACTTCTTAACCAACATAGTAATTTCATTTGTAAAAAGATCTCTGGTGGGGATGCAAGGATAGTTCAGGGGTAGAATTCTCACCTGCATGCAGGAGATCTGGATTAAATTCTTGGCCCTTACACTTCCCCCTCAAAAAAAAAAAATTCAACAAAATGAGGCTGCAATAATGGGACAGTCACATGGGGAAAAAAAAAATGAAATGTGACCCCCACCATACAGCATACCGAAAAAAAAACAGAAAGCAGAGGTACCATACGTTAAGGCAGGAAAGAGTGGAACGCAATGAACAGAAGCGCATGGGGACTTTTTAGGGGAATGAACCTATTCTATAGGATACTGTCACGGTGGATACATGCATTTACATTTGTCTAAACAGCAGAAAATTGTACAACACAACACTGAACTCTACTGTAAAGTATGGATTATAGCTAATAATAATGTATTGATTCTTATACATTTGTTGTTTTAAACATATCCCAGATAAGTATTTTTAGCCATTTACAGCCTACCTGCTTTGCACAGCCTGAGAAACTGCCTCCAACATCTCCTAGCCTTAGATAGGTTAAAACCGCAGGACTGTAATGACCCCAAGGCACTTCTATCCTTTGGAGCTCTCTGACCCAGGGACTCCCACTGTGCTCCAGAGTGATATGGTCCATCTGTCCTCTCTTCCCCAGGAGTGTCCCTCACCTTGCTTCCTAGTCTGGGTGGTCCCTTGCACAACAGTCTCTGAGCTAGACTACTCCTCCCAGGCGAACCTGTCCAAGTGTCATCTAAAAGAGGCTTGTTGAGTAGTATATCATGGTCAAAAGCTTTTCTTGGTTAGCCCAGAAATTCTTGAATTCACAACACTTTTCTCCCTCAACATTATTTTTGAGATTCCTCCAGATTATGATATACGTGACTACAGTTCCATTTGCACTGCTGTACAGTATCCACTGCACGTATCATTTATTCATCTATGGTGTCAATGGATGTGGCTTCAGCTTTTACTATTAAAACCTGCGTTGTTATGGCCATTCCTGCACCTGTTTCTTAATGTATGTGTGCAAGCTTCTCCGGGGAACTAAACTAGGAGCTGATGGCAAATTATTTTCCAAAGAATCTAGCCAAATTTCTACCCGACCCCCATTAGCTATCATTCTACCAGTAGTGCATGATAACTATGTGCCTCTACGTCTTTGCCAACACCTGCTACTGCCCATCTTTCCAAAAAGTTAAAATCTGATATCTGTAAAATAGTATTGTGGTTTTAACCTAGAATTTTCTGATTATTAATGTACTGTGTATCTTTCTATATTTCATGAGCTGTTTTTAGTTGCCCTTCTGTGAATTTCTTGTCTTTTGTCCATTTTATACTGGCTTGCCTTTTTCTTAATCATTGATAGTTCTCCAACTATCCTATACATGAATCTTTTTTCAATTAAATGTGGGGCAAAATCTCCCAGGTCATAGCTTTTACTTTCACTCTCTTTATGGTATCTTTTAATGAAGGGAATTTGCTCATTTTAATGTAGTAAAATTTATCTATCTTTTCTGATTGATGCTTTTTATGTCTTAAGAAATGTTTCCTTAGGTCAGAGGTTAAAGGTCAAAGATTTTTCTCTTTAATTCTAAAAGTTTCAAGGTATTACCTTTCACATTTGATTCTTTAATTCACTGGAATTTTTTTGTGAATAAGCAAAGTGTAAGGTAAGAATCCAATATAATTCTCCATTTGTGATTTTTTTTAATCCAACTGTCCAGAAGCAATTATTGCCTGGTCCCCCCTTCCCCCAGTGATCTGCCAACTCCTTTGTATATCTGGTTTCCATACAATTAGAAATGGTTCAGGGCACTCTACTGTGTCCCACCGATCTATGTGTCTCTTTCTTTGCCCAAAGGAAACTATCTTAAACATCATCACTTTTTAATAAGTGTGACATCTGGTAGAAAAAAGTCTCCTTGCCAAGTTCTTCTTTAGGAGTGTCTGTTTTTCTTATTTCCTTAGGATATATTTCCAAGAGGGAGCTTCACAGATGTACATATTTTAATATAAAAAATTTAATATGTAAGATTCTCTTCCGACTCTCAAACGAAAAGGAAAAAGTGCTAAATACAGACATAAAATGGTAAAACAGAGAGAGAGAGACTGACTATTCAAAGTAAGCCTCTTGCAGCGAATTCCCTACAACAGGACCAGCACTGCTGTCATCACTTCCCTTTCCACATTTCTCCAGTATCATCCTCCCTGTAAGAGGAGACACACCCACACTCAGCACTTCCCGCAGAGATCATGATCAAGTTCCAGAAGCATGACACACTGGTCACAAAGCGAGGTTCCAGAACCATCACCTTGGGAATTTTAACACTGTTTTGGGTACAGAATGGAGCTAAACTAAATACATGCTATTTTCTGCAGGTGTTAAGCCCAGAGAGCAGTTCAATGACCCAGAGAGGCATTTAGGGATAGTGAAACACCAGCGGAAGCTGTGCTAACCCTATCTTATCTTCCTTTCCAAAGGGTTTCTCTGAATTCAATGCAATCTTTAGACAGAGATCTAATTCAATCATCGTCAGTCCTCTAGCACCTGTTTTGACTCTCCTTAGCAGAAAATCCCATTGGCCTTCTTTCAAAGAAAAGGCAGAATGACCTATAAGTACTTTTTTATTGCTCTGACAAATACTGTTAATATTCACTTTTCTGTTAAATGCCTATGTAATAGCAGTGAGATTGTAAAACAAAAATAAGTCTTATAAAGAATAAAAAGAGGGGGGAAAAAAGAGTTAGAAAATGTTTTCGGCAACTAATTTCTTTTTTGGTCAATATTAACCACGTAAATCACGTACTGAAGAGTAAACACTTAACTAGTGTTTTAATTCTGTCAAGTCCTGAACAATTAAAGGAAAAAACAAGCAATTTAAGAAATCTGAACTTATTTACATAATATTTATAATAAGACTACTGGCAAATAGCATTTTAAAATCCCCAAAGAATGTGAGCCTGTTTATTTATTATTTATTATTCCTGTTGTAGCTGTAACATTTTCATGGAACTAATTTTTAGGTACTAAATATCCACATACAACACTCTGTCAAGTGTAATTAATCATAGATGCTGCTTATTCTTCACACTGGCACAACGAAGAGAGCTGGCACTTGTGGTGGGCTAACTGGATCTAGTGATCAAATATCAAAGGTACCAGGACTTCTTGTACAATGAGTTCTTACACAGGCAGAGTTTCAGCTCACATGAGGTTTAAGAAATATTAGTGGGCTAATAAGATATTCCAGGACTGCCAGCCAGTGCTGTGAGTCCATCTGAGATGACTATCATGAATTTATAGAGAAAGGTAACAGGCTCTGTCATAAGGCTTTCTCCTATGGCATGTGGCTGCTCAGCTGCAAGGAGAGATAGCAGGATTCTGGCAAAGAGCGTCACTAAACGATGGACCATGAAATCCTAGCTGGACAAATAGGGGTGAGTAATGGGTGGATGGATTAGGAAGTAGGAAGGCAGCTCCATAAGAGCACAACTTCTCTTATGCACAGACAAAATCCCAGTTGAGAACATTCTTTGACACAGGGAGCTCAGACACCCAGTAAATATTTGCTGAAAGAATGAAACAAAGAAACAGACATCCTAATAATGTTGAAAAAATAGTTAAAACTAGAGTAGTGAAGAAACAAATGTAAAAATTAAAAGGCTCTGGTCAGAATAGGAAAGAAAGCATCTTCTTAGATTCTTAAGCATAAAAAGAATTTTAGGGGCGGGTCATGGTGGCTCAGGAGGCAGAGTTCTTGCCTGCGATGCGATTCACTATGCCTGCCCATGCAAAAAAAAAGAATTTTAGAAAGTGATTACAGTCTGGTAAACATTCACTTATTAGGCTAGCATGCCAGAAACAAAAAAGCTTTAAAGGACTAGTGTTCTCATGACTTTCAACCCAAACTGGCTAACTGCTCAGATAATTATACTCTGCAGTCAGGAGTAAGAAGACAAGGTGTTCTAAGATTCATGACAGCTCAGTCTGCTTTCCTCTTCTCCTAAATGGAAAGGGGTGGTGCCAAACATGTAATATGCCATTTATCACTCAGTTACTATACCATGTTAGTACTCACTGTGATATGATTATAAATAAGCTGAGACCATCCAAAGAGATCTGCTAATCTGTAAAAGGCTGCCAATTTACATCGTAACAATTTCTCCCCTTTGTCATATGCAATTGAATCAGATCCTCTAAGGTCATTCACAGGAGTCACCATACCAAGACCTGAAATAAAGAAATACAAAACCAAATATTTAATCTTGGTTATCAAATGTAAATCAAATAACAGTTCTGAGATATTCACCTTCCACAGTTAGCTACAAAGCCTCAAAAGTTTCAAAGACTATTTTAAAAGGCTATGTTCTCGGTTCCAAGAAGAATGTACAAATAGGGTAGATGGAATTCAGCCTGGCTCCAAGGAAAAGTAAGAGAAGGGACAAGAGGGTGACTGAGAGGGCGATTCAGGAGTGCAGCAGACCTGGGAAGAGCCTTCTGCAACACACAGGGGACCCTGGTTGCGGAAGCTGAGGAAGTGAAAAGCAGAAAACTGGAGCCTAACATGGAAGCACGGAGCCCACAGGAGTACATGGATGGGGAGAGAGGGACTAGGAAATAAGCCAAGACACTTTCCTTGAACCCCTCCCAAGCCTTACCACCCCTCCCTGCTCCCTGTAGGCTGTCACCAGCACATAAAGGCTGTGGGCACTTACCTCCATACCCACGCTACCCCCACCACCACCACCCCGCATCCACAGTGTCACACAACCTCACCCCAACCCCCCTGAGCTCGGCACATGGTACTCCTAGACCCCTGTATGCACTAGGTCCCCAGTGACGCCCCTCAGCTCTAGGAACATTAGTTTACGGCACTCCTACACCCATACATGCCCATGGCCCTCAATCATGCTTCCCAGCTCTGAGAAAGCGCTGACCTGCGCAGCTGGGTCACAACTGCCCCCAGCCCATGAAGGCATAACGTGGACCACTGCCATAGCTCTGCTCATGCACACAAAGGGTCCTGCACCCTAGACCAGTGTAAACCAGTGTTATACTCCCTCAGACCTGTGCACTCACACAGCTACATCTGCCCTAGCTGCTGGGCTCCCACGTCCACAAGCAACAGCCTAATATCCCCAACTTCAGCTCTAACCCATACCCTGCATCCTGCTACACATCCAGCCTGCAAACACCAGGTTTTAGACTACCGAAGGAAATCAACTCCCAAAGTAAATCAATCAAGATATTCACATGTGACGAAAACAACAGAAGATGGATAAGCACATGATAATGTAAACATATATAGGCAAGCCTAAGGAAAAAATTAATACACCAGAGGAGACCAATGTTTGAACAACAAATCAAAGATGTTCATACAATTCTACTAATAAAATAAGCGGAACAGCAAATGACATAAAGGAGATCAAGAAGACAGAAGAGTATAAAGATAAATTTGAAAGAATAGAAAAATAACAGTATCACAGAGATTAAAGACTCTGTTGACCAAATTAAAAACATACTAGAGGCACACAACACAAGATCTGAAGAGACAAAAGAAAGAATAAGTGACATAGAAAACAGATAACTGACTTTGAAGACTCAAAACAGCAAATGGCAAAATAGATGAAAAATCTGAATTGTATCTCAGGGAAATGATAGACAAAACGAACCGCAGAAATATAAGAATCATTTGTGTCTCAGAAAGAGAAGAGAGGAGTAAAGGGCTAGGAAGATTACTTGAGGATTTAATGGGGGAAATTTTCTCAGCCCTCATAAAGGACATAAATATACAAGTCAAAGAAGCCCAACGAACTTTAAACAGAGTAAGTCCAAACAGGCCTTCCCCAAGACACAAACTAATCGGTCTGTCAAATGTTAAAGAGAAGCAGAAAACCCTGAAAGCGGCAAGAGAGAAACAATCTACTACATACAAGGGAAATCAAATAAGACTGAGTTCAGACTACTCAACCAGCACCTGGAGGCGAGAAGACAGTGGTATGATATATTTAACAAAGAGAAAGACTTACAGCCAAGAATCTTGTACCTTGCCAAACTGTCCTTCAAAACTGAGGGAGAGATTAAAGTTTTCACAGAAAAAGAAGTCCTGAAAGAATCTGTCAACAACAGACCAGCCCTACAAGAAATACTAAAAGGAGTTCTGTCAGCTGAAAAAAGAAGAAAGGAGAGGGAGGTCTAGAGGAAGGCACAGAATTGAAGAGTAACAGTACCACTAAGGGTAATTTAAAGAGTTTAAATTAATTTAAGAATTTAAGAGAGGGCAGGCCACGGTGAAGAGTAACAGTACCACTAAGGGTAATTTAAAGAATTTAAATTAGTTTAAGAATTTAAAGAGGGGGCAGGCCATGGTGGTTCAGCAGGCAGAGTTCTCGGACCTAGGCTCTATTCCCGGTGGCTGCCCAGGCAAAAATAAAAAAATAAACAATGCAAAGAAAAAGAAGGAAAAGAACATATAGATCTGAGAAATAAAATAAAAAAGATAAGATGGTGGATTCAAGAAACACCTTTTAAGTAATAATTGAATGTTAACAGACTAAACTTACCAATTAAAAGATACAGATTGGCAGAATGGATTAAGAAACATAATCCAGATATATGCTGCTTACAACAGACTCATCTTAGACACAAGGATACAAACAGCTTGAACGTGAAAGGATGGAAAAAGATGTTCACACAAGTTGTAACCAAAAGAAAGCAGGAATAGCTATACTAATGTCAAACAAGATGACTTTAAATGTAATGACATCATAAGAGACAAAGAAGGACACTTTATACCAATTAAAGGAACAATTCACCAAGGAGATATAACAATCATAAATGTTTATGCTCCCAATCAAGGAGCTCCAAAGTACATGAGACAGACATTGGCAAAACTGATGGGAGCAAGAGATGTTTCAGTAATAATAGTAGAGACTTCATACCACTCTCTGCTATAGTTAGAACAACCAGACAGAAGATCAAGAAGGAAATAGAGAAGTTAAATAACTTGATAAATGAATTACACCTAACAGACATATATAGGTTGTTAAACCCCAAAACACCAGGATATACATTCTTCTCCAGTGCTCATGGAATATTCTCCAGGATAGATTATATACTGGGGCACAAAACAGGTCTTTACAAATTTTAAAACACTGAAATTATTCAAAGCACTTTCTCTGATCACAGTGGGATGAAGCTGGATCTCAACAACCACCAAAGACCGAGAACATTCACAAATACATGGAGATTAAATAACACACTCTTAAACAACCAGTGGGCCAAAGAATAAATTGGTAGAGAAATCAGCAGCTATCTGGAAATGAAAGAAAATAAGAATACAACTAATCAGAACTTATGGGATGCGGCAAAGGCTCTGCTGAGAGGGAAATTTATTGCCCTAAATGCCTATTTTAAAAAACAAGAAAGATCAAGAATAGAGGACTTAATAGCACACATAGAGGAACTTGAGAAAGAACAGCAAACTAATCCCAAAGCAAACAGAAGAAGATTAAAGCAGAGATAAATGAATGGGAGAACAAAAGAACAACAGAAACAATCAATAAAACCAAAAATTGGTACTTCGAGAAAATCAATAAAATTGATGGGCCACTAGGAAGACTCACAAAGATAAAAAGAGAGAGGATACAAATACACAAAATCAGAAATGAGAAAGACTGCATTACCACAGACCTTGAAGAAATAAAAGAAATCGTAAGAGGATACTATGAACAACTATATGCCAACAAACTAGACAATTAAGATGAAATGGACAAATTCTTGGAGACATGCAAACAAGCTACACTGACTCAGGAAGAAAGAGAAGATCTCAAAAAAACAGTCACAAGTAAAGAGATTCAATCAGTCATCAAAAATCTGCCTACAAAGAAAAGTACAGGGCCAGATGGCTTCACAGGGCAATTTTATCAAACATTCCAAAAAGAACCAACACCAATCCCGCTCAAACTTTTCAAAAAAATTGAGGAAAAAGGAACTCTACCTAACTCATGTTATGAAGCTGATATCATTTTACTACCAGAACCAGGTAAAGATACTATAAGAAAGGAAAACTACAGGACAATTTGCTTAATGAACACATCCCAAATGTCAACAAAATATTAGTAAATCGAATCCAACAACACATTAAAAGAATTACACACCACAGCCAAGTGGGGTTTATACCAGGAGTGAAAGGATGCTTCAACATGAAAATCAATTAATGTAATACAGCACATTAACAAATCAAAAGGGAAAAATCATATGATCATCTCAAGTGATGCTGAAAAAGCATTTGACAAAATTCAATATCCTTTTCTGATAAAAACACTCCAAAAGACAGGAATCAAACGTAACTACTTCAAAAACCAATAGCCAGCATCGTACTCAATGGAGAGAGACTGAAAGCTTTCACCCTAAGATTAGGATACAAGGATACCCACTGTCACCACTATTATTCAACATTGTGCTAGAAGTTCTAGCTACAGCAATCAGGCAGGACAAAGAAATAAAAGGCATTCAAACTGGAAAGGAAGAAGTAAAACTTTCATTATTTGCAGATGACATACTATACGTGGAAGATCATGAGAAATCTACAGCAAAGTTACTTGAGCTAATAAACAAATTCAGCAAGGTGGCAATATATAAAATTAATGTGCAAAAATCAGCAACATTTCTATACACAAGCAATGACCTAACTGAGGAGTTAGTTAATGAAAAAATTCCATTTAAAAGCAACTAAGGGTGGGCCAAGGTAGCTCAATGGGCAGAGTTCTTGCCTGCCATGCTGGAGACCCAGGTTCAATTACTGGTACCTGCCCATGCAAAAAAAAAAAAAAAAAAAAGAAAGCAACTAAAAGAAGCAAGAACTTAGGAATGAACTTAACTAGGGACGGAAAGGACTTATACACAGAAAACTACATAACATCACTAAAAGAAATCAAAGGAGATCTAAACAGGTGGAAAGACATTCGCTGCTCATGGATAGGAAGGCTTTTAAATAAGATGTCAATTCTACCCAACTTAATCTACAGATTCAATACAGTACCAATCAAAATTCCAACAACCTACTTTGAAGACTTGGAAAAGCTAGTTACCAAGTTAATCTGGAAGGGAATGAGACCCTGAATAGCTAAAAGCATCCTAAAAAAAGAACGAAGTGGGAGGATTAACATTTCCTGAGTTTAAAACCTATTGCAAAGCCACAGTGGTCAAAACAGCATGGTATTGGGACAAAGAGAGAAGCACTGCCCAATAGCATCAGTTCAAGAATATAAAAATAGACCACCAAATCTATGGTCAACCAATTTTTCACAAGGCCTCCAAATCCTCTGAACTGGGACAAAATAGTCTTTTCAATAAATGGGCATGGAAGAACTAGATATGAATATCCTAAAGAATGAAGAGGACTGTTATCTTATACCCTCTTCAAAAATGAACTCAAAGTGGATCAAACACCTAACATCAGTAACATTACAGAACAACTGCTAGGACCACATCAGTGACCGGACACACAGCGTACACCACTCTGCACAAGTTGGACCAGCTGCAATCCCCTCCAGAACCATGAGTGCCTCAAGCTGCAGCGGCCGGCACCCCTCCCCAACAGGCCAGTTCCCAGAGGGGAAAAGAAAGAGAGTTTACTAGCAGCAAGAGGCTGAGCTCAACCAAGCTCCAACTTGTGGAAATAATTAACAAATTCTGACTACTAAAAGCAGGCCCCCAGCTCAGCTGAACCTGGAATAGAAGCTGAGGTTGCTGGGTTTTGCCAGCGCAGAGGGGGCAGGGCTGATGGAAAATATAAAAAAAAAAAAAAAAAACAAGAGGTTTTTTTTGATCAGACAGTGCAAAATACTTCAAAGGGTCTGGGCCCTGAAGGAAAGGAGGGGGCTCATAGGACCTGGAGATATAAAGAGCAACGTACCAACTTAAGCTCTTGATTGGCAAACCCAAGGAACACGGTCCTGCTCTGAAAAGGATTTTTTTTTTCTTTTCTTTTTTGTGGCTGGGTTTCTAATGCTTGACTGCTCTTTGGATACAACTACAAGGCTTCTCAGGCTCCACTGTCCCAGGCAAGGGTGGAACTAAGCTTGTCTAAGAGCTTGTCTGAAGGCTGTGCCTTCCCCAGGAGAGGGGTGGGGCCCAGCTCAGGTGGAATCCAAATAGACATACTCCAAGACACTTACTAATCAGAATGTCAGATGTCAAAGAAACAGTGAGAATTTTGAAAGTAGCAAGAGAAAAGCAAACCATCACATTCAAGAGAAGCCCAATGAGACTATGCATAGATTTCTCAGCAGAAACCATGGAGGTGAGAAGACACTGGTATGATATATTTAAGATACTAAAAGAGAAAAACTGCCAATCAGGAATTCTACATCCAGCAAAATGTCCTTCAAAAATGAGGGAAAAATACACAGCAAAACTACTAGAGCTAATAAATGAGTACAACAAAGTGGTAGGTTACAAGATCAACACTCAGAAATCTATAGGGCATGAGATTTTGTAGGTTTGTCCAGAGTGTTGCCTTGATAAATCCCAGAGGGATTTAAACAGTGAATAAAAAAGTATTTGCAAACTCCTCTTGGAGGAATGGTGAGAAAGGGGGAAAATTCAACTTCCCCAATGGAGAATTCTTGATATTCTCACAAGCAATGGGGACAACCAAAGCAACAGGCTGAGCCCCCAAGCCCCCAATCCTGGGGTTTGTTCCTATGAAACTTAACCCCGCAAAGGACAGGCTAAGCCTACTTAAAATTAGGCCTAAGATTCACCCCCAAGATAACCTCTTCTGTTGCTCAAATGTGGCCTCTCTCTCTCAGCCAACACGACAGGCAAATTCACCACCCTCTCCCCTCTTTACGTGGGACATAACTCCCAGGGGTGTGGACCTTCCTGGCAACATGGGACAGAAATCCTAGTATGAGCCGGGAGTCAGCACCAAAGGATTGAGAAAACCTTCTCAACCAAAAGGGGGGAGAGAAATGAGACAAAATAAAGTGTCAATGGGTGAGAGATTTCAAACAGAGTCGAGAGATTATCCTGGAGGTTATTCTTACGCATTATACAGATATCCCCTTTGTAGCTTATGGTGTATTAGAGTGGCTAGAGGGAAGTGTCTGAAAATGTAGAGCTGTGTTCCAGTAGCCAGGTTTCTTGAAGATGACTATATACAGCTTCTGCAATGTGACTGTGTGACTGTGAAAAGCTTGTGTCTGATGCTTCTTTTATCTACCTTATGGACAGATGTAAAACATATAGATTAAAAATAAATTAATAGGGGGAACAAATGTTAAAATAAATTTAGTAGATTGAAATACTAGTGATCAATGAAAGGGAGGGGTAAGGGGTATGGTATGTATGAATTTTTTTCTGTTTTCTTTTTATTTCTTTCTTTGAATTCATGCAAATGTTCTAAGAAATGATCATGATGATGAATATACAACTATGTGACAATACTGTGAATTACTGATTATATATGTAGAATGGAATGATCACATGGTAAGAACGTTTGTGTTTTTATGTTGGTACACTTAATAAATAAAATAAATTTTAAAAAAGAGAGAGAGAGACTACTCTGGAGGCTGCCCTTATGCAAGCTTCAGTCTAGACCTTGTTACCTATCATAACCTACCAAACTGCAACCAGGGCCATTCCAGCCAATCCTAAAGAACACCTAGGGTAATACATAAGATTCCGCAACAGTTCCATGCACTAGAGTAACTTTCCAGAAACGTACAACCTCCAGATGGGTCCCTGGACCAGATACGTCCCGAAACGTAGAGGGCCCAGCCTCTCCAGAACATCAGATAGTTCCATCTCTCTACCCCATATTACTGACAGACCCTACCAACACGAAAAATTTAGAATGACCATAGCCCAAACACTCCTAAAGAGAGGGATGGAAAGATCAAAGGTGATGGTGAAGTTATACAGAGAAGATAGGATTAAGAAATGAATATGAACACTGAATCATTAAATTGAATGTCTTTTAGTCTCCAGATACCTAGAAGCAAAAACCTAAAATTGTGTATTTCTAACCCATGTCAAACTCTGAAATATGTTCTACAACTAACTGTAGTGCTGTGCTTTAAAATTTTTTTTAAACTTTTTTTATTAATTAAAAAAAATTAACAAACAAAACATTAAGATATCATTCCATTCTACATATACAATCAGTAATTCTTAATATCATCACATAGTTGCATATTCATTTCTTAGTACATTTGCATCAATTTAGAAAAAGAAATAAAAAGACAACAGAAAAAGAAATAAAATAATAGAGAAAAAAGAGACTATACATACCATACCCCTTACCCCTCGCTTTCATTTACCACTAGCATTTCAAACTGAATATATTTTAACGTGTTTTCCCTATTATTTATTTATTTTTTTATTAATTAAAAAAATTAACTAACACAACATTTAGAAATCATTTCATTCTACATAAACAATCAATAATTCTTAGTATCATCACATAGACGCATATTCATCATTTCTTAGTACATTTGCATCGATTTAGAAAAAGAAATAGAAAGACAACAGAAAAAGAAATAAAACGATAATAGAGAGGAAAAAATAAAAAAATTTAAAAAATTTAAAAATGAAAAAAATAAAAAAACTATACCTCAGATGCAGCTTCATTCAGTGTTTTAACATAATTACATTGCAATTAGTTAGTATTGTGCTGTCCATTTCTGAGTTTTTGTATCCAGTCCTGTTGCACCGTCTGTATCCCTTCAGTAATCCTTCCAATTACCCATTATCTTACCCTATTTCTATCTCCTGATGGTCTCTGTTACCAATGACATATTCCAAGTTTATTCTCTAATGTCGGTTCACATCACTGGGACCATATACTATTTGTCCGTTAGTTTTTGGCTAGTCTCACTCAGCATAATGTTCTC
Source organism: Tamandua tetradactyla (assembly GCF_023851605.1). Lineage (NCBI taxonomy): Eukaryota > Metazoa > Chordata > Mammalia > Pilosa > Myrmecophagidae > Tamandua > Tamandua tetradactyla. Next base: position 2,782,387 of record NC_135345.1, on the reverse strand, counting down.
TAGGTCCATCCATGTTATTACATGCTTCATAAGTTTATTCTGTCTTAAAGCTGCATAATATTCCATCGTATGTATATACCACAGTTTGTTTAGCCACTCGTCTGTTGATGGACATTTTGGCTGTTTCCATCTCTTTGCAACTGTAAATAATGCTGCTATAAACACTGGTGTGCAAATGTCCGTTTGTGTCTTTGCCCTTAAGTCCTTTGAGTAGATACCTAGCAATGGTATTGCTGGGTCGTATGGCAATTCTATATTCAGCTCTTTGAGGAACCGCCAAACTGCCTTCCACAGTGGTTGCACCATTTGACATTCCCACCAACAGTGGATAAGTGTGCCTCTTTCTCCACATCCTCTCCAGCACTTGTCATTTTCTGTTTTGTTGAAAATGGCCATTCTGGTGGGTGTGAGATGATATCTCATTGTGGTTTTGATTTGCATTTATCTAATGGCCAGGGACACTGAGCATCTCTTCATGTGCCTTTTAGCCACTTGTATTTCCTCTTCTGAGAGGTGTGTGTTCAAGTCTTTTCCATTTTGTAATTGGATTGGCTGTCTTTTTGTTGCTGAGTTGAACAATCTCTTTATAAATTCTGGATACTAGACCTTTATCTGATATGCCGTTTCCAAATATTGTCTCCCATTGTGAAGGCTGTCTTTCTACTTTCTTGATGAAGTTCTTTGATGCACAAAAGTGTTTAATTTTGAGGAGCTCCCATTTATTTATTTCCTTCTTCAGTGCTCTTGCTTTAGGTTTAAGGTCCATAAAACCGCCTCCAATTGTAAGTTTCATAAGATACCTCCCTACATTTTCCTCTAACTGTTTTATGGTCTTAGAACTAATGTTTAGATCTTTGATCCATTTTGAGTTAACTTTTGTATAGGGTGTGAGATATGAGTCTTCTTTCATTCTTTTGCATATGGATATTCAGTTCTCTAGGCACCATTTATTGAAGAGACTGTTCTGTCCCAGGTGAGTTGGCTTGACTGCCTTATCAAAGATCAAATGTCCACAGATAAGAGGGTCTATATCTGAGCACTCTATTCGATTCCATCGGTCAATATATCTATCTTTATGCCAGTACCATGCTGTTTTGACCACTGTGGCTTCATAATATGCCTGAAAATCAGGCAGAGTGAGACCTCCAGCTTCGTTTTTTTTCCTCAAGATACTTTTAGTAATTCGGGGCACCCTGCCCTTCCAGATAAATTTGCTTATTGGTTTTTCTATTTCTGAAAAATAAGTTGTTGGGGTTTTGATTGGTATTGCGTTGAATCTGTAAATCAATTTAGGTAGAATTGACATGTTAACCATATTTAGTCTTTCAATCCATGAACACAGTATGCCCTTCCATCTATTTAGGTCTTCTGTGATTTCGTTTAACAGTTTTTTGTAGTTTTCTTTGTATAGCTCTTTTGTCTCTTTAGTTAGATTTATTCCTAAGTATTTTATTCTTTTAGTAAATGGAATTCATTTCTTGATTTCCCCCTCAGCTTGTTCATTGTTAGTGTATAGAAACACTACAGATTTTTGAATGCTGATCTTGTAACCTGCTACTTTGCTGTACTCATTTATTAGCTCTAGTAGTTTTGATGTGGATTTTTCAGGGTTTTCGACGTATAGCATCATATCATCTGCAAACAGTGATAGTTTTAATCTTCCTTTCCAATTTTGATGCCTTGTATTTCTTTTTCTTGTCTAATTGCTCTGGCTAGAACTTCCAACACAATGTTGAATAACAGTGGTGATAATGGACATCCTTGTCTTGTTCCTGATCTTAGGGGGAAAGTTTTCAATTTTTCCCCATTGAGGATGATATTAGCTGTGGGTTTTTCATATATTCACTCCATCATTTTAAGGAAGTTCCCTTGTATTCCGATCCTTTGAAGTGTTTTCAACAGGAAAGAATGTTGAATCTTGTCAAATGCCTTCTCTGCATCAATTGAGATGATCATGTGATTTTTCTGCTTTGATTTGTTGATATGGTGTATTACATTAATTGATTTTCTTATGCTGAACCATCCTTGCATACCTGGGATGAATCCTACTTGGTCATGATGTATAATTCTTTTAATGTGTTGCTGGATTCGATATGCTAGAATTTTATTGAGGATTTTTGCATCTATATTCATTAGAGAGATTGGTCTGTAGTTTTCTTTTTATGTAATATCTTTGCCTGGTTTTGGTATGAGGGTGATGTTGGCTTCATAGAATGAATTAGGTAGCTTTCCCTCCACTTCAATTTTTTTGAAGAGTCTGATTACTAAATCTGATTTGAAGAGTACTAATTCTTTCTAGAATGTTTGGCAGAATTCACATGTGAAGCCGTCTGGTCCTGGACTTCTCTTTTTGGGAAGCTTTTGAATGACTGATTCAATTTCTTTACTTGTGATTGGTTTGTGGAGGCCATCTATTTCTTCTTGAGTCAAAGTTGGTTGTTTATGCCTTTCTAGGAACTTGTCCATTTCATCTACATTGTTGTATTTATTAGCATAAAGTTGTTCATAGTATCCTGTTATTACCTCCTTTATTTCCGTGAGGTCAGTGGTTATGTCTCCTCTTCCATTTCTGATCTTATTTATTTGCATCCTCTCTCTTCTTCTTTTTGTCAATCTTGATAAGGGCCCATCAATCTTGTTGATTTTCTCATAGAACCAACTTCTGGTCTTATTGATTTTCTCTATTGTTTTCATGTTCTCAATTTCATTTATTTCTGCTCTAATCTTTGTTATTTCTTTCCTTTTGCTTGCTTTGGGGTTAATTTGCTGTTCTCTCTCCAGTTCTTCCAAGTGGACAGTTAATTCCCGAATTTTTGCCCTTTCTTCTTTTTTGATATAGGCATTTAGGGCAATAAATTTCCCTCTTAGCACTGTCTTTGCTGCATCCCATAGGTTTTGATATGTTGTGTTTTCATTTTCATTCACCTCGAGATATTTACTAATTTCTCTTGTAATTTCTTCCTTGACCAACTGGTTGTTTAAGACTGTGTTGCTGAGCCTCCACGTATTTGTGAATTTTCTGGCAAACTGCCTATTATTGATTTCCAACTTCATTCCTTTATGATCTGAGAAAGTGTTGTGTATGATTTCAATCTTTTTAAATTTGTTAAGACTTGCTTTGTGACCCAGCATATGGTCTACCTTTGAGAATGATCCATGAGCACTTGAGAAAAAGCTGTATCCTGCTGTTGTGGGGTGTAATGTCCTATAAATGTCTGTTAAGTCTAGCTCATTTATTGTAATATTCAAATTCTCTGTTTCTTTATTGATCCTCTGTCTAGATGTTCTATCCATTGATGAGAGTGGCGAATTGAAGTCTCCAACTATTATGGTAGATGTGTCTATTTCCCTTTTCAGTATTTGCAGTGTATTCCTCACGTATTTTGGGGCATTCTGATTCGGTGCGTAAATATTTATGATTGATATGTCTTCTTGTTTAATTGTTGCTTTTATTAGTAGATAGTATCCTTCTTTGTCTCTTTTAATTGTTTTACATTTGAAGTCTAATTTGTTGGATATTAGTATAGCTACTCCTGCTCTTTTCTGGTTGTTATTTGCATGAAATATCTTTTCCCAACCTTTCACTTTCAGCCTATGTGTATCTTTGGATCTAAGATGTGTTTCCTGTAGACAGCATATAGAAGGATCCTGTTTTTTAATCCATTCTGCCAGCCTATGTCTTTTGATTGGGGAATTCAGTCCATTAACATTTAGTGTTATTACTGTTTGGGTAATACTTTTCTTTACCATTTTGCCTTTTGTATTATATATATCATATCTAATTCTCCTTCTTTCTACACTCTTCTCCATACCTCTCTCTTCTGTCTTTTCGTAACTGATTCTAGTGCTCCCTTTAGTATTTCTTGCAGAGCTGATCTCTTGATCACAAATTCTCTCATTGACTTTTTGTCTGAAAATGTTTTAATTTCTCCCTCATTTTTGAAGGACAATTTTGCTGGATATAGAAGTCTTGGTTTGCAGCTTTTCTCTTTTAGTAATTTAAATATATCATCCCACTGTCTTCTAGCCTCCATGGTTTCTGCTGAGAAATCTACACATAGTCTTATTGGGTTTCCCTTGTATGTGATGGATTGCTTTTCTCTTGCTGCTTTCAAGATCCTCTCTTTCTCTTTGACCTCTGACATTCTAACTAGTAAGTGTCTTGGAGAACGCCTATTTGGATCTATTCTCTTTGGGGTGCGCTGCACTTCTTGGATCTGTAATTTTAGGTCTTTCATAAGAGTTGGGAAATTTTCAGTGATAATTTCTTCGATTACTTTTTCTCCTCCTTTTCCCTTCTCTTCTCCTTCTGTGACACCCACAACACGTATATTTGTGCGCTTCACATTATCATTCAATTCCCTGAGCCCCTGCTCAAATTTTTCCATTCTTTTCCCTATAGTTTCTGTTTCTTTTTGTATTTCAGATGTTCCATCCTCCAGTTCACTAATTCTAACCTCTGTCTCTTGAAATCTACCATTGTAGGTTTCCATTGTATTTTTCATCTCTCCTACTGTATCTTTCATTCCCATAAGTTCTGTGATTTGTTTTTTCACACTTTCCATTTCTTCTTTTTGCTCATCCCTTGCCTTCTTCATGTCCTCCCTCAATGTATTGATTTGGTTTTTGAAGAGGTTTTCCATTTCTGTTCGTATATTCAGAATTAGTTGTCTCAGCTCCTGTATCTCATTTGAACTATTGGTTTGTTCCTCTGACTGGGCCATATCTTCAATTTTCCTGGTGTGATTTGTTATTTTTTGCTGGCGTCTGGACATTTAATCAGATTTCCCTGAGTGTGAGACCCAGCAGGTTGAAAGACTTTCCTGTGAAGTCTCTGGGCTCTGTTTTTCTTATCCTGCCCAGTATGTGGCGCTTGTCTGTCTGCTGGTCCCACCAGCAAAAGATGTTGTGGCTCCTTTAACTTTGGAAGGCTCTCCCTGCTGTGTGCGTGGTGGAGACAGAGGAAAGGTTGTAGGCTGGTTTTAATGGCTTCAAATTGCAAAGTCCTGGGATCTGAATTCCTTGAGAGAGGAATTCAGATCCTGAATGCCTGAGATCCTGATGCCTGAGTTGTGTTTCACCTCTCCCCTGAGGAAGGGTCAGGTGGTAGAGAGCCCTGAAAGCAGCCTGTTTCTGCGTTTGGGGCAGTTGCAACTTGTGTAATCCCGGCGCTGAGCCCAGAGGCAACCAAGCCTCCGTAGAAACAGCCGCAGAAGGCTCTGTTTTGCCCCCTTTCCTCTTTTCCAGTTAGCCCAATAGGCGACTTCCGCCTTGATCAGTTTCACCTGAGCTGGGGGCCTACTTCTAGTAGTCAGAATTTGTCCATTAACACCACTATTGGTGTTTGGTTGGACTCAGTCCCCGCTACTGTGGGAGACTCTTTCCTTTCCCTCCGGGTAGCCGCCTGTGGGGGAGGGGCGCCGGTCGCCGGCCGCAGCGGCTTGGAGAATTCGCTGATCGAGACCCGCCGCCAGACCTGGAAGCCACCTGTGGGGGCGGGGCGCCGGTAACCGGCCGCCGCGGCTTGGGGAATTCGCGATCCAAGATTCCTAGCCGGTCCGGGAAGGAGTGAGGTAGGGCCACCGCCAGCCACCAGCCGCTGCGGCCCGGGGAAGCGCGCGCCGCTCGGGGAGCTCACCGCAGCAGAGACTCGCAGCAGGTCCAGCCGGTCCAGACTGGGGTACACTGTGTGTCCAGTCTCTGTCGTGGCTCCGGGAGCTGTTCTGCACTATTTCTGGTTATTCAGTAGTTGTTCTGGAGGAGGAACTAAGACGCGCGCACCTTACTAAGCTGCCATCTTGGCCCCCTCCCCTCTGTCCTTTAACATTTGTTGCTCTTTTGTATACATGTTATTTTTCACAAAAAAAAAAAGAAGGAAAAAAATTTGATTGTGATGATAAAAAAATATTTAAGCCTTCCAGCCTCCTATATTCTGGAGCAGCTAGAAGGAAAAATGTGAGAGGATTGTATGGTAGCCCATGACAAACTCTCTGGGATCTGTCCTGTAACTAGCTGTTGAAGAGTGCTTTGCAAACTATTGCTTTTTTATTTCTTTGCTTTGTATGTATGTTATACTATACAATAAAAAAAAAGTTTTAAAAAAAATCTAAAAAGCTAAAAAAGGAAAGACAGAAAGTAGGAGAGGGAACAGGGTAAATGACCAATACACACTCATTTTCTGACTTTGGTGGTAGTTATAAAGTTTACCTTACAATTATTCATAAGCTGTACATCATTTGTTCTTTGCCGTTTTCTAGATGTTGCTATATTTGACAACAACAAAGGTTAAAAATCAGTTTTATAATTTTTACTTTCGGGAAACAAACTGTGAGATATAATGAAAACTAACAGACTTCTCTTTCTCTCTCTTCCTGATGTGGCATCACTGATTACTGATTAGAAGACAGTCCACAAGTAAAATGTGTTATTCTCTTATCATCTAACTCAGATCAAATGTCACTGAACTCTATTAAAGAGCCATGTGAAAATACAAAAACCCTACTGCTTGCCATTTGATTTCAGGATGGCGGTTTCCATCAGCAAATTAAATGTAATTCTTAATAAACTGCAGTCATTCACAGTATGTCACATCTGGTGAATACTAGACAACTTCTAAAAATACCTTGCGACAGATAAAGAGCAAATGCCCAATAATTTAACAGAAACCAATACCTTACTTGGTCAATGAAAAGCTAACTGTCCAACGAGAACCATCAGAGATTGATTTTATGACACAATACATAGTAGGTTAGGTTAGCTAATGCTCAAGTTTCCTTAAGATCTACTTTGGCATGTTAACACATACAAATTAAATGGTCATGGCACAGTTCCACTTTTCTTCAACTAACCATTCCTTTCTCACATTCACCCACCTAACATTTTCTTTCTGGCTTTCTTCTGGAATTTCTCTTCTTCTCAACAGTCTGCAAGCAGGAATGAGGAATGGTGGTTAAGAAATGCTGGATGAGTTGAAATGAGTGTGGGCAAAATTAATGTGTTACTTTGAAAGCATGTAATAATAGTCATCTGCCTGGGAAATAACAGTCTCAGTGATTCATAAAAAAGGAGCCCTGAACATTCAAGATGTTTTTAGGTTTACAGCTTATTTATTTATTTATTTTTATTTATGATACATAACCACATATAAACACAAACATTCTTATACGATCATTTCATTCTTGTTATATAATCAATAACTCACACTATCATCACATAGTTGTATATTCATCATCATAATCATTTCTTAGAACAGCTGCATCAATTCAGAAAAAGCAATAAAAAGAAAACAAAAAAATTCATACATACATACACTCCTTATTCCTCCCCTTCACCGATCACCAGCATTTCAATACACTAAATTTATTTTAACATTTGTTCCCCCTATTATTTATTTATTTTTAATCCATATGCTTTACTGCTCTGTTGATAAGGTGGACAAAAGGAGCATCAGACACAAGGCTCTCACAACCAGACAAAGTCACACCATGACAGCCATATTATCATACAATTATCTTCAAGAAACATGGCCACCGGAGCACAGCTCCACATTTCCAAGCAGTTCCCTCCAGCCTCTCCATTACATATAGGTGATATCTATTTAATGCGTAAGAATAACCTCCAGGATAACCTCTCTACTCTGTTCGGAATTTCTCAGCCACTGACACTTTATTTTGTCTCATTTTGCTCTTCCCCCTTTCGGTCAAGAAGATTTTCTCAATCACTTGATGCTGAGTCACAGCTCATTCTAGGATTTCTGTCCCATGTTGCCAGGAAGGTCCACACCCCTGGGAGTCATGTCCCACGTAGAGAGGGGGAGGGCAGTGAGTTTGCCTGCCGTGTCGGCCAAGAGAGAGAGGCCATATCTGAGCAACAGAAGAGGTTCTCTTGGGGGTGACTCTTAGTCCTAACTTTAAGTAGGCTTAGCCTATTCTTTGCAGGATTAAGTTTCATATGAACCAACCCCAAGATAGGAGGCTCGGCCTATTGTACAGCTTCTTTTTTACTATGACAAACTAAAACACATTATTTAGAGCATATATAGAAAAAGTAAGAGACTACTCACTCATGTTTAAGGCAGCCATCCCTCCTTGTGGAGCTGCTGGGTAGACATTCGGTACATTCGCAGTCATAAAATCTGCAATCTGCTGTAATGCCAATAGGCCTGTGGGATTCTTCCCTTTCTTAAATTGCTCCTGAATCATTGATTCCAATTCTTCACAGAAAGCCTATTAAAGACAAATTCAAACAGAGATACCATCTATTTTTTGTTGCTTGGGTGGTGTGGTAGTTAGATTCAGTTGTCACCTTGGCCAGGTGAAGGCACCTGGTTTTGTTGCTGCGGATATGAGCCAATGGCATGTGAACCTCATCTGCTGCTAATTACATCTGCAGTCAGCTAGAAGGTGTGCCTGCTGCAATGAATGATGTTTGACTTAATTGGCTGGCGCTTAAATGAGAAAGCCCAACAATGCACAGCAAAAGCAGCTAGGCATACCTCATCTCAGCACTCGCAGCTCAGCCCAGCCCAGCCCAGGGCTTTGGAGATGCAGAAAGGAATCACCCCGGGGAAAGTTGTTGGAACCCAGAGGCCTGGAGAGAAGGCCAGCAGAGATTCCCCTGAGCCTTCCCACATAAGAAAAAACCTCAGATGAAAGTTAGCTGCCTTTCCTCTGAAGAACTAACAAAATAAATCCCCTTTTATTAAAAGCCAATCCGTCTCTGGTGTGTTGCATTCCGGCAGCTAGCAAACCAGAACAGGTGGGGAGGTGTAACTATCACATAAATCAATTTTTTATTTGTTTTAATCCAGTCCTGGACATGGATATTCTCATATATTGCTTGCTACTGGAGAATAAACTAGTACATTCTTTTCTGAAAAGGAATTTAACAATATAAAAGCTTTAAAATGTGAACAGGAATTCTATTCCTAGGGAAATAATTCAAATAAATAATCAGAGAAGTGCTGAAAGATTATCATAAGAATGTTCATTTCAGCATTACTGTGACATGGGAAAAGCAGGTAATAGTCAAACTTCAAACAACAGAGGACTGATTAAATACACTGAAGCAACCTTATAATGAGATTTTAAGCATGCATTAAACATAAAATGCAGAAAAAAATTCAGAGAAATAAAAATGCTTTGGATATATATATTTTTAGTGAAAAAGGTTAGAAATCAATACAATCAGTTCTTAAGAACTATTAACATAAAGACTATTTACATAAAGTAAATATTTAATATAAAGACTAAAAATAAAATACATCAAAATGTTTCTTATAATTAACTTACTGATAGAATTATTAGTAATTTTCATGTTCAATGTGCTTTTCAGTATTTGTTGAATGAACATTTTTTCTGAAACTTTTTAAAAAATCAAAAAGGGAACCTTGCTCAAAGCAGCTTTATTCACTATCGCCAAAAGATGGAAACAGCCCAAGTATCCATCAGTAAATGAATGGATAAACAGAATGTGGTATGTACACGCAATGGAGTGTTATTCAGCCATAAGAAAAAATGAAGTTCTGAGACATGCTGCAATATGAACCTTGAAAACACTATGCTCAGTGAAATAAGCAAGAAAAACATTAAGGACAAATATTATATGATATCACTTATAAGAGATGACTAGAAATAGCAAATGCAGAGAAAGAAAGTACATCAGTGGTATGCTGGTTTGAAAAGGTTTATGTACCCTAGAAAAGCCATGTTTTAATCCTAATCAACCTTGTGGGAGTAACAGTTTCTTCTAATCCCCTAATCACTACTGTATGTTGGAAATGCTAATTAGCTTATCTCCATGGAGATGTGACTCAATCAGTGTGGGTATTAAACTTGATTAGGTGGAGACATGTCTCTACTCATTCCAGGGGGGTCTTGACTGGATTTACTGGAATCCTTTAAATGAAGAAGTGTTTTGGAAAGAGAAAATAATGAGAGAAAGCGACGAGGTTCTGAGAGAACAGACAACACCACAGAACCACGATAGCAGAGAGTCCACCAGTCAACTACTTTTGGAGATGAGGAAGGAAAACGCCTCCCAGGGACCTGGAGAAGAAGCTAGCAGATGCCACTGTGTTTGCCATGTGCCCTTACAGGTGAGAGAGAAACCCTGAACTTCATTGGCCTTCTTGAATCAAGGTATCTTTCCCTGGATGCCTTAGATTGGACATTTCTATAGATTTGCTTAAATGGAATATTTCCACAGCCTAAAAACTGTTAACTTAAAACTTACAAAATGTCCCTTTTTAAAAGCTATTCTATTCCCGGTATATTGCATTCTGGTAGCTAGCAAACCAGAACAAGCAGTAATTGGGGAGAGTATGGGAGGAGGGTGGGGGCTGTTTAGAAAAACAAAGATTTTTCCCACTTTGAACATATTTTTTTGAAACCTAATACTGCACAATAAAAATTAAAGAAAAAAAAAGGAACCCTTAAAGATTCATCCATCCCTTATCAAATGTTAAATGAAGTAAAAAGGTCAAGTCGAGCTGATGGTGATTGAAATATAAAGTCACAATTTTTTCCTAATTTTGTAGTTCCCCAAACCGTATTAAAATATTTTTTCAGTATCCTATAAAGAGATATCTTCCTGTTAAATAATTATAAATGACATTTAATATGAAAATGTAACCCCAGAGGATGATTATCCAAATCTGATTATAAGCACTCTGGGTGATTCTATATTAAACTTATTTCTAGTTTTTCATTGTTTGAGCTGAAAAGACGTAACAGGAAAATACCAAGAGACAGTCAGTCTAAGGATTCAAAGCAAAAGAGCTCTTTGAGGAGCCCCTACCTATCATTCTGTGGTAAACGATCTCGTAGATCATATTCTGTGAAGGTCAATGAAAGAGGGAGAAGCTGAACAGTTTGGTTTGACTGCAAGCAAGAAATAAATCTTGAAAACATGTTTTCTGGGCCAAACTGGCCATGGATTCAGAAAACTCTATAGAGAGATAGAGAGATAGAGAGCTTTCCCCAACCACCATGGACATTCCTGAGCACTTTCCCTGCCTAAAAGGGACTTTCAGTTTAAAAACTCAAACTGTGTCAATGGTTTTCAAACCCAATGGGAAGCACAATTCAACATTTACTACTAAATTCTCCACATCGTTCTAGGCACTGAGAATATATGGAAGAAAAGATGGACCTTGTCATCAAAAAACTTAAAGCTCAGCAAGGAAAACACAAAAAGAAAAGCCACAGTACACAAAGCCCTCTACACCAACAACCCTCCGAATGACCTGTGGGTACAGCTGACCGACAAGCAAGGAGCTGAACTTCGTAGTTCAGAACAAGGACTGCTTTGGTGATAAATTCCAATGGCTCAACATCCACACTCACACCTCTCAGAGCTCCCTGATCTCCTCCCTTTAAACGACCCTGCTGTCCTCCTCACCTCAGCCTGTCCACTTCCATGGTTATACCCTAGACCTTCTCATTGCTAGGAACTGTGCCCCTCTTTCATCTCAAAGCCAAGCATCCACTCTCCCAACAAGCACCTCCTAGCTTCCCAGTTCACTCTTTCTTCAACCCCATGTGACCCTAATACCCTTTCACTGCCCTATTGTCTTTCCTTTGATAGACCTTCAATTCGCTGCCATTTTCACCTGGGAAAACACCTGGTTAAATGCAACTCTTTTCTTCCTCTACTCACGCTGCTGAAAGTGGATGGAGAATAAAAACCAACCCACACATACTAATGCTAAGTGTTAATAATACGGTGGTATATGGGAACTCTGTATTTTATGCATGATTTTTCTGTAAACCTACACCTCTAATCAAAAACAAACAAAAAACCCAGATAACCCACTGCATTGCCACACTTTAAATTCATGACCAGTGACCTCAAGTGCACCCTTACTATTAATCCAGCAGCCAGTTTTCCTTGCCTGTTCACTCTCCTACTCTTCATTTCTTTTCTCTACTCTAGCCTCATACACTACTCACTATGCCCAGTCTCAGCAGATGTTTTACTGAGAACAGAGAATCAGACAGTAAACTCATGGATCTACCCAACATCAGCCCTCTTGTTAATGCGATTGAACGATCAATGCAATTGAACTATTGATGCTGTTATCTAAAGCCAACACCTCCACTTGTGCATTGGATCCTACCCCATCTTGCCTACTCAAAGACATGGTGCCAACAATTCTTCCCTATCCCAGATCATCTATTTCCCCCTCACTATTGGATGCTTCCCAACAGTGTATAAATGCATGATTATTTCACCCACTTTAAAGGAAACAAAATCTTTGCAAACCAAAATCCCCCTCCAGCTACTGCCTCATTTCTGTGTTCTCCTTTTAAAGCAAAAAGCCTCAAAAGAATAATTGTCTATCTTTGCTGTTTCATTCTTCTCTATTCATCATATCCTGACTTCGATGAATCTGGTTTTTACTCCAGCTAACATGTTCATCAAGGTTGCCAAAGACCCATGCATTGTTAAATCCAATGACTAACATTCCATCTTCACATCCTTGGCATATCAGGAGCAGCTGAGCTCTCTTTCCTTTGGAAAAACATCCTTTATGTGGCATCTCTTGATTGTCTTTCTACACCACTGGCTGTTCCTTCTCAGGTTCTTCTCCAGTCATTCTTCCTCATATCCCAAACTTTAAATGTGTGAGTCTTCCTGAAGACAGTCTCTAAGGACACTCACTCCCTTGGTGATCTCATCTAGGTGCGTGGCTATAAATGCATATATATATAGGGCTCAAACTGAGACTCTATAAAGGTTTCATGCACTAAGTCTGCTTTCCTGGAACCTATAATTCCCAGAGGGTTTCTAGGTCAGATATATGCTGAAACCCAAAGGGACCAGCCTCTCCAAGATTGTAGACTAATTACATCTCCCTGTTTTTTAGTGTCAACACCCTTCCGCAACATGGAAAGTCAGAACAGGCATTGCCTAAAGATCTATAAATGAGGAAGAGGATCAGAGGAGAACAGGGACGTGTAACAGAAAAAAAAGGATTTAACAGACAAACATGACTGTTGAATCACTATATTAATATTCCTTTTAGCCCCCAGTGTTTTGAAGCAGATAGAAGGAAAAATCTGAGGTGGTGGAATGGTAGCCCATGACAAACTGAAAACTGTATGTAACTACTTGTTGACATGTGCTTTGAAAATTACTGTTTTTTCTTTCTTTGCTTAGCATACGTGCTATATTTTACAATAAAAAGTGTGGAAAAACTATGTCATTCTATCTCTCTTCCAATTTAGCCACAAAGTGTATGGCAATACATCCTGTTAGTTGGGCTTTGAAAACTTTTGTCTGTTTTGGTAATGCCACATTCCTAGTGTTTAAGATGGTGCTTGTCAGATAGAAGGTTCTCAATCACATGAAGAATGATGGATGAAACTTACTTCACCCTTCTGGCCCTCACAGTCTTTTTCTGTAAACTGAGTAACCATCACCTATGTGTAGGGATATTTTGAGAAGTATATTAAAAAACGTAAATATGGTATCTAGCAAATGTTTATACAGAGCAAGTCTCCCATTAACCCTCATTATTAGTTACAAGCTACATAAATAGCATACAGAAGCAGTAGTTACTTCCAGGGAGCCTTGTTTAGGAACAGCTTCACAGGAGATAGACAAGAAGAGCTCTGAGGAATGAACAAAAAAGTACCATTTACAGAGGAGGGGCCACTGGAGGGTGCAGAGAGGTGGAGAAAAGGTGTTCTCAGAAGAACAGGTGCAAGACAGAAGTTGCAAACCACAATGCAAGTAGTGATCTGAGGTAATTTAGTCCTGTTAGTAGTGAAGTGCAAGGGAGGGAATTATAGAGGTAAACAAAAGATATTTCTCATGTTGCCCATTCTGTGGCCAACTTCATGCTGTTAAATATTGCAGCAAGTACCCAAGCATCACCTGCTTCATGAAGCTGCTGTAGAACCTGCTCTGGTCCCTGCTGCTTCACCAAAGGAGATGCCCTAGTATGAATCTCTCTCATAGCACAAGCAGCATATTTTTAAAATAAACTTTCCTTTTTGGAATAATTTTATATTCACAGAAAAGTGGCAAACATAGCACAGAGGGTTTCCAGATCTCCCATTGTTAACACCTACATTTCCAAGGTGCATTTGTCAAAACTAAGAAACTAGGCCGGTGACGCTCCCACCGCCATCTAGCCCTCCTCTTCCCCCTTCTCCGCCGGCGCTCCCGCTGCCATCTAGCCCTCCTCTTCCTCTTTCTCCGCCAGCGCTCCTGCTGCCATCTAGCCCTCCTCTTCCTCTTTCTCCGCCAGCGCTTCCGCCGCCATCTAGCCCTCCTCTTACTCTTTCTCCGCCGGCGGTGCTCCCGCCGCCATCTAACCTTCCTCTTCCCCCTTCTCCGCCGGCGCTCCCGCCGCCATCTAACCCTCCTCTTCCTCTTTCTCCGCCAGTGGTGCTCCCGCCGCCATCTAGCCTTCCTCTTCCCCCTTCTCGGCCGGCGCTCCCGCCGCCATCTAGCCCTTCTCTTCCTCTTTCTCCGCCGGTGGCGCTCCCGCCGTCATCTTGCCCTTCTCTTTCCCCTTCTGCTCCGGTGGCGCTCTCGCCACCATCTTATCCTTCCCTTTCTCCTCCTACTCCAGCGGCTCTCCAACCACCACCGTGCCCTCTTCTGCCTTCACCAGTTCCTCCGCCACCATCCTCAACAGCCTTGCCATCCTCACCTTTCCTCCTCGAGAACAGCTACTAGGGGAGTAGAAACGATACAGAACAGCCCCCAAAGCCACGACAGAGATAAAAAAGACAGCGTACCCCATCCTGGAATGGCTGACTAGCTGGGAGAACCCACTCCGGTGAGATTGCCGAGGGACGTGGGCTTCCCCGGGCGGGGTGGCAAGCGGCTGGAGTCCCTCCTCGCCTCCTTCCCAGGCCAGCTGGCAGAATTGGGCAGGTGGTACCCTCAAGCCGCGGCGGCTGGCGCCCCCACCACGCGCGGCCCCCCGGACCAACTGAGAGAATTGGATTGGAAATCCCCAGGACGCGGAGAACGGTGACCGGGGGGGTCCCTTCCAAACACGTGACGCCCCGGTCCGGTTGGGAACGGTGCACTCTCCCGGGCCGCGGCGGCTGGCGCCCTCCCGCCACGCTTGGTGCCCGGGGCCGCCTAGGAAATTCGGACGGACGCTCTCCCGGGATGGGGCGGCCAGCGACCCTCCCTCCGTTTGGACCCCAGGTCGGCTGGCACTCTTCCAAGCCGCTTCAGCTGGCGAACCTCCCCCATGGTGAGAATTTTCCAAAGTTAAAGGACCCACACCACCTTTCACTGGTGGGACCGGGAGACAAACGTGTGCCACGAGCACCACCTACTGGACAAGATAAGAAAAACAGAACTCAGAGATTTCACAGAAAAATCTTTCAACCTGTTGGGTCCAACACCCAGGGAAATCTGACTAAATGCCCAGACGCCAGCAGAAGATAACGGATCACGCTCAGAAAATTGAAAATACGGCCCAGTCAAAGGAACAAACCAATAGTTCAAATGAGATACAGGAGCTGAGACAACTAATGCTGAACATACGAACAGAAATGGAAAACCTCTTCAAAAACGAAATCGATAAATCGAGGGAGGACATGAAGAAGACATGGGCTGAACATAAAGAACAAATAGAAAAACTGGAAAAACAAATCACAGAGCTTATGGAAGTGAAGGATAAAGTAGAAAAGATGGAAAAAACAATGGATACCTACAATGATAGATTTAAAGAAGATAGAATTAGTGATTTGGAGGATGCAACATCTGAATTCCAAAAAGAAACAGAAACTATCGGGAAAAGAGTGGAAAAATTTGAACAGGGATCAGGGAACTCAAAGACAATATGAACCGCAGAAATATACGTGTGTGGGTGTCCCAGAAGGAGAAGAGAAGGGAAAAGGAGGAGAAAAACTAATCAAAGAAATTATCACTGAAAATTTCCCAACTCTTATGAAAGACCTAAAATTACAGATCCAAGAAGTGCAGCGCACCCCAAAGAGATTAGACCCAAATAGGCATTCTCCAAGACACTTACTAGTTAGAATGTCAGAGGTAAAAGAGAAAGAGAGGATCTTGAAAGCAGCAAGAGAAAAACAATCCATCACATACAAGGGAAACCCAATAAGACTATGTGTAGATTTCTCAGCAGAAACCATGGAAGCTAGAAGACAGTGGGATGATATATTTAAATTACTAAAAGAGAAAAACTGCCAACCAAGACTCCTATATCCAGCAAAATTGTCCTTCAAAACTGAGGGAGAAATTAAAACATTCTCAGATAAAAAGTCACTGAGAGAATTTGTGATCAAGAGACCAGCTCTGCAAGAAATGCTAAAGGGAGCACTAGAGTCAGATATGAAAAGACAGAAGAGAGAGGTATGGAGAAGAGTGTAGAAAGAAGGAAAGTCAGATATGATATATATAATACAAAAGGCAAAATGGTAGAGGAAAATATTAACCAAACAGTAATAACACTAAATGATAATGGACTGAATTCCCCAATCAAAAGACACAGACTGGCAGAATGGATTAAAAAACAGGATCCTTCTATATGCTGTCTACAGGAAACACATCTTAGACCCAAAGATAAACATAGGTTGAAAGTGAAAGGTTGGAAAAAGATATTTCATGCAAATAACAACCAGAAAAGAGCAGAACTGGCTATACTAATATCCAACAAGTTAGACTTCAAATGTAAAACAGTTAAAAGAGACAAAGAAGGACACTATCTACTAATAAAAGGAACAATTAAACAAGAAGACATAACAATCATAAATATTTACGCACCGAACCAGAATGCCCCAAAATACGTGAGAAATACACTGCAAACACTGAAAAGGGAAATAGACACATCTACCATAATAGTTGGAGACTTCAATTCACCACTCTCATCAATGGACAGAACATCTAGACAGAGGATCAATAAAGAAACAGAGAATCTGAATATTACTATAAAGGAGCTAGACTTAACAGACATTTATAGGACATTACATGCCACAACAGCAGGATACACCTTTTTCTCAAGTGCTCATGGATCATTCTCAAAGACAGACCATATGCTGGGTCACAGAGCAAGTCTTAACAAATTTAAAAAGATTGAAATCATACACAACACTTTCTCAGATCATAAAGGAATGAAGTTGGAAATCAATAATAGGCGGAGTGCCAGAAAATTCACAAATACGTGGAGGCTCAACAACACACTCTGAAACAACAAGTGGGTTAAAGAAGAAATTGCAAGAGAAATTAGCAAATACCTCGAGGCGAATGAAAATGAAAACACAACATATCAAAACTTATGGGACGCAGCAAAGGCAGTGCTAAGAGGGAAATTTATTGCCCTAAATGCCTATATCAGAAAAGAAGAAAAGGCAAAATGCAGGAATTAACTGTCCACTTGGAAGAACTGGAGAAAGAACAGCAAACTAATCCCAAAGCAAGCAAAAGGAAAGAAATAACAAAGATTAGAGCAGAAATAAATGAAACTGAAAACATGAAAACAATAGAGAAAATCAATAAGACCAGAAGTTGGTTCTATGAGAAAATCAATAAGATTGATGGGCCCTTAGCAAGACTGACAAAAAGAAGAAGAGAGAGGATGCAAATAAACAAAATCAGAAATGGAAGAGGAGACATAACTACTGACCTCACAGAAATAAAGGAGGTAATAACAGGATACTATGAACAACTTTACGCTAATAAATACAACAATTTAGAGGAAATGGACGGGTTCCTGGAAAGACATGAACAACCAACTTTGACTCAAGAAGAAACAGATGACCTCAACAAACCAATCACAAGTAATGAAATTGAATTAGTCATTCAAAAGATTCCTAAAAAGAAAAGTCCAGGACCAGACGGCTTCACATGTGAATTCTATCAAACATTCCAGAAAGAATTAGTACCAACTCTCCTCAAACTCTTCAAAAAAATCGAAGTGGAGGGAAAACTACCTAATTCATTCTATGAAGCCAACATCACCCTCATATCAAAACCAGGCAAAGATATTACAAAAAAGAAAACTACAGACCAATCTCTCTAATGAATATAGATGCAAAAATCCTCAATAAAATGCTAGCAAATCGTATCCAAAAACACATTAAAAGAATTATACATCATGACCAAGTAGGATTCATCCCAGGTATGTAAGGATGGTTCAACATAAGAAAATCAATTAATGTAATATACCATATCAACAAATCAAAGCAGAAAAATCACATGATCATCTCAATTGATGCAGAGAAGGCATTTGAAAAGATTCAACATCCTTTTCTGTTGAAAACACTTCAAAAGATAGGAATACAAGGGAATTTCCTTAAAATGATAGAGGGAATATATGAAAAACCCACAGCTAATATCATCCTCGATGGGGAAAAATTGAAAACTTTCCCCCTAAGATCAGGAACAAGACAAGGATGTCCACTATCACCACTATTATTCAACATTGTTTTGGAGGTTCTAGCCAGAGCAATTAGACAAGAAAAAGAAATACAAGGCATCAAAATTGGAAAGGAAGAAGTAAAACTATCACTGTTTGCAGACGATATGATACTATACATCGAGAACCCGGGAAAATCCACAACAAAACTACTAGAGCTAATAAATGAGTACAGCAATGTAGCAGGTTACAAGATCAACATTCAAAAATCTGTAGCATTTCTATACACTAGTAATGAACAAGCTGAGGGGGAAATCAAGAAACGAATCCCATTTACAATTGCAACTAAAAGAATAAAATACCTAGGAATAAATTTAACTAACGAGACAAAAAATCTATATAAAGAAAACTACAAAAAACTGTTAAAAGAAATCACAGAAGACCTAAATAGATGGAAGGGCATACCGTGTTCATGGATTGGAAGACTAAATATAGTTAAGATGTCAATCCTACCTAAATTGATCTACAGATTCAATGCAATACCAATCAAAATCCCAACAACTTATTTTTCAGAAATAGAAAAACCAATAACCAAATTTATCTGGAAGGGCAGGGTGCCCTGAATTGCTAAAAACATCTTGAGGAAAAAAAACGAAGCTGGAGGTCTCACGCTGCCAGACTTTAAGACATATTATGAAGCCACAGTGGTTAAAACAGCATGGTATTGGCATAAAGATAGATATATCGACCAATGGAATCGAATAGGGTGCTCAGATATAGACCCTCTCATGTATGGACATTTGATCTTTGATAAAGCAGTCAAGCCAACTCACCTGGGACAGAACAGTCTCTTCAATAAATGGTACCTAGAGAACTGGATATCCATATGCAAAAGAATGAAAGAAGACCCGTATCTCACACCCTATACAAAAGTTAACTCAAAATGGATCAAAGATCTAAACATTAGGTCTAAGACCATAAAACAGTTAGAGGAAAATGTAGGGAGATATCTTATGAAACTTACAATTGGAGGCGGTTTTATGGACCTTAAACCTAAAGCAAGAGCACTGAAGAAGGAAATAAATAAATGGGAGCTCCTCAAAATTAAACACTTTTGTGCATCAAAGAACTTCATCAAGAAAGTAGAAAGACAGCCTACACAATGGGAGACAATAGTTGGAAATGACATATCAGATAAAGGTCTAGTATCCAGAATTTATAAAGAGACTGTTCAACTCAGCAACAAAAAGACAGCCAACCCAATTACAAAATGGGAAAAAGACTTGAACAGACACCTACCAGAAGAGGAAATACAAATGGCCAAAACGCACATGAAGAGATGCTCAATGTCCCTGGCCATTAGAGAAATGCAAATCAAAACCACAATGAGATATCATCTCACACCCACCAGAATGGCCATTATCAACAAAACAGAAAATGACAAGTGCTGGAGAGGATGCGGAGACAGAGGCACACTTATCCACTGTTGGTGGGAATGTCAAATGGTGCAACCACTGTGGAAGGCAGTTTGGCAGTTTCTCAAAAAGCTGAATCTAGAATTGCCATACGACCCAGCAATACCATTGCTGGGTATCTACTCAAAGGATTTAAGGGCAAAGACACAAACGGACATTTGCACACCAATGTTTATAGCAGCGTTATTTACAATTGCAAAGAGATGGAAACAGCCAAAATGTCCATCAACAGACGAGTGGCTAAACAAACTGTGGTATATACATACGATGGAATATTATGCAGCTCTAAGACAGGATAAACTTATGAAGCATGTAATAACATGGATGGACCTAGAGAACATTATGCTGAGTGAGTCTAGCCAAAAACTAAAGGACAAATACTGTATGGTCCCACTGATGTGAACCGACATTCGGAATAAACTTGGAATATGTCATTGGTAACAGAGTCCAGCAGGAGTTAGAAACAGGGTAAGATAAGGGGTAATTGGAGCTGAAGGGATACAGACTGTGCAGCAGGACTAGATACAAAAACTCAAAAATGGACAGCACAATAATATCTAATTGTAAAGTAATCATGTTAAAACACTGAATGAAGCTGCATCTGAGCTATAGATTTCTTTTTTGTACTATTATTATTACTTTTATTTTTTCTCTATATTAGCATTCTATATGTTTTTCTGTTGTGTTGCTAGTTCTTCTAAACCGATGCAAATGTACTAAGAAACGATGATCATGCATCTATGTGATGATGTTAAGAATTACTGATTGCATATGTAGAATGGTATGATTTCTAAATCTTGGGTTAATTTCTTTTTTTCCGTTAATTAATTTAAAAAAAAAAAAAACTAAGAAACTAGCATTGTCATATTACTGTTAGCAAAAGTCCAGATTTCATTTGGCTATCACCACTGTTTCTGCTCATGTCCTTTATCTGTTCGAGAGCCTCATCCAGAACCCCACAGTGCATTTAGGCCATAACACTGTGATGCATTCTGTGTCCTCTAAGTAACTTGAGAGTAGGGTTTTTCTCCTGTCTTTCGTTGCATGCCAGTGCTCTAGCACAGCACCTGGCATAAAGCAGGGACCTTAAGTTTAAAGTTTTCACTCTATCCCTAGTCACTTTTACTTGGTTCTTGTTTCTTTTACCTAGGAAAATTGATCAAGTCAAAAACCTAGCTGTTATCCTGATCCTTTCCTTTCTCTCACTCCTTTCACCAAATCCATCAGCTTCAAAGTACAATCAAAGGGAGTCTACCCATCTCCACATCTATCACCACCTAGGACCAAGCTACCGTTAACTACTGTTTAGAAGACTGCTTCTCTCGTCTGTGCAATCCTCTGTATCAAACCCAAAAGGGATTTCTGAATTACAGAATCATGTCACTCTCCTGTTTACAGCCCTGCAATGATCCTCTACTGCACTCTGAATGAGATACAAACTCCTTGCATAGCCTACTACATCACCTTTCATGATCTGCCCCTCCTCCCTTTGCAACCTCACTGCATCTTTCTTCCCACTGCCTTCCTCCATGCTCAAGCCACACTGGCCTTCTTTTGGTTCTTCAAGCACATCAAGCTCATCCCTGTCCCAGGAACGTTATGTGAGCTGCGACTTTGACCTGGAATGTTTCTCCCCAATTCCCATCATTCAGTATTCAGATTAAATCTACCCTGCTAAGAGAGGCTTTTTCCAACCACAATTACATCATCCTACTCTAATTTTCTGCACTGCACTTCTGTTTGCTTGTTTACTGTTTCTCTCCTTTAACTAGAATATAGCTGATATGGGAAGTTACACAGGTGTTACACAAACATTAACGTTCATCAAGGTGTATAATTAAGGTATGTGCACTTCATTTTATATAAGTTATACCTCAACAATATGTAAAGAATAAAAACAACCAAATAAAATCTATTAAAATTAGAGGCTTTATACATCTGGTTTACTGTTAAATCCCCAGTTCTTGGAACAGTCCCTGGTGCATAAGAGACAATAATTTAAAAAAAAAAAAGGACTATGCAAAATGACAGTCAAAAGTACAAGGGGGAAAAAATGTGCATGTGTACAAGGGTGACAGCATCGATATGAGACAATGACCGCCAGCATGACTTCACCTGAAGATGCAATCAAGAAGATTCTCCCTCAGCATGAGATTATGCTAACCATAACTATAGGTCAATTCAATCAGTAAGAAGGTACAGTTAGGACCTACAACATGCCTAGCACAGTGCTGGGTATTCTGGAGTCACTGGTGAATTTTTAAATGGCCCCAAAATATAAAGACCCTCTGGAGAAGTAATGAGAGCAAAAAGGACAAATAAACACCTGCTACCCTTAATGACACTGAAGTTCTTTCATTTATTATGCTTGATAACTTGAACTAACCTGAATCCTTCAACAAACCAAGTACCAACTCTATCACTGATTTCTTGTGCTAAGATAAACTGACTATGCCACTCATACAACAGAACACGTGACCTGAAGTAGAGGCAAAGGGAAGGCAACACTTGACGAGAGAAAAGGCTTCTTCTCTTACAGGACTTTGTAGAATCATGGACACCCTTTTTTTCTGCTCCATCATATTGAAGTCCTGGCGAAGGTCTGGTGCCATGTTCCTCTCTCGTAGGTACTCTGGATTATTCTCATCCACCCTATCGAAGTATCTCTCCTTGTGAGGAGCTGTGGTCGGGGGTGGTGAGGTCACCACTGCAGCCCGTGTATCACCATTCATGGCACAATCTTTCTAGGTTCCTAAAATCAAAATAAAAGAAATTATCATCTTAAAACAATATCCAACAGCATTTCATCAAAGCACCACATCAGCCTGATAAATGCTGTCTTCATAAGAGGGTCACTCTAATTTACTCAACAGCCAGGGTCTTGGCCTGTGAAGCTTCTTTGTGTCTCGGAAGCATGTGGCTGATCAGCATCTCCCACCCTTGCACTAACCATGGGCACTTCTGTCCTTACCACTGTTCAGCAAATAAAAGGAGAACAATCGACAAGCTATTACGTCTACTCTAAAATGAACAGGACAGTAAACTTTTGACCACATATTTAAAGTCATGAGACTGTCTCATACAGACAGGGCCTGCTAAAAGCAAATAGTTCATTTCTGGAGAAATCTGATTTGATATGTTTCACAAACAGGTATCAATAGTGGGTTTGCAAAGGAGTCTCCAACAGATAACAGAGAGAAGCTACTCACACAACTGTATTCATGCAAATGGGAAATGCTCCTCATCGGTACACCTGGTCTAAAGAACACTGGCAGGTACTGCGAATGCCAACGCACCTCAGTTTAAGAATAACTTAAAAGATGCCAAGATGGCTCAAATTTACAAGTCTGTTGATATGGCTACTTATTTTACATTAACTTTAATCCCAATCTTTTATTTGAAATATATTCAAACCCTAAATTAAGTTCATCTTTACTAAATCTCTAAATACCATCTTCACTGAGCATACAAACTGCTCAATTTCTATTCAGTTTTTATAAAACCTTGAACAATAGCTTTAAGAATATATGTGCAGGGACTGCAGGGGTAGTTCAGTGGTAGAATTCTTGTCTGCCATGTGGGAGACCTGGGTCCAATTTCCAGTCCAAACACTGTCAAAAAAAAGAAAAAAAACAAACAAGCAAAACAAACAAAAATTCAACAAATGGTGCTGCAATTACAGGATACTCACGTGGAAAAAAGAATGAAATGTGATCCCACCATACAACAAACAAAAAAAGAATGTATGTGTAGTTCTAAGCACCCATTATGTGACTCATGTGCTAGGCAGCAGATATATAAAAATTACTTAGATATGGCCCACAATTTCAGGATAGCTGGACTCGAAATTTAGGAGGGCAGCTGGACTCACTCTGAAAGGCAGAGGTGCTGATTTGGGAGCCATCAGCATAGACATGGTAGCAAGAGAGGAGAGAAACTTGTCCAGCAGAAGACTATAAATTGAGAAGGAGAACTAGCACCCAGAACAGTTTTTAGCACATAGTGGGTGGGTAAATAAAAAGGAAAAGATAGAGACAAGACAAGAAAGAAGCTTAGAAGTCACAGGCTGAGAGTTTTCATGGAGAGTGACTGCCTGATAAATCAAACAACGTAGAAGTTAAAAATGGTTACGTAAAAATTAATCCCAAAAGGATCATAGGTCTAAATTTAAGAGTAAAAACTACAAAAATCTCAGAAAAAAAAAAAAAGAGTAAATCCTCATGACCTTGGCTTATACAAAGTGTTTGTACAAGCATAACTGGAGATATTGTGGGTTTACTTCTAAACCACTGCAATAAAGTATCACAATAAAGAGAATCACACATTTTTTTTTATTTCCCAGTACACAGAAAAACTGTTTACACTGTAAGTGTGCAATAGCTATGTCTAAAAAATACATTATTGCTAAAAATGCTAACCATCATCTAAGCAATCTTTTTGTTGGTGGAGGGCTTTGCCTCAAAGTTGACAGCTGCTGACTGCTCAGGGTGGTGACTGCTGAAGGCTGGGGTAGTTGTTCACAATTTTTCAAAATAAGACAACAATGAAGTCTACTGCATGGATTGACTCTTCCTTTCACAATAGAGTAGAACTTCTTTCAAAATTAGAGTCAATTCCCTCAAATCCTGCCACTGCCTTATCAACTAAGTTGATATATTATTCTAAATCCTTTGTTGTCATCTCCACATTGTATCATCTCCACAATGTTCACAGCATTTTCACCAGGAGTAGATTCCATCTCAAGAAACCACTTTCTTTGCTCATCCTTAAGAAGCAACTCCTCATCCTCATCCATTAAAGTTTTATCACAAGAGTGTAGCAAATCAGTCACATCTTCAGGCTCCACTTCTAATTCTAGTTCTCTTGCTATTTCCACCACATCTGTAGTTACTTACTCCACTGAAGTTTTGAAGCCCTCAAAGTCATCCACGAGCATTGGAATCAACTTCTTCCAAATTCCTATTAATTTTGCTACTGTGACCTGCTCCGATGAATCATGAATGTTCTCAACAGTAACGAGAATGGTGAATCCTTTCCAGAAGGTTTTCAATTTACTTTGCCGAGATCCATTTAGAAGAATCACTATGTATGGCAGCTGTCACCTTATGAGATATATTTCTTAACAAATAAAACTTGAAAGTCGAAACAACTCCTTGATCCATGGGCTGCAGAATGGATGTTGTGCTCCCTGGCATGGAAACAATATTCATCTCATAGTATATCTCCATTGGCGCTCTTAGGTGACCAGGTAAACTGCCTATGAGCATAATATTTTGAAAGGAATCTTTTATTCTGAGCAGTAGGTCTCAACAGTGGGCTTAAAATATTCAGTAAACCATTTCGTAAACAGATGTGCTATCATACAGGCTTTACCATTACATTTATGAAGCTTTGAGACCAGGCATTGAATATTCCTCTCTAGTTAGGAAAGTCCTAGAGGGTATCTTCTCCCAATAGAGAAGGCTGTTTTGTCTACACTAAAAATCTGTTGTTTACTGTTGCCACCTTCATCAATTATCTTAGCTAGATCTTCTGAATAACTTACTGCAGCTTCTATATCAGCCCTTGTCACTTCACCTTGCACTTTTACATCATAGTGACGGCTTCTTTCCTTAAACTTCATGAACCAGTCTTCATTACCTTCAAACATTTCTTCTGTAGCTTCCTCACCTCTCTCAGGCTTCACAGAATTGAAGAGTTAGGCCCTTGCTCTGGATTAGTCATTGGCTTAAGGAAATGTTGCAGCTGGTTTGATCTTATATCCAGACGACTAAAACTTTCTCCTTATCAGCAATAAGGCTGTTTTACTTTCTTACCAATTGTATGTTCACTGGAGTAGCACTTTTAATTTCTTCAAGAACTTTTCCTTTGCATTTACAACTTGGCTAACTATTTAGCCCTAGAGCCCTAGATTTTGGCCCCTCCCCACTTTCAACAAGATGTCCTCACCAAGCTTAACCATTTCGAGCTTTTGATTTAAAATGACAGAAGAGTGACCCTTCTGTTCACCTGAAGGGGCCATTGCAGGGTTACTAAATGGCCTACTGCCCATACTGTTGTGTCTCAAGGACCAGAGAGGCTCAGCAAGACAGAGAGAGATGGGGGAACAGCCAGTTGGTAGACAAATCAGAACATATACAACATTCATTGATTAAATTATGGTCTTACACAGCAGCAGCTTGTGGCACCACAAAACAATTAAAAGAGTAACACTAAAGATCACAGATCACCATAAAAGATAAAATAATAATGAAAAAGTCTGAAAAATTGGGAGAATTACCAAAATGTGACACAAAGACATGAAGTGAACATGTGCTAGACTTGCCCAATGTAGGCTTGCCACAAACCTACAATTTGTTAAAATCACAATACCTGCCTATACAGGACATCAAAAGGAAAAGCAACAAATGAAAGTCTGGACAAGATAGACCAGCTGCAATCCCACCCAGAACAAAGACCCCCAAGCCGTGGAGGCCAGGGCCCCTCCCCCACAGGCTGGTTCCTGGTGAGGAAAGGAAAGAGACTTTACTGACAGCAAGGAGCTGAGCTCAACCCAGCTCCAACTGGGGAATCAACAAATTCTGACTACTAAAAATAGACTCCCAGCTCCGTTGAACCTCCAGTAAAAGGTGAGAGGCTGCTGGTTTTTGCCCCGGAACAGATGGGGAAAAGAGAAATGAGACAAAATAAAGTGTCAGTGGCTAAGAGACTTTAAACAGAGTCGAGAGGTTATCCAGGGGGTTATTCTTACACATTGCATAGATATCCTTTTTTAGTTTAAAGCATATTAGCCTAGAGGGAAGTACCCAAAACAATAGAGCTGTGTTACAGTAACCATGTTTCCTGAAGATGACTGTATAATGATACAGCTTTCATAATGTGACTGTGTGACTATGAAAACTTTGTGTCTGATGCTCCTTTTATGTACAGTGTGGACAGATAAGTAAAACATATGGATTAAAAATAAATAAATGGGGCAGGCCACGGTGGCTCAGCAGGCAGACTTCTTGCCTGCCATGCTAGAGACCTGGGTTTGATTCCCGGTAGCCCATACAAAATAAATAACTAAATAGGGGAACAAATATTAAAATTAAATATATATATATATATTGAGTAGATGGAAATACTAGTGGTCAATGAGTGGGGGGGTAGGGGTATGGCATGTATGAGTTTTTTCTTTTTATTTCTTTTTCTGCAGTGACACAAACGTTCTAAAAAATTATCCTGGTGATGAATATACAACTATGTGATGATATTGTGAGCCAATGATTTTACACCATGTATGGAATGTTCGTATGTTAAGAATGCATGTTTGCACATTGTTTTATCAGTAAAAATTTTTTAAAAATAGTATATAGAAACACTAAAAAAAAAAAAAATGTGAAAGCCACCAAGGGATCTTAGTCACAAAGAGAAAGTGCACAAAAGAATCACCCAGTTGAACTTGGCCTAAATTCCTAACAAGTAAAATCATAAGATATAAAAATAATTATTTTTTTCACAAAATAAGAATAAAAATTAAAAAGTAATTATCTTAAGCTGCAAAAAGCTGTGGGGTGGTTTATTATGCTGCACTAGATAACTGAGACGTTACTGATGGTGACAGGAGAAGACAGATGACAGCAGCTGGAACTGTATGCCAAGCATTGCCATTTCCTAGTATTTGAACCTCTCAACTCCACTACTTGTTGACAGACTATTCTTTTCCTCATTTTATAAATGCGGGAACAAATCACTCAGCTGGGATTCAAACTCAGACAGTCTGGCTTCAGAGCTTTTGTTCTTAACTTCTGAGCCATACTGCCAACAACGACAATGATGATGATGATAATGGTGATGGTGATGACTGGTGGCAACAGCAGCAGTGGCAGCAGCCGCAAGAGAATCTACAAAACACAGAGGAGCAATGTCTCTAAGGATAGAAAGGGATGGAATCAAGGCATAGGAACAGGAGGAACAGGAGGTTGCACAGTATGAATATGGGCTAGTGCTGTCAGCTTTTTCACGGGCAGATGAATTACCTAGAATTCCTATTAAGAGAGAAATTCAGATTAGTGGGTGTGCCAGTTTGAAAGGATTTATGTACCCTAGAAAAGCCATGTTTTAATCCTAAACAACCGTGTAGGAGCAATGGTTTCTTCTAATCCCTATCCAGTACTATAGGCTGGAAACTTGATTAGGTTATCTCCATGGAGATGTGGCTTGATCAGATGCACATATGTCTCCACCCATTCTGCCTGGGTCTTGATTAATTTACTGAAATCTTACAAAAGAGGAGACATTTTGGAAAGAGTTCCTTTTGAAAATGAGGAGAGAATGCTGTAGAACCACAAAGCAGAGAGTCTACCACCCACCTACTTTTTGGAGATGAAGAAGGAAAACACCTCCTGGGGAACTTCACTTAAGAGGCCTGGAAAGAAAGCCAGCAGAAATCGCCATGTTCGCCATGTGCCCTTCCAGCTGAGAGAGAAACCCTGAACTTCATCAGCCTTCTTGAACCAAGGTATCTTTCCCTGGATGCCTTAGATTGGACATTTCTATAGACTTGTTTTAATTGGGACATTTTCTCAGCCTTAGAACTGTAAACTAGCAAGTTGTTACATTCCCCTTTTTAAAAGCCATTTTGTTTCTGTATATTGCATTTGGCACCTAGTAAACTAGAACTGCGGGTCTGGGGTGAAGCTGGAGATTCTGCATGCCTCATAAGCTCCCAGGTAATACCAAAGCTGCTGGTCCTTGGACCACAATTTGAATAGCAAAGTTTTAAAGACCAGTTGGTTTATATACAAAATATATTTTTATTGTGGTGCCAAGCACCAAAGAATCCATTGAAGAAAACAAATTTTTTTTCCTCGAAGAAAAAATCAATTTGGATATTGCTCTTTTGAAATCTAAAGATACAGCAGAACTAAAAGTATGCTTAATGTGTCACTATTTCAAGAGTTTAAAGACAAAGTCGAAAAATGACAAATCCATCAATGATTTAGACACAGTCTTTAAAACTGGCTCCTCAATAGATATAGGACAGAGACTGGGTGACAGAAAAAGGGTAGAGATTGGGTAACTGTAGCTGAAGGGATACAGAATGTGCAACGGGACTGATTTGCAAAAATTCAGAATGGATAGCACAATACTACCTGATTGTAGTGCAATAATGTAAGTACACTGAATGAAGCTGAATGTGAGAATGATAGAGGGAGGAGGACTGGGGGCACATATGAAACCAGAAGGAAAGACAGAGATAAAGACTGAGATGCTATAATCTAGGAATGCCTAGAGTGTACAAATGATAGTGACTAAATGTACAAATTAAAAAATGTTTTTGTATGAGGAAGAACAAAGATCAACATTGCAGGGTGTTGAAAACAGATGGTCATTCATATCTTACAACTTCAAGCTGTGTATGAGACTAAAGCAAGAAATGACTGTTTAGTACAAAATTTGCATTTTGACTAGTACGTTTCCTAATTTAACTTATATGGACAGTTTAATTGCACACCGTAAGTACATGGAACCTTGAATAAGGCATGAGATTTTGTTGGTTTGTCCAGGTTAGTGTGATGCCCCAATAAATCCCAGAGTGATTTTAACAGTGAATAAAGAGGTCTTTTCAAAGTCCCCTTGGGAGAAAGAGGGAAAAATTCAACTTCCCCATTTGGAGAATTCCTGATATTCTCACAAGCAGTGGGGACAACCAAATCAATAAGCTGAGCCCTCAATTTTGGGGTTTGCCCCTATGAAACTTATCCCCACAAGGACTGGCTAAGCCTACTTAGAATTAGGCCTAAGAATTACCCCTAGAGAACCTCTTTTGTTGTTCAGATGTGGCCTCTCTCTCTCTCAGCTGACACGGCAAGCAAACTCACTGCTCCCCCCTCCTCTACGTGGGATATGACTCCCAGGGGTATAAACCTCCCTGGCAACGTGGGACAGAAATCCTAGGATGAGCTGGGACTTGGCATCAAGGACATGAGCTCAAACAAAAGGGGAAGAGAGAAATGAGACAAAATAAAGCACCAGTGGCTGAGAGATTTCAAACAGTTGAGAGGTTATCCTGGAGGTTATTCTTACACGTTATATAGATATCCCCTTTTTAGTTTATGGTGTATTAGAGTGGCTAGAGGGAAGTCCATGAAACTGTAGAGCTATGTTCCAGTAGCCTTGTTTCTTGAAATGATTGTATAATGATACAGCTTTCGCAATGTGACTGTGTGATTGTTAAAACCTTGTGTCTGATGCCCCTTTTATCTACAGTATGGACATATGAGTAAAACATATGGATAAGAAATAAACAAATAATGGGGGAACAAAAGTTAAAATAAATTGAGTAAACTGAAATAGTAGTGGTCAACGAGAGGGAGGGGTAAGGGGTGTGGCATGTATTTTTTGTTTTTTCTTTTTTCTTTTGCTGAAGAGATGCAAATATTAAAAAAAAAAATGATCATAGTGATTAATACAAAACTACGTGATGATATTGTGAGCCACTGATTGTAACCATGTCAAGAATGTTTGTATATTTGTTGTTTACAATAAAATTTAAAAAAAAAACAAACTGCCTCCTTTCCAAAGGTACCCTTTTAAGATTTTTTAATTTTTTTTTATTTTAATCCAGTTTGATCCTAAAAAATGACCCAAAGGAAAAAAACAATAAAAGTTGTCTGGCAATACTTCTTCACTGAATATATATGAAGCTGAATATTCTAGGCCAATAATAATACCCTATAGCAGTGTTGTTGTTTTTTAAAAAAGAAAGGATATACAGCATTATGATTTCCTGATCACTACATTAATCTCAATTTTAGGCCATTTTAATCAGTAAATAAAGACATGATGTTCTAGTTTGACAGCTGCCAGAATGCAATATACCAGAAACAGAATGGCTTTTAAAAGAGGAATTTAATAAGTTGTTAGTTTACAGTTCTAAGGCCGAGAAAGTGTCCCAATCAAAACAAGTCTATAGAAATGTCCAATCTAAGGCATCCAGGGAAAGATACCCTGGTTCAAGAAGGCTGACAACGTTCAATGTTTCTCTCTCAGCTGGAAGGACACTTAGCGAACATGGCAGCATCTACTGGCTTTCTCGTGGCTCTACAAAAAAGGGACTCTCTCCAAAATGTTTCCTCTTTTAAAGGACTCCAGCAAGCAACTCCACCTTCAGTGGGTAGAGACACACCTCCATGGAAATCATCTAATCAAAAGTTACCACCCACAGGGTGGGCCACGGTGGCTCAGCAGGCAAGAATGCTTGCCTGCCATGCCAGAGGACCCAGGTTCGATTCCCAGTGCCTGCCTATGTAAAATTAAAAAAAAAAGTTACCACCCACAATTGGGTGGGTCACATCTTCATGGAAACAATCAAAATGCTCCCATTCAGCAATACTGAATGAGGATCAAAGGGCATGGCTTTTCTGGGGTCCACCAAAGATTCATACCGGCACACATGAGGTACATTTTAGAAGTAACTGTAACTTCTGGTTCCCAGAGCAGACTGAAAGCAAAGAATCTTCATAAAACCAATATGTTAAAGAAAAGATAGTGACAGTTTTCCTTTTATTACAAATTGCCATATAAATGGAAAAAAATAAAGATTAAAGACCAGATAGATCTACATTTCATTCCCTTAATAAGGAAGTCAATAAACTTAAATCAAAGTCAAAGTATAAAAGGAAAAATATACATGCAAAAAAACATTTCTGGCAACATAATTTAGAATATTTTAAAAAGTAGGAACAATCTGAACGTCCAGCAATAAATTAATGGCTGTAATATAATCATTAAAATCTGCTCACTATAACATTATGAAACTATGGTGGTTCTTCAGCAAATTATTATATATGAAAGACTACCATAAAGCAAGTGAAAAAATACAAAATTTCCTAGTCTGTTATGGAATGTCCTCAATACTCCATGTATTATTATACACAGACAACATGATATAATGGTAAATAAGTTTGATTGAATTTTGAGTAAGGTGACTACCATAAGTATGGATGAATCTTTCCCTCAATATTCTATAATTCTGCTATAATTTTACATGTGGAGTAAATTTTAGGATTTCACCATGAGCATTTGTTGATATCTTTATTGATGAACCCTCTGGAAACAACATTTTCCAAAAGTAAGTATAACAAACATCCAAGAGAGAGAAAGGTCTGGATGGCCCATGACAAATAAACTCCACCTGCCCACAGGACATTCCTCCAAGTCTCTCCTCTCCAATGAAATCACTCTCACCTACAGAATATTGCTCACCTGGTGGCCTCCTAATTGCCTTTTCTAGTTCTGGTCTCCTAAAAAAAACACAACAACCCATTCTCTACAAGGCAGCCAGAGAGAGATTTAAAATCTAAGTCAAACCATGTCATTCACTCTTCTGCCTAAAACCAGGTAACTAATACGTGGACCCTAACTGGACCCTCAGTCAAACAAACTAAAATAAAACTTTAAAAACGATATTTGAGATCATTAGAAATTTGAACACTAACTGAATTTTGATAGTATTAAGGAAATACTGTTTAAAACTTTGGATGTGAAAATCTTTACTATTATAATTACATTAGACACTCAGAAATATTTATGGACGAAATAGTACAATGTCTGAAAGGTGCCTCAAAATTCATGGGTGGGTGGAATGGGAGTAGGGATCTTACAAAGACTGGCCATGAGCTAATAACTGTTGCAGCCGGAGACAGGAAAAAGTAGGGTTCACTCCTGTCTTTTTGGTACACACTTGAAATGCTGTCTTCTTGGTACATGTCTGAAAAACATGTTCCTCACTGCCCTTGGTATAAAATGCCACCAGACACTATACAAGCTGACCTCAGCTTGCCTCCTCTAGAACATATCTCAGCATGTTCTTTCCAGACTGATTTTACCAATATTGGCACAAAAGGATATCTGAAGATTGACATCCCTTTTCTAATGTCCCACAAGATATCACTCTGCCTATAAAGTACATTATTGACTTAGATATAACAAAGGGTGTCCTGGAATATTTCTTCTCAGTAGAAGTATTCCAGTCCCAGATAATCCATCCTCACTTACGTGTAACTAAACCTTAGGCAATTAGATATTTTAGACAAATTTTTGTTTCTCTAAAGTATCTAATGACCTAACTCTGAGGCTTTTAGAGAGATTCAATTATTTCTTGGCCTCTCTCTTCTGGCACAGATACTTTACTAATAACATTTACTAATTACATTCCAGTGCTCACTGATTTACTCTGAATTTCCAGAGCCAGAACACTCAGACCAAGTAAGTCTGAGTAAGACTTACTTCTTAGTAAGACGGTGACCACTAACGGAACTCTCTAGGTAAAGCACCTGAGAGAAGTCCCAGAGGCTTTGTCAAGATTTCTAAATGTTCTGAAAACATTTCTCAGAAACCAAAATGACTGCCAGGTAATAATGAATGATTGCTCCATGGAAAATAAAACAGGCAATATCAAACATGTTCATGTAATAATAAAAGTGGGAGCCACTGCTGGTGTCCTTGGTCACCTGACACTCCACTCCCTGGAATTGTCAATAGAAGAACAGCAAAACAAGTGACTTCCACAATGCCTTCCTTTGTTTCTAGAAACTCCTGAGGAATAATATATTTCCACAGGAGCTACTTTCCAAATTATGTGTAAAGTACCAGAGATGATAAGATACAAAACAAGTAGGAGATGATAGATGAATAAATGTAATAAAATACTCTTGGTGCTAGGGCAGAAAACTACATATGTATCAGCAGGGGGAAAGTGTCCATTGGTGGGAGGGAGAAAAAGAGAGAAGTGCTTTAGAGCTAAGCAGGTGTTGGCCCGGTGGCTGAGGAAGGCAGAGACCCCGGGTGAGTGGACATCTACTGAGCTTCAAAGAGGACCGTGAGCAGCAGGAGCAGGGGACAACAGAGCAGCAGGCAGCTTTCCTTTTTCTTTATGCGTAGGGCTGGCATTCAGTTAGTATTCAACAGATTTCAAAAGGCTTAACTATACTATTCTCTCTCTTCAATTCTTTCAGCTCTGACTCATTCTCAGGACCCAACCCTAATGTCTCCTGTTCTCTGAAGCTTTCCCCAAGCCCGAGTGTGGCACTTGACCTCTGTGTTCCAAAATACATTATTCCTACCTTTTACCACAATTTTCAACAAAACCAACTAATTGTGTATATGCTTGCTCCATCACCAGTTTTACAGGCCCATGAAGAAAAGGGACAATAAATTTCTCATTCATTTTGTAACCCCAGTTCTGGGAGAGTGTTTCATACACAGCAGAGACTTAATAGAGACTCTGTTCTTAAAGGAGAGGATTTGCAACAAGAGACGGTCTAACCACTCAGGAAGGAAAGGCTGCCAGAGGTTTGCATCAAGAATGAAAGTGCAGTGTTAGGATATACTCGAGGACAGAAGACAGAGACTTTACTGGCCGAAGTGAAATATTTTAGATAGGCGTGGAGGAACAGAAGGAACACTGACGGCCAAGCCCTGGTAGGGTGTGGCCCAGGGAGAGGGCTGGGAGTAGAACTGCACAGGCAGTGTGCACTCTGTCCAACGTCCAAGCTGGGAGAGTAGGAAAGACACAGAAGCTCTGCCAGAAATTCACTACAAACTCCCAGAAACTTAAGATCCTTGAAGGGGTACAGGTCCAGTCAACGAAAGGGAAAAACAGAATCCTTAACAACTACTCACGAGAGACAGCACAAGGTCTGAGCCCCACTCCCACTAAAACAGAACACAACCATACTAAGTTATAACCCACCATCGCTTGCATTACAACCCAGGTCTCCACTTCCCTTAAGGAGAAACACCCACCTTATGCCTAAGGTTCTTCTTCCTTACTTCAGGCTGACTGAGCTCACCCCCCTTGGAATATGTGAGCTCAGGAAAAGCCTTTAATCACTCTGATCGGATCACTTCTATTCCTGTGTCTCAGGGATGTTCTCTTGCAGATGAAACTGCTCAGAGGCCACTGTGGAGTGCAATGCTTCCAGAAAGATTATTTCATTCTAACAACCTGGGAAGTGTCCCTCATTCGCAGATGAAGAAGCTGACAGAATCATAATGTAAGCCTAAGGCCACCCTCTCCAAATGCTACCCCTTCCACTGCAGCATGTGACGCTGGAAAAGAGCAAGTGGCACTGAGGCCAGCCAGGTGGTTCTTCGCTACCTTCCCACCACTCACACAGCAAACACTCACTGGTGTATTAAATGAAGGAATGGTAAAAGAAAGCAAAATTATTTTACATTACTGATTTGCTCTTACAAAATTTGCTTTTATTCAAAAAAAATTCTATTTCAAGTGACATCCAGTACCTTCAGATGGCAAGTGACCAAATACCTATCAGCATACTCTTAATTACTTTCAAGAAGAGATTCCCAAATCAGAACGCAATGAAGATTTCAGGGGAGAAATCTGGGAGAGTTAATTTTTTATTTGGTGTCTCAGAAATTTAACAAATAACTAACCCAAGAGGGTGTCTAGTCTAGTTACCACATTAACTCATATGGTCTAAGTCAAGTCATATTCCGTCAACAACTACAGACAGAAAAACACAGAACTCAACTTTAATCTCTGAGACAAGGTCAACCACTCTCCCCATTTCAACTCCTTCATTGGATAGTTACTGTTCCTCAATTAACATAATTATTTTTATTTTTAATTATGCTTTTACTGAAGTAGGTAAATGAGTCTTTCAAAATTCACTGTTTACTGAAACAGAACTTTTCCCAAATTTCATTCCATCAGGGTGGCTTCACATGAAACGGTTTTAGTTGGGTTTTTGTTTGTTCTTCCTGGAAGAAGTAAAACGGGAAGTTTGTCAGGGTGGTAGGTAAGGAATAATCTAACTCCAGAAACAAACAGGCAGTTTTTTCAGTTCATTCAGCAACTAAATATCCCAATTTGTGAAGTAACTGGTTCCTGCGGGGACACAAGTGATAAAAGGAAGCTTTGAAGATACTAGTTAGCCACGGCTAATAAACAAGAACAATATAATTGTTGAGTACACTAAAAAAAAAAAAAACCGTATATATATTCTGTACGCAGATGTTGAAACATGAGTTACTTTATTAACTCTGGGTTTTTGAAGGTGGTGCCAGGTTTTCCTTTTAAGAACCAGGCAGGAAACATTTAAAATCACAAGAGTAAATGTAAATTAAGATCCTGCCAAAAAAAAATTCCTGCCAAAATGTACGCTCTCTGAAAAGCAAGTATACCTGCTGACAACACTTAAAACTCTTTATGCTATCAAATCCTTATGAGCACACAAATTTTAGATGGCCCAGTTTTCACTAAATAATGATATACTGTTAAGTAAAAAAAAGGCAACATACAGTGTATATATGGTACTTTGGTAGGGGAAGGAAGGGAACAGGAAACATACTTGTATTTACACAAAGAAATGCAAGAAGAAAATACAAGAATCTTAAAATGGGGTGTTACCTGAAGGGGGGGGGAAAGGATCTGAATGGAAGGGGGATAGATATGGGTAGATATTATTCATGTTCACGTGTATGTGTATTTTAAACAGATACATTGCTTATTCAAAAAATATGATTTTTAAATAAAACACCATTAAAGAACATAAAATGATAAGTATCACTGAAAATATAAAATGAACAGAGTACATTTTATTTCTAGCAGCATATCAAACATTTGCTTAAGAATTTATAGTTTATAAGGTTATCTAAACAAATTCTGTTACTTAAGCATTTTGGTAGGGTGATCTTTTCTGGATTTTACAGGTGATAAAATGTAATTTCTGAAAGACTGTGTCTGACACTTGGTAGAACTAGTAAGTTAACAGAACTCTGAAGTTGAACTGAGAGAGCACAGGGTTAAATGAGCCCCTCAAAGTCTCTGCTCCAAAATGATTCTGTTCCTATCCTGTTCATTTAAGATGGGGTCATCCTTCAGATTTGCCCTGCTCATTTAAGATGGGGTCATCCTTCAGATTTGCATTGGTTCCAGTTCACAGTTAGGACTTCCATTTTACAAAAGCACCAGAGTGCTTGCTCCCTCAGCACAAACGGGCGTCTCAGTCTATAAAGAAATCGAATACACATGGTGCATCTCCCTTCTGGGATTAGGAATTAAGAGGCCATGTTAATTGCTGAAGAATGGGACACTTATCTTAATTGGCCTTGCAGTTTTGTGAACACAGCACATCTTCCTACTAGAAGAGACTGAGCAGGATGTGTACATTCTTACAGTGGATTAGATATACACAGTGTACAGTACATAGTATACTCAATAATCTTGCATTGTGTCTGGTGTACAGTTAAGTGCAATAAAAGTCTGTGGAATAAAAAGTAAACTGAGGAGTTTGTAGATCAGGTATGGAACTGTTATGAATTGAATTGCGTCCCCCAAAAAGATATGTTCAAGTCCTGACCTCCAGTCCCATGAAAATCCCCCATTTGTAAAGAGGATCTTTGAAGAAGTTGTTTAATCGAGGTCAAAGCAGATTAGGTGGGCTCTAATCCAATATGGCTGGTGTCCTTATAAGAAGAGGAAATCTGAACAAAGACAGACAAACAGAAGACAGCCATGTAACAGAGGCAGAGATTGTATTATGTCATGAGCCAAAGAACAGCAAGTCACCACTGAAACCCAACTGACTTCAGAGGAAGCACGGTCCTGCCAACACCTTGGTTTCAGACATCTAGCCTCCAGAACTGTGAGACAATAAATTTCTGTTGTACGCTGTTGCTGCAGGCCTAACAAGCTAAGAGGGACCCTAGAGCCTTTCTAATTTCTGATCACTGAATGAGGGTAGTGCTCCTGGCATCCTGGAAAATCAATGTTGTAAAGGTCACAGCAATAGATTAGGTCAGATTACTTCATTTTAAAAGTAGGAAACTGAGGCTCAGAGCAGGGGAGAAGACTGTCCTGGGTACATAGGGAGTCAGTGGTAGAGAGTAGCAGTATGATATAGTGGGCTCAAAGTCTATGCATAGACTCAGATCGAGGACAAGTCTAAAGTCCACTGTGCTATCTGCTAGCTGTATGATCCTGGATACAGTGCTTAACTTCTATGACTCAGTTTCCTCATCTATAAAATGGGTATAGCAATGGTGGCATTGAGGGATATGGTGAGAAGCAGAAAGGATGTTGGGGAGCACTTATTAGAGTGTCTGGAAGACAGGAGACACTTGCTACAGGGTGGCTGTGATTACTGGTCAGGCCTAAGACCTGCTTTCCAGGCTACCAAACTGCTCCCTGGTCACAAGATTTTATTTTTCAGTGACAAGCAACTGAAAATTTCTGACTTCTGTCACAACTGCAACTGGCTTCAAAAATATACTAAAAAATATTGGTACCAATTAACCAAATTTGTTTCTCATTTTCATTATAGCTTTTCATCTGTCAATGTCCTAATACTTTCTAAAATACTGATGTGGAACAAATTTTCAAATGTACCTGAATTAGAAGCCAAAGGATGACTATCATTATTTTCATTGAATCAACATTCATTCATTCATCAAATTATTTACTGAGCACCTACTATATGGGGCAGCTATATGTCAGGCACTGCTCTCCAACAGAGATGTTTGGAACACATCAATAAGCAAAACAAAGATTTCTGCCTTCAGAGCACTTCTATTCTAGCTGAGTCAGGCAATATACCTAACAAGTAAGGAAATTACATAGTATGTCAGAAAGTGGTAAGTGCCAGAGGACCAGTCAAAGGACCACTCATAGAGAAGGGGACACCTAGGAAAAATTTGCAGGAAATGAGGGAGTGAAGCCAAGTGAATATTAGAAGGCTGCTCCAGAAAAGGAACCAGTTAGGGTAAAGGTCCTAAACTGAGGGTTGGCTTTTATCTGGGGGACAGAAGAGGAAGATAAAAATAAGTCGGTTTGAGGACTTCCGGAGAAGATGGCGGCTTAGTAAGACACGCGGGTCTTAGTTCCTCCTCCAGAACAGCTATTAGGGGAGTAGAAACGATACAGAACAGCTCCCGGAGCCACGACAGAGATCAAAAAGACAGTGTAGCCCATTCTGGAACAGCTGACTGGCTGGGAGAAACCGCTCCGGTGAGATCGCCGAGGGGCGCGGGCTTCTCCGGGCAGGGGTGGCAGTGGCCGGAGTCCCTCCCTCCCTCCTTCCCGGGCCGACTGGCAGAATTGGACAGGTGGTCCCCTCAAGCCGCAGCGGCTGGCACCCACCCCACACGCGGCCCCCCGGACCAGCTGAGAGAATTGGATCGGAGATCCCCAGGTCACAGAGAACAGTGACCGGAGTTCCTTCCAAACACGTGGCTTCCCGGTCCGGCTGGGAATGGTGCACTCCCCCGGGCCGCGGCAGCTGGCACCCTCCCGCCACGCTTGGCGCCCCAGGCCGGCTAGGAGATTCGGACGGGCGCTCTCCCGGGCTGCGGCAGCCAGCAACCCTCCCCGCATTCGGATCCCCGGGCCGACTGGGAGATTCGTATTGGCACTCTTCCAAGCCGCTTCGGCTGGCAAACCTCCCCCACGGCGAGAGTTTTTCAAAGTTAAAGGACCCACAGCACCTTTTACTGGTGGGACCCGCAGACAAACGAGTGCCACGAGTGCCACCTACTGGGCAGGATAAGAAAAACAGAACCCAGAGATTTCACAGAAAAATCTTTCAACCTGTTGGGTCCAACACCCAGGGAAATCTGACTAAATGCACAGATGCCAGCAGAAGATAACGGATCACGCTCAGAAAATTGAAAATATGGCCCAGTCAAAGGAACAGACCAATAGCTCAAATGAGATAGAGGAGCTGAGACAACTAATGCTGAATATACGAACAGAAATGGAAAACCTCTTCAAAAACAAAATCGATAAATTGAGGGAGGACATGAAGAAGACATGGGCTGAACAAAAAGAAGAAATAGAAAAACTGAAAAAACAAATCACAGAACTTACGGAAGTGAAGGATAAAGTAGAAAAGATGGAAAAAACAATGGATACATACAATGATAGATTTGAAGAGACAGAAGATAGAATTAGTGATTTGGAGGATGGAACATCTGAATTCCAAAAAGAAACAGAAACTATCAGGAAAAGAATGGAAAAATTTGAACAGGGGATCGGGGAACTGAAGGACAATATGAAGCGCACAAATATACGTGTTGTGGGTGTCCCAGAAGGAGAAGAGAAGGGAAAAGGAGGAGAAAAACTAATCGAAGAAATTATCACTGAAAATTTCCCAACTCTTATGAAAGACCTAAAATTACAGATCCAAGAAGTGCAGTGCACCTCAAAGAGAATAGACCCAATTAGGCGTTCTCCAAGGCACTTGCTAGTTAGAATGTCAGAGGTCAAAGAGAAAGAGAGGATCTTGAAAGCAACAAGAGAAAAACAATCCATCACATACAAGGGAAACCCAATAAGACTATGTGTAGATTTCTTAGCAGAAACCATGGAGGCGAGAAGACAGTGGGATGATATATTTAAATCACTAAAAGAGAAAAACTGCCAACCAAGACTCCTATATCCAGCAAAATCGTCCTTCAAAAATGAGGGAGAAATTAAAACATTCTCAGAACAAAAGTCACTGAGAGAATTTGTGACCAAAAGACCAGCTCTGCAAGAAATACTAAAGGGAGCACTAGAGTCAGATACAAAAAGACAGAAGAGAGAGGTATGGAGAAGAGTGTAGAAAGAAGGAAAATCAGATTATGATGTACATAATACAAAAGGCAAAATGGTAGCAAAATATTATCCAAACAGTAATAACACTAAATGTTATTGGACTGAATTCCCCAATCAAAAGACATAGACTGGCAGAATGGATTAAAAAACAGGATCCCCTAGCAAATTGAATCCAACAACACATTAAAAGAATTATACATCATGACCAAGTAGGATTCATCCCAGGTATGCAAAGATGGTTCAACATAAGAAAATCAATTAATGTAATACACCATATCAACAAATCAAAGCAGAAAAATCACATGATCATCTCAATTGATGCAGAGAAGGCATTTGACAAGATTCAACATCCTTTCCTGTTGAAAACACTTCAAAAGATAGGAATACAAGGGAACTTCCTTAAAATGATAGAGGGAATATATGAAAAACCTACAGCTAATATCATCCTCAATGGGGAACAATTGAAAACTTTCCTCCTAAG
Source organism: Tamandua tetradactyla (assembly GCF_023851605.1). Taxonomy (NCBI): domain Eukaryota; kingdom Metazoa; phylum Chordata; class Mammalia; order Pilosa; family Myrmecophagidae; genus Tamandua; species Tamandua tetradactyla. The sequence continues at coordinate 2,741,471 of NC_135345.1, read as the reverse complement.
ATCAGGAACAAGACAAGGATGTCCACTATCACCACTATTATTCAACATCATGTTGGAGGTTCTAGCCAGAGCAATTAGACAAGAAAAAGAAATACAAGGCATCAAAATTGGAAAGGAAGAAGTAAAACTACCACTGTTTGCAGACGATATGATACTATACGTCGAAAACCCGGAAAAATTCACAACAAAACTACTAGAGCTAATAAATGAGTACAGCAATGTAGCAGGTTACAAGATCAACATTCAAAAATCTGTAGCATTTCTATACGCTAGTAATGAACAAGCTGAGGGGGAAATCAAGAAACGAATCCCATTTACAATCACAACTAAAAGAATAAAATACCTAGGAATAAATTTAACTAAAGAGACAAAAAACCTATACAAAGAAAACTACAAAAATCTGTTAAAAGAAATCACAGAAGACCTAAATAGATGGAAGGGCATACCGTGTTCATGGATTGGAAGACTAAATATAGTTAAGATGTCAATCCTACCTAAATTGATTTACAGATTCAATGCAGTACCAATCAAAATCCCAACAACTTATTTTTCAGAAATAGAAAAACCAATAACCAAATTTATCTGGAAGGGCAGGGTGTCCGAATTGCAAAAAACATCTTGACGAAAAAAAACGAAGCTGGAGGTCTCACGCTGCCGGATTTTAAGGCATATTATGAAGCCACAGTGGTCAAAACAGCATGGTATTGGCATAAAGATAGATATATCGACCAATGGAATCGAATAGAGTGCTCAGATATAGAACCTCTCATTTATGGACATTTGATCTTTGATAAGGCAGTCAAGCCAACTCACCTGGGACAGAACAGTCTCTTCAATAAATGGTGCCTAGAGAACTGGATATCCATATGCCAAAGAATGAAAGAAGACCCGTATCTCACACCCTATACAAAATTAACTCAAAATGGATCAAAGATCTAAACATTAGGTCTAAGACCATAAAACAGTTAGAGGAAAATGTAGGGAGATATCTTATGAAACTTAAAATTGGAGGCAGTTTTATGGACCTTAAAGCTAAAGCAAGAGCACTGAAGAAGGAAATAAATAAATGGGAGCTCCTCAAAATTAAACACTTTTGCGCATCAAAGAACTTCATCAAGAAAGTAGAAAGACAGCCTACACAATGGGAATCAATATTTGGAAACGACATATCAGATAAAGGTCTAGTATCCAGAATTTATAATGAGATTGTTCAACTCAACAACAAAAAGACAGCTAACCCAATTACAAAATGGGAAAAAGACTTGAATAGACGAGGTGTCTATTTCCTCAGAGGAGGAAATACAAATGGCCAAAAGGCACATGAAGAGATGCTCAATGTCCCTGGCCATTAGAGAAATGCAAATCAAAACCACAATGAGATATCATCTCACACCCACCAGAATGGCCATTATCAACAAAACAGAAAATGACAAGTGCTGGAGAGGATGCGGTGAAAGAGGCACACTTATCCACTGTTGGTGGGAATGTCAAATGGTGCAACCACTGTGGAAGGCAGTTTGGCGGTTCCTCAAAAAGCTGAATATAGAATTGCCATACGACCCAGCAATACCATTGCTGGGAATCTACTCAAAGGAATTAACGGCAAAAACTCAAACGGACATTTGCACACCAATGTTTATAGCAGCGTTATTTACAATTGCAAAGAGATGGAAACAGCCAAAATGCCCATCAACAGACGAGTGGCTAAACAAACTGTGGTATATACATACGATGGAATATTATGCAACTTTAAGGCAGGATAAACTTATGAAGCATGTAATAACCTGGATGAACCTAGAGAACATTATGCTGAGTGAGTCTAGCCAAAAACTAAAAGACAAATACTGTATGGTCCCAATGATGTGAATCAACACTCGAGAATAAACTTGGAATATGTCACTGGTAACAGAGTTCAGCAGGAGTTAGAAACAGGGTAAGATAATGTATAATTGGAGCTGATGGGATACAGACTGTGCAATAGGACTAGATACAAAAACTCAAAAATGGACAGCACAATAATACCTAATTGAAAGTAATCATGTTAAAACACTGAATGAAGCTGCATCCGAGCTATAGGTTTTTGTTTTGTTTTGTTCTTACTATTATTACTTTTATTTTTTTTCTCTATATTAACATTCTATATCTTTTTCGGTTATATTGCTAGTTCTTCTAAACTGATGCAAATGTGCTAAGAAACGATGATCATGCATCTATGTGATGATGTTAAGAATTACTGATTGCATATGTAGAATGGTATGATTTCTAAAAAAAAAAAAAATGGATAGCACAATACTACCTAATTGTAATGTAATTATGTTAAAACACTGAATGAAGCTGCATCTGAGCTATAGTTGTTTTTTTTCTTATATATTTTTGTATTTTTTATTTTTATTTTTATTTTTTCTCTATATTATCATTTTATTTCTTTTTCTGTTGTCTTGCTATTTCCTTTTCTAAATCGATGCATATGTACTAAGAAATGATGATCATACATCTATGTGATGATATTAAGAATTACTGATTGCATATGTAGAATGGAATGATTTCTAAATGTTGTGTTAGTTAATTTTTTTAATTAATAATAAAAAAAATAGCAAAAGCAAAAAAAAAGAAAGTAGAAAGACAGCCTACACAATGGGAGACAATATTTGGAAACGACATATCAGATAAAGGTCTAGTGTCCAGAATTTATAAAAAGATTGCCCAACTCAACAACAAAAAGACAGCCAACCCAATTACAAAATGGGAAAAAGACTTGAATAGACGAGGTGTCTATTTCCTCAGAAGAGGAAATACAAATGGCCAAAAGGCACATGAGGAGATGCTCAATGTCCCTGGCCATTAGAGAAATGCAAATCAAAACCACAATGAGATATCATCTCACACCCACCAGAATGGCCATTATCAACAAAACAGAAAATGACAAGTGCTGGAGAGGATGCGGAGAAAGAGGCACACTTATCCACTGTTGGTGGGAATATCAAATGGTGCAACCAATGTGGAAGCCAGTTTGGCGGTTCCTCAATAAACTGAATATAGAATTGCCATACGACCCAGCAATACCATTGCTAGGTATCTACTCAAAGGATTTAAGGGCAAAGACACAAACGGACATGTGCACACCAATGTTTATAGCAGCGTTATTTACAATTGCAAAGAGATGGAAACAGCCAAAATGTCCATCAACAGACGAGTGGCTAAACAAACTGTGGTATATACATACGATGGAATATTATGCAGCTTTAAGACAGAATAAACTTATGAAGCATGTAATAACATGGATGGACCTAGAGAACATTATGCTGAGTGAGTCTAGCCAAAAACTAAAGGACAAATACTGTATGGTCCCACTGATGTGAACCGACATTCGAGAATAAACTTGGAATATGTCATTGGTAACAGAGTCCAGCAGGAGTTAGAAACAGGGTAAGATAATGGGTAATTGGCGCTGAGGGATACAGACTGTGCAACAGGACTAGATACAAAAACTCAAAAATGGACAGCACAATAATACCTAATTGTAAAGTAATCATGTTAAAACACTGAATGAAGCTGCATCTGAGCTATAGGGTTTTTTTTTTATTACTATTATTATTACTTTTATTTTTTTTCTCTATATTAACATTCTATATCTTTTTCTGTTGTGTTGCTAGTTCTTCTAAACCGATGAAAATGTACTAAGAAACAATGATCATGCATCTATGTGATGATGTTAAGAATTACTGATTGCATATGTAAAATGGTATGATTTCTAAATGTTGGGTTAATTTCTTTTTTTCCGTTAATTAATAAAAAAAAAAAAAGATGTAATGGAGAGGCTGGAGGAAACTGCCTGAAAATGTAGAGCTGTGTACCAGTAGCCATGTTTCTTGAGGATGACTGAATAATGATACAGCTTTCACAATGTTACTGTGTGATTGTGAAAACCTTGTGTCTGATGCTCCTTTTATCTACCTTGTCAACAAACGAGTAGAACATATGGAATAAAAATAAATAATAGGGTGAACAAATGCTAAAATAAATTTAGTTTGAAACGCTAGTGATCAATGAAAGCAAGGGGTAAGGGGTATGGTAGGTATAATTTTTTTTTCTTTTCTGTGTTCGTTTTATTTCTTTTTCTATTGTCTTTTTATTTCTTTTTCTGAATTAATGCAAATGTTCTAAGAAATGATGAATATGCAACTAAGTGATGATATTGTGAATTACTGATTATATATGTTGATGTTTTATTTGGTTTGTTGATTTTTTAATTAATAAATAAATTTAAAAAAATAAATAAGTCTGTTTATCATCTTCTTTAGGTTCTGAGATATTTCATTTATATTTTGGTAAATAAGCAAAGATACAAAGAAGTTAAGAGTTAATCATCGTGCTTCATTTTACATAGAAACTGAATGCCAGACTGGAATTCCTGGTCTGAATCGCTCAGTTTAAGAGCTTCCATTCAGTTTCCAACAGTGCTCATCTTACCCAACCACTCTCTCAGCAGAGTCTGGAATAACCCTTCTCTCCTTCAGTAAACACTGTGGTTTTCACAACTTCACAGTTTCTGGTTTTTCTCCTCCCTTCTCCCCTACCCCCACCTCTATCCAAACTTTTAAATATTTGGGTACCCTGTCACTCTGGCTTTCTCTTCCCTATCCATTTTGTCTCCTAGGTGATCACCCCCATGCCTATTGCTTTAAATGCCATCTCTACCAATGGTTCGCCACTGTGGCTGACTATTAAGGTCACCTGGTCAGCCTTTAAAAAGTGTGACTGACTCAAAATAGCCCAAAGGTGGAAATAACCCAAGCGTTCACTGACAGATCAAGGAATACACAAAATGTTGTCTATGCATACAATAAATAAAAAGTGAAGTTCTGATATGTGCTACAACATGGATGAACCCCGAAAACATGCTAAGTGAAATAAACCAGACACAAAAGGACAACTATGGTATGATTACACTTACAAGAAATATTTAGAATAAGCATATTCATAGCCAGAGAAAGCAGATGAGACGTTACCAACTGGTAGCTTCCCAGGGAAGGGAAGAAAGGGGAGTTACTGTTTAGTGGTTATAGTGTTTCTGTTTGGGGTGATCAAAAAGCTTTGGAACTGATGATGATGGTAACACAACACAATTAATTAATGCCATTGAAATGTACAGTTAAAAATGGCTAAAAGGGTAAATTTTATGTGATATATAGATTGATGCAATAAATATTTTAAAATAATAACACTAGGTTAACCACTGTGCTCTGCAAAAGAATGCTAGAAACTCATATTCTTTTAATAGGTCTCTAGCAAAGCTCAGGACAGTAGTGATAAATATTCATCTTAAGGGAACAGAAGGGTCTTTGGAATCTAACTCTAGGTTCAGAAAAGAACGATGTATTTGGGGCATTAATACTGCTCCAGTGTGGCCTCTATGGTGTTTCTTATATTATTTGAGTACCACAAATCCAATAAATAAATATTTAATGTACATCTTTAAAAAAAAAAAACTACGACTGGCCTTCAGCCCAGACCAACTAAATTGAGATCTCTGAAAGTACAACCTGGGCAACAGCATTTGTAAAGCTTCCCAGGTGATGAACGTGCCAACTTGAGAACCAGTGACCAATGAAAGGAGCCCAAATTTTTATGCCCAACCCTAAACTCTCCCATGTCTAAACTTGTGTACCCAAATGCCAATAAAGCCTCTCCATTTGAAGGTTTATAAGGTCTACTCAAACATAACTTGCCCAGAACAGAACTCTTAATCTCCCCTGGTCTTGCCTCCCTACTTCCACTCTTAAGTCCTTTGTGCTGGTTTGAAACTGTTGTGTACCCCAGAAATGCCATGCTCTTTAATCTGCTCCAATATTGCTTTTTTATTGTTTCCATGAAGATGTGACCCACCCAACTGTGGGTGGTAACTTTTGATTAGACAGTTTCCATGGAGGAAACCATTCTGGAAAAAGCTTTAGTGCAGACAGAGCCCACATTGCCAGAGGTCTTTGGAGACGCAGAAGGGAATTGCCTCCAGGGAAGTCCTTTGAAGGAAAACCCAGTAGAGAAGGCTAGAAGACATCGCCATGTGCCTTTCCAGCTGAGAGAAACCCAGAAAGTCAGCGGCACCTCCTCTGGAAATAAGGTACCTTTCTCTGGATGCCTTAGTTTGGATATTTGCATGGCTTTAGAATTGTAACCTTGCAACTTTAATTTCCTTTCTAAAAGCCAATCCATTTCTGGCATACTGCATTCCAGCAGTTTTAGCAAACTAAAACACCATTATAATTCATTCTCTATAAAAACAGAATCAGAGTTGGAGGGAGGCAGGGAATCTGGTTAACTTTATATGCTGAGACACTCCTAGAGAAAGCCTCTCCTTTCTGGATCTGAGTCCAAGTCCCGTGGAGGCTACAACCATGAAGCAGAGACGGGCCCCACAGCCAGTCGTGGCCAGATGTAAGCTCATTCTGGTGGGAGATGTGCAATGTGGGAAGACAGCAATGTTACAGGTGTTAGCGAAGGACTGCTATTCGGAGACATACGTGCCCCCCGTGTTTGAGAATTACACAGCTTACTTGGAGACAGAGGAACAGAGAATGGAGCTCAGTCTGTGGGATACCTCAGGATCTCCCTACTATGACAATGTCTGTCCACTCTGCTACAGCGACTCAGATGCAGTATTACTATGCTTTGATATCAACCGTCCTGAGACAGTGGACAGCGCACTGAAGAAGTGGAAGACTGAAATCCTAGATTATTGTCCCAGCACCCGTGTGTTGCTTATTGGTTGCAAGACAGATCTACGAACAGATCTGAGCACTCCGATGGAGATTTCCCACCAGAGGCAGGCACCCATCTCCTATGAACAGGGCTGTGCAATAGCCAAGCAGCTGGGTGCAGAAATTTACCTGGAAGGCTCAGCTTTCACCTCAGAAAAGAGTGTCCACAGCATCTTCCAGATGGCATCCATGGTATGTCTGAATAAGACCAGCCCAATGCCCCCAAAGAGTCCTGTCCGAAGCCTCTCCAAGAGACTGCTACACCTCCCCAGTCGCTCTGAACTCATCTCTTCAACCTTCAAGAAGGAAAAGGCCAAAAGCTATTCAATTATGTGAAGTGAAAGTTGGACAGGGGAGACAGTCTCCCACTTTCTCCCTTGGAGAGCAGAGGCACAGGGAGAGGGAGGATGAGACAATTTAGGACACATGTCTTTTTTTTTTTTGCTGATGGCCACAGTGAGGGCGTGGAAGGACCCGGAATGGAATGAGGAAGGAGCCAGGCCTGGTATGAGCACCTGACACTGAGAGAGAACCATCACACTAGGCGGTGGAGGGGTCAGTTGTCCTCGTGTTCCCTGCCTCAGAGGAGGGACAGGTGTGGGAGTATGGGTGGCTTGCTGGCCTCATGAGCTTGGGGGCTTCACTTTTAGCATAATAATGCCTCTTCCACACAGCGTTTTCATGCAGGTCAGGGGATGGGAGGGGTCCCTCAGCCCTTCCCTTCCCCTATGAGGAGGCAGTAGAGGAATGAAAAGTGGAGAAACTAAGCATCAGTTCACTTGGGAATTCAGCCTGGGTGTTTCATAACTGAAATTACAAGGGCAGGAGCTGGTTAGAGCCAATGAGAAGGAAAACTCATCTTTGTCATAGCCCATGCCCCTTGGAGGGGTGACATCACACATTTACATGCTTCTCAACTCTATCTCCAGGGCCCAAGGGAGAAGCCCCAGACTCCTTCTCTTGTGGAGTGTGGGGGTGGTGGTGCTGGAGGGGGCAGGGCTGGGTGGGAGTACCAGACTTTTTCTGCCCTTAGGGCAATACAGCTGGCATTTGTTTTATAGACTCTTGTCTTTGGAATTGGGGGGAGGGGGGAGTGTTTCAATCTGTTATATATTCTGTGTTTAAAGAAGAAAACCTATTTATTAATGAAAAATATAACACATATAAAAAAAAAAAAAGAATCAACTCATGTATGCCCTGCTCAAGTCCCACCAACGACTCCAGACAGCTGCTAGAATAAAATCAGGAATCTTGACCATGGACTGCAGGGACCCTCCCAATTTGGTCCCAACCCTCTTTCTAACCCTGTCCAGCACCACTCTAAGCCCTCTTCCCAAACAGCCTTCTTTCTGTCCTCAAACACATCCTCTTCTTGCCTCAAACCCTCTATACTTATTTTCTGTGCCTGGAACAAATTTATTCCAGCTACTTTAAGAGGCTTATTCCTTATCAGTCAGGCTTCAGGTCAAATTTCATCTCCAAAATGAATTTAGCTTTCTTGACCATTCTGGCTAAAGCAGGCCCCACGCTATTCTCTCAAATCATCCTGGGTTCTTTACTTTTTCTGTCCCTTCAAAGCACTTATCACCACCGGAGAAAGACTCTGGAGTCAGACTGCTTGAATTCAAATCCAACGTGCAACTTACTGGTTCTGTAACCTTGGGATAATCACTTAACTTCTCTGGCCTCAGTCTCCAGATATGAAATATGAGGATAACAACAGTACTTACTGTGTAAGGTTAACGTGTAAAATGCTTACGGACACGAAGGAAGCACTCAAGCGTTAGCTATTAGTACTACTGTCAAGAGAGGTATTGTTTCTGTGTCCTTTTTTAGAAAGGAACCCCCAAGAAGGCAAAGAACCATCTTCTTCACTACTGTGTTCATAGAGTAAACACATAATATGTCCTCAATAAATATATATTAAAGAAATAACACACACATCCAGGTCTACCATTTTGTACCACCAATGTTACCCTAACTCTAAATGTGTTTTCCAGAGGCATTTAACTGTAAGAGAAGCACGTAAGAAAAGCCATCCATTTACTTCATTCACTCACAACTGATGTATGATTAAAGAGACTCAAGGGATACAGCAGCAACTAAACAGAATTCAGATCTTAGTGCACCAACACATACAAGGAAATTACAGACTGCTACCAGACAATAAGGGCTTGTGTCTCTGTGTTACCTGAGGTTTTATGTTTCTAAGAATTACGTCAATTCTCAAAGTTGATATACATGACAAAGGTAGCTAACTTACTGGATTTGGAGTTCCACCCATGTAAAACTCCCAGATGTAGGAAAATAAAAGTAAGAAAAGGATAATTCTACACCTCACAGAAGCTACAACAAAGTGTGCATGGTACTGCACTGAAGTCCATGAAGTCTGCAGGGGGACCCAGCTGGGTAAACCAGGAAGCACAGGTTGATCAGACACATGTAAGTGTAGAAAATTCTATGTGGATTTGGTAAAGAACAATACCACCACTCTGCAATCTAGTAAAACATACTAGGAAGGATTATCTTACAACACTAACCTGAAAAATAAGAAGGTTTGTCCTGCAAATTAAATACAGACCACTATCAGACAAATGGTTTAATAATTATGAAACAGGTAAGATGCTAAAGTATTTAGGGATAAAAATGATTTTATGAATAATCTGTAGGACATGACCAATGATTTAAATTGTTGAAATAATACATGGGAAATCGTACTGCTGCTATGTAACATGGCAAGTACATAACAGAGTTGCAGAGGTCAGTGTCTGCCAACCTTTTCCCCCACTCTGCAGCCTCCAGTAAACTCCATGTTACCATGAGACAAGGCTGTTTCCTCAACTGTGTCCAGGTGGTCTGGGCAGCTTGGTTTCCACCCATAATCTGACTAACTTCAATCTCATGGTAAGAAAATACCTAAGTGGAATGGTTTGTGAATATATCTCAATAAAATTACATTTGAGAAAAAAAGAAAAGAAAAAAAATAAGATACTTGAGTGGACCTGAGGATCCTACAACTGCTCAAAGGCAGGGACAAGTATTGGAAAGAAGGCAGGCTTTGGGGTGACCAGGTTCACACCCCAGCCCTGATATTTATTAGTAGCATGCCCTTGCACAAGTTTTTCCTCATTTGAAAGGGAATGATGATAATACAAGGCTGCTGAGGTTTGGACAGGATATGCTCAATATGATACTGATGCCATTACCATATTAGCAAGGAAATTCTGTAAATTGCCAACACACCACACCCACCAGCCAAAGTGAGGCCTTCCCTTTGGCTGAATGGAAGACTCCTCTGTTTCTGCCCTACCCATCAACTCAGCTCTAGATTTTCACAGAGGATTATCAAAAGAACATCCTAAGGCGGGCCACGGTGGCTCAGCAGGCAAGAATGCTTGCCTGCCATGCCAGAGGACCCGGGTTCTATACCCGGTGCCTGCCCATGTTAAAAAAAAAAAAAAAAAGAACATCCTAAAATTACTGGGTAGACAGGAACTGATTCTCACATGACTTTTCAACAGAAAGCTCTAGTTAACTGGATATCCTGATGACTAAAACTACCAGTTTTCAAACTCCTGGAGTATAATAAAAAATTCCCTTAAACTAAAAAATACTGGACATACAAATTTAATGCAATCGCTATCAAAATTCCAGCAGCCTTTTTTATTCAAATTGAAAAGATGATCCTCAAATTCATATGGAATTGCAAAGGACCCCAAATAGCCAAAACACTGTATGGTGTATCCATACAATGGACTATATTCAGCCATAAACAGAAATGAAATACTAGTACATGTTACGTGGATGAACCCTGAAGACATCATGTTAAGTTAAATATGCCAGACACACAAAAAAATAAATACTGTCTGATATATCTTATATGAATTATTTAAAATAGGCAAATTCATAGAGACAGAAAGCAGAAGAGTGGATTCCAGGGGTGGTGGAAGTGGGAAGTAGGGAGTTATTACTAAATGAGTGTGAGATTTGGTTTAGGATAATGAAAACAGTCTGGAAATAGAGAACAATGACAGTTACACAGTACTGTCAATGTAATTAACATCCAAGAATTATCCACTTTAAATGGTTAAGACAATTTTTATATGTATATTTTACCAAAATTAAAAGTAAATAATGGTCCAATCACTTTGAGAAAAGATTTGGCAATTTCCAATTAAGTTACACATGCACTTATCCTTTGACCCAGTAATTCTACTCCTAGGAATTTACTCAAAATAAATTAAATTTCCACAAAAAGACTCCTAAAATAATATTCATAAGAACTTTATTCACAATGGCTGAAAACTTAAAAATAGAAAATAAAATCAGGAAAAAAACAGGCCAAGGATTCATCAGCTAGAGGACAAATAAATTGTGTATAGTCGTACAACGGAACGAAGAATTACCCTCCATACATTATATATTATTAGCAATTTAGCATTATCTATGAAAATTTTAACTACATATATTCTTTGACCAGTCATTTCACACTCAAGGATGCTAAATAACATAATGTACAAGGGTATTCACTGCAACATTGTTTATGATAATAAAAGGTACTAATTAAATTATGATGTATGCATACGATGGTCCTATATGTAATAATAAGAGAATATTCTCTGTATTTCCATGGAAATTTTGCCAAGATCTATTAACAAATTTGGGAAAAGGAAAAAAAAGTGAAAAAAAATTAATTTTTAAAAATACTAAGCAAATCAAACTTTGGTGGTTAAAATTTCCTAGAATTACTTTACTTATCTAACTTACTGACAATAGTTCTCAAATAAAACCCCATTGTTTTAAAAAGTATTCATCTGTTCGGTACTGGGGGAAACAAAACACTGTAATTTTTGTATTGCCCCTTGCTTCTAAAAAATAACAACAAGGGCAGTGCAATGGTAGCTCAGTGGCGGAATTCTTGCCTGCCATGCCAGAGACCCGGGTTCATTTCCCGGAGCCCACCCAACTAAAAAAGAAAATAAAAATAAATAAATAAATAAATAAAAATAACAACAAAATGCTAAAAAACATGATCTTAGATCTGTATATGCATAGGTGTCTTTTATAAAATCCAAATATTATGAAACCATAGATTTAAATTTATAAATAAAATATTTTATGTTCAGGGGAAAAAACAACCGAGAAAGAAGAGTAAGAAATAGTCACATTCTTCAAATCACTGACTGTTCATTTTAATCAGATACAAGTGGCATTTATGTCACTGGAATAGTGGAAAGAACTGTGTGAGATACATTGGTGGAACATTAAGTAATGTGTCTAAAGGAAGACATGCACTCCTTCAAAAGGAGGAGAAACAGTTATCCTTTCCATTCCGCCATTCAATACTCAGCTAAGAAATATTGGCATTTTTAACCCAAACCTAATCCAGCTTTGAAATGACTAAAAAGTTCATTCTTTTCCAAGTATGTTATTAATGTTTCCCTAGGAAAATGTTGCAGCCTATCCTAGTTGACCTTCTCAGAGTCATACAGGATAGAAATGATCCATGTAGCCAAGTTTTCAGGCCCCAATGAATAACAACTTTGTTTAATTAAGGGAGACTCAAATGAATAACACCTTTGTTTAATTAAGGGAGACATGCCATACTTGAAAATGATTTCCACACAACCAGTTCAGAACCCTTCTGAAAAACGACAGCATATTTTAATAAGTGAAAAATGCAATGTACTCTCAAACAATTATAATAGCATAAAAAATAAATATCCTAGAAAGTGTGACCCCTACAACATCAGATGTTTTTGAATATCCTAGTTCCAAGGGCTTGTCTGAGTTGGAGCTTAGTAAACAGCTGCCAAACAAAGTGGCAGACATGATGTCCTCAAAACAATAACAGTTTGAAGGGTAAACTGATGTTCGAAGGGAAAATTTATAGTAAAGGAAACCTCCAAAATGGGTTAGGACTAAACTTCAAATTTCAATTCCTTTTTGGCCAACAACCTCTGAAAAGGAAACACACCAAAGTCCTGTCAGTACAGGGATCACTAACATCTCTGCCCTGCTCTGGGAGAAACAAAACACTGTTATATTTGGCATTTCTCTGACTATTGGTGAGGATAAATTTTGTTCATATGTTTATTTAGATCTGGAACTTCCCATAGAGTCTATTCATTTCCTTTGGCCACCTATCTGTTCAGATATTGATGTATTTATTTCTATTGAATAAACTATTTATTTGAATAAATAGTATATAGCTTTTAAGCTCTTGCCACATATGATACTCCTAGACTATAACCTTTTATAATTTTATTTTACCACAAGTAAGTATTATAACATTTTGTATATTTAGTTCAGCAAAACTTTTCCTTTGAGTTATCTTCTAGTTTTAAAGAGAAAGTGATCTTTACCTCACAGGCACATGTCTAATAAAATATTCCAAGAAAGTTCTAAATCAGTGAATCTTATACACATTTTATTTTCTTTTTTGCTCCACAATGTCTTTATAATTCCAAACATTCCTTTATAATCCACCTGGAATTTATTCATTTATCTTTTTTTTTTTTTTGCATGGGCAGGCAACAGGAACACCTAGAATTTTTGATGGAAATGCTATGATATAATATAGAGCAAGCCATTTTTCCCAGATAGTTTTCCAATTATCTAAATGCCAATAATCTTTTCTCTCCTTGGACAAAACAAGTGAGGCTTATTTCTAGATTCTCAATCTTGGTCCAGTGATTCATGTCTCTATTCTTGGGACAGCAGCACCCCATTACCGTTCCATAATCTATAACTGGGCTCTCCTAGAAAAAGTTTCTTATCTTTTGTACCTCAATTCTTACTTTTATAAAATACAATCAATCATATATTCCTAGGTTGTTGGGGAATTAGAAATACCCAGCACAACATCTAGCAAGTAGTGGCTGACCTACAAATAACAGTAAACATTTTAATTAATCTAGTATCTGAAGGGAATGTAAAAGTAACATCCTAAAATATTCATTTCAAAAACTCCAAGAACATTAAGTTTAAACAATGGAAAGTTAAACTATATTATTTTAATTAAAACAATATTCTATTATAAACTTATATGTACCTTTTCAATTTTAAGTAAAACTAGCATGTTCAAACTATAACAACAAACTTAGCACTAATCATTTAGTGAATATTTCACTTTAATTCAACCCTAGATCAATTTGCTAGCAAAGTTTACTGAAACAGCACGGGTGTGGTTTTGAAAACAACTCTGGGTGAGGCCACTAAAGATAAGCCAGCCCTAGTTAAAGGAAAAATCTAAGTGAATTTTGACATATCCTATCCAGTTTTTATTTCCAAAATCTGTGTAGTAACACTGGTACCGAAAGAATTTGGCTTTATTCTTCATCAAAATTACATAAGCCTCTCAATGCTATTACATAAGCCTCTCAATGCTACCTGATGAATAAATGTGCTGGATGCATATCTAGAGTTGCCTCTGGGGCCATACTACTTGGGTTCTGGTCTCAGCTCTGCCACTACTAACTAAGTGTAATCTAAGGAACATTTCTTCATCTCTCCATGCCTCAGTTTCTTCACCTGTAAAACAGGGACGATATTGACATCGATTTGCTAGTTTTAGGGTTAAATGAGATAATTTACACTAAGCGTTTAACACAGTACCTAGCACAGAGTAAGCACACAGTAAATAGTAGTTACTTTCACTGGCAGCAGCAGGGTCATCTCTAAAGACTGACTCCCTATTAAAAAAAAGACACTGGAGGAACAGTCTATGATGGGTACTGATTAAATGTCTCCCTGGGTATGTGCAGAGATATGTACACTCATAGACATCACTTATTAGAGTCCCCTATTACAGACTGTGCCACTGTCCTTATCGTCAATTTATAACAACTAGTGGACAATCAGCTTAAAGGAAGGAGCTTCTAGTGTACTTTACCTTCTGAAATTCTCAACAAAAGGTTGTGAACACAGTAGTTCTTTAGAAAATGCTAAGTTAACATAATAGAAAAAAACAGCTATAAGATAGAAGCATAGAATAACACACATTTACCACCACAATGAACTTTAGAAGTCACCTGACGATTTTAAAGATGATCAAATCAAATCCTGGGGAGAAATAACGAACGACTTAGCCAAACTTTCACATGCTGACAGTCACCAGCCAAGCTGGAGCTTGCTCCCCTCGTACCAAGCAGAACAACATGGACCTCAAAATGCACACTTTATAAACCAATCTCACACTGAATAAATCAACCAAGAATATACAGGCCTTGTACACTGAAAACTACAAAACATTGCTAAAAGACCTAACTAAATAGAAGGACATTCTATGACAACAGGATGGAAGACTAAATATTGTTAATGTCAATTCTACTCAAAGTGATTTACAAAGTCAAAGCAATCTCAACTAAAATTCCAACAATCACCTTTGCAGAAATGGAAAAGCCAATCATCAAATTTATATGGAAGGGTTCCTGAATAGCTAAAGCCATCTTGGAAAAAAAAAAAAAGGAATGAAGTCAGAGGACTCATACTTCCCATTCTTAAAACATATTAAAGGCATAGTAATCTAAACAGCATGTTACTGGCACAAGGACAGATATGTAGACCAGTGGAATTGAATTGAGACTTCAGAAACAAACCCTCACATTTATGGCCAAATGATTATTTACAAGTGGGTAAAAACCACTCAATTGGGAAAGAATAGTCTCTTCAACAACCAATGGTGCTAAGAAAACTGGATATTCATTTACAAAAAAATGAAGGTAGACCCTTATACCTCATACCATATATAGAAATCAACTCAAAATGGATCAAAGACCTAATGTAAGAGCCAAAACTATAAAACTCCTAGAAGAAAATGCAGGGGCGCATCTTCAGGGCCTTGTATCATACAGTGGTTTCTTAGACTTAATATTCAAAGGACAAGCAATAAAAGAAAAAATAGACAAATGGGACCTTAGTAAAATTAAACTTTTGTCCCTCATAGGACTTTGTAATGAAAGTAAAATGACAACTTACAAAATGGGGAAAAAATATTTGGAAACCACATATCCAATAAGGGTTTAATATTCAAAATATATAAAGAAATCCTTCAACTCGACAACAAAAAAGATAACCCAATTTTAAAATGGGCATTAGTCATTAGGGAAACGCCAATCAAAACCACAATGAGCGCCTCTCTTTCTCCGCCGGCCCGCAGCAGCCGAGCCGCCCGCCCTCCTTCTCCCCTCTCTTTCTCCGCCGGCCCGCAGCAGCCGAGCCGCCCGCCCTCCTTCTTCCCTCTCTTTCTCCGCCGGCCCGCAGCAGCCGAGCCGCCCGCCCTCCTTCTCCCCTCTCTTTCTCCGCCGGCCCGCAGCAGCCGAGCCGCCCGCCCTCCTTCTCCCCTCTCTTTCTCCGCCGGCCCGCAGCAGCCGAGCCGCCCGCCCTCCTTCTCCGCTCTCTTTTTCCGCCGGCCCGCCGCGCGGCGCCCACGCCCCGCAGCAGTCGAGCCGCCCGCCCTCCTTCTCCCCTCTCTTTCTCCGCCGGCCTGCCGCGCGGCGCCCACGCCCCGCACCAGCCGAGCCGCCCGCCCTCCTTCTCCCCTCTCTTTCTCCGCCGGCCCGCCGCGCGGCGCCCACGCCCCGCAGCAGCCGAGCCGCCCGCCCTCCTTCTCCCCCCTCCTCCCCCTCCTGCTCCGGCTGCTCTCCAACCACTACGGTGCCCTCTTCCCCCACCTTCACTGTGCTCCTCCGCCACCAGCCTCGACAGCCTTGCCGCCCTCACCTTTCCTCCTCCAGAACAGCTACTGGGGGAGTGGAGATAATACAGAGCAGCTCCCGGAGCCACGAGGGAGATCAAAGGGACAGCGTACCCCATCCTGGAACGGCTGACTATCTGGGAGAGCCAGCAACGGTGAGATCACCAAGGGGCACGGGCTTTCCTGGGTGGGACGGCAAGCGACCGGAGTCCCTCCCTTCCACCTTCCCGGGCCAGCTGGTAGAATTGGACAGGCAGTCCCCTTAGGCCGCGGCGGCTGGTGCCCCCACCACACGAGGCCCCACGGAACAACTGAGATAGTTGGGTCGGAAATCCCCAGACTGTGGAGAACAGTGACTGGGGGATCCCTTCCAAACACGTGACTCCCCCGTCGGCTGGGAACAGTGCACTCTCCCGGGCTGCGACAGCTGGCGCCCTCCCGCCACGCTTGGTGCCCCGGGCCGACTGGCTAATTTGGCCGGACGCTCTCCTGTGCTGCGACGGCCGGCAACCCTCCCCGCGTTTGGAACCCCGGGCCGGCTGGCATTCTTCCAAGACGCTTCGGCTGCCGAACCTCCCCTACGGCGAGAGTTTTCCAGAGCTGAGGGACCCACAGCAACTTTCGCTGGTGGAACCCACAGTCAGGCGTGTGCCACGAGCGCCACCTACTGGGCAGGATAGGAAGAACAGAACCCAGAGATTGCACAGAAAAATCTTTCAACCTGTGGGGTCGAACACCCAGGGAAATCTGACTAAATGCCCAGACGCCAGCAGAAGATAACGGATCACACTCAGAAAATTGAACACATGGCCCAGTCAAACGAAGAAACCAATAGTTCAAATGAGATACAGGGGTTGAAACAACTAATGCTGAATATACGAACAGAAATGGAAAACCTCTTCAAAAACGAAATCGATAAATTGAGGGAGGACATGAAGAAGACATGGGCTGAACATAAAGAAGAAATAGAAAAACTGAAAAAACAAATCACAGAACTTATGGAAGTGAAAGATAAAGTAGAAAAGATGGAAAAAACAATGGATACCTACAATGACAGATTTAAAGAAACAGAAGATAGAATTAGTGATTTGGAGGATGAAACATCTGAATTCCAAAAAGAAACAGAAACTATCCGGAAAAGAATGGAAAAATTTGAACAAGGTATCAGGGAACTCAAGGACAATGTGAACCATACAAATATACGTGTAGTGGGTATCCCAGAAGGAGAAGAGAAGGGAAAAGGAGGAGAAAAACTAATGGAAGAAATTATCACTGAAAATTTCCCAACTCTTATGAAAGACCTAAAATTACAGATCCAAGAAGTGCAGCGCACCCCAAAGAGATTAGACACAAATAGGCGTTCTCCAAGACACTTACTAGTTAGAATGTCAGAGGTCAAAGAGAAAGAGAGGATCTTGAAGGCAGCGAGAGAAAAACAATCCGTCACATACAAGGGAAACCCAATAAGACTATGTGTAGATTTCTCAGCAGAAACCATGGAAGCTAGAAGACAGTGGGATGATATATTTAAGTTACTAAAAGAGAAAAACTGCCAACCAAGACTCCTATATCCAGCAAAATTGTCCTTCAAAAATGAGGGAGAAATTAAAACATTCTCAGACAAAAAGTCACTGAGAGAATTTTTGACCAAGAGACCAGCTCTGCAAGAAATACTAAAGGAAGCACTAGAGTCAGATACAAAAAGACAGAAGAGAGAGACATGGAAAAAAGTGCAGAAAGAAGTAAAGTCAGATATGATATATATAATACAAAAGGCAAAATGGTAGAGGAAAATATTATCCAAACAGTAATAACTCTAAATGTCAATGGACTGAATTCCCCAATTAAAAGACATAGACTGGCAGAATGGATTAAAAAACAGGATCCTTCTATATGCTGTCTACAGGAAACACATCTTAGACCCAAAGATAAATATAGGTTGAAAGTGAAAGGTTGGGAAAAGATATTTCATGCAAACAACAACCAGAAAAGAGCAGGAGTGGCTATACTAATATCTAACAAATTAGACTTCAAATGTAAAACAGTTAAAAGAGACAAAGAAGGACACTATATACTATTAAAAGGAATAATTAAACAAGAAGACATAACAATCATAAATATTTACGCACCGAACCAGAATGCCCCAAAATACGTGAGGAATACACTGCAAACACTGAAGAGGGAAATAGACACATCTACCATAATAGTTGGAGACTTCAATTCACCACTCTCATCAATGGACAGAACATCTACACAGAGGATCAATAAAGAAATAGAGAACCTGAATATTACTATAAATGAACTTGACTTAACAGACATTTATAGGACATTACATCCCACAACAGCAGGATACACCTTTTTTTCAAGTGCTCATGGATCATTCTCAAAGATAGACCATATGCTGGGTCACAAAGCAAGTCTTAACAAATTTAAAAATATTGAAATCATACACAACACTTTCTCGGATCATAAAGGAATGAAGTTGGAAATCAATAATAGGCGGAGGGCCAGAAAATTCATAAATACATGGAGGCTCAACAACACACTCTTAAACAACAAGTGGGTCAAAGAAGAAATTGCAAGAGAAATTAGTAAATACCTAGAGGCAAATGAAAATGAAGACACAACATATCAAAACTTATGGGATGCAGCAAAGGCAGTGCTAAGAGGGAAATTTATTGCTCTAAATGTCTTTATCAGAAAAGAAGAAAAGGCAAAAATGCAGGAATTAACTGTCCACTTGGAAGAACTGGAGAAAGAACAGCAAACTAATCCCAATGCAAGCAAAAGGAAAGAAATAACAAAGATTAGAGCAGAAATAAATGAAATTGAAAACATGAAAACAATAGAGAAAATCAATAAGACCAGAAGTTGGTTCTATGAGAAAATCAACAAGATTGATGGGCCCTTAGCAAGATTGACAAAAAGAAGAAGAGAGAGGATGCAAATAAATAAGATTAGAAATGAAAGAGGAGACATAACTACTGACCTCACAGAAATAAAGGAGGTAATAACAGGATACTATGAACAACTTTACGCTAATAAATGCAACAATTTAGAAGAAATGGACAGGTTCCTGGAAAGACATGAACAACCAACTTTGACTCAAGAAGAAATAGACGACCTCAACAAACCAATCACAAGTAAAGAGATTGAATTAGTTATTCAAAAGCTCCCTAAAAAGAAAAGTCCAGGACCAGACGGCTTCACATGTGAATTCTATCAAACATTCCAGAAAGAATTAGTACCTACTCTCCTCAAACTGTTCAACATAATCGAAGTGGAGGGAAAACTACCTAATTCATTCTATGAAGCCAACATCACCCTCATACCAAAACCAGGCAAAGATATTACAAAAAAAGAAAACTACAGACCAATCTCTCTAATGAATACAGATGCAAAAATCCTCAATAAAATTCTAGCAAATCGTATCCAACAACACATTAAAAGAATTATACATCATGACCAAGTAGGATTCATCCCAGGTATGCAAGGATGGTTCAACATAAGAAAATCAATTAATGTAATACACCATATCAACAAATCAAAGCAGAAAAATCACATGATCATCTCAATTGATGCAGAGAAGGCATTTGACAAGATTCAACATCTTTCCTGTTGAAAACACTTCAAAAGATAGGAATACAAGGGAACTTCCTTAAAATGATAGAGGGAATATATGAAAAACCCACAGCTAATATCATCCTCAATGGGGAAAAATTGAAAACTTTCCCCCTAAGATCAGGAACAAGACAAGGATGTCCACTATCACCACTATTATTCAACATTGTGTTGGAAGTTCTAGCCAGAGCAATTAGGCAAGAAAAAGAAATACAAGGCATCAAAATTGGAAAGGAAGAAGTAAAACTATCACTGTTTCCAGACGATATGATACTATATGTAGAAAACCCAGAAAAATCCACAACAAAATTACTAGAGCTAATAAATGAGTACAGCAAAGTAGCAGGCTACAAGATCAACATTCAAAAATCTGTAGCTTTTCTATACACTAGTAATGAACAAGCTGAGGCGGAAATCAAGAAACGAATCCCATTTACAATCGCAACTAAAAGAATAAAATACCTAGGAATAAATTTAACCAAAGAGACAAAAAACCTATATAAAGAAAACTACAAAAAACTGTTAAAAGAAATCACAGAAGACCTAAATAGATGGAAGGGCATACCGTGTTCATGGATTGGAAGACTAAATATAGTTAAGATGTCAATCCTACCTAAATTGATTTACAGATTCAATGCAATACCAAGCAAAATCCCAACAACTTATTTTTCAGAAATAGAAAAACCAATAAGCAAATTTATCTGGAAGGGCAGGGTGCCCCGAATTGCTAAAAGTATCTTGAGGAAAAAAAACGAAGCTGGAGGTCTCACGCTGCCTGACTTTAAGGCATATTATGAAGCCACAGTGGTCAAAACAGCATGGTATTGGCATAAAGATAGATATATCGACCAATGGAATCGAATAGAGTGCTCAGATATAGACCCTCTCATCTATGGACATTTGATCTTTGATAAGGCAGTCAAGCCAACTCACCTGGGACAGAACAGTCTCTTCAATAAATGGTGCCTAGAGAACTGGATATCCATATGCAAAAGAATGAAAGAAGACCCATCTCTCACACCCTATACAAAAGTTAACTCAAAATGGATCAAAGATCTAAACATTAGGTCTAAGACCATAAAACAGTTAGAGGAAAATGTTGGGAGATATCTTATGGATCTTACAACTGGAGGTGGTTTTATGGACCTTAAACCTAAAGCAAGAACACTGAAGAAGGAAATAAATAAATGGGAGCTCCTCAAAATTAAACACTTTTGTGCATCAGAGAACTTCATCAAGAAAGTAGAAAGACAGCCTACACAATGGGAGACAATATTTGGAAATGACATATCAGATAAAGGTCTAGTATCCAGAATTTATAAAGAGATTATTCAACTCAACAACAAAAAGACAGCCAACCCAATTACAAAATGGGAAAAAGACTTAAACAGACACCTACCAGAAGAAGAAATACGGATGGCCAAGAGGCACATGAAGAGATGCTCAATGTCCCTGGCCATTAGAGAAATGCAAATCAAAACCACAATGAGATATCATCTCACACCCACCAGAATGGCCATTATCAACAAAACAGAAAATGACAAGTGCTGGAGAGGATGCGGAGAAAGAGGCACACTTATTCACTGTTGGTGGGAATGTCAAAGGGTGCAACCACTGTGGAAGGCAGTTTGGCGGTTCCTCAAAAAGCTGAATATAGAATTGCCATACGACCCAGCAATACCATTGCTAGGTATCTACTCAAAGGACTTAAGGGCAAAGACACAAACGGACATTTGCACACCAATGTTTATAGCAGCATTATTTACAATTGCAAAGAGATGGAAACAGCCAAAATCTCCATCAACAGAAGAGTGGCTAAACAAACTGTGGTATATACATACGATGGAATATTATGCAGCTTTAAGACAAGATAAACTTATGAACCATGTAATAACATGGATGGACCTAGAGAATATTATGCTGAGTGAATCCAGCCAAAAACTAAAGGACAAATACTGTATGGTCCCACTGATGTGAACGGACATTCGAGAATAAACTTGAAATATGTCATTGGTAACAGAGTTCAGCAGGAGTTAGAAACAGGGTAAGACAATGGGCAATTGAAGCTGAAGGGATACAGACTGTGCAACAGGACTAGATACAAAAACTCAAAAATGGACAGCACAATAATACCTAATTGTAAAGTAATCATGTTAAAACACTGAATGAAGCTGCATCTGAGCTATAGGTTTTTGTTTTGTTTTGTGTTGTTTTGTTTTGATTTTACTATTATTACTTTTATTTTTTTCTCTATATTAACATTCTATATCTTTTTCGGTTATGTTGCTAGTTCTTCTAAACCAATGCAAATGTACTAAGAAATGATGATCATGCATCTATGTGATGATGTTAAGAATTAATGATTGCATGTGTAGAATGGTATGATCTCTAAATGTTGGGTTAATTTCTTTTTTTCCGTTAATTAAAAAAAAAAAAAAGAGAAGGGATAATTGGAGATGAAGGGATACAGACTGTACAACGGGACTGGATATAAAAACTCAGAAATGGACAGCACAATACTACCCAATTGTAATGCAATTATGTTAAAACACTGAATGAAGCTGCATGTGAGGTATAGGTTTTTTGTTTTTGTTTTTTTTGTTTTTTTTTCTTTCTATTATTGTTTTAATTCTTATTCTGTTGTCTTTTTATTTCTTTTTCTAAATCGATGCAAATGTACTAAGAAATGATGAATATGCAACTGTGATGTTATTAAGAATTACTGATTGTACATGTAGATCGAAATGATTTCTAATTGTTTTGTTAATTCTTTTTTTAATTAATAAAAAAAAAACCATAAAAAAAAAAAAAAAAAAAAAAAAAAAAAGAAAGTAGAAAGACAGCCTACACAATGGGAGACAATATTTTGAAATGACATATCAGATAAAGGTCTAGTATCCAGAATTTATAAAGAGATTATTCAACTCAACAACAAAAAGACAGCCAACCCAATTACAAAATGGGAAAAAGACTTAAACAGACACCTACCAGAAGAAGAAATACGGATGGCCAAGAGGCACATGAAGAGATGCTCAATGTCCCTGGCCATTAGAGAAATGCAAATCAAAACCACAATGAGATATCATCTCACACCCACCAGAATGGCCATTATCAACAAAACAGAAAATGACAAGTGCTGGAGAGGATGCGGAGAAAGAGGCACACTTATTCACTGTTGGTGGGAATGTCAAAGGGTGCAACCACTGTGGAAGGCAGTTTGGCGGTTCCTCAAAAAGCTGAATATAGAATTGCCATACGACCCAGCAATACCATTGCTAGGTATCTACTCAAAGGACTTAAGGGCAAAGACACAAACGGACATTTGCACACCAATGTTTATAGGAGCGTTATTTACAATTGCAAAGAGATGGAAACAGCCAAAATCTCCATCAACAGAAGAGTGGCTAAACAAACTGTGGTATATACATACGATGGAATATTATGCAGCGTTAAGACAAGATAAACTTATGAACCATGGAATAACATGGATGGACCTAGAGAATATTATGCTGAGTGAATCCAGCCAAAAACTAAAGGACAAATACTGTATGGTCCCACTGATGTGAACGGACATTCGAGAATAAACCTGAAATATGTCATTGGTAACAGAGTTCAGCAGGAGTTAGAAACATGGTAAGACAATGGGTAATTGAAGCTGAAGGGATACAGACTGTGCAACAGGACTAGATACAAAAACTCAAAAATGGACAGCACAATAATACCTAATTGTAAAGTAATCATGTTAAAATACTGAATGAAGCTGCATCTGAGCTATAGGGTTTTTTTTTGTTTTTGTTTGCTTGTTGGTTTGTTTGTTGTTGCTGTTTTTTACTATTACTACTACTTTTATTTCTTTTCTTTATATTAACATTTTATATCTTTTTCTGTTGTGTTGCTAGTTCCTCTAAACCGATGCAAATGTACTAAGAAACAATGATCATGCATCTATGTGATGATGTTAAGAATTACTGAGTGCATATGTAGAATGGTATGATTTCTAAATGTTGTGTTAATTTCTTTTTTTTTTTCTTTCCGTTAATAAAAAAATTAAAAAAAAAAAAAACCACAATGAGCTACTACTTCACACCCACTAAAATGGCTACTATGTAAAAAAATAGAAAATTACAAGTGTTGGAGAGGATGTGCTGATAGGGAATGTAAAATGGTGCAGCCACAGTGGAAGACAGTTTGGCAGTTTCTTAGAAGTACAGAATTACTTCTAAGACCCAGGAGTCCCACCACTAGAAAGATACATACCCAAAAGAAATGAAAGCAGGGACTCAAAGAGATATGTACACACTGATGCTCCTAGTGGCATTATTCACAGTTGACAAAAAATGAAAGCAACCCAAGCATCCATCAACCACTGAATGGATAAATAAATGTGGTATGTAAACACACTGGAGTATTACTCAGCTCTAAAAAGAAACAAAGTTCTGGTACACATGACAAGGATGACCTTGAAAACATGTTGAGTGAAATAAACCAGACACCAAGGACAAATTTTGTATGATCTCACTAATATGAAGCAATTAGAATAAGCAAACTCACAAAGTCAGAATCTAGACCATGAGACGACAGGGTAGGGAATAGGGAGCTAAGGCTTAAAATGTAGTTTCTATTTTGGATGATGGACAAGTTTTAGCAATGGCTGGTGGGATGGCACATGCTGTGAATGTTATTAACAGCACTGAATTATATATCTGAACATTGCTAAAAGGGGATATTTTAGGTTGTATCTATGTTACTGAATAGTCTCTATAGCCTCTGGAGGACACACAAGTGCTGCCAATACCTTGATTTTGAACCACTGATACTGATTTCAGACTTTTTGTCTACAGAATTGAGAAAGTAAATTTCCTTTGTTCTAAGCTAAATTTGTCATCATTTGTTATAGCAGCAACGGGATACACCCACATACACCAACCATACAAAAGCTGTGGTAACAAAAAGAGCAAGGAAAATAAAAGCAATTATTCAACATAGAAAAAGTCATTAAATAATGACAAAAAGTTCAATTCAAAAGAAGATGAAAATTCTAAACTTACATATGCATACATATGCTTACATATAAAATAGTATCCACATATCTGAAGAAAAAATTGCTTGAACTCCAAAAAAATACACAAATCTACCATCACAATAGATTAACATACTGTTCAACTACTGATAGGTCAAGCAGTCAAAAATTTAGTAAACAGAAAATAAGAACAATGCAAACAATAAGACTGTTACACGTATGGAGAACCTTGCAACTGTAACACCTATTTTTCTCTAGCATACAGGAAACATTTATAAACATTCACCTTATATCCCAAAAAAAGCAAATCTCAACAAATTTCACAGAATCAGCAGCATACAAACCATTTTTCTGGTCACTATCTAAATAAAACCTAAGTCAGTAGCAGGAAGATTTCTAAAGCATATATTTGAAAACTAAAACACACACTTCTAAATAAGTTATAGGCAAAAAGAGAAATGATAAGGAAAATTTAAACATACTTAACGAAAATACTGCACATGAAAACTGTTGGATTCACTCAAGCCATATTTCTAGAGAAATGGATAGCCTAAGTGACCAATGTCTAAGAAGTTAAAAAAAGAAAAAGCTAAACCCCAAATCATTTAGCAATCCATACAATCATTATGCTAGGTGTTTTATATACATAATTTCTATTTCTTAAAACAATTCTTAAGGCTGGACGACAACTGTTTCCCACAGTTAGAAATGTCCTGATTACCCGAGTTTAAGAGCAGAACCTTGCCACATGCCTCTTCAGGGGAAAAAAAGAGTATTTCAAATAAAATATAACTCATGTCTCTATTCCTCCAAGCGTCATGCAGCCTCAAGAATAGAGATGATGTCTTGGCTTTTTTTTACCCCCATAACAGTAAAATCTGAGGTCAACAGCCTCAAAAGCACAAAATACTCATTTCATAAAAAAAGTTCTGGCAAAATATCATAGTTGTTACACTAGTTCCATGAGGTTTCTATTTTACCCTAGAGCATTATGAAGCAATCAAAATGTGAATTATGTACGAAGAAAAATTAAAATATACTTTAAAAGAGAACTGATAGCTAGCTTTATTTTTTATTTTTTTTGGCATGGGCAAGCTCTGGGAATCAAACCTGAGTCTCTGGCATATTTTTACATAATAAGATAAAAACAGCTATGAGTGAACGATAGAAACATCTCCACACCCTCAACAGCTCTGATGGAGACCGCTTTTTCATAGAAGGCAGAGGAGCTTTGGGGAGCAGACAGTCCTCACTGTCTGCCTGTCTGCCTGACTTAAGAGACCACAAGCTCTGAAAGTGCAGGATCTCTGTTCTTTTCATCTTTGATCCCCCAATGCCCAGGAAAGTGTCTGGTACAATGAAGGTCTTTTAAAAAGTTCAATGAATTAACTAGTTCTCTTATATGCTATTATCTTCACTTACAAACTGGAAACAAAGAAAATTCTTACACTCATCACCTGACTAAAAGCTGGAAAAGAGACGTGTCCTGAAAAAATTTCCTGCTTTCCAAGTCAAACACCCTCCGCAGAAACTAAGAGTGTATTCACTAAACTAAGAGTGGGTTAGTGACACTGCAGCTCGAGTACGCGGTGCAAGTACACTGTACCTCAGCCATAGAGATGAGATACATGGAACTGAGATAATGGACCACAGGGTCACCCAGTTCTCATCAAGATACTTAGATTAACATCACATCCCTTCCTTCTATAGACACTCAGTCCAAAAGGGGATGCATTCCTAATCCTCCCTTCCTGCCTGAATCATTACATAACAATACCTTGATTAATGGTGTCATCTGGAAACAAGGATGGTCTGTTAACTCAGCTCTTCCTAAATTATGTAAGGCATGGCTTAACTACAAAGTTCCCATGAACCTGCAAACCTGCACAGCTGTACCAGACAAAAACACCCCTGCACATAGCTTTGCTTCATTGAAAAAAAAGGGGGGGGGGGGGGGGAGGCGGTCCCTACCCAGTAAACAAGGCTGATACTGGAATGAGGTCAGAGGCACTCCCTGCCTTGCTAATGCCTTCTCTGGGCCTTTATTCATGTCATCTTCTCCCTCCTCTATTCACTGTGTCCTTAAAACTAGAAAAAGAGGGAGAGGGAAGGAAAGCAAATGAAGATGGCCAGTCCACCTACGTACATGAGCTTTTACCAGTTATCTCACTTTGGCCCCCAAATCAGTCTTCTAGAAATATGACGATTATTATTACTCTCAGTTCTACAGATGAGAAAAAATTCCATACGTATGGTTCTGTAACTTACTTTCTTCATTTAACAATGTTCTTCCATTCAATTATCAAATATTTATGGAACGCTTAAGAAATACCAGTTCCATTATATGAATATATCATTATTTAAATAATATTTGTTTCAATTTTTTACTATTACAAATTAAGTTATAGTTAAAAAAAAAAAAAAAAAGGAGGTACATGTATGGACCACCATTTGCTGGCTGTGTGCCTTTAGTCAAGTTATTTAACCTGTCTCAGCTTTCCCATCTGTAATATAGGGATAATAACAATACTTACCATATAGAGCTCAATAAAAATCATGTGCTATTACTATAATTTAATGATGTAATTATGACACTAAAAATAACATTAATCATTTCTGTTGTTGCTGTTAGATGGGATTCACCTCCAAAAACAAATCTATTTAACACATAACATATACTACCCAATATCAGATATTAGACAGGAATGGGGAAATGGGTAAACACCATCTGCTCTGATCACTCTTTAGCTTCCTCTGCTTCCTCCTTTAGCTCACGGCCCCATGAGGGCTTTCTTTTCCATACTCCTAGCCTACATAGCCTGCCCCCTTCAGAACTCATCACCAATGGGCAACATGGTTTGCTTTGGAAGTATATGGCTGAGCAGAAAACAGACATCCAACAGATCATGAACAGTGAGACAAACACACTCTTTCCCCTAGATGTATACAGATCAGAGAGCCCTCACTTCATTCAGATCTCTGGTCATATCACCCCCTCAGAGAGGCCTCCCCTAACTACCCCAACTAAAAGAGACCCTGGGTACCATCATTCTCTATTCCTTATCCTGCCCCCACTATCTTAACAACAGTTATTACCAACATTATTATTATTACTATTATTACTACTATCTAGCTCTCTTCCTGGAAAATGAAGTTTCCAAGAGAGAAAGAACCAAATATAGCAGATAAGTGCTCGATAAATAGAAATGAATAAATGAGACAGGTATACAAGTTTTTAAAAGCTACAGAGTAGAAAGATGTGTTTGCAAATCATTTTTTTAATTGCTGTTGTCATTTTACCCTGGTGGAGTAGGTCCTCAAGACATTTGTCCAGGTAACGTTTAAGATAACTATCTACAGAGTCTAGCCTGTATTTTAAAGTGTCGTCTTTTCCTATGTAGCATTAATTCATACAAAGCCTTGACCAAGTATGCTCTCAACACTTTTAAGCTAACAGATACCAGAAACAATGTTACCCAACTTTTGTCATAACAACTGTTTAAAACCATACATCTGAAATAATGTTCAAAGAGCAAACTGAATTAATCTCGCTTCCTTCATTCCTTCTCAGGCATAATTCCTGGGTGTACAAGGTTAGAACAAGCACTAATTATTAAACAGTCTCATTAAAGTTAACTATTAAACAGTCTTGTTCAAGCTTAAAATTATACTATATTAAGATTTCTATTTAAAGGAGCCTTGTGCAAGCTAAGGAAATAACACACTATTTAAACTGTTAATAACCAAATCTTAGATTTGGCTTTCCAAACTTTAAATTCAGGGAACCCAAAAAAGAAGAGAAGACATACTTTCTACTTGTCAAAATAACCCCCCAAAGCATAGAGAAAAAAATTTTAAAAAAACAATATATAAAGTCACAGAATAAATATTTTCTGCCTCAGTAGCTTATTGCTTTTGATTCTCAAAAGAAGCCTAAGAATTCAGTTTGTATAAAAAGACAAAGAAGGCCAGTATGACTGTGGCTCAGTGGCAGAATTCTCACCTGCCATGCCAGAGACTTGGGTTCGATTCCGGATGCTTGTCCAAGCAAAAAAAAAAAAAAACAAAAAACACAAAGACAAAGAAAATGTTGCATTCACAATCTGCAATACAGGAAACAATTTAAAAGTCCTGTTGCTAATGTAACCAGATTAAAAAAAAAAAAAGAATAAGCAAGCACTGTACAAAATGTCCATGTTGATGTACCACACTGAGCTTGAATGATTTAGGCTAGGGTAATCATAGGAAGTAGAACATGAAATTTAACAAAGGCAAAATTTAAAACAAAATTCACTAATGTATACAAGAGTAGTTCAGTGGTAGAATTCTTGCCTGCCACGCAAGAGATCTGGGTTCGATTCCCAGCCCATGCACTTTCCCACCAAAAAAAATTTTCAGTAGTTTCTTTTTTTTAACTTGTATCTGTCACAGACTCTGCTTATCAGACCCTGTATTCATAATCCCATATAGGGAATAAGCTTTACACTAAAGGTACAAACAATTCTACCACCAAATTACTCTACAGATCAAAATTTGTGCCTCTAGCACACAGTAGTGATACATTCTCAGGTTATATAAATGATATCCTGAGAAAATATAAATGTGTGATACCCCAAACAAACAAACTGGGTAACAGAGAAGGTTAATATGCCCTGGAGAAATCTAAACTGAAAGACATATATATTTGAGATTAATTTATTCACATTAAAATGTTTTTTACTTTATGAAAACAACTAATGATGAGGATTTATAAAAGCTCCTTTATCTGCATTTTAAATTATTTAACTATATAAATCTGGTTTTATATTCAGCTTTTCAAGGAAGCATTTATTATTTATTACAAAACTATAACTGAAACTCAAAACTTAGCTCAGTAACTGGTACACTGCCGAAGCCCAATAAATATTTTTTGAATGAATGAGCAGTGAATAATCATGGATCAAAGAATCAGAAGAATTTCTTACATCTTTGGAAACATGGTTTAAAATTTAAATATTTAAACTATCGTTTACTGTGAATTATTTCTCAATGTAAAAAGTACATTTTACCATCTTTCCTTTTAATTTCCATTCTGAGAAAAGACAGTTCTATAAAATAACTGAAAATGGTCTAACTGAAAATTAGCCCCTCCCAAAAAATATATACCATACTCTACACCACACCTAGCACTCTGTAGGGTTTCCCTGCTCTTCCCAGAAATCAGGGGGTTCTGCAACCAGAGTCCTTGCCTGCCCAGTAAAATGAGAAGTGGGATGTCAAAACAAGATTATATTGTCATTAACTCATTCTTAAGCATATGTAATTGTCCAGGCTTATTTTATAACAAACCTTCCTTCCCCTTCTTCCCCTATCCCCACCCCCACCATCAACAATGTAAAACTTAACTCTATTCCCCCTAAGTTATGATTAACATGTACGATTTCACACCCTATCTTCACAAAGTGAAAGACAGGATAAGAAACTAGTCAAATTTTAACTAATAAAAAATATATGTAGTACTTTTTGAGACCAAAGGAAGAAAGGTTTATTTGGTCTGGAACTGAAATTTTCTGTAGCGCATAATCTAAATCAACCTATCTGTACAGCTCATTGGATCAACTGAAACACAGGGAGCCCAGAATAAGAAAGAGTTCCTTAAATCCTGTATAGATTATTGTAATGTCTGGATACATCCTAGAACACATTAAGGAGATAATCAAAAGGAATTGGCAAAGTCCTTTAAGGGATGGGAGAAAGAATATGGAACTATTAAACCTTACCATCAGGGAATCCCTTGATACTGTGTCAAACTTAAGGGACACCCAAATCAACAGGCCATGTCCTTGATCCTGAGGCTTATTTTTATGAAGCTTATGTAGGTAGCGGAGAAGCTTAGACTGACTACCTATAGGCCATGCCTAAGAGTTATTTCCGGAGGGCCTCTTTTATTGCTCAGATGTGACCTCACTCTAAGCCCAACTCTCCAAATGAAATCACTGCCCTCCCCTCTACATGGGACATGACATCCAGGGGTGGAAGTCTCCCTGGAGACGTGGGAGATGACTCCCAGGGATGAATCCAGACCTGGGAGCGTGGGATCAACAATTCCATCCTGACCAAAAGGGGGAAAAGAAGTGTAACTAATAAAGTATCAGTGGCAGAGAGAGTTCAAATAGGGTCAAGAGACTACTCTGGAGGTTGTTCTTACACAAGCTTCAGTTAGACCTTGTTACCTATCATAGCCTGCCGAACCCCAACCAGGATCATTCCAGCCAATCCTAAAGAAAACCTAGATTCCACAAGGGTTCCAAGCACTAGAGTAATTTTCTAGAAACCTAGAAAATTTCTAGAAACCTAGAAAATTCCAGATGGGTCCCTGGTCCAGAGAAGTCCTGAAACGTAGAGGGCCCAACCTCTCCAGAACATCAGACAGTCTCATCTCCCTACCCCGTATTAGTGACAGACCCTTCCAATATGAAAAATTTAGAATGGTCATAGCCCAAACACCCCTAAAGTCAGGGACAGAAAGATCAAAAGTGATGGTGGCATTATACAGTGAAGATAGGATTTAACAGATGAATATGAATGCTGAATCATTAAATTGATATCTCTTTTGGTCCCCAATATCTTAGAGCAGCTAAAAATAAAAACCTAAAATTGTGGAATTGTAACCCATGTCAAACTTTGAAATATGTTCTGTAACTAATTTGTGCTGTGCTTTGGAATTTATTGCTTTTTTGTATATATGTTATTTTTCACCAAAAAAAGAAAGAAAAAAATTCGATTGTGATGATAAAAAAATATTTAGGCCCTCTAGCCTTCTATATTCTGGAGTAGCTAGAAGGAAAAATGTGAGAGGATCGTATGGTAGCCCATGACAAACTCTGGGATCTGTCCTGTAACTACCTGTTGAAGAGTGCTTTAAAAACTATTGCTTTTTTATTTCTTTGCTTTGTGTATATGTTATACTATTCAATTAAAATTATATATATATATATTATACACACACACACACACACACACACACACACACACACAGAAGAGCATTTAGAACATATCCAAAAAATACTGGGTGTTTGTTTTGTAATTATGGAAATCATGGACATTTTCGAACTTTTGTTTCATTTTGCTGCCTTGCTCTTTTTTTCTGTTTTGTCTATAACATACTGTTTTTATATTAAAGGGGAGGAGATGGATAAAACAAAGCCTCCCCCTCCATAAAAAGAGGGAGAATTAATAACAAGGATGTCATCTTGATTTCTGAATTCACTGGGGACCTAGATACTATTTATATAAACTGAGCTATAGGAAAACTTCAAATAGTTTAATATATATGGAATCGGAGCCCCCAAAGGAGAGAACAAGGAAGAGAATAGAAATTTAATATGAAGAAATAATGACCAAAATTGTTCCAAGTTTAATGAAACATATCAGTCCACAAGTCCAAGAAGCTCAATGAATCCCAAGCACAAGAAAAATGAAGAAAACTATTGTACACAAAGGCACTTAAAGGCACTTAAATATCAAATTGCTCCAAGCCAGTGAGAGAGAAAATCCTAAATACAGCCAGATACAGAAAATCCTAAATACAGAAACATACAGAGGGGCAAAGATTAGAATGGCATCAGATTTCTACAGGAAATGATGCAAGCAAGGAGACAGCAGAACATCTTTAAAGTACTGAAAGGTTTTTAGTCCAAAGATTTTGAATTCCAAAAGTCTTCCGATTCAAATCTACAATTTTACAAATTTCTGTGGCTGCAATCTCTGAATTGCAAGCATTACATTTTCTCAAACATGGTCACCTCATTTGGCTAGATTAGATGTATTAATTCCAAAAGGCATAAGGCTAATAATAGGCAAAGATATGTCCAAGAGAATTTAGAGCTACAATAGTAATGATTCTTTTCTCCTTTTTTGTCCCCATACATATTCTAAATAGTGTACTAAATAACATATCTGAGAGGCATCCATCTAATAAGTACTTTTTCATTTCATCCTCATACAAAAGTGGATGAGAAAGGTTTTATCATGCCCACTGTATAAATGGGCAATTAAAGTACAGGTGAAGGGAAGCAATTTGCCCAAGGAAGCAGGGTGGATGGGTGAAGGGCCTGGCATTCCTCTAAAACAGGAGTAATGATAGCCAATTCACTTGCATTATATCCAGTCCCCATGAAAGCCAAATGAAGTAGAAGGCAGCTCCTCTCTTCTTATAATTATGGAAACAAGATTACATAATTTGGCAAAAAAAAGTTACACAGCTAGATGTAACCAAGTCTTTTTAACTCCAAATAGTTCTTTCAATTAAACCACAACTGAAATATACAAAACTAAAGAAAAAAAACATAAAATATAACTATTCATTCTGGGACAGAACTCAACTGATTCGAAATAAGTTGAAAAATTCTACTCAAAGAGAAGTAAGGCAGATTTCTTGGTGAAAAATCTCTAACCTTATAAAGACATCAGTCATTAGGTTTAGTACCTACTATAATCCAGTATGACCTCATCTTAACTTGATTCTAACTGCAAAGACCCTACTTCCAAATAAGGTCAGATTCGCAGATACTGGGGGCTTAAGACTTCAATGGATCTTTTGGAAGGACACAAGTCATCTCACAACAGGCAAGAACTGGCAAACTGTAACCCTAGGCCAAATCTAGCCCACTGCCTATTTTTATAGGTCCACAAGTTTCAAATTTTTTTAATTTTTCAAAGTTGGAAAAAATCAAAATAATAATACATCATGACACGTGAAAATTAATTCAAATATCAGTGTCCATAAATAAAAGTTTTGCTGGAACACAGACACATTCATTCATCTACATATTGTCTATACCTGCTTTTACGTCCCAAGAGCAGAGTGAAACAGCTGCAGCAGAGATGACCTAAAATATTTACTTTATGGTCCTGTACAGAAAGCTTGCCAACCCCTGCTTTATGGGATTAGATGGGCCACATCAACTTTAATAATCTTCCATGAACATTATCCCTCACGACTAAGCTTTTAAAAAATAACTCAACGGCACTAAATCAACAAATATTTCTTAAGGACCAAGGCATTAGGCTAGAATCTAGAAATACAATGATAAACTGAGGGAGTTTACAAAGAAGGGCAGGCAGCACAGCCTGGAGATCAAAAGCACGGTTTCTGGAGTCAGACAAGCTTGGTTTGAATCCAAGCTCTACCACCTCCTAGGACACCTGTGCGACCATGGACAATTACTTAAACTCTCTTGGTTGTTCTGACCTGAAAAAGGAGATAAAGGTGTCTACCTAATAGGTCTGTTACAAGGATTAAATTAGATAATACAAAAAAGACATTGTTAGCAAGATGCCTGGCACACAGTAAGCACTTAAAAAGATGAAAATTCAAGTTTATAACTTGGACTTTGAAAACACCAGGTAGCCAATTAAGAGCATACTCTCATTTTTTAACAATCATTTAAAAAGAGAGAAAAAAATATCGAAGTCCCGAAGGACTTCACCAGGTTGCAGGTACCCAATGTGGATAATAATCACACTTTCACAAAAAGGTGGTCCTGGGTCTCTTGCAACGTTGCTCAAACGGGGAACCACTGCTCTAAGAAAAGTATCCCAGAACAGTGGTTCTTAATCAAGGGATGTGTTGACTCACCTGGCCCAAGCTTGGGATTCAGCAGATCTAGCGGTAAGATTCCTGCCATACAACTGCAAAAACTTTAGTCTAAAAAACCCTTTAATTTCCACCTCACAGACAACATTCTTTCCTTTACTCACTGCTCCTTTATCCTTTCAAGCATAAACGTAAATTCTACCTTCTTTTACACTCTGCCCTGAAGCTTTATGTCCTATGCTGTCAACTATAGTTTCTCCTGAAGGTTTATGACCTTCTGCTTTTAGTTAACCATTTCCCAAAGACTGAAGAGACTGAATCTTAAATCATTCATTCACTGCATTAAATATCTGCCCAGAGACTTCCGGAGAAGATGGCGGCTTAGTAAGACGCGCGGATCTCAGTTCCTCCTCCAGAACAGCTACTAGGGGAGTAGAAACGATACAGAACAGCTCCTGGAGCCACGACAGAGATCAAAACAACAGCGTACCCCATCCTGGAACGGCTGACTGGCTGAGAGAACCCGCTCCGGTGAGATCGCCGAGGGGCACGGGCTTCCCCGGGCCGGGGCGGCAAGCGGCCGGAGTCCCTCCCTTCGTCCTTCCAGGGCCAGCTGGGACAATTGGACAGGTGGTCCCCTCAAGCCACAGCGGCTGGCACACCCCTCCACGCGTGGCCCCCCGGACCAACTGGGAGAATTGGATCGGAGATCCCCAGGCTGTGGAGAACGGGGACCGGGGTCCCTTCCAAACACGTGACTTCCCGTTCCGGCTGGGAACAGTGCACTCTCCTGGGCGGCGGCGGCTGGCGCCCTTACGCCACACTTGGTGCCCCGGGCCGACTAGGAGATTCGGACGGGCGCTCTCCCGGGCTGCGGTGGCCGGCGACCCTCCCCGCGTTCGGATCCCCGGGCCAGTTGACACTCTTCCAAGCCGCTTCAGCTGACGAACTTCCCAAGGGCGAGAGTTTTCCAAAGTTAAAGGACCCACAGCACCTTTTACTGGTGGGACCCGCAGACAAACATGTGCCACGAGCGCCACCTACTGGGCAGCATAAGAAAAACAGAACCCAGAGATTTCACAGAAAAATCTTTCAACCTGTTGGGTCCAACACCCAGGGAAATTTGACTAAATGCCCAGAGGCCAGCAGAAGATAACGGATCACGCTCAGAAAATTGAAAATATGGCCCAGTCAAAAGAACAAACCAATAGTTCAAATGAGATACAGGAGCTGAGACAACTAATGCTGAATACACGAACAGAAATGGAAAACCTCTTCAAAAACGAAATCGATAAACTGAGGGAGGACATGAAGAAGACATGGGCTGAACAAAAAGAAGAAATAGAAAAACTGAAAAAACAAATCACAGAACTTATGGAAGTGAAGGATAAAGTAGAAAAGATAGAAAAAACAATGGATACCTACAATGATAGATTTGAAGAGACAGAAGATAGAATTAGTGATTTGGAGGATGGAACATCTGAATTCCAAAAAGAAACAGAAACTATCCGGAAAAGAATGGAAAAATTTAAACAGGGAATCAGGGAACTGAAGGACAATTTGAACCGCACAAATATACGTGCTGTGGGTGTCCCAGAAGGAGAAGAGAAGGGAAAAGGAGGAGAAAAACTAATGGAAGAAATTATCACTGAAAATTTCCCAACTCTTATGAAAGACCTAAAATTACAGATCCAAGAGGTGCAGCGCACCCCAAAGAGAATAGACCCAAATAGGCGTTCTCCAAGACACTTACTAGTTAGAATGTCAGAGGTCAAAGAGAAAGAGAGGATCTTGAAAGCAACAAGAGAAAAACAATCCATCACATACAAGGGAAACCCAATAAGACTATGTGTAGATTTCTCAGCAGAAACCACGGAAGCTAGAAGACAGTGGGATGATATATTTAAATTACTAAAAGAGAAAAACTGCCTACCAAGACTCCTATATACAGCAAAATTATCCTTCAAAAATGAGGGAGAAATTAAAACATTCTCAGACAAAAAGTCATTGAGAGAATTTGTGACCAAGAGACCAGCTCTGCAAGAAATACTAAAGGGAACACTAGAGTCAGATACGAAAAGACAGAAGAGACAGGTATGGAGAAGAGTGTAGAAAGAAGGAAAGTCAGATATGATATATATAATGCAAAAGGCAAAATGGTAGAGGAAAATATTATCCAAACAGTAATAACACTAAATGTTAATGGACTGAATTTCCCAAACAAAGGACACAGAGTGGCAGAATGGATTAAAAAACAGGATCCTTCTATATGCTGTCTACAGGAAACACATCTTAGACCCAAAGATAAACACAGGTTGAAAGTGAAAGGTTGCGAAAAGATATTTCATGCAAATAACAACCAGAAAAGAGCAGGAGTATGGGCGGGCCGCGGTGGCTCAGCGGGCAAAGTGCTTGCCTGCTATGCCGGAGGACCTCGGTTCGATTCCCGGCCCCAGCCCATGTAACAAAAACGGAGAAACAGAATACAATAAAACAAGAAAATGTTTCCCTTTCTTCCTCCCTTCCTTCCTTCTATTCTTCCTTCCTTCTCTCTGTCTTTCCTTTAAAAAAAAAAAAAATAAAAAAAAATAAAAAAAAAAAAAGAGCAGGAGTAGCTATACTAATATCCAACAAATTAGACTTCAAATGTAAAACAGTTAAAAGAGACAAAGAAGGACACTATACACTAATAAAAGGAACAATTAAACAAGAAGACATAACAATCATAAATATTTACGCACCGAACCAGAATGCTCCAAAATACGTGAGGAATACACTGCAAACACTGAAAAGGGAAATAGACACATAGACCATAATATTGGAGACTTCAATTCACCACTCTCATCAATGGACAGAACATCTAGACGGAGGATCAATAAAGAAATAGAGAATCTGAATATTACTATAAATGAGCTAGACTTAACAGACATTTATAGGACATTACATCCCACAACAGCAGGATACACCTTTTTCTCAAGTGCTCATGGATCATTCTCAAAGATAGACCATATGCTGGGTCACAAAGCAAGTCTTAACAAATTTAAAAAGATTGAAATCACACACAACGCTTTCTCGGATCATAAAGGAATGAAGTTGGAAATCAATAATAGGCGGAGTGCCAGAAAATTCACAAATACGTGGAGGCTCAACAACACACTCCTAAACAACAACTCGGTCAAAGAAGAAATTGCTAGAGAAATTAGCAAATACCTCGAGGCGAATGAAAATGAAAACACAACATATCAAAACTTATGGGACGCAGCAAAGGCAGTGCTAAGAGGGAAATTTATTGCCCTAAATGCCTATATCAGAAAGAAGAAAAGGCAAAAATGCAGGAATTAACTGTCCACTTGGAAGAACTGGAGAAAGAACAGCAAACTAATCCCAAAGCAAGCAAAAGGAAAGAAATAACAAAGATTAGAGCAGAAATAAGTGAAATTGAAAACAATAGAGAAAATCAATAAGACCAGAAGTTGGTTCTATGAGAAAATCAACAAGATTGATGGGCCCTTAGCAAGATTGACAAAAAGAAGAAGAGAGAGGATGCAAATAAATAAGATCAGAAATGGAAGAGGAGACATAACTACTGGTCTCACAGAAATAAAGGAGGTAATAACAGGATACTATGAACAACTTTACGCTAATAAATACAACAATTTAGATGAAATGGACGGGTTCCTGGAAAGACATGAACAACCAACTTTGACTCAAGAAGAAATAGATGACCTCAACAAACCAATCACAAGTAAAGAAATTGAATCAGTCATTCAAAAGCTTCCTAAAAAGAAAAGTCCAGGACCAGATGGCTTCACATGTGAGTTCTATCAAACATTCCAGAAAGAATTAGTAACAACTCTCCTCAAACTCTTCAAAAAAATCGAAGTGGAGGGAAAACTATCCAATTCATTCTATGAAGCCAACATCACCCTCATACCAAAACCAGGCAAAGATATTACAAAAAAAGAAAACTACAGACCAATCTCTCTAATGAACATAGATGCAAAAATCCTCAATAAAATTCTAGCAAATTGTATCCAACAACACATTAAAAGAATTATACATCATGACCAAGTAGGATTCATCCCAGGTATGCAAGGATGGTTCAACATAAGAAAATCAATTAATGTAATACACCATATCAACAAATCAAAGCAGAAAAATCACATGATCATCTCAATTGATGCAGAGAAGGCATTTGACAAGATTCAACATCCTTTCCTGTTGAAAACACTTCAAAAGATAGGAATACAAGGGAACTTCCTTAAAATGATAGAGAGAATATATGAAAAACCCACAGCTAATATCATCCTCAATGGGGAAAAATTGAAAACTTTCCCCCTAAGATCAGGAACAAGACAAGGATGTCCACTATCACCACTATTATTCAACATTGTGTTGGAGGTTCTAGCCAGAGCAATTAGACAAGAAAAAGAAATACAAGGCATCAAAATTGGAAACGAAGAAGTAAAACTATCACTGTTTGCAGACGACATGATACTATACGTCGAAAACCCAGAAAAATCCACAACAAAACTACTAGAGCTAATAAATGAGTACAGCAATGTAGCAGATTACAAGATCAACATTCAAAAATCTGTAGCATTTCTATACACTAGTAATGAACAAGCTGAGGGGGAAATCAAGAAACGAATCCCATTTACAATTGCAACTAAAAGAATAAAATACCTAGGAATAAATTAAACTAAAGAGACAAAAAACCCATATAAAGAAAACTACAAAAAACTGCTAAAAGAAATCACAGAAGACCTAAATAGATGGAAGGGCATACCGTGTTCTTGGATTGGAAGACTAAATATAGTTAAGATGTCAATCCTACCTAAATTGATTTACAGATTCAATGCAATACCAATCAAAATCCCAACAACTTATTTTTCAGAAATAGAAAAACCAATAAGCAAATTTATCTGGAAGGGCAGGGTGCCCCGAATTGCTAAAAGTATCTTGAGGAGAAAAAACAAAGCTGGAGGTCTCACGCTGCCGGACTTTAAGGCATATTATGAAGCCACAGTGGTCAAAACAGCATGGTATTGGCATAAAGATAGATATATTGACCAATGGAATCGAATAGAGTGCTCAGATATAGACCCTCTCATCTATGGACATTTGATCTTTGATAAGGCAGTCAAGCCAACTCACCTGGGACAGAGCAGTCTCTTCAATAAATGGTGCCTAGAGAACTGGATATCCATATGCAAAAGAATGAAAGAAGACCCGTATCTCACACTTTATACAAAAGTTAATTCAAAATGGATCAAAGATCTAAACATTAGGTCTAAGACCATAAAACAGTTAGAGGAAAATGTAGGGAGATATCTTATGAAACTTACAATTGGAGGCGGTTTTATGGACCTTAAACCTAAAGCAAGAGCACTGAAGAAGGAAATAAATAAATGGGAGCTCCTCAAAATTAAACACTTCTGTGCATCAAAGAACTTCATCAAGAAAGTAGAAAGACAGCCTACACAATGGGAGACAATATTTGGAAACGACACATCAGATAAAGGTCTAGTGTCCAGAATTTATAAAGAGATTGTCCAACTCAACAACAAAAGACAGCCAACCCAATTACAAAATGGGGAAAAGATTTGAACAGACACCTATCAGAAGAGGAAATACAAATGGCCAAAAGGCACATGAAGAGATGCTCAATGTCCCTGGCCATTAGAGAAATGCAAATCAAAACCACAATGAGATATCATCTCACACCCACCAGAATGGCCATTATCAACAAAACAGAAAATGACAAGTGCTGGAGAGGATGCGGAGAAAAAGGCACACTTATCCACTGTTGGTGGGAATGTCAAATGGTGCAACCACTGTGTAAGGCAGTTTGGCAGTTCCTCAAAAAGCTGAATATAGAATTGCCATACGACCCAGCAATACCATTGCTGGGTATCTACTCAAAGGACTTAAGGGCAAAGACACAAACGGACATTTGCACACCAATGTTTATAGCAGCGTTATTTACAATTGCAAAGAGATGGAAACAGCCGAAATCTCCATCAACAGAAGAGTGGCTAAACAAACTGTGGTATATACATACGATGGAATATTATGCAGCTTTAAGACAGAATAAACTTATGAAGCATGTAATAACATCGATGGACCTAGAGAACAATATGCTGAGTGAGTTTAGCCAAAAACTAAAGGACAAATACTGTATGGTCCCACTGATGTGAAACGACATTCAAGAATAAACTTGGAATATGTCATTGGTAACAGAGTCCAGCAGGAGTTAGAAGCAGAGTAAGATAATGGGTAATTGGAGCTGAAGGGATGCAGACTGTGCAACAGGACTAGATACAAAAACTCAAAAATGGACAGCACAATAATATCTAATTGTAAAGTAATCATGTTAAAACACTGAATGAAGTTGCATCTGAGCTATAGGTTTTTTTTTTGTCTGTCTGTTTGTTTGTCTTTTTTTTTGTACTATTATTATTATTTTTTTTCTCTATATTAACATTCTATATCTTTTTCTGTTGTTTTGCTAGTTCTTCTAAATCGATGCAAATGTACTAAGAAATGATGATCATGCATCTATGTGATGATATTAAGAATTACTGATTGCATATGTAGAATGGAATGATTTCTAAATGTTGGGTTAATTTCTTTTTTTTCTTTAATTAATAAATATATATATATATATATATCTGCCAAGAGCCTACTATTTACTAGGTTACTGTGCTCAGAGTACAGTGGGAAGCAAAAACCAAAGCACTGTCTGCGACAAGAAAAAGGTCAAAACTCATCCAGTAGCTCAGAATTTAGCAGCTGTGGAGAATATCGAAAAGTTCTAAGCAAGTAAGCAAGTAAGGAAGTGACATAACTTGGAGGAATCACTCTAGCAGAACAGTGGGGGATGTTTTAAAACGGCGCATAAATATGGTCTCTGCCTTCAAGGAGTACCATTCTTGCAGAAGAACAAACAAGAATAAAGAGACAAATAATTAAAACTGAAAGGGCGGGCCACGGTGGCTCAGCAGGCAAGGACGCTTGCCTGCCATGCCAGAGGACCCAGGTTCGATTCCTGGTGCCTGCCCATGTAAAAAAAAAAAAAAAAAAAAAAACTGAAGGAAGCAAAGAGTGTCTGTTAGTGAATAAGAGGGGGAAACCTACTTTAATGAAAGTAATCAGGGAGTGTCTCTCTAAGAGACATTTACGCAAAGGCCTAAAAGATGAGAAGGAGCTAGCCATGTAGAGTGAACTAAGAATGTAGTAGGAAGAAGGATCAATGTGCAAGCAATTCTGCAAAGTGGAAAAGAGCTAGACATGTTCCAGCATGAATGAGCAAGTAGAAGTATGTTTTGTCTTAAGTATATAATAAGAAGTCACTGTTTTTTTTATTTTTTTTGTCTGTAAAATTATTTATTTTATTCTGAATACATAATCCAGGTACATGAATCAAAATTTCAAAATGGATAAAATTATACAGTGAAAAGTCAGTCTCTTTCCCACCCCTGTTTAACAACCACACAGTTTCCCATCCCTAGAGGCAACCATTTTATCAATCTTTGAAGGGCTTTAAGGAAAACAGAGCATGACTTTATCTATATTATGTAAATTATCCTGGCTGATGGGTGAAGAATGGATAAGAAGAAAAGAATCAGGGAGAACAGATGGGAGGCTACTGTGTAGTCCAAGGGAGAGATGATGGCTACTTGGGTGGAGTCCGTGACAGTGGAGCCAGAGACAGAAGGCAGAATTGACAAAACTGATGTCAGCAAGACAGCACTAAGGACCACAGCCACAGGCACTGTGTTTTACAAACTTAAAATCTAAGTGTTTAAAAACGTTACATCTCACAAAGCCCAAGGAATATGCAGACAGATAAGAAAACTTGGATAACAACAGGAGAAACATTACAAAATGTGTTAACAATGTGACTAATAATAATGAATTACTCTGTCAGCGTGAACGAGATCATTTTATCTCAAAAGGAGCATAACTGAAACCAACCCAAAACTATACTACTGGACTGAGAGGCTGAAATGGCTGCTGTTCAGAAAAAAAAGAAAGATGCCAAACTGAGATCTTTAACGTCTGTATCTGTTAACCACCAAGAAATACAGAAGAAGGCAAAAGTCTTGTGGACAGAACAGAATTATGAAGCATTATATCCTACCTAAACGAAATAGTTACTTCCATCTGGTAACTTTAAATGTACCAGAAAATTCTTGTCAAGTCATGGTATAAGAAAAAGTTGTCATTTATGAAAAAGATTTTGTTTTTAAAGCTTATATAAAGCCACAATGGTCAAAACGGCATGGTACCAGCACAAAGGGAGAAGCATTGACCAACGGAACTGAATCGAGAGCACAGAGGTTGACCATCAAATCTCTGATCAATTAATCTTCAAAAAGACCCCCAAATCCACTGAACTGGAATAGAATGTAATAAATGAGCTTGGGAGAACTGGATATCATAGCTAAAAGAATGAAAGAGGATACCTATCTTACACCCTTTACAAAAATTACCTCAAAATGGATCAAAGACCTAAATACAAGAGTCAATACCACAAAACTCCTAGAAGAAAATACAGAGAAACTTCTTCAAGACCTACCGATAGAAAGAAGCTTCTTTACACCCAAAGCACAAGCTACAATAGAAAAAACAAATTAAAGGGTAACTCCTCAGAATGAAAAGGTTCTGTACCTCAAATAAGTTTGTCAGAAAAGTGAAGAGGCAGCCAACTCAATGGGAGAAAATATTTGGCAACCACATATTGGATAAAGGTTTGATATCCTGTGTATATAAAGAAATTACACAATTCAACAATAAAAGGGCAAGCAACCCAATTAAAAAATGGCCAAAAAATATGAACAGACATTTTTCCAAAGAACAAATACAAATGGCTAAAAAGCACACAAAGAGATGCTCATCTTCATTAACTATAAGGGAAATGCAAATCAAAACTACAATGATAATGGTACAGCTATAAAGAGACAGTAGGGTTTACAAATGACTATCAGGGTTGAATCATTATCTTTTTTTTTTTTTACTAGTGATACTTATGTTAAGCAGATATTTATTTAAAATAATGCTAATATAATCCTGGGGCACACTGATTTCAAGAGGGTCTTTGCAGCAGATTTCATTATAATTACTTAACAGCTAAATAATCAAGTTTTATTTATTTTAACTTATAGAGTCACTAAATAATAGAAGGAAAGGAAAGAGTAGGGCTAATCCAGTAGAGACTGAAGCTAATATCAATCTTCCCTAAGCATCTGTTTTGGTTGGTAGCCTTGAACAAAGCTTGTCTCTAAAAGAAACAAAGTGATTTTTGCACTGAGCTCCTGCACCTGCAATGGTGCCAAAGGCAACCGGATTCAAAATAGAGCAGAACCAAACAGTTTATTAAACTGTTCAAATTGTTAAAAATGACTAAAAGAAACTCAAAAATGGACAGCACAATAATACCTAATTGTAAAGTAATCATGTTAAAACACTGAATGAAGCTGCATCCGAGCTATAGGTTTTTGTTTTGTTTTGTTTTGTTTTGTTTTTACTACTATTACTTTTATTTTTT
Source organism: Tamandua tetradactyla (assembly GCF_023851605.1). Classification (NCBI taxonomy): domain Eukaryota; kingdom Metazoa; phylum Chordata; class Mammalia; order Pilosa; family Myrmecophagidae; genus Tamandua; species Tamandua tetradactyla. The sequence goes on along the minus strand of NC_135345.1, from coordinate 2,697,245 downwards.
TCTCTATATTAACATTCTATATCTTTTTCGGTTGTGTTGCTAGTTCTTCTAAACCGATGCAAATGTACTAAGAAACGATGATCATGCATCTATGTGATGATGTTAAGAATTACTGATTGCATATGTAGAATGGTATGATTTCTAAATGTTGGGTTAATTTTTTTTTTCGTTAATTAATAAAAAAATAAAAAATAAAAAATAAATAAACACAGAAACTCACCAGAAAAAAAAAAAATGACTAAAAGCCAGTTAAAGATTTTCATAAATGCTATTCCAAAATGTTAGTTTTTAAAATGTTACTAGCAGTCTTTGTGTTCCCCTTATGTTCCACCCCTCCCTCCCTGTCTCTTAAAATTAACTTGAACACCCAGTGTAAAAAACACTTCAAGGAGAACCAAGTGTCAATCATATGAAAAGAAAGGTGAAGAGGGGAGCAAACAGTGTGTAGCAGATGCTGGTACTGCTTAAGGGGCTGCTGATGCAGGCTTTGGTGGCATTAAATCCCCCAGTAAGGCATTAGGTGTCGGGACTCTTTCTCATAAACATCTGGAAGTATGCCATAAGGTGTCTGTACCATTTTAACTGTTGACTTCCCAAAGAGCTGGCGCTCGTAGTCTATCAGCTGCCTCCAGAAGCCTACGTTGGGCCTGATGACAGGCCTCCGGGCTTTCACCCAGTTGTACGCCTTCAGCAGGCACACATTGTGGTATTTCATCAGGTAAGCAATGCAGAGAGTGGCCGAGCGGCTCACCCCTGCAGCACAGTGCACCAAGGTGGCCCCATGCTTCCTGCTCACACTGTGGATCTTGTCAGCCACAGTGTCAAAATACAGTCCAATGGGAGCATGAGGCATGGGAGCATGAGGCATGTCAGCCAGAGGCACTTTAACATATTCAAATTGGGGCCAGTTGAAATTGGGGATCTCAATGGTAGCATTAACGACACAGGTGATCCCACGAGCTTGGAGAAGGTGCCGGTTGGAGGCCACACTGCCTCTGCCCAGGAAGAGAGAGGAGGTAATTTGAGCAATACCTCCGATATCTGCCTCAGAAATCATCCGAGTTCGTGGGAGCGTGCTGTGACCTCTGGAGCTCATTAAGATGCCAGCAATCACACTTGCATCATTGGAAGCAAGACGACACTGTTTTGTTTTGTTTTCCTTCCACCAAGGAATCAGAAATTACAATCTCCTTCTTGCTGAGGAAATTAGATGTACTCTGGAGCCTTTGGCCTGGATCTGGAAAGTCCTGAGTGAGCAGTGGTGGTTATAGCAGATACAAATCAGATCGGCACCTCCAGCTCGCGGATAGGGGTTCCGTCCCCCTGCGCGGCTCTAGCCTTCTGCCTGAATCATTATCTTTTAGTCTATAGTACTTTAGAGCAGCTACAAGCAAAAACCTAAAATTGTGAAATTGTAACCCATGCCAAACTCCGAAATCTGTTCTACAATTAATCGTTGTGATGTACTACAAAATTTATTGTTTTGCATATATGTTATTTTTCATAAAAAAAAGAAAAGGAGAGTATAACAGAGAAGATAGGATTTAACAAATGAGTATGACTGCTGAATCATTATATTGCTATTTCTTTTGGTCTCCAGTGTCGTGGAGCAGGTAAAAGAAAAAACAAAAAAAATTGTAACCCATACCAAACTTTAAATCTGTTCTATAACTACCTATTAAATTATACTTGGAAATTTATTGTTTTGTATATATGTTACATTTCATAATTATAAAAATGTTTAAAAAAACTATAATGAGATATCATCTCACACCTACTAGAATGGCAGCCATTAAACAAACAGAAAACTACAAATGCTGGAGATGTGGAGAAATTAGAACACTTATTCCCTGCTGGTGGAAAGGTACAATGGTGCAACTGCTTTGGAACACAGCTGGCGGTTCCTCAGAAACCTAAATATTGGGTTGCCCCATGACCCGGCAATACCAATACTAGGTATATACCCAGAAAAGTTGAAAGCAGTGACACGAACAGACATCTGTACACCAATGTTCACAGTGGCACTTTTCATATTACCAAAAGATGGAAACAACCCAAGCGCCCATCAACCAATGAGTGAATAAACAAACTATGGTATACACACACGATGGATTATGCAGCAGTAAGATGGGAAGAGGTCCTGAAGCATATGACAATATGGACAAACCTAAAGGATATAATGCTGAATGATATAAACCAGACACAAAAGGATAGGTATAATACAATTTCACTACTGTGTCTCTGGTAAAGACAGCAAACTCGAAATCACACGGCCCAGGAAGAAAATCTGTACTCATATATTACAATGAACTAGATGTTACATCTCTGCTGCAAAATATACAAACATAAGAAGGAATAAGAAATATTTCTATATTGTACTATGGAACCAAGCATCAGAACATAATGTTAAGTGGAAAAAGCATGATAAAAAACTGTATAGCACGTTACCATCAAAGAAAGAGAAAGTATGAATATAACCATAAAATTAAAAATTACAAAGGTTCAAGTCACTGAGCCGAGGACTCAGCAACCTCCCACTAGAGCCCCCTTGCTTCCAAACACTCGATACCCGTTGCCCGCCTTCTCGGCCACAGCCTTTCACAGAAAAGAAATCGCATCACATGTCCGCTATCTAGAACCTCCACTCTTTTGATCCCCTTTGCTTATGCAAGTGAGGGTGTTGATCTGCTTCCTGCTGGGACTGAGGATTACCTTCATATAAAAATTCAACAGAGAAAGAGCAGGAAGACTCTTACCACTGTCCAAGGGATCACTGATGATTACAATAAAACAAACCAGTGTAGGCATTTAAGAAGAAATGATACCGTAATTGAGCATCCAGAATACGGAGAAACGATTCAGCCACAGTGTGAACAGTACAAGAACATACGCCAGTTCCTTGCAGAGGTTGGAATGGCTAAGGATGACAAACTGAAGGTTCATGGGTTTTAAGTGCTTATGGCTCATTGAAGCTCATTTTCAATGAATAGAAAATTTCCCTTCTCTTCCTTGTCACAAGTTTAAAAACCTCACAGCTTGTATAACGGAACCATGTGGAGTCGGCTTCTTAACTTGAACAAGTGTAACTCCTTCATGCAATAAACTGAAGAGCCAAAAATAAAAATAAAAAAGGTTATCTATAGGAGAGTGAGGAATTAGGGTAAAGGGGACAGTACAGAGGTGAAACCTCTTTGAATACACCTTGTTTTATAGATTTGGGTTTGAAAGTCTTTTCACATTTTATACAACTACACAGCATAATTAAATTTTAACAAAACATAATACAGAAAGCATAATAGTAATTTTTAAAATGAACCCGAATTCACCAGTGGTGACAAACCTATGGAGTAACAATTCAGAGTGACTTTAAAACTGTAATTTGACTACACGTCCCTAACAATTCTTAAACAGTTTTCATCAGTAAGTTCATATCATTCTTTTGAGACATACAATGTGGGATAAAATAATTAGAACCAAGATGTACCGACATTCGTGTGGTAGCTTTATTATAACTGAATCAATGTTACTGTAATTATAGTATTAACTATAGTTCATATTTTAATAAAGGTTCACTCTGTGTTATACAATCTATGGTCTCGTGTGTGTGTGTGTGTGTGTGTGTGTGTGTGTGAACATATATAACACATAAAATCTCCCTTTTTAACCACTTCCAAGTATATAATTCAGTGCTGTTCATTTCATTCACGTGGTGCTCCCATCACCACCATCCATTACCAAAACTTCTCCATCACTCCAAACAAAACTCTGTACCAATTAGGCATTATGTTAATAATAGGGAAGACTATGAGAGGAAGACTGTAGAGCAGAGAGAGATATATGGGAACTCTGTACTTTCTGCATGATTTTACCGTAAACCTACAACTGTTGTAATAAAGTAAAAAAAAATCAAAAAACAAGATATTTAGCTTGGAAGAAAAAAGATGTAGGAATAAGATTTAACATCAAGAAGGTTAAGTAAAATCGTACGTAGTATTCATTTGAAGTATCACTGAGCTACGAGTTATGCACTGAAAAGACACAGAAACCACCATCAACTTGGTGGCAATGAGCACCTTGAGGGCCCTTAAGTGTGGTTTCTAAATACTATTTTCCACTAAAAGAAACCAAGCTTCCTTGACAAAAGGGATGATTCCAGCAGGGCTGAGAAAGAAAATGTATAAGATAAGCTTGGTACAATTTGTGCTGCAGAAAGAAAAGCTATAAGAACTATTATAGCTGTGTAAAAAAGTTTTAGAAGCCAATAAGAACAGCCTCGTATTGGACAAAAATGGGACCATCTGAGCATCAAAAGGAATAACATCAGCAATGGCTTGAAACACATCAAATATACTTACATCCACGAGTTCACAATGACACAAACACACAACATACAACTCATCGCTCACTTCTGGAGGATACTAGGGAACCAACTCATTATTTTAAAAACTGGTAAGTAAAAGAAAGGAATTAAGCACTTGCCCTGCCTTTCCTATATGAACTACCTTCAAGGTAGCCAAATTGAGGTTAAGGAGAAAACTGTATAAAAAAAAGTACTCCAGCTAATAAATGATGAGGTTATAGAATTAAAATATCAACATTTTTAAATGCCTAATAATGACTCCAGGCATTCAGCATCAAGGACTACAAACAAGAAGGCTACGAGTTATTATCAGCCTACTTATCTATGAAGTTTACTCGTAAAACAAAGAAAAAGAGAAAAAAAATCAAAATTGATACCATTGCTGGGAATCTACTCAAAGGACTTAAGGGCAAAGACACAAACGGACATTTGCACACCAATGTTTACAGCAGCATTATTTACAATTGCAAAGAGATGGAAACAGCCAAAATGTCCATCAACAGACGAGTGGCTAAACAAACTGTGGTATATACATACGATGGAATATTATGCAGCTTTAAGACAAGATAAATTTATGAAGCATGTAATAACATGGATGGACCTAGAGAACATTATGCTGAGTGAGTCTAGATAATGGGCAATTGGAGCTGAAGGGATACAGACTGTGCAACAGGACTAGATACAAAAACTCAAAAATGGACAGCACAATAATACCTAATTGTTAAGTAATCATGTTAAAACACTGAATGAAGCTACATCTGAGCTATAGGTTTTCGTTTTGTTTTGTTTTGTTTTTACTATTATTACTTTTATTTTTTTCTCAATATTAACATTCTATATCTTTTTCGGTTGTGTTGCTAGTTCTGCTAAACCGATGCAAATGTACTAAGAAACGATGATCATGCATCTATGTGATGATGTTAGGAATTACTGATTGCATATGTAGAACGGTATAATTTCTAAATGTTGGGTTAATTTCTTTTTTTCCGTTAATTAAAAAAAAAAAAAGAGAGAGAAGGGGTAATTGGAGCTGAAGGGATACAGACTGTGCAACAGGACTGGATATAAAAACTCAGAAATGGACAGCACAATACTACCTAATTGTAATGCAATTATGTTAAAACATTGAATGAAGCTGCATGTGACGTATAGGTTTTTTTTTTCTCTATTATCGTTTTAATTCTTATTCTGTTGTCTTTTTATTTCTTTTTCTAAATCGATGCAAATGTACTAAGAAATGATGAATATGCAACTATGTGATGATATTGAGAATTACTGATTGTACATGTAGAATGGAATGATTTCTAAATGTTTTGTTAATTTTTTTTAATTAATAAAAAAAAAAATCAAAATTGAATCTGTTCACCCCTTTAGATGAATTAGTTTACAAGTAACTCCCTATTGACGAGTAGAATATATGGAATAAAAATAAATAATAGGGGGAACAAATGTTAAAATAAATATAGTTTGAAATGCTAGTGATCAATGAAAGGAAGAGGTAAAGGACATGGTATGTATAAATTTCTTTTCTGTTTTCGTTTTATCTCTTTTTCTGAATAGATGCAAACGTTCCAAGAAATGATTATGATGATGAATATGCAACTATGTGATGATATTGTGAATTACTGATTATACATGTAGAACAGAATGATCAAAGTAGGAATGTTTGCATTTGCTTTGTGTTTTTTTGATATTAAAAAAAATAAAATAAAAAAGAAACTCTGTATTGTTAAACTATAATACAGAATAAAATAGACTGTGGGTAACTCCAAGAATACACCATGGGTTTCATCCACAAATTAATCACAAGAGGAAACAAAAGATGAGAGGGAAACCTACAGATTAAAACTAGTCACAATGTATGGATCACACTTAGATCCTAATTCAAACAAACTGTTAAAATTATGAGACAACTGAGAAAATTAGAATCTAGCTGGATATTTGAAGATATTAAAGAATTTTTCATTTTTTATCAGCGAGATTTCTATTCATCTTTTTAAGTCTTTTTTTTTCTGTCTACATATTGAAATACTTATCAGTTAAAATGATGACATTTAAGCCAACTCAGCAGGTGAACTCACTGCCCTCCCCTCTACGCGAGACATGAATCCTAGGGGTGTGGATGACAGGACTCCCATGATTCCAGGGACCAGTATCATGGGTTGAGAAAACCTTCTTGATCAAAAAGGGTAAGAGAGAAATGAGACAAGATAAAATCTCAGTGGCTGAGAGATTTCAAAGAATCGAGAGGTTACCCTGGAGGTTATTCTTATGCCTTATATAATATCCTTTTTCAGTTTAGGATGTATTGGAGTGGCTGGAAGGAAATACTTGAAAATGGTGAGCTGTATTCCAGTAGCTTTGATTCTTGAAGATGATTGTATAAAGATAACAACTTTTACGATGTGGTGTATGATTGTAAAAACCTTGTATCTAATGCTCCTTTAATCCAGGGTATGGACAGATGAGTAAAAAAAAAATTGATTAAAATAAATAAATAATAGCGAAGAAAAGGGATAAAATAAATTGGGTAGATGGAAATACTAGTGGTCAATGAGAGGGAGGGGTAAGGGGTATGAGATGTCTGAGTTTTTCCTTTTCTCTTTTTCTTTTTATGGAGTGATGCAAATGTTCTAAGAAATTATCATGGTGATGAATGCACAACTAAATGATATTGTGAGCCACTAATTGTACACCATGTATGGACCGTATGTGTGCAAAGATGTGTCGTTAAAAAAAAATTTTTTTAAATGATGACATCTGGGATTGGGGGTTCAAATGAAGCAAGATGGGCTGTTAGTTGATAACTGTTCAAGCTGGATGAGGGGAAATAGGGGCTTTATCATCCTCTCTACTTATATGGATGTGTGTAAAGACTTAAAAACATAACTATAAATAAAAGCAGTCAGTTTAAACTATACATTTCATATAATAAAAACTTCATATTTTAAATAGGTGAACTGTTTGGTATATGTCTACATAAAGATGCTTTAAAAAGCTTGGTATCTTTTAAATCATTTCACCATCTACTTTTCTGATTCAATACAATGACTACTTAAAAGAACTTAGTAAAAATTAATACCATTTAAAGAAAATAGTTTTTATGGTAAAATATTAACATAAAATTGAATGGCAAACAAAACATTTGTCAGTTGTCAGATAACATGAAAAGAGAAAATGGCCAGCTTCTATAAAGTATTTTTTAGAAAGGGAAATATCCCACCCATTTGGGGACTGGGTAGAATTTAGGGCTCTATAACTCTGAAATCTAAACACAAATGACAACAAATTAACAAATCGTACTGGGTGCACACTGTAAACCACATCAAAATTCGAAAAGCAGTTTGACTGCCAAAACTACTTTCTTAAAAACAATTGTACTACTCTAGTTTTTCCCATAGAGTCAAAAGCGTACATTAAATCTAGAAAAAAATAACATATATTCCTGGCATTTTTTTGCCCATAATAACTTTTACAATTCGACCCTCACACAATTCGCCCCCTTTTCCTGAAATTCCCTCTTTGGCACCTGTTGAACTCCTAATTTTTTTGTAATTTCTCACATACAAAAAAGTCTTTCTACAATATGTTACCAACAACGTCTACAGTAATTACCTATGTTTTTAGTCCTGGGAGAAATGAAAATTACTTTATATTATTTTAGGCATAAAACCATATACAGTCACACCAACGGCAGTTTCAAACGAACCAAAGTATTTATTTCAAAGTATGCATGAAGTGAACACAAATCACATACAAATATCTAGAGCCACGAATTACAAGAACAGAAATTAAAGAGATTCTTAAGGACAGAGGACCTCTGACAAACTCCCCCACCTCCACCCCCCACCCCCCACCCCGACACACACACACAAAAAGACAAAAATGAAGAATTAAAGAAAGGAAGAGGAGGGGCAAAGATCGCCAATGGCTCCATCTCTAAAAGAGTTCCAGGACAACCTTTCTTCCCTCGGTGCACAGATGAGGCTTTTCTCTTTGGGCAGAAGCTGTCACTTGTAAACGAAACGAGAGCAGCCGGGCAGGATCCATAGGTGGGTCTGGTCTGCACACACCTTCCCGGCCGTGGGCGCTCCAAGCCCGGGACGGCCGCCACTAACGCCAGGCCCGACCGGACCCTCCTTTCCCGCACGGACCCCCGCAAACCCGCTGCTGCCCGGGACAAGCCTGCCTGCCCCGGGGCCCGCGCTCACCGGACCCGGCCAAAGCCGACGGCCCCAGGGGGTGACCCCTCCCCGAGCTACCGTCGGCCGGCCTGCCAAGCCGCAAGGCCTCCGCGTCCGAAGACCCCGCTCCAAGCCCGCACCTGGCCCCGCCAGCAGCACACCCCGACCAAGGCGGCCCCCGTCCCTCCGGCTGAGCCCCCGCGCCGCGCAGCGCAGGCCCTGCTCTGGCCCCGCCGACCCCACCCCCAAGGCCGCTCGCGCCCCTCGGCCACCGCCGCGCCCGGCAGGCCTCACCTGAGGAGCGAATCGCCGGCACCACGGGGTTCCCGGTCCGAGCACTCCTTGGCGGCCGGTTGCCTCCCTCAGCTCCGCCTCTCGCCCGCCACTCACCCCTGGACCCCGAGTTCCTGCGCCGCCGGCCTCCCCGCCCCCTCCGCCTCAGCCCCCCGCCCCGCCGCCCGAACTGGGTGCGGCCTGCGGCCTGCGGCGCCGCAGCCCAATAACGCGTCGCTCCATAGGCCCAGCGCAGGCCGCGCACCTCCTGAGCAACGCGCCCTCCGATTGGCTGGAGCGGGTCCCGGCGCGCGCGCGCAGCAAAGAGACCGGACCCAGGAGGGTTGGGTAGCGGTCGCTGGGCGCGCCGTGCAGTGTGCCGAGGTTTTCCCGCCCTCTGCAGCCCGGAGTTGCGGGATCGACTTGGTGCGGCATCGTGCAGCCGTGCGGACGGCGGAGAGTCCGGCTTGAGTCGTCGGGTGGGCGACATTTTTGGAACGGCGGGGCGCGACCCCGGGCCCGGGTCGACCTGCAGCGCCCCCTCGCCAGAACCGCTCGTCGTTTGCCGAGGACCCGCTGTGCGCTGGGGGCCGCTTCACGGGATACGCAGGAGAGTCTCGCCTGCTGTTGGCGGGCGCCCTGTCTCCCTGTCCCCCAGTCCAGGGCGGGGCCGGTAGGGTGGGGTCAGGGCAGCCTGGGCTGTCAGCCCGGATAAGGCCCCAGAGTAGGGCGGCTGCCTGCACCTGGGGTCTGGCCCGCTGGTGCTGAATGAGCGAGTACCAGATGCCTACACAGAGCCAGGGAGTCGGTCTGGATGGAATCGACGATGGCGCCAGGCTCCCTCCCAATGACTGGGAAACCAGCTGAAGAAACCAGATCAGTACCTTCCCCGGCACTGCTCCTCCTGTTGACTCACCTGAGGTCCAGGGGAGACAGGCCAGGCTTCCTTTCATTATACTAAAATGAGAAGCTGGTGGACAGGGAGGAGCAGTGGCAAAATAGCGTGGAAGCCAGGCCTCCCTTCCCAACAAGACCGCCTTATGGCTTTGCCTACAGCAGGGTTAGGGATATTATCTAAGGATGCAAACCACTGTTCGAGGGGCAGTTCTCTTGGACATTGCCTTTTCTCAGAATGTTTCTGACCAGACTGCACAATTCTGTCTCACTTCTCTCTCCCAAGCACATGAGAGGTATCAGTGAGGGACTGCTGAAAGAATGGAGGGTGAGAAGGAGGGCTGGAGAAAAGACTGACCAAGTTAAGTAGAGAAATCAAAGATATAAGAAGACCCAAATCATACTTCTAGAGGAGGAAATTATAATGTGTGAGATGAAAAATATACTGGATAGGATGAATAGCAGATTGAACATAGCAGAAGGATTTGAAGACATAGGAAATGAAACAGAAAAGAGACTGGAAGAGAGCATCAGTGAGCTGTGGGATGACTTGGAGAGGCGTGGTATAGGTGTAGTTGGAGTCCCTGAAAGTAAAAGTGGGGCATTAGGAGAGATGAAAGAAATGATGTGTGAAGATGTAATGGCTGAAAATTATCCAAATTTGAAGAAAGCTACAAACAGATCAAAAGCTCAAGAAGTAACTTCTGGCTCTGGGCTCTGGTTGAAACGAACATTTCTATGGGACATCAGGTGATCGTGAGGTCAGACAGGTCCACCAGCAATTCATCATGATCTGGAAGTGGTAGATCCAAGGTCAAGTTCAAGCAAGTCAAACCCCGTGTCACCCGCAGCTGTAGCACCTCTGGTCTGAGGTGGATTCCCTAACACTTGGTGACAGGGGAAGAAAAATGCTGAGCTTAGGTCATAGAAATTTGGGTCCAAAATGTTGATGTGAACTAAAAACGGCCTACTGCTGCACAGTATCCCCACTCAGCAGTTGTCCTCAAAGACAGTGAAGAGGAGAAATCTTACCAGTAGTAAAAACTTCAGATGGTGAGCTTGGCCACTCTCTTTGTGTGGAGAGAGACAGGTCCTGGACTCGTGGTGATGGAAATGGTTTAGCTGGATGGTCAGGAACCAGGAAGGAGCAATCCAGAAGTTCAGAGACAAGAATCTTGAAGAAGAGGTATACAGGTGGACCTACAGGAATCTTCACAAAGGGTAAAGATCTTTGTATCATATTTTAATGTCCACCAGAGAATGTCAACCACAGAAGAGGCTCTAAATAACCAAGAAGACAGAAGGTCCCTGCCAAGTGGTATCAGTGAGCCCTGTCTTCTACCACCACATTGCTGGCACAATGGTCTTGTGAACAGAGTTGCCATGGTGGCAGCTTGGAAGCTATGCATAAGCCCAATAGCACAGGCTCCCCATAACCAAAGCTGGTCTAGTGATTCCCACTGCTGTTTGCACAGCTTCCCTGAATCACAGACCAAGGCTGAGCCCCTTGAGGAATCAACCAGCCACTTGATGGCAAGTTGATTACACTGAATCCCTTCTACCCTAGAAAGTCAATAATCCTTACAAAGGATTGTCCACCTATTCCAGCTGTGGGTTTACTTTTCCTGCCTGCAATATCTCAGTCTGCACCACTACTTCAGGGCACATGAAAAGTCAGGTTTACTGGCATGGGGTCCCACATATGCCTGGTATCAAGGACCTACTTTCTGACAAGGTATGGCAGTCAGCACATGACCATGGGACCCAATATTCCTACCAGAAGTTACTAGTCTGATAGAGTGATGAAGTAGCCACTTGAAGATTCAGATAAATCTCCACCTTGGAGGTGACATTCTGAAGGATGTGGTACAATTCTCCAGGAAGCAATATACTCTATACTGATTATTTTATGCTGTTGTGTCTCCAGTAGGTAGAATATCCAGTGACACACTTGGGAAATGTGTGCTTTCTACCCTAAAAGATTCTGTGAGTCTAGATGTCCTGATTGTCAGAGAAGACATTTGCATCAGAGGATGGAGTAGATTTGAAGCTGTGGCTGTCAACTGGTCACTGTGGACAACATGTGTCATTAGACCAGTAGGTACAGAAAGGAGTGAACACACTGGCAGAGGGGTGACAGAGCCTCACCCCCCTGAGTTCACAGGGCTGCTGCTACATGATGGGAACAGGCAGAATTAGTCATCGTACGGTCGGAAGGTAGGGGTCATCAATGGCAACATGGCCTGAAAAGGGCAGGATAACCAGGGACCCAGACCCTTAGGGAAGAAGGCTTAGGTAATCGTCCCAAAATGTACTACCTGGGCCAGGCAAAGTGCTGGTCAAGGAGAAGAATCTAGCATGGGTGGTGAATAGCAGTGTAAAGTATCAGTTATGGTCATGGGACCAACTGGAGCAGTCAGGGCTCTAATTCATCCCACTACCCTTCTCTTGGAAGTTTCCCCAGATATGATGGCCAATCAGAATCTTGAGGAAGCTGTCCTAGATGCAGTGAACTCACTGTGAAAAGCAAGTGGACCAGAATAAATAAGAGGTTACCTATAGTGCTCACTGTTGGTCTCTTGTCTAGGACTCTTCCCAGCTGCCGGGAATGTTGACTGGTAATGGCTTCCAGAGGCCCCTTTCTCTAGAGAATGGCCCTCAGTTAACAGGAGCCACCTAGCACAGGAGGCAAGCCTTCCACCTGGATAGGCTATCATCAATTCAGGAGTACGAAAGGCTGGTCCTCTTACGTCAAAGCAGGACTGGCTCTGTGTACGGTTCATCCCACACAGCTCCTCTCCATGGGATCAGGCTGAAGCTGAAACCACATCTATTCTTTGTTCTCTCTTCTCCCCTCCTGTTTGCCTCATTCAGTTTGTCCTGAGAACATTCCTTTAGTAAGTCACTTGTATGAGGTTTTGCTACTAGGGAATTTGATCTAAAAAATAAAAAAAAAAAACCTGTACATAATGAATACTATCTTTAGAAGAGATTTAAAAAAAATTTTTTTTAAAAGTACATCATTTGATACACTCAAAAGTAATATCAAGTAACGAAAGAGATCAATGAAGTTAAAGTCACCTGATGTCCTTCTGTTGTCCAAGAGGAGAGTAAAAGTATCGATTAGTTAACACTAGGCTTAGATAGGAATAGAACAGAGTGTATAATTTTCAAACTAGGAGAGGAAGTAAAATGGAATATTTTTTTTAAGTTGCTCAAACCAAGAGAAGGGAGACAAAAAGAGAAAAACGCAGACTAGGTGGGACAATACAAATCACAAAATAAGATGGTAGATTAATACATTAAACACAAACAGACAAAATTATTCAGTTAAAAGACAAGGTATGCTATATGCTAACAACATAAAAATGAAATTTAAAAAGTGACAATTTAAGATAAAGTTAAGCCTATGCACGCAAACACACACGCACCCAAAAAATAACAAAATAAAGTTAAAAGAAATATGAACTAGAAGCTAGGGTCCCACCCCAATCAAGATGGCAGAGTGAGAAGCTTCAGGTCTCTGTCTCCCACAGAAACTGTGAACCACCAGCAAGACTTGGCAGAAACATCAATCTCAAAGCTGCAGAAAACAAAGGACTACAGAACAGAAAGAGCACTAAATCAAGAAAAATTCTACTTAAAAGTGGCAGAATTTTATGGCGCTCTGGCTGTCCCCTCCCCCACCCCCTCCCGAGATGACTCCCAAGGATGAGTCCAGCCCTGGCACTGTGGGATCAGCAATGCCATCCTGACCAAAAGGGGGAGAAGTGTAACAAATAAGGTATCAGTGGCTGAGAGAGTTCACACACAGTCGTGAGGCTACTCTGGAGGTCACTCTTAACGCAAGCTCCAGTTAGACATTGCTACTTATCTTAACTGCCAAATTCCAACTAGGACTGTTCCAGCCAATTCTAAAGAACACTTAGGGCAATATATAAGATTCCACAAGGGTTCCAAGCACTAGAGTAACTTTCTAGAAACCTACAACCTCCATATGGGTCCCTGGACCAGATAAGTCCCGAAACCTAGAGGACCCAGCCTCTCCAGAACATCAGCTAGCCCCATCTCCCTACCCCATGTTATTGACAACCTCTTCCAACATAAAAACGTAAAAAAAAAAAAAAGTGGTACGATCTCATGGCACTCTGGCTGTCCCCTCCCCCACCCCTCCTCAGTTCCGCACAGAACTGGCCCATGCTCCCAGTGTGGATCCTTGGTCCCAGCTCCAGAGGGAGCACAGTAGGCCCCATGTACACCCTGGGAGCATGTATTTCAGGCCAAATCTGGTCATGGCCGGAGAAACTCACTGTCCCAGAACTTGCCCTGTGTATAGAGGGCAGCTCGCAAAGCTCTCCTACAGAAGGCTGTGGGCGAGCAGTCACATCATGCTGCCTGGGCAAGAAATTCCTACCCGTAGGACACTCAGTGCAGTGCCCAGTTCCAGGAGGAAACTGTTTCGCTAGATCCTGGCATGCAAGGAAAGCTCTGTCATAACACCAGCTGGATACAAGCTTAAGGAACACGTATCTCAGAGTCTAAATTCCAGTAATAACTTTAAAATATCAAAATATCCAAGTTTCAACAAAAGATTACAAAACAAAATATACAGAGACACCAGAAGTGATGGCCCAGGCAAAGGAGATAAAAGCATTAGAATCCATCAATAAGGAAGACTAGACCTGGGACCTCCCACTTTTTAAAAACCATCTAAATATGCTCGAAGAGCTGAAGGAAAACATGGTCAAAGAACCAAAGGATATCAGGAAAATGATAGATGAACACAAAGAGAATATCAATTGAGGACTGGAAATTATGTAAAGGAGCCACACATTCCTGAAGACCACAGTAATAGAAATTAAAAATTCCCTAGAGGGTTCAACAGCAGATTGGAGCTGGTGGAAGAAAGAACTGGAGAATTTGACAATAAGATAATTGAACTCATTCCGTTTGAGGAACAGAAAGAAGCAAGAATGGAGAAAAGTGAGCAGAGCTTGAGGAACCTGTTGGGTATCATCAAGTGTACCAATATACGCATTGCAGGAGTCTCAGAAAGAGAAGAAAAGAGAATGGAGCAGAGAGACTATTCAAACAAATAATGGCTGAAAATTTCCCATTTTTAACAAAAGACATCAATATACATATCCAACACACTCAGCTAGCACCAAACAGGATAAACCCAAATAGACCCACACTGAAGCATATTACACTCCAACTGCCAAATGCCAAAGATAAAAAGAGAATTATGAAAGCTGTAAGAGAGAAACAATGTATCATGGACAAAGGAGCCTCGATAAAATGAAGTGCCAACTTTTCATCAGAAACCATGGAGGTGAGAAGGCAGTGACATGGACATATTTAAGGTGCTGGAAGCAAAAACATGCCAGCCAAGAATTCTATACCCAGCAAAACTTCTTTCAAAAATTAAGGACAGAACTTCTGGGAAGATGGCTGAATAGAATAGTTCGAGATTATCCCTGCTCCATGGAAAAGTTAGAGAAGGAACAGGAGGGCTACTGAGGCAGTGATTTCATAGTGTGGCTGACCAGGGAGAGCCTTATGCACCTCATAGGGCACCATGGTTTCAGAGGCCGAGGAACTGAGAGGCAGAAGGCTGGAGCCAAGCACAGAGGCACAGAGCACACCGGAGTGCATGGATGGAAGCCGGGGACTAGGAATTAAGCTAGGCTGCATTCATTGGGCGTGCTACCCTCTCCAGCACAGCCCTGTGACCATCGACTCACTCCACACCCCACGCACCCAAACCCGGCCACCTGCTTCCGTTCCTTGCACTCCAGGCACCCCCACCCCATCAGCCCCCAGTGCACATACCTGCCCCACACCCCCAACCCAAGTGCAGCCCAACTACCTCTCCTGCACCCCTCCCGACCACTACCTCCCCCTCCTTGTTCCTGCAGGCACTAACCTCCATACCCAGGCTACCCCTGCCCCCCTGCCCATAGTGTCACACAGCTTCACTCCACCCATCCCCCTGAGCTCTGTGCATCAGTTTACAGCCCTGCATGGCCCTCAACCATGTAATTTAGCTCTGGGAACCGCACTCTGCAGGAGTCCTAGAACCGTGCATGTGCACGGTCCTCAGCCACACTTCCAAGCTCTGAGAAAGTGCTCACCTGCACAGCTGGGTCACATCTGCCCCCAATCCATGAAGGCATAACACTGACCTGCTGTCACAGCTCTATGCATGCGCACAAAGGGCACCATGCCTTAGACCAGCACACACCTGGGTTATGCCCCCCAAACTGTGCACCTGCACAGCAACGTTCTCCCTGGTCGCTGAATGCCCACGTTCACAAGCATCAGCCTAACATCCCCAACCTGTGCCTATACCTGCCCTGGAACAAATCACTGCACTGAGTGCCCCACCCCATACCCTGCCCCCTGCTATACAACCATCCCACAAACACAAGGCCTTAGACGGCTGAAATAAATCAACTTCCAAAGTAAATCATTCAAGATATTTACATGCCATGAAGACAGCAGAAGATCAGCATACCACAATGCAGACAGATATAGCCCTGCCTAATGACCAAATTAAAACACCAGAGGAAACACAGACATTGGAACAATTAATCAAAGATGTTCATACAACTCTACTTAATAAAATAAGTGAGATAGCAAATGACATAAAGGAAATCGAGAAAACAATAGAAGAGCATAAAGAGAAACTTGAAAGAATAAATAGAAAAATAACAGATATCACAGTGACTAGAGACTCTGTTGGCCAAATAAAGAACATACTAGAGGCACACAACATCAGACTTGAAGAGACAAAAGAAAGAATAAGTGATATAGAGGGCAGGATAACTGACTTCAAAGACTCAAAACAGCAAATGGCAAAAAAAGATGGAAAAAACTGAATTGGATATCAGGGAAAAATGATAGACAAGACAAAACTCAGAAATATAAGAATCATTGATGTCCCAGAAAGAGAAGAGAGGAGTAAAGGGCTAGGAAGAGTAGTTAAGGATATAATGGGAGAAAACTTCCCAACCCTCATAAAGGACATAAATATACAAGTCAAAGAAGCCCAACGAAATCCAAACAGAATAAATCCAAATAGGCCTTCCCCAAGACACATACCAATCATTCTCTCAAATGTCGAAAAGAAGCAGAAAATCCTGAAAGAGGCAAGAGAAAAACATTCTACTACATACAAAGGAAACCAAATAAGACTGAGTTCAGGTTACTCAACTAGCACCCTGGAGGTGAGAAGACAGTGGTCTTCTATTTAAGATCCTGAAAGAGTAAGATTTCTAGCCAAGAATTCTGTACCCAGCCAAATTGTCCATCAAAACTGAGGGAGAGGGTGCATGGGTAGTTCAGTGGTTAGAATGTCCACCTTTCATGCAGGAAACCCTGGTTCAATTCCCAGACCATGCACCCAAAACAAACAAAACAAAACAAAACTGAGGGAGAGATTAAAGTTTTCAGACAAAGAAGTCCTGAAAGTATTTGTCAACAAAAGCCTGGCCCTACAAGAAATACTAAAAGGAGTTCTGCAGGCTGAAAAAAAAAAAAAAAAAAGACAAGAGAGGGAGGTCTGGAGGAGGGCACAGAATGGAAGAGCACCACTAAGGGTAATTTAAAGACTATGAAGAGAAAGAGGGAAAAGAATATATAGATCTGAGAAATAAAATTAAAAAGATAAGATGGTGGATTCAAGAAACGCCTCTTCAGTAGTAACTTTGAATGTTAACGGATTAAATTTACCAATTAAAAGATACAAATTGGCAGAATGGATTAAGAAACATAATCCAGATATATGCTGCTTACAAGAGACTCATCTTAGACAAAAGGATACAAATAGATTGAAAATGAAAGGATGGAAAAAGATTTTCCACGCAAGTTGTAACCAAAAGAAAGCAGGAGTAGTGTGCTGGTCTGAATCTGTGGTGGACCCCAGAAAAGCCATGCCCTTTGATCCTCATTCAGTATTGCTGGGTGGGAGCATTTTGATCGTTTCAATGAAGATGTGACCCACCCAATTGTGGGTGGTAACTTTTGATTAGATGATTTCCATGGAGGTGTGTCTCCACCCACTGAAGGTGGAGTTGCTTACTGGAGTCCTTTAAAAGAGGAAACGTTTTGGAGAAGTTCCCTTTTTGGTACAGCCAAGTGACAGCCAGCAAACATCGCCATGTTTACCATGTACCCTTCCAGCTGAGAGAGAAATGTTGAACATCATTGGCCTTCTTGAACCAAGGTATCATTCCCTGGATGCCTTAAATTGGACATGTCTATGAACTTGTTTTAATTAGGACATTTTCTCGGTCTTGGAACTATAACCTAGCAACTCATTAAATTCGCCCTTTTAGAAGCCATTCCATTTCTGGTATATTGCATTCTGGCAGCTAGCAAACTAGAAGAAGTAGCTATACTAATATCAGACAAAATAGACTTTAAATGTAATGACATCATAACAGACAAAGAAGGACACTATATACTAATTAAAGGGTCAATTCGCCAAGAAGATATAATAATCATAAATGTTTATGCTCCCAATCAAGGAGCTCCAGAGTACATGATACAGACACTGGAAAAACTGAAGGGAGCAATAGCTGTTTCAACAGTAATAGTAGGAGACTTTAATATACCACTCTCCTCTACAGATAAACAACCAGACAGGAGATAAATAAGGAAACAGAGAAGTTAAATAACTTGATAAATGAATTAGACCTAACAGACATTCATAGGACATTGCATCCCAAAGCACAAGGTTATACATTCTTCTCTAGTGCTCATGGAACATTCTCCAAGATAGCGCTTATGCTGGGGCACAAAATAAGTCTTTATAAATTTTAAAACATTGAAATTATTCACTGCACTTTCTCTGATCACAATGGGATGAAGCTGATCTCAATCACCACCAAAGAATGAGAACAGTCACAAATATATGGAGATTAAATAACACATTCTTAAACAACCAGTGGGTCAAAGAAGAAATTGCTAGAGAAATCAGTAGCTATCTGGAGATGAATGAAAATGAGAATAGGGCGGGCCACGGTGGCTCAGCAGGTAAGAGTGCTTGCCTGCCATGCCCAAGGACCCGGGTTCGATTCCTGGTGCCTGCCCATGTAAAAAAAAAAAAAAAAAATGAGAATACAACTTATCAGAACCTACGGGATGTGGCAAAGGCTGTGCTGAGAGGGAAGTTTATTGCCCTAAATGCCTATATTAAAAAACAACAAAGAGCAAAAACTTAGGACTTAACAGCACACCTTGGAGGAAATTGAGAAAGAACAGCAAAGCAAATAGAAGAGAAATAACAACAGGTGAAAGCAGAGATAAATGACTGGGAGAACAAAAGAACAATAGAATCAATAAAACCAAAAGTTGGTTCTTTGAGAAAATCAATAAAATTGATGGGCCACTAGCAAGACTGACAAAGATAAAAAGAGAGAGGATGCAAATAAAATCAGAAATGAGAAGGGGTGCATTACCACAGACCCTGAAGAAATAAAAGAAATCATAAGAAGATACTATGAACAATTATACACCTACAAACTAGACAACTTAGATGAAGTGGAAAACTTCCAGGGGTCACACAAATAAGCTACACTGACTCAGGAAGAAACAGAAGATCTCAATAAACCAATCACAAGTAAAGAGATTCAATCAGTCATCAAAAATCTGCCTACAAAGAAAAGCTCAGGGCCAGATGGCTTTCCAAAGGAATTTTATGAAACATTCAAAAAAAAAAAAAACCCAACTAACACCAACCCTACTCAAACTTTTCCCAAAAAGTTGAGGAAAAAGGATCTTTACCTAATTCATTTTATGAAGCTAATATCATTTTAATACTAAAGCAGGTAAAGATGCTATAAGAAAGGAAAACTACAGGCCAATCTCCCTAATGAACATAGATGCAAAAATTCTCAATAAAATATTAGCAAATCGAATCCAACAGCACATTAAAAGAATTATACACCATGACCAAGTGGGGTTTATACCAGGAATGCAAGGATGATTCAACTCAAGAAAATCAATTATTGTAATATAGCACATCAACAAACCAAAAGGGGGAAATCACATGATCATCTCGATTGATGCTGAAAAAAGCACTCGACAAAATTCAGCATCCTTTTCTGTTAAAAACCCTCCAAGAAAAAGGAATCAAAGGTAACTACCTCAATATGATAAAGGGAATATATGAAAAACTGATAGCCAGCATCATACTCAATGGAGAGAGACTGAAAACTTTACCCCTAAGATCAGGAACAAGACAAGGATGCCCACTGTCATCACTATTATTCAACATTATGCTAGAAGTTCTAGCTAGAGCAATCAGGCAGGACAAAGAAATAAAAGGCATCCAAATTGGAAGGGAAGAAGTAAAACTCTCATTATTTGCAGATGATATGATATTGTGCTTGGAAGATCCTGAGAAATCTATAGCAAAGTTACATAAGCTAATAAATTTAGCAAGGTGAAGGGATATAAAATTAATGTGCAAAAATCAGTAACATTTCTATACACAAGCAATGACCTAGCTGAGGAGCCAGTTAAGAAAAAAAATCCATTCAAAATAGCAACTAAAAAAATTAAGTGCTTAGGAATTAACTAGAGACATAAAGGACTTGTACACAGAAAACTACATAACATTGCTAAAAGAAATCAAAGGAGGGCTAAGTAGGTGGAAAGACATTCCTTGCTCATGGATAGGAAGGCTAAATATAGTTAAGATGTCAGTTCTCCCCCAAATTGATCTACAGATTCAACACAGTACCAATCAGAATTCCAACAGCCTACTTTGAAGATTTGGAAAAGCTAATTAGCAAATTCATCTGGAAGGGAAAGAGACCCCGAATAGCTAAAAGCATCCTAAAAAGGAAGAATGAAGTGGGCACAAAGAATTGACCAATGGGACTTCCGGAGAAGATGGCGGCTTAGTAAGACGCGCGGGTCTTAGTTCCTCCTCCAGAAAAGCAACTAAAGAAACAGAAACAATACGAAACAGCTCCCGGAGTCACGACAGAGACCAAAAAGACAGCGTACCCCATTCTGGAACAGCTGAACGGGCAGGGAGAATCTGCTGCGGTGAGCTACCCGAGGGGCGCGCGTTTTCCCGGCCGGGGCGGCTGGCGACTGGGGTCCCCTCCACGCACGTGGCTCCCCGGTCTGACTGGGAACGTTGGATAGCGGGGCCCTCCCGTCACGCTTGGCGTTTCGGGCCAGCTGGGCAATTAGGACCGGCACTCCCCCAAGCCAGGGCGGCCGGCAACACCCCCCGCCCTCCACGCGCGGTTTCCCGGGCCGACTGCCGTGCAGACAGACGAGCGCCACGAGCACCACCTACTGGGCAGGAAAAGAAAAACAGAGCCCAGAGATTTCACAGAAAAAGCTTTCAACCAGCTGGGTCCCACACCCAGGGAAATCTGATCAAATGCCCAGACACCAGCAGAAAATAATGGATGACGCTCGGAAAATTGAAGATATGGCCCAGTCAAAGGAACAAACCAATAGTTCAAATGAGATACAGGAGCTGAGACAACTAATGCTGAATATACGAACAGAAATGGAAAAATTCTTCAAAAACCAAATCAATAAATTGAGGGAGGACATGAAGAAGACATGGGCTGAACAAAAAGAAGAAATAGAAAATCTGAAAAAACAAATCACAGAATGTATGGGAGTGAAAGACAAAGAAGAAAAAATGGAAAAAACAATGGATACCTACAATGGTAGATCTAAAGAGACAGAAGCTACAATTAGTGAACTGGAGGATGGAACATCCGAATTCCAAAAAGAAACAGAAACTATAGGGAAAAGAATGGAAAAACTTGAGCAGGGGATCAGGGAACTGAACGACAATATGAAGCGCACAAATATACGTGTTGTGGGTGTCCCAGAAGGAGAAGAGAAGGGAAAAGGAGGAGAAAAACTAATGGAAGAAATTATCACTGAAAATTTCCCAACTCTTATGAAAGACCTAAATTTACAGATCCAAGAAGTGCAGCGCACCCCAAAGAGAATAGACCCAAATAGGCGTTCTCCAAGACACTTACTAGTTAGAGTGTCAGAGGTCAAAGAGAAAGAGAGGATCTTGAAAGCAGCAAGAGAAAAACAATCTGTCACATACAAGGGAAACCCAATAAGACTATGTGTAGATTTCTCAGCAGAAACCATGGAAGCTAGAAGACAGTGGGATGATATATTTAAATTACTAAAAGAGAAAAACTGCCAACCAAGACTCCTATATCCAGCAAAATTGTCCTTCAAAAATGAAGGAGAAATTAAAACATTTATAGACAAAAAGTCACTGAGAGAATTTGTGACCAAGAGACCAGCTCTGCAAGAAATACTAAAGGGAGCATTAGAGTCAGATACGAAAAGACAGAAGAGAGGTATGGAGTAAAGTGTAGAAAGAAGGAAAATCAGATATGATATATATAATACAAAAGGCAAAATGTTAGAGGAAAATATTATCCAAACAGTAATAATACTAAAAGTTAATGGACTGAATTTCCCAATCAAAAGACATAGAATGGCAGAATGGATTACGACCCAGCAATACCACTGCTAGGTATCTACTCAAGGGACTTAAGGGCAAAGACACAGACGGACATTTGCACACCAGTGTTTATAGCAGCATTATCTACAATTGCAAAGAGATGGAAACAGCCAAAATGTTCATCAACAGACGAGTGGCTAAACAAACTGTGGCATATACCTACGATGGAATATTATGCAGCTTTAAGACAGACTAAACTTATGAAGCATGTAATAACATGGATGGACCTAGAGAACATTATGCTGAGTGAGTCTAGCCCAAAACTAAAGGACAAATACTGTAAGGTCCCACTGATGTGAACCGACATTTGAGAATCAGCTTGGAATATATCATTGGTAACAGAGACCAGCAGGAGTTAGAAACAGGGTAAGATAATGGGTAATTGGAGCTGAAGGGATACAGACTGCAACAGGACTAGATACAAAAACTCAAAAATGGACAGCACAATAATACCTAAGTGTAATGTAACTATGTTGGAACACTGAATGAAGCTGCACCTGAAATATGGTTTTTTTGTTTGTTTGTGTGTTTGTATCTTTTGTTTTTGTTTTTTTTCTTTTTCCTTTATATATATATATATATATATATATATATTATTAGTATTATTATTTTAATTCTCTTCTCTATATTAACATTCTATATTTTTTTCTGCTGTTTTGCTAGTTCTTTTCCTAAATCGATGTAAATGTACTAAGAAATGATGATCATACATCTATGTGATGATACTAAGAATTACTGAGTGCATTTGTAGAATGGAATGATTTCTAAATGTTGTGTTAATTTCTTTTCTTTTTTTTGATTATTAAAAAAATTAAAAAAAAAAAAAAAAAACTCTATGATCGACCCTAATAGAAACTCTGTAGAAGTAAAGCATTAACTCCTCATTCCCTACCCCTACCGCATCTCCTGGTAACTTAGATTCTAGATGCTGACTCTATGAGTTTGCTTATTCTAAATTATTTCATATCAGTGAAGCCACAGAAATGTTATTTTGACCATGTGCTTGCTCATTTATTATAATAGTATTTTTTAAAACTGTTGGTTCATTGTGTGAATAAACTTTTTCTATAAAAAAAAAAAAAAAAAAAAAAAAGAATTGACCAATGAAATCGAATTGAGAGTGCAGAAATAGACCACCAAATCTATGGTCAACTGATTTTTGACAAGGCCTCCAAATCTTGTGAACTGGGACAAATTAGTCTTTTCAATAATTAGGCATGGAAGAACTGGATATCAATAGCCAAAAGAATGAAAAAGGACCCTTATCTTATATCCTTCACAAAAATTAACTCAAAGTGGATCAAACACCTAAATATAATGCCAATACTACTGTATTTTTGGTTCAGAGCTCCATTTTTCACTTCCTATCAGATCTGAAAGGTAAATGCATAAATGTAATGAGAAATCAGTGGTTTTGGACTCATAATGTATGAATGTAATTTGTGATATGAACTGAGTGAAGGTGGGACTGAGGGATCTGGGCTTATGGTTTGGGTACACTATTGAAGCTGAGTTAACATCTAAGCAAATGAGACATTATGGATTTAGGATGTTAAATTTAAGCCCTGTGGTAGCTACAAAGAAAATATCAGAAAATACAAGCACTCGTGGAGACAGAAAATTGGGGACAGGTTGTCAGGGGTAGGGGGCAGGGGGAATGGGGCCTTAATGTGTAATGGGTGTAGACTTTCTCTTTGGGGACATGAGGAAGGTTTAGTATTGGAAGGTGGTAAGAGTACCAAATACTGTGAATGTGATTAATCTCATTGAAGGGTATGCTTGGGATGGTTGAGGTGGGAAAGTTTATGTTGCATGTATGTGCCCCCAATTTAAAATAATAACTAAAAAACCACTGACAAATGACCACTAACATGGTCCTGGACAGGATCTAGCAAGGGATGAGAAAAAGCTCAAAGGGACTTTACTGTGACATATGAAAAAAAAAAAATAGATTGCAAGCTTGCTATCAACATTAATTGTCTTGAGCTTGATAACTGCACTTAAGGTGATTAAATAAGTGAATATCCTTTGTTCTTAGGAAATGCATGTGGGGAGTATTGAGTATTCAATAAGCAAGATACATAGAACCTACACATTTGTGTTGAGTAAGTGGGCTAATAAATAGAAAGACCATGATACAAACAGACGGATAGTTGGATGCAAATAGACATACCGACAGATAGTTGGATGGATACATAGGCAGAATGTAGAATGACATGGCAAATGTGGCAAAATGTTAAACATGAGGAATCTGGATAGCTGGGGGCATAGGGGTATGTTGAAGTTCTTTATATGGGGCCTGTATTATTTTTTAACTGTCCTGTAAGTTTGAAGTTATTGTGAAATAAAAAGTAAATAAAAAAAAAAATGTTCACTCATCTGAAGACATAACAGAGCCAAGACAAGCCATGGATTTGGAGATATTTGCCACAGGCATGACTGACACTATAAAAACTATATAAAGAACCATAGGTTGATAAGTAAAATCCACATGCAAAATGGCCAAAAGACTAGAATAGTTGCTTTTCAGGTGACAAAATAAAAAAGGTTAATAACTACATGAAAATGGGCTCAATCTCCTTAGTAATTTACTAAATGAAAATTAGAACCATAATTATACACCCACCAGACAGGCAAATTGAAAACTCTGAGAATGCCAAGTGTTGGTGAGAAAGTGGAGCCAGGGGATTCTCTTCTGCTGCTGGTAGGACAGGAAGGTGGAAGAATATTCCTTGAAAAATGCTAAGGACACTAAAGCAAAAAATGTTTATTTGGTACAAATCTATACTTTGACTAGTGCATCTCCTAATATAACTTATGTAGATAGTTGATTGAACACCTTAAGTACATGGAACTTTGTATAGGACATGAGATTTTGTTGGTTTGTCCAGGTGATGCCCTGATGAATCCCAGAGTGATTTGATCAGTGAGTGGAAAAGTATTTGCAAAGTCCCCTTCGGGGAATGGTGAGAACGGGGGAAAACTCAACTTCCCCAAGTTGAATTCTTGATATTCTCACAAGCAGTGTAGACAACCAAAGCTATAGGCTAAGCCCCCAGTCTTGGGGTTTGTTCATATGAAACTGAACCCCACAAAGGATAGGTCAAGTCTACTTAAAATCTAGGCCTAAGAGTCACCCCCAAGAGAACCTCTTTTGTTGCTCACATGTGGCCCCTCTCTCCAACCAACATGACGAGCAGTCTCACCACGCTCCCCCTCTCTGCGTGGGACATGACTCCCAGGGGTGTGGACCTTCCTGGCAGCGTGGGACAGAAATCCTAGAATGAGCTGAGATTCAGCATCAAGGGATTGAGAAAAACTCTAGAATGAGCTGAGACCCAGCATCAAGGGATTGAGAAAACCTTCTCGACCAAAAGGGGGAAGAGTGAAATGAGACAAAGTGTCAATGGCTGAGAGATTCCAAACAGAGTGGAGAGGTTATCCTGGAGGTTATTCTTATGCATTAAGTAGATGTCACCTTGTTATCCAAGATGTAATGGAGAGGCTGGAGGGAACTGCCTGAAAATGTAGAGCAGTGTTCCAGTAGCCATGTTTCTTGATGATGATTAAATAATGATATAGCTTTCACAATGTGACTGTATGATTGTGAAAACCTTGTGTCTGATGCTCCTTTTATCTACGTTGTCAACAGATGAGTAGAAAATATGGAATAAAAATAAATAATGGGAACAAATGTTAAAATAAAAATTAAAAAAAAAAAAATGCTAAGGACTCCATGTCCAGGATCCAAAGACCCTTAGGGGACCCTGCACCCCGGTGCCAGACACATGAGTACGGGGCTCCTGCAGCCCTGTGTGAAGTTGTCCCCAAAGTGGACACAACCCAGATGTCCATCTCCAGTAAGAGGGACACGCAAACTAGGCTCAGTGCTGTGACGGAACAGATTTCAGCAACGAAATCCAGCAAACATCAGCAAAGCTCAGCAACGTGGCCGAAACTCAGAGGCATAAGGACAGGTGTGCAGAGCTGGGGGGTAAAGGGATGAAGGGGAAAGCAAGCCCAGGAGATGCTGAAGCCAGGGCAGTGGCCACCACTGTGGGCGGTGCCATGATGGGAAGGACATGGGGGTGCTTCTGGGGCGCTTCTGGGGTGCGGGGAGGCCGTGGCCTATCCCAGCAATTGGCTGACTGTGCCCTCCATCTGGGCCACGTTTCTGTAGGTGCGCCCCACTCTGCACTGCCTGTGCGCCAGAGGAGCGCGCTGCTGCTCTGGGACGGGTGCTGCCAGGTTGCACCCAGCACCCGAGGTCCCCGAGGAGCCAAGAAGGGACTGCCCCACACGCTGCCCATCTCCCTTCCAGAAGAGAAAGCCTGGCGAGTGACCGGAAGGGGCCTCACAAGACACAAATGCGTTTCTGGTGCTGTTGGGGAGGGGACCTGTGTGCCCACTGCCTTTGGGGGCCCACCATCAGGCTGCCTTTTCCAGGACCTGGAACTGCAGCCAGGGGTGGGTGGACTGGTGGGGACTCTGTGCTGCTGGACCACCGAGAAGGCGGCCGGAGCCAGGCTGCAGCCCACCCCTCCGACCCCTTCCTCTAGAGACACATGAATTGGGGTCAAGTCCCAGTCCTGCCCCTGCATAACCCTGATGTCCTCTAGGCCCCCTGCTCGACCTCTGGGTCAAGCCTCTGCCCTTCTGGGCCTCAGTCTACCTGTCTATGAAATGGAGATGGCCAGAGGCCCAGAGAAGCCCAGCCTGCCCCAGAGGGCGCTGGGCAAGAAGCCCCAGACCCCAGACCCCCTGCCTTTTCTTCCTGGGCCGCAGGTCCTTGGAGCTGCAACCCAAGGCCCGGCGAGCAGGCAGTGCCCACCCCAGAGGTGAGAGGGCATATGGGGGGTTGCAACTCCACACTTGTTAAGTGAGAGGCCTCTTCTGTCCCTAAAACCATCCCTTTTTAAAACAAACCCTCTACTAACAGAAGATGTAGGGAATCACGGCACTCCTGTGGATCAACTGTAGGGTAAATAAAAGCACGTTTAGTCCTTGGCTTGGGGAAGCGCCCCAGGTGTCCAGGACCTTCTTCCGGAGCCCCAGAACTGAACCTGTCTCTGAACCCCTGAACCGGTCTCTGAACCCCATGAGCCTCAGTTTCCCTACCTGTAACATGAAGGATCAGAACCACCCTGGGGACAGGGCCTAGGCCTCCTGGGAGCCTCCCCCACAGACTGGGGTCCAGAGAACAAAGATGGTCTCACTACCCCCAGAAGCCCCCTTGGCTGGGCAGGGGCACCCCAGGGCCCTGGCAGCAGGAGAGCCGGGCGGGCGCAGAGCAGCCGAGGGCAGACTCGGTCATGCGTCAGGTGGTGGCGGACGTGGGACTTGAACCCAGGCCAACCCGAGCTTCATTTCCTCCTCTGTAGAAAGGGACCGATGATGGCAGCTGCTTCTCCAAGCCAGTGTCCAGTACCCACTGGGTAGTGTGAACTGGGAAGGGATAAGTAAATGGACGCCCTCCCCACCCTCACTCCAGCACTGTTATGTGGAAAGGAACACTCATTGCAGGCCTGTGCAGGCAGTGGGAACCCCCTCCAGCCCCACCCACCCTCGGGCTGCAGGACTACAGCTTGGGGACCACACCCACCCACCCACCCACCCACCCACACACACACACACACACACACTCTTGCAACCAAGGTCTCAGACCAGGGGCAGTGCAAGGAGGGATGGGCAGCCAGGCCCAGCAGGCCCAGTGTCTGGGGGTGGGGCAGGGCGGGCCAGGTCAGAGTGGGCGCCCGGCAGCCACAGGCCGCCTCTGTCTGGCCACAAGGGCCTGGCATCAGGCTCTGGGCCCCAGGACCCCCAAACCTTCCAACTCAGGGCTCTTCAAATATGTCTTAGCCACTGTGTTAGTTAGATTCAGTTGTCAACTTGGCCAGGTGAGCATACCTAGTCTTGTTGCTGCGAACATAAGCCAATGGTACGTGAACCTCATCTGTTCCTAAGGCTAAGAGGTGTGTCTGCTGCAATGAGTGACATTTGACTTAATCGGCTGGTGCTTAAATGAGAGAACGCAATGTAGCACAGCCTAAGCAGCTCAGCATTCCTCATCTCAGCACTCGCAGCTCAGCCCAGGCCTTTGGAGATGCAGAAAGAAGTCACCCCAGGGAAAGTTGTTGGAACCCAGGGGCCTGGAGAGAAGAGCAGCAGAGACGATCTTGTGCCTTCCACGTGAGAAAGAACCTCAGTGGAAAGTTAGCTACCTTTCCTCTGAAGAACCAACAAAATAAATCCCCTTTTATTAAAAGCCAATCCGTCTCTGGTGTGTTGCATTCCGGCAGCTAGCAAACTAGAACAGCCACTGAGCTGGCCCCAAAGTCACTGAGTAAATCAGGTAACGGTGACAGCGCCACGTGTCCCACAGAGCACTGCCAGAGCTGCAGACCCCAGCACTGGCCGGAGGGCGCGTCTCTGACCAACTCTGCATTGACAGTTACACAAGAAGGGAGACAGCAGTCCCAGTGGGGGTGGCAAGCCTCAAGTGTCCCCAGACAAGTTGGGGGCAGAGGGCAAAGAATTCCCACTGCAGTCACGGATCTCCCAAAGGTGGGGTGTACAGCCATAAACTCCCTGCTCCCCAACTCAACCCCTCCCCTGCCCAGAGGGGAAGCCCCTGCAGAGATGGGGTTCCCAGGTCATGGGGCTGGTGCCGGCCACAGGGCCCGCTGTGCCCCCTGCACCCCCAGCAGCCCAGGGGCCAGGGCCTTCCACGTCTACTGCCCGGCCTCATCCCATCCTCCAGACTGAGCAGAACCACCTGACCCCAAGGGACGTGCCTGGGGAGAGGTCTCCCCCACAAACAGCCCTCCCCAGTCGCCAGCCAGTGGGGGTAGCAGCTGTCCTAGGTTTGGGTTTTGCACAGAAAATTCCTTCCCTGCCATGAAGAGGGGTTCAGATCAGATGACTCTTCCAGCCCCAATCCCCAGCTGAGTCTGTTTAAAAAAAAAATCCAACCTGGATGGCCAAACCACTGGGATTCCCCAGCAGCAAGCATGGGGCGCCTGGGGTGCCTGGGGTGCCTGGGCCTGCCTGGGGAACGCGGGCACCTGGGTTATCTCCATCCCCACCCTTGGACCCAGCACAGCCACCGCCTTCTGCAAACGGTCTCATGTGGAGCTCCCGCCAGGCTCTGAGCTGCCCCAGTGCTGTCCACATCTGCCCTGGACACCATGTGCTGGGAGCTCCCTGTCCTTAGTTGTCCCCGCCGAACTGCGGGCTCTGGAGGTCATCTTGCACACACAACCAGCTCCGGACACCAGGCACACAGGAGGCACTCCATAGCTGCTAAGCCAGCCAAGGGACCACTGTCCATGCTGCAGCCTTTTAGCTCGGCAGCCCCCTGCCCAGTTCCGGGGGCGGTCACTGAACCGGGACAGCCAGCTTCTGTGTCCTGTGCTGTCACTTGGCAGCACGTGCCCTGGGCCAGTCCCTTGTCCACCAGCTGAGGCGGGAGAGGTCCGGCAATGCCGCATCTGCTGGGGGGTGGGGTGGGGGCTGCACCCACCGCGGGCATTGGGAAGGCCCTGCCCGGCTCCGCCTCCTCAATCAAGATGCGGCCTCGCCCAGGTCGGCTGCGCTTTATTGAGCCCGGGTCCTGCTGGAGCCACATCTTAGCGTTCCTGGGGGCCCTGCCCGCCCCCTCCGGGCCCAGCACAGGGCAGGGACCAGGCTTCCGGGCCACACGGCCCAGGTGGGGCTCGGGGTGGGGGCCCTGGCACCTGGCAGGTGGGACAGGCAGGGCAGGGCAGGGCAGGAGAGCCCCACGGCCCCCTGGAGGGACCCAGCCTGCTGGGGGGGAGGGTCCGAGGCATCTCTCCTCCAGGGGGTCCTGCAGAGTGCCCGGGCGTCACCGGGGCCCAGCATAGCCGTAGGGGTGGCGCAGCCGCAAGCCCTGGTGGCCGGGCAGCACGTGCGTGTGGTAGTGCTCCACCAGGCTGCCCACGCTCGCGAACAGCACCTCGCCTTCCAGGTAGAACTTGGAGTCCTGGGGGGGGTGGGTGGGCAGGGTCGGGGCCTGGGCCAGCAGGGCTCCAGACTCAGCCTCCCTCGCCCAGGCCCACGCCCCCTCTGGGGCCAGTCACGGTGGCAGTGACACCACCTGGCCTGCTCCGTCCTCTGTGCCTCCTGCGTGGACCCGTGCCCTCCCCTCCTCCGTCCCCCAGCGCCTGGGTGCAGCCAGGGGCCAGGGAGCGCGAGAGTCACCCCGTCCCCGCAGGATCAGTGGGGGCTACACTAGGCCAGGCGAGGAGGGGGGCGGGCGAGGGTGGGATGCCGGGGGTGCTGGTGTCGGCCCCCCACTGCCCACGCCTACGGGGAGCCAAGCCCTACCCCTCACCCGGCCCCCCTCGCCCCCCCCACCCCGGCGCGGCACTCACCTTCTCGAAGATACGGTAGTTCCTGACCTTGTCGGAGCTTTCATCCCACACGACCAGGACCTGCAGGGACGGGTGGGGCCGCAGTGTGATGGGGGCCCCTTGGGCGGGGGCGCGCTGCTCGGCCACCCTGCACCCTGCACCCTGCACGCCATGGGCCCAACGCCCCCTGCCTCCGGGCTCCTGGTCTCGAGGAGCCGCCCACCAGGCTGGAACACAGGACCCGGGGCTGCCTGAGCCAGCCCTCAGCCATCTGGGATCCCCCGGGGAAACCGAGGCTGGGCGAGGCCACACAGCGCAGCCTGGAGGCGCAGAAGGGGTCAGTCCGAGGCTCCCTCGGGGCTTCCCCCGCAGAGCATGACACCACCATGCCCCCTGCAACCCCTTTCCTCCCTCTCGTGCTCCTGGATGGGGGTGCGTCACTGTCCTCACTGTGCAGGTGACATTTAGTTCCTGAGGTTCTGAGAACAGATTGCGCTGGGGGGGGGGGGGGGGTGCCACCAGGACAAGAGCCCCAGGATGGAAGTGGGCTGAAATGCTGAGTAAGAGACTGCAGGGAGAGGTGACCTACAAACTGTAAAGTCCTGTGCTACCCTTGCGGACACCCTCCTAGGACGCCTACCTTCCCTGACTTGGTGGAGGAATTTCGGATGCAGTAGAGTCCGTCCTGAGGCTCTCCCCGGGGGCTTGTGGCCTTAAATAACCTGAAATACACGGGCCCAGAAGGCTGTCTCAGAGGTGCAGCCCCACACCCCATGCGGCGTCTGCTCCTCTCACTGTGTCTCAGCCTCCAAGAGGGACAGGCTGCCCTGAGGATAGGGGACAGGATGGGGTGGACTGGGCAGGGTGGAGTGGACAGGGTGGGATCGCCCGGCAAAGCCCTGGGTGGGCCAAGTAAGTGTGGGGAGCAGGGTGGGGCTCCTGGGATCTGCTGCGCTTGGCTTGGGTTTCCCCACTCTTCTCTGGGTCCAGCGCTTGTGCCCGAGGCTGCCCAGCGCCTCCCCACGTGGGGCTCTGGAGGGACAGGGGCCGAGCTGACCTTTCCACCTCGCAGGACTCCGTCGTGCTGATAAAGACCGAGTTAGGCAGCGGCACCTGCTGAGGAGCCGCTGTGGTCAGCGTGGAGGTCACGGGTCCAGGGAGTCCTCGCGTGGGAGGACCCGCACAGGCCACCCAGCTCCCCGCCCGCTTGCCTTCTCGTAATCCTCGTCCGAGTCCTCCCCGCTGCCCGCGCCAGCCTGCGAGGCCCGCCTGGGCTCCTCAAAGGAGAAGCCCCTGAGACTCTGCCCGTCGGGGGGCGAGCGCCTAGGGGGGCCGGGAAGGGAAGGGAGAGTGTGTGGCCGTCAGATGTGATGGCTGCCCCTCCACCACCCACCCCGCAGAAGACTGGGAGAGCACATGTGGGCGGGGACCGAGGAGCACGCATGGGTGGGGACCAGGGATCACGCGTGGGAGGGGACCGGGGAGCACGTGTGGGTGAGGACATGAGAACACAGGACCCAAAGTTGGAAGAAGATGTATGGACGAGGATGGGGGAACACACGTGGCCTAGGAAGGGACAGGGAGCACACGTGGACGGGGACGGGGACCGCGCGAGACTGGCTGCCCGCGCTTGCAGCGCCCGGGTCCTGGAAGCTGACAGGCTTCCAAGCGGCTGGACCTCTGTGGTCCCACGAGTGTGGCACTGGGTGCTCCCAGACACATCCCCCAAAGGGCAGCAGAACTTTGGAGATGGTAATGAGGTGCGGGGAAGTGGGGTGCTGGAGGCAGAGGCGAGGGGCCACGAGGAGTTTGCACACCCACGTGGGGCCGGCCCTGCAGCTCCCACAGCCTTTCCCAGGCTCCGTGGTCACCTGGCAACCAGCCGCCCTTGACCACGAGCCCTTGGGGCGGATGTGGGAGGAGGGGACACGCTAACCAGCAAGTGAAACACAGTGTGGGTTACTGGCTTGTGCCGCATCCCACAGGACCACATCAGGAGGGCGCAGGGGCAGCCTGGGCGGCTGCAGGGCTGAGACACCCCCAGGGCTGCAGGCGTGGCAGGGACAGGGCCACGGGCCACACTGTGGGGCGGCTCACAGCTCAGGCTCCCTGTCGCCCCTGCCTGTTCTGGGCAGGAGGCAGCCCCGCAGGGACCTCACGGGGCCCCCAAAGGTCCCCCGAGTGCACAGCAGGGCTCTGGGCGGCCCTGTCCCCACACGGACACACCTAACCCGGGGCAGCTACCAGCGATCCTCCCCAGGACGCGGGCATTCGTGCAGGGCAAGGTTGGCTCACATGGCCCTGCACCCGGGTCTGGCATAGGCTGGCGCCAGCCATCCAGGAGCTTGGGGCCCTCTCCCCGGTGCCAGCCCGGTGCCCCGTGGTGGGCTGAGGGCCAGGAGGCCGGGGCGGCCGCAGCACACTTACTGGAGGTGGGGGAGCGGTGGCTTCCCCGGCCTGGGCAGGACCTCCGGCCGGGCTGCGACCTCAGGGGTGGGGAGCTTCAGGGCAGAAGGCTTGGGGGCCACGGGGGGCACAAAGGGTCCAGGCCTGGGGACCTCCCGCGGGGAGGTGGCTTCGGCCATTCTCGGGAACTTGGGTTTGTTGGAGGGCACTGGTGGGGGCTCGGGTGGGGGTGGCCCCCAGTGGGATAGGTGAAAGGACTTGAGCTTGTCGCAGTTCCTGGAGGTGGCGGCGGCCACGCCAGCGGGGCAGGCTGGGATGGCACGGGCACCAGGGCTGGAGCCCTCCTGGATGCAGGGGACCTTCCGGAGGCTGGGTGCAGCGGGCAGGCTGCCCAGCGGGGGGTCGCTCATTCTGCGGGGGACGGCCGGCACCCTGGGGCCTGGCTCTACCCGCCTGAGGCCCACTGGGTCCCTCCTGGAGTCCTCAGGCGCCGGGCTGGCCTGCGGGAGGCTACGCTTCGGGGGTGGGGGTGGCAGCAGGGGCCCCGGGGCCCTGGAGGTGAAGGAGTGGGCGCGGGACACCGCGGGGAGGGCCAGCTTCCTAGGCGAGGGCACCGGAGGCGGAGGGTAGGCGGGCGGGTGGGTGAAGGCGTCTGCAGGGAGAGGGACCCGGCTGGCGAGCAGGGCACGGCCCTCCACTGGGGGTGGCAGCATGGCCTGCCCAGCCCAGCAGCCCCCCACCCACACCACCTGCCCTCCAAGCAGCCCTGGGCACCCATCCAGCTCTGGAGTGGGTGGCAGGGGGCGGGCAACCAGGGGTCCCCGGGGCCCAGGCCTGAGTGGGAAAGATGGAATTCTCAAGCCCCAAAGGGAGGAGGGTCCGGGTGGGGGCAGGCTGGTGGAGACAGAGGGCCACCCAGGGGGCATCCGGCACTGTCCAGGGCTATGAGCCTGTGTGCAGGGGGCAAGGTTGGGTGGGAAGGGGGAGGCAGGCCCAGGGGTCTGCAGGCAGCACCCAGGCCCCCGAGGCTCCTGGCAGGAAGTGGGGCAGGCGGGGGCAGGGGTCTCTCCAGGACCACTGCAGATGCAGGGGCCGCACCAGCGCAGGGCCAGCACCCCCGCCCCGGGCACCCCTGTCCCACCTACCCTCGGGCATCAGGGGCTCCGGGGAGTCGGGCTCCATGTACGAGTCGTCCTCGCCATCGTGCTCATAGTCTGGGGGGGCACAGGGGTCGGAGGAGCTGAGGCCCGAGGGGGCGCCGGGAGGAGGAGGCCAGGCAGGATTTGAACCTGGGGCCTGGGCTGCAGAGGCCGAAGCCTGGGGAAGCCACTGTCCCTCTGCCAAGGGCAGAGGAGGGGACCGCCACACTGTCCCCCCGTCCCACAGTGGCCCAAGAGCTGGACTGGGTCCACCCCTTCGGCAGCAGCTCCACACAGGCGGGGGGGGACAGGGGCTCACCTTCGTTGTCTGTGGGGTACGGGAAGAGGCTGATGTCCACTGGCCGCTCCACCGCGCCGTAGAAGCTGTCCGTGTCCGAGCTGGAGTCGCTGAACACAGGGAGCGGGGGACAGCAGGGAGGGGGGACAGGGCAGTAAGCAGGGACAGGGCAGAGAATGGGGGATGGGCAGGGGGATGGGAAGTGCTTAGAGGGATGGGGAGGCCCCTTTACACTCCCACACAGGCACACACATGACCCTCAGAGAGCCACACAGACGGGGACACACACAGAATTACATACAAGAACACACATACAACGCCAGGACACACAAGCCTATGGACACACAGACCCAGAGACACAGATAAGGCAAAAAGACACAGACATATGGACAGACACACAGGCAAACACGCAGACGTCAGGACTGACGCAGGGCCTGAGGCTGCCCATCTCCACCTAGGCCCGGGTGTCCCCTGCCTGGCCAGTGGCTCTTGCCCAGATGTGGGCTGGGGGCCGGGAGTTCTGGGGGCCAGGCAGGGTCCCACAGGCAGCCTTGCGTGCCCAGCACTCTCTCAGCCTTAGTTTCCCCATTTGTCATCCCAGCCCGGAGAGCCCCTGTGGCTCACTGGGCCACTTTGCAGGCAAGGCCACCAAGATGCTGAGTGACCAGGCAGCTGCGACCACACCAGGCAGTCTCCCCGGGAGGCTCACTCTGGGAGCCAGCTCAGGGAGGGCACCAGGGGGCTGGGGCGCGGAGCCAGAGCTGCTGCAGGTACCCCAGCTCCCGAGAGGCAGGAAAGCACCTGGGACCCCAGAGAGACAGAGCCCAAGATGGCGCAGATCCCGGCAGTAATTCGGGCCCAGGGAGATGCCCCACTCACACACACTCACACACGCATGCATGCAATGCTCATACATGCAAACACAAACACAGGTACATGTACTCACACATGCTCACATGGGCACACATGCAAACAAACACATGTATGTGTACTCACACATGCTCACACTTACTCTCACACACATGCACATACTCTCAAGCACAAGCATGCTAACACATGCTCACACCTGCAAATCCTTACAACACTCACACATGGAAACACACACATGCATTTACACACACTGGCACACACATGCACATGTGCTCACAATGCACACACATGCTTATACATACTTACAGTGCACATATGCTCTCACACACATGCAGATATGTGCCCATACTCAAAAACTCTCATATGTGCACACACATGCACAGGCGCCTATACACATGGTCACACATGCACACACGTATGCACACTTACACCCATTCACACATGCACACACCAGGTTTACACATGCACTTGCAGACATCAACACACCCACTCACACACATGTACATGGATGTATACACATTCACATATGTTCACAACCACACATGCTTACAGTAACACATGCTTACACAGGCACTTACACACCCTGATGCACACATCTATGCTCACGTGCACACATGCACATGCTCACACATTTAAGCTAATGCATGCCTGCACTTATACACATGTACACATGCTCACACACTCATGCTTACATACACACTCATGCACATGCATGCTTACCCATGGTCACACATGTATCACATACATCAATGCCCACGCACACTCATGCTTACATATGTGCACCTGTACACATATGGTCATGCACATATGTTCATACATGCACATAGGCTCACACCTGCATACACACAAACAAGTGTGCATTCCCACATGCAGAAAAGCCTTTCAGAAGGGGATTCTGGCCACATCCCCTGGAGCCAGGCGACGGGCACAGAGTCCCAGCCCAGGAGCCCCCCAACAGGCGGGGAGGCCTGTGCCCGCCTGCCACACGTCTAGGCCCACCTGGCATCCAGGGGCGGCTCCCTCTTCTCCTGGAAGTAGCCGATCTCTCTGCGCAGCATGACCATCCAGCTCTGGGGGACAGCCAGGGCCACCGTGGGTGCGGGGCCTCCAAGGGGCGCCCGGCACCTCCCCTGCTGCCCCCGTGCGCACGTGAGGGAAAAGACCACAGCTGGGCAACCCAGCCTCGGGCCAGCACTCCTGGGGCAGAGGAGACCCCTTCAGCCCACTCAGGGACCCCCGTGTGGCAGGCTCTGAGCATGTGGGTGCTGGCACCGGGCATGGGTGGGGGGCTCACGGCACACCCCCAGCCG
This sequence comes from Tamandua tetradactyla, assembly GCF_023851605.1. NCBI lineage: Eukaryota > Metazoa > Chordata > Mammalia > Pilosa > Myrmecophagidae > Tamandua > Tamandua tetradactyla. The sequence goes on along the minus strand of NC_135345.1, from coordinate 2,660,604 downwards.
CATGCCCTGGGACCCCCACTCCCTGCGGCCCGGGACCCCCGTCACCTTGCGCTCGTCCTCAGAAGAGGCCGAGAAGAACCACGTGCGGTGCTTCTTGCTGATGTGGATGATCTTGAAGGGGAAGACGTTGTTGGACGTCGTCTCCTCGGCCGCCCGCATCACCCTGTGGGTGTGGCGCCAGCGAGTCACACCCGGGCCACGCGGGCCTGGTCCCCTAGCTGGGCACACCCCAGGGACGGCCTCCCCACCCAGCGCCTGACCGGGCCCTGGCACCCAGCACTGGGCCCTGGGGGACACGGCAGACCTGTCAGCACCACCGAGGGGTTGGCACTGGGGAGGGCTGTAGGCGGGCAGGGGGGGTGCTGGGGCCTGAAGGGCTCAGGGGAGTCACGGCGGGCAGGGCTCGGCAGCGAGGATGCCTCCGTGCGAGCATCTCGGCCCCCAGGAGGGGGCACCCAGGCAGGGACAACCCTCCCTTAGCCCCTGACTGCCCGCTGGGTCCCTGGTGGCTGCACCCCCCCGTGCCCGGGGGCCTCTCTGAGCACATTTCAGGGAGGCCCCAGGGATTCAGCTCTGCTGTGTTTGGCAACTGCTCCCCCAGCCAGGGTATGGGGTTCTCCAAGAGATCGGGGAGTCTGCCGTGGGGGGTTGGCAGGCTGGGGCAGGGCCCAGGCTGGTGGGTTTGGGGAAAGAGAAGGACCCTTGCCAAGTGGGCTGCAACCCTGGTCCACCGGGGCCCCCGGCCCCCCCCCCCCCGGCCCCCCTGCTCCAGGGCCTGGGCTCAGGGCCTGCACGCGGGGCTTCTACAAGGCAGCTGCAAAGGTGAGTCACACCCGGGAGTCCCTTGGCCCCCACTAACACCACGGACCCTGGGTCTCCTGTAGGCAGGGGCGGCCGGGCCCCCCCAAGCATGGGGAGAGGCACAGACTGACTGCAGGTGGGGGGCCGCACGCCAGCACCCAGAAGCAGAACCGGGCCACCCTGAGACCCTGCGGCCACTGGGTGGACCCCACCCAGGGATGGGGGGCAGGGGAGCCCCAGCCCGGAGCAGAGGGAAGCCGAGAGCTGGGGCAATGGGTTGGCCCCTCCTGGGGGGCCCCTGGAGCACCAGGCCCAAGCTTGGGGCAGTTCCGGGGTGGGCTCTGGGCTCCTGGGGGGGTGGGGAGAGGCTGGGCTGGGGGAGGGCGCACAGGAAGGGGCCTCTGGGCAGGGGCCAAATGGGGTCTGGACTGGAGGGTGACCCCTGCCCTGGGGCCTGTCCAGGAGGCTGCAGGAGGCCCCGGCCTCGCCCCCCAGCCCCTCAGCGAAGGCGGGGGCCCAGGGCTCGGGCGGGGCTTGCTCACCGGTTGTAGCCGCACAGGGAGAAGGCGCCCTGCGGGGAGGCCGAGCTGCTGCTCTTGAAGTAGTAGATGCAGCGCCTGTGAATGATCACGAAGCGCAGGGGCCCTGCGGGGGCGGCCGGCTGAGCACTGCGACCCTCCCAGGGCTCCAGGGTGGGGGCGCAGGGCGGGGGGCAGCTGCGGAGAGACTCCCGGGCCCCCTGGCCCGGCCACCCCCGGGAGGGGGGTGCTCGAGCTCGAGGGGGCAGCGCCGGGAGCCCCGAGGGTCCCCGATGACGCGCGTGTGGAGCCGAGCCCCCAGGGACGGTTCCGCGGAGGAAGCCCTGCGCTCTGCCACTCATCCCCACTGTGGGCCCAGGGACAGGTCAGCCGGGGCCTCCCCTGGGGAGACCAGCCCAGTCACCTGGGCATCTCGAGCAGGCAGGGGGTCCTGGCAGGGGCACTGCGGGGCAAAGGCACAGGGTGCCCATGGCTGTCGGGGAATGGGCAGGTCCTCGGTCTGGAGGCCCCTCCCACTCCCGGTCTGCTGTCCCCGTGGCCATGAGGACCTGGGTCTCATGTAGCTCTGGGGGGGGGGGGGGTCACCATCCTGCCAGGGTCTTGGCTGGGCACAGGGACTTATCGGGGACAGACCGACAGACCAACCCATTGAATGCTCACTGACAAGGCCAGGCCCCCGCGGAGGATGGCCAGGCCCCCCGAGGCCCCCAGGTCCCTTTTTGCAGGCTGAAGCGGCCACAGGCCCGTCCCACCGCTGTGCCACCCGCCCCAAGTCCCTAAGGGGTGCCACCATTGGAGAGAGAAGGGATCCCCAGATGGCCCGTCTTGAACCCTATAAGGACACAGAGCCTCAGGGAGGGTGGCCACTGGCCTGGGACGACCCAGCAGGCCAGTGGAGGGCCAGTGCCAGGGCCTCGCTCTGCCCCCAGGTTGCCCCTAGGCCCTGGGCTTCCAGGTTGTGCCCCCCGCCCCACGCAGGGACTCACATCTGAGCAGCTGCAGCTGGGTGCCGCCCTTCTTGTGCAGGTAGCCAGCCTTGGCCACACCCCCTGGCATGGTGAGCAGGTTCTGGGCGCCGATGGCCTTCATGGGTACAGGCCAGTGCACCTCCTCTGCTGCCATGAAGCTGCACATGGGGGACGGGGCACAGTCAGCCGCAAGAGGGGTGGGACCAAGAAGCCCCGGAGGGAGATAGGGCGCCCACGCACTCTGTCAGTCCCCGGCCCCCAGGGGCTCTGAGAGCAAGAAGTGTGCATTCATTGTCCACACAATACTTCAGCACATGCCTACTGAGCACCTACTGCATGCAAGGCCCCACGGGGCCTGGGGTGCAGCAGTGGGTGAACCCTCAGGGACCCCCGGCCTGGATAAGTCAGGCCTTAGCCCCAGAGTCACCCAGGGACTGATGCCAAGGGATCCATCATGGGGCCTGCCCCAGTTAGGAAGTCAGGGAATGCTTCCTGGAGGAGTTGGCACTGAGGTCACAACCAAGAGCAGGGAGGTAAAGAAGTACAGAGGCTGGGGCGGGTCCTGGGCACCCTCCCAACAGGGAGGCATGGGTGAGAGGCTCAGGCCCCAGATACCCCATCTTCCACCACACCTGCCCTTCACCGGCTTCCACCCAGCCCTTTCTAACCGCCCTGAGGCCAGGAAGCAGGTAGCCCAGGGCTCCCAGTTCCCGTCCTGGCTCAGCTGTCTGGACATCTCTGGGCCTTGGAAGCTGCGCTGTAACACGGGCCTGCCAGCCTCGAGGGGCCTGGGGACAGGGTAAGCACGGCTCAGCACGTGGTATGCCCTCGTCAGCAGGAGGCAGGGCGACCTTTCAGCAGCTCATCTGCTATCCACTAGCCTCCCCCTTGGCCTGGAGTGCCACTCACCTTCCCCACCTGGCCTCAGCAGGGACCCCAAGCCATAGTGACCTTTGCAGGGGACAGGCCGACTGCCACGGGGTTGAGCACCCAGGCCAGAGCCCACAGACCCAGCATTCCAGGACAAGGGATGGCTCTGCCCCCTTCTCCCATTCCAGCTACTTCCCTTGAAACCTGCCTGGACGTTTCACACATCCTCTGAGGACTTCCCTCTGCCTGTCGTGACCTTTACTTCCTCTATGAACTCCCTTCTCATCCACCAAGACCCAGATTTAAGTACCCTCTTCTGCAAGGAATCCCAAATGCCCAGGTGCCTTGGGGCCTCCCCAAACCCTGGTCCCTCTGAAAGCACCCGCAGCCTGCACTCCGGTCATCTGGGCCTGTTCGGCCCGCACGCCCACCCTGGCCAGGTCCCTCCTGGCCCCTGTGAGTAGGGTGGAAGCAGGCATGTGGCCAGTGGTCTGCTGAGTCGGGTGGTGGCAGCAGCTTGGGTCAGACCCAGAAGTCGGCTCCTGCCGGGACTCCTGCCACTAGGGTACCGGGAAAATCGCACACAAAACCCCCTCCCTGCTCTTAGCAAACCGCACTTTTCATCACACCTGCGGAGGGAAGTCACAGGCCCTGGGGCCCGGGCTGCTGCCCCCCTCCCCCGGGCTCCTCCTCTCCCCGACCCGGCCCTGCCTGGGTCCCACCTCGGTGTCTCCCATCTCAGCACAGACACCCTCAGGGCTGGGGGCGGGGGCGAGCGGCCGACGCCCGGGTACAAAGGCAGGGCGGCTGGGTGCAGCAGAGCCCCAGCCGGGTGACTGCCCCGCGGGGGAGGCCGGAGGGCCACGCGCGCCGAGACCCGCCCCGCCCAGCTCGGCCGCGAGGCCGCCTTTGTTCCCGCAGGAAGCGGGTGGGCGCAGCGCCGCCGCGGGGGCCGGGGGTCCCGGGCGGGGATCGGGACGTGTCCGGGCCGGGCTGGGTACTCACGGCGTCCACGCCGCAGGCTCGGCGGCCGCGGGCTTCCGGTGGGCGGCTCGAGCCCTGGCCCCCTGCGCGCCCCGCCAGGCCCCCGCGCCCGCCATGCCCGCGCCGCCCCTGTCCCTGCCGGGGCCGCGGCTCCGCCCCTCGCGGGCGTGGGCAGGTGAGACACCCAGGCCCGCCCCTCCCCGCATGGCTCCCTGTCCCCGCGCGGCCTCAGTTTCCCCATCTGCTGAACTGTCTAAAGTGCAGCCCGGAGTCAAGAAGCCACAGCTCCAAACGGCCCCCACCCCCACCCCCGACTCACCGCACCTCCCAAACACCCGAGAACCCACCCACTCGCTCATCGAGAGGGTTGGGCTGCCGCCCTTGGGAGGAGCCGTGAGGAGGGGCCAGGTTCCTTCCCTCTGCCCCTTGGGAAAGAGGCTTTTGTGCTCCCCCCTCCCAGTCTGTTCCATAGGGGTGCTGCAGGTGAGGGGGCTGCTCTGCGCCCCAAGGCCTGCCCGCATTGGCCTCCCGGCAGGTCTGCCCTCCTTCACTGAGTGGCAGGCAACGAAATAAAAAATAGATAAATAGGATCTGCTCCAAATGGAATACTTGTATGCCTGTAAAAAATTTGTCAAGAAAGTAAAAAGGTAGACTCAATGGGAGACAATATTTGAAAACCACATGTCAGATTACAGCTTAATATTCAGAATATATAAAGAGATCCTACAACTCAACAACAAAAAGACAACCTAATTTAAAAATGGGCAAAAAACATGGACAGACAGTTTTCCAAAGAGAAAATACGAAAGGCTCAAGGCATACGAAAAGATGCTCAACCTCACTAGTGATGAGGGAAATGCAAATCAAAACCACAATGAGATAACCACAGTCACTGTCCACTCCAGGTTTTGCTAAGTTTTGCAGTCTCAGTTTGACTCCTCTGGCCTTCCTTCTGGTGACACACAATTCCAGCCTCACTCTTTCAACCGCACGCATGCCCGGCTTTGGCACTTCCCTCACAGTGTTGTGCTCTCATCCTTCAGTACTGTGCTGCAGTTCTGAACCCTGGCAATCAACCTTATTGAACATTCCATACTCATTAAGCATCGATTGCCCAATCTCTGTCCGCCTTCTGTCTCCTGGTAACCTGTGCTCTCAAATTCAACCCTCGGAGTTTGCTCATTATAGTTATTTCAGATGAGTGAGACAATATGTGTTTGTTCTCTTTGGTTAATTGTATAAAACTAAGAACATTCTTATGTAAACAGGAACAAACGTATATCACTATTACAAGGTGTTAATAATAAGGTGTTAGATGGGAAAAAGCAAAATCCTAATATTCTTGCATTAATGGTAACGAAGATCTATACCAAAGCTAAGCATCAATAATAGGAGAATCTAAGGGGCATGGGATTTTATTTTTCCTATGGAAGAAATGTGAATGTTCTCATACTGACTGTGGTGGGAAACGCAAAACTATGTGATTACACCAAGAATGGGTGCTTCCTAGACCTTCCACACAAAGCAGTATCTGTTTTTATCTAAGGGCATAGTAAGATGTAGCGCTCAGTCAGTATTCCGGAGTATTCCTTAGGCTGCATTCTGGAAATCGGGAAGTTTTACTTATGCACGTACAAGGAAGCAGAGAATGCTTTATTACTCTAACATGGTTTGGCGGAATATGATTTAGAATCGGGAGAAATGGCTCTATGGAGAAAAATATCGCATTAGATCTTCTGTAACAGAAGGAAGAAATAGGACAAATTGATGAATGTTGAATCTTTGCCCTTTACAACAAGCTGTGCAGTTAAGAAGCGGTACTATTTCACCTGTAATGGCTGCGAGAGCTGTAAGACAGGAGAAGAGCGTCCTCTGGGCAAACCCAGAGGCCCCTATACAATCTCTATTAAACTCCACTGTATAACCAAGGGGCTGAGGGTTCCCCCTTCCCCTCCTTTGCCTCTCTCCCCTCCGCTCCGTCCCCCCCACCACCACGCACACCCCCTTCCCCGAGATACACAAATCAGAACTAGAAATGGTCTCCCCCCTACCCCTGCCCCCAGCCCGCTGGGGTCCTCAGGGCAGCTCTCCTGTGCGGCCACAGAGCGTCCGGCCAAACCTCTTCCCCACCAGCCGGACGAACTGGGGTGACCGAGGGGGGCTGCACAGACCTCGTTCTCCACATCAGATTTATGCAAGTGGAAGGGTAACACCCCACCTTACAGGGAAGACCCAAAGTGGATAAGACAGTTTTAGCTCCTCAATATTTACAACATATACTCCCAATTGAGCAGTTGTACAGGCGCTACTGAATTCCAAATTAACAGGTGGCAATTCTTAGGAGAGCTCTATTCAAATTATATATATATATAGTGTGTGTGTGTGTGTGTGTGTGTGTGTGTGTGTATTCCTGGAGTCCCAGATATTGAGGAAGCCGAGCTTCTGGTGTTCTTTCAGCTCCTCCTGCCTTCACCCTCTATGTCCTAGCTTAGCCAAGCTCCCCTAATATAGTACTAGGATTTCCCAAATCGTACTGAAGGCTTAGTGGGGTTGGCAGATAACTCAGTCTTGTCAGCGGAATTTATAAGCCTGGATACTTCAACTTTTACCAATTAATTTTGAGGACTGCTGGGGAAGGTCATGCAGAAGTCTAGGCAGACAAATCTATTTGAAAAACAAAATAGCAGAAATGTTAGGAAGCAAAATAGCAAATTACAGATACAACAACTGACCAATCAGAGCAGCGATGGAGGAAGAACTGGACACAGAAAAGATGAAGAAGAGGGTGATTTGGCTTAGTAGTCTATCCCACTGGGCCTGGGCAGTAGGGCTGAGAGGGTGCAGGAATGTTGTGGGACAAGCCATGTTTCTCCAATTGTATGTGAGTTAGTAAGCTGCCAGAATGCAATATATCAGAACTGGAACAACATTTAAAAGGGGGAATTTAATAAGTTACAAGTTTACAGTTCGAAGCCTATAAAAGTGTCTAAACTAAGGCATCCAGGGGAAGATACCTTAATTCAAGGAAGGCCGATGGGTCAGGAACCCTCTGTCAGCTGGGAAGGCACGTGGCTGGCAGCTGCTGGTCCCTTGCCCCTGGGCTCCACTGCTTTCAGCCTCTGTTCCTGTGGGGGCTCCTCAGTTTGCTTCTCCAGGGCTGGCTTTCATCTCTTGGCTTCCCTTGGCTCTCTCCAGGCTCTGGCTCATTTAACTTCTCATGGTGATGTCTGCTGGGCTCCAAGCATCTCCAAATATCCGTGTCTCTCTTCTCCATGTGTCAGCATCTGTGTCAGTTCTGCTCTGAAGTTCGTCGACTCTCTCTCTGTCATTTCTGGCTCTCTCCAAAATGTTCCCTTTTTTAAAGGACTCTAGTAAACAAATCAAGACCCACCTGGAATGGGTGGAGTCACAACTCCGTCTAATCAAATGGTCACTCCCACAATTGGATGTGCCATATCTCCATAGAGATAAACTAATCAAAAGTTTCCAACCAACAGTATTGAATTAAGGTTGAAGAAACGGCTGCCTCCACAAAACAGAATCAGGATTAAAACATAGCTTTTCGGAAGATGGCGGCTTAGTAAGACGCACGGATCTTAGTTTCTTCTCCAGGACAGCTACTAGGGGAGTAGAAACGACACAGAACAGCTCCCAAAGCCACAACAGAGATAAAAAAGACAGCGTACCCCATCCTGGAATGGCTGGCTGGCTGAGAGAAGCCGCTCGGGTGAGAACGCCGAGGCGCGCGGGCGTGACCGGGCGGGGCGGCAAGCGGCAGGAGTCACTCCCTTCCCCCTTCCCGGGCCGGCTGGGAGAATTGGAGAGGTGGTCCCCTGAAACCGCGGCGGCTGGTGCCCACACCACGCACGGCCCCCCGGACCAACTGAGAGAATTGGATGGGAAATCCCCAGGCCACGGAGAACGGTGACGGGTGGGGGAGGCCCCTTCCAAACCCGTGACACCCCGGGAACGTGCACTCTCCCAGGCGGGCCGCTGCCGCTGGCGCCCTCCTGCCACGCTTGTCGCCCCGGGCCGACTAGGAAATTTGGACGGGCGCTCTCACGGGCTGCGGCGGCCAGCAACCCTCCCCGCGTTCAGACCCCGGGCCGGCTCAAGCCGCTTCGGCTAGCGAACCTCCCGGATGGCGAGAGTTTTCCAAAGTTAAAGGTCCCACAGCACCTTTTACTGGTGGGACCCGCAGACAAACGTGTGCCACGAGCGCCACCTACTGGGCAGGATAAGAAAAACAGAACGCAGAGATTTCACAGAAAAATCTTCCAAACTTTTGGATCCAATACCCAGGGAAATCTGTCTAAATGCGCAGACGCCAACAGAAGATAACGGATCACGCTCAAATAACTGAAAATATGGCCCAGTCAAAGGAACAAACCAATAGTTCAAATGAGATACAGGAGCTGAGACAACTAATGCTGAATATACGAACAGAAATGGAAAACCTCTTCAAAAATGAAATTGATAAATTGAGGGAGGACATGAAGAAGACATGGGCTGAACATAAAGAAGAAATAGAAAAACTGGAAAAACAAATCACAGAACTTATGGAAGTGAAGGACAAAGTAGAAAAGATAGAAAAAACAATGGATGCCTACAATGATAGATTCAAAGAGACAGAAGATAGAATTAGTGATTTGGAGGATGGAACATATGAATTCCAAAAACAAACAGAAACTATCGGAAAAAGAATGGAAAAATTTAAACAGGGTATCAGGGAATTCAAGGACAATACGAAGCGCACAAATATACGTGTTGTGGGTGTCCCAGAAGGAGAAGAGAAGGGAAAAGGAGGAGAAAAACTAATGGAAGAAATTTTCACTGAAAATTTCCCAACTCTTATGAAAGACCTAAAATTACAGATCCAAGAAGTGCAGCGCACCCCAAAGAGATTAGACCCAAATAGGCGTTCTCCAAGACACTTACTAGTTAGTATGTCAGAGGTCACAGAGAAAGAGAGGATCTTGAAAGCAGCAAGAGAAAAACAATCCATCACATACAAGGGAAACCCAATAAGACTATGTGTAGATTTCTCAGCAGAAACCGTGGAGGCTAGAAGACAGTGGGATGATATATTTAAATTACTAAAAGAGAAAAACTGCCAACCAAGACTCCTATATCCAGCAAAATTGTCCTTCAAAAATGAGGGAGAAATTAAAACATTCTCAGACAAAAAGTCACTGAGAGAATTTGTGATCAAGAGACCAGCTCTGCAAGAAATACTGAAGGGAGCACTAGAGTCAGAACTGAAAAGACAGAACAGAGAGGTATGGAGAAGAGTGTAGAAAGAAGGAAAGTCAGATATGATATATATAATACAAAAGGCAAAATGGTAGAGGAAAATATTATCCAAACAGTAATAACACTAAATGTTAATGGACTGAATTTCCCAATCAAAAGACATAGAATGGCAGAATGGATTAAAAAACAGGATCCTTCTATATGCTGTCTACAGGAAACACATCTTAGACCCAAAGATAAACATAGGTTGAAAGTGAAAGGTTGGGAAAAGATATTTCATGCAAATAACAACCAGAAAATAGCAGGAGTGGCTATACTAATATCCAACAAATTAGACTTCAAATGTAAAACAGTTAAAAGAGACAAAGACGGACACTATATACTAATAAAAGGAACAATTAAACAAGAAGACATAACAATCATAAATATTTACGCACCGAACCAGAATGCCCCAAAATACGTGAGGAATACACTGCAAACACTGAAAAGGGAAATAGACACAAATACCATAATAGTTGGAGACTTCAATTCCCCACTCTCATCAATGGACAGAACATCTAGACAGAGGATCAATAAAGAAATAGAGAATCTGAATATTACTATAAATGAGCTAGACTTAACAGACATTTATAGGACATTACATCCCACAACAGCAGGATACACCTTTTTCTCAAGTGCTCATGGATCATTCTCAAAGGTAGACCATATGCTGGGTCACAAAGCAAGTCTTAACAAATTTAAAAAGATTGAAATCATACACAACATTTTCTCGGATCATAAAGGAATGAAGTTGGAAATCAATAATAGGCGGAATGCCAGAAAATTCACAAATACGTGGAGGCTCAACAACACACTCTTAAACAACGAGTGGGTCAAAGAAGAAATTGCAAAAGAAATTAGTAAATACCTCGAGGCAAATGAAAATGAAAACACAACATATCAAAACTTATGGCATGCAGCAAAGGCAGTGCTAAGAGGGAAATTTATTGCCCTAAATGCCTATATCAGAAAAGAAGAAAAGGCAAAAATGCAGGAATTAACAGTTCAAATGGAAGAACTGGAGAAAGAACAGCAAACGAATCCCAAAGCAAGCAAAAGGAAAGAAATAACAAAGATCAGAGCAGAAATAAATGAAATTGAAAACATGAAAACAATAGAGAAAATCAATAAGACCGGAAGTTGGTTCTATGAGAAAATCAATAAGATTGATGGGCCCTTAGCAAGATTGACAAAAAGAAGAAGAGAGAGGATGCAAATAAATAAGATCAGAAATGGAAGAGGAGACACAACTACTGACCTCACAGAAATAAAGGAGGTAATAACAGGATACTATGAACAACTTTACGCTAATAAATACAACAATTTAGAGGAAATGGACGGGTTCCTGGAAAGACATGAACAACCAACTTTGACTCAAGAAGACATAGATGACCTCAACAAACCAATCACAAGTAAAGAAATTGAATTAGTCATTCAAAAGCTTCCTAAAAAGAAAAGTCCAGGACCAGATGGCTTCACATGTGAATTCTACCAAACGTTCCAGAAAGAATTAGTACCAATTCTCCTCAAACTCTTCAAAAAAAATCGAAGTAGAGGGAAAACTACCTAATTCATTCTATGAAGCCAACATCACCCTCATACCAAAACCAGGCAAAGATATTACAAAAAAAGAAAACTACAGACCAATCTCTCTAATGAATATAGATGCAAAAATCCTCAATAAAATTCTAGCAAATCGTATTCAACAACACATTAAAAGAATTATACATCATGACCAAGTAGGATTCATCCCAGGTATGCAAGGATGGTTCAACATAAGAAAATCAATTAATGTAATACACCATATCAACAAATCAAAGCAGAAAAATCACATGATCATCTCAATTGATACAGAGAAGGCATTTGACAAGATTCAACATCCTTTCCTGTTGAAAACACTTCAAAAGATAGGAATACAAGGGAACTTCCTTAAAATGATAGAGGGAATATATGAAAAACCCACAGCTAATATCATCCTCAATGGGGAAAAATTGAAAACTTTCCCCCTAAGATCAGGAACAAGACAAGGATGTCCACTATCAACACTATTATTCAACATTGTGTTGGAGGTTCTAGCCAGAGCAATTAGACAAGAAAAAGAAATACAAGGCATCAAAATTGGAAAAGAAGAAGTAAAACTATCACTGTTTGCAGACGATATGATACTATACGTCGAAAACCCAGAAAAATCCACAACAAAACTACTAGAGCTAATAAATGAGTACAGCAAAGTAGCAGGTTACAAGATCAACATTCAAAAATCTGTAGCATTTCTATACACTAGTAATGAACAAGCTGAGGGGGAAATCAAGAAACAAATCCCATTTACAATTGCAACTAAAAGAATAAAATACCTAGGAATAAATTTAACTAAAGAGACAAAAAACCTATATAAAGAAAACTACAAAAAACTGTTAAAAGAAATCACAGAAGACCTAAATAGATGGAAGGGTATACCGTGTTCATGGATTGGAAGACTAAATATAGTTAAGATGTCAATCCTACCTAAATTGATTTACAGATTCAATGCAATACTAATCAAAATCCCAACAACTTATTTCTCAGAAATAGAAAAACCAATAAGCAAATTTATCTGGAAGGGCAGGGTGCCGTGAATTGCTAAAAACATCTTGAGGAAAAAAAACGAAGCTGGAGGTCTCGCGCTGCCTGACTTTAAGGCATATTATGAAGCCACAGTGGTCAAAACAGCATGGTATTGGCATAAAGATAGATATATCGACCAATGGAATCGAATAGAGTGCTCAGATATAGACCCTCTCATCTATGGACATTTGATCTTTGATAAGGCAGTCAAGCCAACTCACCTGGGACAGAACAGTCTCTTCAATAAATGGTGCCTAGAGAACTGGATATCCATATGCAAAAGAATGAAAGAGGACCCGTATCTCACACCCTATACAAAAGTTAACTCAAAATGGATCAAAGATCTAAACATTAGGTCTAAGACCATAAAACAGTTAGAGGAAAATGTTGGGAGATATGTTATGGATCTTACAACTGGAGGCGGTTTTATGGACCTTAAACCTAAAGCAAGAGCACTGAAGAAGGAAATAAATAAATGGGAGCTCCTCAAAATTAAACACTTTTGCGCATCAAAGAACTTCATCAAGAAAGTAGAAAGACAGCCTACACAATGGGAGACAATATTTGGAAATGATATATCAGATAAAGGCCTAGTATCCAGAATTTATAAAGAGATTGTTCATCTCAACAACAAAAAGACAGCCAACCCAATTACAAAATGGGAAAAAGACTTGAACAGACACCTCTCAGAAGAGGAAATACAAATGGCCAAAAGGCACATGAAGAGATGCTCAATGTCCCTGGCCATTAGAGAAATGCAAATCAAAACCACAATGAGATATCATCTCACACCCACCAGAATGGCCATTATCAACAAAACAGAAAATGACAAGTGCTGGAGAGGATGCGGAGAAAGAGGCACACTTATCCACTGTTGGTGGGAATGTCAAATGGTGCAACCACTGTGGAAGGCAGTTTGGCGGTTCCTCAAAAAGCTGAATATAGAATTGCCATACGACCCAGCAATACCATTGCTAGGTATCTACTCAAAGGAATTAAGGGCAAAGACACAAACGGACATTTGCACACCAGTGTTTATAGCAGCGTTATTTACAATTGCAAAGAGATGGAAACAGCCGAAATCTCCATCAACAGAAGAGTGGCTAAACAAACTGTGGTATATACATACGATGGAATACTATGCAGCTTTAAGACAGGATAAACTTATGAAGCATGTAATAACGTGGATGGACCTAGAGAACATTATGCTGAGTGGGTCTAGCCAAAAACTAAAGGACAAATACTGTATGGTCCCACTGATGTGAACAGACATTCGAGCATAAATTTGGAATATGTCATTGGTAACAGAGTCCAGCAGGAGGTAGAAATAGGGTAAGATAATGGGCAATTGGAGTTGAAGGGATACAGACTGTGCAACAGGACTAGATACAAAAACTCAAAAATGGACAGCACAATAATACCTAATTGTAAAGTAATCATGTTAAAACACTGAATGAAGCTGCATCTGAGCTATAGGTTTTTTATTTGTTTTGTTTTGTTTTGTTTTGTTTTGATTTTACTATTATTACTTTTATTTTTTTCTCTATATTAACATTCTATATCTTTTTCGTTGATGTTGCTAGTTCTTCTAAACCGATGCAAATGTACTAAGAAATGATGATCATGCATCTATGTGATGATGTTAAGAATTACTGATTGCATATGTAGAATGGTATGATTTCTAAATGTTGGGTTAATTTCTTTTTTTCCGTTAATTAAAAAAAAAAAAAGAGAAGGGGTAATTGGAGCTGAAGGGATACAGACTGTACAACAGGACTGGATATAAAAACTCAGAAATGGACAGCACAATACTACCCAATTGTAAGGCAATTATGTTAAAACACTGAATGAAGCTGCATGTGAGGTATAGGTTTTTTGGTTTTTTTTTTCTTTCTATTATTATTTTAATTCTTATTCTGTTGTCTTTTTATTTCTTTTTCTAAATCGATGCAAATGTACTAAGAAATGATGAATATGCAACTATGTGATGTTATTAAGAATTACTGATTGTACATGTAGAATGGAATGATTTCTAATTGTTTTGTTAATTCTTTTTTTAATTAATAATAAAAAAAAAAAAACGTAGCTTTTCTGGGATACATAATGCTTTCAAAGTGGCACAAACTGCCAAATTCCAAAAGCTCCAGTAGGTTGGCCATGAAACAGTTTTCCTGAATTACGCTTGAGATAAATTAAACAATTGCAGTATATTTCTCAAAGCTTGGTGGTATATTTTTGAAGTTGTTCATAATTTTAAGATATTATGGAAACAAAGAGTTTTTTTTTTAACTGCCAATGAAGGAAAAATAAGAAAACATTTCTTGCATTAGGAAATTACCAAATACAATACTGTTACCAAAAGTTTTAGTTATAATAAAATTTCTGATCATTTTTAGGTAAATATGGAAGAAAGCAGAACAGCTCCAAAAGTTACAACAATTAATTTTAGTCCTATTCCTGTCTATAATAACTTTTGAAACCAAACAACTCTATTGAAAAGGAAAGAATAGAAAAATGCTGGTTGCTTTTGCAAGCCTGCAATTAAATCATAGCTTGGCCCTAACAGCAAATCAGCCCTTCCTACTGACCTCCAAAACTGTTTCAGAAATGCTTCCTTGTCAAATATTTCATAATATATCTCACTGAAATACAGATCATATAGGAAACTGAAGAAAGCAATATTTCTGAAAATCACCCCTATGAGCTATCAATGTTAAGTACAACACAACTAGGTGTTTAAAATGATTAAATGACATTTGAATTATTCTGAGAAGTTTAATTTTGACAGTAATTGTATATTATAGGTTATTTGGTTGAAGGCAGTTTCCAAAATCATTTTGGTAACTCAAATCTTAAAGTATACAGAACTTGTTTTTCTTAAGGAAAAAGAGAGTAATTTTGTCCTAAAATAAAATGACTGATTGTTACAGAATAGGAAATAGTAACATGTAGGATAAAACCTGAAGAAATACAGAAAGTTGCAGACAGTCCAAGGAAAAGGAAATGTATCTCTAATGGCCAAAGTTTGATTAGATTTGCTGGGTGTCTATAAACTTTTTAAGAGCTTTAGTATTAAATAGTATCCTGATGCAAAATTAGAATTTAGTTTTCTGTCTAAGTGACACAGTATTCTTAGATTATTGGTCTGTTCTTAGTAAAAGGTCACACAAGGTTGTTTTTTTTCCCTGGAATAATTGATATAAAAACCAGAGAGCGATCTGTCCTGTAAACTACTTGTTGAAAGTTCTTTGAAAACTATTCCTTTTTTCTTTCTTTGCTTTGTATATATGTGTTCTAGTTCGCCAGCTGCTGGAATGCAATACACCAGAAATGGAATGGCTTTTTAAAAAGGGAAGTTTAATAAGTTACAAGTGTACAGTTCTAAGGCCATGAAAATGTCCCAATTAAAGCAAGTCTATAAAAATGTGCAATCTAAGGAACTGAGGGAAAGATATCTTGATTCAAGAAAGGCCGATGAAGTTCAGGGTTTCTCTCTCATCTGGAAAGGCACATGGCGAACACAGCCTTGTCCGCTTGCTTCCTCTCCAGGCCTCTTGCTTTGTGAAGGTTCCTTAGGGGCATTTTCTCCTTCATCTCCAAAGGTTGCTGGCTGGTGGCCTCAGTGGTTCTCTCGGCCTGGTGGCTCTGCGCGGCTCTGCTGTGGCCTTCTCGTTGCTCTCAAAAGGCATTCTCTCAAAAACAGTCTCCTCTTCTGTAGGACTCAGGAGAGTGGGTGGAGACACATCTCCATCTAATCAAGTTTAATACCCACAACTGATTGAGTCACATCTCTGTGGAGACAACCTAACCAAGTTTCCAACTGAATAGGAATAGAAGAAATCGTTGCTCCAGCAAGATTGATTAGGATTAAAAGATGCCTTTTCTAGGGTACATAAATCCTTTCAAACCGGTACAATATACCATACAATAAAAAAGTTTTTTAAAAAGTCACAGAGTCTGTGATTTATCAGAATAACCTCTTGTACTTTATGTTGCCTTTATCGCGTTCTTGGTTGTTTAAGGAAAAACAAGCAAATATTGGTTCACAGAAACCCATCTTCCTGTTTAACATAATGTTCACCTCAAGCTCAAACCCTAAAGAATGTCTTGTTGTTTTTTTTTAATCTCAAATTGTCTTTAAGATTTTCCAAAATGTCCCTGGAGAATTCCAAAGGATTTTCTCTTTCATCTTTTTTTTTTTTTTAAAGAGGTGCAAGAAATAGTTAGGTTCATTGAATGCTAAGAATTTTATAGGAAATGTCAAATTAAAAGGAATGTCTAACCTTCTGATCAGTTGAATTTAGACTGATGCAATATATAAATATTTAAAGATCGCATAAAGTTCCTAAAGACGTGACAACGTTCTCCCTGTCCACGGTATGTCCTGATAGAGGCCTATGCGACGCTGTACAGCAGATCTGTGGTGTTAGTCACGGTTTCTAGTTATTCTTAGAAAAATGTTACATGCCACAGAAACAACCAGATTTCCTTGTCAGTTTTGCAGTTTTATTCTGCTATTTCTCTGAAAGTGCAACTGCAAGTCAAAACTTCATTTCAGAAAAAAAAAATTAAGCAAAGAGAAGCAAGGCAAACCGTTAAATTATATTCTATCTGTTAATTAACATAGCCCTAGCGAAAATATGAATGAGAAACAAAAAAACCTTCTACTATGGTCTGTGGTTGGTAACCTCAATGTAAATTGCCAAATGTTTTGCGTCTAGAAATAGCTTCATTTAGAAAATGCTCATGAAGGAAGTAGAGCCCAGACTGTAAGCTCATGCAGCAGTCACATTTGCTCCTGCACTTTGGGTGCTGTTTCTAAATTTTAAGGTGCTTAGTCCTTTGGGTGTATCCTAGCAGCTCCCTGGAACTTTGGGGTACACTTTGGGTGTGACATCTGAGACTCAGAATTGGCGCTCTCCAGCTCTGGAATCCTGAAGGTACTGCATTAGTTCTAGACGATGGCACCATGCGCCAACTGCTGAGGAAACTGAGGGCATCAGGCTTCTATTAAGGATGTAAATAGAGCTAATCTAGTTGAGACCAAAGTGAACCAGAATGCAAGGTAAAAAGTGGCACTGTGTATTCGAAATCCTTAAGACCAACCAAGGACGCATTTATTTTATTCAAAGTAATTTTAACTCCCTTTGGCACACCACTTTCTTTAGCCTGGTTGGTCAGTTTGTTTGGACAACCTAACTCAGTTTTATTTAACATAAAACCTAGGATAGGGAAGGAGTTCCTGGTTTCCTGTACAAGTTAATGTTATACCCTGATACTTTTCAGAGTGTCTTAAACATGAAATGAAAACTCATCTTCATTTTATTTATAAAATCCCTTGAGAGACTGGGGAACGAAAGCATGGAACTATTAAACTTTCCCACCTGGGGAATTCCTGCTAGTCTCTCAAGCAATACGTGTTCCTAATTTACTGAAATTGTCAAGGTGCTAAATCTAAGATCTACTCCTTTGGGAAAACATAAATTTCCCCCATTTAAACTTATAACAGGGATACCTATGAAAATAAACTCTAGAATATATGAGCCTTGCCTCCTAAAAAGAAATATGCTAATAAGCCAAGCCTTAGATCCTGAAGCTTGCTCTTATAAAACTTATTTCTGTAAGGACCAAATAACGCCTAATTATAATGCCAAAGAGCCACCTCCCCCCCCCCCCCGAAAACCTCCTCGTTACTCAGGTGGGGCCTCTCTCTAAGCCAAACTTTGCAAATAAACTCTTTACTTTTCCCCTACATGGGACATGACTTCCAGGGGTGAACCTGTCTGGCACCAAGGGTTCAGTACCAAATGTTGAAGCTTTCAAGAGAGACCATGACTAAAAGGGGGAAATATTGAATAAATTAGACTTTCCATGGCTCAGAGAGTTCAAATGAAGTCCGGAGGTCATTCTAAAAGTTTGCCTATTGCAGGTCTCGGCCAGATATCAGGAACTACGACAGCATGCAAAGCCTCGAGCAAACATGCTCCTGAGAGCGCTGGGACATCCGGACAGGGATAAAATCTGAATCCAGTTCTGTTCTGCCAGACAGATTCGCAACATTCCTTATAAACATTAAAGTATTCTTATTATAAAACTTGTCTCGGGCGGGCCGCGGTGGCTCAGCGGGCAAAGTGCTTGCCTGCTATGCCGGAGGACCTCGGTTCGATTCCCGGCCCCAGCCCATGTAACAAAAACGGAGAAACAGAATACAATAAAACAAGAAAATGTTTAAAAATGTTTCCCTTTCTTTCTTCCTTCCTTCCTTCTATCCTTCCTTCCTTCTCTCTGTCTTTCCTTTAAAAAAAAAAAAAAAAAAAAAAAAAAAAACTTGTCTCTATCTCCTACCCTAGTCTGTGGAGGACTGCCACAGACAGCAAGGATACTTCAACCCAAAACAGGAAGTTAAGGAGTAGATACAGTTACAGTCTAAGAAAATTTATTCCTCCGACCCCTGACGGCAGCACCCTTCTCCAGCAGGAAGAGGCTGAAGTGGTAGATGCTCAGGTCCGTCAAGGTTGAGGAATGGACAAGCAAAAGGGGGGAACTGTGAGTGAGAATTGACAAATATAATTATGGTTTACTGAACTTTACTTAGATGCTTATTAACCTTCTGGTATATTGAAATGCAGCCAACAGGCAAACACTTGCAACTGTTACACCTCACTAGCCTGGGTGCCTTGATGCTGTGCTCTGTAAGTGTAAATGAAGAGCCCGGTGAAAACGAGTGTGAAAACTAGTGACCCTAGACTTCTACTGTTTTGGAACTTAAAAGTCTTGTGATTCTGAAGTTGGAATGGACAGTGCATAAAGATCCTCATAGATGGGAGAAGGATCAAAGAAGGAGGAGGAGGTATAACAGAGAGAGCAAGATTTGACAAATGAGTATGACCACTGAATCAATATATTAATATTCCTTCCAGTATTTAAGAGCAGCTAGAAGGAAAACTCTGAGATGGTGGAGTGGTAGCCCATGACAAACTCTGGGATCTGTTCTGTAACTCCTTGTTGATGTGTGCTTGAAACTATTGCTTTTTCCTTTCTTTGTTTCGTATATATGTTATATTTTATAATAAAAACGTTTAAACAATAGTATTGGCAAAGTCCTGTGAGGGATGGGAGAAAAAAATAGGGAACCATTAAGCTTTACCACTGTTACTCTCAAATACTAGGGACTCCCAAGTCACTAGGCCAAGCCCCTGATCTTGACGCTTGCTCTTGTGAAGCTGATTTCTGCAGCCAAGAAGCTCAACCCACCTATAGTTATGCCTAAGAATCACCTCCAGAGAACCTCTTCTGTTGCTCAGATGTGGCCTCTCTCTCTAAGCCCAACTCTGCAAGTGAAATCATTGGCCTCCCCCCTACGTGGGACATGACATCCAGTGGTGAAAGTCCCCCTGGCAGCATGGGAGATGACCTTCAGGGATGAGCCTGGCCCTGGCATCATGGGATTCACAGTGCCATCCTGACCAAAAGGTGGAAAAGAAGCATAATAAATAAGGTATCAGTGGCTGAGAGAGTTCAAATAGAGTCGAAAGGCTACTCTGGAGGCTACTCTCATGCAAGCTTCAGCTAGATATAGCTAATTACCAGGGTTTGCCAAATTCGAACCAAAACCATATCTGTCAACTCTGAAGAACACCTAGGGCTCTATCTGAGATTCTACAAAAGTTTCACAGGCTAAGATTACTTTCCAGAAACTTATAACCTCCAGATGAGTTCCTAGGCCAGACAGGTCCTGAAACCCAGAGGGTCCAGCCTCTCCAGAACATCCACTAGCTCTACTGCCCATCCCATAGTATTGACATCCCCTTCCAATATCAAAAAGCTAGAATGGGTATAGCCCAAATACCCCTAAAAATAAGGAGAAAGATCAAAGGAGAAGGAGGGGTCATAACAGAGAAGACAGGGTTTAACCAAGGAGTATGACTGCTAAATCAGTAAATTGAGATTTCTTTAGGTCTCCAGGATCTTGGAACAGCTAGAAGGGAAAACCTTAAATTTTGGAACTGTAACCCATACTAAACTCTGAAATCTGTTCTATAACTACTTGTTACAATGCACTTTGAAATTTCTTGCTTTTTTGCATTTATGTTAAATTTCACAATAAAAATTTTTTTTTTTAAAAAAAAGCCTTGTGATTATGTTAACAGCCTCCTTAATATTTATTAATAAAGAAATGTGAGCCAACCCACTGCAATCCCTACCTTATCACATTAGGTGGGGCCAGTTCTAACCAGAGCTGACATGCACAACAGCCCAAATTTAACCCATCGTATCCTCTTTCTCATCATAATACTAAAAATCACACCCATAATCATATCACGCTGCCATCTCCCTTACCTACGTCCTGTGACCAGCAGGTACGCCCTTTGCCCATGCCCCATCATCTCCCCAGTCTCGCCATCTCAGACCACCGCAGTTATCAGCCGAAGCCGTCCTTGCCCAAGGTGCCATAAGGCTGTCGGCACTGTCCATCTCAGGGAGGCAGAGCCAGGCCCAGCCAGCCGCTGTTCTCCTGACATCGTGCTTTGCAGTAAAAGCGCTTTCGCTCTTTAAACCCCTGGGTCAAATGTTGGCTGCTACGTGCATGGGGCAGCGAGCCTGGCTATGCCACAGAGGTAAAACTGTCTCTATCACCGATGGCTTGATTTCATATGCAGGAAATCCTAAGGACTCCATTAGAAAACAATTAGAACCAAGAAATGAGTTCAGCAAATTTGCCAGATACAGATCAATATACAAAAATCTACTGTCTTTTGATACACTTTTGATAAGCAATCAAAAAATGAAATTAAGAAAACAGGTCCCTTTACAGTAGCATCAGAAAGAATAAGATATTTAGGATTAAAAACAAAAGATAAAAGAAAAAAACCCAAAAGATGTGCAAAATATATACTCTGAAAATAAGAAAACATTGTCAAAAGAAATTAAAGATTTAAATAAGTGGAAAGACATTCCGTGTTCATGGACCCAAGGACTTCGTGTGGTCAAGATGGAAATCCACCCCAAACAGAGCAACAGATTCAGTGCGATCCCTAGCAGATCCCAGCTGCCTTCTATGTAGAAATTGCCTTAAAAGCTGATTTAAAAGTCATATGGAATTGCAAGGACCCAGAATAGCTAAAACAATTTTGAAAATGAAGAACAAAGCAGGAGGACTCATACTTCACAATTTCAAAACTTACTACAAATGGCTGTGGTCCTGGCATAAGGACAGACATATGTATCAATGTATATATACATTGTATTTAGTGTCAAAGAGTTGTCTACTTAGAACGGTAAAAATGATTTTTATGTTATATATATATTTTACAATTAGAATAAGTTATAAAAAAGGAAGGCAGCACCGACACATGCTATAACAAACATCACACACACACTAGGGAAAACCACAATGAGATCCCACTTTGCACCACAGGATGGCTGGAATGCAAAAGCCACATAACAAGTGCCGGCGAGGACGTGGAGAAATCAGAACCTCAGGCATCGCTGGTGGAACGTGAGATGCCGTAGCCGCCACGGAAAACAGTATGCAGTTCCTCAAATAGTTAAACACAGAATTACTGTATCAACCAGCAGTTCCACGGAAAACTGAGAACAAATATGCATGCAAAAACTTGTGCACAAACATTTATAGCAGCATCACTCTTAACAGCCAAGAGGCGGAAAGAACCCAAGTTCTTTCCATCAGCAGACGAATGGACAAGCAAATCGTGGTCCATCCACATGGTGGAATGTTATTTGGTCATAAATCAGAAGGAAGCTGTACACCACGGGCGAACCTGATTGTGCTAAGGACGTCAGCCACAAAGGGGCACATGCATTATGACTGTGTTTATACCAAGTGTTCAGAACAGGCAGACCAGTCAGAAGGTAGGTCACTGCTCAGAGCTGGGCAGTGGTGGGGGCTCGGCTAACGGGTATAGGGTTTCTTTCTAAGGTGAGAAAAATGTTCCAAAATTGACTGGTGATGGCTGCTCAGATCTGTGGATAAACTAAACCCCACCAAATTGTATACTTTACATGGCTGAATTGTCCATGTGAATATCTCAGGAGAGCTGTTTAAAAAATTGCTTGTATCATTCTACACTAGCCATGAGCCATGCGAAATAAAAGTTAGACTTAGCTCTAATGTCGCCTCTTCCAAGCAGTCTTCCCTGACCTCTGGGAGGGAGTGTCTCTCCTTGGGGCTAGCACAGCTTTACCTCCCCCGGAGTGGCCAAGAGGCTGTCACCACCCTCACCCCCACCCCCAGCTCAGGCCTGGCACAGGGGTGCAGATGACCGGGTGGGGGTTGCAGGCTGAGAAATAGGGACCACTCCCCACCCACCACATCACATCTTCTGCAAACAAGGAGGGCTATGTGGTGGGCGCCACCATCCCCAGCCCCCACCGCCTCCCAAGAGGCAACACCAGGCCCTGGCTGGGGTGGGGGATGTGATGACAGGGACCGCGTGGCTTCCAGCTCCACCCTCTCCAGGACCCCTTGGACTCCCGGGGGTCTCCTTCCTCCCCCCACACCTGAGAACACCCCCACCCACCTCCCCAGGGCATCCAGGAGGATACTGACAGGGCCCTTCCGTGACGCGCAGGACGTGACCCTGCGTGAGATCTGCGGCGCTCTCCCTGAAGCCCCCCCTGCGGTGGCTTGTCTGACCCCCCGCAGCATGGGGTCTGTCCCCTCTGGGACGCCTGCCCCTGCCAAGTGGGGGTCTGGGGCCCACCATGGGCTGTAGCAGGCTCAGGACGCTTCGCCTCAGCCTGCTGCCTGCTCTCCTGCCCCCAGAGCTCAGAGGCAGCTGGGGCAGGGCATGGGGACCCATATCACAGCTCGTAAGCCTGTGTGCATGCTTACGCCTGTGTGCATGCTTACGCCTGTGTGCGTGCTCACGCCTGTGTGTGTGTGTGCAGAATCGGGGAGCTGGGCACCTCACACTCTCTCCAGATCTTTGCCCTTGTGCACCCCCCTTCTCTCAAAGCAGAGAGAAGGATGAGCTGGAGACTGAGGCTGCTGGGGTTCCCCCGAGAGGAGGCTCTTTGCCTACCGTCCCCGCTGTGTGGCCCCACGAGACCTCAAGAGGTGCATGGTCCCCGCCTGCCCCATTAGTGTCATGTATGTGAGCTTCACCCTTGCACGCCGTGGGGGGTGGCATGTGTGCACATTGATGTGTGTGCATGGCTGTGCAGGACAGCAGGGTGGGCGTCCCGGAGGGTTGGACCCCCCACAGGCCCTCCCCAGCACCCACAGACGTGGCCCTGGCAGCTGTATGGGGGCCGGTGCCCCATGGGACCACAGTGTCATGAGGGGACTGCTGGTGGTGACCAGGGCGCTCATTCTCACGCTCACACTTGGCTTCCAGGGACCAGCAAGGGCCAGGCTGGGCCTGGGGAGCTCAGGGCCGTGTGCCTCGCTGGCAGTCTGGGCGCAGGTCCGAGTCACCCTGTACAGGCCCCTGGGCTCCAACAGCTCCTCAGGCCCCGGCTGCTTCTCTCCTGCCCCGTCTCCTAGAGAGGGTGCCGACACCAGCGGGAGGGAGGTGGCTCACGATTCACACCAATGCTCTGGGCACCCCCCGGGCAAGCTCCATATTTCTCAGGGATAACCCAGGCCACTGCCCTGACACGACCTAAGGTGCAGACCAGCTCATCCTCATACCACTGAGGAAGACACCAAGGGTCAGAGGGGTTGAATAACTGGCCCAAAGACACACAGACAGTACATGGTTGGCACCCCCACTCCCACCCCAGCACAGCCTCATCCCAGCCTGGCACAGGGGTGGCAGGTGCTCAGCAACAGGGAGGGCTGAAGTCCACTGCAGTGGCCCCGCTCCCTGGCCTCACACCCGCAAGCCCGTTTTCTCTGTCCTTTCAGTTTCCCCTCCTTGTCTTCCTCTTCCCAGAATCCTTCTCCAAAAGAGAATCAAAAGCAAAAACCAAAACTGAAAATCTCCTGTGGAGGCCCGGCGAGCCGCCACGCAGAGAGCCCGCTACTGCCGACAGAGGGGCCCTCGCTGGGCTCTGCGAGACGCGCGCTGGCCCACTCTCTGCCCCCCAGGAATGCCCACCCACAAGCACACACACACGTGTGTTCACATATACACATGCACACTCCTGGGGCTCATGTAGAACCCAAACGCCAAGGCCACCCCAGGCAGGGCTCATCGTGGCCGGGGGCCCCACCCGGCAGCTGGCCCTCGGGCCAGGCCCTGACCCCCCCACGCTCACCTGGCCAGACGGGCAACAACCCACGGAGCCCCCCGACCGCACGCAGAGCCCTGGTCCCCGCTGCCAGCCCCAGGAGCATCCTGGATTCCACGCAGCCTCCCGGGGCCGGTCTGGGGGTGCTGGCCACGGGCGGCTTCTGATCCCCCCCAGCCCAGAGCTGACCCCCTCCCCACCCCTGGTGCTCACCCAGCGCCTGGGGCTCCTCCTGGCTGGTGCCGGCCAGGGGCAGGGGGTGCCGGGCCCAGGGATGGGCCGCCAGCCCTGGCCCCCGCCCGCTCGGCCACCGGCGCCTCCCCTCAGGGACTTCCTGCTGCCAGGCCCGGGCACCGCACTTCCTGCCCCCCACCGCAGGCCCGCCCCCTGCTGGGGCCCGCTGGGTCCCCTCCCCGCCGCTGTGGGCAGGGACCCCTCCCCGGCCCCAGGCCTAGGCCAGCTGGACCCCGGGACGAAGCACCCTGCTGGGCCCCTCGGCAACACCCCTCACCCCTCAGGGCCCCGGACCCCAGCACCCAGACCCCACTGCACAGGGAGCTCACCCTCTCCCAGCGCAGCCCAGCTCTGACCTACCGGAGGTCCCTCCAGGAGTGGGCGCCGTCTTGGCACCTCTCACTCCAAGGCGGGCCTCGGCCTCCCAGCCCGGACCCGGGCACTGCCCAGCAGCTCGCCCTCCCCACGCCGGGTTCCTAACGGGAGGCCCACCCCCACCCTGGCAGCCCCTGCCCCCTGGGGGCTCACCGAGCACCTCCCGTCACCCCCGCGCCTGCCCTGGTCCCACTCAGAAGGCCCCCCTCCAGGGCCTGCCCGCCCCCCCCACCCCACATCCCCCAGGTCCCCCTGCCAGGGCCGGGAAGCTATGGAGCTGGGATTCGAACCCGGGACCTGCCTCTCCTCCTATGAGCGCTAAGCCCAGGTAGGGCATGGCCAAGCGGGGTGCGGCGGCTGAGGGAGGCGGCTTTCCACAGCCCGGGCTCCTCCACACAGCCCCCGAGTCGCAGTTGCCCCGCCTCAGCTGCCCGCTGTCCTGGGAGGACAGGGCCGCCCCCACCCCCACCGCCCTTGGCGCCCCAGAAGCCTCAGGAATAAAGCAGATAGAGTCCCGAGCTAGCCCGTGACCCTCTAACCTGGAGGACACCAGGGCCACCGACCACACGCAGCTCGTCCAATCAAAGGTTTTTCTGTAAAAACCTGCGCCTAGAAATGCCAAGTCGGAGCACCACTGGGTTGTTCCCTGAATCTGTGCCCCCGAACTGCAAGGCTGACTCCCCAATAAATGCCTCTGTGGCCTCGCAGATGGGTGTGCTGTAGCTCAGGCGACACACGACTGTCCCCGACTAACACGCAGTTACCAAGCTGCGCTGCCAGCATGGGTGTGGGGCGCAGGGGGGCCAAGGGTGGCACCCCACTCCTGCTGTCAGGCCCCCCCCAGGCACAGCTGCCCGGCTCCCCCAGCCTCCCCCAGCCCGCACAGAAGGCTCGTGTCAGCAGAAAGCTGGCCTGGGCAGACAGATGGATGGCCCAGACGGGGAGGGGCGGGGTGGGGCCTCTTCCGCCCCTCCTGCATCCAGGGCGGTCAGCGGGCCCTGGCGTCACACCCAGCTGGGCGTCCATCCTGGCGCAGTCCTTCGCCAGCTGTGTGATCTCAAGCTACTGACTCAACCCCTCTGAGCCATGGCACCTTCGCCTGTGAAACGGGTGCTGAGAATTCTCAGAAAATAGTGGGCGAGGAACCGCTGGGTGGGGTCAGGCCTGGGTCTACAGCCAGGACAGCGCTGGGATGGGGTGGGGGCACGTGAGGCTGTGGGGGTTCAGAGGAAGGGCCAGGCCCAGTGGGCGCTGGATCAGGGGAGGCTTCCTGGAGGAGGGGGTGCCGGTCCTCAAGAGAGGAGAGGGGTCTGCTGGGGTGGGTGTGGGTGAGGGAGTTGTGGGCAGGCCGGGGGCTTGGAGTGAGCCACGGCCCAGGGCTGGGGAGGGATCCACGGGCAAATGGCAGGTGAGTTCAGGGAGGCTGGGGGGTGCGCTGCTGGTTTGAGAACTGGGGACCGGCCAGCTCCCCCAGGACATCCAGCCCTCACTGGACAGACAGGAGTCCTGAGGTTGGGGTGGGATCTGGCACCGCCCCCAACCCCACGGGGGGTGCCGGAGGAGCCAGGCCCAACCAGGTGAGAGGAGAGCAGGAGCCCACCGGAGCCCTCACTGATTGTGGGGAGGTGGGGTCTGGAGCAGGCCACAAGAGGAACCCCTCCCCAACCCCAGCACACCGGCCCACCCGCCTCCTTGGGAAGGCTGCAGTCAGAGCCCTGGGCTACTATGTGACCTCAGCAGCCCCACCTCTCGGGCCTCAGTTTCCCCACGTCCACTCCCATTTCCTGAGGCAGCCGTTCCCAGCTGGGGACACACCCCAGCACGGAGACACCCCAGGACGGGCAGGCCCCTCACAGCTGCCAGGCCGGGAGACCTGTGGCTGGGCACGGCCGGGGCTCACCCACACCGGGCAGACCCCCGCCTTCCCGCTTCCACCCTCCCAAAGTCAGGGTGGCCCCTCCGAGAGCCTGCACCTCCAGCTGGACAAGTTGGGACCCATGTGGGCCCGGCCCCCGCCCACAGTCCTCCGGCCACGGCCCCCGGACTTGCTGTCCAAGTCCTGGCCCCCAGACCACCCACCTAGCCAGCCCTGCCCTCGTCTCAGTTGTAGCCCCCCAAAATGGAAGCCGCCTCCACACATGCTCGCTCACCCTTCCCGAGAGCAGAACCATCTAGAACTGAGAGCTGGAGGCCGTGCTCGCCCCAGCTGAGTGAGCAGCACAGTTCCCAGCAGCAGCCACAGACCTAGGACCTGCTCCCAGGCCGAGGCTGACAGAACAGTGTGGGGGACACCCTGTGGCCCGCGAATGAGGCAGAGCACAAAAGTCTGCACAGCGTCATGAGGGCCCTCCCGGCAACACCGACACCTGGTCTCAGGGGCTGGCCGTGGCGTGCTGGAGGCAACACGGCAGGAGAACGTGCTGGCCCCCCTCACCAACACACAGCACCGTCGCGGACCCGATGGGGTGACCCGTGTGGGCCCCACCCCTTTCCTTCCCCATTAAGCCCTAACCCACGGCCCCACTGTGAGAGCTTTGGGGGAGACTGCTCGGTTCCTTGCAAAGTGCACTCACACCAAACCACCTTCCCACCGAGAGCCCTTTCTCTTGGTGGCGCTGGGCCAGGCGCTGGGTGTGACCCCCAGGGCTGGGGTCACAGTACTGCACCCCTTCTCTGAACTCTCCAGCCCGGCAGCCCCACCCCACCCACTGAGCGCCTCCACATGGGTCTCGGGCACCCCCCTCGAGTCCCGGCCCTGCCAAGCTCCCAGGGCCCAGGTCGCCCCTGGGCAGGGCCCAAGAGATGGATGGAGGGACAGACGGGCTCAGGGTCACGTTCGCACAGCCCTGTGGCCAGCCCATGCCACGACAGTCCCTCGGAGCCGGGGTGAGGAGTGTGAGTCGGAAAGCAAGTCTGCATCTCAGCGAGCGTCTCCAAAGAACAAGCGTCCAGCATGGCCGTGACCTCTGCACGCAGCCCGGGGGACCGGCCACGGTGCACTGCAGGACAGGAACAGGCAGACACACAGGACAGCAGGGTCCCCAGGAGACAGTGGGGGCCGGGCTGGGGGCAGGTGCTCAGGGCTGCAGGGTGCCGAGGTGGGAGGCAGGCAGGCCATTCCCGGGGCTAGGGGGGCACGGCCAGGCCCACAGGCAGGGCAGGGGAAGAGGGGTGCTGGTGGGGAGGGGCTTCTGCTCTGAGACCTGCCCCTCTCTGCCCGAGGGCAGCAGTGGCCCCTCTGCAGGGTGATTTTGAGAGAGGTCTTTTGGGAGCCAGGGCATCCCCCACGCCATCAGGACCCAGGAGGGGCAGACACAGGTCGGGGAGGGCAGGTGGGGTGGGAGGCAAGGCGGGCAGGGGCAGCCTGGTCTGAAGACGCCCTCCTGCCCCGAACCCTGCCGCGGCAGTGTTTCCAGGATTCACACTCCAGTTCATCATAAACACAAGTTTCCACCTCTTAACTACTGAAAAAACACTGTCGAGAGAGGTGACGTGGGCCTGCCACCCCCGGCTTCCTGGCACGTCACATGTGGGTGCAGCCGGGCCCCCCGCCCCCACGAAGCCGGCCTGGGCACCCTGCACGGGGTGATGGCACCCCTGCCGTGATGGCATCCCTGCCGACGCCCCCCAGCATGAGGGGGCTGCTCCCTGCCTGGCATGGGTGGCAGAGGGCAGCCTGACTGCACCCCATCCTGGCCAAGTACGCTCAAGGCCTCAGTTTCCCCATCTACAGAGTGGGGTGGCCAGCTCTGGTGGGGTTGCCTCAGGGACTGTCGGTGGAGAGGGTGGGCAGCTTCTCCAGGGCACCCAGCCCCAGGGTCCTGGTGGCACAGGCCACGTACTGAGCACGGGGGTGCCCTCAGAATGCCTGCTCTACTCGGAGGACCCCCGGAGCCTTCCAGGAAGCCCCGGTCCCCCGCGCACACCCACCGACAGCCGTGGTCATCCCCACCCTGTCCCTGTGCCCAGTTGGGCCTTGGGCCTGGGCCTCAGCCCTCTGCACACACTCCATCCAGATGCCAGCCCCCTGGGTGGGACCCTGTCCTCAGCCCCCACCCCTGCCCCTCTCCAGCAGGCCTCAGACGACTGCAGAACGCTCCCCCAGCCCCACAGGGGGCCGCCCTTACCCACACTCCTCGGGTCTGCTCTCCCCACGCCAGCTCAGGGGTCTCCGCGCCTCCGTCCCCTGCGCAGCACACGGCCGGGGCCAGTGTCCTCTCTCCACCCCAGCTGCTGCCCACCCCAGACTTGCTTGCAAATTAATGTTCATCTCACCCCAATGAACCCCAGTTCTGCGTCTCCTCCTGGGGGGCCTTTGGCTGCATGGCGGGTGCACAGCGCGGGAGCTTCGCTGCCCCCCCAGCTGAACCTGGCCCTTCCCCATGTGGTCCTGGCCAGCACCCATCCTCTCTGGCCCCAAGGGCACCCACTCCCCAGGGACACCCGCTCCTCAGGGGCATCCGCTCCCCGAGGGCACCCGCTCCCCAAGGGCACCTGCTCCCCAAGGGCACCCGCTCCCCAAGGGCACCTGCTCCCCAAGTGCACCTGCTCCCCGAGGGCACCTGCTCCCCAAGTGCACCCGCTCCCCAAGGGCACCCACTCCCCAGGGGCACCCACTCCCCAGGGGCACCCACACCCCGGGGGTACCCGCTCCCCAAGGGCACCCGCTCCCCGAGGGCACCTGCTCCCCAAGTGCACCCGCTCCCCAAGGGCACCCACTCCCCAGGGGCACCCACACCCCGGGGGTACCCGCTCCCCAAGGGCACCCGCTCCCCAAGGGCACCCGCTCCCCGAGGGCACCTGCTCCCCAAGTGCACCCGCTCCCCAAGGGCACCCACTCCCCAGGGGCACCCACTCCCCAGGGGCACCTGCTCCCCGAGGGCACCTGCTCCCCAGGGGCACCTGCTCCCCAGGGGTACCCGTTCCCCAGGGTCACCCGCTCCCCAAGTGCACCCGCTCCCTGAGGGCACCCGCTCCCCGAGGGCACCCGCTCCCCAGGGGCACCCACTCCCCAAGGGGCACCCACTCCCCAGGGGCACCTGCTCCCCAAGGGCACCCGATCCCTGAGGGCACCCACTTCCCAGGGGCACCCACTCCCCAAGGGCACCCGCTCCCCAGGGACACCCGCTCCCCAGGGACACCCGCTTCCCAGGGGCATCCGCTCCCCGAGGGCACCCACTCCCCAGGGGCACCCACTCCCCAGGGGCACCCGCTCCCCAGGGGCACCCACTCCCCAGGGACACCCGCTCCCCAGGGGCATCCGCTCCCCAAGGGCACCCGCTCCCCAAGGGCACCCGCTCCCCGAGGGCACCTGCTCCCCAAGTGCACCCGCTCCCCAAGGGCACCCACTCCCCAAGGGCACCCACTCCCCAGGGGCACCCACTCCCCAGGGGCACCCACACCCCGGGGGTACCCACTCCCCAAGGGCACCCGCTCCCCAAGAGCACCTGCTCCCCGAGGGCACCTGCTCCCCAAGTGCACCCGCTCCCCAAGGGCACCTGCTCCCCAGGGGCACCCACTCCCCAGGGGCACCTGCTCCCCGAGGGCACCTGCTCCCCAGGGGCACCTGCTCCCCAGGGGTACCCGTTCCCCAGGGTCACCCGCTCCCCAAGTGCACCCGCTCCCCGAGGGCACCCGCTCCCCGAGGGCACCCGCTCCCCAGGGGCACCCACTCTCCAAGGGGCACCCACTCCCCAGGGGCACCCGCTCCCCAAGGGCACCCGATCCCTGAGGGCACCCACTCCCCAGGGGCACCCACTCCCCAAGGGCACCCGCTCCCCAGGGACACCCGCTCCCCAGGGGCATCCGCTCCCCGAGGGCACCCACTCCCCAGGGGCACCCACTCCCCAGGGGTACCCGCTCCCCAGGGGCACCCACTCCCCAGGGACACCCGCTCCCCAGGGGCATCCGCTCCCCGAGGGCACCCACTCCCCAAGGGCACCCGCTCCCCAAGGGCACCCGCTCCCCAGGGGCACCCGCTCCCCAAGTACCAGCAGCCGAGCCTCATGCAGACCAGGCTGCCCCATTCAGGCCCCCACAGGGTCCCAGTGCAGGGCATGGGTCTGACCATCCCGGGGCCAGGCCACGTCCTCTGAGGTCTAGCCATGCCTGAACACTGGATGGGGGACCCCGGCAGGCAGGACCTCCCCACACCCCACCAGCGCCGCCTCACCCCTCTGGGCCACAGCTGAGCTTGCTGCCAGGGCCGTGCAGGGTCACTCAGGGCACACACCTGCTGAGCGCCACCTCGCTGAGCCCCAGAAGGTTCCGGGCAGCCATGCCATTCTCCCCCAGCCAGCCCTTCTGGTGCAGGGGGCTGCCACCCCGCACGGGTCCGAGCAACACACGCATCCCATGGCAAGAGGCTTCCCACCTGCTGAGGCCAAGACCAGGGCTCATTTAGGTGAGCAGGTGAGAAGGTGAGCAGGTGAGAAGGTGAGCAGGTGAGAAGGTGAGCAGGTGAGAAGGTGAGCAGGTGAGAAGGTGAGCAGGTGAGCAGCACCTGTGCCAGGGCAGCCGCGCGGTGGGCTGGGGGGGGCGGAGGGGCAGGGTACCCCAGGGCCGAACCTTCTCCTGCTTTCCCATTGTGGAAGCTGAGCCAGCGGCAGCCCTGGGCCACCCGGCCAGCACAGCCTATGATCCACAGGCCACCACTTCCCTGTCACCCATCCTGGGGAACCCAAGGGACTGGGTCCTGGCTGACCCCCCATTTCCTGTCTGGGGCCTGACTTCGGGAACGCTGCTGGCCCCGCCCTGGGTGGGCAATGCCCCCCACCTGTGAGGACA
Organism: Tamandua tetradactyla; assembly: GCF_023851605.1. Classification (NCBI taxonomy): domain Eukaryota; kingdom Metazoa; phylum Chordata; class Mammalia; order Pilosa; family Myrmecophagidae; genus Tamandua; species Tamandua tetradactyla. The sequence continues at coordinate 2,628,953 of NC_135345.1, read as the reverse complement.
GTGAGGCTGTGGGCAGGAGCCGGGGACACCGGTGGGCATTCTGCAAGGGACACTGGAGAGGCACAGCAGTGGACGGGGAGGCGAAGGGTGGGCACAGGTCTGGCCTCTGTTCAGGGGGCTGGCCAGGAAACGCCCAGCCACGAGCCCCGGGCCCCGCCGGCCGCCGCCTTGGGATGGGTGGTGCCTACTCCAAACCAGGCTCTGGGCCTCAGTTTCCACATCTGGAACAAGGGCTGTTGGGGGAGGGGGGAACTGTGCAGTCACAGCACGACCTCTGCCCTCCAGGGACAGTGAGGAAACAGGATCCAAGTTTCGGGCATGATGAGGGGCTGCTCCAGGTGCGGGGCCAGGGAGGGCCGCCCGAGGCAGCTGAGCTGGCACGCGGCGTGGACACAACGGGGCCACTGGGCAGCTGAGAACATGGGGAGCGGGAGGGGCCCAGGAACCGGGCGAGGTTGTCGGCCGCGGGGCCGCGATGTGCGGGCAGGAGCTCGGGGAGTTGGGGTCTGGGGCCTTGCCTCTCCCGCAGCCCCCCTTTCCCAGTCCCCAGGGTTCTGGGCATTGGGGGAGGGGCAGGGCAGTGCCACCTGCGGGCACAGACACACCTCCAGCCCAGGACCCAGGCTGCCCCCGCCCTCCGACAGACACACCAATCCGCTAGGGGTGGCAGCCCCTCTGACTCACCCCCATGACACCCATCCACCCAGACGGACACCCCAGCCAGGGCCCCGGGGGCTCCTCTGCTGCCTCTTGGGTGGGAGTACAGCTGAGTAAAGGTCCTGGGGCCAGCGCGAGGGGAGAGGGGTGTGCATGGGGATGGAAGGGAAGGAGGCGGCCCAGCCAGGGGCCTCCCGAGGACAGGGTGCCACAGCTCCTGGGGTCTGTGACCCAGGGGAGAGGGCCCTGGCCTGGGGCTGCGTGAGGTGCCCAGGGAGACGAGGCCCCTCCTGCCCCTGGGCACACAGTGAGGACACGGACACGAGGCTTGTGGCGGGGGGGGGAGCGCGTTGGAGGCAGCCAGAGAGGGCAGCCCCGCTGCTCCTTGCCTGAGCCGGGGTCAACACGCTGGGGACTCGGGGGGTGTCAGCGCTCAGCATGGGGAATGAAGAGCAGGAGGGTTGGCTGGGCAGGGAGGGGTGCTGCCCGCCCACCCGCACCCCAGCACTGGGCATGTCTCAGCTCCCGGCCCCATGGGAGCTCACAGGGCAGCTGCCAGCACCCCATTCCCTCTCCCCCAGGGCCCTGGGCCTGCACCCCCCCAGCCCTTCACCGTCCACCCACCCGCTGTGGACCTCGCCCAGTCTCCCGGCCGTCAGGTGCCACCCTCAGAGGGCGCACAGAGGGACTAAGGGACCGGCATGAACACCACCCCCTTCACCTGCTGGGGGCCCAGGACGCTTCCAGGCACAGGGGGCCGGGCGCCTGCGTTATCTCCAGACCCCCGAGGGACATGCTCATCCTGGGGGAGGGGGAGGGTGAAAGGGCAGCCGCGGGGGTCACAGCACCTCCTCCCATTACAACCGCCTGCCTGCGGTGCCCGGGCAAGTCACAGGGCGCCCGCTTGGCCTGCCGCTCAGTCAGGGCCCCTTCTACTCTCGCATTTCACACCCAGGGCCTCCCTGGGACCCCAGGAAACGATGCAGCTGCAGCAGGCAGGGAGCCCTGGCGGGGGGACAGCGGGCAGGGAGCCTGGGGGGGGGCAGTGGTTGGGGAGCCTGGGGAGGGGACAGTGGACAGGAAGCCTGGGGAGGGGGGCACAGTGTGTTGTGAGCCCAGGGGAGGGGGGCACAGCATGCGGGGAGCTTGGGGAGGGGGCAGCAGGCAGGGAACTGGAGGCGAGGGTGGGGTGAGCTCTGTGCCCCCAGGTCTGGGTCTCTGGCTGGACAGGGCCAGCGAGGAGGGGGAGGGGTGGTGCAGGGAGGCGGCGGGGCCAGCCCCCGGGAGGGAGCCCGGGGCGTGTGGGGGAGCCCGGGGTGTAGGGGGGGGCCTGGGGCAGGAGGAACTGAGAGTGTAGCTCCTCCAGCTGACTCATCCGCTGGCTCGAGACCGGCTGCACGGAGGCCCCGTTCCCAGGCGCCCTCACACTGCCCCATTGTTTGGGGCCCGCGGAGGAATGGACCTGGGGGGAGCCCCTGGTGGGAAGGGGCCCAGTCCCCCTGCCCCCTCCACTGTTCTACGGGTCCAGGCTGGCCCGGCACTTGGCAGAGAGGACAGGAGGGCAGGAGACAGGCGGGCTCACCTCCCCCAGTGTGGCCTCCTGGCCACACCAGCTTGACCACGGTGGGGGCAGCTCTCTTGGTGGCTCTTGGGGCCCAGCCTGGCCCTCCCTGCTGGACGCCGGCACAACCTTCCCCAGCCTCATCACACTGTTCCCTCAGCCAGGGTTGCCTGCCCCTGCCCCCCACCAACTCCTGCCTGGCCTTCCAACCCCATCGGGTCACTCCAGGACACCCCCTAGGGCGGAGGCCGGTGGCAGTGACCCAGGGTCGCATGCTGAGTCTGGGGTCCCGGAGCCCAGTATGGGGTGGAAGGAGGGTCTGTGCATGGGGGTGTGCAGGGGTGAGCAGCTCCAGTCAGAGCCCCGGGGGGCCTGCCCTCGCTGACACTGTCCTTTGGCGCTGCCCCTTCCCGACTGCGCTGGCCACGCTGGAAGGGCTAGACAGTCCCTGCAGCCCCTCCCTGCTGCCCCTGTTGGGCACGAACCCGGGTCCCAGCCTCGTGGTGTGGGTGAGGGGACAGGCTTCCCGCTCCCCAGGGCCCCCGCCTGGAACAAATGTCCCCCCACTGCCCACGGGGGCAGGAGCTCCTTTCCCGGCCCTCTTCCCGCGACCCCTACCAGCTGCATTCCCCAGAGCACGGGAGACCACCCAGACAGCCCCTCCCTGTGGACCCCCGCATGGGCGGCGGGCTCAGAGAAGAGCTGCTGCCCACCTCCCAGCTGCCGTGAGTGGACACCAGGGCCACAGCGTGGGCCCAGCTGGGCCAGAACTCAGGGCTCACCCTGCACCCCCGGCAGGGGGCTCTCCTCTGACCCAAGGACCACCCAGAGGAGTCCTCCCCGGGCCCAGCCCCACCCCCCACCTCTGTGACTCTGCTCTGAGGCTTCTGGAAGCCCGAGCGGGGCTGGGCCCTGGTGAGGGCCACCAAGGGACATTACCACAGGCCCTCAGTCCTGCCAGGGGCCACCCTGGGCCTGGCCTGGCACTTCTACAGGGCCCAGGGCACCGACAGCAAGGGCCAGGGGCCAGGGGCCAGGTGTCACAGGCCCTCTCCCTGCCCAGCTAGGACAGCCCGCTCACTGCGGCCCTGCCTGCCTGGGCCCGGGTGAAAAGGGGCCTGCGGCAGCCAAATGTCATCCGGAAGGGGCCTTCCCTTCTGGCCTCAGATGGGAGGGGAGGACGTGGAGGGCCAGCAGGTGGGTGCTGGTCTACAGATAAGGCCGCAGCACTCAACCTGGCGTCCTGAGCCCGGGTCTGTCCCCACGGGGCACGTTCTCTGCCCCATCTGTGCAGGCTTCGAGCCGGGGCTCCTCTGCGCCCTTCCCCAGGGCTCTCTAAAGCCGGGGCCCCCTGAGGGGGACTCTGGGGTACCCTAGGGGCCCGGACCCTGATGCCAACCCTCTCCTCTACAAAGTGACAGCCACGGGGAGAGGAACTGCCTCCACGGGGACAGGCGCTTGGGACCGGGCCTCCCCTGCCCACCCTGTCACCCCCAGCCCCAGCCACCCCCTTCTGTGGGGCCAGGCGAGGCCGCAGGGGGTGGGCAGGGGGTTGGAGTGGACACCCGGAGAGTTTGGGGCGAGGCTGTCAGCACCACAACCTGCCATTTTCTGGCTGGAAGCTCAGCCAAGCCAGGCCCAGGGGCTGGACTGCCCATTCCAGGGTGAGAGTAGATGGGGGCAAACTGTACCCTGACTTCAGAGAAGGCTGAGCGGAGCCCAGGGTCTGCCGGGGGCTTCAGAGATGCCCCAGGACGGACGTTCCCCACTTGGGAGCAAGGCCCGGGTGTCCCTGCCCCTGTGCCCTCACCCCAGTCCCCGGGCCCAGTGGGCACTGCAGGGCAGGGGCAGGGCCAGCCTCCCTTCACATGTCCCCAGGTAGGGGTGAAATCGGGGAGGGCCTCTGAGCACTGCGCAGGGTGACACGTGGGCCTTTAATAAAATCACCGGGTGGGCAGGCCCTGCAAGAGAGCTGACCTCGGTGGCACCCGGCCTGGCTCTCCTGGGGTCCCCGCCTTGCCTGGGCCTGGCCCAGGGGTCAGCATCACTCGGGTGGAAGCATGCCACTGGCCCAGGCGGGGTGGGTGGGGCGACAGAGGCCTGGACCCCCCCAGAGCCCAGAGGCATGGGGACAGTGGGGATGCTCTGCTCTGGGCAGGCCACCCGCGGGGCCTCCTCTCCCTGGAAGCCTCTGGAATCCTGCCCAGGCCAGCTCGGCCCTGGCCTGTGGGGGGTCCCGGCTGGACTTTGCCTCCCTGAGGTTCACGCAGGCGGGAGCCGTGCACCCACTCCCTCCGCCCCCCAGCTGGAGCCCAGACTCAGCAGGCCTTGGCAACACACCCAATTCATGCAGAAGCGGAAGGCATTTCTCGGAATTGGAGCTGGCCCGGAGTGCGGAAAGTGGGGTGAACACACAAGGCGCCCTGGTAGCCTCCCCCCCGGAGCCCACAGCCTTCCAGGGGCCGCTGGAAGGGCACCTCAGCCTGGCCACCCCTGGACCCAGTGACCCGAGGCGCTGGCCCCGCCAACCGGTCCCAGCCAGCCCCTCTGGTGGCCCGGGGAGAAGGAAGCGGGCAGTGGGCACTTGCATGCTCTCCTGGAGTCCATACCGCCTCGAACACCCTGAGGCTCCCTCGCCCTGCACGCCCACTCAAATTGCACCCTCGCCAGACGCCGCCTCCAGCTGGGCACTTGGCATTCAGCAGGCCCTGGAGTTCTGAGCACAGCTTGGGGGCCTCCCATGGAGACCAAATCCTGCTGCGTGGCACAAGCCAGGGGCTCTACCGCCCTGCGTTACAGGCAAGGAAACTGAGGCACAGAGGCGCGGTTCACTAACAAAGCTGGTGATGCGGGGCCCAAGGCTGAGAGTGGTTCCATTCCACCCGGAGGCATCTGCCTGTACCTCACCAGCCACAGGCCAAGAGGGGTGAGGAGGGGCCCAGGGAGGGGGCAGGCGCAGCTGAGTTTACTCACCAAAGCTATAAAAATCCCAGAACGGCCCCAGGATGTGGTGGCCCACACCGGGCATGGCTGCTGGTGGGACCCCGAGACCTTTTGGGGAGGGGATGCCTACACCCAAGAGCCCCCCTGCCTCCCGGGGCCCTCACCGTGCTCACCAGGTGGCTGCTCAACTGGTGCCCCTCCTTCCTGCCCTTTGGCTCAGAGGGTCCCCTCCCTTCAAGACCACCTTCCCGGAGCAGAGACACCTCCTCCTGGCTGAACTGCTGGGCCACCAGTGCCCAAGGCTGGCCATCTGCGCAGCCCCTAGGAATGTAATGCACCCTCCCCCGACACCGAGGGCCCCTGCCAGCCAGTGAGAGGAGGACCCAGGCACCTTTCCAGCCCCGGGGAGTCCAGCCCGGAGCCCGGTCACTCCTGAGGGACTCAGGCCTGTGTCCGCAGGCCCGGGTGGGCGGGCACTTGGTGTCCTGCCCTTTGCCCCAGGCCTCTCCAGGCCACCCCCAGTAGAGGTGGCCCAGCTGACCTCTCTGTCCTGCCAGGACACACAGCAGCCCCGAGGGCCGGAAAAGACGCCAGCAAGGCCACCACAAACACGGGACACCAGCCCCATGCCACCTGGGCCCTCACTGCCTGCAGGAGGGGAGGTGGGGCCCGGGTCCTCATTTCACAGAGGAGGGAACACTCCTGCCCAAGACCCCATGGCTGCTCACTGGCAGCATTCAGATTCGAACCCGGGACCCTGCTCCGGAGCTCACACTCACTCTCCCAGCCGCTCGGTGCCCGGGGCGTGTCTCGCAGAGCTTCGGGTTGCCAGCACTAGCCTGCCTGTGTGTGCAGCCCGGGTGTCGGGGGGGGCTGGAGGCGGGGGCTGACTCAGCACCCCGCTTCCCTTTGTCCATGGGAACAGGAAGGGCCCGGCAGGCCTCTGTCCCCAACCCCCCACCCCGCCTCTCTCAGGCTGGCCTCCTGGGTGGGCTCCTCCCTGACCTTGCAGGGCTGGGGGGATTCCAAAGGGGCCGGCCCACACCAGCTCCCCCTCTTGCTGAGGGCCCTAAAATCCGTTCCTGGACTGGGCCACCTGCTGTCTGTCCTGCCGCCCGTTCTGCCCCGTGTGTGTCCTGCCACGAGCCAGGTAATGGAGGCAATGGAGGCATCACAGAGTCCCCTGCCAAGCCCGCCCGGAAACCCAGGCCCCAGGAGGACCCCTGTGGGTGTCTTCGGGGAGGGGAGGGGAGGGGAGGGGCCAGACCACACCCAGCCTGGGCCGGACTGGACTTGAACCCGACCGCCCCTTGGCCCTCAAACGTGGCGGGAGAGTAGTTCTAACTTTGTCATCACGGCGGCAGGTCACATTTCTAGACCTCCCCCTCATACCGGGACCTGGCTAGCACATCGCTGGTAAGACTGCACGTGGGACTTCCCATATCGGCCCTGGAGCCGGACGGAGCCTCAGCACGGAACCGCCCTGGGTCGCCCTGGCGGAGGGACTAGGGGGGCACGGAGGGACGCGGAGCTCGGGGCCACGCGGGCCGGAGACACCGCCGGTGGGATCAGCCCGCAACAGGTCCCCGCACCCCTGGGCACCCTGAGGGAGAGGACGTTGGGCCCCCTCAGGCTTCTGTGAGGGCCCATCCAGTGAGGAAGCGGCCCAGGGAGGGCCCTCTGCCTCCCCTCTCGGGCCCGCCGCTGCGATAACCACAGACTCTCCCAACACCACGGGGCTATCAGTCACTCACACTTCAGTATGAATCAGCGCCAAGAGCCCGTTTTCCTGCCGCCTTGGCTGACACCAGCAGAGGGAAGGAAAGGGGTGCGGGAGCAAATTCCGGAGTCCTTCGTGCGCTCCTGGGGTGGGGGATGCGATGGGGGCCTGGCGGGTAGCGAAGCCCCCACCCCTCCACTCCCCGGGCCCGCGCGCTTCCCGGAGCAGGGCTGAGCTCTCCCGGGCGAGTCAGCCCGGAAGACGCGAGTCCGCCCGCCTGCAGCGCCTCACCCGGCCAGGCTCCGCTCGCGGCCCGCCGGCCCCGGGTCCAGCGCCGCTCCAACTCCGCCGCCCCGCGCCGCGACGAGCCCAGGCCCAGACCCGCCCCCGCCCGCCGGGACCCGCCCCCGCCCCAGCCAGGACCCGCCCTCTGGGGCCGCCCCCGCCCTCCGGGGACCGCCCCCCGCCTCCCGGGACCGCCCCCCAGCCAGGACCCGGGACCGCCCCCGCCCCAGCCAGGACCCGCCCCCTGGGGCCGCCCCCGCCCTCCCGGGACCGCCCCCGCCTCCCGGGACCGCCCCCGCCTCCCGGGACCGCCCCCAGCCAGACCCCGTCTCCAGGGACCGCCCCCGCCTGCCGGGACCCCAAGCCCCGGGCCTCCCACCGAATGCCCTTCCGGCTCTGGCCCTGGGCGGAGGTCGCGGTCCTCAGGGGTCCGAGGTGGAGCGCGCCGGTGGAGGGCAGGGCGGCGGGTGGGGGGCGCCCTGACACATCCCCATCCCTGCCGGGGATGGGAGGGCGTGGGCTGCGGCAGGGACGCCAAGTCTGCGTCCTGCATACAGTAGGTGCTCAGGAAATGCGAAATGCGGGGAAGGGGGTGAACGGCCAGCGCGCGGTTTCTTCGGGAAGGTCCCTGGCCTTGATGCCCCGGCCCCGCGATCACGGAGGCCCGGCTGGAGGAGGCGCTGTCCCGTCCCTGTCCCGTCACCCGGCGGGAGGCGGTGTCTGTCCTTTCTCCGCCCCGAGCCCGGGCCGGCCCGCGGTGGCCTGGCGCGGGTCCTGGAAGGGGAGGGCTCCGGACCCGCTGGAACCCCGCGCCTTGTGTCGCAAGAGACCCCTCCCTTCCGGCCGCACGGGAACCGGGTTCGGCGCGGGGTCTGGCTCAGGGCGGAGGGACGGGGTGCCTGGGCGGGAGAAGGGGCGCTTTCCTCTCGCCTCCTGTGAGGTTCCTGCCGCCTGCAGCGGCGGGGCGGGGCACTTGTCCAGCTCAAGGCCCCGAAGACCTGAGCCTAGGGGGACCTGGGAGGAGGTGGCCTCTTTCCAACGAAACCCAAAGGGCCGGTGGCGGCAGGGTCAGGTGGCAGAGGTGATGCTCCAGGGTGGGGGCAGACCTGGGAGGCTGGCGCGTCCAGGGGAGCAGGGGCACCGCAGGCATTGGGATGGGGGTCCCCGAGGCCAGGAGGCTGTGAGCAGGGGAGACAGGATGGGGCTGTTTTCTGAGGGGCCTGGGTGGACAGGAGGGGCCAGAGCCAGGCAGCAGGGAGGGCCGGGTTGGAGCCACACTGAGATCCAGGTTCCTGAGGGTCTTGGGGGGACGTAGCCAGGAAAGAGGGGTGCCCAGGGTTGCAGCTGGAGAGAATGTGGCCATTTCACCATCCTGCCCCAGAGCTCCCCAGCGACAGTCCCGGCCCCAGGGAGGGGACACACAGCTGTGCCACACAGTCCGCTGGTGAGAAAGGGTAACTGGGTGGGGGCTGCAAGTGGCAGAGAGAACTTGGTGGAAGCAGGCCAGAGAAGAGGCCAGGGCGAAAGCAGGCTGAAGGAGAGGAGGGGTGGAGCGGGGAGGGGTGGCCCTGGGCCAGCGAGGCAGTGGGGAGAGCCTCTGCAAGAGGAGGGGGTGGCGGGGGTGGGTGGGGCGGAAGAGCCCTGGGACCCCAGCCCTGCAGCCCCCAGGGTTGGCCATCAGCCACCGCCAGCTCTCAGGGTGGCGGCGTGAACGAGGAGGGGGTTGCTGGCAACCTGAGCAGGTCACCTGCCTCTGGGTGTCCCAAGGCCCCACCCGCAGGTCTCCCCAGGTCAGGCTGCTTGGGCCTTGGCACTGTGCTGCCCTGCCCCTCTCTGCCCAGCATCCCCACCCCGCATGCAGGCGGTCTTACCCTCTCCTGGGGGCCGGGGGGGGGGGGGGTTGGGATCTGACTCGCAGGGCCCCTCCCTGGGCACCCTGCCCTGAAATCTGCCCGTCACGGGGGTGGCCAGGCTAAACCCTGTCCCATCCAGTACTGCCCCATCCTCAGCACCCCCCACCTCACTCCTGGGCGTGGCTCTGTGTGGAACGGCCCATGACATGACCGTGGGTGGACGGGTCCTGAGCACGCCTGGTGCGGCCCTCTGGGCACCCTGCCCTTGAGGCCCACGGGAGAGGACCGAAGGGCGCAGCAGACACCGCGAGTCCCAGCGAGCGTCTTCTTCCCGGACGGGTGGCCGGGGAGAGGGACCGAGAGAGGTCAGGGAGCGGAGCCCAGGCAGGCATCGGAGCTGCCACCAGAGCAGGGACACCGGGCAGGGCAGGCTGGGGCTGGGCGCGAGGGCAAGGCCGCGACCTGGGAGGAAATGACCGCCAGGATCCCGACCGGCCAGCAAGGGGTCTGAGCCCACCCAAGAGCGGCTCGCCGGGAAGAGCCAGGCGCAGCCTCGCCCTGGGGGGCTCCTCGGGCCAAATGAGCCCTGGTTCTGGGCTCCCTCCCTCCCTATGTCCCACCTCTGTCCCTCAGCAGTCCAGTGGGGGCGGGGGCCCACTGGGACCTCTGCCAGCCAGGGGGCCCTCAGTGCAGCCCCTCGGAGCAGGAACTGGGTGTGGCTGAGGCTGGACCTGGCAGCTCAGGAGCAGGTGGGAGGAGGGCCCCCCCTGGCCGGGGTGGGTGCAGCCCCCACTGCAGATGAGCAGAAGCTGGGGGACACCTCTCGATGGCCAGGGGAGAGGTGGAAAAGCCCCTGCAGAGCGGACAGCACCCAGGGCAGGGGCGGGGCTCCCCAGACTCCCGGGCCCCTGGCCGACCCCCTTCCGGAGCATGCATCCCTGGGCGCCCCAGGACTCAGCGCCTCCCCCGGGCTTGGCTTCAGCATCACCTTGTTAGAAAGGGCTTTTCTCTGTTTTTAAACTGTGGGAAAATACACATCCCTGAACGTTTGTCATTTGACCATTAAAAGTAGATGTGTCGGTGGCGCTGTGCACGTGTGCCCTGTGTGTAACTATCACCTCTGTTCCCCCAACTTTTCATCACCCCAAACAGAAGCTCTGCCCACTTCTCCTTTTCAAGGCAGCCCTGCCCTCAGCGCCCTGCCCCTCTCCCGTCCTCCTTGGACCCCTGCTGGCACCTGCGGTTGAGCTCGGGCCCCCTGGGTTGCCTCCGAGGCCAGGCCGTGCTCATCTGGCAGAGCAGCCACGGGGCAGCCGCGGCCTGGGGGCAGTTCCGGGAACCGGGCCTTAGGCCAAGCTGCGGACTGCCCAGGCCAGTGGGCCTCCCCCTGCCCCCGCTGTGTCCCTTTGCCCAGGTGGCCCTGCTTGGGGCAGGTAGAAGAGGCTGCCACCCCACTCTCCTGGCCACACAGCCCAGTAGTGGGGGAGGGGAGGGAGGGGCCTTTTGGTGGGGGTAAGGCAAGGGAGGTGGGGGCTGGCACCCACCCAGCAGGGTGGCAGGGAGGGCAGGCGGGATGGGAGCCTTCCTAGGTGCCACCCACAGCCCCAGCCTGCCTCAGGTTCCCAGGACGGCGCTGCCCCGGGTGGGAAAGGCTGCTTGTCCCTCTGGGAGGGGGGCAGCGGCCAGGGGAGCAGCCTGTGTGCTGGGCAGGGCAGGCCAGACTCATTCAGAGCCCCCAACTCTCCCGGTTTCCTTGTCCCGTCACCTGTGGGCCTCAGACCGGTGCCCGCTGAGTGTGCCTGGAGGCCAGTGCCCATTGAGTGATCCCAAGGGCTGGTGTCTGCTGGATGAGCCTGGAGGTTGGTGCCCACTGGGTGTGCCCCAAGGTCAGTGCCTGCTGGGTGTGTCAGTGCCGGTGCCCACTGGGTGCCCATCCACAGCCCAGCTGCCCAGCGAGGCCGAGCTTGGGTGCTGGGTTAGCACCTGCCCCCTCTGGGCCGGCAGGTGGAGCTTAGCGTTGGGCCCTGGCTGAAGGCTCTCCTGGAAGGGCCCGGGGGGTGGGGGGTGGGGGGGCCTCCCCGGGGGCGTGGAAGGAAATGGAGCAGCAGGGAGGGGAGGCCCTGAGGCCCGTGCCCTACCACAAACACCTCCCCAGGGAGCCTGGCCTGGCACCCCTGCCACCCGTAGCACTCCCCAAGGGGCGTGGCGGCTGTTGTCACCCTCCAGGAGGCGTGGGTAAAGTGCCCACACAGTGCCGCAGCCCTCCTACAGGATCCTGTGCTAAGGCACCGCCCCGGGGGTCCTGGCCCACGCACACGTCGCCTTCTGTTTTTAGCCCCCAGCCTGCCCCCAGCTGCTCTGGGCGTGAACGCTGTCCTTTCCGTCCCTCACCGGGCTGCAGAGTGGGAGGGGACTGCTGGCAGCGGGTGCCTCTCACCACCCCCACCCCCCGAGGCTGGGTCCTAAGCGGAAAGTCCTAGGGAGCCGGGAAGGGGAAGCTGTGGCCATGGTGGCCGTGGGGCCGACATCACTCGGGGGCCCCACCCAGCACCCCGGCCAGGGCCCCAGCTCCCCTGGGGAGACCGCCCAGCCCCCAGGCCGGGAGAAGGGACCCCGAGAGAGGCTGGGGGGCGGCTACCGAGCTGGCCTGTGGCCCCATCAGGCTCCCAGAATCCCCACCCCCCCCGACGGGGGGGGACCCCACAGGGCTCTCCCCATCCTCCCAACTGGGGGTCCTAGTGGACCACGACCAGCCCCCTCCGCCTTCTTCATCCCCGGGCCGGCCGTGTGGGAACTGAATTCCGTATGCCACAGCACCCACGTGTCCCTCTCCCCTCCCTGGGTGCTGGGCACCTCCCCGGGCCTCCCCCAGCCCCGCAACAGCTTGGGAAAGGTCAAGGAGCCGCTTCCAAAGCCCGCGCCTGGGCTCTGACCGCCGGTACAGCTGGAGACACTGGACGCCGCCCTCCGGCAGGGCGGCAGGAGGGGAAGGGGCCCTCTCGGGGGGCGGGGGTCAGAGTGTGCCCGATGAGGCCTCTAAGACCCCAACCTTGTCCCCCTCGAGGGGTCAGCAAACGAGGAGGCCAGCAGGGGATGGAGGCAAGCCCGAGCCAGGCTGGCCAGGCCAGGGCCGGTTAGGGGGTCCATGCATGGCCCCTCCAGACTTCCGGCCGGCTCTGAGCACCTGCCACCCCTGGACGAACTGCCTCCACGCCCCTGCACCCAGGAGATGGGTCTGGCCCCCGCCAGGTGGGCACCTCGGGCGGGGAGAGTGGCCCTCCCACCCAGCCGGGGCCCTGGGGGCCACACGGGGACTCTGGTCCTTGGGAAGGCTTTGTTCCTTTTCGCAAAAGTTTAAGGAAAATAGTCATGTCCATCTCAACTCATTCTTCTTTTTCCATTTTTTTAAATTGTCGTACAATACACATAACATAAAATTTACTATTTTAACCATTTTTTTCATGTAAATGATCTTTATTAAAGAATGCATTTTCTTGAAACCACAGTTTAAAAGAATGTTATACTCAATAAAAATTGACGTGAAAGTGTTTTATTGAAAACTGTTACAATAAAAACTAATAGATATCTATAAGATAATCACCTCATTTTAGAAAACATAGTGTATTAGTCAGTGTTCTCTAGAGAACAGAACCAACAGGAGAGCTCTGTAAATAGATTTATAAAGGGGTCTCAAGCACCCGTGGGGATGGAAGAGCCCAGAATCTGCAGGGCAGGCTGCGAGGCTGGCGGCTCTGATGAAGGGTCTGGACGAGTGCCACAGGGGAGGCTTGCTGGCTGGAGAAGCAGTGAAAAAGCCTCTCTTCTTCCTTAAAGCCTTCAACTGATTGGATTCTCTTGTTGTGGGAGACACACCTTAGTTGATTGCACATCCAATCAGCTGACTGATGGCTTAATACACCAGCCTTCTGGTTTATCAGCCAGCCATGAAGTATCCTTGCAAAGGTCAGGCCAGTGCTTGCCTGACCAGACACCTGGGCCTCATCGCTTGGCCAAGTGGCCCCAGAACCAACCATCACACATTTGTTTTAAGGATTAAAATTAAGCTTCCAAATTCATTACCGGAATTAAAGTCTCACATTGCAGAAATGTTTTGATAGCAAATATTTAACAGATTACAACTCTAAAGTTGTAACATAAATTTAAAAAGCTTTCTGTTTTTTTTCCTTATCAAAAAATCATGAACTGATGAATTATCAGTAAAAACTAAATATTAATTTCAGAAAAAAAAGCACATCCAGGCAAAACAGCAATGCGATTTGTAAAATGCAGTATTACACTTTTCTACTGTACATAATCAACGGATTCCAGACAAACTACTCTGGAAGATTCCAAAATATGGCCAAGTATTTTTGTATAAGCTGGGCAAATATGAAGACACCAATGCTTTGATACAGTGTTACTTTCTTCCCATTTTATAGGCTCAAAGAAATGTAAATCGTAAAACTGAAATTTCTGCTTTCTTCTACAGAGTTGTCCCTTCCCCCAACCCAAAGACATTTATTATACAGTCTTATTGACTCTGTCAGATACTTGATCATCTTTTTGGTTTGGGGACAGGTTTTATCATCGCAGCTCCCCATAATACCGGAGCAAATAAAACACTGCAAGTAACACACTCTGTTCTAGTTTGCTAGCTGCCAGAATGTGATATACCAGAAAAAGAATGGCTTTTAAAAGGGGGGAATTTAATAAGTTGCAAGTTTGCAGTTCTAAGCCCATGAAAATGACCCAACTAAAGCAAGGCTATAAAAATGTCCCATCTAAGGCATTAGGGAAAGGCGCCTTGGTTCAAGAAGGCCAAAGATCAGATTCCTCTCTCAACTGGAAAGGCACGTGGCGAACATGGCCAGTCTGCTAGCTCTGTCTTCAGGCCTCTTGCTTCCTGAAGCTCTCCAGGGGGCATATTCCTTCTTCATCTCCAAAGGTCTCTGGTTGCACGGGCTCTGGCTCTAAAAAGGTCCTCTCTCTCCAAAATGCTTCCTCTTTTAAAGGATTCCAGGTGGAATGGGTGGAGTCACAGCTCCCTCTATTCAGAAGTGAATGCCCACCATTGGGTGAGTCCCATCTCCATGGAGACAATCTAATCACTCTTCCAACCTACATCGTTAAATAGGGATTAAAGTAAATGTTGCTCCCACAAGATTGGATCACAATTAAAACATGGCTTTTCCAGGGTACATGAATCTTTTCAAAACAGCACACACTCCATGCGAGGAGGTGGACTTCCCAGGAAATGTGCCCTGTTCTCTCCACTCTCCTTCCCAGATCAAGAAGAGACTCAGTGGCTTGGGCCAGCCTGGAGGGGACAAGCCATTTGATATCCCGGCTGCTTTATGGCAAAATGAGAGATAAGACCAGCGCTGCCCGACAACCCACGACCACTGCCGCCAAAGCAAGGAATCTCAAGACAGTGAGTTCACGTATTACAAACGCAGGAAAAACATGAAGCCCCACTGAGGCAATGGAAATGACAGCCCCAGGGTCCCGAACAGGCCCAACAGAACACGTAATCACCGTGTGGCCCTCGTGTAATCACCATGAGAGGAGAAGAGAGCTCCAGCCAAGAAACTGCCGAGTCCCACGGAAACCTCTGGCAGCTCTGTGTGGTCATGTTAGGACCATGATTAAGACCATCTCCTGAAATAAGGATCCTTGTCCCCTTGCTTTCCAAATGCAGCTTCTCAATAACATGGGCGTGAGTCTTTATGACAAGCCATGCAAGAAAAGACAGCAGCCGGCAGAAGAGAATGTGTCCGACCCAAACCAGTGTGGGCAGTGTTTCTGCGACGCTGCTGGACGAGGCAACGTCCTGCACTGCAGGAGTGGGCACCACCACTGTGCAGAGCCCTCGCGAGTGTCCTGTGTCCCCGGCACCCCAGCGGCACAGCGCTGTCGCCTGCCGCCCCCTTTCACCCCGCGAGCACTACCCAGGAGGACGCTGTGTGCTCGAGGATAAACACCTAGCAATGCAGGCGGTCTGAGAGGTCTGATCTGTAAAAAGTGTCCCCGCGATGAGCCCAAAGCAATCATCAGCAGTATCATCTACTCCGGCACTGTAGCATGGCTTCCATCCATTTCCTGCTTTTCTGGGACAACTCTAAGCCAACCAGAAAAAGCAACGAGCGTGCCAAATGCTCATGTCGCACCTGTACAACAGACCCCACCCTGTCTGGTCCTGATGGCCGCCGGAGGACAGTTCAGGCAGGGACCGCGACAGGCTACAGCCAGCGGCCATCTAGAAGGCAGCCTGGCCCAGGGACCGGTGCTTTGGCTGGCTTCATCTCCCACTTCCCGCTGGGCTCCGTTTTTGCTTGGAATTGACCTCTCTGCCTCCACCCTTCGGGGCGCCCCCAAATTGACCCCCTCACAATTTTAGGGTCGTCAAACGCACGGACACCCATCTGCCCCTCCAGGCCACCTCCACCTCCGTAATTTCACCACCGTGGACGGACTCTCGTTTCCATGCTGCCTCTTTTCAAGGGCTTGGACCTGTGCAAAGCTGCTGCCAGAAGCCGCACCCCCTGCCGTCTTCCGACGACGCTGCAGCTGCTCTCGAGTCTTCCACCTTCTTGCACGTGGACAGCTTCCCTGTAACCTCCCTGCGGGTCCCCTTGCAGCCCATGGGTGGCCTGAAGACGGCATTTCACCTACGTTCAGCTCTCCAGGGAGGAGACGCCCACCCGAGGTGGAGGAAGCAACGGGAAGGTGGAGGGAGGGAGGAGGGGGAAGAGGGGGGGGGAGGGAGGGGGACACCGCCCCCAGGCCCCCACTTGAACCACCTCTAAGTGGGCAGTTCAGTGGTGTGGGAAGCGTGTCTACACCACTCTCAGTTCCAGACTTTTCGCTGCCCCGACACCCTCGCGCCCCATTCACAGCAGCTACCTCCGCACTCGGCAAACAGTGGGAGAAAGAGACCCCACCTCACACCTACAGAGGTTTCAGCCAGAACAAAGTCCTAAAATGCAAAACGGACAAATACCCGGAAGGAAAATGTAGCTGCCGGTATACTCAGGGACTGAGTCAGCCTTTGAAAGTGGAAACCATCCAGTTTTGAGCATAAAGGAAAAAGTCAGTAGATTAGACAAAATAAAAATAACTCTCCCCCCAAAAAGTGAATGCCAAAAAAAGCACCATGAACGAAATTGAAAGGAAAACCACAAACTCGGAAGAAATACGTGCAAAATACATGAATTGTGAACAAGGGGTAAGGAATAAAAGCATTTCTCTAAGTTATTTACAAGTTCGTACTTTCAGTCAAAAATGAGCAAGGCAGCCATTCACAGAAGAAAAAGACACGAGGCAGGGCCGGTTCGAAAATGTCTGGTTTGGAAGTGTTGGCCCCAGAGAAGCCATGTCCTTCTTGTGGGGGCAGACTTAGGGGGGGCGGGACCTTTAGGTTGTTTCGGTGGAGATGTGACCCCACCCACTCAAAGGGGGTCTTCATCAGCTTATTGGAGCCATTTAAGAAGGAAGCATTTTGGAGAAAGCACAGACACAGACGCTGGGAGATGCAGACAGAAAAACCCCAGGGAGATGCTAAGAGATGAGACCGGAGTTTGCCGGGTAGGAGCTGAGAGAGGCCCCAGGCACTCAGGGAGAGGAAGCCTCTGCAATCAGGAGCGGAGGGCAAAGAACCAGGAGCAGAGACCGGCAGATGCCAGCCACGGGTCTTCCCAGCCCACAGGTGCTGCAGATGCCAGCTGCCTTTCTTCCCAGTCCAGGTGTCCTCTTGCTGATGCCTTAATTTGGACAGTTTCATGGCCTTAGAACAGTAACTTTGTAACCTAATAAATCCTTTTTGCAAAAGCCAAACCATTTCTAGTATGTTGCATTCCAGCAGCTTTAGTAAACCAAAACAGAGCCAATAAAGAGATTTAAATGTGTTCTACCTCATTAATAATTAAATAAACAATGAGAACAAGATACCTTTTTTTTTTTTTTTTTTTGCTTATTGAAGCTAAAACTCTCATGGGTATCCCCACATATGAGTCGGTAAAATCAGTGTGCTCTTACTACACAGCCAGGTGTGTCCTCACGTCAAGGTCAGTGACGGACGGGCACCCAGCTGCAGAGACACGCTCCCTGGCTGATGTGTCTGACGTCACAGTTGCACCAACAACGCTTCCTTCCTGCTCAGCATGGGAGGTGGTGGTGGCTCTCCCTTACAGAACGTTACCTGGGCAGGTGTGCCGAGGAAACTATTGCTTTACTTTTCAGTGAGAAGTGTCAGTTGGTCACTGCGATGTCAGGGACACCCTCTCTTTGGAGGGCCAACAGAAATGAGGTGACCTGGAGCCCCGTTGCCTTCTCCAGGACATGGGCTCCCTCCTCTTAGACCAGGGGGGCATGGCCAGGCTCTCCCCAAAGCACAGGGCTTGTGCTCCACCACCGTAGGGTAGGGGGGTGGTGGCCAGGCCCTCCCCAGTCCCCAGGGCATGTGCTCCACCCTCTCTGGGGCCTGGGAGGCAGCACTCTTCCTAATGAACGGGGCAACCAGGCTCCCCTCAGTTCCCCAGGCACCTGAGAGCCCCGACTGGGCAGCACTCTTCCTGAACAACAGGGCGGAAGGCTCAGCCTCTGCAAACTCCAGGGGCAAATGCACCTTTCCCCGTGCATGGGTAGGTTCACTTTCCTGGTCTGAGGTTTCTTGGCTCCAGACCCCAGTTTCCAAGGTTCTGCCTTTGAAGTTATTTTTCCTTCCATCTGTCACTTTTAGTCCACCCCGGCAGTGATTCCACTCATACAGATCTCACACACAAAAAACACTTGCTGGTTTTGCACACAGCACACAGGGATCCCAACCGCCAGACTACAGAACTTTCCAGAAGTTCTTTCTGGCTAACTCCATCTCCAATCCTGCCTCACACTGACATGGCCGATGGGTTCCATGTTTAGTCAAATCCTCATTTGGGGCACTATTCTCTGGGGACTCCTTTTCCAAAAGCTCAGACTTTTCCAAACTATCGATTTGGGTTTCTTTGAGAAGCCAGGAGTTCAATTCTCAGCTTATCCTTTCCCTCTCACATCTTACTGTAAGCTACAAAGAGAAGTCAGGCTGTGTTTTCCACATTTATTTTAGAAATCTCTTCAGCTAGGTATCCCAGCTCATCTTTTTCAAATTCTCCCTTCCATCCTACACCAGGACTCAATTTCGCCAAATTCTCTTCCACTTTAAAAAAATTTCTTCCAGTTGGCAATGAGACACTCCTCATTTCTGTCTAAGGCCTCCCTGGAAGTACCTTTGCTTCCATATTTCTACCAACAGTCTCTTCAGAGCAATCTAAGCCTTTTCCACCAAGCTCCTCACAATTTTTCAAGAATCTTACCCTTATCTATTTATAAATCTGTTCCAGCATTTTTGGTGTTTGCAAATCACAGCACCCCCACCTCTTGGTACCAAAACCTGTTTGGGTTTGCTAAAGTTGCTGAAATGCAATATTCAAGAAATGGACGGGCTTCTACAATGGGGATTTATTAACTTAAAATTTACAGTTCTAAGGCCATGGAAATGTCCCAATTATGGCATCAACTGGATGGTACCTGGACTCTGAGGACAGGCTGCTGGCATCTGGGACACCTCTGTCACACGAACAGGCACGTGGTGACATCTGCTGCACCTTTGCTCCTGGGTTCTGGTTTCAGTGGCTCACTCAGCTCTTCCAGGGGCTTCTTCTCTCTAAACTCTCTCCTGGCGTTACTCTCTGTGCTCTCGCGGCTCTTTCTGTCCTTTATCCTCTGATAATGCACTCTACTAAAAAGGATTAAGACCCAACTTTAATGAGGAGGGTCACATTTCAAATTAAAATACCCTAACCCAAAGGTGACATTGTACAACATGTCAGCACCCAATGGAATGGATTAAAAGAACATGGCCAGTCATGCATCTATGTGATGATGTTAAGAATTACTGATGGCATATGTAGAATGGAATGATTTCTAAATGTTGTGTTAATTTCTTTTTTTTCTTTAATTAATGAAAAAAAAAAAAAAAAGAACATGGCCAGGGTGGGCCACGGTGGCTCGGCAGGTAAGAATGCTTGCCTGCCATGCCCGAGGACCCAGGTTCGATTCCCGGTGCCTGCCCATGTAAAAAAAAAAAAAAAAAGAACATGGCCTTTTCTGGGGTATATAACAGCTTCAAACCAGCGCAGAGTTCTTTATATATTCTGGATATTAAACCTTATTGGATATGTGGTTTCCAACTATTTTTCTTCTATTCTGTAGATTGCTTTTTTTTTTTTTTTCATTTAGAAAATAATTAGTTAGTGTCTTCTATGTGCCAGGCTGTTTGGGTGCTAAGGATACAACAGTAAACAAAACAATAAGAATCCTTTTCATGTGCTTTTTGGCTATTTGCATGTCTTCTTTGGAGAGATGTCCTTTCAAGTCTTTTGCCCATTATTATTATTTTTTTAACTTTTTTATTAATTAAAAAAAATTAACAAGCAAAACATTAAGATATCATTCCATTCTACATATACAATCAGTAATTCTTAATATATCACATAGTTGC
The DNA here is from genome assembly GCF_023851605.1 of Tamandua tetradactyla. Classification (NCBI taxonomy): domain Eukaryota; kingdom Metazoa; phylum Chordata; class Mammalia; order Pilosa; family Myrmecophagidae; genus Tamandua; species Tamandua tetradactyla. The sequence goes on along the minus strand of NC_135345.1, from coordinate 2,609,400 downwards.
ATATTCATCATTTCTTAGAACATTTTTTTTTTTTTTATACATGGGCAGGCACCGGGAATCGAACCCGGGTCCTCTGGCATTCCAGGCAAGTGTTCTTGCCTGCTGAACCACTGTGGCCCACCCCTTAGAACATTTGCATCGATTTAGAAAAAGAAAGAAAAAGACAACAGAAAAAAATAAAACAATAACAGAGAAAAAAAAAGATTATACATACCATACCCCTTACCCCTCGCTTTCATTTACTACTAGCATTTCAAACTAAATTTATTTTAACATTTGTTCCCCCTATTATTTGTTTTTATTCAATATGTTCTACTCTTCTGTTGATATAGTAGCTAAAAGGAGCTTCAGACACAAGGTTTTCACATTCACAGAGTCTCATTGTGAAAGCTATATCATTGTTCAGTCATCAACAAGCAACATGGCTACTGGAACACAGCTCTACATTTTCAGACAGTTCCCTTCAGCCTCTCCGCTACATCTTGAACAACAAGCTGATATCTACTTAATGCATAAGAATAACCTCCAGGATAACCTCTCATCTCTGTTTGGAATTTCTCAGCCATTGACACTTAGTCTCATTTCACTCTTCCCCCTTTGGTGGAGAAGGTTCTCTCAATCCCTTGATGTTAATTCTCAGCTCATTCTAGGGTTTTTCTCAGTCCCTTGATCCTGAGTCTCAGCTCATTCCAGGATCTCTGTCCCACATTGCCAGGAAGGTCCACATCCCTGGGAGTCATGTCCCATCTAGACAGGGGGAGGGTGGTGAGTCTGCTTGCTGTGTTGGCTGGAGAGAGAGGCCACATCTGAGCAACAAAAGAGGCTCTCTTGGGGGTGACTCTTAGGCCTTAATTTTAAGTAGACTTGACCTATCCTTTGTGGGGTTAAGTTTCATATGAACAAACCCCAAGACTGGGGGCTCAGCCTATAGCTTTGGTTGTCCACACTGCTTGTGAGAATATCAAGAATTCAACCTGGGGAAGTTGAATTTCTCCCCACTCTCACAATTCCCCGAAGGGGGCTTGCAAATACTTTTCCAGTCACTGATCAAATCACTCTGGGATTCATCAGGGCATCACTCTGGACAAACCAACAAAATCTCATGTCCTACCTGAGATTCCAAATACTTATGACTTTCAATCAAACTATCTACATGAGTTATATTAGGACATGTTCTAGTCAAAATATAAATTTTATAACAAATAAACATTTTTTGCTTTAGTCTCACACATAAGGTGACATTTTAAAGTATTAATTATCATCTATTTTCAGCACCCTACAATAAAGACATTCCTTTGTTCTTCCTCATGCAAAAACATTTTTTTAATTTGTACATTGTACATTTCACTATTATTATGCACTCTAGGCATTCCTAGATTATACCATCTCAATCTTTACCATCTATCTTTCTTTCTGATTTCATTTATGTCCCAGCCCTCCTCCCTCTATAATTCTCACATGCAGCTTCATTCAGTGTTTTAACATAATTACATTACAGTTAGGTAGTACTGTGCTGTCCATTTCTGAGTTTTTATATTCAGTCCTGTTGTACAATCTGTATCCCTTCAGCTCCCATTACCCAATATCTCACCCTATTTCTATCTCCTGATGGTCTCTATTACCAAGGAAATATTCCAAGTTTGTTCACTAATGTCAGTTCATATCAGTGAGACCATACAGTATTTGTCCTTTTGTTTCTGGCTAATCACACTCAGCATAATGTCCTTAAGGTCCATTCATGTTGTTATATACTTCATAACTTTATTCTGTCTTACAGCTGTGTAATATTCCATCTTATGTAAATGTCACAGTTTGTGTAGTCAACCATCTGTTGATGGACATTTTGGCTGTTTCCATCTCTAGGTAATTGTAAATAATGCTGCTATAAACATTGGTGTGTAAATATCCATTTGTGTCCTTGGCCTCGTGTCCTTTGAGTAGAGACAGCATATAGATGGGTCCTGTTTTTTAATCCATTCTGCCAGACTATGTCTTTTGATTGGAGAGTTTAATCCATTAACATTCAGTGTTATTACTGCATGTGTAATACTTTCTTCTACTATTTTGCCTTCTGGGTTTTATATGTCATATCTAATTTTCCTTCTTTTTACCTTTACTCATAGTCTTCCTTTCTACACTCTTCTCCACACCTCTCTCTTCTGTCTTTGTATCTGTCTCTAGTGTTCCCTTTAGTATTTCTTGCAGAGCTGGTCTCTTGGTCACAAATTCTCTCAGTGATTTTTTTGTCTGAAAATGTTTTAATTTCTCCCTCATTTTTGAAGGACAGTTTTGCTGGATACAGAATTCTTGGTTGGGCAGTTTTTCTCTTTTAATAATTTAAATATATTATCCCACTGTCTTCTCACCTCCATGGTTTCTGCTGAGAGATCTGCACATAGTCTTATTGGGCTTCCCTTGTATGTGATGGATTGCTTTTCTCTTACTGCTTTCAATATCCTCTCTTTCTCTTTGACCTCTGACATTCTGATTATTAAATGTCTTGGAGTGTGTCTATTTGGATCTATTCTCTTTGGGGTACACTGCACTTCTTGGATCTGTAGTTTTAAGTCTTTCATAAGAGTTGGGAAATTTTCAGTGATAATTTCCTCCATTAGTTTTTCTCCTCCTTTTCCCTTCTCTTCTCCTTCTGGGACACCCATAACACATATATTCGTGTGCTTCATATTGTCTTTCAATTCCCTGAGTCCCTGCTCATATTTTTCCATTTTTTTCCTATAGTTTCTGTTTCTTGTCAGATTTCAGATGTTCCGTCTTCCAGTTTTGAAATCCTATGTTCTGTCTCTCGAAATCTACCATTGTAGGTTTCCATTGTTTTTTTAATCTCTTCTACTGTGTCTTTCATTCCCATAAGTTCTGTGATTTGTTTTTTCAGACTTTCAGTTTCTTCTTTTTGTTCTTTCCTTGCCTTCTTTATATCCTCCCTCAATTCATTGATTTGGTTTTTGATGAGGTTTTCCATGTCTGTTCGTACATTCTGAATTAATTGTTTCAGCTCCTGTATGTCATTTGAATTGTAGGTTTGTTCCTTTGACTGGGCCATATCTCCAATTTTCCTAGTGTGAATTGTTATTTTTTGCTGGCATCTAGGCATTTAATTACCTTAATTAGTTTATTCTGGAGATTGCTTTCACTTCTTTTATCTAGGGTTTTCTTGCTGGATGAATTTGTTGTTTATCTGTTCTTTGACATTCCATTCAGCTTTATCTGGACCTTTAGCTTAAGTTTTGTTTAACAGAGGAGAATTTTTCAGTTCTTGTTTTCTTGTTTCTTGCCCTGCTTGTGTGGTGCCTTTCTCCCCCCACACACTTTGGAGGGTCTACTTAGATATTATAGACCCCAGCCAGACTTTCCCAGACCAAACTGGCCTCCTGTCAGGAGGAAAGAGTCACCTGCATTGGTTTTCCCTGGGGGTGAGACCCAGCAGGTTGAAAGACTTTCCTGTGAAGTCTCTGGACTCTGTTCTTTTTATCCTGCCCTGTGTGTGGCACTTGTCTGACTGCAGGTCCCACCAGCATAAGATGATGCGGTACCTATAACTTTGGCAGACTCTCCCTGCTGGGGGTGTGGTGGAGACAGAGGAGAGGTTGTAGGCTGGTTTTAATGGCTTCAAATTACCAAGCCCTGGTGTCTGAATTCCTTGATGGAGGGATTCCACCTGAGTTGGGCTTCACCCCTCCCCTGGGGAAGGCACAGGCTCCAGATAAGCCCCCAAAAGAGCTCACTTCTGCCTATGACTGGGGCAGTTGCAGCCTGAAAATTCCTGCCGCTGTATCCAGAGGCAGTCAAGCCTTTGTAGACACAGCCACAAAAACCTCTGTTTCCTTTTTTTTTTTTGTCCCCCCCCCCCTTGTTCTGTCAGTCCTGCCCCCTTTGCTCTGGGGAAAAAATGAGCAACCTCCACTTTGATCAGGTTCACCTAAGCTGGGGGCCTATTTTTAGTAGTCAGAATTTGTTAATTAATTCCACAATTGATGTTTGATTGTGCCCAGTCCCTGCTGCTGGTAAAGTCCTTTCCTTTCCCCTCTGGGAAGCGGCCTGTGGGGGAGGGACACTGGCCACCGCAGCTTTGGGAACTCACTGTTCAGGGGGGTGCTCACAGTGGGTCCAGCTGGTCCAGACTGGGGTACGCTGTGTGTCTGGTCACTGACGTGGCCCCAGGAGCTGTTCTGTACTGTTTCTGGTTATTTAGTAGTTGTTCTGGAGGATGAACTAAAACATGCACATTGTTCAGCCTCCATCTTGACCCGGAAGTCCCTGCCCATTATTTTTAATAAAACTTTTTAAAATTATGAAATATGAAAAAAGCAATAAATTTCAAAGTACATTGTAATAAGTAGTTATAGGACAGATTTTAGAATTTGATGTGGGTTACAGTTCAACAATTTTATATTTTTCCTTCTAGCTGCTCCAAGGCACTGAAACTTAAAGAAATTTCAATATAATGATTCAGCAGTCATACTCATTTGTTAAACCTTATCTTCTCTCTTATACCTGCTCCTTCACCTTTGATCTTTCTCCTAATCTTTAGGGGTATTTGGGCTATGCCTATTCTAACTTTTTCATGTTGGAAGGGATTGTCCACAATATGGGATGGGGGATGGAACTAGTTGATGTTCTGGCGAGGTTGGCCCCTCTGCATTTCAGGACTTATCTGGGTTGGAAACCTATCTGGAAGCTGTAGGTCTCAGAAAAGTAATCTTAGGGCATGAATTTATTGTAGCGTCTCAATCAGAGCCCTGGGTGTTCTTTAGGGTCAACAGGAATGGTGTTAGGTGGAGTTTGGCAAACGGTGGCAATTAACAATAACTAGCTGAAGCATGTGGCAGAGTAGCCCCCAGAATTGCCTCTTGACTGTATCTGAACTCTTAGTCACTCATGCTTTATTTGAACTCTCTTAGCCACTGATACCTTATTTAATGACATTTCTTTTCCCCTTTTGGGTGAGGAAGGTGTTGTCAGTCCCACAGTGCCAGGGCCAGGCTCATCCCTGGGAGTCATGTCCCACATTGTAAGGGAAACTTTCACCCCTGGATGTCATGTCCCATGTAGGGGGGAGGGCAATGATTTTCCTTGCAGAGTTGGGCTTAGAGAGAGAGGCCACATATGAGCAACAAAAGAGGTCCTCTGGAAGTAACTCTTAGGCATAACTGTAAGTAGGCTTAGCTTCTCTGCCACAGAAATAAGTTATTTTTTTTGTATTGCAAATATATTAACTTAATTATTATTTCTTTTTTTATTTATTCATTAATTAAAATATTTAACAAACCAAATAAAATATATATAATCAGTAATTCACAATATCATCACTTTGTTGCATATTCATCATTTCTTAGAACATTTGCATTAATTCAGAAAAAGAAATAAAATGAACACAGGAAAGAAAAAAAAGATTATACCTACCATACCCCTTACCCCTTGCTTTCATTGATCACTAGCAAAAATAAGTTTTATAATAGCGATCTCAAGATCAAGGGCTTGGCCTATTCACTTGGGAGTTCCTAACGTTTGAGAGAGTATCAGGGGTTTCCCTGGTGGTAAAGTTTAATATAGTTCCATATTTTTCTCTTGTCCCTTAAGGGACTTTGCCAATACTTTTTAATTATCTGCCCAACATACTCTGGGATGTATCTGGGCATTACATTAAGCTCTACAGAATTACAAGCCCTCATTCCCATTCTGGACTCCATGAGTTTAGGTTGTTTAAACGAGCTATCCAGACAGGTTGAGTTAGAGTATGTGTTAAAGTAAATTTAGGTTTTGGATAAAATAAACCTTTCTTCCTTTGGTCTCATACAGTAGGTGAAATTCTAAAATACAGACAGTGTCATCCTTTACCCTGTATTGTGATCCATCTTAGTCCTGACCAGGTGGACTTCATTCTTATCTCGGTTGAAGTCTGATCTCTCTTTTGGTTTCTTTAACAGTTGTGGTATGTGGCAATGCTGACTTTCAGAGCTGCAGAACTCCAACTGTGAGTCTCAGGTGTTACATAAGTCCATTCTGTATGTTGTCTTTTTATATTTGTGATGAAATCCTTTTTTTCACACAAAAATTTGATGAAGTCCTATTTATCTATTTTTTTCTTTTGTTGCTCATGCTTTGGTGTCAATCTAAGAAACTGTTGCCTAACACAAGGTCCTGAAGGTGCTTCCCTATGTTTTCTTATGGGCATTTTATAGTTTTGAATCTTGTATTTATGGTCTTTGATCCCTTTTGAGTTAATTTTTCTGTATATGGTGTGAGGTAGGGGTTCATTCATCCTTTTCATATGGATATCCAGTTCTCCTAGCAACATTTGTGAAGGAGACCATTCTTTCCCAATTGAGTGGACTTGTCACCCTTGTCAAAATCAACTGGCCATAGATGTGAGGAGTTCATTCTGGATTCTCAGTTCTAGTCCACTGGTCTCTGTGTCTATGTTTATGCCAGTATCACACTGCTTTAATTACTGTAGCTTTGTAGTAGGCTTTGAAATCAGGAAGTGTGAGTCCCACAACATTGTTCTTCTCTTTCAAGATTGTTTTGGCTGTTCAAGGCCCCTTACAATCCATATGAATTTGAGGATCAGCTTTTCTGGTTCTGCAAAAAAGGCTGCTGGAATTTTTATAGGGATTGCTTAGAATCTGTAGATTGCTTTAGGCAATATTAACATTTTAACCATATTGAGCCTTCCAATCTGTGAAGGCAGGATGTCTTTATGTAGGTCTTCTTTAATTTCTTTCAGCAATGTTGTATAGTTTTCAGAGTACAAATCTTTCACCCTTTGGTTAAATTTATTTCTAGATTTTTTTTCTTTTGGATACCAAATGGAATTGTTTTCCTGATTTTTTTTTTTTGCAAATTATTCATTTCTCCTGAATAGAAATTCAAATGACTTCTGCATGTTTATCTTGTATCTTGCAACTTTGCTGAATTCATTGATAAATTCCCATAGCTTTCTTAGGGATTATTTGGTATTTTCTATATACAGGATCATGTAATTTGTGAATATGGAGTAATTTGACTTTTTCCTTCCCAAATTTGGATGCCTTCTATTTCTTTCTCTTGCCTGATACACTGGCTAGAACTTCCAGTACAGTGTTGAATAATACTGGTGACAGTGGGCATCCTTGTCTTGTCCCTGATCTTAGGGGGGAAGCTTTCAGCCTTTCACCATTGAGCATAATATTTGCTGTGCTTTATATATATATATGTCTATTTTCACTTTGAACAAGTTCCCTAGTTTTCTGAGTGTTTTTTTTATCATGAAAGAATGTTGGATTTTGTTCAATGCCTTTTCTGTGTCAATGAGACCTTCCATAAAGGAAGGTGCTGTGCCAGTTCGAAAGGATGTATGTACCCTAGTAAAGCCAGGTTTTAATCCTAATCCCATTTTTTAAAGGCAGCCGTTTCTTCTAATCCCTATTCAGTACTATATGATGGAAACTTTAATTAGATCATCCCCATGGAGATGTGACTCAATCAATGTGGGTGTTAAATTGGATTAGGTGGAGACATGTTTCCACCCATTCCAGGTGGGTCTTGATTGGTTTTACTGGAATCTTTTAAAAAGAAGAAGCACTTTGGAAAAAGCTAGAGAATGACAAGAGTGAGAGCCAGGAGACTCAGAGCAGAGAACGACAGAGCCATGCCATGAGAAAGCTGCAACAGAGAGTTCTGCAGAACCATGAGGCAGAGTCTGGTAGCCAGTGACTTTTCAAGATGAAGAAGGAAAACACCTCCTGGGGAGCGGAGAGGAAGCTAGCAGATGATGCTGTGTTCACCATGTGCCCTTCCAGCCAACAGAGAAACCCTGACCTTGTTTGCCATGTGCCTTTCCACTTGAGAGAGAAACCCTGAACTTCATCAGCCTTCTTGAATCAAGGTATCTTTCCATGGAGCCTTAGATTGGACATTTCTATAGATTTGCTTTAACTGGGACATTTCCATGGGCTAAAAACTGTTAACTTGCAACTTATTAAATTCCCCTTTTTAAAAGTCATTCCATTTCTGGTGTATTGTATTCTGTCAGCTAGCAAACTAGAACATTGGCTTTTCTATTTCTGCAAAAAAGATGGTTGGAATTTTGATTGGGATTGCTCACAATCATATTTTTAATTTCTAAGCACTCTTGTGGTCTCTAAATTTTCCTTTTTTATAGCACCCCGTTTTTTGTTTCATGAATATGAAGTTCTCTCCTTTTTTGAGGACATTAATGAACGTTTTTTTCTAAGTTGACTTCTCCCAATGCACCCTGTCCCCTCCCGGCCTGTTTTGTCTCTGTTTTTCACATCACAGATGTCCTCCAGAGGTCTGAGCATCCTGCTGGCTGCTCAGGCTAAAGAGTAGTGACTAATGGGCGGGCCTCGTCAGCTCTGAGCTTTACCTTACAGCCACCCGGTGAGAAACCACCACCAGGATCTCCTGGCTGATCAGATTCTCCAGCGAAAAGCCCTCCAATGTCCCGCTGGAGGGGAGAGGCCCAGCTGGCAGTTTCTGGGAACTGAGGGAGTGCGGGGCGGGGGGGTCTTGGGGCTCAGTGGACTATGTAAACATGCACTGGATGCTCCTTTTCTCTGCATGGACCTTCCACCCCACCAGACTGAGTCCCCCAGTCCACATGCCCCTGTTTGGCTCACTCCAGAGACGCCCCCATCCTCTGCCTGGTGTGGTGGGCCAGAAGCTGCCTATGGGGGGCTGGTTCTCTGCCAGATTTCCACCCACTCCGAGCTCAGCTGCCCTGCCTGCTCTGGGAGGACCAGAGTTCTCCCTGGGTCCATTCTCACGGACTTTAATCCTGGGGGGTAATTCCACGGGGTGAGGGTAGGGGCAGCTCAGCAAACCCTGGGGAGATGCCCAGCAGCAGCTGTCATGGACCTAATTTGCCACCTAAGAACTTTAATCCTTGGGTTTGTCTGTCCTGGGCAGCTTCTGTCTTCAGAAATCTCTCGGCTGTAAGTAACTCTAGTCAGCATGAAGCTTTATCACCAACATCTAAATCTGCTGATGGCACTTCGGCTATTACCCAACACCTGGGTTGACTGCTAACTCTTGGAAAGAAACAAACACTCTCCTGTTTCGGGGTACAGGGGGCTGTGCTGGTGCTGGAGGAGGCCAGGGTGGGAGCCTCTGGGAGGGAGGAAACCAACTCCGACCAGGAGCGGAGGTGCCAGAGACCCCCAGCGCCACCCCTGCCATGGCACTGGGCACCTGTCCACCTCACCTGGACAGGGCGGCCTCCCTGGGGCAGGAGCTGCGGCGCATGTGCTAATAAACCATGGGGCAGACTGCACACGGCTTCTCTCCACTGAAAGGAGCGGACGTGGGGCTCCCCGACAGGAAACAGATCTGTCCAGGCCGCTGGTGTGGTTTCCTCCCTGCCATCCTCTCACTGGGGCTTGTCAAGTTTCCCCAGTCCTCCCAGGGTCCCCATTTCTTCTCCCAGCCCTCGGGTCCCTCGCTGACCCCCTTAGGAGGCTCCCACTCCTAGGGCTGGAAGAAGAGCCTGAAGGTCCCAGGGGCTGGCTCCCTGGTCCAAGAAAGTGCTGTCCAGGCCCCAGGGCCCCATAGGAAAACTCAAAACCTTCTAGAATCCCCTCTCTGGGCCTGGACAGTCAGAGAAGCTGCCCCAGCCCTATCTGCCAAGGGCTTCCCAGGGTACCACCTGCACTCCCAGCCCCCCCCCCCCCATCTCCCCATTGCAGCCTCCCACCCCTCAGCCCATGGCCTCAGAACCCTCCTTGGCTCTCGTTCACACTCCCTCTTTACTGGCTCACTATCCCTGCTGTAACAGGTCACCCCAAATTTAGTGACTTAAAATGCATTAATTGTCCTGAAGTTCGGGGGTCAAAAGTCTGATACAGCTCTCACTGGGCAAAAATGTAAGTTGTTAGCAGGTTTCCTTCCTGGAAGCTCTCAGGAGGAATTTGCTTCCTTGGCTTTTCCTGATTGCTTGGTTCCTGCCCCTTCATCCATCTTCCAGGTCTGCAGCCGAGGGCTGAGTCGTTTTCACGTTGCATCACTCTTGCCTCCTCCTCCACTTCTTCTTTTTTAATCTCCCACCATTTTTTCTTGACAAAGTAATTCAGTCTGGGCAAATCATTAGGAAAACTCTGTCAAAACTAAATAGTTTCCTGTATTTCTTCACTTATAGGTCTCTGAGTGATAGTGAGTTCCAATCCATGGAAAAAGTATTCAGTATAGCACTTTATCCACATACTTAAAACCTAACCTCACAAGTGGTTTGAAATGAATTATACCTGAAACGACTGCAGGTGATGCAAACAGTGGCACATGGATTCATCATTTTCAAACAGCGTAACGTGCAACTCAAGTAGGATTCGTTAAGTTCCTGTTTCATAAACACGTTGTCTCTGCATTTCTGAAAGCCAAGGGGTGACGAGAGAAGGCTTGTGGGCCCCTGGATGTGTGCTCGCGCTTCTGAAAAATGAGATAAACCAGATTCAACCCCATCACACGGTGTTGAGTACTTTCAAACTCTGACATCTGTGCATTTCACTTGTTTGATTATTTAAAGTAAATAATTGACTTTAGATTAATACGTGTGAGGTGTGAGTGACATCTTCATGAGAATTTAAAGCAGAGTAAGTTTAAAAGTCAACCAGCGTTCATGCTCTGAGGTTTGCCTCCCTGGAATGTATAGCTCCTGTAGGGTTCCCAGGTCAGATGAGTCCTGAAACCCAGAGGGACCAGCCTCTCCAAGATTATTGATTGATGACATCCTCTTATCCTTTAGTGTCGACACCCCTTCTCAACATGAAAAAGCCTGAACAGGTATTGTCCAAAGATGCATATAGATTGGGAGAAGGATTAAAGGAGAAGGAGGAAGTATAATAGAGAGAACAGGATTTAACAAACGAGTGTGGCTGCTGAATCACTATACTAATATTCCTTCTGGCCTCTAGTGTTTTGGAGCAGCTAGAACGAAGACTCTGAGATGGTGGAATGGTCGCCCATGACAAACTCTGGAATTGGTTTGAAAACTACTTGTTGAAGTGTGTTTTGAAAAGTATTGCTTTTTTCTTTCTTTGCTTTGTATATGGATTATATCTTTTTAATTTGATTTTTTTTTTTTTTTTTTTTTTTTACATGGGAAAGCCCTGGGAATTGAACCCAGGTCTCTGGCATGGCAGGCGAGAACTCTGCCACTGAGCCACCATTGTCCGTCCTGTATATGGGTTATATTTTATGATAAAAAAAAGTTAACCAAAGGAATCCATGAACCATCCACATGCCCATGAGTGGTGACAGCAGGGAGGGCCTGTCACACTGCTTGGTTACTTCGAGTTTCAGAGGGCTGTGGAGGAGAATTTACCCTACCAATCTAAAAAAAGAATTCATTCCTACTTTGGGCCTGCTCACAATCCAAACTGGAAACAAACTACCCTCCATATATAAAAGTAAGTTTTATAGTTTGGTCTCAGAACTTTTATCCTTTCCCCAGGCTTTGCTGGGATGGTCCTGATAGAAACAAAGGCGAGATAAAAATTCAATGTAAAAGTTTTTTTTCACGGATTGACAATCAACAAATACTCTACAGAGCACTTACTCCACATTCCTAGCAGTGCTTTCTAAAACCCCAGGTGAGGGCAGGGATACTGTCTTCATTTATTTTTTTAAAATATCTTTACTGAGACATCTTCATGTACATCCAATCTACCAAAGTAAACAATCAATTTCTCACGATATCAGCACATAGTTGTGTATTCATCACCATGATCATTTTTAGAACATTTGTATCACACCAGAAAAAGAAATAAAAAGAAAGAAGAAAAAGCTCATCCATCCCAGACCCCTAACCCCTCTCCCTGACTGACCACTAGTATTTCCACCTGCCCTTTTTTGTATCCCTTATCTCCCCCCATCTCCTATTACTTATTCAATTTGTGTCCTTATTTTTTTTTTAACTCATCTGTCCATGCCCTGGACAAAGGGAGCAGCAGCCATGAGGTTTTCACAGTTGCCTGGTCACACTGTAATAGCTGTAGTTATACAACACAGGCGTGTGGCAAACACCAAACAGAAGCCAACCAGCCCAGCCTGAGCAGGTGCGCTCAGCCACCTTCCAAAGGCTTCCTCTTCCAAAGCACTTGAGATGCCCGGAGGGAGCCCACGCCCAGGCCACCGTGGGCATCCTGGAGACAGCTTGTGTCAGGGCTTTGTTGGCAGTGTTTTCCATTTGCCCAAGTGGTACCCACTGTCACCTGTGACAGGAATGCCAACTTTGAGTTCCCTTTGCCTCATTAATGGAATATTGAGGCAATTAGTGACAGCTACAGCAGCAAAGGGGACAGACCGTCCTTCAGTGGCGACACGTCTTGGTGCGTGCATTGCGTTGTCGGGCTGGGGCTGCTGCTGCAGAAACGTTGGCTGCTCCCAAAGCACTGTCAGGGTGAGGGGCATCTCCACTTGAGGTGGTGTGATCAGCGACAGCACTGAGGGACTGGTTCACCCATGGCCAGAGACGCATGCTCGTGCGGTGACATAAAATGCCATCACTCCACCTGGGATGGTGTGTTAGTTTGGAAGCTGCTGGAGCGCGATATACCAGAACTGGAATGGCTTTTAAAAAGGGGAATTTCATAAGTTACACGTTTACAGTTCTAAGCCTATAAAAATGTCCAAACTAAGGCATCCAGGGAAAGATACCTTAATTCAAGGAAGGTCGATAGGTTAAGAACACCTCTGTTTGTTTAACATCTCATGGTGATGTCTGCTGGGCTCCAAGCATCTCCAGACATCTCTGTCTCTGTTCTCTGACTGTCAGCTCTATTCTGAAGTTTCTGTTTGCTCTGTCATTTCTGTGTGTCTCCAAAATGTTCCCCCTTTTAAAAGACTCCAGTAAACTAGTCAAGACCCACCTGGAATGGGTGCTGTCACATCTCCGTCTACTCTAAGGTCACACCCACAATTGCCCATGTCACATCTCCGTGGACATAATCTAATCCAAAATTTCATGCTACAGGATTGAATCAGGATTAAAAGAAGGCTGCTCCTACAAAATTGGATCAGGATTAAAGCATGGCTTGTCTGGGGTACATAGTACTTTCAAACTGGCATGGGCCCCATTGACCCTGGACAGCTATCCTTCCCATCAAACTCATCCTTTCCTCAGTGTCAGTGGAGGAAAGCTGAGGCACAGAGAACTTTGCTCTGAAATCCAATTTCTGCAGGACCTAGAGGTCCTATCCTCCTCTTTTCTGGGCCTTCCTGGCATTCTCTCCTCGGTGGTGGACTCACAGGATACCCCCAACCTTTGTTACAGTAAGTGACCGGTTGGTCCAGCAGAAGTGCTCTGATGCTGTCCCACGGAGGCTTGGTGGCAATCCCCCCCACGGCCACTCCCAGGTCCCATCTCCCTGCCACGGGAACCACTTCTCCCTCTTCCACTTTTAGGGACCCTTGCAATTCCACGGGGCACACTGGGTAACGCGGCCCCTCCCCCATGGCAGGTTAGCAAGCCAGACTTCATCTGCCTTGGCCACCCCCCCACCCCACCCCACCCCACCCCTGTCTGGCTGGAAGGCCGGGACCCTCCGTAGTTCTCCTCAGGAACCATCAGCGTGCAAGGCTGGGGGCTGGGGGGTGGGGGCTGGGGGGTGGGCCCGGCCAGCTGGAGTCCCGCAACCTCTGCGCCGGGCGTGGAGACTCGGGGGCACAGAGGTGGGGGGGGGGGGTGGCGCGTGGTCACCCCGCGATCAGGCAGGTCGCGGGTCGGAGTGCTGCCGCCCTGTCCCGCGGAGGCCCTGCCTGCAGCCCGCGGGGCTGTGGCGGCGCCGCGACCCCCCGGCCCCCTGGCCCCCGCGCGCACACGTCGCCGCAGAGCCGCTGCCTCGGGACTCAGGACCCAGCCGCGCACCCAAAGCTCCGCGCTCCCCCCCCCCCCCCCCCCCGCTGCAGCCCCGAGGGGGCGGCTGCATCCCGGCCCTGCCCTGCGGTCCTGCGGGACCCGGGACGCAGAGGCCGCGACCGGGACGTGGGTCACCCAGAAAAGAAGGGATTCGGGCTCCGGGGTGCGTGTCCCGAGAGGGCCCCGCAGGGGAAGGCCGCCCCGCACCCAGAGGGCCGCGCGGAGAGGCCCCCATCGCAGCACGCCCCGCGAGCCCCCAGCCCAGGGGGCCGAACCTGGTGGCGCGGAGGGGCTCGTGGAGTGCGGTGGGGGGCGGAGGGCGAGAGCATCAGGGGAGAGGGTGCAGGTGCCAGGGGCCTGGGGGCTTCCCGCCCTCAGCCCCCTGCCCTGCTCTCACGCCCCGAAGTGCGACCGTCCACTTCAGGGTGGCACAGCTGAGAGCCGGGAGGGCGGGGCCCGGGAGGCAGAGGACTCGCTGCTCTCCAGGTGCGCTCAGGGGCGGCCCCAGCCCATCCACCACCCCACCCCGAGGGGCCACAGCCGCCCGCCTTCGCACCCCCTCCACCCCACCCCACCCACCCCCGTCTCCCAGGGCAGGGGGAAGTTACCTTCTGCCAGGTGCCTTGTGAGAAATTAGGAAGCCTGGCATTGCCCCTGGTCACAGGCCAGACCTGCGGCTTTTCCAGCACCCCAGACTCAGGGGAAGGGCACAGGGACCTGCGGGGCATGTGTGCGGTGGTGGGTGTTGGCACAAACTCACCTGCCCGGTGGGGCACACACCTGGCCAGGCTGCGGCACCTCTGGCTTCCGGAGCACTCCCCGACTCCTGGGGCACTCACAGCAGAGACCAAGTGCCCGGAGGCAGGCGGAGGCAGCCCAGGAGAGAGGCTGCAGACCCCGGGTGGGGGGAGGGGGCCCTGGAGGCGGGGAGGGAGAGTTAGCAGGAAGTCAGATTTGATGATTTTTGATCAATGAATGGCACCGTTTCCTTCCACCCCCACCCCCTCCCATCCCCGCACACACAATGCACTCCCCACACACAAACCTGGTCACCCCAGAAACCTCCATGGCTCCTCCTTGCTCCTAGAATTTTCCTTCCCCAACGCTTGGGGAACACAATTTTGCTACAAGGACTAGGCAAAGCCGCTATACCCAGTGTGGTTTGCTCAGCAGGACACAGATGGGCGGCCTGAGGCCCGGCTAAAAAGCACAAAGCCAGCAGGGACCTCACCAGGGGACAGGGCCCGGCCTTCCAGCTACTTCCCGGAGCCGGAGCCGTGGGCGGAGGCCAGCCCTGCCTCCCCCTGGACGGAGACCCCGCCCTTCAGCAGCATCCTCCCCCCTCCTCCTCCCTCCCCCGCAGCCCGGCCCCTCTCCCCTCCCCCAGCTGGGCAGCACGCAGCGCCTCAGGCCCCAGGACTGTCCTCGGGGCCTCTGCACACTTTGTCTCTGTGCTAGGGACATGCTCACACCCTCAGCATGGCCGGCTCCTTCGCATCCTCTCGGCCACAGCTCACACGCCACTTCCTCTGTCCCCTCGTTGTCCTCTGTCCCCTTGTTGTCCGCCACTCCCTGGCCAATCCTGCCCAGCCGGAGGCCTCCCAGCCTGGGGGTGGCGGCACCTCAACCACCATTCCAAAATCAGAAAGTTCAGAAACACAAAATGTTTTCTATATGTTATCCTATAGTTTCATAGTTTTAGCTCTTATATTTAGATCCTTGATCCATTTTCTTTTTTACATTCCATTCACATTTATTTTTCGTTTTTAGTATGCTCACAGAGCATCAGAACACCTTAAGCAGGAGTTTAATAGCAATTTTTGCAAGCAGAGTTACATTTCATCTGGGAGTGAAACTGTCACAGCTTCTCCACTATCTATAAAACCTAAGGGACAAGAGTCTGCACAAAAGCATTGCCAAGGAAGGTGGGTTTTTTCCCTTTAGTCTCAGCGATGACTGGAAAAGAAAGCACTGTCTGCTGTAATGAAAAAAAAAAAAACATACACAATATATACAGTAGCCATTCCACTTACCACAGCTTGGTTGAGTTTAAAATTTGTGTTTAAAAGGGCCAAAAGAACTGCAATTTTACAAAAATGGGGAGGATGGAAAGTTTCAAGCTTCGTGTACTCCTGGATATCAAGATTTGTTTTTATACAATAGTCACAGTTAAAGACACTTCTGGTAAAACATAATTACACTTTATTAAGGTCATAGACCAGCAACGAACAGTAAAGTCTATACAACTTGTGGTTCTATTTAATCACGGAATGGCACAGCTAATATGAGATAAATGAAAAGTTCCTATGGTTTAAATGAACTCCTAAAACTATGATTATTTTTTTAAAAATCTGGGAATTGGTAGTGGTGTAAACCTGCCTCACAAAATACATTATGGTAACTTTTCTTTAAAAAAAAAAAAAAGACTAAGCCTTTACACAGCATTTCAAGTGGGACACCTTGGCAATTTTATGTACCACTTAGATTTCCCCACTGTGGCCCCTATCCATGGCTTTTGATATCCCTTATTGACCCACCCGTCTCTTCTACATATGGGCACGTCCACAGATGATCAAGAAAGTTAACATTTTTGAATAAACAGGCAAAGTATGCAAAATCATTAGTACTGGTGCAAAAATAAAAAATAAAAGAGAAATAGGCAGAGGAAGGTTTTAAGCTCCACCTGTTGAATGGCAGGAACAGAATGATTGAGATGGGATCTGTGAGGAGGGGGGAAAAGGACAACACAATTTGCTGCAAAAAAAAAAAAAAAAAACTAAACTAAAAAAAAGACATCTTTAGATTTGATCCCTGGTTGTAGCTAAATCCTCCCAAACCAGTACGTGACACCACTCCAACAACCAAACGGGGGTTGAGGGGAGAAAATGTTCTTATTATCCCCCCAAAATTGTCCTCTTCTCTGCGACTGCCGCTGGGGGCTTCTCGGCTGGAGTGCAGCTGGGTCTCCTGTGGGCGCTGCTCTGCCAGTGACATCATGCTGGCCCTGCTGGCCTGGCCGGAGGGCGGCTCCTTGACATTTGAGTTCATTTTTGTGTAGGGTGTGAGGTAGAGGTCTAACTTCATTCTTTTGCAGGCAGATTTCCAGTCTTCCCAGTGCCACCTGTTGAGGAGACCACTCTTTCTCCATTGTATGTTCTTAGCACCCTTGTGGAAAATCAGTTGGCCAGAGATATGTGGGTCTCCCAGACTCTCACTTCAGTTCCACTGGTCTATATGTCTACCACACTGTTTTGGTTACCGTAGCTTTGTAGTACAATTTAAAATCGGGAAGTGTGAGTCTTCCAAGTTTGTTCTTCTTTCTTCAAAATTATTTTGGCTCTTTGGGGCCCCCTGCAGTTCTATATCAACTTGAGGATGGGCTTTTCCATTTCACTTGGAGACATTTAAAAATACTTGGTTTTGGGGTGCTGCTCCAGGGGATGCACTGAGTAGCATATTGTTTATTACTTATCTATTGCTGTGTA
Organism: Tamandua tetradactyla; assembly: GCF_023851605.1. Classification (NCBI taxonomy): domain Eukaryota; kingdom Metazoa; phylum Chordata; class Mammalia; order Pilosa; family Myrmecophagidae; genus Tamandua; species Tamandua tetradactyla. The sequence goes on along the minus strand of NC_135345.1, from coordinate 2,592,045 downwards.
ACAAGTACCCCCCCAAATTGGGAGCTGTGTGGCGGCTGGCTTCCCCCAGAGCAGGTGACTCATGGGCGGGCAAGGCCGAAGGCACACTGGGTCGTGTGACCTAGCCACACAAGTCACACGCCACTCCCCCAACATCCTATGGTTGCACAAGTCAACCCTATTTACTGTGGCAGCGGGAACTGCACAGGGGCAGGAGAGCCAGGACCGGAAGACCCTGTTTGGAGGCTGGCTCTCCCAATGACCCTTAAAATCCAAAGATACTGATTTCCAGATCACACCTGGCCCTAGGGGGTCTGGATAAAAGACTCTGGATTTGTGTGATGCCCACGTTACAGGTGTGGAAACAGTTTCAAGAGGACTTGGGTGGCCTGCTGAGGTCACACACAGCAAGAGCCCCGTGTTAATGCTGCTTCATTTCGCCACCGCTGCCTCCATTCACCAGAACGTGTCATCCCCGCTGATCGTCAGGGGCCACGGGCTTGCCACGGCAGGCTCTGCACTGAGTGAGGGGTTTATGTGCCCATGACCCCCTACAGGCAGGCCGGGTACTTCCTCTGACGTCCTTCTGCAGAGGGGAAGCCCAGGCTTGGTGTGCTGAGACGCTTGCTGCCTTAGCCTCCTGCTGCTAGCACAGCACGGTCCAGTGGGCTGGCTTACACAAGGGGCCGGCACTGCCTCAAGGTTTGGTGTCCGCAAGGTGATGCTTCCGCCCCGAAGTCTGTCGCATCCCGATGTTGTCTGGCCCCTGGGTCTTGGGCTATGTCACAGGGCGACGTCCTCTCCTTGTGGTTCCAGCTTCTCCTCCTCCAAGAGGCTTTCTCTTCATAGTGTCCAGGAACAGGCTTCCCGCCTACCCTCACTCAGACGGACCACTCCTTAACTAACGTCTTCGAAAATGGCCTCATGAGAAGGTCCTGTTTACAATGGGCTCAGAACCACAGTCGTGGGTTAGGATTAAGGTCTTGTTTCTCCTGGGGTGCCGAATTCAAGCTACACACACATGTTCCAGAACCTTCCACAGCGCAGCCAGGTCTGTGCCTTCACCACGCGGCTGTGTCTGGCTTTGCCCATAGACGTGTCTGAATCTCAGTTCAGATACAACAGGTGGGCTTTCGGTGGGCTCAGCCCCAGTGCGGCTGCGGGCGACACACAGGGGATAGACCCAACCCTGTCCCCGAGGAGGCGGCAGGAGGACAGCAGTCCTGAGGGCTGCGCTTTGCAATAGTGGGGGACACGCCTACCTTGAGAAAGAAAATAAGAAGTGCCCGCTCCCTCCGGGACCTGTCACCAGGAGCTCCCAGCAGCCAGGCCGCCCCCCATTCCCCCGACTCGGCCGCGGGGGCCACTGCACGTGCCCTGGGCCTATGGGGCCGCTGAGCCCCTCGCGCCGCCCCGCCGCATGCTCGGGTCCAACACTAGGGGCGCCCCACCCCTTCTTCCCGCGCCCACCTGTCCCGGGTCAGTAGGTGCGTCACAGACCCCTCAATCCCTGCCCGGCCACGGGCCTGAGCAGGACCCATCCTCTCCCGGGACAGCCTCCGGGGGTGCGCGGTGGGCGCGCAGGACTTGGGGGGGGCCTGGAGGGGCAGAACGCGGGACTGGGGCGGGGCCGCTGGGCCTGGTGGGCGGGGCCTGGGCGGGGCCTGGACGCACGGGCAAGGCTGACGGGCCCAGGGGGCGGGTCCAGCCCTCCGCGGGGGCGGGGCCTCCGCTCGGGCGGGGCGGGGCGCGGGGACAGTTCCGGGAAACCCTGACGGCGCCGCGGGGCGGGGAGGGGCCGGCCGCGGAAAGTCCCGGGGCGCCGCCATGGCGTCGGGGGGTCCGGGCGGGCCGGAGGAGGCCCTGCGCCCCGCGGCCGCGGCGCTCTGCGACCTGTACCACGAGGCCGGGCAGCGGCTGCGGCGCCTGCAGGACCAGCTGGCCGCCCGGGACGCGCTGGTCGCCCGCCTGCGGGCCCGTCTGGCCGCGCTCGAGGCGGAGGCGGCGCCGTCGCTGGTGGACGCGCTGCTGGAGCAGGTGGCGCGCTGCCGGGAGCAGCTGCGGCGCCAGGAGGGCGGCGACGGGGCGGGGGCCCTGCGCCAGGTGAGGGCGGAGGGGGCAGGGCCGGTCCTCAGGGAGCGGGTGTGCGCGAGTGGGTGCCCGCGGGTGTGCGCCCTGTTGGCTCCGGGACCGTGTGCGTGCGTGTGGGTTGGGTTCTGGGGTGTGTGTTTTGAGTTTCGGTGTGTGCATTGGGTTTGGGGTGCAGGTTGGGTTGTGGCATGTGTGTGCTCAGTTTGGGGTGTGTTTTGGGTTTGCACTTGTGCATCTGTTTGTTTCTGGGTGTGTGTGTGTGTGTGTGCAGCGTCGTCCAGCGCCCCAGAACGTGTCTTTGTGGTTACAGCCGTGATTCGTGGCGAGCGCGCTGAATGCGGCCGTGCGGCCTGGGGTCCTCGTGGTGGTGCCCGCCGCGCAGGGTCTTGCGATCCTCCGCTGGGTGCCGAGCGCTCCCTTGAAGCCTCTTGTCCGCTAGGTCCCCAGCCCTGCTCGGACTCTTGTGTCACCCCAGTTTTCCCAGGGAAGAAGCGAGCCTGGGAAGGGGCGCCCTCGAAGGCCACCTCTCACCTCCAGTTTCGGGGGCGGGGGGGGGGGCCACGTCTGTGTTCTCTAGTGATAAAGTAAGTGTGAGGGTCTGAGAAGGAAAATAAGTGGCGAGAGCCACGCAGGCACCGTCCCGCTGCCGCCAGGGTCCTGCCGGCCGTGGCGCCCCCGACGCTGTCTCTGCGGTGCCCACGCCTGGTGCTCGCTGTCCCCGCCTCCCCCGCACCTGGTGCCCGCTGTCCCCAGCCCACGCCACCCCCGCGCCTGGTGACTGCCGTCCACACCCCCCAACATGCTCGCTGTCCGCCCCCCCCCCCCCCGCACCTGATGCAGGCTGTCCCCACCTCCCCACCTAGTGCCCGTTGTTCCCATCCCCACCCCCGCCTGGTGCCCGCTGTCCCACCCCTGCACCTAGTACCCGCCATACGCACGTCCTCCGCCGACGCCCCTCTCTCTGGGAGATGGACCCATAGCCCACCCGGGAGGAGAGGAGGAGGGGCCACCTGGGGTGTGGCCCTGGACCTTGGGCACCGCAGACACGTACAGAGCGGGGCCGGAGGGGGTCTCTGGGTTCCTCCTAGATGTAGACGGAGCAGCCCCCAGCCGGCAGCGACACTCAGCCCGCGCGTCCCCAGCATCGGGGCCCGCAGCCCCCCAGGAGCAGGCCGCCGTTGACTGGGGCCGCAGTGTTACTACCCCGACCCCACCCCACACTCAGGATTTGTCTTGGAGTGTGCATTGCGCGGGGATTCTCCGAGAGTTCCATCCGGGCTGTCCCAGCACCTGTGGCAGTGGGGGGACGCTCCTCGCCGCCTCCCACCCCCGGCGGGGGCCCCTTCTGGAATTCCTGGTTCGCGGTCGAGGCCGGGGGTCGGTGGCCTCAGCTGGCAGTTGGGAGCAGGACCTGCGCCCAAGGGTGGGGGCTCCCGCAGAGGCCGCGAGTGGGAAGGAGGCCTGGGCCAGGCCTGAGCCCCCCTGGGCGCAAAGGCGCCGGACCCCCCTTCCCCAGGGTCGCCGCGGGCCTCAGTGCAGACTGCGCTCAGGCCGCCACCAGCCCCAGCCAGGGCTCTGGGGGTGTGGGGTTCTGGGGGGTGGGCGTGTTGGGGCGTCCTCGGGGCACAGCCCGGCCCTGGCGCAGTGGCCTCTTCCCTGCCCCCGGTGCATGCGAGGGGGCGGGCAGGCACCTCCCCGCCGGCGCGCACACCTGCGCCTCTCCGCTGTCCACTGGGCCCTGGGGCGCGACCCTCCCGACCCCCACACTCCCCGGGGCTCACCGAGGGCTGGGCCCTAAGGGTGTGACACTGACTTCCTGTCCCCTCGCCGCCCCGGTCGGTGCAGGCTTCGTGGGACCCCTGCCCCCAGGTCAGTGAGCTGGGCCTGGGCCGTGGACGCCCCCCAGGGCGTCTGTGACACCCGCAGGTCGAGAATGCGGTGACTTAGACAGGGTGGGCTCGAGGGGCACCGACCCCCATGCTGCATCCAGGCCCCCTCGGGGTCCGGCCCGGATGGAGGGTGAGCGCCTGTGTCCCCAGGAGTTCCTCAGCCCCATCACCTCGGGGCGCCGCGGTGGGAGGTGTGGGGTCCTCCCGCAGGGGTCCTGTGTCCCCGCTTCGCCCAGCTGTGCAAGGGGACACGTGGTGGCCACACGCTGAGCTCGCGAGCCTTGGGTCCCACACCTCGGCAACAACCCACGCAGCCTGAGCCCGCGGTGGGCACGGGGATCCCAACCCGCTCGTGGCCCCCACCTGCACCTCCGGCTCCTCTGTCGGACGGGCTGGCCCGGGAGAGACTTTGGGATGAGGTGGGCGATGGTGGACGCTCTTGCGTGGTGTTTGGCCCCCACGGTGCCCGCGAGGGACGGAGGGAGGGCTGGACGCCCCCAGAGGCAGCGGTGCGGGGGCTCAGGCTGCGTCCACACCAGGAGTGGCTGAAGAACTTTCCCAAGGGGCTCCTTTTCAAAGAAAGCAAACTCAGGGCCAAGACACAGGCTTGCCTGGGGGGCTTGGGGGTTCCACACCACCAACTTAGTAGAGAGAAGCTGTTAGTAGGATGTGGTTTTCTTTTTTTCCCACCCATAAGTATTTTATGTTAAGACCACAGTAGGTCCTTTTTTAAAGTAGCACTTTACACCCATTATCTTTTTCTAATCTTTAATTTAAAAATGTTTTCTTGAGGTGAAGGATACACAAAAGAAAAATCAATGTAATCATTTTAGGTGTCTGGTTGTGTGACATTAAGTAAATTGGCAATGTTGTGTAACCCTCACCCCTATCTATCTCCAGCAGGTTTTCATCACCCCAAATGGAAACTTGTGTCGTCAGGCAATAACTCCTCACTCCACCTCCCCAGGCCACTGGAGGGTAGCTGCACTCTGCTTCCTCTCCATGAATTTTCCTATTCAGAGTATATCCTGTAAGATAAATCAACATGTTTGTCCATGTGTGTCCGGCTTGTTTGGGGCCAGGCAGTGTTGAGCGGGCACCTGCCACCACTTCTTTCTGTGGCTGAAGGTTGTCCCATTGTGCCCAGAACCCATTCTTCAGGTGATGGACAGTTGGTTTCTTCCATCTTTTGCTGACTGTGAATAGCGCTGCTGTGAACACTGGTGCGTATGCCTGGGTCCTGCTTTCAGTTCTTTGGGGGATGCGTCTGGAAGTGGGATTGCCAGGTCACACGCTAATTCTATGTTTAACTTTTTGTGGAACTGCCAAACTGTCTTCCATGGCAACTGCACGGTTTGACATTCCCACCAGCAGTGTGCAAGGGTGCCAGTACCTGCGTATTTGCGCCAACACCTAAGTTAACAATTTTAAACAGCCATCCTAGGCGATGTGATGTGATAACTCATTGCGCTTTGATTGCATTTCCCTGATGACTAATGATATCGAGCATCCTTTTATGTCCTTATTAGCCATTCCTGTATTTTCTTTGAAATGTCTATTGACATACTTCACCTGTTTCTTAATTGGGTTGTTTTTTGTTGTTGTTGAGTTGTAGTTCTTTATAGATTCTAGGTATTAAACACCCATCTGATAGATCTGTTCTTTGTCATTGCTGTCCATGGCTTTGGCCTCATATCTGAGGGTCCATCCCCTACTCCGAGGCGCTGAGGATCCCCCTGTATTTTCTTTTAAGGGTTTTATGGTCTTAGCTCCTCTATGTGTGTTAACTCTTTTGCATATGGTGTGAGGTAGGGTCCACCTACATCTTTTGCATGTGGATTTCCAGTTGTCCCAGCACCGTTTGTTGAAGAGACTATTCTTTCCCCATTGAATGGACTTGGCGCCCTTGTTGAAAATCAACGAGCCACAGATGTGTGGTTAATCTCTGGACTCTCAAGTCTGTTGCTTTGGTCTCTGTGTCTATCCTCGCGTGAGGACCATACAGTTTTTTTTTTTTTATTAATTAAAAAAAAATGAACTAACCCAACATTTAGAAATCATTCCATTCTACGTATGCAATCAGTAATTCTTAACATCATCACATAGATAGGACCATACAGTTTTGATTACTGTAGCGTTGTAGTAATTTTTGAATCGGAAGTGTGAGACCTCCAACTTTGTTGTTTTTCAAGATCGTTTTGACTTTTCTGGGCCCCTTGCAATTCCACGTGGATTTGAGGACTAACTTTTCCATTTTTGGAAGAAATGCTGTTGGAATTTTCACAGGGATTATGTTGAACTTTGTAGGTCACCATGGGCAGTGCTGACCTCTCAACACCGTTGTCTTCTAACGCATGAACACAGCAGGTCTTGCCATTTATTTAGGTCATCTTTGATTTCTTTCAGCAACTTTGTGTAATCTTCAGTGTATGTGTCTTTCACCTCTTGGGTTACATTTATCCCTAGAAATGTTATTCTTCTAGATTATTTTGTAAATGGAGTTTTTTCTTAATTTCCATTTCAGATTGTTCATTGCTGGTGTATAGTTACACAATTGATTTTTATGTTTGATCTTGTACTCTGCAACTTTGTTATACTTGTTTATTACCTTTGACAGTTTTGTTCCTTTCTTTCCAATTTGGATGACTTTTTTTTCCCCACCCAAATTGCTGTGGCTGGAACTTCTAGTACAGTACTGAATAGCAGTGGTGAAAGGTCTTGCTTCTGATTTTGAGGGGAAAGCTTTCAACCTTTCAACATTGAGTGTAATGCTGGCTGTGGGTTTTTCATAAATAACCATTAACATTTTTAGGAAGTTTCTTTTGTTCCTAATTTTCTGAAAATTCTTAGCATGGGAGGGCATTACATTTTTTTTAAATGCTTTTTTCTATATCTATTGGATGATTATGTTTTTTCCCCTTTGTTCTGTTAATGTGGTGTGTTATATTGGTAGATTTTCTTATTGTTGAGCCACCCTTGCATTCCTGGGATAAATCCCACTTGGTTGTGGTGTATTTTTAATGTACTATTGGATTTGATTCGCTAGTACTTTGTTGAGGGTTTTTGTATGTGTATTTTTAACAGATGTTGGTTTATAACTTTTTTTTCTTGTGATGTCTTTATCTGGCTTTGGTGTCAGTTAATGCTAGCCTCATAGAATGAATTAGGAAATGTTCCCTTCTCTTCTACTTTTTAGAAGAGTTTCAGCAAGATTGGTGTTAACTCTTCTTAGAATGTTTAGTAGGATTAACCAGTGAAGCCATTTGGTCCTGGAATTTTCTTTGTTGGAAGGGCTTGGATTAATGATTCACTGTTTTCATTTATATTTAGATTTATTTCCTATGAACACCACCATTATATGCATTTTGAAATTCACACGGAGTCCTTGGTCAATATTTAGGATGATTGCGTTCCAATTTGGCCTCATTCCCTGGAGATTTAAGGTGCAGGTGGTTAAGAGTGAGCATTTATTTACTTGCTTTTCTTAGGCTTTGGCACAATTCCTGGATTTGTAAATATAAAAGCTCAGGTTTCAGTTGGCTATTCAATATGCAGGGTCTGGACTGACGTGCCCTCGGTGTAAGCCACGTTTCTGTTAAGCCTTATTGACAAGGCGCGCACCGCGCAGGCCCAGGTGCTGCTCCCCGCCACGGAGCGGGGGGGGACTGCCGGGGACCACGATGAGTGGAGCCATGCCGGCCACCGGCCTGTGACAGCACGGAGAGCAGCGGGGACCCCTGCCCCCAGCGAGAGCCCCGAAACTGTGCAGGGAGGGCTCGGGACCCTGGGCTCCAAACGCCCCAGGCCACGCAGGGAGGCGGTCATTGCCGCTCGGCTTCCCGTTGGGGTGCCCCCGAAACGGGGGTCCACGGGTGCGAGTCAAGCCCCAGGGAGCGCTTACTTCCCACGCAGGGTTCACTTCTGACCCGTCTGGTAAATTACCTGAAACGAAGAAATATAAACACGCACACACGCACACACACTCACCCCGCTCACTCTGTCCGGGCGGCCTCGCGGTCAGCAGCACCCAGAGCAGCGTGTGCAGGAGCCGCCCCTTCTCCCTTCCCCGAAGCCGGCGCTTCCTCGGGCCGTTACCGTGGAGCTGTGCTTCGCTGTTTTCTTTCAGAGCAGTTTCTTTGGGATTGGCTGGAGATGAACTCAAAGCAGACAATTTGGCACATTAGCCAGGGGTTTGTTTAGAGGCCCTATAACCTACAAAAATGTGAGAGGTCAAAGAAAATCAATGCCAGTAGAAAGCTGTGTAAAAGTACGTTCCCGGTGGACAATGTATATATGTATATATGTGTTTTTAAAACCCAATACAGTGGTCTCTGCATGAGAAAGCAATTTCTCTTCCACATCCATTACTGAATTCCAATAGCTGTTACTTGATAGACTTCCAAACTTTTGTCTCTTATAGAATTGGAAAAAATCCAAAAAAAGATCCTACAACTTTCCTTTTCATCAGTTTCCTTTCATCCTACTCTACCTCCCAGAGAATGAAAGTAGTGACTCCAAATACAGAAAATAATCTTGACGTCTGTGATCTGATCATTAGTGGTTTTCCCCTGTAATGACCATTTTGTTTGCTGAGCCGACTCGTGGGGACGCAGGCAGCGGGGCCTTGGCGCTGTGAGGTAAATGAAGTGGCATCAGACTTGTCTGTAGCACAGCCTTGGTGGGGGACCCCGTCGAGCTCTGAGTCTTGGTGATCAAGTGTGGCGCACAGAGGGGGCACAGTAAACAGCTGTGCTGGTGGCTGCGATGGGGCAGTGACTCTGAGCCCCATGTCCACTCCCACGTCTCCAACTGCACAGAGAAGCCGGCTGCCACGGCGCCACACAGCAGTGGCCCATCCCTGGCTCTCGCCGTGCCCACGGCCCTTGTGAGTCTCATGTCCTCCATGCAGTGGCAGGTGCTGGGCAGTGGCACTGACCGGGAAGAGGTGGTGAGAGGTGTGCTGTGGTGCGTGAAAGGGCTCTTCCATTTGGCTGTGGGGTGTGCCCGTGGGAGAAGGACAGTGGAGGGCTGCAAGCCCACTCAGGACCACGGCCGTGGAAGGGCCCCGCTTGCAGATCTTCTCAGACCCCAACTTCCGTGAGCCTCCCAGCACCGGGAGCAGGACACCAAAGGCCACTAACCCAGTGAGCCGGGCATGTTTCGTGATTGCATTGCTTGGAGCATTAACCGAGCTCCCCCAGCATCTGTCCCTTTTTTTTTGCCATTTTCCAATGAGGCAGCAGTCAGCTGAGCCCGGGATGTGATGTCAGAGTACAGCCCACTGCTGTGGACTCTTTCCATTGTGGGAAATCGCGGCTGCTATGACTGATTGTCTGTGACCTTTGTCCCCAGCTCCTTTGGGGGCCTCTGCTCTCCCTGCCTGGCTCCATGCTGCTGACCACTGGCCTGGACAGGTCCTCAGGGGCGCCCCACTCCGGGCGGCACCAAGGATTTCAGGTGATAGTGGCACGGGAAGCCGGCGACAGCCCGCACACCGATTCTCCCCAGATGCTGGGACCCAGCAGGGTCACCCACAGCACCACCTGCACCGGCGCCGCAGGTAGCAGAGGCCACCACGAGTGTCCGTGACCTCGCAGGGCTTCTGCAGACCAGAACCAAGACCAGCCCAGCCACCCGCCCGAGACCAGCCCCAGGGGACTCCTCACCAAGCGCCACCGTCGCGCCCCTTCCTCGCGTCCCCGCCCTGTGCGAGCCGTAGCCACTGTGCGAGCCGCGACCACTGTGCGCGCGGGGCGGGGTACCGCAGGGTGTGGCCGTGGGGATGTGCGCGCGTGGAGGCCGTCCTGCCCCCGCCCCGCCTGCACCCCGCAAGGGAGGAGGGAGGCGGTGGGCGCGTGCGTGGGGCATCCGCCGTCGGGGGTGGGGGTAGGGGTGGGGGGCGGGCACCCTGCCTTGATCTTCGTACTTCTTTCCTGTTGACATTTCCTGTCTCTTCCTGAGTCAGTTCAGGATTTGTGTGTTTTTAGCAATTTGTCCATTTCATCCAGATTATCCAATTTGTCGGCAGAAATTGTTCCTGGTATTCACTTGCAGCCCTTTTCGTCTCTGTGTAAGATCTGTAGGAATTTCCCCACTCTTATGCCTCGTTTTAGTTATTTCTGTCCTCTCTCATTTTTCTTTGTCAGTCAAGATAAAGGTTAATAAAGTTTACTGTTCTTTTCAAAGAAGCAACTTTTGGTTTCATAGATTCTTTCTATTGTTTTTCTATTCTCTATATCATTCATCTTTGCTCTAATCTCTATTTCCTTCCTTCTGCTCACTTTGGGTTTAATTTGACCTTCTTTTTTCTAGTTCCTCCAACTGGAAGATTAGGTTACTGATTTGAGATCTTCTCTTTTGGTGTAAATATTTACAGCTATAAATTTCCTGTAAGTTTCGGTATGTTGTATTTTCATTTTTGGTCATCTCCAAGAATTTTCCAATTTCCCATTTGAATTCTTTTTTGACACTGTGTTAGGTTGTAAACTGCTGGATTACAATATACCAGAAATGGCTTTTTTAGTAGGAATTTAATAAGTTACAAGTTGGCAGTACTAATCCTAAAAAATGTCCAAACTAAGGCATCCAGGGACAGATACCTTTTACTCAAGAAAGGCCAATGGGTCAGGAACCTCTCTGTCATCTGGGAAGGCACAGGGCTGGCATCTGCTGGTCCCTTGCTCCTGGGCTCCATTGCCTTCAGCCTCTGTGCCTGTGGGGGTTCCTCACTTTGCTTCTCCAGGACTGGCTCTCATCTCCTGGCTTCCCTTGGCTCTCTCCAGGTTCTGGCTTGCTTAACATCTCATGGCGATGTCTGCTGGGCTCCAAGCATCTCCAAACCTCTGTGTCTCTGCTCTCCAAGTGTCGGTATCTGTGTCAGCTCTGCTCTGACATTTCTGTAGGCTGTGTAATTTCTCCAAAATGTTCCCACTTTTAAAAGATTCCAGTAAACTAATTCAGACCCCCCTGGAATGGGTGGAGGCACATCTCCATCTAGTAAGGTCACATCCACAATTGGGCATGCCCCATCCATGGAGATAATCTAATCAAACGTTTCTTCCCTATAGTGTTGAATTAGGATTAAAAGAAATGACTGCCTCCACAAAATTGAATCAGGATTAAAAGATGTTTTGTATGGAGTATATAATATTTTCAAACCAGCACAGATCCCTTGATTGCTTAAGAGTGTATTGCTTAATTTCCACATATTTGTGGGCTTGACCATTTCCTTCTGTGAATATTTCTGGCTTCATGCCATTGTGTTTGGAGAAAATGCTTCATGTGATTTCAGAATTTCTAAACGTACTGAGACTTGTGACCTAACAGACGGTCTTTCCTGGGGAGTGATCATTGTGCACTTGAGAAGAATGTATATTCTGCTATTTTTTGGGTGGAGTATCTATAAAATTTTTTAGGTGTAGTTAGTTTATAGTATTGTTTAAGTCCTTATTTCCTTATTGATCTTCTGTCTAGATCTTCTATTATTGAAAATGGTGTTGAAGTCTCCAACTATTATTGTAGAATTGTCTGTTTCTCCCTTTCATTCTGTCAATATTTGCTTCACATATTTTGGGGTTCTGTTGTTAGGCGCAGTGTTTATAATTGTTATATCTTCTTGATGGATTGATCCTTTTATCAGTATATAATGTGCTTCATTGTCTCTTGATATGGTTTCTGCCCCAAAGCCTATTTTTGTCTATTAGTATAACCATCCCACATCTATTTTGATCTTTATATGCATAGAATGTTTTTTTCATCTTTTCACTTTCAACCTACTTGTGTCTTTAGATTTAAAGTGAGTGTCTTGTAAACAGCGTTTTGTTGGATCATGCTTTTAAAAATCTATCCTGCCACCCTTTGCCTTTTAATTAGAGAATTTAATCCATTTAAACTTAAAGTAATTACAGATAAGGCAGAATGTGCTTAAGCCATTTGCCTCTTATTTTCTGTATGTGATAACTTTTTGTCTCTTATTTCCTCCATTAATGCCTTTTTATGTGTTTAGTTGATCTTTTGTAGTAAATCATTTTTATTCCCTTCGCATTTCTCCTTCTGTGTATGTTTTTGGATTATTTTCTTTTTGTTACCATGGGAATTATATTTAACATCCTAAACCTATAACAATCTGGTTTGAATGAATGCTAACTTAAGGTCAATTGTGACACAGTCTCTGCCCCTGTACCCTTATATGCCCCCTTTATATTGTTCTTGTCACAAATTCAATCTTTATGCATTGTGTGCCCAGTCACTCAGATTTGTTTTTATTAATGCATTTGGATTTTAGATCAAGTAAGAAGTCGAAGTGGAATTACAAACCATGAATGCAATAATACTGGCATTTATACTTACCCATGGATGTTTATTTCTTCATATGACTTAAAGTTATGTCTAGTTTCCTTTCCTTTTAACCTCAAGGACTACCTTTAGCATTTCTTGTAGGAAAGGTCTAGTGCTAACAAATTCCCTCACCTTTTTTTTTTCTTTGACCTTTATTTCCCCTTCAATTTAAAGACAGTTTTCCAGATGTTTACTTCTTTGTTGACAGTTTTTTTTTCTCTCAGTACTTTAAGTATGTCCTCCCACTGCCTTTAGACCTCCGTGGCTTCTGATGAGAAATTGTTTAATCTTATCGAGGATCTGCTTTATATGACGAGTCCTCTGTCTCTTGCTGCTTTTAGGATTCTTTGTCACTCAACGTTTTGAGTAAAATGTGTGTTGATATGGATCTTTGTGTTTCCCCTGTTTGGAGTGGTTGAGTTCTTGGATGTGTACATTCATGTCATTCGTCAAGTTTAGTAAGTTATTGGCTCTATTTCTTCAAATATTCTTTCTGCCCTTTTCTCTTTCCGGGGTTCCCATGACGTATCTATTGGCTTCATAGTGTCCTACAGGTTCCTTAGGCTATGCTCACTTTTCTTTTTTTTTTTTTTATTTTAATATTTTTATTTACGAAAACAAACAATACACTTAGAACCATCAAAAATGGATCTCTTAGTTAGCTTAACCATAGGCATAATTAAATAAAGTATACAGATAATCATTGTAAAACCTGTGCTGTGCAGGAAGTTCATAAACCAGTTTAAAATTAAGGCAACAAGGAAAAAAATCTACACATTCAGACAGTGAAGTTCTTAAATTCTTAATAGTAAACACTAACTTAAATACCATTTGATCAGCTGTCAAAACTGTGAATGTTCTCAAAATATCAAGTAGAGAGTTATTACAAATATCTACATTGCTATATAGTCTTGACCTATGTTACTAAACATTTTTCCTGATTTCAGGAAAATATGGATACAAAATATTTTTACAATTAACATATGAAAATCTTAACCACCTAAAATGGATATCTTAGTTAGCTTATCCATAGGCGTACTTAAATAAAACATTTAAGTAATCATTGTAAAGCCTGTTTGTACAATATGTTTCATAGCCGTTTTAAAATTAAAGCAAGGAAAGAAAAAAAATCTATAGATACAGATATCAAAGTTTCTTAGAGTCTAAATATTAAACACTATCTTAAATACCATTTGATTAACTGTCAAAACTGTGTGCATTCTCAAAATATCAGGTAAAAAGTTATTTTTACATTAACTTTGGTATAATAGTAATTTATGTGACTAAACATTTTCAAATTTTTTATTTCAGGAATTTATTTTATAAAATATTACAAGAACTGCCTATAGTTGTTTTTTGTTGTTTTTACCTTTTTTTGGTAAAATACAACATATATATATATATATATATATATATATATATACACACACACACAAAGAAAAGAGAGAAAAAGCAATACTTTTCAAAGCACGCTTCAACATGCAGCTACAGGACAGGTCCCAGAGTTTGTCATGGGCTGCCATGCCCTCATCTCAGATTTTTCCTTCTAACTGCTCCAAAACACTGGAGGCTTTACCAGAGTCATAATAATGGAATCAGACAGTATGTGTCCTTTTGTGTCTGGCTTGTTTCACTCAGTGTTATGTCCTCAAGGCTCATCCACGTTGTCCTATGTTTCAGGACATCATTTTGACTAAATGTTGCATAATATTCCATCGTAAGTATACCACATTTTGTTAATCCACTCGTCTGTTGATGGTCACCTGGATTGTTTCCTTTTCTTGGCAATTGTGAATAATGCTACTATGAACATTAGTGTGCAAATGTCTGTTCATGTCACTGCCCCCAGCTGTTCTGGGTACATACCGAGTATTAGTATTGCTGGGTCATAACTCAACGTTTAGGTTTCTGATGAATTGGCAAACTGACTTCCACAGAGGCTGATCCATTTTATATTCCCACCAGCAGTGAATCAGTGTTCCGATTTGTCCACATTTATAATTTCCTGGTTTTTTTTTAATAGCAGCCATTCTTACAGGTGGGAGGTGATATCTCATTGTCATCTTAGTTTACATTTCCTTTATAGCCAATGAAAATGAGAAACCCTTCATATGCTTTTTAGCCATCTGTATTTGCTCTTCAGAAAAGTACCTATTCATTTCCTCTGCCCATTTTATAATTGGGTGGTTTGCTCTTTTGTTGTTGAGCTGTACAATTTCGTTATGTACACAGGATGTTCAAGCCTTTATCCGATATGTGGTTCCCACATTTTGTTCCCATTGAGTTGGCTGCTCCTCACCTTTTTACAAAGTCCTTTGAGGCACAGAAGCTCTTAATCTTAAGGAGTTCCCATTTGTCTATTTTTTCTTTCACAGCTTGTGCTTTGGTTGTAAAGGTTAAGAAGCTACCTCCTATTACTAAATCGTGAAGATGTTTCCCTACATTTTTTTCTAGAAGTTTTATGGTACAGGATCTTACATTTAGGTCTTTGATCCATTTTGAATTAATTTTTGCATAGTGTATACGGTAGGGTTCTCTTTCATTCTTTTAGTGATTGAAATCCAGTTCTCTCATGCCCATGTATTGAAAAGACTATTCTGTCCCAGTTCAGTGGCTGTGGGGGCCTTATCGAAGATCAAATGTCCATAAATTTGGTGGTCAATGTCTGCACTCTTGATTCTATTCCACTGGGAAGTCCTGTCTCTGTGCCATTATCATGTTGTTTTGACCACTGTAGCTTTATAGTAAGCTTTAAAGTCAGGAAGTGATAGTCCTCCCACTTTACTCTTCTTTTTAAGGATATTTTTAGCTATTCAGGGTCTCTTTCCCTTCATATAAATTTGAAAACAGCTTTTTCAAGGCCTCAAATTAGGTTGTTGGGATTTTTATTGGTATCTCATTGAATCTGTAGATCAGTTTGTGCAGAATTGACATCTTGACAATATTCAACCTTCCTACCCACGAGCATGGAATATCTTTCCATCTATTTACGTCATTTTTTATTTCTTTTAGCATGTCTTGTAATTTTTTGTGCATACATTCTTGACATCCCTGGGTAGGCATGTTCCTAGATACTTCTGATACTTCTGGTCACTATTCTGAATGGATTTTTTTCCTTAGTTGTCACCTCAGATAGGTCATTGCTTGTGTATGGAAACATTACTGATTTTTGTACATAAATCTTGTATCCTGCCACTTTGCTGTATTTGTTTATTAGTTCAAGTAGTTTTGTAGCTTTCTCAGGGTTTTCTAAGTACAGGATCATGTCATCTGCAAATAATGAAAGTTTACTTCTTCCTTCCCTATTTGGATACCTTTTATTTCTTTGTCCTGTCTAATTGCTTTAGCTAGTATTTCTAATACAATTTTGAGTAATAATGGTGACAATGGACATATGTGGTAGTTAGGTTCAGGTGTCAGCTTGGCCAGGTGAAGGTGCCTAGTTCTGTTGCTGTGGACATGAGCCAATGGTACGTGAACCTCATCTGTCGCTGATTACATCTGCAGTCGGCTAGGAGGCGTGCCTGCTGCAATGAATGATGTTTGATTTAATTGGCTGTGCTTAAATGAGAGAGCTCAGCATAGCACAGCCCAAGCAGCTCAGCATACCTCATTTGAGCACAAGCAGCTCAGCCCAGGCCTTTGGAGATGCAGAAAGGAATCACCCCGGGGAAAGTTGTTGGAACCCAGTGATCTGGAGAGAAGGCCAGCAGAGATTGCCCTGTGCTTTTCCCGCATAAGAAAGAACTTCAGTTGAAAGTTAGCTGCCTTTCCTCTGAAGAACTATACATTTTTAACTAAATAAATCCCCTTTTATTAAAAGCCAATCCATTTCTGGTGTGTTGTATTCTGGCAGCTTTGGCAGACTAAAACAGCATCCTTGTCTCAGCCCTAATCTCAAGGGGAATGCTTTCAATTTTTCACTATTAAGTATGACGCAATGGGTTTTTCATATATGCCCTTTATGATACTGAAGAAGTTTCCTTTGATTCCTAATTTTTGAAGTGTTCTTATCAGGAAAGAATGCTGGATTTTGTTGAATGCTTTTTCAGCATTAATTATATGGTCATGTGATTTTTCCTTTTGATTTGTTAATGTGCTGTATTATGTTCATTAATTTTCTAATGTTGAACCACCCTTGCATTTCTGGTATGAATTCCACTTGGTCATGAGGTAGAATTCTTTTAATGTGGTGTTGGATTCGATTTGCTAGCATTTTGTTAAGGATTTTTGCAACTACATTCATTAGAGAGATTGGTCTATAGTTCTCATTTCTTCTGTCATCTTTATCTGATTTGGCTATTAAATTGATGTTAGCTTCATAAAGTGAGTTAGGTAGTGCTCCTTTTCCCTCAATTTCTTGGAAGAGTTTGAGCAGGATTTGTGTTAATTCTTTTTGGAATGTTTGATAAAATTCCCCTGTGAAACCATTTGTTCCTGGGTATTTTTTTTGTGGAAAGATTTTTGATGACTGATGGACTCTGTTTATTTGTAATTGGTTTGCTGAGCTCTCCTATTTCTTCTTGATTCAGTGTAGGTAATTCATGTATGTCTAGGAATTTGTCCATTTCATCTAGGTTGTCTAGTTTGTTGGCATATAGTTGTTCATAAGATTCTCTAAGGATTTTAAAAATTTCTTCATGATCTGCAGAAACTAGTTCCATCCCCCATCCCATATTATCGACAGCCCCTCCCAACATGAAAAAGTTAGAATGGGCATAGCCTAAATACCCCTAAAGAGTGGGAGAAAGATCAAAGGTTATGGTGGAGCTATACAGAGAAGGTCGGGTTTAACAAATGAGTATGACTGCTGAATCATTATATTGATATTTCTTTTAGCCTCCAGTACCTTAGAGCAGCTAGAACTAAAAACGCAAAATTGTGGAATTGTAACCCATACTAAACTTTGAAATCTGTTCTACAACTAATTGTTGTGATGTACTTTGAAATTTATTGCTTTTATGTTATTTAAAGAGAAAGAGGAGTTATATGAAATATATGTTATTTAAAGAGAAATATGTTATTTAAAGAGAAAGAGGAGTTATAACAGAGAAGATAGGATTTAGCAAATGAGTATGATGCTGAATCATTCTATTGAGATTTCTGTTGGTCTCCAGTGTCTTGGAGCAGCTATGAGAAAAAACTAAAAATTGTGGAACTGTAGCCCAAACCAAACTTTAAGATCTGTTCTATAACTACTTGTTAAAATCTACTTGGAAATGTATTGCTTTTTTTGTATATATGTTATATTTCACACAGAAAAGTTTTTTTTCATGATCTGTGGTAACAATGCCCCCCTCTCATTTCTGATTTTGTTGATTTGCATCCTTTCTTCTTTGTTTCTTTGTTTTGCTCATTCTTGTTTTTTAATATAGGCATTAAATTTCTCTCTGAGCACTGCCTTTGTCACGTCCCGTACGTTCTGATATGTTGTATTCTCACTATCATTCATCTTCAGATATTTGCTGATTTCTGTAGCAATTTCTCCCTTGACCCACTTCTTTGGTGATTATTAATTTCCAACTTTATTCCATTGTGGTCAGAGCAAGTACTTTGAATAATTTCAGCCTTGTTAAATTTATAGACACTCAGTTTTGTCCTGGTATAGGATCTATCCTGGAGAATGTTCCGTGTGCCCTGGAGAAGAATCTGTATCCTGGTGTTTGGGATGTAATGATCTACATATGTCTATTAGATCTAATTCATGTATGCTACTGTTTAGTCTCTCTATTTCCTTGTTGATCCTGCGTGTGGTTGTTTTATCTGTTGTGGAGAGTGGGATACTGAAGTCTCCCACTGTTACTGTTGATACGTCTGTAGCTCCTTTCAGTTTTTCTAATATGTGCCCGTGTACTTTGTTGGTCCTTGATTGGGAGCATATACACTTACAATTGTGATTTCTTCCTGGTGAATTGTCCCTTTTATTAATAAGCAGTTTCTTTCTTTGTCTTTTATGATGTCTTTATATTTAAAGTCTATTTTATCTGATATTAGTATAGGTACTCCTGCTTTCTTTTGGTTGTAGCTTGCATAGAAGATCTTTTCCCATCCTTCCACTTTCAATGTAAGTATGTCTTTGAGTCTAAGATGCATCTCTTGTAAACAGCATATAGATGGATTATGTTTTTTGATCCATCCTGCCAGTCTGTATCTTTTAATTGGTGAGTTTAGTCCATTAACATTCAAATTAATTATTGTAAAAGCATTTTTTTTACTCTACCATCTTGTCCTTAATTTTTATTTGTTAGATCTGTATATTATTTTCTTTCTCTCTCTCTTTTCCTTTACATTTTGTTCATATTCTTCAATTCTGTGCCCTCCTCCAGACCTCCCTCTCCTCTCTTTTTCTATCAGCTGACAGGGCTGCGTTTAGTTTTTCTTGTAGGGCTGCTCTCTGGTTGACTAGTTCTCTCAATCTTTTTTTGTCTTTGAGGATTTTAATCTCTCCCTCAATTTTGAAGGATAACTTGGCTGGATAAGGAATTTGTGGTTGAAAGCCTTTCTCATTCAGGATCTTAAAAATATCATACCAGCACCTTCTTGCTTCCATGGTGCCTGTCGAGTAGTCTAAAGTCAGTCTTATGTGCTTTCCCCTTGTATGTAATAGATTGCTTTGCTCATGCTGCTTTTATGACTTTCTGTTTCTCTTCAACACTGGACAGTCTGATTAGTATGTGCCTCGGAGTGGGCCAGTTCAGATTTATTCTACTTGGAGTTTGCTGGGTCTTTCTGGCTTGCATATCCATATCTTTTATAAGGGTTGGAAGTTTTCTCGGATTATATCTTCAACTAACTTTCCCAACCGTTTACTCTTCTCTTCTCCTTCTGGGACACCAGTGATTCATATATTTTATTTTATTAAAATACCAAAAAACACATAACAAATGCAAACATTAGTATTTTGATCATTCCATTCTACACATATAATCAGTAATTCACAATATCATCACATAGTTGCATACTCATCATCATGATCATTTCTTGGAACATTTGCATCTATTCAGAAAAAGAAATAAAACGAAAACAGAAAAAAAAATGTATACATACCATACCCTTTATCCTTCCCTTTCATTGACTACTAGCATTTCAAACTAAATTTATTTTAACATTTGTTCCCGCTATTATTTATTTTTATTCCATATGTTCTACTCATCTGTTGACAAGGTAGATAAAAGGAGCATAAGACACAAGGTTTTCACAATCACACAGTCACATTGTGAAAGCTATATCATTATTCAGTCATCCTCAAGAGACATGGCTACTGGAACACAGCTCTACATTTTCAGGCAGTTCCCTCCAGCCTCTCCATTACATCTTGAATAAAAAGGTGATATCTACTTAATGCGTAAGAATAACCTCCAGGATAACCTCTTGACTCTGCTTGGAATCTCTCAACCATTGACACTTTGTCTCATTTCACTCTTCCCCCTTTTGGTCAAGAAGGTTTTCTCAGTCCCTTGATGCTGAGTCTCAGCTCATTCTAGGGTTTTTCTCAATCCCTTGATGCTGAGTCTCAGCTCATTCCAGGATTTCTGTCCCATGTTGCCAGGAAGGTCCACACCCCTGGGAGTCATGTCCCACGCAGACAGGGGGAAGGTGGTGAGTTTGCTCGTTGTGTTGGCTGGAGAGAGAGGCCACATCTGAGCAACAAAAGAGGTTCTCTTGGGGGTGACTCTTAGGCCTAATTTTAAGTATGCTTGACCTATCCTTTGTGGGGTTAAGTTTCCTATGAAGAAATCCCAAGACTGGGGGCTCAGCCTATAGCTTTGGTTGTCCACACTGCTTGTGAGAATTTCAAGAATTCAACTTGAGGAAGTTGAATTTTCCCCTGTTCTCATCATTCCCCGTGATTCTTATATTTGTGCACCTCTTCTTGCCCATCATTTCTCTAAGATCCAGTTGCATTTTTTTCTATCTTTCTTGCCATTTGTTCTTTTGTTCACTGTAGTTCAATTGTTGCATCTTCTACCTCAGTTATTCCTCCTTCTGCTTCTTTGAATCTGCTATAATGTGTATTTTTAACTTGGTCTACTGTATCTTTCATTTCTGTGAAATCTGCCATTTTTCTATTTTGCCTCCTGAATTCTTCTTTGTGCTCTTCTAGTGTCTTCCTGCTATCCTTTATTTCTTTATAAATATCCTTGAAAATGTTGTTCCATATTCTCTATCCCCTTTGGAGTTTTGATTTGGTCATTGGGCGGGGGAATTTCTACATGGATCTACCTGTGTTTTCTGATTTTCTGTTGTGTTCAGGGCATTTGATTATCTTGATATGGTTATTTTGTAAGTTGGTTTCCTTCACTCTTCTAAAGTTTTGTATTTACTTGTTTTTTGATGAATGTTCCCTGTTGCTCTTTGTCAGTTATTCTCCACCAAATCAAACTGCAAATCTCATGTAGGGGATGCAGTCCAACTTAAAAGGGTCTATTAGAAGTTAGGCTGGGGTGCACGGGTGCTCCAGTGTCTGAATGGCTGCCCACCACATGGGAGACCCAGGCCCAACTCCCAACCTATGCACACACATGAAAAGAAATAACAGATAATAATAATAAAGTAAAAAAATACATGAAACGCAAAAACAAGGACAACAGCAAAATAACCTCAACTCTAGTAGGCCCCAGAATCAAAAGGATACATCCCAGGATATCCTGGGAGTGAAGCCTAGCTGGTGCCCACCAAAGGGATAGAAAATTTAAGAGAAAAAACAATAAAAATAAAGGAAATGGAATAATAAAAAATATATTAAATAAAAAATACAAATATATAAAAATCTATAAAAATAAAATAATGAAACGAACAATTATATTACTAAGAAAATGTATAGAAAGAATATATTTTAAAAAGGGAGGAAGAAAAAATAAATAAAAATAAAGGCCTAACAAGACATGGAGTTAGCTTGCCTGCACTTACCCGTCCCTTCCAACAGGTGGCGGCAACGAGGCGCCTCACTCAGGCTCCCTCTGCCCCCTGGTGCGGCCGAACTGCACTTACTGCATCAGGCCAGCAGGTGGAGCTAGCGTCTCCTCCTCCTTCATCCCTCCCCTCCTGGCTGAGGCACTGGAGGAGGGGGCTGCTCCAGGCCGGGCTGCCCTTGGACGGTCTTTGCAGGGGCTTTGCAAAGCCCATCAGCTGACCCGCAGCACTGGGGGGTCTGCCAGACACTGTACCTGCTGGCCAGCTATTCCTGCACTGGTGCCCCACCCTGCCCCCACCCCACCCCCACAGCCCAGGTGTGGTCAGGAGTGCAGGCAGTTGTGCCACTGGAGCCAAGGGGGCTCAGCTCCCTCCTGTTGCACCTCCCCGGTGCCCCACAGGCCACCTAGTGGGGATCCTGGTCCCCGAACCTCTGGCTCTCCCAACCCAATTCCCCTCCTGCTCTCCTCCCCCAGCTGCCTAAGAACCCTCCTTTACTCACAACCCCTGGACCGCAGTCCTGGGCATTCTCTCCCCGTCCCCTGTCCTGTTTCCCCGGGCAGGAGTGAACTCGCTCCGCGCCTCCATCTCCCCGGACCTCTCTGTCCACTTTCCTACATTCTTTTTCCTCCTCAGGCTGGTAGTTCAGTTGTCCTGTCTTCACATTTGCTGGTTCAGCCAGTTCAAGTCTGATGCTGAACCCCTCCAAGCAATTTTTTATTTCATGTATTGTAATTTTCAGTTACGAAATTTGTTCAGTTATTTATTTTTAATTCTATATTTTTAATGAAATTCTCTTTTTGTTCGTGTATCTATTTCCTGATTTCCTTTAGTTCATCATCCGTGTTTTCATTTAGCTCATTGAGCATATTTCGGACAGTTTTCTCAGTGTCTTTGATTAGTAATTTTAATCTGGGCTTCCTCAGGGACGTTTTCTGTTGCTTGTTTGTTCCTTTGGACCATCTTTTTCTGTTTCTCTGGATGCCTTGGGATTTTCTGCTGAAATATGGACATTTAAATATCTTAAAGTGTTAACTCAGGCGATCAGACTCTCCCTTTCCCGGGAGTACGCCTCCCCCTCCCATCACCATTGTAGGCTGCATTGGTCTATTTCTTTAGTGATTTTTTTTCAAGCAATTTTTGCAAGATTCCTTGTCATAAGAGATCACTGAAGTCTCTGTTCCTTTAGCTTGTATTCAACTAGTATTTTAACAGAAAATTCCTTTAATGCCAGGAGCTCGGGAAAGAACCAGAAAGAAGCAGCAAAACCTCTTCCAGTCTTTGGAGATCGGCCCCCTGAGCCTGTCCTTCATCACTTTGCCCCCCATGCCCAGCCTGTCGGTCAGTCCAGGCAAACCTTCAGGGTCTTCTCAGGTCCCCCCTGAGTACATGTCCTGTGCTGGCCTTGCACGTGGCTTTCAGAATTCCCTGGTATGCACAGATGCTCCTGGGTGTCCTCATTTCCCCAGGAAATGCCTCCTCCTCCCAGGAGCCCTGTTGATGCCTCTCCCTGGCTGGCTGTGGTTTGATTGTCCCTTATGGTGTTTCCACGGCTCCGCCTGTGTTTCTTGACCCGACCGAGCTCAGAGGTCGAGAAGCAGACACCAGCCCCTTGCCAGGCCCCGGGTGGCCCCAGGTGGTGGAGCAGACAGAGACACACCATGCTGGCTCCTAAGGTGCATTGAGCCCTCCCTGACTGGGGACCTATGGGGCATCACGGGCTGCCGGCCCACCGATGTGACCGGGGCGGGGGCAGGCACTTTCCTACCACATTCTGTGGCCTTCTCCATTCAGCGCTCACTTGGTCGCTGTGTCTTTGGTTCTGGAATTTTGTTTGTTGCTCGTGATTCCTGGGTGGGGTGGGGTGGGAGGGGTGCGATTGGCACTTCCTCTTTCACCCACGGTGCCCCTCCTGTCTCTGCACTGTTCTTTTTGGTCCCGAGGGGACATGTGACCGCAGCAGCCTCGGCCTTGAGGCTGAGAAGGCCCCTGGGATCCTTCTAACTGCAGCTGCTCCTCTTTCCTCTCCTTTGTGTGCGTCTAGAGCGAAGTCCTAGAAGAGAGGGAAGGAGAACGTCTTAAGGATCCTGTGAGAGGAACTCCGGCCGTGCTCGCGGCTCCCACAGAACAGCTCAGACGTGGCCTGGGCTGGTCCCGCCCAGGGGATCGGACGTGCCCCCGACAGGGTGCTGGTCCTGACCTCCAGTCATTTTTATCCCCAGGGTCAAAAAATGATCCCAGCCTTGCCACTCTCAGGAATTCGTGCTGCGGGTGTAGGCGCGCGCGTGCGGGGCCAGGCGGCGTCGCTGTGACGGGGGCAGCAGGCGCTGTTGGAGCTGCCGGGGTGGGTGGGGCGCGCGCCTCTGCTGTCGCCGCTCCTGCACACGCACCCACGCCCACGCGCGTCCCGGCAGACACGCGTGCGAACAGCGAGGGCCGCTCCTCTGGAAAATGAAGCTGGTGCAGGTGCAGAAAGAGGGCTCGAGTGTTGTTTAGCCTTTTCTGGACATGTGAATTGTTCTTTTTTACCATCATGTATTATTTTATGATCTGCAATATGGCCGGGATCTCGTTTCCGGCGATCGGAAGATTCTGGAATCCTGGCCACCGGAGCGTGGCCCGGGCTCTGGGAGGTGGAGGCCCTGAGGGTCGCGCCCACCAAGGCGGGGACAGAACGCGGCACCCGCCGGGGGTGCGGTTTCCGCCCTTTCCTCCCCAGTGTTTGGGCTTGCTCGGGGGCACCCCGTTCCGGGGCAGCGGGGGGCAGGGTGGTTGGACGCGGCGGGCGCCGGCCTGAGTGCTGTCTGCCCCCACCCCCCGCCCTGCCCTCTCACCGTCGGCCTCGCCCTGCCCAGGAGGTGGAGTGGCTCCGTGCGCGGCTGCAGGAGCAGGAGCAGCGGGAGCGCGAGCGGGAGCTGGAGCTCGCCGGGGACCAGGAGGTGGCCGCCCTGCGCCGGAGCGTCGCAGAGAAGGAGCGCGCCCGGGCCGCTGGCGCTGCGCTGTACCGCTCGCTGGCGGAGGAGACCCAGCGGCTGCGGAGGACCCTGGCGGCCACGGCCCGCATGTGCCAGCACCTGGCGCAGCGCCTGGAGGCGCGGGGCGGCACGGCCAGGGACCCGCAGGCCCAGGTAGGCGAGCGCGCCCCAGACGCGTCCGAGGCTGGGTTACCGGGGCCGGACACCTGGGAGACGCTCCGCCCCTGGGGAGACGCCCCGCCCCTGGGAGAGGTCCCGCCCCCTGGGGCTCTGACTGCGGCTTCCAGCGAGAATTGAGGGTACTGCTTCGGGCGACGCTGCCCGGTAGGTGCTGGCAAAGGCCAAGTTGGGCAGAAGAGGAAACTGAGGCAGAGTGAGATGGCCCCGCCCGGAGGGCAGCACCCCCAAATGCGGTTGTCTGCGAGGCCAGGCCAAGGGGGCCGCCTGCTGGCCCCGAGCTTCGGGAGCCGGAGGGTCTGGAGCCCCTGGACGGGGCTTTGGGTCCTCCCTCGTCGGCGCTGGGTGCCCGTCAGGACGTGGGGGGTCGTGGGGTGGGGTGGGGGGGAGCCTGGGGGCTGGGGGCCGGCGGACAGAGCGCTCTGGCTCTGGGGTTCGGCATCAGGAGTCGCCCAAGGTCCACTCTCGGGCGGGGCGTGGGGCCGCTGCGCGTGTCGAGCTGGTGGCTGCGGACCCTGCCAGGGGACAGGGAGCCGGCCGGGCCGCCCCCACCGCCTGCCCCGCACGAGCCCCGCGGCGCCTTCCGGGCCGGACTCGGCTCCTTCCCGGGGTTCCTCGGCCAGCACCCGGTGACCCGAGAGCCGCCCAGGCTCCGTCTGGAAACTTGAGGAACACGAGTTGTGTTACGGAAACCAAATCGAGCAAAGCGGCCGGGAAGGACTGGGGTTCTTGTTCCGCTGAGCCCTTGTCACTTCCTTTGGGGGCTCAAGAGCGGCTGTGCTGGGGGGCAGCCTGGGACAGCGGAGGTGCCGCGCGTGCCGCCTCCTCAGAGCCTCCCGCCCTGGAGCAGCCACATTTGGGATGTCTGAGGCCCAGCGCCGCAGCCGGCAGGAAAGACCGGGCGGGGGCGGAGGTCCCGGGAGGCGGCGGACCCCCTGCGGGGCAGCGACCGGGTCTCCGTTGTCTCGCGGTGGCGCGGGGTGGGTGGCGGCTGTGCCACCCCCGCGTCCTGCGGGGCCTGGGCGCCCTGAGCGCGGCTCCTGTGTGTCCCCAGGGCGCAGCGGGGTCGGCGGCCCTGGAGGAGCTCCGGGAGGAGAACCGCGTGCTGAGGCGGGAGGTGCAGCGCGTGAGTGCCGAGGCCGCGGGGGGTGGGGGGCGCGGCGGCGGGTGGGGGGTGGGGCGAAGCCTGCATTTCCGAGCGTGCGCTTGGGTGGCGTTAGGTGCCCTGACGGTGTTATGTAGCCGTCACCGCTGGTTCCACAAGTGTCCCTGTCCCCACCGGCAGCCACGCACCCACTGCCCCGCAGCCAGGCACCCTCTCTCCTGCCTCCTGGTAGGATCCGTTATGGCAGGTCCCTCAGGCGGGGCCCAGCAGCTGTCCCGTTGGGTGGGCTCACCTCACCCAGTCGCTGGCCTCCAGGGGGCCCCGTTGGCGCCCGGGCCGGCTCAGCACATCTCACCTGGACCCGCTCACATGGGCCCGGCGCGCTTCTGGCCGCGGGACCCCGCCTTCAGCTTCTAGGGCGTCCCCAGGGCTCTACGCCTCGCGACCCGAAGGGAGCCAGGGCGCTCCCGGCTTTCACCCGCCCCGAGTGCCCCACGAGCCCGCGGCGCTGTCCAGGAAGCATCGCCTTCTAAGGGGAGCTCGCTAAGCCCGCCCTGCGCACCTGAGATCGGCTGGGCCCCGGCCCTCTGCTCAGGGCAGGCCCACCCGCCCGTGGGCCTCTGAGCTCAGCGGCGCATCCCTGCGCAGGTGGAGGACCTCAACGCCAGGTGGCAGCGCTACGACGCCAGCAGGGAAGAGTACGTGAGGGGGTTGCACGCTCAGCTCGGGGAGCTGCAGGGGCTCCCTGGGCCCGACGGGCACTCCGCCCCCGAACTCTTGAGGAAGGAGATTTTCCGGCTCAACCGGCAGCTGGAAGAGAAGGTGAACCACTGCGCGGACGCCGAGCGGGAGCTGGCGGCTGCGCGGCAGGCGCGGGACACGGCACTGGAGCGCGTGCAGACGCTGGAGCAGCAGGTGGGCGCCTGGGTGGCGGGACGTTGGGGGCCCCAGGGGGCGGGTGCCAGGGCGCAGGTGGGCGCTGGGTGCGGGAGTGCAGGTGGGCGCCCACGGGTCGGGGGCTGGGGTGCAGGTGGGCGCAGGTGGGCGCCCAGGGGGACGGTGGGGGTGGGTGAGGGCTGCAGTGCCAACGGCGACGGGTCCCTCTCAGATCCTCACTTACAGGGATGACTTGCTGTCGGAGCGGGCCGACCGGGAACGCGCTCAGAGCCGGGTCCAGGAGCTGCAGGAGGAGGTGGCTTCCGTGCAGCAGTGGGCGTCCAGGAGGCAGGTGGGCGCCTGTGGCCGCAGAGCCTCCCCCCTGGGGCGGTGCGATTGATTCCGGGCCTTTCTGAGTCTTCAGGTGCCGCTTCACTGCGGTGACAGTGCCGTGAGGGCCTCCACCCTCGCGCAGGGCCTTGTTCACGCACTTGGGGTGACTGCAGGGACCTCCTGGTCATCTGCTGTCCCCTTGTGGGAGGTGTGGTCAGAGGGGCCGGCCCGGAGTCGTCCTTGCCCCTGGGCCACCACCTGCCTGGGAGGTGGGTCTGACCACGGGGCCATGCCGATGTGGACACTGCGGCCTGGCTGCTGGAGAAGGGCATGGCCGGGGCCTCGAGGGTGGCCTGTCAGAGCTGCCAGGAGCCCCAGCGCCCCGGGGCCTGTGCGTTGCGTGCTGGTCCCTTTCCCCTGGGTGGCCTCGGGTGCCCAGCAGAAATCCCAGGAGACTTTTGTTCCTTTTCCACTCAGCGAGGGCCTGCACACTGGGGCTGGGAGAGCCTGGACACCTGATTCTGCCTCCCTGTCGGACTGGCATGGTGGGTGCCAGGCTGGGCACTCACTGGGCAAGCCAGCGTCTGAGCTGCCTGCAGGCTGGGGTGGCACCCAGCCCCTCCCCAGGGCACCCTGGGCCAAGCATGTCCCAGGAGGGGCCAGGACAGGCAACTGGTTCTGCTTGTGGATGCGGGGTGGGGGCCCGTGGGGTCCTGTGTACCACCCCCCACCTGCAGGCTCACAGGGGAGCTGAGAACTGCCCCCCCCTTACACAGGATGGGGGGCCCCCTGCCACCTTCTCAGCCTCACTCCCTGGGGTAGGGTGGGGGTGGCTTACTCTTGTCTCCAGAGAACCCTGACTTCAGGCCTCGACCTGTGGGAGCTGGGCCCTTGTTGTCCGCCGAGGAGGTGAGGTGGGGATGTGCCCAGACCCCCCGGGGTCTGAGCCGAGCAGGGCAGTGTGCCCTAAGCCTGGGGCCCCACCCAGGCCCACCCCACCCCTCCAGTGGTGCCGGCTGGGGTCCCACGTGTTCTTGTCAGGATGCCTCCTCACCCAGGCTCGGGGCAGCGGGAAGACAGGGATGCAGAGGAGTGGACCCCAGGCACAGCAGACCCGTGGCCTTTGTTCCAGGACTCCAGAGAGCCAGGCCTCTGCCTGATGCGCCCGGAGCGTGGAGTCCCCCAGTACATGGAGACGGACACCTCAGAGCCTGCGGCGCCTGCGTCCCAGGGGCCGGAGCCCCCGGCGGAGGGCGGGCGCCCGGGGGACCTGCAGTGCCCTCACTGCATGCGCTGCTTCCGCGACGAGCAGGCCGAGGAGCTTCTGGGGCACGTGGCCGAGTGCTGCCAGTGAGCGCCTGCTGCCGGGGTGCATCCCGGGACCTGGGTCCCCACGGGCCTGGCCTGGAGCCCAAGGCACCCCCTGTGTGCAGCGGGGGCTATAAGGCTGGTGGCAATGGCACGGCCCCTGGTCTGCACCTGCAGCGCGACTGCCACGCATATGCCGCGCATATGCCGCGCCCCCGCCGCACCCCTGCCACGCGCCTGCCGCGCACCTGGAAATGGAAGCACTTGCACGTCACAGCCACCTACTTTCATAATAAAAGGTGCTTGCTGCAGGGACTCTGCTGTGCCTCGAGAAGACTCCAGGGGCTATGGGTGCAGAGACCGAGCAGGACATGTTCTGCCTGCCCCTGGCCTCAGGGCCTCGGGGCTAAAGCAGGGCCTTTACCACTTCGTGAGCTGGGGGCCCAGGTAAATGTCTGCACCCGGGACCTTTACTCCAGGCCGCAGAGAGAAGTTCTGGGGAGAGATGGGGAGGAGAGTGAGCGGGCGGGGTGCCGGGCCGGGTCAGCAGGGGAGCCGTCCTCTGGGCGCCCACCGATTCCGGAACAGCCTCGGCACCCCGTGCTCCGAGGTGGGAGGGGGGTGGGAGACCCCGGCACGTGCTCAGCCCCCGGACAAGGCCCCCCGCAGCCCCGCCCGCGCCCTCTGCATCCGGACACTCCCAGGCAGCTCGGGGCTCCGCCCTGGCGTCACCCCCCTCAGCAGTGCCCCCATCTGGGGACGAGCCGGGGTGGAGAGGCCACAGGGGGCCAAGGGCGCACGGCAGGTGCCGTCTCAGTTGACGACACCAGAACCTGCGGAGAAAGCACAAGGCAGGGGCGAGCAGGACGGGCCGTCACCGCGTGGACGTGGACAGGATAGGGGCAGACATCTCAGCAAATTGAACCCCGCGGCGTGAGAAGGCCGAGGCCGCCCAGCCGAGCAGCTTGGTGGGGCGGGACCCAGGACGGGACTGCCAACCCCCGTGGTCATTGCCACAGGAGCAGAAAGAGACTCGGCACGCAGGGGACAGAGGGGCATCCTCTGCCTGAGACAGGGCGGGCCTGAAACCGCTGGGACACGCTGCCTGGTGACCAGGGGCCACGCGCCACCCGGCCAGAGGGCTGGAGGCAGGTGGAGAGGAACAAAACACCCCGTCACAGGTGACAGGCTGCTGATGCAGAAACTCCCAAGGAATCTTTTTCTGAAAAAATAAGACTAGAACCAACTTAGGTCATTTGAATCTGAGGATAGAAAGCCAATAGATGAAAAATCCATGGTATTTCTATTTTTAGCAATTAATTGGAAAAAGAAATTTAAAAAATAATTCTATTTACAATAATGTCAAAAACAGAAAGCTTTAAAAAGTTATCAAAAACATGTGAAAACCTCTAGAATAAAAATTAGACCATATTGCTGGGAGAAATTAATGAACAGACAAATAAATGAAGAGACGCTGTGTTCATGAGCTAGGCCCTCAATAGCTTTAAGATGTCATTTCTCCCCCAATTGAACTAGAAATTTGATGTAACCCCAGTCAAAATCCCAGCGGGCTTGTAAACAACAACAAACTGATTTAAAAGTTTATATGGAAATTCAAAGGTTCTAGAATAGCCATGACAAAATAAAATTGGAGGAGTTAAATGGCACTTGATTTCAGGGCTTAACTAAAAACCAGATCACTGAAGTGGTATTGTATTAGCATGAGGGTAAGCAGATCAGTACAACCGGAGAGAGCGCTGAAACAGACCCACACTGATTCACTCAGTGGGTTCCCAGCAAAGCAGGAGAGCCCGTCGGTGGGGCCTGGGGGACGGTCACAGGCGTTGCCGGGACGACCAGGTATGAAGGTGGGAAAGCTGAACCGCGGTGGGGCGTGTCCACATGCCCACGCCCCCTGGAGCTGGCTCGCGCGCCCAGCGTGCAGGTACAGGCCTTACCGTGTTTTGATCTTGAGGGGAGACAGGAGGAAAAATCACACGTGGAAATAATCAATTAATTGGGCTTCATCAAAACAACAACGAAAATCTGTTCTTCAAATATCATTGTTGGGAAAATAAAAAGGGAAAGCCCAGACTGGGGGTAAATACCCAAAACACACACAGCTGACCCATGTCTCGGGTCCCAAATATATAAAGCAAATGCACAGAGTCGGAAACTGGACGTGGGGTTCCTGGGGGCTGGGGGTGGGCGTGGGGAGGGGGGTTAGGGTGTCCATTGTGCAGAGTTTCTGTTTGGGTGATAGAAGAGTTTTGGGGACGGATGGGGTTACTGTGGGGTTCCTGGGGGCTGGGGGTGGGCGTGGGGAGGGGGGTTAAGGTGTCCATTGTGCAGAGTTTCTGTTTGGGTGATAGAAGAGTTTTGGGGACGGATGGGGTGACTGTGGCACAACATTGTGCATGTGATTCATAATCCTGAGGGATGTGTTTAATGTGGAGAAAGGGGAATTTTAGGTTGTATGTATGATAATAGAATAAAAAAATAAAAATAAAACACCCATCGGGCTGCACAACAGACAGGGGACCCTGAGGTAAGCCCCAGACCACAGGAAATAACTCGCACAGGGTAAGGCTCTTTCCTCAGCTGTAATAAATGCACTGTCCCAGGGCAGGGTCCTGCTAACTGGGCTGCATTAGCTAGAGTTCTCTAGAGAAACAGAATCAGCAGGTGATATCTGTGAATACAAAGTTTATAAAAGTGTCTCATGTAACCATGGGGATGCAGAGTCCAAAATCTGTAGGGCAGGCCGTGAGCTGGCAGCACCAACGAAAATCCTCAACCAACTTTCAAGAAAGGCTGGCCAGCTGAAGCAGGACGAGTGACTGTCTCTTCTGACTCCTCCTTAAAAGCTTACAGTGATTAGATTAAGCATCAGTCATTGCAGAAGACCCTCCTGCTGGCTGATTACAAATGCAGTCAGCTGTGGATGCAGCTGAAGTGATCATGATTTAAGTCCATGAAATCTCCTCATAGCAACAGACAGGCCAGCGCCTGCCCGACCAGACGACCAGGCAGCACCATGTAGCCAAGTTGACACATGAACCTGACCATGACGCGATAGTGGGCATTTGGCATTTGAAGCACATGTCTGTAAACCCTGCGGACCATTTGCGGGCCACAGCCTGGGCCTGTCCCTCAGGGTCTCGTGGCTTTGACTTTGTCACCAGGCAGGGTTCCTTATGCTGCATGCCACCCTTGGGTGGCCCTGCCTTGCTCCCCACTTTTCTCGGGCCAGGCTTGGAGGCCAGGGAGCAGCTGCGGAAGGGCATGGCCTTCCCAGGGATTCTGGCCATGAAGGTCACTCACTGTCAGCCTTTACAGGTTTGTCCACGTTTCAGATTTTGTCTTCTTTCCCACTTTGATGGCTGTCACCTCCAGGTCCGGAGCGTCGCCTGTCCTTGGAGGGACCTGGTATCCTTCGGAATGCTGGCCACTTCTCCTGGTGACCAGCAGCTGAGTGCCCTGGAAAGACGTGTTCCTAAACTGAACCCAACTGTGGCATGGGTCCTTATGAACAGGACCTTCCAATGAGGTTGCATCAATAAGGTGTGGCCCGGGATGCTTTTTTTTTCTTAAACAGTTTTATACCCACACCAGACAATCCATCCTCACTGTACAGCCAATGGCTCCCAGTTACACATTTACCACTGGTCATGTGAGAATATTCCCCTTTCTTCCAAAGAGAAACAACCCCATACCCCTCATATCCCCCTATTACTGACATTTAGCTTTGGTGTAGTGCCTTTGTCCCAATCAATGCAAGAATATTACAGCGTTCCTGTTAACTACAGACCTTAGTTTTACATTGATTGCATTTTTTCCCGTATAATACCCTGTAATAGCAATGCATGTGTGTTGTCGTACATGTAAGAACTTTCTTATATTTGTACAATTAACCACCATCATTGTCCACTCTAGGTTTTGCTGAGTTTTACAGTCCCAGTTTACTCCTTCACCCTTCCTTCCTTTCAACCACACTCACACCCAGCTTTGTTACTTCACACTCAGTATTGCACTATCCATTTCTGACCACTTACAATCAGCCTTATCCTTGATTGCCCAATCTCTGCCCTCTTTCTATCTCCTGGTAACCTGCGCTCTTGATTCTAACTTGCAGAATTGCTCATTATTGTCATTTGATATTAATGAGACGGTAGAGTATTTGTCCTCTTGTGTCTGGCTTATTTTGTTCAACATAATGTCCCACTGGTTTAGTCAACCCATTGTGCAGTATTTGCCTCAGCAGCGAGGAAACTAAAATGCCTCGCAACTTCAACTCTCTTTTGTGCTCAAAAAGTTGTGATTTTACAGATGCTCTGCAATTGTCTTGTTGTTAGAGTGTAAATGACATACTCTTGCTGCTTTCTCCATCTCAGGTGGAAGCAAGCTGCCCCGCTTCCATTTCGAAAGGCACTTAACTAGGTATAGAATTTGAGGTTTATTTTTTCTTTCAGTATTTTTTTTTTTTTTTAACATGGGCAGGCACCAGGAATCGAACCTGGGTCCTTTGGCAACTTTCAGTACTTTTAATGGCACTCCTTTTTCTGATGAGGAATATGCTAAAATCTTATTTACATGTCTTTTTTACTCTCTCGGCCTATTTTAAAGATTTTCTTGTAAGCACTATTTCTCCGCAATTTGATTTTGATGCGCTTTTGTGTGGTTTTATGTTTATTCCACTTGGGATTTGTTAACACTCTGGTTCTTTAGTTTTCATCAAACTTGGAACATTTTTAGCTATCTTTTTTTTTTTTTAATGCTTTTTTCTGTTCCTCTCACCCTTACTCCCCCCACCCCCTTTCCTGGGAATCCACTTACACACGTTGGGCCACTTGATTTTTCCTTTCCTTTCTGTGCTTCATTTTTGATAGTTTCTATTGGTAGGTCATCAAGTTCACTGATATCTCCTACACAATTCCTAACCTGCTGTTAATCCTATCCAGGCTATTTTTCAATTTCACATCTATTTTTCTTCTTTACAAGTTTCATTTGAGCCTTTTTTATACCTTTCATTTCTTACAAGATTGACCGTAACTACTTTATGGTTCTTGTCTCTCATTTTGGAGTCACTATTGAGTGATTTCTACCAGTTATGGTTGCTGTTTTCCTTCTCCTTGGCCTGGATGAGTAATTTTTGACTGGATGCTAACATTGCAAATTTTACTCAGTTTTGTGAGAGATATTTTTGTACGCCTTTAAAGAGTATTGGATTTTGTTCTAAGAGGCAGTTAAGTGACTTAGGATCATCAGACGCTGGCTTCCAGTAATCCTAGGGCAGGCCCAGAGTCCTTTCATCCTCATTAATTTAGCCCGCTGACACAGCGACACCCCCTGGGGCCTCCACCCAGTGCCCTGAAGATTATAGGGTCTCTCCACCATGACTGGTGGAGACATAAACGATTCCCAGCCCTACAGCTTCCTGGTGATGCTTTCCCTGGATGTAGGGGTTTTTATCCCACACCTACACAGATCAGCACTCGGCTGAAGAGTTGAGGGACCTTCCTGCAGGTCTCAGGGACTTGGCATGCTGCTCCTCCTGTATGGAACTCTCCACAAACGCCAGCCACCTTGGTCTCTCCCAGTGTCTGCTGCCTTGACTGACCGAGACTGCTGGTCTGTGTGCGGCTTTCCCGTCTGTGCTGCAGCCTGGAAGCTGCCACTCTCCCAATGTCTGAAAAGGTTACTTAAAAAATTTACCTGGTTTTTAAACTGTGTATGGTAGCAGGGCAATTTCCATAGCAATTAATCCCTCCTTGGTGCCACTGTTTAGTACTTACCCCTCTTTTTGGGGGGAAAAAATAGAGGTAAAATATATGTAAGATTTGACATTTTCACCATTATCTAGTGGCATTAATTGCATTCGCAATGCTGGGCAGCCCCCCAAATCCCTCAACCTAAACAGAAATTCTATACCCATTAAGCAATAACTCCCCATCCTCCCTTCTACCCAAGTACCTAACCTTCTTCCTGTCACTATTAATTTGTCTATTCCAGATATTTCATATAAATGCCATTATAGTATCTGTTCTCTTGTGCCTGGCTTATTTCACTCAGCATTATGTTCACAAGGTTTGTCCATGTTGTCATGTGCTTTAGGACCTCATTTTGTCTTACTGCCACATAATATTCCATCATATGAATGTATCATATTTTGCTTAGCCACTTGTCTGTTGATGCACATTTGGGCTGCTTTCATCTCTTGGCAATTGTAAACAGTGCTGCTATAAATATCGGTGTGCAAATGTCTGTTTGTTGATGGGCACTTGAGTTGTTTCTACCTTTTCACTATTGTGAACGTACTACGATGAACATTTATGTACAAGTATCTGTTCTAAGGACCTGTTTTAAAGTCTTTTGGGGTATATACCTAGAAGTGGGACTGCCAGGTCATATGGTAATTAATTTCTTTCTGAGGAACTACCAAATTGTCTTTCACAGTGGTTGAACCACTTTATATTCCCATCAGCATTTACAAGGTTTTCAATTACTCTACATTGTTCCCAATACTTTTCAGGATTTTAAATAAGTTACACTCATTTTAGATGTGAAGTGGTTTTGATTTGCATTTCCCTAAAGACAAGTCGTATTGGCATCTTTTTCGTGTGCTTACTGGCCACTGTGGATCTTTGGAGAAATGTCTATTCAAATTCTTTGCCCACTTTTTAATTGGCTTTGTTTTGTTGTAGTTCTTTATATTTTCTTGATATTAATCAGATAAATGTTTTCCAAGTATTTTCTCCCATTCTGTGCCCACTGTCAGATTCAAGGTCATGAAGATTTTCTCCTCTCGTTTTCTTCTAAGAGCTTTTATGTGGGCCTCTGGTCCACTTTGAGTGGAATTTTGTCCCTGGTATGTGGTCGGGCCCACCTGCCCTTACCTGTGTGGACTCACAGCTGGCCACATGGCTCCGGGTTGGAGACACCACTCATTCCCTGTGCACGGGCGTGGCCCCTTCAACCAGGTGGCCACACGTGAGGGCAGTGCTTATTCTGAACGCATCTGTGAACGCCTCCAGTCAGCCACAATGCACGTCGATCACTTCTCCTCCACCCAGCGCTGCTCCCCACACTCGGAGCGATCTGGAGAGCTGGCAGTCACTCAGATGGCCCCAACAGCATGGACTTAGAGGCTCCAATATGTTACGAGGAAGCTCCTCAGCTGTAACTGCTGGACCTTTGCGTTTTGTCTCCACCCCGAGCACGGCCCCTTCCTGCATTTGAACAGCAGACCCAAAACATACCCACAACACGGATTCAGAGGGCCCAGCACAGCTCAGGCACCTCGGCCCTGCCATTCTATGTGAGCACTTGGAGTTCTTCACGTTTAAAATTTAAATCCATGAATGTATGAACTGTGGTTTTTTTTCTTTTCTTTTAAAACTGTATTAATGAAAAAGTATTGATCCTTTATTCTTTTCCTTTCTAGCAGCATATTTAACTTTATCTTACTTTTTAATGGCATGAGTACATTTGCAAAGTTCAATAAAGACATTCACTGTGTTCCTCTCCGAGCTGTCTGCTTGTGTGTACAGGGGGAACGCGACCTCGTCGGCACACTATGGGCTTGCTGGGACCCCCTGAGCCCCCCGAGAGAGGTGCGACCTCGTCGGCACCCTGCGGGCTCGCTGGGACCCCCTGAGCCCCCCGAGAGAGGTGCGACCTCGTCGGCACACTATGGGCTTGCTGGGACCCCCTAAGCCCCCCGAGAGAGGTGCGACCTCGTCGGCACCCTGCGGGCTCGCTGGGACCCTCTGAGCCCCCTGAGAGAGGTGCGACCTCGTCGGCACCCTGTGGGCTCACTGGGACCCTCCTCACAGGCCTGGGCACCCTGTGGCCATGGAGCTGTCCTTCCCGCTGGTGCCCTGGGGCTCTCACCTCCCCTGGGTCTTGGTCTCCCCATTAGTGAGGGCCTGCCCTCCCACTCGGGGGTCTGAGAAGGCCGCGGGCCCCCTCCACACATGGGTGGGAGCTGTTTCCGGCCCTCCCTCGGCCTCCCCTACTCCTTCATAGGCCTGGGAACTCTACCACCTTGAGGAAGGATCCAAAGATGTCTAGGCTGGCTCTTGGAGGATGAGTCGGCTGGAGGGAGGAAGGCCAGGAGTTGTTGTGGCCGGGCAGGGTCCAGGGTACACTGGGTGGGTGGCGGCTGCAGGCCCGGGTCAGCACCCCTGCACCCCCCACAGCCTCTCGCAGCCATGTGGCTCACAGCACTGTGGTGTCCACCGTAACGTGGAGACAGGCCTGGGCAGGGGGCTTGAGTACCAGGCCGGCAAAAATAGCCCCTGCCTGCACCCCAGCCATGTCCCAGCCTGTCTCTCCCTCTTCTGCATCGTGACCCAAAGGGTGCAGTGCTCTTCTCAGCTGGAGAAGGCAAATCTGCCGACTCCACAGCCATGGCTGCTGCCCTACCACCCGATACAACCTCGAACCACATCCATGGGGCTCATCAAGGTCACAGTGGTGCCATGGGGCACACGGCCAGCCCCTGGGCTTAGCCACCTTGACCATCAGTGGCCTGGCTTGGCCGTACAGCCCTGCCCAGGGGCCGCTACTAGCCCTTTAGTTCCTGCCTCCCAGCCACTTGTCCCTGTTCCCAGGCCTGACATCCCTTCCACCCTGAATTCCAGTTGGAATTCCTGGGATCGCCTCCCTGACACCACCTCCCGCCTGGGTGGTGGGTATCACAGAGGCTACTTGTCTGGAACCAAGCCCCCTCGTAGCCCCATCTTTGCCTTCCCAGTCTCCAGGGGGGCAGTCCCGGCCTTCCTGTGACTTAGGCCATGACTTGGAGGCGCTGTGACCAACCCCTTACTCTCCTAGCCGTGTCGAGTCCACTGGTAAACCCTGTGGCTCTGTCACTGAAATGTCTGCAAAACCAGTCCTCTGGTCCTGCTATTTCAGCTTCTACCCTCTGCACATCCCAGCATGGAAACAGCCCATCACCTGCTCCCCCTGCACTCAGGGAAAAGCCATGCCTTCACAGCTCATGCAGTGGCTTGGAACAGTGGGAGCCACAGAGTATCCTAGGAGGTAAGAGGAAGCAGGGCTGCAAGCAGGAGGCAATCCCAACTGAGCTTTCCTGGCAAACTGCCTAGGAGATCTCAGAAGAAAAGCATGTTAGGACCTTTCACTTAAAATAATATTCAGTTTGTATCTAGTTTAATATTTGAAATTTTATTATAGGGCAACCCTTTTTGCCCTCAAAACCTCTCCAAACGTGTAGGCAGCTGCGAGATCTGGCCCTGCCAACTCTTTGCCCACTCTTCTGGGGGCTGGTTTGGGCCCAACTACCCCAAACAGGCTGGGTGCCCCCTCCCACAGCTCCACAGTCTTTACCCCAAAGCCGTCTTCTCTGCGGCCACCCATCCAACACTGCCCCTACAGCCCCTCACCACCCAGCTGTTTGGTCCCGCAACCACACGCTCACTGTGCCCTCTACCCATCCCCTGGAAGGGTGGGCCCGGCTATTGGGCGGCTCCCCCCCGCTGCCCCAGCAGAGAGCAACCAGACGAGGCCTTCTGCATACTAATGTATTCCATCTTTCAAAAAGAAAGACATGATTTTAATATTACTTAACAATATGTTAAAAAAGTAGCCAGGCAGGCCTCCGTGTTAATACAGTTGTACACTCTATAACAGACGGGGTGACGGTGAGTACTGGGCGCTTTTTTTTGTTTTTTAACTTTCTCATTTTGCAAGGGATCTTACACAAGCTGGCTACAAGTCAGGGGGGAGATCACACACAGACAGCGTAACGTGTACACTCTTCAACAGGAGATCGTGAAGGAGAACCGAAGAGCGCCTGCCCTGGCCCCCTTGCCCGGGCCGGGTGGGACGCGGGTACAGGCGCAGGGCTGGTGGCAGCCCACGGGGGGGACAGGGCGGTGCGGAGGCGACGGCCAGTGGGTGGGCACACAGGGACTCAGCCGCAGCCAGGGCCTGGGAGCGAGTCAGGGGTCCGAGGCCGCGGCGGTGGGGAGGGGTTGGCAGAAAGCTCCTGTCCCCCGGGACAGCACAGCGCTACAGTCGACGGCGTCTCACTCACAGACTACACGCACACGAGCTAACACTCAGGTGGAGCGGCAGGTCCGCGCCGGGCAGCTCTGGGCAGCTCCGGGCAGGGCATGGCGGGCTTGCTCCCGGACCCTCTACAGCAGTCAGCCTTCAGTGGGCAGCGAACGTGGCTTTTTTCAAGCTAAAATTGGACCAGTTGATGGACAGTCTTTGACGGGTCTGCCTAGCTGAATCCAAGCAGAATCTGTAAAGATAAAAAGCCAAACCGTCACGAGACACAGCAGTAGAAAGCCCGTCCCGCCTCTGCCTGTCCTCGCCACAGGGCGCGGGCTGCAGCCCTTCAGGGATGGAGCCCAGGCTCCGCGGACAGCCACTTGCTCCTGGTCCCACCAGGTAGAAAGCGTGGGGTGGGGGTGGGGGGTGGCTGGCACAGGCCCCTGTGCTGTGCAGAAGAGCTGGGCTCACACCTGCTTCCTGGGGCACTTTGCCCATCAGCCCTGCGGGTTCCACGGCACCTGGTGGGGTGAGACGAGCGTCCCCGAGCCTGGGCACACTCCCTCCTGCTCCAGTGCCAGCCGGGCGCCAGAAGCCCAGCACCGCCTGTGGTGCAGGTGGCCCGCACAGGGGCTCCTCGGATGGAGTTGGGGGCAGCTTTGGGCCTGGACACCCAGGGCCGACAGGGCTGTGCCACGGCACGAGACTCCAGGTGGGGGCTGTGGGGAGCACCAGGCTGTAGCCCTGACACCGACACCATGTGGGCAACACGCTGCTGCTGCTTTGCTTCCCCGACAACTTAAAAATGAAAACCACTGTCAGCTCAAAGGTGACCGTCTGAGCCATCAGCCCATCCCAATTCATCCGGGCGCCCCTGCTCGTGTGGTGTGGAAGGAGGGCCTCTGTGAGGCCGCCATGGGCTGGGCACCCCGCATGCCCTGCCAGCCCTCAGGGGCCCTGCGCCCCATGCCAGTCCCACTTGGCAACGGCACCTTCTGTATGAAATGAAGGAAAGAACATTTTCTTTCTCAAAAGTCTACTTTGCAGTTTCTGGAGTTCTCACCAGTCCGGCTCCAATCTGGCGCGCAGGGCTCAGTCCCCAGGCCCGTGCGAAACCTCCCACTGTCCAGGGGAGAGACAGGCAGGGTGCACTGCTGGTGGTGCCCTGGGATTCCCGAGCCTCTTTCTGAAGGTGTGTCAACTTCTTCTCTCTGAAAGGCCTTGGGTAATGTGGGCAAAGAACCTCCCTGATTCCAAGGGCCACACTTAACTCAGCAAGACACCTCTGAAAGGTCCTCACAGTGGCCTGCATCGGCCCAGGCCCAGGTGGCAGCCCTGGAGTGTGGGTTCACTCCACCCAGAAGGCCAGGCGCTGCCGAGTGCAGCCCACCTTCCTGAGGCCCCAGCCTGCACCTTCTAGGACACTCCGTTTTTGAATCAGGGAACAGCCCCAGGGGTGAGGGTGGGGTAGAAGCCTGATGGCAGGGTCACACCTTGCACATGCACTGGGTGTCACCCAGCTGGCTGAGCCCCACCTACTCAGCTTGAAACTCAGGGGCAAGGCAATGTCTGGACAGAGCCTGGGCCAAGAGGCAGTGGAAGGGTACAGCCAAGACCCTCTACCTTGGGGAGGTTCCTCATGAAGGACCCCCCTTGAGGAAAATACATTTGCTTGGGCAGGGCTCCCAAGTGCTCACCTGGCCCAGCAGCCACACCTTCAGTCTGCAGAAAAGGGGACACCTCAGCTGGAGCCACGAGCTCCACCTGCGTGGAGGCCACTGACTGGGGCAGGGGTGGGTGGGCAGTCAGAGACCTGTCCCCACCTCAGGTGTCACGGTACCTACCCCCCAGAACCCAAACCCTCCAAGGACCATAGCTGGCAAGCCCAGTCCTACTGACTTCATGTTGTTACTCCTCTGGAAGTGGTTCACTTGCAGCCCGATGGCCCCCCAGCCCTGCAGCGGCTCCCAGCCCCAGCAGCCCCAAGCTGCTGCAGCAGCGATCTGCTCTGTCCCGTGCTTGTGTAAAGCCACTCCCTGACAGGTTCCAACCCATCCCAGACCTGGCCACCAGCAGCTTCTCATGGAGCAGGCTCAGGATGCAGCTGCTCCCCGAGGGCCTGGCCCCAGGGGCCTCAGCCCCCTCCACCTGGGCTCCAGCACACAGGGCTCCCTGGTTGCGGGAGAGGAAGTGCACAGCGGGAACCAGCCAGTGCCTGGCCCTGGGTGCGGTGCTGAAGCCCGCCACCACAGGTGACCCTGCTCCCGCGTCCCCACCCCGGCCCCGGTGGCCTGGGCGGGATCAGGCCCCAAGCACCCATACAGTGTTATGACTTTGTAGGCAGCTGAATGACAGTTTACATTTAATCAAATTTGTTTAAGTTGTGGTAAAATACACATAACAGAAAAAACATTTTAACATTTTAAGTGGACAATTCTTTGACAATAAGTACATTGACAAGACTGTGTGGCTTTCGTCAGTCTCTAGTCCCAGACTGTTCTCATCATCCCAAGCCAAAACTCACATTCACTTAGCAACAATGCCCCATGCCCCGCCCTCCCACTCCGGGTTACCGCTGCTCTGCGCCGTCACTACGTATCTGCTTATCATTAGAATTTCATATACGAGAAATTACATAGTACTTGTCCCTTTGTGTCTGGCTTATTTCACACAACGTGGTGTCTTCAAGGTTCACCCATGCTGCCAGGTGTCAGAGCTTCATTCCTTTTTATGGCCAAATTGCATCCCACTGTGCGTTTACGGAAAATGCCCACTCACCTGATAGACTGGTAGGCGGTTCCACCTTTCGGCCACTGTGAACGCTGCTGCAGTGAACAGGGGCGCACGAGTCCGGTCCCCCTTTCAATTCTTTTGGGTGAGGGCAGGAACTGTCAGGTTATATAGTAATTCCTCTTTAACTTTCTGAGGAACCACCCGTTTTCCACAGCGGCTGCACCATCTGACATACCCACCAACAATGAAAGGTTCCAATTTCTACATATCCACACCAGTTATATTCAATTTTGTAAAAAAAAGTAACAATCCCAGTGGGTGTCAAGTGGTGTCTTATTGTGGTTCTCCCTAAAGGTGCCATGTGCTCGTGGCATCTCCATGTCTCCTTTGGAGAAGTGTCTAGTCCAGTCATCTGAACATTTTTACATCGGGTTGTTTGCCGTTTTGCTCTCAGGTCATAGTTCTTCATGTGTGCTGGATATTAGACCCTTATCAGGTACATGACTGGAAACTATTCTCTCCCATTCTGCAGGCTATCTTTTACTTTCTTGATAATATCCCTTGACACTCACAAGTTTTAAATTTTGATAAAAGTATCTGCTTCAATTTTTTTTCTTTGCTCATGCTTTTGGTAGAAAATGTAAGATCCATTGCTTGCTCAAGGTGTTCTCTTACAAAGGATTTTATAGGGTCTTAAATTTAGGTTGTTGATCCACTTCCAATTAATTTTTGTACATGGTGAGAGAGAGAGGACTACATTCACTCTTTTGCACGTAGGTTTCCAGTCATCCCAGCGGCATCTGTTGAAGAGACCATTCCCTCCCCATCAGATGGCCTTGGCGCCCTTGTTGAAAATCGAATGGCCATATCTGTGCGGGTCTATTCCTGCACTCTGAATTCTATCCCACTGACACATGTGTCTGTCCTTACACCGGAACACAGTTCTAATTACCAGTGCTTGTGGTACATGTTAAAATGAAGACATGGGAGACCTTGTATTTTGGTCTTCTTTTGATAATATTTTGACTGTGGTCCTTTTAAATTTCACGTGAACTTGATGATCTTTTTTCTGCTAATAAGAAAGACCACTGGAATTTTTTCTCCCCTCTAGAACAGGATAATGTCTATTTTAATCAGTGGGAAGATAAATATTCAATAAATGATATTGAGCCAATTTGATATCTATTTTAACTTAATATTATGCCAACAAACATAATATCCAGATGAAGTAAAGATATAAATTTATGAATATTTATGATAGGAACCTTAAATAAAACACCAAATAAGACACCATAAGATAAATGATCTACCCATTTAGTAATATAAAAATTAAAACAGAGTAAAACAAAAAGACCATAGGCAAAGTTTTTAAAAACTGACAGGCATCCACTTGAGGATGGCAAATTAATTGCATAATGAGTCCCCTTTTGCTCTACTACTTGGGATTACTGAAAAGTAAAATGAAAAATATTCTGCAGTTATGTACCAAAACAATTTGACCAGAAGCTAAGAAATGCATGGAAAATACAAAATAGGCTGCAGAAGGCAGGTGGTGTCAAGGCCGCTTTATTGGTATTTACTAATTGCTGAGAATTTTCAAGAATGTTCCAATGACAAGCAAAAATCAAAATGCACAATTATTTTCTTCTGAAAGGGCATTCTTCGGATTCTGTACACTGAGTTTAGAATTCTGTTCTCCATTTATTTCCCATACAAAGTTCAAGGAAAAACCTTCCATTGTCCTTTGGGAAACTTATCAAAACCTTCACTCTTCCCACTGTCAGGAGATGCTTCTAGTCTTGGGTGGAGCCTGTGTGCAGGAAACGCTCCCTCTTTCCTCCACCAGCTTGGTTGTCTGTGAGCGATACCCGGCCTGCTGTGTGGCAGCACCCATGGCCTCCCTGCCCTTTCCTCTCCCTGGATAACTGCAGATGTTTTAACAACTTCTGAGATCTCTCTGCATCTCCACATACACCATGGATTGAATTTTGAAGTGGCACTTGTGCTCAGACCAACCTCTGATATGGACAAACCAAAGACTTCCTAGCATTTTTCCTTCTAGAAAGAGTTTTATGAATTCTTCAATGGGGGCTGTAGCTCCAAATATTGTCAAAATACCTTGACATAACAACCACCTCACAGTTTTCCTGTACCTGGATAAACAGTTTTGACTTTTCTTCAGCCCTCTTGGGAACAAGTAGTATGGGAGATGGGTAGTGAAGAGATGAGATGGTCTTTCACCAAAACCCATTTTCTAAAGATGTACTCAAGAAACAGGGCTTCATCAACTGCTTCCAGATTTTGAGTTCTTTTGTGGTGTTCTTCAAAATAAATCAAGCTTCCTAACAGCTGAGACAAGGTTCCAGACTTGGGATCAGAGATTATGTACACATAAAATCACTTACATTTTCTAAAACATTGACTTCAGCTGTACTGTATTTAAAACAATCTCCTTCAAATTTCAGTAAAAATGTGCGTCTTCCTTAACTCAGTCATTGTAGGAGGTGGATGAGCACGAAGAGTCCACGTCTGATGTTACATGCACGTGAGAAGAATCACCGTGTTGCTGATAGGAAAGGCAGAGGAAGGCCAGCTCGGACAGTGGGCATTGATAACCCACGGCCTTCGAGCTTCAAGCCACTGGCTGCCGGGGAGCTGTCCGATCTCAGCTCACTCTTCTTGGGCCCTTGTAGAAGGACCAGGCTATTGCAAGCTTCACACAGGAATTGCAAAATGGATTTGTAGATTGACTTTGCAAGTGTTGACATCCTAACAATATTAAGTCTTCAAATTCATGAACGCAGGATGTTGTGCCTTTTATTTAGGTCTTCTTTAACTTCTTGCAGCAATGTTTTGCAGTTTTCAGAGTACACATCTTTTACCTCTTGGGTCAATTTTTTTCCTATATATTTTACATTTTTAGACACTAGACGCTGCTCTAAATGGAATTGTTTCTTGATTTTCCTTTCAGATTGCTCATTACTGGTGTACAGAAAATGCAACTCATTTTTGCAGTTATCTTGTACCCTGCAACTCTGCTGAATTTATTAGCTTTAGCAGTTTTCTTGAGGATTCTTTGTGGTTTTCTGTATACAGGATCATGTCATCTAGAAATAGGGATACTTTTACTTTTCCCATCCTGCTATGAATGTCTCCTGTTTCTTTTTCTTCATAGGTCCCCTGGCTAGAACTTCCAGTACAAGGAATTTCACATACAGTGGGGACCGTGGGCATCCCTGTCTTTTTTCTGATCTTCGGTAGAAAGTGTTCAGTCTCCACCGTTGAATATGATGTTAGAGGTTGGCTTTTCATTTCTGTCCTTTATCACACTGAGGACATTTCCATTTATTCCTAGTTACCTGACGGTTTTCATCCTGAGGTGATGTTGGATTTTGTCAAATGCTTTTTCTGTACCAACTGTGATCATGTGCTTTCCCCTTCATTCTATTAATTCCATATAATTCTATGATAAAAATGGAATCATACTGCATGTATTTCTGTTACTTCTTTCACTGAACATTGTGAGGTTCCTGAATGAGGCAAGGGTTTGTTTACTTCTGCTGTTACATGAAAACGCCAGTTTATGTATTCATTTATGCCTGATAGATCTGGTTGATTTGTCTCCAGTCTGGGATGGACGACACGGCCCACCACACTCCTGTCCTGTCTCCTGGTGTGTGCAGCGTCTCTAGTGTAAACACATGGGGTGGAACTCTTGGTTGGGGCACAAGAAACACATAGCTTTGATTATAGTTTCTGCAAAACTCTGTTCCAAAGTGGGATTAACCAATCTGGGCTCCCAGAAGAGTGGGTATGAATTCCAACAGGTAACAGACTTCTCACTGTCTGCAAAATGATTAGAGGTAAACCTCCAGATGGGTCCCTGGACCAGGTAAGTCCTAAACCCAGAGAGACCAGCCTCTCTAGAACATCAACTAATTCTATCCCCCATCCCATATTATCGACTG
The DNA here is from genome assembly GCF_023851605.1 of Tamandua tetradactyla. NCBI lineage: Eukaryota > Metazoa > Chordata > Mammalia > Pilosa > Myrmecophagidae > Tamandua > Tamandua tetradactyla. Next base: position 2,547,335 of record NC_135345.1, on the reverse strand, counting down.
CCCCTTCCAAAGTGAAGCTTGAATGGGCACAGTTCAAATATTCCTAAAGAGTGGGAGAAAGACCAAAGGTGATGGTGGAGTTGCACAAAGAAGGTAGGCTTAACAAATGAGTATAACTGGTGACTTGCTATAATGATATTTCTTTTAGTCACCAGTATCTCACAGCAGCTAGAAGTAAAACACTTAAAATTGTGGAACTGCAATCCATACCAAACTCTGAAATCTGTTCTACAATTAATGGTTGTGGCACACTTTGAAATTTATTGCTTTGTGGTATATATGTTATTTTTCACAAAAAAGTCAATTGTGACAATAAATGCACAGCTATAATACTGTGAACCACAGATTGTACACTTTGGATGATTACATGGTATATAGCAATAAAAAGATGAACAAGATAAAAAAAGACAAAAAAAAAAGCAAAAAAAAAAACTTAGCGGCAAAATGCCCTCAATTGCTCTTTCATTGGGTCCCCTGGTCACCACTTCTAATTTATTGGCCAAATGCGTTGCATGAAGACCGGCTGGCGGTTGCTTGTTTTTCAACTGGTTTATCTTTCTCTTATTGAACTGTAAAGTTTCTTTATATTTCTTGATACTAATTCTTCATTACATATAGCAAATACTTTTTTTAAAGTGAATCAATAACTTTAACGTAGTACTTATCAGTTACTTTGTTTTATGGTAGGTATTTTAAGAATTCCCTTATCTGAGGTCAGAAACTTTACCTACATTTTCTTCTGAGAGTTAAAAATTTGCTTTGGACATTTACAAGCTTAACCCATCCGGAGTTGACCTGTGAGTGGGACATGGCCTCGGCACCCGGGGTCAGCTTCCCCACACGGGGAACAACAGCTCCACTTCCGCCAGGCACCACGGCCCAGGATGTGAGTGGGTCTGTCTCCGGGCTCTGCAGTCTGCTCTGCCAATTCTACGGTGATAATTTCCTTATTCTTCTTCCCAACTTTAACACCAACAGAGCTCTAAAAATAGATACTTAATTTCCTAAAAGCTACATTATTGAAGTATAGATTTTTTTTTTTTCATGGGCAGGCGTTGGGAATTGAACCCGGGTCTCCAGCATGGCAGGCAAGAACGCTGCCTGCTGAGCCACCGTGGCCCACCCTACTGAGGTCTAGTATTTACTGCACAGTAGTACCCCACTGGGTGGATGGGCCACAATTTGTTTATCCATTCACTTGCTGATGGACATGTGGGCTGTTCCCAGTTTCTGACCATTGCAAATAAAACGGTTTTATTTGTAAACGGTGTATTTAAATACACACAGCAGTAGAGCTTCTGGATTGAATGGTAGGTTTATCAAACAAGATGTTTTTTCTTCTCAGCTGGTTTTGAACTTTATAGAAATAGAATAGTGTCTTAGTTTTCTATGGCTGCTATGACAAATGTCACACACCGGTTTGGCTCAAACAACGGGAATTCATTTTCTCACAGTTTTAGAGGCAGGCCACATACTCTCTGCAGTCTGTAGACTTCCAGCAGTGGCTTGATCTCTGCCTCCGTCTCTCTTGCTTGACCTTTACTTATGGCTTCTACTAACTGACTGTGCCCAAACTTCCTCTGCTTGTCAGGACTTCAGCCATAGGGAAGTAGGACCAGCTCGATTCAATCTGACCTCATCTCAACAGGAACTCTGAAGATTCTATTCATACATGAGTCTAGACCACAGGACCTGGGGTTAGGATGTGAACATATCTTTGTTGGGGATCTGATTCAATCCACCACAAGTAATATCATATATATCTCTTTGTGCTTCGAGTTTAACATTCAGTTTGTAAGATTAAATTTAATTAAATTAATTGCTATGAAGTTGTTTACAGTATTATTATTTTTTTTTCTTTTTGGCATGGGCAGGCACTGGGACTCGAACCCAGGTCTCTTGCATGGCAGGCAAGAACTCTGCCACCGAGCCACCATGGCCCAGTATTCTTTTATATGTTTTAATCTTTGCAGTATTTGTAATTATCTCCTCCCTTTAACTTATAGATTTACAAAATTAACAAAAACCTTTTTATTAAGGAAATTGTCAAACACGAAAGTAGAAAACTATCTATAATGAGACCTCCACCCCCCACAACCATCACCCAACTTTTGACAGTTATCAACATTGTTTCTTCTTTCAATTATTTAGGGTACTTGAATCCTTTTCCCTCTGTGACCAGTCTCTCAAAGGTTTATTTATTTTGTAAGTGTTTTCAAATATCAAATTTTGACTTTGTTGATCTTCTTTATATCGTTCTTTTCTATTTCACTGAATTTATCTATTATCTCCTTTGTTTATTCTTTTGTTCTTTCACTTATTTCTCAAGTGAAATTTATAACTCATTAATTTCCAGCTTTATGGTTTAAACTAATTTTGGCATTTACTGCTTTTTACAGAGGGCACATCTTTTCTGCATCCCCCAAGTTTTTACATGCAATGTTTTCATTATCTTTAAAAATCTCCACTCTAGTTTTTTACTTGAACCATAACTTATATAAAATGATACTTTAAGATTTCCAAAAATTTAGGGATTTAAAAATTTATTGCAAACTTCCAACTTAAATGTATTGTGGTCAGAGAACACAAACTATACGATGCTCACTCTTTGAAATTTTTGAGACTTAAGTGTACATATTCAATTTCTATGAAAGTTCATGTGCGCTCAAGAATGCTAACTCTCCATTTCTTGGATGCCACGCTCCTTTCACTTGCATTAAGCTCAAGCTCATCAGCCACGCTATTCTATTTTTCCCTGTGTCTGTGGATTCCCGGACTGCTTGAGTGATCAATAATATGGAGAAAAGGGTTGACACCTCCTACCAGGATGGCCAATTCTCTGTGTGGTTCCAACAATTTTTGCTTTTTGTATTTTGAGCCTCTTTCATAAAGTTTATAGCTTAATATTTCTATTTCTTCCTGATGAATGGATTCTTTTGCCCTTATACAGTAACTTTCTCTATCCTGAATGATGCCTGTCTTAAAATACATTTTATCCAACACAAATGTAACTACAACAGCTTCCTTTTGCTTCACGTATGTCTTCCTATTCCTAATTACCATCTTTGCATTTCATTATATCTTAGACGTGTTTCTGCAAATAGTAAACAGCAGATTTTATCTTTAAAATATAATTCAATAATCTATTTACTTTTAGGCTACTTCCTATTTATTATTGTTATGACACAACCAGACTTGTGTCTACCATCTTATTTTTTTAATGTCTATTTCATTTTTTCTAAATTTCTTTTCTTTTTTACTTTTGATTGAATTTTTTGTTTTTACACCCTTCCATTTTTTTCCTTTCTAATGGTTAGCAATTTATATACCCTATTTCTATTCTTCTAATGGTTACTCTTAAAAATTTTACCATGGCCATTTAAGAAAGTCTGAAATGTTAAATATCTTAATCATCCAACCTGAATGATAAAAGGACTTGTGAATACCCAGTTATGATTTTTTTCACTCCTGAGTTTAATATACTATTGCCACCCAATACTATAGTTCTTTTAGTTTTAACCCTGCCAACTAAACACCATTATGGAAACATTTTGTGGAAAATTTATCGTGAAGGTTAAGTTCATGTTGCCAACTTGTCCAGCTGTTTGGTCCAGCAAGCTCTGGCCTCAGTGACACTGTGAGGACATTTCATGGATTTGAACCATTGGCCAGCTTACTGCATCTACAATCAGCAAAGGAGTGTGTCCTCAGTAATGTGAAACTTCATCCAATCAAGCTGAAGACCTTAAAGGGAGAACTGATGATTCCAGCAGTCAGGAGGAAGCCAGTCAGCCTCTCCTGGGGAAGTCAACAAAACCTTTCACCAGATTTCCCAGCTTGCAGCACGCCCCACAGAATTCAAACTTGCCAGTCCCCACAGTTACATGAGCCAGTTCCTATAATAAATCTCCTAATTTTTGCATAATATAAATATGTACATATATCTCCTCTATTGGGTCTATTCCCCCAGAGAATACTAATACATTATGTTTGTATTTACCTAGATTTATCAGTCTATTTGTTTTTCATTCCTCCCTGGATATCATTAGATTGTCCTTATGAGGTCACTTTTCTTTTTTCTTGAAATATAATCTTAGAAATATCCATTCATACAAGGTTTCCTGGTAGCAAGCTCCTGCAGTTTTTCTTTATCAAGAGAAAATATTTTTATTTCATCCCTGTTCTTGAAGAACAGTTTGTTGGATACAAATTCTAGACTGACAATTTTCTCTCAACATGTTGCAAATATCACCTCCACTGCCTTCTGGTTTCTGCTGTTAAAAGGTCTGCTTCATTCTAACGGCCTCTCCTTTGCAGGATCTTTCTTTTTCCTCTTTGCTGGTCTTTAGCTTTCTACTCTGTATGTAGGAGTTGATTGGATTTTGTGTTTATTTGGCATGTATTGCACTTTGTGGACTGAAGACTCACATTTCTCATCAGTTCTGCAAAATTCTTAGGCACCACCTCTATAAATATTATCTTTTTCTACAGTCTCCATTTTCTTTTAGGGGTCTCCAATTAAATGTATGTTAGACCTCATCTCTCCTCTGTCTCTTAAACCCTCTTTCCCATTTTTGACCTCTCTGCGCACGCCTTCTGGATAGAGTTTACAGATATTTCTTCCAACTCACTAATTTTCTCTTGTTTGTCATTTAGAGGACTTGATTTACAACAGTTTTATTGTTCCTTTCTAGATTTCTCCTTGTTCTCCCAAGTTCTGGAAGTGTGATAACCTTCGTCTAAGAGGTCACGCCTGACCTTCATGTGTGGGAGTCCTCCAGGCCTGTCTGGGGAATTTTACTCTAGAGGTCTGTCCAAAGACTGCTGCACTCCACCTCCCTCCTTCTGTACCCTGGCACCTGGCCTCAGGACAAGCTGGCCCCCCCTGCCACCTTAGCTCCAGTCCTGGCTCCTTTTCTCCGTGGTTTTGGTTCTTTGCAGTCCTGACCCATTTCCAGATCTTCCTGGCATAGTGCCTGGGTATTCTACTCTGGCTCTAGGGAACCCCAGGTTCCTAACCTATTCAAACCTCAGGTCACATTCGTCCCTCTTTCCTGGGAGGAAGGAAGGGGGGCTCCCGGAGACCTCCCTGCTGGTTGTAAGGTCAGCAAAGCCTCAGTGAGTAAGAGCGCAGACTGAGGGGTGGGAGCAGGGGAAACACAGCTCTTTCAAATGCCTAATTGTTTACAATATCAGGAATCCCGTTTACTGACTTCGTATCCAACAATCCTGCCAAATCATCTTAATTCATGTCATTTAACTAGATATTCTCTTGAATTTTGGACAAACACAGTAACTTCATCTGAGAATAATAACCCATTCATTTCTTTCTTCTAATCCTTATCCCTTTTCTTTTTGTGAAGCTGTGAAAACGGACATCTTTGACTTTCTTGTATGCGCAAGGGATAGCTTTTAATGTTTCCCTATTAAGTATGATATTTGCTGCATTTAAGGATATCTTTTATAAATTAAGAAAGTGTCCTTATATACCTAGTTTGTTAAGAGCTTTTATTATGAATGGATGCTTAACTTTATCAAATGCTTTTCTCCACCTACCAAGACAATCATGACTTATAAATACATATGCAATAATTTACACAATAAAATATATTTTCCACATTTAGAATTTCGTAAAATTCAGTATCATATTCAGATATATCATGTGAAATCATATATTTCAGATGAGTTCATAACTTTTTTCATTGCAAACTGCTCCCTTTGTGCATGTGTGTATTATTTGAAATAAAAGTCAAAATACAACCAAAAATAAAATAATTTCTCTCACTATAATTTACACATAGGAGATAAAATATTCTTGAAAAGAATCAGAAAGCTGAGCAAAAACCTAAAATATTACTTTTCTACATAAAAGGATGCCATATCAGTGCTTTCAAACGACAGAACACATGAGGGTCACCTAGGAGGGCTTACTGAAACAGACTGTTGAGTCCTACCCCAAAATCTGATACGGTTGGTGAATCTGTATTTCTCAGGAGCTCCCAAGTGATCCTGGGAACCACTCCGAAAACCATTACCCAAACTATTCTTTGCACATACCGGGGAGGGAGAGAGGGACCGGCTGTGAGAGGGAGTGTGTGTGTGTGTGTGTGTGTGTGAGTGCTAAGGGTGTGTGGGGGGCCCGTGGAGAAGGTCTGTCCTGCTAGTACGCTGCTCAGGGCCCAGGCCGGCCGTCTGGCAGGACTTCCTGTCCAGGACCACTGGAAGCGCATCGGAGTGTGATGGGACGGGAGAAAGGCAAATGAGTATGGGAACCATGATGTCCTCATCTCAGCACAGAGTCCTAGTGCTCACCTTTTGAAATACTCCACTTCCCTCTCAGTCTCGTCCATATCCACACTGTCTAGGTCGATATCTTTAGGCAGAAAGACATCATCTGCAAAATGAAAGAAAAGGGGTGAGTCAAGGGACAGCAGCTGGCCATTTTGCCAGAATAGAAAAAATCTTTTGGTTTTACTTAAGATTCAACAAACTTCACAAATTACAAAAACATGGACATGGGATTTTACCAAAGGCCAAAGGAGGGCAGAAGTCACACAGGTCAGCCTGGGGGCTACACGGCTCCCATGCCTGCTGAGAAGGAGCCGGCTGCGTCAAGTCCACTGCAGAGATCCCCTTGCGGCTGGGTGCGGAAACACAGCCCACCAAGAGAAGAGCCCTGCGGAAAACTCCAGAAACCTGAGCTCCATGTGCCCAGGGGAATCCTGAGCCCCTGCCAGAGGGAGAACACAGGTGTCCACAGAAGTTGCCTCTGCAGCTGTACCCAGGTGTCGACCTCCATAGAGCCCTCAGTATTTGCCAGGGACTTCATCGAAACCTCTACAGGCCGCTCCAAACAAAAAGCACGGCTATGTTTCATTTTGCAGTTAAATATTGCTATGCTTTGAAAATGGGGGATTGCTGATTTGGATCACTCAGTTACGTAATTTCCAGTCCTAGAATCTCAAATGAGTTGGGAGGATCTCGACTTCTCTCTTCAACTCTGCCCACTCCCACATGAATTTCTGCCAACTGCCTGCAGAAATTGGCAGAATTTCTACCCTCAGGAACACTTCTCCTGGGCCTTGGCCAAGCCACACATGCCAAATATGGCTGCCCTCAGTGCACATTTGGGTAGTGTGTGCACAGCACCTGGCATGATCAATGACAAGACGTAAGAGGCCACTTACATTTCCACGCCAGTTGAGTCCCCGTTTCTCTGACAGACCTTTTTCAGCACCCTAGCAAACGAGGAGCCCATCCTTCTCTCAGAGGCATTTCCACAGCAGCACAACTAAAGCCTACTCCCCCTGTGGAGCAGCAGCTAACACTGTGGAGAAGCACTCGGCACCAGGTCACGTGCCTTCACTCTGTTAGCACACAGAAACTTTGCTCCTAGCCCAGCCTGTCTGGTCCACCTCCACAGAGTAAGGTGTGGTCCCCAGGACCATATGGGTCACAGGAGCCCTGTGTCCACGGCTCAACCCACATCTCATCAGCCACTAGGATGTCTTACGACTTGGCCAGCGGCCTATGCCTCAACTTGTCTGCAGAAAGGACTAGAGGGCCACCTCACTGAGGCCTGCATGAGGGACATCTCACGTCCTGTGCCACCATGTGGATGGTCAGCTCACCAATGGACCCCACTGCCTTCCACCAGCTCTGCAGGCAAAGCAAGCGCCCTCCTTCTCCATGCTGGGCCAGTCTGTTTCCTATATCCAATGGTCAGGAATGGACTCTAGCCAGAGCTGATGATGTGCCTGCTTCAGTGTAAATCAAATGATACAATGTATGAAAGGACTAGAAAGTATCAGATGCTAAATAATTTTTATGAACAATTATTATTTTAGAAATATTAAATCACTCAGAGTTTACAACCAGTCATTAGATAAAATGTGCTTGAGCATGTCACACAGTTTGCCTCCCAGGTCCTCCCTCTGGTGCTTGCAGCCAGGGTGTGCTGGCCAGACCCAGACCCACGAGGCAGACGGGTACCCAGGATGATGGAGGCAGGGGAAAGGGGGAGGGCAGTACAGGCCTGCCACGTGCCTGCTTTAGGAGTCTCCCCGATCTCAAGTGACGCTCCTAGTTGCTCCAGGAGACCGAGGCGGCTCAGGAGACCCGCTCCACATGCACCTGCTGCACCTGGCGACTCGGTCTCCCGCCCAAGGCTGGGCAGCTGCACCACGCCCCAGAGAAAGAGCAATGAGGCCTGCGAGACTTGTCTCCGGTGAGCTCCACTCAGGACAAAGGGAAAACATGAGGGTCAAGGGAAATACGGCCAATGACCGTGCTCTGGACTCACCACACGGCGGAGGCCAGCCAGTGGGAATGTGCAACTGGCAACAGTAGGTCCCCCCACTCCTGTCACAGGGGTGCCTGGCAGGGTGTGGGGGGCCTTCCAGGTCTCTATTTTGAAAGGTTCAAGCAGCCGGAAAGAAAAGCAACAGAACAATGGCTCCTGACCAAGGAAACACTGACAGACATGGAAGGGGTGAGGTGGGGCAGGAGCCTTTACAGACGTAAAGACATTGAAGTCTGAGAAAGCCTAATCTCATCACATCATTCTAAAGAGTAACCAGCTTCAACAACAGACGCAAACACTGAGTCAGCATTTCTACTGGAAGTACTGTCAATAAAGAGATTTCTAATATTTATTTTTCCTGATTAGAACGGATAATCAACATATAAAATCTTGGTATGAGAAAAAATGAAACAAAACTGCAAGCAGATTCAGTAAAAAGGAGATTTTTTTATAGCAGTAAAACTAAAGTTGGAAAGTTAAGTGGGAACCAAGAACTTTATATTCAGCTGAGCTACACCTGCTCACTGTCAAGACCACAGAAAAACAGTTTAATACGCAAGAGCTCAGAGAATTCTGTACCCATAAGCCCTACTCGAGGAAATCCAGTGAAGGATAAGCTTCATCCAACCAAATGATGACCGGGAATACTTCAGTTGACAGTCCAATATGAGGATTAAATGCATTGAATTAAAGATGTCAGAAAATTATGTGTTCAAAGTAGAAATAATGCAACTGAAAAGTGGGAAGAGAAGTTAAGTTAAAGTAGAATCAGCTCATCGATTGCCATACAGGTGGTAAGACAGAGTTAAGGGATTTAGGTGTTAAATTTAACAATAAAACAGAAAAACCTAGTTGTGAAAGGCTACATAAGGAAACTGGGGACTAGGAGCAATAAAAGCAGAAATGTAAAGGAAAACAGAAACTTTCTGAAGTGTCTTTTTTTTTTTTTTTACATGCCATTTGTTTTAAGGAATAAAAGAGCAAGAAAAACATGTCACACAGAAAAAGAAACATAACAAATATAAAATACACAAAGAGTTGAGACCAACAAATGTGAATGGGCATATGCCAGTTTGAAAGTATTATGGACCCCAGAAAAACCATGTTTTAATCTTGATCCAATCTTGTGGGAGTAGCTGTTTCTTTTAATCCTGATCTAATACTGCAGGGTGGAATCTTTTGATTAGATTATCTCTGTGATGTGGCGTGCCCGACTGTAGGCGTGACATTTGTTTTTATTTTTTATTTATTTATTTATTTTTTTTGTGTGACATTTGATTAGATGGAGATGTGACTCTACCCATTCCAGGTGGGTCTTGATTAGTTTTCTGGAGTTCTTTAAAAGAGGAAACATTTTGGAGAGAGTGAGGAATGACAGAAATCTCAAAGCTGATACAGATGCCAACACTTCTACAACAGAGACACAGACGTGTGGAGCCCAGCAGATGTTGTCATGAGATGTGCATCAAGCCAGAGCCTGGAGAGAGCTAAGGGAAGCCAAGAGAGGAAAGCCAGCCCTGGAGGAGCAAAGTGAGGCCCCCAGAGAAACACAGGCTGGACACAAGGATCCCAGGAGCAAGGACCAGAAGATGGCGGCTACATGACTGCCCAGCTGACAGAGGTGTTCTTGACCCACTGGTCTTCCTCGAATTAAGGTATCTTTCCCTGGATGCCTTAGTTTGGACATTTCCATAGGCTTAGAAGTGTAAACTTGCAATTTATTAAATTCCCCCTTTTTAAAAGCTGTTTCAATTCTGGTGTATCGTATTCTGGCAGCTTACTAACAGATACAGGGCATAACTCGCCTATTAAGGTGATTTTCAATTTGGTTCACAAAGACTCAGGTCTGTGCTGCCTACAAGAGGCCCACTTGAAACCAAGGGACTCAGAAAGGGAGTGACAAAGACAACTCCAGGCAAATGGGAACAAAAAGGAAGTGGAGCGGCAATCACAGTAGAGCTCAAGCCAAAAACAAGAAATGACACAAATAAGGATGGTTTTGTAAAATTAAAAAGGCATAATTCACAAAGGAGATATAACAGTCATGCATATGCATCAAGTAACACAGAGACTACTTTTATAAAGCAGAACTACAGGAGACAGAAGAAAATACAAAAAAGAGACACACTGATCGTAAAGAACAGAAGACGGGTCACACGGACGAGAGATGAGGACAAAGAGGACCGAAACATTGTCCCCATCAATGCACTTATGGGCTCCATGGGACTGTGTATCATGGTAGCAGAGAGCACACATCAAGTACATGTGGGACGATCCAAGTTATCATATTTTAGAACAGAAAGAAAATATTAAGTCTCATGAAGCAGAAATACTACAAACTGTAATACTCTCTGATCACAATGTAAAAAGACTTAGAAAATTATTAACAACAAAAAAGTCTCTCATGCATGGAAATTTAAAAGTTGCCTATCAAGCAACCACTGAATTAAGGGGGTTTATAACATCTCTAGAAAAAAGAAATGGGAACATTATCAACTGGACTCTACATGACTGAAATTTTAAAGTGTTAAATACTTATCGATAAAAAATGATAGCTGAAAACAAATGAACTATATTCCCTACTTAAAAAATTAGAAAAACACAATAAACAAAAGAAAGCACAGGATGGAAATAAAGAAAACAGCAGAACGTAGAGAGGCAGAGAAAAGAACAGCAATAAACCTCATGAATAATTCAAGACCGCCTGTTTTTCGAAACACACACACACAAAATAGTCCAATCACTAATGTAATCAAGAAACGTAGGGAGAAAGCACAAATACACAAAATAAGAAATGACAAGAGGAAAATAACCATTAAAATTTCTCTTTTAAATCATGAGGCTACTTTCCAGATATCTATTCAAATAAATTTTAAAGCCTAGTTGAAAAGGATATTTTACTATGGAAATGGTTTACCAAAATTAATTTCATAAGAGATAAAAATATTGAACGGACTAATTTCCATAGAGGAAAAAAAAAAGCTTTTAAGGAATTATCCCACAAAAAGGCCCCTGGCCCAGATGACTGCAAAGGTTCACCGCACAGCTTCGAAGCCCAGAGCTAAGCCCAAGCACAGCACCGACTGTTCTGTGTTCTACAACGCTGAGAATGAAGGAGGACATTTTAGTTCTTTTTATGGCGCTAGTACAAGATTGCTACCCAAAGCTATCGTAGACAGTACAAAAAAATCACTGAACAATATCTTTTGTGAATAGGGATGTAAAAATAAGAAACAAAATAATAAAGAACAAAATCCCAACTGAAATTAAGGCTATAATACTCCACCAGCAAGTGGTAGGTGGGCTGGCCCACCATCAGGAGGTGTGGAAACACAACACACAGTAGCAGGTCCAACATGAGACAGTGTGAGTGTCTCCACTGATGATGGAAAAGGCTCTGATAAAATTCAACACGCACTACTGATAAAAACACTCAAGAGAAATAGGAATCAATGGATACTTCCTTAACATGATAAAATAAATAAACCTTAGTACTAAAGCTAGCATCTTCATTAATGTGGAAACACCAGAGACATTTCCATATCCTAGGAATAAAACAATTAGACAAGAAGGTTCGGTTCCTGGAGCCTGCCCATATCAATAAAAAACAACAAAAAACCAATTACATAAGAGAAAATATAAGAACTGGGAAAGTAGAAACAAAGTTTTCTCTACTTGCAGATAAATTATCTAGCAAATACCTGTACAACCCTAGATAATCAATAAAACTCAAAGTAATTCAGTAAGGCAAAAGATATAACTTAACATACTCAAATTAATAGCTCTCATAAATACAAATAACCAGTTATGGCAGCACTGCCCAATAGAAATAATAACAAGATTTTCTAGTTGTCACATCAGAAAACTAAAAATAAATATATGAAATTATTATAATTTTTTTTTTTACCTTAACCTGCTTTATTAGCATAGGACAGATCCTCCGTGTAGGAAATCCCAAGGAACCCAGCAAAATAAACAAAAAGATAGGGACTGATAAACAAATTGTGGAAAGTCACAGGAAAGAATATTTATA